>NC_090938.1:456730546-458067421 GCF_040938575.1 Ambystoma mexicanum | reverse complement strand
GTGTTAATAACTACAAAAGCAACTGACTAATACAGTTTGGCACTGAAAAGAAACGTCTTAACAAATTGCACTATTTGAACAATTCAGGACTCTTTGTTAAGAAGTGCCGTTCTGGCCCTGCTCTTGGACAGAGTTCATCTGTCAGTTGTTTTTGGAATTATTAACACATGTATACCCAAATGCCTGAGCAGTGTTTCCTATTTCCCTCTCCTTGTGCCACTTTATCAGTTAGTAGACTTCTAAACACACATCTATGGTGGCCTCCTCCTCTTAGTCAAGATCATGTGTCTCCAAGGGAACACCCCGTGGATTATAATTATGTTTCTCCTCTTTGTCTCTCTCTTTTGAGAGTATACTCTTCCTCCATGTGGACTCCACCTCAGCATACGTTATTTTCTTTGTCTACACTCCCCCCCCCCTTCCTACTGACAGAACATACCCTGGTCATGGGCGGAAGTGTCTTTCAATATTCTCCATCTCATGCTTCCCTTTGCTGCAATATTAATAGTGTTCATCTTGATCAGGCTAAGTCTATCCTGGTGGTCTGTATTTTTGATTATGGTAATAACGTGTTCTCTTGGTGCCTGCAGCTTTCCCCAAGCCTGACTGTGGCAGGGCTGTGTGGGCTCATACATGCAGGGCTAAGGTGTAAAGGACTGGGCCTTTGGTGGTCTGGATCTGCAAATAATCAGGGGGGATGTCAGAGATGAGCGAAGCGTTCTGGGATTTAAGCCTCAAGTTTCAGCAGCAAGCTGAGGGTGGAGCTGTGCACTCCATTCTGACATGCAAGCATTTCTGACTGTTTTGACTGAGCACCAGGTTTTCCACCATTAGCACAGTGCCTGTGGTTTTGACTCCAGGTGGATAACCACCTTTCAACCCCATATGCACACACCACATAGCAGTCTCTCTCTTTTGGGTGACAAGATCCTCAAACAAATGTGAACACACACGCGTGTGCGCGCACACACACACACACAGTCAAGATTCCGTTCAAAGCGTGATATTCTCTGGCACACACTCCAGATCCCATAAGGAGTTTCTTACAATTACATAAAGTGACTGCTCTACAAGAAGAACATCAATTGGGGCGATCTATTTACATTCACAAAGGTGAACTTGTGACATTATGGAGCAGATGCACACAAATATGTTGGTGCAAGTGATGAGATCATCAGTGCATGCCATCACTGGCATCATAAAAATGAGCCCTATACAAAGGGCATCGGAATGTTTGTCTCCTAAATGGATACATTCAGATGCTCGTTTCCATCCACTTTGCACAAATAAGGCATCATTTGTGCACATTTAAATGCACATCCAAAATTCATAAATGGGTTCTTATTGGACACCTCAGAAAACAAAAACATGGCCCTGCGAATGTTTGGAACAGGCACAGATTATACACAGTGCATGACAGCATCATGGAGGATCCTGCCATGCATTTTTATTGAGGTGCAACAGCAACAGTGTGAACCGCTGCTGTCCCATTTCCCTTTAGGGACCTGTCACTCAGAAATGTTCCAACAGCCCCCACGTGGGTGCTGGGAGCCGGTCATACGTTAGTGTTGCGACCCTGCCCATGTTTGGTTGGTCAGCCCTTCTGAAATGCACCTTTGAGAATAAGGAGACCTGCTCATTTCTGAGTCCACGGCACCCGCTGCGCAATGACACATTGCTATAGTTTTTCAGGAACTGCCCCTCAGTCTTCACATAAACAGGATGGTTTGAAAGTCAGCGGGGGAAGAAGCTAATTACGAATGATTTGCAATGGATGCATACCATGCAAGTGTACATGTCAGTGGTGACATCCAACCTCTGTGGATCAGATCTGCATGAGCTGTAGATGTGCACAATTCTTGGAATAGATTAGACTCAAGGTTCTAAATATTGACAGCCTGGCTGAGAGGATGGTAATGCCAGCATATCCCATAACATTGTCATTGCTTTAAAGCTGCACACTGTCACTTCACAGCTCAAAAAGGAGTGGAACAGGACATATGAGAATGGAAAATGTCCTTCAGTATTTAATGTTCGTTCTAAATATTTCTTTAAATGAAAATGTTCCACCCCTACTTAACACATTTTGCAAACATTTTTCAAGTTCTTTAACAGGGCCACATGTTATTTCACACCATTTAAAGTTGTATTGACTGCTTAATTCCATTAATTTAGCAGTCAAATATAATGAAATTAATTTATCAAACTCCATACGTGCATTCTCCAACAATGCCAACATTGACAGATTGCTCTCTGTGACTTACGCCGAAGTCTGTTATTTAATTTTTCATGACGATGCATGCACGTGTTTCTTCCACTGATAGTAAGCTCATTCTTCCAGACAGGATATAATTGTCACACTCTGTCACTGTATTGTGTGACTGCCTAATTTACATCTGCCAAGATTGTCTCTAGTGTTCGGTGAGCCATTGTGGAAGTGATGCTATTACAACAGCGCATACCTCCCAATGACACGACTGTCAATGCCACTGAATACAGGCTACCCCTCAATTTTTAAAAAAATACTTTATACCTCTCAGTTGTACCACTCCTCATGCTACATTAATATTGTGTCATCATTGTAATTTAGTTTAATGTTATTGTACTACTTGTATCCAAAACGTTCTTTTCATTCTATTTTAACATCGAGTGAACATTTCCAAATTGTACTTGCTATGAGTTATTAGCAAATGGAGAGTGCTATTGACCTCGTCTCAGCCAATCAGAATGTTTAGAGTGTAGCCATTATTCTGTTCTTAAAAGCAAATAGGGAAACAACAATGCAATTCCCGGGCAAGATTTGTTTCCCTTTTTGGGAGAACCTTTCTTTTGCTGCAAAATCCAATTTAAAACAGGAAAGGGAAAGATAAAACATGGGAACATTTTTCACTTTCTTATAGAGAAACCATTTACTTTTACATGACACTTGCTGCCTGATTAATGGAATTATTTGTGTGAAAAACGCAGATTTGCGTGCTTTTCTGCAGAAAATCCCCATTCTTCAAACAGGTAGTAGTTTTTCACGCAAATAATTCCATGAATCAGGCTGCTAATATGTGCTCATGTTAAACCTGTTTCAGGTCAACCACATGTTCAATTAAAATGCTTAATTTATGAGGAAAGACTTGGGGCCCGATTCATGGAAAAGTGTGCGCTTATCCCGCAAAGTCTGCGTGCCGAGAACGACACTGTGCGGCCGGTCGCGTAGAAGAACATGTGCACACGCTGCATTTTCATGGAAATATCTGCACAGAACTACTCAGGCTGGGAGAGTAATGCCCACGACATGCCCACATGCAAAGCCATGCCAGCCATGGAGAGGGACCTTTGCACACTTCTCCGATGTGAAATCAATGCACCTGACAAAACTGCCCCAAACCTCCACAATCAAGCCAGTGCCCCGGCGAGGGTGCATGGGGTCCCATGGAACCACACACAGTGCCCTGTCAACATGCAAAGCACTTAATGTAAAAGTCAACAGTTGCCAGTAAATATGCATGTGAACCCTTGAAAAATGCTCCTGCACCCTGATATGCCGCTTACGCGCATCCCTATGTTCTATCAGAACCCTGATTGTGTTCACGCACCCCTATATCGGACATGCAATCTTACCTTTGCATGATGAATCCCACATACAAGTGCCTTCGGGTGGCGGATAGAATGAGGACTTTGCATGGCCTGTTCCCTACCGAAAGGTTGCACGGTTGGATCCATGAATACATATCATTCCGAGCAATTGTGGGCGAGCAAGGGTCTGCCTGCAGGCCGTCCCTTGTAATACCCACATGTCCTGTGTTCTTTCCATTTTCAGAGTTCCGCTCCCTTGCAAGCCCTCTGAGCAAGCCGCACCCACGCTCTGCGTGGTGTCTTTTGAGATGTTTTACTTCACTACCAAAACTCAAAAATATATATTGCTTCACCAGCTACATGCTATCAGCCTTATAGACCTCAGGAGGAATCATTATCGCTTGGCATAATGACCATTCCACAACTTATGGCCCTTGGCTTCGCCTCGGCCTATAACTGGGAAGCAGGTCATTATACTGTGGCAGCGACTTCTCCCCCCGTCAATGAGGCTATTTAAATACGCTGAAAAGATGAACGAAGGTGAAGGTTCCTAATGGATGAGAATTGGTCTTCTTTCAAATAGAGTTTATGAAAGTTGTGATCGTTTTCAATATCGCTCATGCGAACAGTAAATGGTAGTTTCAGGAATTGTTTTCATAGTGCCATCCTAGGGTCCGTTGTGGATAAAAGTATTTTGTTTTTCAGATTCTCCAAATCTTTCCTTGGGATGGCATGGGCATTTTATATATTTCTCATTAATATTGGATGAACTGTCCCAAGGTGCCTTGGGTCAGACCAGGTGGAGTGGGGGTGCTCCCCAGAACAGTGCCAGTACACATTCCCCACCACTTCTCTGCATTGTCTTTGGGGTTGCCACATTAGGTAACTACTGCAAGGATTTTCTTTTTTAAGCCCCCTGCAGTTCATGAATGAAGGGGGATTATCCTGCTCTCCTCCTTCTGAGGTTGATAATTGGTATTCCACACTTTAGCCGAATGCTACTTTGCCAACATTCTTTTATGACAATTTTATTACCATGTTTTTAACCCCAAAACTACAGATGGTAAGTATAGGTATGATATATGGGGAGTGGGATTGGGGTTATAAGAAGAGGTAAAAATAAAGTGCAAACATTGGGAAAAAAATGGCAAGTTGCATTTGTCAAAACAGAAATCTGGAAATACTAATGGATCCGGATACATTTGGTCTCATTAACTTGGGGTGTATTAATAACCTTTAAATTACAACACCACACAATGGCAAACACTGTGGGCTGAGTCACAAAGTTGTAACTGTGCATAACTTTGGTCTCCCCTCACTTAAAGCAGGAATTGGCTATTAGATTCTCCATGTGGTTGCTTTGAGTAACACACACTAATGGCCTCCTCACGAGTTGGACGGTATCCCAAATGGGATACCGCCCAACTTCATTTGCGCTGGTGCCCACCCGTCTGACGGTATTAATGCCAGATCTCAGGTTGGGTGCTAACCGTTACTCTCCATTCCCAATTGGGTCCATTGGGTGCAATGGGGATATTTCAGTGCAATTACCACATGGTAATGCTGCCAGCGGTAATTGCACCAAAAATGAGAATTTTTCTGTCGTGCTTATCCCCAGCTATGAGCGGGGTGTAAACACACCAGATTCGAGATTCGGTGGAACGCTAAATGGGGCAGTGCCCAACTCATGATGAGACCGTAAATCAAGAGTAAGTCAATAGTAATCAAAGTAACTTCTTTTTGAATCACATAGCCATATCCGGTAACACTCAAAGGTACTTATAGTTACTTTATTGCAACTAGATGCCAAGTATTAGATGTTGTGTTTTGAAAGAGATTTGACAGAAGTTGTATCTCACTGACAAGATCAGTTTATGAAGTCTGAAAGATGCTTTGAAAGAAAAATATTTTGGTGTACTTCTCAATTTATTTCATCAGCACAACTTATTAAACAAATCAAATCAGTCTGGCAACAGAGAATACAATCGTATTTGCTAGCCTTTTTTACCATAGACAACCAAAATAAAACCACATCTTCAACCTTCTTTCTGAGCAAGTAAGAAAGGTCATTCAAGAATTATGTTAAAGTACTATTTTGGAGGGGACACATGCCGAGCAGTAGCTAGCCGCGCAGACTCCAGAGTCCAAGATCATAAAGGGAGACTGGGCCCCCCCCTTTATCCTCCCCCAGGCGGCAACGAACACCCTGCACAGGAGAGAAAATCCTGGGGACCTCCATTACAAAGCTGGAGCGGATCCAACGTCGGACTGCGAAGTTAGCCAGGCCAAAAGCTGGAGAGGGAGGAGGAGGCACAGAGGAGCTGCACCCCAGGGGAGACAGACCATGTGAGCCCTGCATGGATCCTGCAGAAGAAAGGCCCAGAGCGAGGGCCTGGTGCAGGTTGAGTGCTCTCTGTGCTGTGAGCGGGCCACAAGGTGGTGACACACCCACCTCCCCCGGTGAGCGGAGTGAAGAGGGGATCTGGGGGCCAAACCATTGGAGAGCTACAGACAGCAGGGGTTCAGCTGGGACTGCAGTGAGTGTGGTGGGCACAGTGGTGGATCATAAAGACAGCAGCTTCCCTAGAAGACACTCTTCAAGGCCACATGTGATGCACAAGTTGGGGTGCAGAGGCAGCAGCATCCCACATTTGTGTAGCCCCAGAGACACCTCAATAGAGCAGCACCTGGAAGTTGGGGTGCAGGAGGAAGAGTGAGTTGTGGAAGAACCCCTGGTGTAGGTGTGTGGAGTTCCCTGGTGAGGCAGACCCAAGAAGTGCCTGCATTGTGGCCTGTGAACTGGTAGAACACCTTGGGGACCGGTGACCTGGTGCGGGAGGCCCATTGAGAGAGTCCAAATCTAGAGAGCCCTGGAGAAGGAGGCAGCTGCCCGGCGATGCAGGTCTTGTGTGGGCTAGCTAGGACAGAACAGGAGCATGTGCCAGCCTCACCACACTAATGGAAAATCTAACACGGGGGTCCGAGAAACACGCAAGCAGTACAGAGGGACCCCAACAGGGGAAGTGAGAAGGTAGGGCATAGACACGAGGGCAGGCCCTATCTGCACTGTGTAGGGAGACTGTTGGGAGCCCAACAGCAGACTGAAATGGGAGGTGAGCCCCCAGACCTGGAGTTGTGAGAGGAGGTGTGAGCCACTGGGTTAGTACCGGGACATGGGCCCGCCTTGTTGGACACTACAGTGAGATTTTGCCCTTGGTACAATCTAGTGGAAGTCTTGGGGACACCAAAGGAGACTTTTGACAACTGGGGAGAGTGAAGCGACTACTGGGGAGTACTTTCTTGGCCCGAATAGAGGACCCTAGATTCCCTATGGACTGGAAAGGGAAATTTGGTCGATTTAAATACCCACAGGGCCAGGGCTTTGAGTGTACTGTCCCAGAGAGGAAAATGCAGGAAGGAGGGGAGGACGCCATGTCCACGAAGAGGGACATTGCCTCGTTGATGGAGGAGATCCGAAGAATGAAGGCGGATATTGGATCAAAGTGGACAAAATTAACATCCAGATTGATGCAATGGACGAGAGGTTCAAGCAGTGGAAAATAATCAATCCTCTCTCGAAATGTTGGAAACCCAGATAGATGTGAGGATGGCAGAACTTGAGAGGAGAGGAAAGGAAATCACACTTAAAATGGATGACCTTGAGAATTGTGAAAGGAGGAATAATTTGCAATTCTTTGGGCTGCTGGAGATGGAGGGTAAGATCGAAAGAGATCTCTGCAGGTTTGTCCATGAAACGTGGAAAGTGCTCTTTAGAGATTATACAATCGACAAGCAGAAAATACTGGAGAGCGCGAGGGGCACAGGCAAGTTGATGCTGGGCATTTCCAAGTTGTGATTTTCAAGACATGTCATCACCTACATTGTCAAAGATACATGTGTGTGCACCCCTCACGAAAGGGCTGAATGAGTAGGAGGTAGGATACCAATGGGGTTTCCCCTTCTCCATCTCTTTTGAGGTTGCTGTTTATGACTAAAAACTGTTTACAGAGGAGGATATACACAGGGTCACCAGGAAACTGATGGGGGGAAGTTGAGTCTGTATCAGAGGGAGGATCGAAGGGCCCAGAGGACCGGAGATATCGCATACAAGGACCGAAGAGGCGAAAGTTGCCAGGCTTGAGGAAATAAAGGAAGCTTAACACCCCGCCAAAGGGGGACACTTAACTCATGGCCTATACATCTCTCTGGAGGTAGGGAGTGGGGGACCACTGGTCTCTGAGGGGCCTTCCATTTGTTTGTTTCATTCTTTCTGCAGGCAAGCAGCAGGGTTCTGGAGGTCCGTTAAGGGGCATGTGATGGTCCCTCAATTGATGCCTGTTGAGAGGTCCAGTTATTGGATTAGATTCTGGAACAAAGTGTTCATGTCGGATGATTCTGGTTGGGAGTGTTGGGAGGGAGGTGTGTTGGGATGTTGAAATGTTGAAACATTGTGGTATGACGGGGGTAGGGGAGTTTAGATTTTGGTGGTGTTCAAGTGGTTGGCTCGAGGCTCGGGTACTATTAGTGGTCTGGGATTCGTCCACTGATGGTAACTGGCGGAAACCAGGCACCACAAGGGAGGAGCGAGGGGGATGAGGGGGTATTACTGGGGGTGGGGAGATTCAGAGGGGGTATGACTATTGTGCGCTGTCACGAGCCACACTGAGATTACCTGGGGTCTGAGGAGGTCTGTCCAAAGGGATGTGCTGAAGGTGGGGAGATGGTGGACCTAAACAGTGGGGAGTGGAATTATCGTTTGTGGAACTGCACATTGTATGTTAAGGGGCTTAATTCACTGACAAAGAGGTCCTTAGTGGCCAGAGAATTTCGGAGATCTGGGATTGATGTTCTCTTTCTCCAGGAGACTCCGTTTTCTAAGGGTGAAGAAAGGAGAATTCCCTGTCCTGTGGTCTTGTGGGACAGGAACACTGGAGTTCTGGGGACTCAAGAAAGGGGAGTGTCCTGCTGCACAGGAGATTGAAAATGGAGGTAGCAAACATTTGGAGGTGCCGAGAGGGAAGGGCTTTTCTAATGTCTGGCTTCATACGGTCATATTCACATTTGTGGCACTGCATGCTCCTAATCATGGTCAGCTATGCTTCTCAAGCCCATGTTAGCAAGACTTCTGAATGAGGTGATGGGACACTGGCATGGGGGGGGGATCTCAACATGTGGGCAGATGTGTAGTGGGATAGGAGAACCATGGGAACAACAAATGTGGGTGTGGGGTGGATTACAGGCTTGTTTGGACTCAAATGGCTTGTAGGACGCTTGGCGTTTCTTCCACCCCCAGCAACAGGGATTTACATTTTACTCCACGCCCCATCGGATGTACACTAGGATAGATAACTGTGTGCACCAAGAGAGCTTCTTGAGGCATCATTGGGTTCCGATATCCACCCGATTGCATGGTCAGACCATGACATGGTATCCCTGGATTTGCCCTGGTTTGGGCTGAGTCCCGGGAAATTGAAATGGAGGTGCAACAAGTCCCTATGGAAGGACACAATCAGGGTATGGTTTGGTATGCGGGCAAGGCAATATGGAGGGGTCTCCTGATCAGAGAGGTGGCACGTAAAAAGTGGGAGCGGGCCTTGTTGGAGAATAGACTGTGTGCAGAGATAGGGACTTAGGAGAAACGTATATAAGCCACAGAAGAAGGGGCGGTGAGTGGATAGAGGAAGTACCGGGAAAGAGGGAGGAACTTGGTCTTTTAGAAGAAGGAAAGGTAGTCTGGAAGCTCCAATTCCTAAAGCAAATGTATTATGAAAAAGGATACAAGGTGGTAGCGTGGATGTGAGGCCAAAGGGCAGAAAGATGGATATCAGGATTTGAGGGGCCGGCGGGCACCCTAGTGCCTTCACCTGGGTGGATAGTCTAGGGTTTTGCTGACTTTTATGAGGGTCTATATAAGGGGAGCGACCAGTCATCAGGGGACAGGGTAGCACCGTATTTGGAGGAGGTGCCCCTTCTGGCACTGACTCAGGAAGAAGCATGGTCGATGGATTACCAAAATTGTTCACGCATGTGTTCGCAACCATGTCGAGGTTGGTGCCCGCGGACCAGGTGGGCTTCATTAGGGTCAGACAAGGGGCAGACATGATGAGTAAAACCCTCCATCTGATTGAAGGGGCCAGAGGCAGGGGCGAAAACCCCACACTCCTATGAGCTGATGTAGAAAAAGCATTTGACAGAGTGGACTGGGAGTTGCCAGGGGTGCTCGACGTCAAGTTTGAAATAGGGGGAAAGTTCCTGCAGGGAACCATGGCACTGTATTCTGAACCGATGGCCTGTATAGTCGCAAATGGACATTTCTCATGATTGTATGGGCTGGGTCGGGGCACCAGACAGGGGTGTCCCCTCTCGCCACTTCTTTTTGTGCTGTCCTTGGAGCCCCGGCCCAGAGGCTGCAGAACGTCTCCTGGGTGGAGGGAATTATCATGGGTGGATTGGAATATAAGCTGGGTTTATATGGCCATGATATATTATTGCATCTTAGAAAACTGGTGTCCTCAGTCACAGCAGCGGTGGAAATAGTGGACCAATGGGGTATTTGAGTGCTTTAAAATTAACAAGGGGAAATCCATCCTCTTCCCACTTGACACGGGGGGAGCAATAGGCGTGGTCTAAATGCACTAGGAATGAAGATTGAGCATGATAAGATGCGGTACCTATGAATAAATGACACAAGAAGGATTTATTTATTTATTTATTTTTACATTTGTATAGCTCACCTAACCTTTGGGAATCTGGGCGCTTGTGCTTAAGAATACATTTACAACCAGTTACATTTTGGGCATAGTCCATATCATGTCTTGTACTTCAGGATATGGTTACATCCAGTTACTTTTCAGGCTTAGTCCAAGTCACTTAAGTGTTGATGCATGCAAATACACTTACATTGTACTATAGTTAAGTTTCAAGCTTAGTCCATATCAATGCAATTGTACATATTACATAATACTTTTCCTAGTTCCCTTGGATGTACCTTGTCCGCAGGGACTAGGGGAGTGTTTAGCACTCAAGGTTGGACTAGGGGTGATTTTTAAATCTTTGTTGAAGTGCCAGGTTTTGAGTTTTCTATGGAATGACCAGAGTGAAGGGTCTGTCCTTAGCTACGGAGGCATGGCATTCCAATAGTTGGCTGCAATAACAGGGAAGCTGGAGCCTCCTGCTTTTTGTCTTTTGTATCTCTGTGTGGTCAGTGGCCCGAGATAGGCAGATCTGGTTGGTCTGGATGTTTGATCTTTGGAGATTTGGTTAAAGAGGTAGTGTGGGGCGATATTGGAAAGGCATTTGTGTGTCAGCGAAAGCATTTTGAATTTAATGCAGTCTCTGACTGGGAGCAGTGGAAATTTCTTCTGGTTGTGGTTATGTGTTCTGATTTTGGGATACTGAGTGCCACTCTAATTGCATTGTTTTGGACAATCTTAAGTTTTTTGATGTTTTTTTGCCAATGAGCCTTCAAAAATGCCATTACAGTAGTAGTTCATGGATAGGATCAAAGCTCAGGCCAATGTGATGCGGTTCTCTACAGTTAAGAGAGGTTTGCAAGTGGTGATAGGTTTTTCTGTATATGCAGAGGCTGAGGTGATGGCATTGACTTGTCGGGTGAGAGTTAGTGCTGAATCTAGGCATACCCCTAGTGTTTTGACTTCGTTGGATACTGTGATGTTGTTGCCATCGATGTCAAAGAATATGTAAGTGGGTCGGAGGTCTTCAGCCTGGAAGGGCTGCCTACTATCGGAATCCCTGTTTTACCGTCATTAAGACAGAATTCTTGTTGATAGCTTGGATAGCAAAGTAGAGGGATTTGGAGCCAGTGTCGTAGTCGCCCGGGATTGGTAGGGGTATTTCGGTGTCGTCAGCATAATTTGTATATGTGACACCCAATTTGTCTAGCCGGTCAAAGATCGGTTTTGTGAACGCATTGTATAACATAGGGGAGACACAAGATCCTTGAGGGACTCTGCATGTGACTGGGGTGGGAGGTGCTGCCGCCGTGGGGGAGAGGACTCTCATTGATCGATTTGAAAGGAATGATTCAATCCAGTTTATGCGTTCTTCGAGAAGTGGGCATCGCCAGCTAGATGGCGGCATAAGATGTTGTGATTCACTAAATGAAAGGCAGCTTAGAGGTCCAGTAAGAAGAGAATGGCTATGTCACCTCTGTCTCTGATTTGATCCATTTGGATTTTAAGATCTAGCAGGGCAGTTTCAGTGCTGTGGCCAGGACTGAATACTGATTGGCGAAGGCCAAGGAGATGATGCGTTTCGAGATAGTTCTGGATTTGTACATGGGCCACTCTGTCTAATATTTTTAGTAAAAAGGGAACTGTAGTAATGGGACTATAGTTGGTTGGCACATAAGGGTCCAGCACTTTGGTGGAGGCAAAGGAGTTATTAATTAATGATGTGATAAACAGGGCTAGAGTGTTTGCACATTCTTTGATCAGCGTGGCAGGGCAGAGGTCTCCTTGACAATTTGAAGATTTTAGGCCCGTTCTGATTTTGATGGTTTCCTCTATAGTAATAGGTGAGAATCCAAACCTAAGGTGTGTTTTCAGATGGTTGAATTCTGCGGTAATAGGTTGGGTGGGTGAGGCCAGCTTCCGTTTTTTTAGGTTAATCTTGAGTTGTAAGGATAGAATTTTGTATATAAGTGCTTTTTGTTTGCTTTCTTACCAAGCTTGGTCTTTGATACAATGGTCGGGAGTCTGACAGTGTGATTCTAGTTCCTGAAGTACAGAAAAGAGTTCTTTGGTGCCAGAGTTGCCATTCTAGATACACGTGTTGTATGTGTTGCTCTTAGCTTGGAGGGTGGCTTCTTTATATTCAGTGGCTAGGCTGGTGAACTGAAGTTTGTTGCTGTTGCTCAGGTTTTTTTTCCCATTTACTTTCTGCATTTCTTTTTTTTATTGCGTAGTTCTTTAAGCTCTGAGGTGAACCAGTCTTTGATGTGAGCTTTGGGTTTAGCTTTGCGAGTGCCAAGAGGATCCACTTTGTTAATAGCTGCCTCCAAGGTCTGGTTGTAGGTGGCTACCAAAGATGTAGGTTTAATGACCTTTTCATTGTGTTCTGTGAGCGCTGAGAGCAGGGGAAGCATGTTAGCTGGCGTGATGTTTCATGATTACGAGCTTTGGTTGCAGGTGCAATGATAGTGGGTAAGCTTGATTGTGTGGATGTGTTGATGGAGAACAGTATTGTTTTGTGGTCTGACCATGGGCAGGGATTATTGTTAGAAATATTAGTGATGCAGTTGTGATCGGCCAGCCAGTCTAGAGTGCGGCCTTTGACATGGGTGGGACCTGCGGTGCGAAGGGTGAATCCTTGTGCTTCTATGGTGCTGGCCAGAGCTGTGGCTTGGGTGTCTGTGCTGACGTTGAGACCTAGGTTAAAGGATGGGAGATCTATATGAGGCAAACTCCCCTGCCCTGTTAACCAGGCTATTGGATGACCTGGAGAGGTGGGGTAAACTAGCGATCACATGGCTGGGACGATAAACACAGTAAAGATGAACTTTCTCCCCAGAATGCTTTACTTATTACAAATGCTTTCCAATTCAAATTCCAGACTCATTATTTAGGGAGGTCAAGGGCTTCCTCCTGTGGTTCCTGTGGCAGGGGAAAAGAGTCAGGACAGCATATGAGGTACTGATACTCCCGAAGGACAGAGGGGTGGGGTTGGCTTCCCAGACATACACCTCTACTACAAAGCGGTGCAGCTAAAGGTTCTAATTCTGTATCTGAGGGAATTGCGGGACTCCCAATGGGTGGACTTAGGCAATGTTTACCTTAGTCTGGGAACAGTGGGGGATTGGATCGGGTACCAAGATATCAAATCCTGCGAAGGATCAGGGAACATCCTGTTCTAGGGGTTATTTGGAACATTTGAAGAAAGGGCCGGAGATGAGTCGTGTGAGCCACCTGTTGTTTGCAGGGGTGAGGTAATTGATCCCAAACTTGAACAGGATGCAAACATGGTTCGAACTGGGTTTACAAGGATTGGCAGTTGTGGAGGAATGGCTGCTTCATCTAGTTGGTAGACTTGGAGGAAGCTCTGAAAATATGGAAACTCTTTGGTATTCTCATGCCTTCAACTGAAGGGGGTGATCACGGCAGAGCCCTGGAAGGATCTGATACAGAAGGAGCTAATCCCCTGGAGAAGGTCCTGAACTCGAAAAGGTAAATGAGTGGCTTAATTTCATCCTTATATATGGCACTACAGGAAGTTAGGAGGGGAAGCACGGACAAGCTTTATACGAAATGGCAATGCTAGGTGATACTTTTACAAATATGCATTAACTGAGAGTGTTAAAAGGCACAAGACAATGATTAAATGCCGAATTGTAAGGAGGAATGGTTCTGGCGGACCGTATTCAGGGGGACTTCCTGGAGTCAGGTGGTTGTGACAGCAAGAGTTGGTGGTGAGGGAGCTTATACAGGGGGAACATTTGTTGGGTGCCATTCTTATGTGGATCACTTAGTCTAGATACTGATACTTGCAGTACTCTGCATGGTTTTTTTATAAATTAAAATAAAGTTTCATTTGAAAAAAAGCACTATTTAATTTGATCTTAGAACTTAATTCTCGCAGCCAGTGCAGAGATGTCAGTCCTGGAGAGATACGATCCCTGGGCTTGAGGCCAAGGACAAGTCTTGCAGTCCTGTTCTGGATGAGTTGCAGAGGGTGGAGAGAAGAAGCAGGCAGATTTAGAAAGAAGCTGTTGCAGAAGTCCAGCCTAGAGAGACCCAGACCTCTGGAGACAGTGAGCTTCTGGGGGAAGAAGAGAAAAGGAAGAATATCTCTGCTGAGGTGCAGCTGGTAGTGTGGTTTCTTGGAGACATCAGAGATGTGAGGAGAGCAGGAGAGTGTGGAGTCGAAGATTACCGTGTGGTTTTTAGCCTCACATGTGGGAGCAGGAAGAGGGCCAAGAGAGGCCGAGCAGAGAGTGACAGGAAAGGAGGGAGAATCTCAGTTTTACTGGCATTGAGGCAGAGATCATTGGCGGCACACCAATCCTGGATAGCAGACAGACAGTCAGAGATGAGCAAAGGAGAAGAAGTGGCGGAAGGGAGCCTGCACATGAGTTGAGTGTCATCTGCATAGCACTGAAAGTTAGGGCAGATTGCGGCAATGTGGTGGGCAAGAAGTGCCAGGTATTGCTTGAAAAGCCAGGGAGAGAGATTAGACCCTTGGGGAACACCATAGGTAGAGATAGAGATAGAGGAGAGGAAGGACCCAAGTTGGACAAGAGAGTGTCGATCACAGAGGAAAGAGGTCTGCCAAGCCAGGGCCTGATCGGTGATACCCAGGTTATCACGGAGACGGTTGAGCAGGATGGCATTGTTGACTGTGTCAAAGGCAGAAGAGAGATCAAGTACGATGAGGAATTGGAATTGAGGTTGGAGAGCAGGTCTTCACGGATGTTCAGGAGAGCAGTTTCCATTCTTCTGGCAACTTTGAAGCCAGACTGATGGTCATGGAGACAACCAACAGATTCATTTTGAGGATTATACTGGGAGATGGCCAGCTTTTCCAGTAGTTTGCCCAGGAAAGGAGTTATGGAGACTGGGCGATAGTTAGCCGGGAAGGAGGGGTCGGCTGTGGGTTTCTTAAGAAGAGGGTGCACAAGGGAGCGCTTCAGGGGCGAAGGGAAGACACCTGTGGCAAATGAGTGGTTGCAGGGGCCAAGGTGTCAATGAAGTCCTTGATGATTTTGGAGGAACAGGGGTGAATCTGTTGTGACAAGAATTTCATATATCGGACTTGTCCCGGAACCTTGCTTGGGGAGAACAATGAATGGCAGAGAAGGAGGGAGGAGAGGTGGTCGAAGAAGGGCCAGAGGTAGAGCAGGGAGTAGAGGGTGCAGGTGGAGAGGAAGAGAGAGAGGACAGGATGTCAAAGTGTAATAATACAAAGTACACAGGGGTCAATCTTATCGGTATTTGTTGCAATATACATGGCTTCAGTTAGGGTGAATGAGCAACCAATTTGTATTGTAATAAACTCAAGAAATAAATGCGCGCTAGGTCTTGCTGGTAATTGAGCATGAGATCAATGAACGTTGATCATGGTTCTGCTAAACTACTTATTACTTCCTCTATTTTGTCCTTACTTGATCACTCTTCTTCTTTTCTCTTTGGTCTACCCTCCTCACATCTCACTCATTTTTGCTCTGTATTTAACTATGCTATTTGGCTTCTCTTTTCACTTCCTCCTTCTAATAGGTAATCTCTTAGTTCTGTTTATCTTCTTCCTAATGACTCTCAGCTCCTCTTTCATTTTTCTGTATAATTTCCAAGTGCTACCATGGCCTTCCTCCTCTCCACATCGCTTCACTTATCTCTCTTTATTCTCCTTCACGCTGTCTCTGCTCTCAACACCTTCATCTTCTCACCACCCCTACACAATGATGTGCATCCTCACGTTTTTGCTCTTTCTTTCTTTCTTCTTGCCCCCAGGTCTTGAAATGCCCTCCCACCTCATATCCGTGCATTGCCATCCCTTCAAATATGGCGTTGCCACTTACAAATGCATCTTCTTTCTTCTCTATGCCCCCTTTAAATATCTATTAAGAAACTGATTTCCATCAATGCCTGCGGTACACCCCATTTCGGCGCGGCCAGTTCGACGCAGGCCAATTTGGCGCTGCCAGTTCTGCGTGACCAGTACGGCACAGGGATGTTTTGGCACCAGCATGATTCGGCACGGCAGTTAAATCTGTTGAGGTGATGCCTTTATGCTCCCTATGGACTAGTGACTTAATTAAGGCTTTCCAAAGTAAATGTACCACATTCTCCAGTCACAAACACAAATGACCTCAGTGTTTTCCCTGACTATTGACCACGTCATGAAAATATGCTGCAAAGAAATTGATCAAAATATCACGAGCATTTCCAGCGCATGCGTAGATACTAAACACTTTCACATGAAACCATATCAAATGCGCACGGCAAAGGAACATGTCTCGCAAAATCATGGCATTCCGTCACAAAATAGTTCTTCCCGTTTCACCAATTGGAGAGCTGTCTGAAAAATTTAGAGAATATGGAAACATGTCACTTTGATGCACTGCAGCGCTGAATAAGGAAGGAAAAAAGCCCATAAACAAGTGGACTATTTTTACTTTTTTAAGTCCACATTTCAAAGTGGGCAAACAATAGCAGTAAGTATGGTCGCTAGAACCGCAGGTGCAGGGAGAAATCGCTTGAACCGGCCATACCAAACCAGCTCCTGCGGCGAAACGGCTGCGCCAAATAGGCCCACTTCAAACTGGCGGCACCGAATTGTCATTCTCTGCATTGCCTGATTTGCTGTACCACTTTTGTTCTCTATCGACAGCAGCTTGGCAAAGGCGCTTTATAAATAAATAAAAAATTACACAATAACATTTTAGTATTCCACATCAATGGTTACCCTCTGACAGCCTTTTAGAAAATGCTTACAGTTTCAGTGCGATTTATGTGGAGTGTTCTGAGTATTTACATTATTTGATATACAGCTATTGCAGAAGACAAATCTCATGGGATGAACATATTAGATTAACAAATCTAATCTAATCAATTAATAATAAATACATGAATAAATGAATAAACACATCAATTACTGCTTTAATGAAAAAAGAGACTTAGATAGCCCAAGAATTCAAACTGAATTTACCGTAGATATTTCTAAGCACAATTGTTTGGCTCCATTGGCTAAAGAGATGTGTGTTTAATCTCCTGGAATGAAGACGATTTTCCACAACGTGGATGTCCACGTGGCGCTGATTTCTGTTTATTGGCCACTCAAGATAAGGTGCAACCCCAATGTGAAGACACCACGTGCTCTGGCAGTGTGGATGTACGGATGTAACAGACACTTATAAACAGTGATGGAGTAGATCCTTCAGGATTAGCGTTGGTGACCAATGCCCAAATAATGCCAAGCTGTGACTAGCAGTGCCACCATATGGTAAGGTATAACCCCGTAAGATCAGATGGTGCATTTAATTTCCATGTGTCCTAATAATGTATCATATAACAGTTCCAAATAATGCAGTCATCCACAGATTCCTAGAGTTAGTTGTGAGTCACATGAGTACCATTTACACAGGAAGTCTATTGTCTGTCAATATCTATGATAAACCTCACTTGGTCAATCGTTAACGCTTACCCATGTGCCGGCATGTTGATTTATTTACAGACCCATATTTTCAGCCTTAGCTCAGAGACCAAATGACATTCAGTATTTCTCTTTTCATTCCAAGCTCGAAGAAACACACGGAAACCAACAGGCAGACACAAAGATATCAAAGAACCCCGGTTTATGGTCATTTCATCTAAAACCATTGCATCTAATGGCATTCCATCGAAATGTTTACATCTAAAAAATGTCCAGCTAATGCATTTCTTCTCCTTTTTTTGGTAGTCCCCCCCCCGCACCCCTGTTTTTTACACTTTAAAATACACCTGAACAAAAAATAACCCTTTACCCCCCACGAATATGCATTAGATGGACATTTTTTAGATGGAAACATTTTGATTGGATGCTATTAGATGGAATGGTTTTAGATGAATTGACTAGATACCAAGAACCCCACCGAGCAGAGAAAGCGAAGAGACAGCGAGAGAGAGACAAAGACAGAGGAAAAAGTCCCAAGTCTGCGTGACAGACAAAGAAGCTGACCCTGCAGCCTGGAAGCAAAGGCGAGCACCCGTGTAAATGAGAAAATCCGTCAGACCACCGGGACAGAGAAGGGAGCAACCCCTTTACCGTTGGCAGAACCTTACTTTATTGCAATTTCAGGGGGGCACAAACGCGAGCTTGGACGTCTGGTCCAACATGCTGTTCAAATCGAATGGAGAAAGTGTGAGGGGCTTAGCCCCCATTTAAAGACTCTTAACTGCAGATAAAAATCCAGGTCGGGGAAGGGTGAGCAAGAGTGGCTTGGAAAAGCTGACCAATCAGGACACAGTGAGAGACATTTAAACAGGCAACAGGAAACAGGAAGTGAGCTTATTTTGGGTGAGGTCAGCAGTAGAGGTGGAGGTGGGCCAAGAGACCAGCAGGAGGAAGGAGGGAGTGGTGCCTTGTGGAGGAGATTGGGGTCGGCAAGTGCAGTCTTGGCTTAGAAGTAAAAGGGGTTCTGCAGTGTGAACGTGTGTGTGTGTGTGGCAAGTGAGTAGAAGTTAGTGTAGGCAATGAATGTGACGTGTATGTTACTGGGTGAAAGGAGGATGTTTGTGTAGTAGTGCTTGTGGGAGGAGGCAAGTAACATTGTTTGGAATAGGAGAGTAGTAGTGGTGTGAGGAGGAGAGTAGAAGGAGTGGGAGGAGAATAGTAGAATGACAGCAGGGTACAATATAGGATAGTGGTAAAGCGGAGTGGGAGGAGTGGTGACAGCAAAGAGTAGAGTCGAGGATAGGAGGAGTGAAATATCTGAGGCATTTAGGACTGGTAGGAGTAGGAGTACGACGGAAAGGAGTGGTATTCAGGTTTGAGGAGAAGAGCTACCTGAGCGATTGCACAGTACTATCCAAAACTTTCTTAAGGAATACTAACTTTTGGTTAGAGTAGGGAAAAGGAGGAAGTCTCTGAGGGAGTTATTAGAATTAGGCAATAGGGGTTATCAATCTGTAGCACGAAATAGAGATTATGGGCAACTGAATTCTGGAGGAGACCCGCCAGGAAACGAGATGAAGAGGAATGGCCCTTGGTCCAACAAAATACCAATAAAACCTTTGATCTGTCTCAGAGTCTGAATTGCAGGTCTGTGATTGTGTGTCACTAGCTCCCTTTCATCATTGTACATTTCTGTATGTCAGAGAGCACCCTGCAGCTGCTTCTTGAAACTAGGATCAAGGCATTGTGGTTACTACGAGGTCTGGGTGAAATTGAGAAATTCTGCTCTGCCAGGTGCAGTAGTGAAATCAGTACGATTTGTATCTGTTTTGCTGCAATCCGCCATTCCGCCATTTCTTTGTATCGGAAAGAGTGCTGCAAAGTTTCTCATACCATCTCCATAAGCCAAAATGAGCTGTGCAAAGTTTCTCGTCCCACTGCGAAAACTTAGAGAAAAACATATAGAGTGGCATGAGGTTTCTCATGCAGCTGCACAAACTGAACACAAATCAAAAAGAACAGCACAAGTTTCTCATGCAAATGTGCAAGCCTACCACAAATTGAACCAAGAGCTGCACAAAGTTTCTCGTGCCACTACACAAAACTAGTATGGATCGAAAAGAGATATGAACTTCATCAAGACGCTGCGCAAACCTAGCACAAAGTTTCTCATGGCACTGTGCGAAACTGGAACGACTTTGAAAAACCCACAAAGTTTCTCGTGTCGCTGCACGAAACTAGCGAGGATTAAAAAAAAAAGAAATCCTGTTCGAAGTTTCTCATTGCACTACATGAAACTAACTTGGAAACAAAACAGCACACTCCATGCAAAACCACACAAAACGGACAGAAATTTGAATGGTGGCAGAATCGCAATGCTAATTTCACAGAGCAGGCGGAAGTGGAATCCAGTGCGGATTCGGTACTTTTGTGTTTTGCGGGCGAAACCTTTGTTCGCCCCCTAGTTACTACAGAATGAAAGAGAGCTAAGGAAGGAGTGAAAAAGTGGTGCTCGCAGGTCACTGTCTGCAGAAGTACAGATACGATGAGGGAGGTTGGTGCAATGCACAAGCAGGCATATATATAATCAATGTTGCATTCTTTAAAGACGTTCTGGAGGCATACAAAACACCCATATGTCAACAACGGTATGAATTAAAAAACATTTTATACAGGTTTTTAAGGGTTTCAATTGCTTCCACAACGTTTTTTTTTTAATTGTTTTATTTGACAACCATATCATGTATACAAATGCCCTGTTATACTGGCTACTTTGCAATTGCTTCATATGCACTTTGATAATTTCAGATTATGCTGGCATTATTTCACCATAGTCCTACTTATTTGGATAATGTATGGGATATTTTAGGTCCTTTTGCAATCTGCTTGGTTATTTGATACTACTTTGGATTCTGTCACGGATGACACCCTGAAAAGAGAGGCACAGGACACCCAGGAAGGGTTTCGGGTGGTTGTGCCGAAGTAAGGTGGACAGAATAGTACACACACAGCTGAAAGTAATGAGAATGAAGAGTAGTCAAGTGTAGCAAGGAATAAGGTACAACAGAATGGATTCCCTCTAGGGGTGTAGGCAGATATAGGAAAAGAGTATTTCACGGACCTTAGGAAAAACTCTAGCCTACTGCACAGTTTGCTATAACAGAGGCCCACGCTGTTGGCTCATGACTTGGAACAACAGCTATGGGTGTCTGTAACGTAGAAACGAGACAAGGAAAGGGACAGAGGTTGCCTGAAGGAAACCAACAGACAAGCTCTGTACAAAAGAGTCTACGAACAGTACAAGAGAAGATACTTACAGACAAATCCAGGAAAAGGAAGTTGATAGCAAACTAGCAGAAGGAAATGAAGGGAAAGTCGTGTAACAGGATTGGATAGCAGAAAACAGTAAGGAACAAGGTTGAGCGCTCAGAGGAGCAGGAAAGCAATGAGCAAGCCCAGAGGAGCAGGGCTGTAAGGTAGAGAGCCCAGAGGTAAAGGGCTTAGGGCAGCGGAGTAAAGCAGGATGAGCAAGCCCAGAGGAGCAGGGCTGTAAGGTAGAGAGCCTAGAGGGAAAGGGCTTAGGGCAGCGTTGTAAAGCAGGCTGCACGACAAGGAACCCAGAAGGGCCGGGCAGCAAGGTGTGAGCCCTGAGGGGCAGGGCCGCTGACCGTAGAAGGTTGCAGAGGATTGTAGAGGGCTGCTAGGCTGAGAACCCAGCGGAAAAAAGGTAGGTAGTAAGCAGCGGAGCGTGATCAGCTGCAAGGTAGGAAGCCCAGAGGACAAGGGCTGTAGGCAGCCGGAGTGAGGCAGGCTGCAGAACAGGGAGCCCAGAGGACAAGGGCTGTAGGCAGCCGGAGTGAGGCAGGCTGCAGAGCAGGGAGCCCAGAGGACAAGGGCTGTAAGCAGCGGAGCGTGATCAGCTGCAAGGTAGGAAGCCCAGAGGACAAGGGCTGTAGGCAGGTGGAGTGAGGCAGGCTGCAGAGCAGGGAGCCCAGAGGACCAGGGCTGAGGCTGGAAAGCAGTAGAGCGTGATCAGCTGCAATGTAGAGAGCCCGGCAAGGCAAGGGCAGAGGCTGGAAGGCAGCAGAGCGTGATCGGCTGCAATGTAGAGAGCCCGGCAAGGCAAGGGCGGAGGCTGGAAGGCAGCAGAGCGTGATCGGCTGCAAAGTAGAGAGCCCGGCAAGGCAAGGGCGGGGGCTGGAAGGCAGCAGAGCGTGATCGGCTGCAATGTAGAGAGCCCGGCAGGGCAAGGGTGGAGGCGCGAAGGCAACAGAGCGTGATCGGCTGCAATGTAGAGAGCCCAGCAGGGCAAGGGAGGAGGCTGGAAGGCAGCAGAGCGTGATAAGCTGCAATGTAGAGAGCCCGGCAGAGCACTGGATCCAAAGCCGGAGTAAGGAGGAACCAAATACAAGATCCGTAGCTCAAAGCAACAAGGTGCAGGAAAGACTCCTAATGCAAGAGACTGAGCTCCTGCAGGCAGCAGATTTTATACCGCCCAGCCCAGCACAGAGGCAGGCTAATTGGTCGCACCTGGCTAAGCACACCTGCAGACAATCGGCCACCTCCCTCTCTGTTCCTGAGCTGGTGGAAGCAGAGGAGATCCCTAGGGCTTCTGGGGATCGTAGTTCCGAAGATGGCGAATAGGAATGGCCAGGAAAATATGGTTATAGCCAAGTGCATTGTGGTAAGTGTAGTTTGTTGGGAAAATAGAAAAGCACCAAAGTCTCGCAAATGGGAAATAAGGTCCATATTGATCGTAAATGTATGCGCCCATGGCGCAGGCATGACAGATTCATAATTTTATATGATTTTGTTTCCTTTACCAAGTGGGTTTGAATCAGTAATTGTGGGTAAATTGCAGGACTGCAGTGTGAGAAAAAATATGGCAAATATATTTTCCGGACCTATACTCGTCCAAATACACCTAGGAACAATGTCTATTTTGCAGATGAAAGAGGTGAGCACACATGTTTCAAGCTAACCCTGTTTAATGAGCTGGAATGCTGCCTTTCTTAAACATCGAATTGCCGACAGGGGCTCATTCGCTCATGAAGTTTGCATTAGTTTTCTTTAGCCTCACTGAAACCATTACAATTCAGATAGCTAGTAGTCTTCCGAATCACCTTAATGTAAGAGCATTTGGAAAAGGAGGGACCTAATAGCTGAAAATAACATGCCATTAGTTGTACTTCAGGCAGGAATGGATATTTTAAAACACCTTACTTTGATTAGAATATAGATTTCACCAGGAGTCTTCTGATGGTAATTTTACTGGCAGAGATGAACACCATCGACCCCTTTCATAAAATGCGTTTTTTTCTACATAGCTGTTAGTGAAGCAACAGCTATGAGGCAAAGATTAAAAATAAAAAGGAACTGGATGTACCCTTTACCAGCAGCAGAGATCTACTTGCAACAATAAGGATATAAATATATATTTTTATATATATTATAGAGCGGTGATAACCACCCTATAGTTAAGGTTAGTCAGACTCCTATAGGAACCACTCAAAATTCTATTGTTAATAACTTTTGATTCCAGTATCAGTTTTGCCTGAAATTTCGAAAGTTACTAAAACGCCATTCCCGCCCTCCCTCCACCCCCGAGACTTCAAAGTTTCATAAAGATTTGTTACACAATGTAAAAGTTATTAGGCATCAAATATGCTGCCTACTTCCATTCATTTTCCCATAGACAAACAAGGTCCATTTTTGCTAAAGCACACCACCCAAACCGCTGGGCAAATTTGGACCTGGTCAGACACGACTTGAGCAGGAAGCATTGTCACATGATCAGTGCATGGTTGGGGGTCATTCCAGGCAGTAGTTATATAAATATTTGGCAAAGAAGGGGGTGCCCCGTTCTGAAAAATAGAGATATCTTAGGGATTTAGCCAAAACCGGGTTTTTGAAATGAAGCAACTGTTTTTCTCTCAATGCATTAGATGTCCACAGCCATAGCCAAGGATATGGGCAAATGAAATGCAGTATGAAAAAACTATTTGCATGTCATAAACATGCAAATGCCATCAGGCTAGAGGTGGGGAGGTTGGTTGAGGAATGGAATGGGATATGAAATCCGTTCACCGTTTTGATGGCAGCCATTTAAAACAGTAAAATAAAAACTAAACAAAGAAAATGGCCACCCTGGAATGAGAGAAGAGAATACATATAGGGGGTAATTACAAGGTGGGCGGTAAGGGATTACCAGCACCGGTAAGGGCACCGGTGCCGGTAATCCCTTACCGCCCTACTACGAGGTCCCTTAGCGGGTCCCTTCCTTAACGCCTGATTTTATCAGGCGTTATGGAAGGGACCCGTTAAGGGACTTCAGAGCTAATAATGGGCCCGCTAATAGCGGGCTCGTTATTAGCTCCATCCCCATTTCCATTGAGCCCTATGGGGGCTCAAATGGGAATGGGGAATGGTTCCCGGAATGGGGACTTACCGGGTTCTCCAAGGTCGGAATGACCCGGTAAGTCCCTATTCCGGGAACCCGGACCCAGAATGCTGTAAGGGGGTAGCCATGGCGCTAATAGCACCATGGCTACCTCCAACCTCGTAATGACCCCCATAGTCTCTTCTCCCTTTCCATGATGGACCTTAAAAAGATAGAAGAAAAACATCAAAGAAAATAGACTCTATGGAAAGGGAGAAGGGAGTACACATAGTTTATTCTCTCTTTCCATGGCAGTCACTCACAGAACAAACACCAAGGGATGTAGTGGTGACCAGTGCCTTGTCTGGATGCTAATGACCTGGTGAGGGCCAATCAGATTGTTTGTAACAATACGATTATCCCGTGTCGGGTACGAATTGTTCTTTAAACTGTCTAGTTGGATAACATTAGAACAATAATAACACATCCAAGATATAGTGGAAATGTGAAACTGTTACATGATCCAATTACCTGTTACAAATGGGTGTGAAGGCCCACAGCTGCGTCAATGCAGCTTTCAAAGTGATTGGACCTTTTCCCGATGTGGCTATTGCTACGTGCAGGCATGTTTTCTCGTTGATTTAGGCGATTGGTCAATAATTTAGGCACAAACACGTCATTGGCCCTCATTACGACCCTGGCGGATTTTTTCCGCCATCGACGGACTTTTCCGCCATGGCGTAAAGTCCGTTTACGCCATGGCGGATGGCGGACTTACCGCCCCATTCCGAGGTTGACGGGGCGGTAAGTCCCCATTGACCCATTTACCCTTCCCCATTACGTAATTAACACCAAGGTCCCATAGCGCCATGGATTTTTACGCCCGCAAAAAGCGGGCGGAAAAGTGACCATGGCGCTTTGGGAACTCGTAGTTGGCGGTAAGGGGTCGGCGCAGCTAACGCTGGCGTAAACCCCTTACCGCCAGGGTCGTAATGAGGGCCATTGCCATTTGTCATACCTGCACGTACAGAAAACAAATTCTAGTTTGCTATATCACATAACCACAGTTATACCCTTCGCCGAAGCACCTCGCTCCTCTTTTCTGTCATTACTTTTTGTCTCTTAGTGGGTGACCCTCTTTGTAAGCCTTCAATAACTTTTAAAAGCAGTACCTTGATATATCCATTCTTCTTGTATTGTTCTTCTTCCTATAACTGTGTGCTTTGTCTTGTGTTTTGTACTTTGTCATTTTTTGTTATTTTAGCTTGTGTACATATATATATGGGCAGTGGTCTTGTAAAGATTTATTTTAAGATATATTGAGTGAAGTCTTTGTACACAGTCACGGTAATACTTTAATAACTTTCCATTCATCAGCATTACATATAAATGTAAACAACTTAAAAAGTTGAGCACATACACAAAGTTTGTTATTAACAGGTTTATTTGGAGGGAATATGGTCCCACAATATTTTTTTATTTTACTTTTGTAGACATGATACATCATTTTTATTAGCCCAATTGTTTGTATTATTGATGTCAATTATGTATGGAATAACAAAACCCCTGAAATTCTAGGAAAACTCTTTAGTTACAGGGATGTTAAGGTGAGCAATACATTGTAAAAGACCTTTGAAAGTCAAGTAAAAAACTTTAGCTGCATGGACGTTAAGGTGAGAACTTAACGCAACAAAACCCCTGAAATTCAGCTAAACCCACCTTAACTTTGTGCCCCCTGTTGCGCAGCCCATGACCACAATGATGAAATCACAGATCACATCACTGATGACATCACTTTGTTTCTCTGAATGCAAGCTCAAAATGCCTATTTGAAACATTGCAATATATTCAAAAATCTTACTGAACACCAGCAGACGTCTGGTAGAATGAAGTCTTGTGTGCATGCAAAATTTGGAAAGATGAAGAGCCTAAAATAATGTTCATAACAAAACTGGCTGAGCTGTGGATGTCAGCAGCTTAAGTGAAATGGGATTGAAAGCCACTAAAATCGAAATGTTTAAAATAAATGAGTGACCTTTTGAGTGTCACATAGGTTGCAGCTGTTTAAATGTCATAGTTTTGAACTTAGAATCAGCGTTGTAGCTGCATGTGTCAACATTGTAAGTTTGATTTGAATGAAGAAAAAGTGGAACAAAAGTGACCTTTGGCTGAAGCCTGTCTTAAAGAGATTGAATTCTGCCCGGCAACTACCCCCGACAGGAGTTGAAACTTGCCCAGCAACTGCATTCACAGGCCTGGCCTCCCTTCTGCTGCCCCACCAAAAGGAGATCACACCTCTCTGATTGAATCAGGGGAGGGGCACCTGGGACTGCAGGAAAACAGAACAATGAACTTTCCTTGGCTCAAATGTTAAATCAGGGGGTCGTAAATGGCTTCCTCTCGGAAGGAACTGGGAGGAGCACTGCCTCTGTGAGCCAGCTGAGCTTGGAGGCGGGGACAGACAGAAATCCCCCCATGTGCTTTGGAACCTAAACCACACCCATCTGGGCCAGAGCATAATTTTAGAAAGATGTATAATTCATAGTACATAATTGTCAACATTATATCAATCATATCATGATGCCTGTGATTTTTCTGTGCACATTTTAAGAGGTGTTAGGACTCTGTGGTATGTTCTGGGGGGTAGTAGCGGAAAATAGGGTATTACTCCAAATGTATGTATGTTAAAAATCTGACACTTCATCATCTGATGCCCATATTCCTTGCACACATGTGTGTAAATTCTGGAAAAGTTTAGAGGTTTTGTTCTGATGAAAAGGGCAGAATTCTGTCAGAAGTTGACACAACATCTTACAAAGACTAAGATCGGATGGTTTGGTGCTACAGAAAATATGTTAACTGGACATACAATATTAGAAAAATTGTAAATAGATAAACACGCATTTGAATCAAAAATAGATTTGTGTGCAATGTGACAAGGGGAGTGTTCTTTCTGTATGCCATAAAAATGACACCGGATGACTCACAACTCTTTTCTCCAGTTAGAGCACAGACAATCTGCTAATCTTTCAGGATTTTCAGAGGGTTGGGCATAGAAAGTCAGCCTTCCCACCCACTTTCAAAAGACATAGAAAGGACCACTGAAACCCAGGTAGGGACATTCACTTTCAACTTCAAACTAATTTCTTGTGAAACACTTTGCCGAACCAGAAAATATCCAGAAGATCCCAGAACCAGAACTTAGAATCCAGAATTCAGAAGTTGCAGCAGGGAGGCCTAGTCCAAAAGCTGAATCCTTCTCAGCAGGCCTCAGAATCCAGCCACCTAACCAAACTATTCAACAGCCAGGCGAGCTGTTTGATTCTGGCTAGAACCCTGTGCCAGAACCCAAAAAGCAGAGCTGTACCCAGACCGCCGTGAGTGCCGATAGAAGACCAGACCCAGACCAGACCACTGTGCAGTGCCAGAAATTTTGCCAGAACCAGAGATCCAAACCATCAAAGCAGAGAGAACCGCAGCTAAACCTGTTGACCAGATCTGTGACAAGGCCCATTCCTTCCAAAATTAGGAGTGAGTATCCAGCCAGAACTGTGCATAGTCATCTCTTAGTTTAAAATAATCTAATTCAAACCATTTCCACCTATTTAGAACTGCATCATAGAAATCGTGTGTTCATTCTGTGATTTCAAACCTGTGAAAGTGTCATTTGCCATTCTGAATCATTATTTCATTTCTGAAATCGACCTCCACAAAATCGTCCATATCTTTTGAAGCGCGTGTGCTAGGAACGAGATTTAACTTTCATATTAAAGCTAAGATCCTCAGCTTTCCAACAAGACTTTCTACTCCTTATAATTTTTCTGTAATCGCGCTCGACACACTCGGAAAATGTGCCGCGAATTGCAATTTGAATCAAATTTCTCCACTTGTCAAAATCGCTGTCTTTTGCTTACAACTGCTGAAATCCGTTTTCAACCTGATAATCCCTCATGAATCACTGATAGTGTTGACCTGAACCAATTTTAAGTAGCTATCACCTACCCTGAAACTCCTATAGGGAACTAAAATCATTTTTAGCCTATTTTCACTTCATTACAAATCACATTAAAAGTATTTCTGCATGTTTTAAAAGCATACCAGTTGCTCTAAGCTTGCTAGGGGGGAACTAGAATTTGTATTGCATTTGATTATATTCCTGAAGATTGTATGCTCTTTTACATCTCTTTATATTGTATAGTGGGGGAGTGAATTGTCAAAGAAAAAGTGATCATATTATCTCTTGTGGAAACCATCTCAGTTATTTCTGTGTTGCATTCTTTTCCATCATTGCATTTCCTTGAAACCATAAAAGCATGCTCAGCTACGTTATCCTCTCTATACCAACTCCTAAGTAATTAAAAAAGTGTGCTAGTGTAATATTATCCATTGTTGATCACTGTCATATTCATAAGTGTGCTATCAAATATTAATTTATTTAAACAAGTGTTATATATATATTGTTTAAATTGTAAAATAAATCTTTCAATTTGCAAAACAAACCTACTTCTTGGCTCAGTGAGGTCAGGGGGATTCAAAGAGAGGGGCGTTATACAAGGGTTTATCATCCAGATCTATGAACTTGTCATAAAAATATATAATTAATGGCTTCCCTTGGGCATCCCAGACTCGGCATTGACTTAGTTGGAGTGCTGAATTGAAGTCACTTAACAGAATGCGCTGGGAACACTTCTGTTCCCAGTGCATCCGCTCCCGATGGGCAACATGGAACGGGAAAACGGACTCCATTTTCCCTATCCCGGCAGCCATTTATTTGATTTTTTTTTTGCAGCGTTTCAGAACAGAAAAAAATGCTATTAGTACCCCGTTCTAACGGGCCAGGGTACTAATGCCAATAAGCCCTCGACGGCAAGCCAATACCGCCCCCGGTAATGCCCCCGGGGCCTTTATTAAGGTAACTACGGGTTCCGGGGGCATTACCGGTGGTGGTATTGGCCTGCCGTCTCGCTGCTTATTACTACAATATAAATATATATTTGTAATTGGTCAAATGTGTTATGGGTTGGTGATTTTGTAAGTGCATATTAATTGTTTGAGTCTTGTGTCTTTAGATATTTTGTGGTGTCCCCTTTTCCACCTACAGGTCAAAGGGCAAACCTTTGTTTATTCGGTAAAGCCTCTACCCTTTATCTCGATTTCTAGAACAAGAGAGCCTTGTTTAGGAAAAGAATAATCCAACTATTTCAACAGCGGCCAGAGTTTGCACTCGAAATGTCCTTTGATAGAATGATTTTCCATCATTTTTATCACATGGACTGGAGGAAGAACAAAATGAAAATACGACTCTGAAGATAATAAGTGGGAAGCTTCCCATCCTGCAAATGTATTTTCTTTGAAATCCAAGAAGGACATAACCACTTAAAACAAAAATAGTAAAAATCCTATTAATGATATGTGAAGTGTGATAGGAATGGTATTATCTTTATTTCCATGCCAGGGTGTTGTGGTACCACATATTCCATTGAGAATCCAGGGCATGGGTCTGTAGTTAACAGCATAAAAAAAAAATAAAAAAGAAAAAGAAAAGAAAAGTAACTTAATCATCCTTTTTTACTAATAAGTAAATATATATTTGGACATTCGGTCCACATTAAAGATGTTTTTAACTTACTTTATTTAGTCTGGTCTGGTGCTTCAATACTGCCATGCAGACCAGATTGACTTGCACCTCATGGTGCTGTTTTAGTGTGACATATATATCGTACAGGGTCTGCAGTAGCGGTCCTGTAGTTATGGTTAAGTTATTCAACCCGTAGGAAGAGCACCTTTGGGGTGGCTCATATCTTTGCCCCCCCCTGGACGAATCCTCACAAACCTTTGCATGACAAGTATATCGCCCAGTCAAATTGATTCACTGAAGTTTGGTGAGGTTTTGTGCAGGAGGTAAGTTTTAGGGGGGGCCCGAAAATATGTGGTATTTCCCATAGATGCAATAGGACAAAAATGTTTCTCATGCCTACAGCCCAAAACGCTGGATGGATTTTCACCAAATTTGCAGCAGGAGCGGCAGCTTGGTGTAACGCTCACCTGGTTCCCACGGGGGCGCTGGTCTAGTCTGGATTGCTGTGGCCTCTTCTAGCGTGATGCGCAGGACCCGGAACACCGATTGGACAGGACCTCCAAATCGTGCTTGCCTGGCCCGTAGGAATATCCTTCTGCAGATGAGAAAGGGGATTAACAGTCTGCAGAATAGTGTGCTAGCTCCCCCCTTTCCCCCTTCCCCCTTCGTTCCTCTCTAACTTCCTCCAAACCCGGGTTTAAGCTCACCTTATGGTTTGGAAGGATGAACTCTCCATCCTGCTTCTGGTGCAGGGGCGCGTGTTCGTCCAGTAACTTCACTGGTTTTCAGAATGGCGCTGGCAAAATCCACTTGACTTTCCTGAGTGATGCGCCGTAAGAATGAAAGTTCAATGTTCAAGTGAGGCCCCCTTTATGTTGTCTTTCTAACATGTGATCTGTCCTTTATTTCAGCTGCAGAATGAAGGCGATGCATCGAGGGGTTAAACTGCCGAGGTGAGTAGTGATGAGGGCGATCCCTCTAAATGTCCTTATCATTCCCCAGAAATGTCTCTTGTCCTTTCCCCATAGGGGCTGGGGTACGGTACCTGCCAACGGGGTGGCGCCGACCCGAAATTTGGAAGAAAAGCCGTTAAGTATTATGGCTGTTAATCAGGCTTTCCTTCTGTGTTCCTTCTGCTCACATTTTGTTTCTTCCTCTCTCCCCCAGGTGCAGAGATGTGGCGTCCGATGCTGACAGCCGCGATGGAGCCGGGAGATGTCTCGAGGACAGGTGAGTGAAGCGTGGCGTTGCAGCGAGTAACGCAATGCTTTTAAATGGAAGTTTTTCTTCAGGGATGCTGGCGAGAAGATTCCGGATGCAGGTAAGAAGTTTGAAATAGTCCTTGGTTTTCACCTTTCTCTTCTCTTCCTTCCTTGCAGGTCTTCCAGGTTCGAGGCAGGCGTGGCTGGAGTCCAGGAGCAGGAGCAGACACGGTGAGCGTTAAGCTGCAGGAAGCAGAACAACGCGAAGCATGAGCTGCTGTCTGGGCGCGGCTTAAAAAGCCTCCAAAGAAGTCCCAGGTATGTATCCTTCCCCAACTAGGTATGTATCCTTCCCTGGCCACGCCCGAGTGAAAAAATAGTCCCTTTCAGGTCTCAGGGAGGCCTGAAGCGTGCAGCATGGTCTGCATCAGGTAAGTGAACAAAACACCTCCCTTTATGAGCCTGGCGCCTATGGCGCCAGGACTGATGTCCAACATGAGCCTGGCGCCAAAGGCGCCAGGACTGAGTCCAAAGAGCCCCTATAAGGGGCCGCTGGGCTTTTACCCGAGGGCATGATGCCTGCTTCCGGGGGTGCTGGGCCTGGCCTGGTGCTCCGGGGGTAGGCATCATGACACTTGTTCCCAAAGGAGTGCTTTTGGACATTTGTTGTAAATCCGTCCAGTAGTGTTTTAAAAAATGGCCAAAAAGTAGGTAAAATAAAAATTTGGGACATTTGGGTTCAGTCCATGGACTCACTTCCCTGTTCAGTGTGCAGAGGGCACTGCGATTGGCCCAGTGGATGGCATGATTCCTGCAGACATCAGACGCATCCCCAGCTTGGTCAATTAAAAACATGAGCTTCTTCATATTTTTTGAAACACCCGCCATGTTGGATTCGTGGACATCGCCTGTTGTTCACGAACACTGCAGTGGAAACATGTAAAAAAAAAAACACAATCTTGCACATATCAAACTAATGACGCAATCTCTGGGGAAGTGAAGGGTGATGAGGATGGTATGGGATATGGCCTTAAAAAGCTAAAAAAACAGGTGTTTTTACAACTCCAACATCCACGGACAGTCTGCATGTCCAGGACAGTCATGTGATGTTTGTGAACATCTGACATGTTCGTGGGCATCATTGACTATTTCCGCATTACAGGGTTGGTGAAAAGCAGTTTTTGGATGACTTATAATATTGGTGCCACTCAAAAGAACCACATGAAATTCTGGAATATAATTCTAGAACTGACTCTGAATGGTTCTGCAAAGTGTGGTGCTGTTTTGTCAAGAGGGAACAAAATTAGGGGGGGGGGGGTCGCAAAATATTCAAAAGGCTTATAAATGTGGTGCCATTTGACAAATTGGCAAAAATATTGGCAAAAAGATTGTAGACCTAGATATGAATGTTTGGTGGGATTTAGTCAAGAGAGGACAATATTAGAGGGAGTTTTAACATGTTTAGATGGCTTAAAATATTGCTGTTGTTTCACAAATGTGGACAAAGGTTTTCAGAAATAATATAGACCCAACCTTGAATGCATTGATGTCACATACTGCAGATATTTATATCTAGTAATGCACAACAGGTGAAAGTTGCTCAGAAACTGGTGACACATTAGGTATTACATTGTTGGAAAAGTGAAGCGCTGTATAGTAAGAATGCTGGATCTCATTTTGTTGTATACCTACAGACGTTCACTCCTGAAGAAAGGGCATAGCACCCCGAAAAGCGTAGAGTATGAAGGACTATCAGTGAAAGAATTTGACTACTATGCAAGAAGATTACAGAATTGGTGTATAAACTACTATTTTTTTTTTGTTGCATTAAACCTTGCATTTATCTTGAATGTATTTGGCTGTTGTTCAGTATTTATGGTGTGCAGGGCACAGGAGTGACTAAAGTATAGCCCCTTTAGCTAATCTATAATCCAGCTGCAAGAGGTATGCTTAGCCCGAAGGCTGGGATCCTATCACAGTAGCCCTACAACTTCTACACTGGCTTCTTGTAGCTGTAAGGATAACATTGAAGACCCTCTGCATCATCCACAGGGTTTTCTGGGGTCAGGTAGCACCCTATTTCCAACTTTCTGTCCCTAAGCACTCTCCTGCTAGAGCCTTCTGCTTGTGTACATCCAATTGTCTGTTTGTGAAATGCTTCTCCAGACTTTTGAGGGGAGGTAGATCTCCCTGTTTAGCTGGTGCCTTTCTTTGGAACGGTGTTTCTGACCATTTTAACCTTTGAGACAAAGTTTTGGAACTTTTCAAAACTGTGCTTCTGTCTTTGTCTTTTCTTTTCTCGTCCCTCTGCCACTAACACTGGTGGCCTAGTGCCTCATTAACTTTACAGGTTCAAGGCTCTATACCTAGTTGGGGATAGTACCCCTCCCCCTTCTGCCACACCCCCGCCCCCTTCTGCACAGCCCTTCCAGGTGAACTGTCTGGAGGCTTTGCACACCACCCTTGGGACTTCTCTGGACAAGCGGTTAGGTATTGGCCTCCCACATTGGCACCCACTGGCTCTTCCTTCCTGTCCTTCCATGAGTATTTGCTCATCCCTACCCCCCTTTCATTGATACACTTATCTTATTGCACAACATATATGTGCATTTATGGCAGTACTGTGTAGAATGTATTTTCTAAAGGTAAAGGAAATGCAGATGGGAAATAATTGTAGAATATTTTTAAGTGACAGTTGGTGTGTGGAAGTTTAAAATGTTGATAGGGTTACATGTTGAGTTTTTACAAGTCATGGGTGGATGTATTTGTGACTGTTCGAAAGCAGGCAATGAGGGAGTGTTGAGCACATAAAAGCGAAAAGGATCAGAGGGCTGTCTTCTATGATGGTGTATAACAGTACATTGATTAAAGTTGTTGTATGTTAGAGAAAAGTATCTGGGACAGAACATTGTTTCTGTGCTTTTTTGTTTTTCTGCTGCATTAGCATAGTACACAATGCTAATGGAAAGTGTGGCGAATCTTATTGAGTCAAACTACTTCATTGAAACATTTTAAGTAAATGGACTTTATAAACTCATTTTGTTTACTTCTATTTTTGAACTGTGAAAGGTGGTTCCTAAAGGAACATTGTTTGTGTTTGTTTTATTTTCATGTTATCAATTTTTTTGTTTTTTTGTATTTTCTTTGCAGGAGAGGTTAGGAAGTAAGATAGGGAAGGAAGTAAGGGAAGGGACACTGACCACAGATAAAAAGAGGCAGGTGGACAGGAGAAGATGTTGGGTGTGAGTTAATTTTAAGGTAGGTGGCTGTGTTTCTCATGCTCCTTGATTACAGCACCTCATAAGCACTACAAAATTGCTCCCCTCTGCAGAGTTGTATGTGGCATTATATACATAGGGCTCTTGTTTTGGAAAGATATATGGATCAACAGCTTATTTTATGGCTTGCAAGGTAACTGGTGGGGTTTTCGGCCCCAGAGGAATATCCTGTGTGGTGGTAGTATTGGTTGTGCAAGAGGAAGTAGAAGAAAACATTTGACTACTTCCTGAGAAAGGAATAGCCTTTCTCAGAGCATCCTGGTGGTTAGATTTAGTGTGGCAGTGCATGGAGGTGGTCCCGTAGGAGTATTGTCCAGGTTGTCACAACTGCACTCAGTGCATTTCATCTTATTAGCCTTAGCCTTTGCTACTCCCCCAATGGTGGTAAAGAACTGCCACGCCCATGATCGTTTTTGGGTGCTAGAGGTAGTTGTTTCCTCTACTTTATCTTCCTGATCCTCTTGATTGTTTTCTGCATGATTGTGCTTCTTCCGGTGTGTAGGCCCTCTAGCTGGTGGTGGAGGTTATTGTAGTGATGGCTCCTGGGGAGAAGGAATGGCAATAGTTGAAGCCATTGTTGAAGATAAATAGCTGTTCCGCTAATTTTCTTCAAAGGCTGTGCTTTCTTCTGGATTGCAGATGGAGAAGAATAGTCTAGGAGCTGTGCAAGGTTAAACTTTTTACTTTAAAACGTCCCAGATCCGCTAGAAATACAATTCTGAACTCTTTGTGACACAAAAACGAATTCACGAGGTGCTGAACCGTTCGGGGACATGTCATCATGCTGCAAGGGAGTCTGTGATGACGTGACACTGTCTGAAAAGTCTGTGATGACGTCAGACATTTGCGAACATCAGCAACCTCAAAAACTGTGGAAAAAGTTGAAAAACCTGTACAGAAGTGTTAAGAATGTGGCTAGGAGGTGGGGAATGCCACTGTTTTAAGTTAAAACATTGTACATTGGTTGAAAATGCTTTTATATTGGAGGTAAGCAATATATTAGGAGTTTGTAGCAAATTAGGGGCATTGGTAAAAACCCATGAAATTAATTGGTAAAACTTTGTTAAAGGGGTGTTATGGTTAAGTTGCACTAATGAAAACCTATGAAATTCACTGAAAAACTTCATTAAAGGGACATTATTGTTAAGTTGCACTTACAGGAACTCATGAAATTCAATGACATAACTTTGTTAAAGGGACATTATGGTTACAAGTAAAACCAAAAAAAACCTTGACATTCGCCAGTTATGGTAAGATAAGTAAACCATAACTTAGGCCACCACAGTGCACTGCTAAGACTGACACCCAGGACATGAAAGATGACATCACAAATAGCATTGATGGTATCACTTATGACATCATATATCTGGTCCACTTGTTTTTGTTTAATGACATGATTAGGCTAGTTTTTAGTTTTTACCGACAATGAGAATTTCCAAAATGTAAAAGGTGCAATATATCTATACATTAACCTTTTTATGTTCTTAAACTACTTTCCTTAGGTTTTAATCTGAGCTCAAAGTGCACATACATGTGGCAATAAGCACGCCTCAAACACACACTGGTCCCACCACCCTGCACTGCTAAGACTAACACTCAGGACATCAAAGATTGCTCACAAATGTCATTGATGACAGAACTATTTACTCAATTATACAATGTGGCTTTAGATCCATTATAAAGTCTTATATATCATATATCTAGGTAGTAGAGTAGTAGATCCCGACATGTCATATCTGCATTTCAATGCCCGTCTTAAAAAAATAATGAACATGGACCAGAGCAAACATGGGAGCGGGTTCAGATATGGTAGCTTCAATACCGCGGGCCACTTTACCACCCCCAAATGATATAATGGGACACCAAGAGATGACACCCCTAGAAACATGCATGGATAATGGACTTGCCCAAGGCAACCTGGAAGTGTGTCGCCTAGGACAAGAAAAAAAGATGAATACATAGAAAAGGGACTGGCTAGACACATTGAGGCCATGAATGAATCAAGGTGAAGGCAGGATAACAGTGGGGGAAAGAGCTCTGATAGTATTACTGGCCGTAAGATAACACTGGTCTTAAAGCACAACAGTTGAAATAATCCTTCGGTTGCATGCTGGACATTAAGTTGTATGTCCGTTTGTGGATGCCAAGGTATCACTGAACAGAAACTCTAACCATTCCATATAATATTAATTAGTGAAAATCTATTGGAATGTGAATAGGTTAAGTCAGTCAATAGAAGCTTATGCAACAGGAACAGGTAACATGTAAAAGCAGAGCTTTTGAATGTTGACTAATTAGCCCAAAGTAATTATTAGAACCTTACTGCCTGCAACTTTAACAGTAATTATGTTACATGTACTGCAATCATACTAGCGCTGTGATACCTGCGGGTCTGGGCGCTACCAACAAATGAAATAGATAAAATAAAATGAATAAAGATGAGCATTTTTCCAAGAATTCTTTATTACTTGTTTGTTAGTTAGCAATATGTCGAATACAATGGATAGGATGTATTCACTATGTATGTGTTTAACCCATCTGTTCTGCCTGTCCTGCCTTTTACCCACAGTTAATGGAAGCTCCTCAGCAAACTAGGATGTCATAGTATGTCACTGGTAGTGGCTGTTAGTCTTGTGTGGACCAAAGGCATATCCTTACAGACAATATCTATGTATGTGATGCTTATGTTAGCATGTGCACTTCTGTGCAGTTAGGGCACATGTACACATCCTAAAACAAGCATTGGAAATGCCAACACTGTTTGTGGATCCAGTGCGGCTGCTCGGCGAACGTGAAAGAGTCAAACCAGGTTCTTCATCTACTCAGCACTGTGGATTTCCCACGAGATCAACTATAGGGGCACCTCTGCCGCTCATGACAAGGCTCATCTAACGGTCTTTTAATAAACAAATGCCTTGAAAATGGCCTCTGAAGGTCGAAACATGTGTCCGCAAAACTAATAAAAACGTGGTACTAATCTCCAAAACAAGATAACAGAAACCTTATTAGAGAAGCATACTCTTACATCCTATTAAAAGCCCTTACCACGAATGTGGATGGTCTCAAACCTCTTCTCAGTGTTTGTGTAGGAATGGGAAAGGCATTTGTCAGTGACTGCTGTAGTGTTGGTAACTTGCTGTCGTTGGTAGCAGATGCAAAATGGTGCAAGTACCTTAGCATATAATAGCTCCACCTGACAAATGCCTAAAACATACACACAAGCCAAAACTGTTGGCTTTGCCAATGGATGTTTTCTACGGGACGTTGGCGAATGACACGATTAGTGCCTGTAGAGTGGCTGAAGGCAGAACGGGTTAAGAGATTTACATTACACCCGTGCTACGGTTACAGCTTCCATTAAGTAGTTAACTCTTAGATGACTGCTTTGAAAAAACAGTGGCAGGTGCTTTGAGCGCACAGTTTGGTGACAAGGATTGAAAATGCTAACTCAAAAATATCTCAGGCAGATGTGCTTAGGCTGGGAGGGGCGGAGAATTTGTGGGAATGGCCATAGGGATTAGCATGGCCAAGGATATTTATGTCCTTCCTCCAATGTCATGATCCCCGAGCTGTACTCTAATGCAATCGTTTTGACTTATTGGTGGTACTTTAACTTAGCACCTCCTAATAGCCAAACCTAAAAGCTGGTCGGACATATATATATGTATGACCTACTTTGCACTATGAAACGTTGAAGTCCTGACAATCTGGCCCATGGCAGTTGGGCAGCAAAAAGGGTAAACACATATAGCATATTGCAATTTGATATGCATTCCAGTCAATTCCAAGCGGACTCTTACCAGCAGCTGAAACCAAATGTTAAAAAAATAATTTGAAAAAGAATTCTAGTTTTTAGCACGTCAATCAATTGCACAGTTGTATCACCCTCCAGAGTCCTAAATGTGCTTCCACAGAAAGGATCAGACTGCCAGTTAGCCTCCTATATTCTCATAACAAAATACTGATCCTAGGGTCAATTTTAAAGATAACAAACTTGCAATAAACGTTGACAGCACGTCCATTAACCTGGAGTTTGCCGGCTGGTTACCCCATCCCAGCCATAGGGAGGGTCATGTACTTAACTAATATACAAACTCATTTTCTGCATCTCCACCCACAGTTATGCTCCCATTCCCTTATCACTTGTGCAGCTGTTCACAATCTACAGAGACATGCCTTCTCCAATCCAAATAGTTTCTTCAAAATGCTCCTACTGTACTTAGTCAACCGTTTAGCTACACATTTTCCAGGCAAGAGCTATATGATCCAAGTGAACTTCAGGTCTCAAAACCATTGAACGAACCCACTTTAACAGCATTCACTTGGGCCTTTTCAAGTCTCGTCCTTCTGTGGCACATCCCCACTCAAGATCCTAAAAGCAGCCTTCCACCATAAAGCATCAGGGGAACAGTGCCACCCATGCCCCGCATTGTTCCCAATCACTGCACAGATCTATAGTGAAGCACCATTGCCTCTTCCTCATTCGATTCCATCACCGATAGATCACGCATAAGACAATTGTGCATAAAAGAACCGGGAAAACAAAGCTTGCAGAATGGATATAGTCCGACTCATCTTTTAGCGTTCTCCGCAGGCAGCGCGGCCACATCTGTTCTGACTTGCCTATGTTTTCCGCAAGTAAGCAGCATGCCGAGTCATGTCATTCTTATTTGGAGCAGGCGGTAGGAGACATATCTCCCTGTGCCAAATTCAAAATACACGCATTGGGTCATGGACCCACTGGTCTCATAGGGGTGCATTAAGTAATGAAAAGAAAACTGTTTCTCTGATGAACTTTCATGCTGTGACATCATAAAAACGTTCAGCCCAACGATGTGCCCTTGTACTTGGGGCTCATTCTGCGTAAGGTGGTGTGGGGAAAAAGTGGCAGTTACCGGAATTACCACCACTTTTCCCGCTCCACCATACTTCACGTTGGGCCCCTGGAGTGGGGGATTTACCTCCAGCATAAATCAACAAAATTGTCAAAAGTACCGCCAGCAGAATTATTGCTGTGGTAATTCCACCAAAATCCCCCATGGAGTCCTATGAACCCCAAAGTAACGGGGACTAAAACAACCACCGCCACTTGTAATCTGGCGGGAAATGCCCTGGATCAAGTGGTGGTAAATGTAATTCCGTTGGGCGGTATTCCTGTGCCCTTACCACCATAATACTGCTCAGCTCGTAATGAGGCCTATTGTTTTTTGAAACTCGAGAATGCTCCATCTTTATAAAGATGGATTGAGAACAGTTCATACAACTGGCATAAAAACTAGTGAACACTAAAATCTTCCTTTCATCATAAGATCTATTTTTGAATTGGTAAGCAATGTTGTAAAGCAATTCCCGTCCCTGCATGGACCTTAATGTTACTGTTGTGCATATACTGTGAACCTATGTCTGAAGCATAAATATACAGGGCATAGCATAGGGCTGAACATATACAAAGCCGGAAATTTGACTAAGATATGGGAAAGCACACCAAGTGACATTCTCAGGTTAAGCAGAGCCTCTTTCATGCTCACCTGTGAGTCATTAAAGGAGATTAAGATTAAGATTTAGGATTCAAGGCTTCTTAAAGGATTTAAACAATTTCCTGTGCACATTAAATTAAAAGAACTTACCAGTGAATTGGTGTAATGTAATTTTAGAACATGATTTCATTACTGTTATGGAACCCAGTATGAAATAGGATAGACGGTATGGCATGTAAAGCTGAACTATGTGTTATGTGTTTTAATGTAAATATTTTGTAAACGTTCTTTGAACTAAATGAAATAAAGAATAATAATAATTAAGGGAGAACTCATAATTCTCTTCCGATAGGTAGCATGGCCAGTTGGAGTTTGTTTGTTTGTTTGTTGTTTGTTTGTTTGCTTTATTATTTATAATGTGCGAGTGTACCCGGGGGTATCAGGGCACAGCATGTACAAGAATTTTCGAGGCTTAGTTACAGTACACAGAGTATGTATAATACAAGAATAAGGTACACCAATGTTATATACAAATCAGTAGAAGGCCAACAAGCCATTATATACAGGTACGCAAAAGGCACAAGTGGTTAAAGTTTGTGCAGATAGCGCTGGGCACTTCGTTGTCCTAGTGGGTCTCCAATTTCAGCCAGGAGACTACCAGGGAGCGGAAGTTCTGATAGGGCAAGTCTACTCTAAGGTTTGGAGACAGGGAATTCCACAGCTTGGCAGCTTTTACAGGGAAGCTGTTGCCCCCTATGGTGGCCCGTTTGTAATGGGGAACAGATAGACCGTTTTTATATGCAGTTCTAGTGGGTCTTAATGAGACTATCGGTGGAATCTGTTGATCAGGTAAGTTGGGGCGGCATTGTTAAGAGACTTGTGTGTAAGTGATGCAGTTTTTAATAGAATTTTATCTCTAGTGGAGAGCCAATTATTCTTTTGGCTGAATCTTGTGATGTGTTCTCTTCTGGAGATGCCCAGGGCTGCTCTGAGAGCATTGTTCCGAAGGGTTTGCAATTTACTGGTGGTGGCCTTGGTGCAACCCAGGTAAAAGGCATTGCAATAGTCGAGGAGAGACAATATGAGAGCTCTGGCGAGTGTCAGGCAGCTATAGTCCGACGGGAAGCGTTTAGCTGCGCAGATTAATTTGCACGTATAAACCGTGGAAGAAGCTCACTTGTCTTTTGAGGGAAAAGTTGGAGTCTAGATAGAATCCCAATGTTTTGACCTCCTGTTCGGCTTTGATGTTGTTTCCGTCAATCATGAACGAATTGTAGGCCGGGCCTAGTTTCTTTATACTGAGCGTGGTGCCTAAAATTATAACTTCTGTTTTATTATCATTCAGGCATAGTCCATGAGTGGCCATCCATGCCTGGATGATGATGTACAACCTATTTAACTAGGCCAAATCCGTTCCATAATCTCCAGAAAGCAGAAGGAGGATCTGAGTATTATCTGCATAGTTAGAGTTAGTGTAGGTGATACCAAGATGATCCAAATCATCGAAAAGGGGCTTGGTAAATATGTTGTATAGTGTGGGGGTGACACAGGAGCCCTGAAGAATGCCGCAAGTGATGGGTATGGGGTCTGCAGCAGCAGTGGGCGAGAAGACCCTCATAGTCCTGCTGTTAAGGAAGGATGTGATCCAAGTGATGGCCTCCGTGGAAAAGTGAGCTGAAGTGTAGACGTGTGAGCATAAGACAGAATGATCAACCAAATCGAAAGTGTCCGATAGGTCAAGGAAAAGGAGTAGGGCCGCTTGCCCATTGTCTCTGAGCGAGTCGATCTGCGCTTTTAAGTCAATGAGGGCGGTTTCGGTCCCGTGTTGGGGGCGGAACCCAGATTGTCTAGATCCTAGGAAGTTGTGTTCTTCCAAGTGCTTCTGTATTTGTACATAGGCAACCTTGTCCAAAATTTTTAGTAGAAAGGGAACAGTCGTTATGGGTCGGTAATTTGTGGGTATGGCTGGGTCACGAGTAGGTTTTTTCAATAGTGGGAGTACCCAAGAGTGTTTTAAGTTAGTAGGGATGGAACCAGTAGCGAAGGAGGCATTAATCAGTTTTGTAATGAAAGGGGAGAGGTCACGGGCAGCATCTTTAATGAGCTGTGCAGGGCACAGATCTCCCTGGCAATTGGATGGTTTCAGAGATAAGAACATTTTTTCAACTTCCAATATGTTGACTTTAGAGAACTGGAAACGGGCTAGATCAGTGGGCATGATCTTGTTGGGAGTTTTTGAGCTGAGAGTGTCATTCAAGGAGGCTCTTTTGCTGGAGATTTTACTTTGAAGAGTCACGATCTTATTTGCTAGGGCATTTTGAATTTCTGTGCACCAGCTTTTATCTTTGGGGCAGGTGTCAAGGGGTGCTATAGGGGTTTCTATTTCTTTGAGGATTGAAAAGAGTTCTTTCGTGTTGGATTTAGCTTGGGATATATGAGAGTCAAATGAAGCTCGTTTGTACAAGTAGATTTCTTTTTTGTAAAGTGCAGCTAGTTTGGAGAGTTTGAGTTTGTTTGAGTCTGATGGGGATTTTTTCCAAATGGCCTCGCAGTTTGTTTTTTGCTGCCTTAGGTTTTTGATGAATGGTGTGTAACATTTGTTGAGGTGTGTTTTCGGTTTGCTGGACCTGAGGTTAAGGGGGGCAATGTGGTCCAGCGAAGTGGCCATAATCTTGTTATATTCTTCAACCAGGGACTCAGGGTCAAGGTTGTCGGGCAGTGTGTTGAGAGTGGGGAGTAGATTTGGGGTAAGTATTTCTGCTGTCATGTTTTCTTGTTTCTGGTGAGAGTGGGTGGAGCCATAATAGTAGGCGGAGGTGGAGGTCTGTCGGTGGAGAGCATGAATGATACCAAGTGGTGGTCAGTCCAGGCTAGAGGTGAGATATTTGTGATATTCGCTAGGCAATTGTAGTCGGCCACCCAGTCAAGTGTTCTGCCTTTCGAATGTGTTGGTAATGTGCATCTTTGCATGAAGCTTAAATCAGTGAGAGTGTTGGTTATGGTGCTAGAGGGATGGTCTTCCGGGTCATTGTAGCCGAAGCTGAGGTCTCCTAAGGTGAGTGCTTGAGTGGAGGTTTTAAGGTTGCTAGATAGAATAGAATTGAGGTCTTCATCGAAGGTGCCAATGGGGCCTGGCGGGCGGTAGATCAAATAGATGCTAAGAGTTTGGGTGTCAGTGAGTGGTATTTTGACTGCTAGTAATTCACAGGAGAGAGTGTCGATAGAAATAGCTAGTCCCATGGTAAGACTGTACTTATGGATGATGGTGACATCGCCTCCTCTAGAATTGGGACGGTCTTGTCTTAAGATGGAGTAATTATCTGGGACTGCCAGCATGAGCATAGGGCCTGCTGCTGGGTGTAACCAGGTCTCGGTGATGGCGAGGAAGTCAAGGTCTTCTGTAAGGATTAAGGGCCTCATTACACGGTAGGCGGTGGACCAAGGTGCTATTAGCACCTTGGTCCATACCGGTAAAATACCGGCACTGCCTTGGATGAAAGGGGAATTACCGCCCTATTCCAAGGTTGGTGGGGCGGTAATTCCCCCTTCCCCATTCCCATTTTTGCCCCATAGGGCATAATGGGAATGGGGAAGGAGCTAATTACGGCACTGCAAATTGCGGTACCGTAATTAGCTCCCTGGTCCCTTTGCGGGTTGGTTTTTAATGCCTGCAAAAAGCAGCCGTTAAAGTCTCCAACCCGCAAAGGGACCTCGTAGTAAGGCGGTAAGGGTTAACGGTCACCAGTACCATTAACGGTCACCGTTAACCCTTACCGCTGTCCGTGTAATGAGGCCCTATGTCTGCAATTTCTGTAGCATGGGCTATCAACGATCTGGCGTTGATCAGAGCTCCCTTAATTTTAGGACTAACTGTGTTTTTAGGAGTAATGGCTATCTTTTTTGAAGTAGTAGTATGGCGCTTGTCCTGTATAGGTCCAGGAGTGCCCAGGTTGAGGGAGTTATGAAGGGGAGTGGAGTAGGGTTTTTTAATGGGTTACTGGTTTGTGTGGAGAGTGGCAATGTTCTAGAGTTTTGTGCAGTGGGCAGTGAGCGGGCCGCGGGCTCATGGATTTTGGCTAGTCTGGCTCTGAGTCCTAGGTTCCTTTCTATGGTGATGCGGGGTGACTGGAAGGTAGCGGTACCTGGGTGTCGTTTAAATCTAAGTATGGTGCTTGGTTATTAAGTCTAGATAAGTCTGGCATGTTGGGTAGTTGAGGAGCCATCTTGGTCGATAATGCAGTATTGAGGCTGATTAAGATATAGGCCAGCAGGTTAGAGGTGAATAGACACATACTAAGTGGTGCGGTTGAGGGTGTTGTGGAGCCCTGAGTAATACGCGAGTTGTAATACCTGAGTGGTTGTGAAGGACTACGTGACGCCTAGTTAAGGGTGATTGATATGGCTCAAATGTTGGTAGAGGCCTAGGATTGGGGCATCGGGACGGAACATGTACAAGCGACCTAAATGCAAAATTACTGATAGGGCAGGAAAAGAAGGGTTGGTAGCTAGTGGACAGACACAGGCAACCTAGATGCGAGTTTGCTAGAACATTCAAGAATAGGTAGGCCGGTGGGCAATGGGCAAATACAAGCAGTCTAAATGCGAATTTGTTAGAACAGGCAGTCTAGGGCAAATTACTAGAATGCAAGCAAATACAAGCAGTCTAAATGCAAATTTTTTGGAGCAGGCAGTCTAGGGCAGATTACTAGAATGCAAGCAAATGCAAGCAGTCTAAATGCGAATTTGTTGGAGCAGGCAGTCTAGGGCAAATTACTAGAATGCAAGCAAATACATTCAGTCTAAATGCAAATTTGTTGGAGCAGGCAGTCTAGGGCAGATTACTAGAATGCAAGCAAATGCAAGCAGTCTAAATGGGAATTTGTTAGAACAGGCAGTCTAGGGAAAATTACTAAAATGCAAGCAAATACAAGCAGTCTAAATGCGAATTTGTTGGAGCAGGCAGTTTAGGGCAAATTACTAGAATGCAAGCAAATACAAGCAATCTAAATGCGATTTTGTTAGAACAGGCAGTCTAGGGCAGATTACTAGAATGCAAGCAAATATAAGCAGTCTAAATGCTAATTTGTTAGAACAGGCAGTCTAAGGGCAGGTTTACTAGAACAGGTAGCCTAGATGTGAGTTTACTAGAACAGGCAGGAATGGGTGGGCTGGTAACTAGGGATACATAGCAGGCAAACTGAGTAGAGGTTCTCAGGGCATAAATAGCTAAGGCAACAGGCAGGCTAGTTGACTAGTTCTTGTGGGTAAATGAGATCAATTCAAATAATATTAATCAAAATAGTGGCGAGCAATATTGGCAGTATGTCACAGTGGAGCGCATTTAGACAAATACAGCGTGGCGCATTTAAGCAGGAACAGTGTCAGGCGTAAGCCACTGGAGAGAGGTGAGGTTACAGTTCAAAGCAGACAGAAGGAACGACTGTGCATAGACATATGAGACACTTGATGCAACTAATGCGGACATTCGTAAGAAGCAGTGGCGAGTGCAGTCATTGGCAGGCATGCGCAATTAGGAGTTGACTCCGGGCACATAAATGCATGGAATCACGCTACTTCGAGTACAAGTCGCTGAAGTGACTATTGATCAGGGCATTCTCAAACGATCAAGATACAGTGTGCTAAACATGCAGTTGAAGTGCAATTTGCAATACAGTTTTGGGGTAGTCCAGCAATGCGTACTTTTTGCACTCGGTATGTCATTTCCTGGTGTAGCACAAAGTGAGTGTGGTAGTGGGCAGTCGTAGTCGTGGGGGCATGTGTCTATGCATTACACCACGGTGAAGATGCAGTGTGAACGTGAGGGTTACCTGGAGTGTGGCAGACAGGGGGTCTGGCAGATGGCGGACAGGGACAAACAGGCATAGAAACAGGAGATGGCCTTGTTGCAGTGGGCCTTGTGTAAAGTGGGCCGGCTTTGCCTGCCGGTGCCCAATTGGAGGACAAATAGGCAGAGGCAGCCAATCAGGAAGGCTTGCTCGGGCCTCAGTGGGCAATGAAGGCAGACATTAGGAAGCAGTCGGCCATTTTAAAGCTGTGAAGTACCTTGTGTACTTTAATGGCGTTTTTCGTTTGGTGTTGGCGAAAAGCTGTAATCAGGCAGCGTATTGGCCTGCCCTTGCTTGGGAAATGAAACAATTCGGCTGGTAATGCGGATGCAATATTTCAAAATAAAATTTGGTCGAGGCGCTACTGACTCAGCGCTTACCTAAATTCAGGCATTGGGAAGGAGGCAGTAGTCGTGTTCATGCACTGTGGAAGATCATGTGAAAAATGAATAGTCAAGGATTTCAAGGAATGTCCTGTTTCGGCATCATTGAAGAATTGCCATCACACGTGTCTGACGTCTGGGTACTGGTAGTGTTACTGTCGTAGATACATTCAGATAAATGACTGAGTTGCGGTAGGGTCCACCTATGCACACAGACACCTCAGGTCTACCCTTCCTCATTTGCTGGGTCTGGAGAGCCTCATGAATGCAGGAAAAACATGTACCCTCACTCGCATTCTCAAGCACACCCGCATCAAAGTAGGTGCCCATATAACTTGCCCAGGCATGTGTCTGTGACACGCAGCTGACACTAATGGGCGCAAGGGTAAGGTCAGTGAACAATATGAATGGGACCTCACCAATGTCGCCTTGAGATTGAAATGTTGAGAGGATCCTTTTTTCCTTATGGCTGATTGGTGGGAAGTACACTGTCAGCTAATCAGGTTAGGTAAAGATGAACACCAATGCATGTGAAAATGTGGGCATCAACTGATTTGCAGGGATTGGCACAAAGCCTATCAGGAAATGTTTCTCGAGCCTATGGACTGGTGCATCATTTGCTCTGGTATTCCACATTGGAATGTGTTTTTCCTTTTGTACCTTAGTTTGTGCTTCCAGTCAATACATTTGTTGTGTAGCCAACAGAGGGCCTCATTACAAGTGTGGCGGTCCGGAAACAACGGTGCTGGAAAGCCTACTGGCCACGTTAAGCAAGCCATAACGGAAGCACCGGCATCGTTATTAACGGTGCTTCCATGTTCCCCATTCCTATTGAGTCCTATGTGACAATTTACCGGTGCCTGACTTTCCAGAACGCTGGGGTTGTAATCCACTGATGTTACCGGCAAGCCAGGTGCCTGTAAATCTTACAAGTCCAACGGCAACACGCCGGTAGCACCATCAGAGTTACAGCCGGACTTGTAATGAGGCCCTGAGTTTTTTTATTTATTTTTAAAATGTTGACATAAACGGAGACATCATCAAAAATAAATTTTACCTGCCATTAAGGTGCCTAATATGATGACTAAAGCTGTAAGTGCGATTGTAGGACACAGATATGTTTGGATATAACACATTTGCTTTATAGAACATTTATGATTCGTTGGCTGTCTCACTCCAGTTCAAATCATATTGAAATAAAAGACCCACTGGTTTGGGTACCAAACCAAGGTGATTTTCATGGAGCCCTGGCAACCGATCTTGTACTGTATATCCGAGCCCTGCCCATTCCACTTGCTTGGTTTCAAAAATGTCAGTAGAGTGTTAGTGGTGACGCCTGCATCTACTTATCTGCTGCCTGGCATGTGGCATGTGCAGAAGAGATACTGACCTATTTGGCGCCCTCTTTAACACAAGTACCTGCATTCCTCCCTCGCTCATTCAATACAGCTTGTCTTATTGTTTTCAGAACTGACATTCCCTTTACACAATACACACTTATGATATAATCGCAGTATGAATCACAGACCACAGATTATAAAAAAATGTTCTATGTAGTTTCCTCAACGACCTTTACCCCAGCCAACTTTAGATTTGACTCCTAGTGTTTGTACAAATGTATTTATCCCCCATGTCTTCCTTTCCCCTATCCCCCGCCCCAGCCAAACCACCCCCTCTCGCCCCATGCCACCAAATAAACATATATCTGTATGTTGGGTGTATGACCACCAGGAGCTGAACTAAAGGTAGTTGAGGTAAATGTGCGTGATGGAACCACAGATTATCATTTACAAGAAGTCTCTACCTTAATGGACATCTCGATGTTTGGCACAGCCCAAAAGCCCCAGACAAGGGTCCATAAGCTGTGGCAGCTGATGCATATTGGGTCTGGAGCACAATGATATTGACGATTAAGTCTGGGATAGTATGCTGTCAATAGAATACTAAAAGCACAGAAATCAGGAAGAATTGGCCCATTTTATACACTTCCTTGGTGGGGAAGGATATCCCAAAACATTTGTCTTGGAAGCAAGACAGCGCAGCAACACATATTCGAATCTCAATTGCGTGCTAAGAAACCACACCACTTGCAGGTATTAAGCGAGTTATAAATGAACAATAAAAAATACATAAAATGACATACTTTACCATTGAAAATAAACAATGGACCTAGATATATGTGAGGCTAGAGGCAATACTTCCACACGTACAGAAACAATTTGTGTAGTAAAAAAAATATATTTTTATTTATATTTATATCTTCTTAAATCAGAACATATTTTCACAAACTAAATTCTTAGACATCAACATCTCTTCTTTCATACAACCATTCATACACTAAAACAAATATGTACTTTCAATAAAAAACACAAACAAAAAGTGCGACTTCTGTTCACACAAAAGAACATGAACAACAATCTTGTTTATATCACTGTTGTCTCTTGTATCTAAATACACATTCCAATGTTCGTAGAGTGGATTCTACTGCCTCTCTCTGGGATCTACATATGTTTCGGTCGATCTAGGACACCCTGGGTCCTCTTATTAATCCGACCTTCTTCAGGATCTAGGAACCACTCTTTGGGGCTCCTCACATAACAGGAAAAATGATGTCTTCTGCGGAATAGTTCTAAGAGTAAATGCATACAACAACCTATTAGACCCTACCCTCGTTATTTACAATAAACACAATTCACTGGTGTGTAACTTTCTTTACTGCAGACACCCATCAACACTCACCTCTCACTAGAGAATCGTGTCGGAGATAGTATTGATGTTGGAAATAAATCCTGCAGGGCATGGAGATCAATTACATGCACCTGGAAATATAAAACAAAGGATATATAAGTATCCTTATCTCCATACTATACATGGCAGCCCAAAGGATCTGCACTTGCATGTGTCGTCTATAGTCCTAATTCAGTGGACTGTCTCATTCAATGGACCTCAATATTAAAGGGGTATATACAGATAGTTTCTTCACAGCCTGTACCCCCATCCGCTGTCACTTTAAGGAATGGAATCAATGGGATGCTAGTCAGTCTTTTCGCCAAATGTATCTCACTGTTGCAGAACAAGAGCCCATTTCTAAATAGTCAGAGCTACTCACCCCCTCTGTTGGGATGCCGGGAGTGGTGTGCACCCACAGGTTGTGCTTTCAATGTCTCTTTTTTCGCTACAAAGAGAATAGGAGATACAATTGCTTATTCAACCTGCTATGTTTGCCAGTCTCTCTTTATGTACATGCCAAAGAGCGCTCTCTGGTCTCTCATGCGACCCGGTCTCTATGGGCAACATCCCCCTCACTGATGTATGTTTCGTTCACATACTTTCCACTCATAGTGGTAAGACCTCTGATGCCGCCCATGAGTGGGAACATTCACAGATGAGTAAATAGCGTTCAAAGGAACGCCCCCATCGCTTCGCGGCTGGAAAGATGCATTTCTGTGTGCCTGATTCCCGCTTCCCTCCTCCTACCAGCATCCTTACCCACAAGAAAAGTTCAACGTATGCAGCAATATATGTGGTTTACATGCAGAGCTGCTACGGGGGATGGGAAAGCTGTATGCACACGCCGCTCCCAAGCTCCACCTATGAGATCCACGAGTATCACACATTTCGCCTACCATGGGCCAGATTACAGAAGCTTGGCACCGGTGTAAGTGGAAAGTTTGCACTGTATTAGCACTAGGGCAAAGTGCGCCCTATTTCAGAAAACACTTGGAAGTATTAGAAAGCTCTTTCACCATGACACGTGCATTTTGGCATGTTATAAGTGTTCAGACAAAAATTGCCCTTGTGTAAAAAAAATGTCACTGTATTTTTACACCAGGGTAACGTTTGCCTTAGTGCTAATATGGAATGGTATTAGCACTAGGGCAAACTTTGCCCCAGTGCAAAAACGCAATGAAAATGTATCTTTTTTGCACTAGGACAATGTTTGCCTTGGTGCTTTTACCATTTTCCATCCTGACGTGAGCGGGTGCTGCAGCTGATTAGAATCGTTGGGTGGGACATTCCTGGGCCTACATTTTGTTGTAATCATGTTCCCTGGTGCCCCTTGTCCCCTGCTCATTTCTCCCTTGTTGTCTCCCAGTGTGTGTTCCTACCGCCATTGAGTGAATTTATCGCCCTGATGAAGGTTTCATTAACTGAAATGCATTGGCATCTGTACATACTATCTGAGCCAATTTTGGCGCAGCCTCATTGAATATGATATAAACATATTCCAAAAAAAGAACTACGTTAAGGGATGTGAATAAACATTTCCTTGAAGCACAATTTTTTTGATGGTGATAATGTATTGCAAATACTTCAAGAAATGGTCACGAAGTGGATCATCTAAATGTGCTGCCCTCTTTAGGGCTAACTGAGAGCACCAGCTTTTGATAGAGTATATTAACTCTATCTTTTTGCTCATTTTCATTTTGGTCCTTATGCCATAGGACCTCCTCATAACTGGGTTGCTCCAGGCGAAAGCTTCACATGAATAAAGAATGTTGATTATTTAACATATGAGTCACGTCGTAGTGCCCACCTTTACACTTCATTTTAATTTAACCTTCTCAATATTGGCATTCTAAACTCTCGCTCTACAGTCAAACACTCCTCTGATATCTGCCGCCTTCTTGAAGAACTTGACCTTGATGTCCTTGGTCTCACTGAGACATGGTTCACGCCAGCTCTCTCATTAGCTTTGGCAAGCTCCTACCTGACCGTTACAAGATCCTCTCTGCCCCCAGGTCAAATGGCTCTGGTGTGGGTGTAGCTCTGATCTTCCCTGAGTGGATTCCTGCCTCTGTCACTCGTACGCAGGCCTACTCCTCTTTTGAATGCCTCGTCTTTAGGCTCTCTCTCTCCCCTAGCCATTCCCTTACTGTGGCTACTATCTATCGGCAATCTGGTCAGATCTACTCCTTCCTCTCTGAGTGGGTGGGCCTCTCCTCCTCACTCCTGTCCTGAACCTCTCAACTCCTCCTTCTCTGAGACTTCAACATCCACCTGGATGCCTCCTGTCCTTCCTCTGTACACTTTTGTAATCTCTGTGACTCTCTCTAACTCACTATTCGCACCTCTGGCCAGACACACTTTGCAGGTCCCACTCTGGATATTCTGATCTCCTCAGACCTTCCCCTCTCTGTTCCTCACTCCATCCCTCTCTCCTGGAGTGATCACTGTCTCCTCTCGTCCCACCTCACCTTCCCTACCCCTCAGGCCAAGCAACTGCCACTCACCTTCTCGGTCATCCGACCCATAAAGCGCGTGTCAGCTTATGCTTTCGCTGCCACCTTTTCACCGCCCTCCCCCTTTGGCTGACTCTCATCCTGACACATCCCTCTCCATGCTCTGATACTCTTGATATCCTTGCCCCTGTCATGAGAACCACCTGAAGCCCAAGGCCAAGTGCAACTCCTGGTATGACTCAGACCTCGTGACCCTAAAATGCAAGTGCAGGGTGGCTGAGAGGAAATGGCGTGCTTCATATACATCTTCTGACAAACTGGCCTGCCGCCTGCTGCAGAGGCAATACCGGCTCTCTGTCCTAACCAATAAGAGAGCTCACATCCAAGCCCGCGTCTCTGCGGCATCTAACAACTCGGCTGAACTCTTTAAATCTGCAAGGAACTGGCCAATCCTGCTACATTCTCTACCTCTCCTGTCCCTTCCCAGGCCCTCTGCACGGCACTGGCCTCTCACTTCGTCTCTAAAACTCAGGACGTCCTGTTCTCAATCTCCTCCTATACCTTCCCTTCCCCTACTCCTGCTCTTCCTCTGGCCCTTCTGCAACCACCCCTCCTCCCTCCTTCTCTGCCTTTCCCCTCTTCTCCACAGACGAGATTTCTAGACAAGTCTGATCTATGAAAGTCTCGTCGAAACAGGTTCACCCCATTTCCTCCAAAACTATCAAGGACCACATTGTCTCCCTGGCTCCTGCCCTGGCTGATTTCTGCAATCATTCCTTCACCAGTGGAGTATTCCCATCCCCCTGAAGCACTCCCTTGTGCACCCCCTTCTTAAGAAACCCTCTGCCGACCCATCATGCCCGGACTAGTATCGTCCAATCTCCATCACTCCCTTTCTGGGCAAGCTCCTGGAGAAACTGGCCATCTCCCAGCTTAATTTACGCACTGAATCTGTTGGTTGTCTTCATGATCATCAGTCTGGCTTCAGAGCTGCCAGAAGCATGGAAACTGCTCTCCTGAACATCCGTGAAGACCAGCTCTCCAACCTGGACTCTAACACCCTGTGTGTCCTCATCCTGCTTGATCGACTATTCTGCCTTCGACACTGTCAACCATGCCATCCTGCTCAACCGTCTCCATGATAACATGGGTATCACTGGTCAGGCTCTGGTGTGGCTGACTTCTTTCCTCTCTGACCGACCCTCTGAGGTCCAGCTTGGTTTCTTCCTCTCCACTATCTTTTTCTCTACCTGTGGTGTCCCGCAGGGGTCTAATCTCTCTCCCTGGCTGTTCAACTAATACCTGGCACTCCTTGCCCACTGCATCGATGCTCTCTGCCCCAACTTTCAATGCTATGCAGATGACACCCAGCTCATTTTCAGGCTACCCTCGGCCTCCTCTCCTTCCCTCATCTCTGACTGTCTGTCTGCTATCCAGGAGTGGTGTGCCGCCAATGACCTCTGCCTTGATGCCAGTAAGACTGAGATTTTCCTCATCGGCACACCAGTTCCCTCCTTTCCTGTTGCTCTCTGGCCAGCCTTTCTTGATCCTCTTCCTGCTCCCATCTGCAAGGCCAAAAACCTTGGGGGTCATCTTTGACATCACACTCTCCTTCTCTCCTCACATCTCAGAAATCTCCAAGAAGTCACACTACCAGCTGCACCTCCTCAGAGGTATTCTGCCTTTCCTCTCCTTCCCCCAGAAGCTCACTATCTCCAGAGCTCTGGTTCTCTCTAGGCTGGACGATTGCAACAGCCTCTTTCTAAATCTGCCTGCTTCTACTCTTTCGCCCTCTGCAACTCATCCAGAACAGGACTGCAAGACTTGTCCTTGGCCTCAAGCCCAGGGATCGTATCTCTTCAGGACTGAAATCTCTACACTGGCTCCTAGTGGCTGTGAGGATTAAGTTCAAAACCCTCAGCATCGTCCTCAAGGCCTTCTGGGGTCTGGGGCCTCAATACCTTCAACTCGCTCTTCCTAAATATCTTTCTTCTCGAGCTCTTCGCTCATCCACCTCCAATTCCCTCAGGGCCAGTTGCTTCTCCAAGAAATGAGTTGGTGGTAGATCTCTTTCCTCGGCAGGTGCCTCCCTCTGAAACAGCCTCCCTGCCTCCCTTAAACTTGAGGAGAACCATCCCCGGTTCCGGATGCACCTCAAAACCTTTCTCTTTGCTTCTGCTTTTTCTCCTCCTCTCCCCTGCTGACTTCCTGGCTGAAACCGAAACTGCACTGGTTACCTGGCCACCCTCTGATCTCGGGCCCAGGTCCCCTCCAATTCCAGTCACACACCTGCACTGCCTTCCTGGCAAGCCCCACACTTGATGACTGTTTCTGTATCCCTACAGTCCCACAACCAGCACTTGACACATGTTGTCTGCACTTACCATTACTACCTGCAGGCCGTACTTCTACTTATTGTTATTTATTTTTTATCCCAAGTACAGCACTGTTTCCCCCCCCTTCCCCCACGCAATTTTCCCCTTCCACCTTCCCTAATCCCATGCACTTGCGCGATCTGAATTACACCTGGTCTAGTAGGATCGTTGTCTGTCTTCCCTCTGTTCCCCCTCCCTTGCCTTGACGCATCTTGAAACACTTTTGTATAGGCACGTTATAAATGCCATATCATACCATATCATCATATCATGCCAGACAGCACTTGTCCAATGGTTTTGTAAGCCTTTTTAGAAATAGGGCAAACTTTGCACTAGTGCTAATACCGTGCAGCTGCGCACTTGCATCAGTGCAACGTTTCTGTAATCTGGCCCCATTTCTTCACCACTAAATTAAGACCAGTCCCTTTTGGTGCTAGCTTCAAACGGTATGACGTTGTTACATTGGCAGGTTTTTTCCCACAGATATTTGGCAAAAATGTTCATTTGAAATAACTGATAGACAAATATGGTGCTGGTGTGGGCAAGGGAATATAAAGGGTACGTGAGTGTCCTGAATAGGGACTAGATAAAAGGGAAGTTGTGGGTTGGGGCGAACCCCCAAAATAAAAAACAAATAAAAAAAATCATTTTGTTTTTCAGCTGAAATTATTCCACAAAAAACTGTGGAAATAAATAAATAAAAATGGCGGACAAAGAACATAGAACCTTTCAAAATGTGGCCCAAAATGAGCAGACAAAAGGCTATACCTGCATGGAAACAAACATTACAGCTCATGTAACCACTGGGCATCATGCGTTATGTGCCAAACTGATCAAGAAAGTGTGTGTTGTGCATGCATAGTCAGAGAGTAAGTGCACAAGGAAATAGAATTGTGTTTTAAGTTGCACACAAGAAACATATGTCAGAAGATGCACAATTAGGGGGACCCCACATAGGGAACAGAATGTTGTGGCTCCTTCTATTGCTGTTGCCATGTACTCTGACTGGGTCTCAAGGGGTTATGGAGGAGAGAACCTGGATAGACAATCTACTGTGATCCCCAAAAAGAAAAGAAAACACATGTCTTTGCAGGGGCGTTGATTTCTTACAGATGAATAGATTATTAAACCATGTGGTTATTAGCTCCTTCATGAATGTGACGATGGAAGGAGCTTTGAGAAGCTCAAGTGGGAGATTAGGTGTACCCTAAAACTATGACCAGGGAAATACTGGTGGAATGTTCTTTTGATGAAATGACTTGCGTCCCTTGGGAATCAGGGATGAGCAGGGATTCTAATCTCTCACTCATCCCACACTTCTACCGGAGCAGCACTAATCTCAGTCATAAAGGTGAAACAGGCACAGAAAGAATGATACACCTCCTTGGCCCCTTTAAGTTCGCACAGACTAAGGGCAAGCTGTAACCCTCTGGAGGGCGGGGGCCAACATCGAAGCTCCAATACAAGGGAAAGGTAAGTGCCAACATAAAAGGAATGATCACTCAAGGTTCCATAAAGATAAGATGTTATTTATACTGAACAAACAGCCGCACTCTTAAAAACGATTATAGCCCAGCACAGTAAGGAGGTACACATAGAATGCATACATTGGGAGAAACAAGATATTGAAGAACAGGGGTCTGCAGATAAATAGTCTTGTTGAAAAGTCAAACAAGTTCATGAGTATGGTTTTCAATGGGGCACTCATTGTGATTATGTCCCATAGACAAAGGCCAAGGAGATAGAAACACTGATTTATACTTTTCAACTTCTTGAAGGAACTCAACAGTGTTGAGTCAGGTTTCTGTGCGAATTCCAGTGTCAGGTTCGAATTGGCAAACTGGCTGGATGGGATTCATCAAAGCGATGCAGTTCAACAAGCAGGAATGGCTCATAGCATAAAGAAGTGTGGGACAAGCAGGCTTTGGTGAGTCAGCATGGCTCGAAGGCTCAATGAGAGGAAAGCAGACTTTTGGCTTCATTGGGGAACTGCCTCGACTCACTATAACAAAGCATTGTAGTTGGACATGTGGCAATGGCTCATCTGTGCCTCGAAGAAGCTTAATAATAATAACAATAATATTGCATGTATACAGCACTACGAACCCTCAGGGATCTGAGTGCTGCTTATTAATTATTACCCACGGTGTGTGGTGCTCATTTATCAACCTTGAAAGGATGAAAGGCTGAGTTTGGCCCTGCTGGGATTCAAACCTGCGTCGGCAGGCTCTGCACAGCACTCTACTGGCTGTGCTATCTGAACGGCTTGGTACCGGCAGGCAATGATCTGAGCACTCCAAGTGGATCAAAGATGAGTGACAAAAGAAGCTCTGTTGTGTCTTTGCAGCAGATTTAAGTAGTTTCGAGTACTCAAAGTGGCTTGAAGCAGTTTGAAGTTGCAGAGAGAGCCAAATGCATCTTCATTAGCTCCGTGGGGTGCATTGAGCCCTTTCACTGGGTCCCAGAGGAAGGTGTGTGTGTCTTCTCACTTTCCAGAGAGGAAAAGCAGCAGGCAAGCTGCTGCCACATCAGCATGCAACGTCTTGAATACAAATGTTCGGCAGCATTCAGGCTTTCCTACAATCGCCCACTTCACATGTTCCCCATTAGTGGTTAGGGAGAGGGTATGTACCCTTTGGATGGTTCTGTGAATTCTCTTCAATTTGGTCAAAGATGTTTCCATGACGATTCTTCAAGATGGACCTTAAAGATGCTACACCCAAAGGAACCTCAGGATGATTTGATCACCCATTTATAAAGTCAAGTTGCCACAGCAGATTAGTCCACTGCAAGACTTCTCTAAGAGGCCAAGCTTTGCTGCTGCAAGCAAGGGTTATTTCTTGTGATGCCAGAGTTCCTTATCTGCATAAAGTTAGGGTATGTTTCACAATGTAAGTGGGGGCCTGGCATATCCAAGAGGGATGGACCAACCCTGATTTGAAGGTCCTCCCAAAGCTGCACTGTTCTTCCCTTGACCCCTATCGGACTCAGATCAAAAGGACTACAATATTATTCTCTGTGGTCGACTGCCACATTATGCTGCAGAGACCTCTTTGAAGTTTCTAGCCCCTGCCTCGCCCCTAGAAAAGGTATGCCCCATTTTTCGGGCAAAGGTGTCACAGCTTCCCACCAGAGAGCCAAGGGTTTCATGTCAAGTCACCATCTGCTGTGGCTGCAAACCTGAGGGCCACATGCAATGCAGAAATGGCTATACAGGTTTAGGTCACATTGTAGTCCAAGTGGATAATCAAAATGACATTAGACTGAGTTTTGGCAGTTTTACTGGCTTCCCTTCCTTTTCCACGATATCTACCAAAATAGCTTATGTTTATATTTAACCAAATTATTCCTACCCGGCAATATGCAGGTACAGATATTTTTAACATAGGTGCCAGCACATTTAAAGGCAGCCCATGTCTGTTGGGATTAATTTTGATTTCAGCAGGTTGATTTTGGAAGGCACACATTACTTTGTAGCTGCCATGTTGCCAATTTCCATTGCTGCGGTGGGTGTGTCAGTAAACAAGGCCCACAGAGTACATATATGTGTACTATACCTTTCATGTCCAACCTGTTTAGCAGAGATCACTTTTCGATGGAAAAAAAAAACAACATCATTGTGCTATCCAGAATCACAAACGTTTAGGATTGCACACCCTCTCAGATGGCATTCTGTCGCAAATGTGCACTCTGAGGAATTTGCAGACAAAGTGACTCTGTACTGTGAAGAAGTCACTGGGAATGAGAATGCTGTTTTGAAATGTTTGAGGGCTATTTAAAAGTATCACTTTGTGTGTCATAGGGGATGTTTTTTAAAATAATATAGTTTTGAAGGGGATCCAAAGCAGAGCGTGAAGCACAGGGGTGTTGTGCTCCACAAGGCTCTGCTGAGCCTGCCCCACAGAGACAACAGACTCTTGAAAGTTTGGTTGTGATTGCATGCTCGGTTCACTGTTATAAAGATGCCTTCTGCTCACCTGCTTCTGTTGTATGTACTTCACAAAGCACAATGGGTACTATGTGATGGCCGCTGGTTATGCCTTTGACGTTTATAGGCATTGCCAGAGATTCTGAATGCAAGCAACTTGAACCACAGTCCAGATGGTAAACTCACCAGGAACCATGAAGTGAAGTAAAGTGGGTGCTGAGGAGCACAGAGCATCCTCAAATTTGGAAGCAAATAGGGACTGATGTTCCTGGAGGTGGTGTACAAGGACAAGTGATATGAAACAGGCTACTGCCTGCTGGAGTTTTAAAGAGTACTGTTCAATATGTGTCACTGATGGCAAATCAATAGAGGCAAAAGCATGAGAGGTATGCCAGATCACAGCCACAGCACAGCTCAGGAGCCATGCATGGTCAGAAGGAGAATTGCCTGGCCTTGGAAATCACAGCATGGACAGTGGTACCAGAGAAGCCTCCAAAGCAGGCTTTACAATGATGCTTACATCAAACACATCTTCACAAACTAGATCATTAATTTTAATGGTGTGTTTTGAAAGTGAGTATGCATTAATAAGAGCAGCTCGAATATAAGTGCTGAGATGAAGGCATACCAATGGTGTGATGATTGCATATGGTTATAGCCTGGGAGAAATCCTTGCCCATCCTGGACTCTGACAGGAAGAATAAAGACCCTGAGGGGATACAACTCGATGAGTCCAGTGTAGGGACATGACAAAGAACCAAACGGTGCCCACGCAAATGCACATTATGACAGACACTGATTATGGACGAAGGTCACTGTGCTGAATCGTGGCGGCGCTAGCAATGTGAAGAATGACACGTTGCAGAAGGCAGACATGAAGGATGGAGACCGAGGAAAAAGCGAGAGGGTACAGGAAACAGGAATGGAGAAGGAGTGGTTAGCCAATCAGGACACAGAGGTGGGTTGAGGAGCAGTACAAGCAGAAAAGCATAGAGGGAATCTAGAACCAAGATAACCAAGAGCGTTGCCGCACAGTCATGCATGAGATGATGCTTCCTCCATAGGGACCAGCAGGAAATCGTCTTCCATGCCTGACCTTTAAGTGGAAGTCATCTTCTTCGTCTCGGAAATACGTAAGCATTTCTATTGGAGACACCTTGCATTTTAGTCTGGTCCATCCGTATTTCTGCCTTCCATGGTACATGTTTTGCAAGGACTCCATACTCTCCATCCTCCAACCTCCCCAGATGCTATGTGGGACAACCCTTTGGCTCTGATGAACAACACATAATGCTGACGCTGCTTCCGAGACACCGGTTACGCCACAGGGAAGAGCAAGAACATGGAGGTTGTCTAGGCTGGAAAGTCATTACAGACGGTTGGTCCTTTGTCCCTTCCCCAATTCACGATGACCCTACTGGATGGATGCTGACCACAGCACAAGCACTTTACTAAATTAGCTATCTGACCACAACACTGAGATATTGGACCACAGCACTGAGTACTTAACTGAACGAGCTATCTTACAGATCAAATACAAGCAGGTGCGACTGCTGACACTGCAAGTAGCACTGAGCGTGAGTTTTCTGGTGGATGCTATTTTGACTGAATCCATTAGGAGAGATGGGGAAATTCCTATAGACGTAATTATGTCAATGTAACTAATTCGTTGGGCAACATCAGAAACGAACAATTCTACAACACTTTACAAAAACTCGGTTGTTCGATAAATTCGAGGAGCTATTGACTCTTCTTTACGTGACCGTTGTTCTTCTGCTTACCTTGCCATCCTGTCCCCAACGCTGTGATTCCATTGGCTCTGGGCGTTTCATAAATATTAAACAAAAATACAAATACACACATCTGAATGTGTGTCAAGATATTTATCAGCACTTTGTATACTGGCTGTTTGATGGCATCTGAATGCTAGACTAAAAAGTGATAGAATACAATAAAATGTCATTGATGGGAAATCGGACAAAAGGAAACCAGAAAATATTTCTCAGAATGTATATCAACAAGGAAGTGTAGATACACGCAAGCAACCAGTTGTGCAATGGTAACAAGCAATGGAGCGCGTACAGTGGGCAGGATTGCAGGAACATTATTAACACACAGTGATCGGCGCAAAAAATGGCATGAACTGTGCCACTCTGCGGCAAAGGTCATGGCAGAAGTTCATGGCACAAGCGGACATCCCTGGGACTGATGCGAACTTGCCCAGCACCAGAGAATCTTATGCAGTCTGGCTCACTGCATGCTCTTCTATATTTGGCCAGGCTTCTCATACCTGGAAATAAGAGAGTGTTGGGCTTTCTTGAGAGCGACATCTTTCCCGTTCACCCACACATATAGAGGTTTGGATTAGAAAGAGATACAGAAACTAGGCAGCGACCATCTTCAAAACAAACACGCTTGAGCATTCTCCTGGCCGTTCCGCACCATAAACCTACCTTGCCCATTGAAATGCTAGCAGGAAAAGACGTGTGTGGTGTGTAGTGAAGGAGTGAGTGTCTAAGCACTTTACTGGAAATGTTACCAAGAGGGTTGGGAAATAAGATTCCATTTTCGGTTGTTGATTTTATTTATTTATTTGTGTATAGTTCTTTTTACAAAATATTGTCCCACAAAGTTTTTAAAAGCAAATCCTTACATTACATTTCATAACGTGTCTACCATTTTTCAATGTGTACTTCATTTAAAACTAAGCTAGCATCTACAGCCACAGTTCTTGCTTTCTATGTTGATGTTTCACCTTTAAATGATGCGTTAATTTCTGCACATCTGCACAAGCAAACAGTGCATAAACAAATAGTGTATTCTGAGATGGAGCTTAGACTTGGCTGGTGTCAAGAAATAAACCCTTCCCCCGGCAGACGCATTTAGATAGAATTGAGAATATTAGCATGGCCACACGTGGATGGAATTGCGGACATTGGTCCGCGTCGCATCTAGAGGGGACTTTGAATGCTAGCATGCCCGCCCTTAGACAGAACTGTGAATATTAGCATGTCTACATCTAGACAGACTTGAGAATATCAGCCTGCATCGCATCTAGATAGGACCATGAATGTTGGCATGTCCGCACCTAGGTGACAGCTTAATGCCAACATACCCACACCTAGATAGATTTGTGAAATATTAGCCAGCTTCGCATCTAGATAGGACTTCGAATGTTAGCATGCCCGCACCTATGCAAATCCTGAGGACTAGCACAGGCCACACATAGAATTGTAGACATTGGTCTGCGTCGCATCTAGATGGGATTGATTGAAGGATAGCAAGCCCGCGCCTTGATGAAACTTGAATGTTGGCGTGTGCCACACTTGGAATTGTGAGCACCAGCCTGCATAGCATCGAGAAAGGGTTGCGAATGATAGCATGCCCACACCTGGACAGATCTCTAGACGCTAGCTTGCGCCGCATCGGGATGGGAATGTGAATGTTGGCTTGCTCACACCCCGATAGAGTTCTGAACATTGGCCTGCGCCGCATCCAGATAGAGTGGTTCGGGTCAACTGGCGCCACACTGGGACAGAACTGCAAATGCTAGCATGCCAAAGGCCAGGTAACCCACTAACCAATATAAGCTCAAACTCTACATACTTATCTCACTGAAAAAACTCACACAACCATCTCTTCCACAACAAGCCGCACACACTTCACAACACTGCAACAACACATAAGCCGGACCAACAGCACACACGGCCTGTCACTGATCCAATACCCGCACCAAAGCTCAGCATCTGGTTTATACCGAGTTGAAACTGCCAACAGAACACCACTCCTCTCACTATCCTACTCCATCTTCACCTACTAACCCACCCCACCTTATCATTTACAGACCCGCCAGAGCACCTGGTGACCAATTCCGTTGGTGACGGTGCACGGTACAAATACCTTTAACATTTAACATTTAACATTCTGAAATAAAGTCTCCCCGCGAGAATGTGTGAATTCATTTCGCAGGGGGTGCAAACATACCCCCGCCCCCTCCCTGACGGAGATTCTATTTCAGAATAAAATCTCTGGGGGAGAATTCATTCTAAAATGAACTCTTCGCATGAGAGTCTTTGCAGCGATGGATATATTTTGCGACACCGGCCGTAACCGCGACTGGAGGTGACTTATGTAAGCTTTCCATGCAGCATCGAGCGAGTTGGCCCCATTCAGTAGAACCAAATGGAAGTGCTTCAAATGGAAGTGTCCCTTATCGTCAGTACTGTGACTCAGAAAATATTGTGAATTTGTTTACACGTTCGATTGTCTATGTTATGTTTCCGCATTAAGTATGTGAATGACTAATGTCCTGTTATTGTGAGCTCTACGGCACACCGCTAACATTTGCACGGTCTCCAGGTGCTCAAAGTGTGGCTCACATTGGCGCCCAGGCTCTGGATGTGAGATGGTAAAACAGCCAATATACATGGGTGCCATCAATCTTAATTGCCGGGGGTGGCATGACTTTTGCTAAGTGATTTTTCATCTTGAAGGCTATTATGGATGCCCCGTGAATATCCTGTGTAACACTGCGAACCACTTCTCTTAACTCTCAGAAGCTTCCCCAAAAAGATGGTTTATTAAGAAGAGAAATGTGGCTGGGCAAATCAAACGGGCTGTTCAGTAATGAGCTGATTTATCTCTGAAATGACAAAGACCGATTCCTCAACAGGCATGAGCGAATCAGACAAGGCACCTAAACACATCTAGCTGTAGACAAGGCGCCCTTTCAGGCATGGATAATCATGGCAAGGTGACTTACCACCCATGGGTATGGCCAAGCAAGCAAGGGTGCATGTTGCTCCACAACCTTAGTTAAGAAGTAAGTCATATATATATATATATATATATATATATATATATATATATATATATATATATATATATATATATATATTTTTTTTTTTTTTGCAAATTGTTTTTGGGAGAGAATGCAAAGTATGGATAGAACCAGGATGATTCAAGGTTCTCCAACGAGGCACGTTTCAAACACCTCGAATACCTCCCAGTTGACCTTTTCAGTGACGTAAATCAGTCCATCCCTACTAGCAGCCCCAATTCAGACCACAAGTAGTCCTCTGACAAAACAATTCATAGGATGAACATGAAATGCAAGCCAGTGGCCAATCCTGGATAAGGTCTGTGTTAGTGATCTGCTCATGCTCAATAATGTTCAGATGTTCTTCGCAGAACCGAGCCAACAGAGACTGGAACTGTGGCAGCGTCTCCTATGTGGTGAACGTCTGCGTAGCTTGCAAACTATGTCACTGCAAACGTCATACAACACACAATCCTTTGCTTACTGGCTCCCAATCATTTAACACATCATCTTGTCAACACTCATCTTAACCCATCAAGCACTATACAAGTCAATCCTGCCACCCTCTTCGTAACAATGCCTTTCACTGTGGTAGGCACAGATCAGCATTCTCTTTTTTCACCTGTGGTAGTTTGGTGGTGTGAAGAAGCAGCGCTGGAAGCATTGCAGTGCCCTCCTCCACTGCTGATTGGAAGATGTGTGATGTTGATTTGAGAGGGTGTGTCCAGCCACTTCCCAAACCGTTAATCCACACCACTCAGCTGAAACTCCAGGAGAGCTGTTAGTATCTCACACTGAGAACTCACAAGTAAACACCAGCAAAACTAAAGGAAAGCCATCCCTGTCCCAACTGAATGATAGGAGGTTAAACTAATTTGGAAAGAGCATTCCCCCATGCAAGTGATTGCAACAATTAGTGGCACTACTGTGCCATTGCCCACTGATGAGACCTGGTGTGGCATACTCTCCGATGGCCTTTCTGTAATGCACAGTTGTATATTGCCAATGGTATGCTAAAACCATTCTATACATTATAGGAGACAGGCAACATCTTGTTTAGCACCTAGGCCGAATTTGCCAGAAGATTATTATGTTGTGAATGCAAACTGTATTCACTGGTGTAAAACTACATTCCAAGAGGCTGCCAGTATCCCCTCTAACTTTCCACCACTTTCCTTACTTACCGTTTGCTTTTTTGTCTTTCACTATGCCCCCACCAGACGGCACAACCTGCCAACTTCATCACAACGCTATGCTCTTTTTATTACACCTCTCCTCTGCACTTAGCGCCATTCTGGCTATTTTTTGACGTAATATGGTCTCGTCTACACTCTCGGCTAACAGCTTTGCCAAGGACTTCTCTTCTGAAATTGATTGATTGGTTCTTTCATACTTTCTCCATTCTGTTATCTTGCACCCCCTGATACAAGCCCCCTCTGTCTATCTCTACAACTTGCTTCACATCCTTATGAATACCTATCCTTCCTGTTTCCCCATTGACTTGTTTGCTCCCCTGATGGGCAATGGCATTGCAACGTTCACCTGCTCCTATCTCTTCTGCCTTTTCAACTTCTCTCATTTCCTTGGGGTCTTTCTAACTTGCTTCAAGATACTGAGTGTCCCATCAACCCTAAAGTAGTCTTCGGCAGATCCTGACAATAATGGCAACTATCAAAATGCATCTGTATCAACCCACTATTCGAACATGCTTGAAACACCCATCTTTAACAGGATCCCCACCTACCTAGACTCTAATGATGTTAGGGACGCTCTCCAGCTCCCCACTCTGATTTTCAAAATTGATATTCAACCAATACATCTAACTTTCTGACCTCAGCTAACATTACAAAATAATGTTCATTCTTATCTTATATGACTTCTTGCCCACCTTCGATATGGTGTACCTCACCTCCCTGCTTTCAACCCTCAAATAGCGCGCAATCCAAAATAATGCTCTTAACTGCATTGCCTCTTATTGATTTGAGTTCTACTGCCATGCCTTTGAAGACAGCAATCAGATCTTCTTCTTCTTGCCTAGTTTTACTTCTGACCTCTCGGTCCATATATTGTCTTGTCTTCCCGCTGCATGACACTCTGATGCCTGCATGAGCTTCTGCAAGGCTGAAGTAAGTTACCTACATGGCTCAAATGTCCCTTTCTCATTGCACTAAATATCTATTCACTCTCCCCCTCTCCTATGGTACAGACCTTTGGGCTCCTTTTCAACAGTGAACTTTACCTTCACCACATTAGTAAAGGTAACTGAATGGTGGCCGTTTTAACCTGCTTAACATCAAGAATGACACCCCTTCATACTTATAGCTAAAAGTCTTGTTCTGGCATTAGTGATCAGTCCTGTCAACTACGGATCCAAACTCTGCCTTGGCCTCACTATACTCCTTCTCCCCACTCGATAAGGTGCTCCACTTTGGTCCACATGCCCACTTCACTTTTCCCCAATCTTCAACCATCACCAACGACTGTCTACCTACTGGTTAGCTGTAAATGAAAAAGAACGCCTGGATATGCATCATCCTGGTCTGAGGCTAATCCTTCTGAATGGATGTGCTCCTTTGATACCTGGGCCCAGGACAGCTACCTGCTGTGCAGCTTTCTCTCAGGGGAGGGTGTTACCAGCCCTCACAAAGCGGATTGAGAAAGAGAGACTGACTTCTCTTGGTTTCTCTCCTGCCTTTTTGCAGTCTCTTCCCATCTGTCCAGAATACATATCCTCTTCACAAGAGCATTGACTCACAGGAGCTGACACATGTGCAATATCAATTATGATGTGGCGGCCATGATCATAAGTAGTGCCATGCACTATCCCTAAACTCAGGACTACCTGATTTCTGGAGATTACCCTACCACCAGCATTGGGTACTCATGATCATTGTAGTTTTGGTACAGCTAACATATTTAAAATGCCAAACCTGTGCCACAGTGACTTTGCCGTTACTGTGGTGGTCGAGTGGGCATCTTGTGACCTTTGAATCTGCTGTGTGGCACAAGCAGAGCAGGGGCTGCTGATAAGCCTACTGATGCAGCAGGGTACAAGTACATGGAATGAATCTGGTTTGCAGATAATCCTGTACAGATGCACAACAGAGCTCTTTTCAGAGGTAACAACAGAACAGATGTACAGAGGGGGTATGCTACAGAGGGGCACAGAGGAGTGGTACAGCTGTACAGGATGGCGGGGAGGAGAGGGGCAGACGGCATCCAGCAAGGCAGATGTCATGGGGGTGATGTGACGGCCTAGGTGTTGATGGGGAGAGACTCCTTGAAGAGGTGGGTTTTGAGTTCTTTTCTGAATTGTAGGTGCATGATGACGAGTCTGATGATGACATGGAGGAGGTCCATTGGTCTTGGGACATAGATAGCAAATGCTTGTTTTCTGGTCTTTTCCTTTTTTTCAGTGGTGAATTTCAAGTCTGCATGTGTCCTGGGTTCTGGTAGTGTGCTGTCCGCCAGAGGTGCTGAGTTTCTCCATGAGGTAGCTGGTTGACTTGAGTTGATGCAGCAAGACTCGAATGTGATTTTTGCATGCAATGGGAGCCACTGAAGGTTGATGAGGGCTGGTGTGATGTGGTCATATCTGCGTAAAACCTCGATGAGGCATGCAGCCACATGTCAGGCACTTCTAAGGACCACATGCAAGGACTGCAGGAGGCCATCGAGGAGGGTATTGCTTCCATCCAGGTGGGATAGGCCCAGTGCTTGAACGGTGGATCTAAAGCTGCCCAGAAAGAAGAAGTACTTGACTTTCCACAGGAGGGACAGCTGATAACAAGCTCTCTGACTTTTCTTAGCTACGTGTGTCTTGAAGGAGAGGTATTTGTCGATGTGGAACCCAGCAACTTGGTGCAAGAGGTGATCTTAGGTTTGAAGATGTCAGGGTTCATGGTTGATAGCCAGGTATGTGTGTCTGGGTGTTCGCCTTTGTTGGTGAGGAGTAGGAATTTGATTGTCTAGGGGTTGAGATTCAAGTATGCATTGGACATCCAAGACTGGATCAGCGAGAGGCATGTTTTGAGCCTGTATATATCCTTGATGAGCTGAGTCCTTGAAATAATGAATGAGGGCTTGGAGTGTTTGAGTAACTCACAACCTCTGTGATTCTCATTGATGTGGGGCTACTTAGAGGGTTTGTGTAACCCTCAACCTCTGCAAACTTCCTAATCTATTTATGAATACCTTTGAACATGTATGGTCTCCTGAACAACTACCAAGCAGTCATAATCCTGTGACATTTCTACAGTCAGTCTGTCCTGTCCTTTCACTCGCTGTTGCAAGACACACTGCCAGTGCCTATACCGGGGCTGTACATGTAATACTCTCCTTCTTGAGAGGCATAGGTGATTGGGTGAGTGTCATAAAATTCAATACATTTTTTACAATGTAAGGTGATTTGCTTCCTTCCCACCTAAGGTGATTGAGCCCAGGAGCTGTACAAAAGAATGCTCTCTAATCATGGAGCATATACAGTATTTTCTTCACTAGAAAACATCTTTTATTTTCTTCATCTACAGAACAACTTTCCTCGGCGACCTAGCTGTAAGTCTCAACTATCCAATTTCTGTCAATAACACTCATGTCATTGGTTCTTTCACTTCTCCATTGAAAAAGTATCCTATGCTATTAGACAACTTAATTGAATCTACACTGCCCCCGGCTGTGAAGAATGGGTCTCTGCAGTCCAGGCCCGCTCTCACATTAAACTCAGCGATGTCACAGCAGAGGTCAAGGAATTCAGGGAAAGGAATCTTTTGTAATACAACGCACTGCTCTTAGGGGGAAACGTATCACTGGACATAGCACTCACAGACCGTGGTGGATCCCAGTATGAGCAGGTAGATAGAAGTGTTAGCAGCAACAGTACATGCATACATGCCTTGGTCGAAGTGAGCGGGAGCGGTTGGGAGCGGTGCTCTTTTACTTTTTTAAATTACGTTTTATTATTCCTATACTTTTATTTTAAAAAGAAACCGTTCCAGAATGGTTTCCTTTTAAAATTAAAGTATAGGGAGAAGTTGAAACTTGGACTTTCAGTGCACTACACTGAACATTCCCTTAAACAGCAAGTGCATGTGTTTGGGGGTTTGTATTGTGTATGGGAGGGACGTGGTAATGGGGTTTGAGGGGAATCGGTGTGGGCCAGCAGGTAACATGGTTCTGCTACATCTATTCGTACACTTCGACCACTGCCTACATGTGTCCTAGACATGGTCAGAGAGAAAACGTGTATGAGAGGGAAAGAGCGAGAGAGACGCTACAGATGCACGTTGGCCAACACTCTGTTCTACGCACAACATTATAAACACAGTGATATCATGTGCATACTAAAGAGGGCCTTAAACAAAACAGGAATTATGCACTCACTGGCAAGACTATTCAAAGTTTCAAGTAATCATTGCAATCATCATAAAGAGACACATATCCATGTCAGGCGCGGTTTGCTTACTTCTGAAGTGGGCAGCCTAAGAGCATAATTCTGTTTTATGAAACTAAGAACAGAACTGTGATATTGATTAGCTTTAATTTGCACTTTAATCACACAATCTATCAAGAAAATGCCAGTAATTACTTGGTATTCAAGTCAAGTGCTTTCAATACTATTGATGGCTTCTACTTTTTCTGCCTTCTGGTGCATTTTCTGCCTACTTGAGGAATGAAAAGAATGCTGTTGCCATAAGCATTAACGTGGCAATGAAAATTGCCTGACTCTTTTTCTGCAGACGTTTAGAACGAAAGTAAAGGTTATCTTACCGAATGTGGGACCGTTGTCACATATGCAGAATTGTACTCTTAGGAACTGGAGCACTTAAGAAGTGGTCTCCCCCCACATTAAAAAACAAAAAAGTAGAAAAAGTAAAAAGTAGATTTTGTTTTTCAGTGAAATGGATTCCGTGAAATCTGCATTAGGTGAAATATTTTTGAAGAAATCACATACATCCCTTTTTCTATACTGAAGCATACCAGAGGCTTTTGACATTGTAGATTACATGTGCTCCTGTCAGGGTTTTTGAGCTGAACCTTTAACTTACACATCTTTTCCCAACCATTTCAATGACTGGGAATTCATTAGGGATGGGCACCATTTCTGTGGCAGGAGACACATGCAGTAACGTCATTTCTCCAAAATGCCAGGGGTAGCGGAAGTGACATCACATGCCCCTTGACCCCTTGATGACATCAAAGGAAGTTATGTCATTTGACCTCAACCCGAAGTGATATCGCGGGAAGCGATGGAACACGACCTTTCACCTGTTGACAAAACAGGAAGTGGCATCACATAGTATTGTACACTACAAAAAATACCTTTACAATATCACTATAATGTGATGTACATTACGTACAAGAATGGATTGGCATATGTTTTGTTAAGATCAGTGTGTATAGGCCCATATTACAGTCAATGCAAGCAGACGTCCATGACCAAATGATAATGATGGGTTATTATATAGTACTTATGCTTAAGTGTTTTATATAGAAAAAATATACATCGAATATCACCCCAAAAAATGTATTTTTTTAAAAAAATGTAGAGGTCACAAGCGGACCACTGAGGTCGCAAGGGAGACTTCAGAATTTGCAGTTGCGACCTCTGGCGACCCTTAAATGACATCCCTGGACACATGGCAGGGTCTCTGGAAGAGACAAGCAAATCCTGTCACCACTGAAAGCCATGAGAATGGCAAAGTGTGGGAAGCAGCAGCTGGAGCCAGAAGCGGGGACTCCGTAGGGTAGGCAGAGGAGCAGCAGGTGCCATGCTGCTGCTGAGCATGACAGTCAGACAGGTTGGCGGATCCCAGAAGCTCAGAGTGGCTCGAGATGATGAGTGGGGAGCTGTTGATGAGAGACTGCAGAGCCTGCTGGTTGATCCAAGCTAGTAATAAGTTGTTGGTATGATAATGATACTTTGAGGAGGCGGATATAAAAAAGTGTCCATTCTGGGTACTGTAATAAGACATCCCACAGTGTCACAAACGTTGAGAAGAGGATTGACCCCTGTGCGAAAGCACTACAGTCTGATGAGATCCCAAAGAATTACAAGTGTGAGAAAGAGGTAGACTGAGCAAACTAAGAAATTACGGGATTCTGCGATTTTGAGTGAATGTCCCAAAAGCATTCCAAGGTTGAGCAACAGTTGAATGCAAACAAGTCCCCTTTATTAAATCGAGGGGTAACCTCCCACCGGCACTTCTCCCCTCCCTCTTCCCTGCACTTGCACAATCTGAATGACACATGGCCTAGTAAGATCGCTGTTTTGTCCCCCTTCTGTTTCCCCCTCCTTGTCTTGTTGCGCCTAGAAACACTTGTGTACAGGCGCGTTATAGATGTCTTATCATCTCATATCATATCTGTTGGAAGCAGCTTGGTGGAAAGCTCCGTTCACTCCTCGTACAGCTTGATGTAATTGAGATGAGCCTGAAGACAGTCTGTGGGGGGGAGGGCATGTCCCTGATAATTGTGTTTTTTTTTTCGAACAGGAAATAGTATTAGGACTTGGACACTAGGCCCGACTCAACATGTGCTGTTATCGGTCCCAGTTGCTTGAATTAGGGTTCAGGTCTTTGCATCATATCGACATTCAGCTGTAAAAGGCTTGAAGGCTTGAACATTTTCAGCAGAGTGGAACGCCAACTGGGTAGATAGGTTACCATCCTAGATAAGGTGATTTGGCCATCATAGTTAAAGGCATGCTGCCTGCAATAACAAAAACACAAAGAAAAAAAAATGGAACCTTAACAACTAAATTATTAATGGCAAAAGAAATCAAAAGTAACTTGAGGGTTTGGCAAAAGGCTTGCCGAGATGGGTCCAGCCAGAGCTCTTCTAAGAGGATTCCAGACACACGGCATCCTTAGGATTTTGGCGGTAAGAATTAGTGTCAAACCCATTTACCAATACCATCTCTCGGTCCCACAAATTTACAGTGAGATTAAGAGTGGGGTAAAGGTGTTATTAGTACATAAACTGCATGAGGGTGGTAGATGCTTCACTATGAGCTGTCATTCTGCCACAATACATTCTTGATTTTTTGGCGGTTAGTCCTCCGCCCCAGCTCCAAAGTCAGAATTCAGTGGTGCAGTAAAACTAATTACATTATTGCCAAAAAAGAGCCAAAACTGAAGCACCGCCAGTGACTTGTAATGAGGCCCACTGTTTCCAGCGACAGCAAATATAAACCTTATTCACAACTTATTCAGCAGTGCATGGAATGAAGAAGCCGCACATGCAGATTGCGGAAGACTGGCGCTGCACCGTCATCGTAGTCGAGGCATTAATGAAACAATTGATATGAACAATTGTGTGCCCATATTCTTTTTGCCTGATTACTCTTATTGTTTAAAACTATAAGTAATCTCTTTGGCATGCATCTATTATAAAACATTGCTTTACAGAGTGTGCTCTTTTGGAAAATCTATGTAGGATTTTCTTATTTCCCTTCTTTCTCCTAACTCTGCTGAAATGTGCCTTCTTAGTAAATACATGCAGGTGTTGCCCAGGGGAATCATACATTAATCCTAATTTTCTGAAAGCCCAATCTTTTTCCAGGCGTGCATTATGCCAGTGTTTATATACCGCACTCAACTTATTTACCTCGGTTTTCTTCTATGTGCATATCTCTGTTTCTCATAACTGAATCTCTACCTTAGCTTGCTGGCCGGTTCGCTGGGTTCTATGTTCTTTCATCGACAGTCATTTTTGCGGCTGCCTAATTTACGAGTACACAATTATGAGAAAATAAAAGTCATTGGTTTCCCCCAAATCCCCCCTCCCCCACCTATTTGTAACTATTTACCGACCCCCAACCCCTTACCTGCCCTTCCCCACCCCCCAATTTTTCGATGACTTTTTAAAAATCTTTACTCTTAAAAAAGGCAGTCGTAAAAATGACTGTCAATGAAACGACGGCATACCGTTTCTTTGATAGCATGTGTCAGAGCAAAGTAGCAAATCATAGCTCAAAAATGGATTGGGTTTGTAGAAAATCTCCTCACATATTATTAGCTGGGGAGTAATCTGCTAGCCGACTGTTTCCCTCACAGTTTCTACATTTCTACACCATCGATCGCTCTCTGACTCTAGGGGTTATAGGAGAAAATTGAGAGACAACAATAATCCACTTCAATTTTGGCTAGCCATAAATCTCCTGACAGCAGTAATTGTTATCCAGTGAACAGCAGTCAACTAATATCCAGGCAGCGTAAGAAGTGTGGTGAACTTCCATTGGCAGTGACTAATGTGGCCTAGCAAAAGTAGAAAGAAATGCCGCTGAAAAATATTTTTTAAAAAATGAAATGCTTTTATGATACAGGTTGGGAACAAGGAGGGTTATGAGGTGTTGTGATTGCCTCGTGTAGGGTATGGTTATATACTGTGGTTAGGGGGGTGGAGGTTTTGGAGTGCTAGTGATGTTGGATTGTATAGAGTCGAGTAAGGGTTAGTGTAAACGTTAGGGATGGGGAGGTGTTTGAGTAATGCTAGTGTTAACATTAGAGCAAAGGCTTGGAATAGAGTTACAGAAAGGGATCAGGAAAAGGAGTTTGGGGAGGCTGGGTGATGTTGAGGCTGCAGTAGGCTAGGGGCTCGCATAAACCTAGGGTTTAAACACGAGTAGGGGTTAGAGTATGTTTTATTGCAGGTGTCAGGGCAAGGCTGGGGTTAACAAGAGACAGACATTTAGTTTAAGGTTAGGATTATGCCTGTGGAGGTTGCAGAGGGCAGGTGATGAGGTTGGAGTTAGAGTCAGTGTTCATTTAAAAAAAATGTATTTGATGTTTTTTTACATGCCACAATCAAGAAGCTTTAAAGCGCTGTAGAGTTAGGGAAAGCCCAAGTGTTTGTGTTAGCAAATAGCTTGCGATTAGGGTCAGGGTAAGAGTTATGGATAGGTTTGGGTGATTGAAGTGACTGATAATTGCATGGTTGTTGTATGGGTTTGGGTCAGTGCTAGTGTGACAAAATGTACCCTGCCCCGCAGGAGTACAAGAATGGGTCGTGGTAATTTGTCCTACTCTGCCCTCAGACTTCTACAAAACAACTGTACTAGAAATCGGCTAACAAAAACCCACCTTGTAAAGGAAGACAGAGTACCAGCTGGATGTAGTGTTACAGCACTCTGTATATATATATACAAAGGGACCAGCTGTAGTATTCGAAGGATGCAGGTTGATGAGGTCCCCAAGGTTGGTTCGGCATTTGAGAAGGCGCTGATGATGAAGATGCTGGTGGTACAAGGCACCGTTTGAGATGTCGAGGTTTGAAGATTTCCACAGCCATATGCTTCCTGTTTGAGATGGAGCAATCAACGTGCTCAGCTGGCACAGTGTTGTTGAAAACTGGTTTGAGAAGCAGCAGTTCCAAAAGATTCAAAGAAGGGAGCACTACGGGTTCTGTTGGTCCTTGTTCTGAAATTCCCAACTCAGGGGAGGCTGGCAAGCTACGGCAGGTGCCCTTCACCCCGAGTGAAGTCTTGTTTACCATGCATCTACACCAGTGGCAGGTCTTGATCGAGCATTAGTTCACCCCCAATGTGCGCTGTGGTTTAGAAGAGAGCAGAGATTGTCTCTGCTTTGTAACAGTCCATCTTCACCTCGCTGGAGGTGGTCTTTGGGAAAGTCTGTGCTCCATAAAGAGGTCCTCAATAATTTTTCTTGAAGACCAGGAAGAATCCCAAAATGTATCAAAGGAAGAATAGGAAACCCCTTCATTTTAAAGGCTAAAGGCTGCAGGAGATTCGCGCCTGCTTCATTGGCCCCACTTCCTGTTAAGGTAACAAGTGTTAAGTGTTGCCTCATTGCATTACACCCTAAGTTGTATTTACTGTAGGAAGTAAAGGAGAAAGGAAGGAAAGAGAAGTCCAGAGAAAAGCAACATAGAGGAGCCCTTTCCCAAATCTACAGAGCTTCTTCTAATTACATTAGTTCCTCTACCTTCCCAAGCCAGAGCTTGAATGGCCATTTGCTATGTAACACATTGCTCTGAACATGGTGCTTTTGTTTAGAGTCTGCCTGTTGAGGCTTGCTTCCCAGGAGCCCTACTGCTGAGAGTTTACTGGACTGGAGAGGTGCTCCCTGACCCCACAAAGGATCAGAGAGAGTTATAGTATTTCAGACTATTGTCTTTCTGGCTGAGCAGTGACATCTGACTAGAATATACACAAACCTACCACAGATGGCTTGGGAATACAGTGTTGACATGTGTTTGATAGAAATTATATGTGGCTTTAACAATGATGTGACTTACCAGTCAACATACCAAAGCTCATGCATGACTTATATTTCCAAGATTAGCCAGCCACCAGATGGCAGTTAATCATAATTATTATGGTTTGCATCAGTGGTGCAGAACTAAATGCAACCTTTGTGCTGCAGTGACTCATGTGTCAGATCAGCTGTCAAAAGGGCACGTGTCATCTTTAAACCTGCTTTTCCCACTGGCAAGCAGATACTTCAGATCAGGAGAGTGATGTGGCAGGGCACATGTGTCAATATGCTTTTGTTACAGAGATTTAGATAAGGGGATCTTAATAACAGAACATCCTTTCTGAGCTAGATTTACCCATATCATTTGATCGACACCCTTAACCAATAGGACTTCCTCACAATTAGGGTTACAGCCTTGAACCTGTCTGTGTTTAAAAATAGACATTGGTGGCAACCTTATCACTGGCAACATGTTCACATTTCCGATTGCTTGTATAGATTTACTAACTTTAGAAAAATACATTTTGCTGATGCCTTTTCCACACAAGTATATGTTCCAAGTGTCATTTTCACATAGAACCCAGTAAATGATGTTCATTGTGGCCCTTCTTGACATGTGTTATATCAATTTGTATTGATCTATGTTGAAAACAGCTGATCTGACAGTAGTAAAGAGAATGGGAAGAGGTATTATTGTGTAAGCATAATGAACCTGATGTAGACTACCCTCTCAATACTCTTAGGGTTAGCTGACAGGAACAGGTGTAGGTTGGTATTTTTTTTTTCTCATAAAAACTGGTCTATTTTTTCTGCAGAGAGATGTTATATTATTCTAAATAAAACCTACTTTTCTAATTGAAACTCACATTCTACTCATTTAGATTGTGTTAACTCAGAGGAAATGTGGATACCCTAACAATTTTATGTTGAGAAAAGTTCAGTGGCAAGACCCAGCACTTGCCTATGTTTAAGTTGGAGTTGGGGAGCAGGGGTGGGTGTACCCGAATTTCTTCTACTCACAGTTATGTCTCCAAGAGATCATAATCATGCTATCAGCATGACCATTCTCCATATTTCTAGGTGGTCAATTCTCTTACCCCTAAAGTCAAGAGTTACAGTGCCCACGTAAGTAATGCAGGTGATTAGGAACACTCTTTGGTGTGCCACTTCTGATCTATAGATGGTTAGAAAAGAACCTTTAGCAATGCAATAAGGTGAGGTGTTGCTATATAACATATTCATTGTATTGATGAACTTTGCAGCTAGCCTAGCAATAGACAAACTGGATTGAATCACATGTACACCTTTTTAAACAAGGGGCTCTCAAATCTGCTTGAAATATTTAAACCAGTAGAACTCAAAATGATTTGAATGTTTTAGACAGAGATTTCAGTACCCTTGTTATGAATCTTGTTCAGTGCATTTTACAGTGTTGTTTGCATTTAGTGGTTCTATTCTGGTTACATATATTTACTTCTTGAACAGTGGCCTTTTTTGTAACAAGGCGCACACATGTTCTAGTTTGGCCTGAGGTGGAGGCAATCACTATGCACACAAGTACTGGGGAAGGCAGGTAAAGAAATATTTTTCCTGGTACCATGGGCCTCATGGAGTGACTGAGGTTTAAACAAATTTTTTTTTATGTTATATTCTGAAATTAGGACTCATTGGGCCTCATTACGACCCTTGCGCTGACGGAATGAAGGGGGTCAGTACGGGACCGGCCCCCTTCATTCCGTCAGGGCTGATTACGAGGTTCCCTTTGTGGGACCCGGATCAGATGTCTGGTAAAACCAGACATCTTTTCCGGGTCCCGCGAGGGGAAGAAGGAGGTAACAACGGGACACTTGTAATGTGCCCATTGTTACCTCCCTCCCCATTCCCATTGAGCCCTATAGGGGCTGAAATGGGAATGGGGAATGGTTCCTGCAAGGAGGATTTACCGGGTCCGCCCATATCAGAATGACCCGGTAAGTCCACATTGCAGGAACCCGGTAATGGAGCCCGGTTTGGAGGCAGCTATGGAGCTAATAGCTCCATGGCTCCCTCCAAACTCGTAATGATGCCCATTGTTTCAAACTGATTAAAATCATTTGTTTGATTCAAACTGTTTCTTACTGAAGGTGTTTGGTGCTTGCTCACCTCTAGTCCAGACACAACTTAGCCAAACCTCTTAACATACTGTACCACCTTTTCTACATTGCACAGATAATCGGCTGGCTATGACCACTGGCTGGATCTCGTTAAAATGGCCCAAATTCCAAGGGAGCTGAACACTGCTTCCCTTTTTGCCCTTCGCTGTGGATAAAACCAGCCTCCTCTTTCTTCCAGCTAACTCCCCATCCACGTTTATCCCTCTCGCATGCCTTCCCCATGCCCAAGAGGCGTGCTCCCCTATCTAATCCATCATGTGACTTGTTGTCATGGAAAGATGATAGAGGCTCAATTTCATGCTCACCTGTCTTGTTATTGTGGCAGCTATCTTTTACTTTTCTTTCACAAAATTGAATCATATTTTAGAAACAGCATTATGCCACCCCAGCTGAGTCCCCCGGATGTGTTGCCAGGGCGCTAATGGCAGTAATGGCTTTCCTTGGGGCTGACTCAATCACTAATTCTCCTAAGCTGGCAGTAAAGACCAATGCTATGCTTAGGCCTATCACTTTTAACTAAATAGGCCGTAATGGGCAAAGTAGACCCATGCTAAAGCAACATTTGCCCCGCCAATCATTTTTGTTAGGAATCCTATAGTAGGCTTCTCTGACTTCTAGTTCTTTCCCGAATTCCCCATGACTTCTTGAAATGTTCTTAAGGTGTCCCTGGAAAGATTTAGTCAGTCAGGCAATATGTTTATTCAGAGAAATACATCAATCAAACCCACACAAAGCACATACACATATAAAATCAAAAATAACCATTTCATCACAATTATATGTCCATGCTCCAAGTTCACACCAAAATCATTGCATTATAAAACAGTTTTTAAAAAAAGCAAAGTACATATCCAATAGCTTAAAAGAGTCATCACAATTGAACCAACATCACATTTCTCTGATATATGGCTCTTATCAAAAAGGACAAATGTGCCCAGACTGTCAGTACAGAATGCGCAGCCAAAAGGATAAGCAATACCGACCTGTGGGAAGGAATATAAGTTGACCTGAGTACTGGTACAATAGTAAACCTTCTAACGTCATTATATGCTTGCCAAAACATTATAAGATGCTTCAGATCCTCTCTATCCACCCCACATGTGGGCAGCTTGATGTGTTGAGATACCCGAGCCACTTTGCTGTTTTTCCCCTGAACTGTAGACTGTCAAATCGGGCACATGTGATCAGCCAACAATCTCCCCTTTTGGAACTCAGGAGAAGGTATGACTGGATCTCGTTCACCCTAATTATCATGGCAATATCTCTGTCCAAATTAGAATCAAGTTCCATGAAATCTCTTTTCACCTTAACTGTCAGATACAGGATGAGTTTATAAAAAACATTTGCCCAGAAGTCAGCAAACAATCTTGGGGGTGAAAGAACCTGAATATTGCTTCTGGACAGAAATTCATCAATAAATGCTAGCCAGGGAATTTTGTGCAAATGTACCCTATCCATGAGGGTCCTTATAATAAACTGGCATAAAGTGGCACGGTCATTGGCCCATAGGCAAAGCCAAAAGATAATCAGCGCTAACGCCCATTGGTACGCCCAGAAGTCCATTCCAAATTCCCGATGGGCTGAGACGCAAGGATCAGATGCCAGATGTCTCAATAACCTTCTGTATCTCTGGTGCTTTCGTATAGCCCCACAATGGTGTTCCATACAGTGTTGCAGCCTTGGTCTGTGTGACATAAACTTTTAAAATCAAGTCCTGGGGTTGTCCCTGACAGTGGGACAAAAAGCAAGAAATCTCACCTACATATTGATTCATCTACAGGGATTGTTTGTTGATATGGGCTCGACCCATAACTGTTTCCGAAAATCTGACACCCAGATAATCAAATTCCTTAACTCTAGGAATGATGTCCCCATTACAAACCATAGGCCGAAACTTCATTGACCTCGTCCTTCCTCTGCAAACCATTACCGCTGATTTTGAAGTGTTCATTTTTAACCCTAGATTATTCATGAAGACCACATAGGCATCTATAAAAATCTGAATGGCCCTTGGGGTCCGGGCTATTAACACTGTACATTAGCATATCCCGGAACCAGAAAGGCACTACCTCCCATGCTCGGATAGTCCACCCCGGTATCCACCCGTGCTTCCAAAAGTCCATCAATATAGAGGGTAAAAAAATTGGTGCCAAAACATAGCCCTGATGGACCCCATAACCCACAACAAAGCACACAGTGCAATGGCCCTGATCCACTACACACACACGCCTGGTTCTCCCTGTGGAGTTGTCGCAGCACAATTAGAATTTTCTCCAGGCATCCCCACGTCGATCTATCCACTTTGTCAAAAGCCATGCTCAGGTCCATAAATGCAAGATACACCACCCCCCCCATACAGAAGATGTAATTAGATATTAATAAATACAGGTTCAAAGATTCTTCTGACAGAGAGCTTAATTGAGGATAAAATATCAGTGTGAAACTATGCCTTTAGACATTTTAACTGTGATTTTAAGCATACCTTTGATATAAATGGTATTCATATCAAAGGAAGTTGACTCCAGTTATTTAAGTACATACGTGCTTGAATTATGCTCCCATTATAGTCTACTCCAGGAAAAGTGTTGAATAGAATTTAGGCCAGTCATTGTTGATATATTTGGAGAAATAAATCATCTTATTGTGATTTCCGCTTATTTAATTACCTTATTAATTTCTGCCTCATTTGTAGTCTAATTTGTTGATACTTTATAGTTGAAGAACTGCTTCTGTATTTATTCATAGTCAGCTGGCTACGAGGCCCATATATAATCTGTGTTATCCCTCTAGACAGGTAAATGGCTTTACACTTCTGCATCTTTCCTCCATATTTAGCACCGGTACTGCATTTATGGCCCCCGGTTTTAGTAGGAAGTCTACCATCCTGCTGCAGTGACTTTGCCAAAACCATAAATCGCAGGGGTATGATACTCTTCTTTTGAAGGTTATCAGAGAGAGACTGACCATACATTTCTGTCATGACATTTCAGTATGAATATGGATCAGTCACATGATGGACTCGTTTTTTTGTCTCTCCTATATGACCCAGATGTGGAAGAATTGGCCTAGTGCAGCGGTGTTCAGCTTTTGGTTTGCCTGATGTTTTGGACTAAAACTCCCATCAGCCTTAGCTTGCATAGTCAATGGTGAGCCACACTCTCCAGCATTGTGTGATTTTGAGGCAGATGCTCAACCAGTTTAGATTCCTCCCCATCTGCACTCACTGCTCGTAGGCTCTGCTCTCTCCAAATCTAATCAGAGTGGTGGAAAACACTGCACGGTTTAGGGGTTAGAATCCCAGCGGAATAATTTTGCCTGCCATCAACGGCCACAGGATTCTAAATTGTACTTGTGCTAACTCTCACAACACATGCTTGTGGCTCTCATTCTTGCCAGCTTTTCACCAACAGTCTTTTTTTTTTCATTTGTGAGGGTCCCCTGTAACTCCTGTTTTAGACATTAACACCCCCAAAGCCACCTCATTCCCCATGTCCCCTCTAAACCATCCTCACAATTCCGCTCCACATTTAGCGTTTATCATCTCCTCTTATCAGGGTGTTGCTAGCTTTGGAAAAGTTTGGGGCTACTCTAATGTCAGGAATGTTGGGACTCGGGTCTAGCTAGCCTTTTGGTTGTAGCCCCTGCACTTCTATCTGGGTCTACAACCCAAAGAACTGCGTATTGGCCCTCTTATGCCCACCCTAGTGATGGCTCTGCTTCCTACTACACCATCACTTCCTGCATGCAGGCGTCCTTGTGGTTTTTCCCACCGTGCATCATTCTACAAGGTGACATGCCAGCATGCTTCCTGCTGGCCTTTTACAGGACAGCATGTAGCCGCCATCACCCACAATGATTTAGATGTGCGTGAATGCCGCAAAAAAGTTGTGGTATTCATGCAAAACTCCACCTCTTTTGCATGGCTAGGTGAAGGTTGTTCCTTTAGCCCAGAGAGAGATCACCTACCTTTACTATGCTTATTCCCACGCTCACAATCCTACACCACCAGGTGGTACAGGTAATGTACCGGGCATATAACTTTTGCTGGGCATATTATTCCTACTATGCACTGAGACGCTCTGATTATGCAAGCTCCCTAAATATAGACCTTTTGTGAACGCCATGTGAATTTTAATAGAGAATTGTACTGGCACCCAGCATAGCAGAATAGAAGTGTTCCGCCTTCCACTCCTTCATGGATCTAATTCTGTTGTGGGACCAAGTCCCGCTTCACTGTGGATTAATTAAGAGCAACATCTTTCAGCTCTTTCTATTCAAGGAGAAGAACCGGTGGGGCAATAAGGCATGACAAGTCCCAGGATCCGGGGAAGCAGCTGCAGGAGTCTCATCCCACCCAGTTAATGGGCCATGACTTTGATTAGTTGAACTGAAAAGAAGTATGACAGTAGTAGCTAAATAAGCTTTCTGTTCTGTTAGCAAACCAGGGCTACTAGGGAAGTTTGAGTTAGCAAGACATGATACATGAAAGATTATGCTGCACAATAAATACTTTTTGAAGATAAATGAAGGCAATTTGCAAGTAATTAGTATTGAGTCAAATACAGCGGTAGGCTTTCCTGCAAGCAAGGCTCTTGTGGTATTGGGTGCTCAGTGGTATCAGATATTATTGCTATTAATATGATAATTGTTATTATTATGGACATTCGTGAGATGACAATAAGTACCTTCAACAGGCGCCATGAATGGCCGAATGTCCTGTGCTGGCAGCAGGGAACTGTATTGCATCAGCCGGTACCGCCTAGGGGACATTTCCCTTTGTAGCTGCAGAGCAAAGGAACACTTGAAGGGTGCCAAGTAGCCCACAGTGCTCAGTGGGAGAACGCAGAGGCCTTCAATGGGCTCTTTCAACTCTGACTGCTGTATGGTAACAAGAGAGAAAAATAGCACCCTCTAGAGGCTCCACATGGCAGTGGCTATGCGGAGAACTTTGTGGCAAGATTGGTGCTGCACTTGTGACCATATGAGAGCAGGAAAGATGACCATTGCCCTTAGTCATTTTTAAAGCCAAAGCTTCCATTTTCTCTGAAGCATAGGAGAAAATAGAATGCTCTCAGCACCATATAACTAACACAAACACGCGCACGCATTGTAACACATTTTCCTGTTGGATCTCATGTGGTGCTTAATCACCACCCATAAACCCACACTATTGTATTGGAGTGCAGTAAAGATGGCGTGTGGGTGTTTGGTTATTTACCCACCCATTTGCACATGTCCATGCTAATCGCTATGGGCATTCAACCCCATTTCTTATTCCTCCACTCCCAAAAACCAACCCTCTGTGCACTCCTTGAGCTACCCCTGGAAAGCAGCAGAAGCATACTTTGGCCTGCCAGTGTAATTTCTACAAAAAAAATGTCTCAACCAAATGGGCCTTCCGCCCATTGATTTATTTCTGTTCCTTGCACGTCAGTCCTCTTAAAAAAACACGCATTGACAATGCCAACAGCTTTGGTTTCTACAGAGGTATTGAATAGGCGTGCTCCATGTACTCCAATGGTATGCCGAGGTAAAGACACCATTTTCCACCTGTTGCCATCTTGTGGCCCGGTCGGACTGCCCTATAGGGCAAAGGGGCAATGCCCAAACCAAAAAATGCAAAAATGCTAGTGTGGGCCCGTTTTTTTTGTTCAACTTGGGTCACTTTCTGGCCCACGTTTACCAGTCTCATAAGTTACTTCACCATGCGGCTAGTAGTTTTGACCCGTGTAACTTAATAAATAATCTTTAAAATGCACAGATAGCATTACATTTTATCAAAAAACTCCACCTTGGGTAATAGTCTGTCACAGAAGGAATGAATTGACATTTGCACCTGTGGGACACTTTTTCATTGGTGCCCGAGACAATTGTATCCCCTAGCCCGACCCTATATCTACTTAATCTCTCTCCGGGAAATGTGCACAAAATGAATGCCAGTGGAGCCTTGAAACATCAAATCTGATCCGGTTCAGGTGGGCGCCTGCGGGGAGCCAGGCATAATGGCAATTCATCGGGTGTACGACCTCTGCCATGGTTAGGCAGCACCCAGGCTAGTTTGGCAGTCCAGATTAGAAATCCGTATGGAGAAGAGAAGAGTCTACAGCAAAGGGAGGTTCAATATCCCTTTTGATGTCAGGACACACAAGTAAATGGAATCACATGGGAATACACTGGCGCATCTAAAAAAAGACTCCCCTTTGCAAAGGGTATGTAGAAGAATGGAAAGCAGAAGGGCTGGTGGTGGGGCTCCCTAACAATAGAGGACCATTAGCTGAATTATTGATAGAGTCTATGTGGGGGATGAACGGCGGAAAGCTTGACTCACACACAGCTCCCGCATAGAGGCAGGAATATAAATGCAAGCACTCAGCTGCAAGGTCGATGTTGCTTGCACTCAGACACTCTTAAATGTTATCACTGTAAATGTAAAGGATCATTGCTATGGAAGGCATTGATGGGCCTGTTGAGTTGTTTTATACATTTCTAGAAGAAAACATATTATGGCAAAGATGCACGCCCTTCCTTCCTTTGTAAGTTATGTTAGGGGGACGTTTTACAAATTGCTGGCGAAAGCAGGCTTCTGCCTAAACAGCAGTGCCACAACTTCTTATTTCTTAGCTTGGGGGTAGGAGCTGTGGGTATAGTCTTACCCTGGAATATACAGGCAATCACTGTCTGTGTCTGCTTGAGAAAACATACTGCAGAATGTATCTAGTTCATCAATGATTTAGCACAGAATGATGACAAAATGGGTTGTATGTGATTCATGGCTTGTATTTAATATACAACTGCTTACCATATTGATTTGGAAACGTTTATTGAACTAAAACTGCTATATAGTGATTAACAAACTAGGTACAGGATAAGCATGCTGTGTGTGACTATACATATTTTTCAACTTTGGGCAATTTGTCATCTGTCCTGAGGTATGCTGATGGGACTAGCAGAGGTAACACTCTCGCTGCCCAACTAGTTAATCATGCTGTGCAGGAACAGTCCTCTACACACTCTCCACATGACCATTCGGAATGCAGAAGATAGGCAGTGCATGCTGGTAACCAGTGGACACATATGCAGGCCGACTGATAGCATGGCCTGGGGTGGTGACCAAAAATCTTTCCCCACGGCCCACAGGTTGTACACAAGAGACATTGGGTAAGTGTTGGCAATAAAAGGCGGTGGGATTTTATTGCAAAATTATGGTCATAACAAAACATAATCATAATTACAGAAACCATGATATGCTGTACTTTTGGGCATCGGGTTGCAAGGTTAACCCCGCTGGCCTGTGCCACCATTCTTGTCCCACGAAAGTGTGGTGACCTGTTTTCTTTCTCTTTCTTCTTGCCCTTTTTCCAAGGTGGGCGGGTTCTGGGAAAAAGGAAGAGACTCTGTGTACGCAAAGTACTCTTTTTGTTTGGGTCCCCGTGCAGGGTCCACAAACTGTGTTTGCTTGGGTCCCTGTGCAGGGACCCAAACTGATTCTGTTTTCTGCTGCCAACAGCAACTCTTTATATAGGACCCAGGGGCTGTCCCCTAGGTCTTTGTTGTGTCTGTGTGGGGGCTGTGGTGCCAGCCCCCTTACCGGCAGATGCTGACAGCGATTGCACCATATGATGCCTCACAAGGGAGTTCCTAGCCTATTTCCTGTTTCTTTGTTTCCTTTCCCTTTGGGAGGAAGGGCAAGGTGTTGCTTCAACACCTCACCCTTCCCTTCTGTCTTCCTGGCCGGCGACTGCCTGTCGCCTTGTGGCCGTTTATGGGGGAGAGGTGGAACACTGTCCAATTTGTTGCATCTGCTGCTCGCCCCTCTCCCCAGCCTGGCTGCCACCTGGCCCCGGTTGGTACCTGGCAGCGTTGCCCGTAACCAGTGGACCCGTATGCAGGCCGACTGATAGCATGGCCTGGGGTGGTGACCAAACCTCCCCCCCCCCCAGGTAGTACAGGAGAGACATTGGAGAAGTGTTGGCAATAAAAGGCAGTGGAATTTTATTGCACAATTGTGGTCATAACAAAATATATATATGTGTACACAAAGGAGGTTAGGTAAAAAACCTTAAATACTTAGAAAGCTGAATTTGGATGACTAATAATCACCCATGCCTTTAAGTCCTGAAAACATGGACTAGGATTATACCACAAAAGTTCTTTTTGACATGAAATCTTTTTAATTTGTATATTCAATACTCAATAAAACGTTGTTGTACCAACTTGTTTTAAAACATTACTGTAACCCAAGATTTATGACCCACATGGTGGGCATAACACCAATCTAATGGTAACCTATACCACAAACATTTTTTTACAACATTAAAAATTTCACATACACAAAACATTTAACATACGCTAAGCATTTAAACAATGTGTCATTTGTCAACATATCCCGACATGTTTCAGTTCTTCAGGCTTGTAAATGCTAGAACTTTCTTCAGGGGAGAAGCATATTTCATACATTTTCTCCACCATGTGATCCTGAGTCGACAATAAAGCTAATCCACACGAGGAGTCACCTACAAATGACACCCAAAACAACATATATCAGACAGTGAGCCAAGAACGTATTCAATACCACAAAAGCTCATCGGGGCATCACAACATTTGCCAAGAAGTGAGCTTATCGAGAAAGGCCAAAAATGTAATCTTCCTCTTTAAAACGGAAAGCTACTATACGTCTTTTATTGATGGTCAGTAGCGTCAGGGACACAGTCCCAAAAAAGTAGTGACAAAACTTCTTTTAATCAAGTTTCTCTTCATTAAATGGGTACTTCAAGTAGCCCTTCTGGATATACAACCTGCATTGTAAATAAGACAAACATCACATGGTTGGACTAGCACCGTTGTGCCTCTTAATACTGCACATCAGTACTTAGTTCCCACACACCGTAATGCTACAATGTCACCTTGACACCAGGGTGATTCCACAGTTTAGAAACCACCAAAAAATGACCCGGCAACCACGTGAAAACCATCACCACTCCAGTACGCAAATATGTTACCGCTGTTAAAATGGGACCTGTTCGCCCAAAAATACCATATGTGGCAACACAAATGGGAAACATCACCATACACCCAAGTGTACACCTTCACCACTCCAGTATACAAAAAAGGTACCTCTATAGTGTTGTATAGCTGCGATGCATACGCACGATAATGCCGTACGTGGCACCACAAATTGACAGCGTCACCGTATATATTCTACACATGTAACGGAGAAAAAATGAATATATCAACTTGCATTAGCATTATGGGAGACAAGCGTGAGGAACATCCCACACTGCTAGCAGGTTCAATTGTACGCACTCAAAAGGCTTACCTATGGCGAAGTCTTCATTTCGTTTAAAGACACGGACCCCGTACGTCGGTCCTGGTAAGCAGCAGATGCACTATCCCAACCTGAGGGGTCACGTGATTGAAATACGTGAAACCACATTACGTAGGCGAAAACCAGAGAGTGAACATGGAAAATGGACTACTCACAATTTAAACACCAACATGGGCGATACAGAAACAGGACTACAGCTCCACACTCCGTTATTAGCCATAGAAAAGAAACACACAGGCAAAAATGATACCCAATTAAGATGCTCTACTGCATACTGTCAACAAATAGAAAAATGACACAGGGTTGGAGCATAAGCAGGGAGGAAAAGGAGTAAAATGCGACACTAAAAACCAATCACGTGTTGTGGTATCCACAGAGCCCACACGTTTCAAAAGGGCAGATTTAGTAAGGGTCAACATCAAATGACACAACACACTCCAAAATAAACGGGGGTATCCAAATCAAAAGGTCCATCCCCGCAGTGGGCATTCTGCCGACTCTAACCACATGGCAGAGAAATATAAGTGCAAAACCAGAGACATATCATGGCACATGAAAGGTACAACACCACAGACCATGGATGTCAATGTCAACATTTTGTAGAGAGAAGAGACATGCATAATAGATTTTTTCTTTTTTTTCTTTTGATAGTCAGAGCACAGGAGCCAACCTTATAGGCATGTGTGTTAAATGTTAGATCATTCCCATATATCACAGGTATGCATGATGCCATTCCACCTCTTCGTTAAGCCCTCTAATATGGCTCTGACATGAAAATATCATCTTCTGTTCGAAGGTAGAGAGTCTCTTATCTATCTCTTGTTTATTGGCACCATGGATCTTTTTAAGAATAACCCAATTCAGGTCCTCATGGATATGTCCCTTCTCCACAAAATGTTTCACCATCGGAGCTGCCATAACTTTATTTTTAATGCAGCTTCGATGTTTTGTCATTCTAACCTTGCACCTCTATTGGTTTTCCCAATATACTGCAGCTTGCAAGGACAAGTAATCAAATACACAACATTGTCAGAATTACAATTTGTCATTTCATTGAGAAACCATGTTTTAGATGTATTTAACTGGATTTGTTTAATCTCTGCTGTATATTTGCACATCAGACTATTACCACACGGAAAAAGTCCTTTTACAGTTGGTAGGCCCCACAGGTTCGTTTGTCTAGGTGCCAAAGTTTGCTTAATGGTTATGTCATTCCTAATAAGCATGTTTCTTATATTCTCGCTTTTTTTTAAAGCTATAATCGGTGGGGGAGTTGACCCGTCATTTTAGACTTTATTCCATGCTTTTTTAATGATACTCTTAATCTTATAAGACAGGTTGGAAAATGTATTGACAAACACAATGTTGTCTTTTCTGTCTTTTACTTTCTTTTCCAAAAGAGCATTGCGGTTGTTATTGAAAGCTCTCTTGGAGGATTGTTTGATTAATTTGGCCGGGTATCCCTTGTTTAAAAGTTTATTGGCTAGCTTTGAGGCGCTGTTGCTAAAGTCCTCTTTTCTGCTGCTGTTCCTTTTCAATCTTAGAAATTGGCCAAAATTAATGTGGTTGGCGTGCAAACGTGTTAAAATGCAAATGTGCATTTTTGTCTGTACCTTTACTATAAGGTTTGACGTGTAAATTTAAGGTAGGGATCACATGAATTAAGCCAATCAACAAACAAGCCAGCCTCTTCCTTGGATCCTTTCCACAGTACAAAAATATCATCTATATATCGATACCATTTTAACACATTGACTTTGAATTGGTTATTGTCTGAATACACAAACCTTTTCTCAAAATATTTGACATATAGATTTGCTAAGTTTGGTGCCATAGCAGCACCCATAGCCGTACCCTCTATCTGTTTGTACAAGTCACCTTGGAATTGAAAGAAATGTTTGGTTAGGGCAAACTCTGCACACCAAAGGATAAAGCTATTGCTTACTGGGTGTCCGTCAGATCTGTTAACCTGGATCGCTTCAATAACATCTAAAGAGCTCTTTGCGGTATTACAGTATACAAACGCTGGATGTCGAGACTGATCAATAGAGTTTCTCCTCTCGTGAAAGGCAGATTTTCTATCTTGTTGATCGCCTCGGTAGTATCCCTGAGATAACTATCCATCTTCAAAATAAAAGATCTTAAATAAAAATCCACAAATTTAGAAAGTGGTTTGAGTATAGAGCTGACACCAGACACTATGGTCTACCTGGGGTATTTACCAAACCTTTGTGAATCTTGGGCAGAATGTAGAAGACAGGCACTCTCCCTTGTTCATGAGTGAGGTAGTCGTGTTCTTGTTTACTGATCATTTCCTCTTCCAAAGCCCTTGAGACTTTTGATTTTATAGTTTCTACCATTTCACTGGAAGGATCTTTAGTGAGGCGACAGTAGCTTGTATTGTCGTTCAGGAGTCTCAAACATTCTTTTACGTAATCAGAGCGGTTGAGAAGTACAATAGCACCCCATTTGTCAGCGTGCCTTACAACAATATCATGTTTTTTGGCTAGCTTAGATATGACGGTACGTTGTAAACTACTGAAATTAGAATGGTGAGGGATACCTTGTTGTTCCAGTTTATACAGATCTGCCAGTACCTGTTTCTCAAACACAAGGGACTCAGCCGTATAGCTGGATGAGGGAGCACAGAAAGTGGATTTGTTCCTCAAGCCAGTATAGTTAGAATTGGTATACTCATTACCTGAGTCAAAAAATGTGTTAAGATGTAGTTTACGCATGAAACCCTGAAACTCGGACCTGAATTCAAAAGGGTCATGGTATTTGGTGGTAACAAAATTCAAACCCATATTCAGTATTCTTTCTTCATTCTGATTGAGGGAGTAATTGGAAAGATTTACTAACACTGATTCCTGGCTTTGCTGCGAGTTTGTATTTGATTGCCCCAGTCTCCGCGTCCGGGACCTTGTTCTAAAAAAGGACGTCCTTGTCTTTGACGATTAGGGAAACGCTGTCCTCTGCCTCTTCCTGGGCCTGGTTGGTTAACTAAAATACCAGGGCCTGTGTTATCGTCATCACTGGAGCTGTATGAGGAATTATGAAAATGTACCCTTTTCTTATTGGGATTGTTCAATCCCTGGGAGAAATTAGCGAATTTATAGCCCTCCACTGTATAGGGAAAAATTCTTTCATGGCTATAATTCTGCAGATCCTTTTTCATTCTTTTTACCCTTTCCAAGGTTGTATCATTCTTAAACTCTACAAGTTCTTTCATATGCTGTTCTATTTTGGCTTTGAAGGTTTCTAGGTCTAGATCTTTTTTAATAGTTTCTTGCAGATTAGTGATGTCAATTACTATCTGTTTTAAGACCTCAGTAGCTGTATCAATAATCAATACCAACCAGTCTCGGCCACATTTGTTTGCAATATAGCTCCATTTTACTTTGAATTCCAAATTGTCAAGAAAGAGTCTGGGCTCATTTCTGACAATGAGTCCTTGTGGTAGAGCTTGATTTTTTAAATACTCTAACATTATAGCACCATGTAATTTGGTGCGTACAAGACGTTTCCTGAGTTGTGAGAGTTCATCCCATTGATCGTTGTTTTTACCTAGAGTACCATCCCCACTTTCAGATAGAATGGACAGGGAGTCTAGCAATTTTTTCACATTTTCCTCGCTATATGCAAGACATTTCTCTGAGGACTCTGCCATAATGAAAAAGTGTAAAACAATATATATATACAGTCCCACAAAAGGGGGAGATAAACCACCAAGTGAATTTTAAATGAAAACACACAGTGAACAAACAACACAATGCAGTGTAACAAAACCAGAAAATTACAAATCTTCGAGACTACCATAAGCCTCTCAACAGTTCATTATACATAAGATTGTTATGCCCCGTAGAGAAACCAACTCCACTGTCCGGGGTAGACGATGAATATGTGTACACAAAGGAGGTTAGGTAAAAAACCTTAAATACTTAGAAAGCTCATCTGTCTGAATTTGGATGACTAATAATCACCCATGCCTTTAAGTCCTGAAAAAATGGACTAGGATTATATCACAAAAGTTCTTTTTGACATTAACTCATTTTAATTTGTATATTCAACACTCAATAAAACGTTGTTGTACCAACTTGTTTTAAAACTTTCCTGTAACCCAAGATTTATGTCCCACATGGTGGGTATAACACCAATCTAATGGGAACCTATACCACAAACATATTTTACAACATTAAAAATTTCACATACACAAAACATTTAACATACGCTAAGCATTTAAACAATGTGTCGTTTGTCAACATATCCCGACATGTTTCAGTTCTTTAGGCTTGTAAAAACATAATCATAATTACAATAACCATTATATGCTGTACTTTTGGGCATCAGGTCCCGAGGTTACCCCCTCTGGCCCGTGCTGCCACGACTTGAATGGCTTGCTGGCTGTCCAGGTTCCCCCAAAAGTTGTTGATTGTTGCTTCCCCTTGGTTGTAGTGTCTGCTCCTAATAGTTGGGGTTCGCCCTTTGAGCGTGCCTGGTACTGGACCCTGTAAGGGTTTTTTCATTACCTGGTCTTGTCCTTAACTGGGTGTGTTTTTTTTTTTTTAAAACATTTTATTGGCATTTGTAAAAGTGCGAAACAAACAACAAACAGTGACTTAGCAAACAACTTAAAACAAATTAACTAATTAACTACTTAACTTCCACAGCCTTCATAGAGCAATGTATCGTCCGTAATGGGGGGCGGAGGGGGGGGGGGGGTCGGTGTGCAGCAAATCCGTGGTCGTGGGGGGCTGGGTATGGTGTTGGCCATTCTTGGAAACCAATCACAGGCGGTATTCTGTTAGGAGCGAAAATTCAGGGGGGTTTGTGGTCGGAGGCAAATTGAATGTCACGCACCAGGGCCTTCCATGAGTCCAGAGCTTCATTGGAGTCGTCATCGTTCGAGCGGATACCATCCTGCCAGGCCCTAGTCTCCGCCTCCGTCCACTTTTCCAGGTCTTTGAGCCAACGTCCGTGTCTAGGGCCCCTTGGGGATTTCCATGCCATCGCCACGGACCTCTTCGCAAGGATGCAAGCAAGGTCCATTAATTTGACCTGATGCTTGTGTTTGCTGAGTCTGGGATGGGCTCCCAGCAGGCATTCCTTTGGGTTCCACTCGTATCTTGTGAGCCCCGCCTCAGTGCAAGTACGTTCCACCATGGACCAGAAGTGCGCAGTTTTGGTGCAGGTCCAAAGCATATGGATCAAGTCCGCCTTGTCGTTACCGCACCAGGGGCAGTGCGGGAGTGCACGATTGTTGAAGGTGGCAACTCTTAGCGGAGTCATGTATGTCCGGTATAGGACATTTAACTGGACTTGTTTAAATCTGGCATTCCTCGACACCTCCTTGGGGTACAGAAGTATTCGCTCCCATTCGCCGTCGGTGAGGGGGACCCCCAGGTCGGACTCCCATTTTTGTCTCAGGGGCGCGCTTTTTGGGTTGGGTCTGTCGTTCAGCTTGGCGTATAAGCGGGAGACCGGTCTCCAGCCATCTGCCAGGTCATACATCTCCTGAAGAAGGGGGTTCGGTGGGGGTTCCTCCGGCCAGACGGGCCATTGTGCCTTTGCCGTCCGTTTGAGGCGGTGGTACCACAAGAACTGGGCGTTTGAAATGCCTTCGTTTGCTTGTAAGGATTCGAGTTCTCTGAACGTGCCGTCTTCGAACAGATCTCCCCATGTGTAGATTCCGGCTCTCTCCCATTGTCTCGCTGTCGCTAAGTCTGCGTGGGTCTTGCACACGTCAGCCAGGATGGGGGCACTGGGATTGTAGGGGTGCTCCAGGTATCGGAGAAAGCCGGTTCTGGCCCAGACCTGCCGGCCCAAGGTGACAATCATGGGGACTCCTGAAGCTTGTTTCATCGGGTTCCAAAGCATCTCTTTGGGGAACAGCTTGGAAGTCTGGTTACGGAGGAGCTTCGTTTCCGACGAAAGTTCATCAGAAAGCCATTTCGTTGTGTGACTGAGCTGTGCGGCCAGATAGTACCTTTGCAAATCCGGTAGTTGTATCCCACCTTCCTTGTGCGGGCTTAACTGGGTGTGTTAATGCTGCAAAGCCGTTCTCCTGATATTTGCCTGCAGATTGCTGGCTTGTAGTTATGTGCGGCCCAACATCTTGTGCTGGTCTCTTATTTCCCCTTGTACGGCTCTCTAAATGTGTTTCTTTTTAGTAAAACAATCAAAACCAGATTGTTTAAGAAAATTAGACGTTGGCTACCCCTTGGGTGGGATGGTTCCTGTTCTGACCGCTCTTGGTCTTAAATGGTTCTAAGCCCCCTTCTATTTTATCTACTTGATGTAGTACTTACGTATAGCCCTGCTTGGAGGGGCCTTCTGGCCCATCTGCTGTGGTGTAGGTTTTCTACACTGTATTCTCTACGGGGTTGGTTTCGCTTTATCACTTTGGTTGCCTTGTGCTAGTGTTTGCGCCTGTTCCTGGGGAGCCCCCTGCGTGACCCCTGCTTATCAGTATTGCTCATATTTCACAACTGTTTTGGTTATCATTAGCTGCTTTCTGGCCCCGGCCATTGCGGCATTGGCCTGTTTGTGTATTTCAACCATTATTGGGTTTTATGCTTTTACAAGCTTTGGGCCCCGGCCCTTTTTTGTGTTGGCCTGATTTCTTGTTCTACGTGGTGTTTTACCACCGGTGGTGGACTGCGAACCAGAATTTGGGAGCCCTGGAAGTATTTGTTCAAAATGGGCCCTGGTACAGATTTTCAGCAAACCAAAAAACCTTTTTCTTATAAAAGTGAGTTACCTCCCCCTTGCGACCCGAGGTGCGGTAACCTGTTGTAAACAATGTTTGGGTTTCCTATGGGACGGTCCACCCCTGTTTTTCTATTTGTTTGTTAACATTTTTTGCACTTGCATTCAGGTTCAGTGCTAAGTTGAACTCCCTGGACACGGCCCTCAGGCATTGGCCTGTTATATTGTGCTGTGTGGTGCTTTTCCCCACTGCTTATTAATTTGTTAAACTTGTTTTCATGTTCCGCGCTACTTGTAGCTCTCCGGCCCTCGAGGGTTGACTTGTTCTATTGTGCGGTGTGGTGTTTTGTTCCCCACTGCTTATTATTTTTTGCCTCAGGTTCAGTGCTATTTGCAGAATTCTGGCCCCAGCCCTCAATTGTTGGCCTTTTGTTTGCTTTATTTCTTGCTCGTATTTTCTTCTGAGTATTATTGCTGCATTGTGGTCTGTGTCGCCCTATTCTCTAGCACCTGATGTACTATCTGCCTGGCTTGTGGTTTTTCACATGTGCTATGGCCTCTCTCTGTGCTTAAAACGTACACCTTATTCTCTTATATGTTCCGATACCCCCTTATATTTACCCCTTCTTCTCTGTTTTGTACAGTTTAGGAGGGTGGTGACTATGTTTAGAGATATATCACCTTTCTGTTACCTTGGCTGCCCTTTGTTTTTATTCAGGCCCCATGGATGGGCTCGTATCTGTGACTCTGTCTTTATCAGCTTCTTTGTGTGGCGCCAAACTGTTTTGCCCTTACTGTGGTATGCTACCTCTAACTTCTGGAAAAACTGGTCCTCGACCCGTGTATTAGCTGCCTGTTGCGGGAAATCCCAATGGTCTGGAACTCTTCTTGTTTGTCTGCTCTCACTTTGGTATGTCTGCTGTCAGTGCGAGCAACTTGGGCAGCTGTTGAGTCATGGTCAATGCTAAACTTTAAGTGGCGTCCCTTGTATCTCTGAGTGCTGTATTTTTATTACCCCTGATGTGCAGTGCTGATATGTCACCCTCGGAGAGGTAAAAAAGGCTGAGTTTGGCACTGCCGGGGTTTGAAAACTGTGTCGGCAGCCTCTGGGCAGATGTTAACAGGAGCGCTTTGCTTGTTGTGCTAAAGGCATGGCTCTGAATTTTTGTGCGGGTTTGCCATATGAGATGGTAAACCTCAGGCATCTGAGTGCTGCTTATTATTACCCAAGGTGTGTGGTGCTCATTTATCAACCTCGGAAGGACGAAAAGCTGAGTTTGGCCCTGCTGGGATTTGAAACTGCGTTGGCAGGGTCTGCGCAGGTGTCAAATGAGCACTGCACTCTCTGTGCTATCTGACCAGCTAGAGCACTTGTGTTCTTAATCTTTTGATTTTTAAAGGCTGGTGGGCTGTGTTTGGTACTGCCCGGCCTGGACACCGGAAACACAGTGTCTGAGCGGATGTAACAATGCACCTGCTCTGCTTGCTGTGCTACCTGACTGTTTGGTTGTCTGTCCTGTCTTAGCTGTTTACGTTCTTTCAGCAGTTTAGAGGCTAGCTTGATTTGTGTCTGCCTGTGTGTGTGTTTGTTTTGGTCTTCAGCTGGCTGTCGGACCATCAGTAGGTTTGAGAAAACCATGTGTGTTCTGGTGCCCCTTGTGCATTCATTCTTACTCACCTTGCAGTGGTTTTTCTTTTTAGTGCCTTCTCCCCTTCTTCACATGGCTCCTTACCACTAGCTCATGATGTCCTGAACGCTCCTGTCATCTTTTGCCATATTGTCGTTGCCCCACTCGTGCCTGTGGTCGATTCTGTCACACTACCTCAGTAGTGTTGCAACTGGGTCCCCCGAGTATGGGTTTACCTTAGTTGTGAGGACTGTTTTGAACCCCATTTCAGGGTTCTGTAGTTTATTCCGCGTACACAGAAATATTTGGCAAGCTCCATTCAGATAGCTGCTTGGAGATGGATATCTCTTTCTATGGGTTTTTCTTGTTTGTGGCCTTCTGTTTCTGGCTGGTGCTGATACTTGAGCGCTGTTTTTTTATGCAAAATTATTTTGGCGATTGGGTTATTTGGCTTGATGCGCGCTGTCGAGGTTCGAACCCTGTTTGTTTGGGGAGCATGTTTTATGCCTTGCTTTACCCCTGTGTCAGGGTACTGTTTTTTTACTGTCTTTGTCTCGGACCCCCAGTGTTCAATGAAAACTTTTTTCTTTTTTTTAAAATGTTTTGCTGCTATCGCCTGTTGTCTTGGATTTCTTAGTTGGGGGTGGGCCGTCTTAGCTCACTGTTACCACTCGGGCCTTGATATTTGTGAGGTCCTGGGTGTTAGTTTTAGCAGTGCACGGTGGTGGCGCGAGATATGGTTGCTTAGCTTACCATAACTGGCAAATTTCAGGGGGTTTTCAATTTTACTTTTAACCATAACGTCCTTTTAACAATGTTTTTTACTAATTTCATAGGTTTTTATTAGTGCAACTTAACCATAATGTCCCTTTAACAATGTTTTTTCATTGAATTTCATAGGTTTTTATTAGTGCAACTTAACCATAATGTCCCTTTAACAAAGTTTTTCATTGCATTTCATAGGTGTTTATTAGTCCAACTTAACCATAATGTCCCTTTAAAAAAAAATGTTCAGAGAATTTCATGGGTTTTTACCAGTGCATGCTATTTTCCTACATCTTACTAATATTATACTTACCAAATATAACAATATCTGTGTAAAATTTGCAAAGTGCCACCTTAAACCTCTGCATCCGTAGACATCTACGAACTTCTGACTTCATTGCGGACCTTCCAGACAGTACGGCATGATCACGTGTCCGAGAACCCGTCCGCACTTCACGATAAGATCCTTGCTTCGCAGACAGTTAGGAACTGCATTTTCTACTGATCTAGTAACTTTCAACTTCAAAATTTCCCTTGTACAGCTCCAACACCTATTCCTACTCATTATCCATTAACAATCTAGTACACAGTACAAACTTTTAGCAAAACTGCTATTTATCTTAAAATGTCATCATCTATTGCCATCCCTCCTCCCCAAGAGCCACCACCACTGCTGTAATCAAGGAGCACAAGAAACAGTGCCCCCTACCTTAGAAATAACACACATGCAACATTTTCCTCTGTCCACCTGCCCCTCCATATTAGTGTTTGGTGCCTCTTCCCTCTTTCCCCTCTCCACCTTTCATTCTTAGGTCTCCTGCCAAAAAAAAATACATCCAAAAATAACAAAGGAAATGTTCTTTTAGGAACCACTGTTCACAGTTAAAAAATAGAACTAAAAAAACGTATAGACTCCATCTACTTTACATTTCCCAGTAAAGTACACAGACTCAATAAGATTTTCCAACATTTCCATTTTCATTTTTTGTTATGCTAATGGAAATATTGTGGCGTTCATCCCTTGTTCCAGGGACGGGAATGGTGGATCCCGGCCCAGTAGGCCAAGTTATCAGCCCAAGCGAAGCAAGGGTGGATATCTATGTCTCCGGATCAGCCCCTGTAATGAGGGATGAAGACCATTAGCACCCTATGTTCCCAAAGCGGGAACCCGGGGTGCCAGAAAAGGATTTTCAGACGTTCCGGTGTAAGAAGGAAAATCCTTTTCCAAGATGGCCACCATGGAAAGGGAAGATGGGGTTCCATACAGGGCCCCTCTTCGGTTTCCATGGCAGCCTGCAGAAGTCAAAGAGAAAACACTATGACCATATTACTATGAGCACATTCTTCTTCCCTTTCAAACCTATACCAATTTCGAACAACTTTACCACAAAGCCGGTCCCAGGTGGACATGGCTATTTTAACCCCATGTGTTGTCCCCCGTGGTCATGGCCAGTAGCCAGATTGTCCGGATCATGACCTTATTACATTACTCGGACAATCTGGCCACGGCCCACGGCTACCGGTTATACCTCAGTCACCAAAAAGGTATATCACTATTTTTTGTACCTACATTATGACACTTGTTCAAACATAAAACACAGGCACATGTGCAAAACCATGCTTTCAGATACTTGCCAATGCTCCTTCCACAAGTTTGCTGGAAATCCACACATGTTTAATTTTTTCAAAAGTGTCAAATGCATGCACATACAATAGTGAGATAACCCTACCCCCCCTTGACAAAATCCATATAGACTTTATGAAAACATGTATATCAAGATCTAAACTCTTTTTGCAAACATTTGTGTAGATTTGTCAAATCGCACCACATTTATAAGCCTTTACAATATTTTGGGACCCCACTCTAATTTTGCCCATCCTGACAAAATCCCACCAAACATTGCAAAAACATGTATGTCTGGATCTATAATGTTTTTGCACACATTTGGCTAGATTTGTTAAATGGCAACACATCTATAAGCCTTTAAAATAATTTGGGTCCCCCTCGAATTTTGCCCCCTCTTGACAAAATCCCACCAAACTTCGCAAAAGCATTTGTACCTAGATCTATTATCAGTTCCTCAACTTAGGCTTAGATTCGTCAAATGGCACCTTATTTATAAGCCTTTATATTATTTTGGGACCTGTCTCTAATTTCGCCCCCTCTTGACAGAATCCCTCCAATCTTTGCAAACTCACTAGGAATCAGGTCAAGAATATAAGTACAATATTTCATGCAGTTTAATTAAGTGGCGCCAAAGTTATAAGCCATCCAAGAACTGCTTTTTACCCAACCCTGTAATGCAGAGGTGCCTGCGAACCACACAGGACTGTTCGCGAACATCCGATCTGTTCGCAGACTTTTGCGGCAAAAAACGGCAATTTTTTTGCCGCTTGCAGCCATATCCCATCCCATCCTCATCACCTCTCACCTCCCCAGAGATTATTTGATAAGTTTGACTGGTGCAAAGTTGTGTTTTTTTATATGTTTTTACCGCAATGTCCCCGGACAGCAGCCGCTGTCCGCAAATCCAAGATGGTGGGCGCATCAAGAAAATGTGACGCACCTCACGCTTCACTCTAACCAACCAGCGCGAGCAAGTTGCATGTCTGCGGACATGACGCAAGCCAATTGGCTAATCGGTGTCCTGTCCGCAGAGCGAACAGGGAAGTTTGTCCACGGAGCAGACATAGATATCACTAATTTGTTTGCCTTACATTTTGGTTACTGGACAGATTTACAACAAATTAACAAGCCGCCGCTCCTGCTGCACATTTGGTGAAAATCCATCCAACGGTTTGGGCTGCAGGCGCGACAGACATTTTTTCCCATTATGTCTATGGGAAGAAAATAAGTTTTGGGACCCCCCTATAACTTTGCCCCCCCTTGACCAAACGTCACCAAACTTTGCAACAAAAAAAACAGAGTGGGCCATATACTTTTTTGCAGTGTTTGGTGAGGATTCGTCCAGGGAGAGCAAAGTTAGAAGCCGCCCAAAAAGTGCTCTTCCTATGGGTTTAGCAACTCAACCATAACTACATGGTCGCTACCGCAGGCCATGTAATATATATATATATATATATATATGAATTCAATAATTAAATATATATATATATATATATACATATATATATATATATATATATGTATATATATGTATATATATATATCTCCTCTTAACACTGAACATTTATCAGTCAGATGAGCAGCACTCTCCGTGGTTAGGAATAATCATCAGGATCCGCCTTCATTTGTTAATATTCTTCCTTTATTTAATGTTTATTTAAGGTACATGATGATAGCAAAAAAGAGATTAAAATTCATCAAAATATGATGCTCCCATAGTGTGGCTTATAAAACCTGGCTTTGACGCGTTTCGCGTCTGCCTCGCCGCTTGATCACAACCACCATATACATATACAAAACACTTGCAATACCAAACTTGAGATATTTCCGCATGAAGTGAAGTAAATGCTGAAAAGACAAGCATGATTCTCAAACAAAGTCTTTTGGCCCTCAAGAAACACTCTAAGTATTCAGTGCCGGGTGGCGACCATGTCACATCTCGCCAGACATGTGGTCACGGTCTGCTGATCTGCCATTTTATAGTGTTTACAAAATGGTTAACTTGCCCAACACTACACAAAACAGTAGTTCATCCGACATCTCCGTTTGCGCCATTGAGTGCTAAGCTTCACACGTAAGTAGGTGAAAAATAAAACAAATAAGTAGCTCATTATAAATTTCCCTTCTGGACACTGTTGAATTTTGGGAGTGATGTACAGGAGAATTCATGACAATGCATATAAATGTGTGTGTGTGTGATATGCAAGAAAATAAGAAGCATTGCCCCAAAGGGGATAAAATTAAGTAGTGGCCCCAGAGGTGAGCCAAAGCTCGCTGCATGACTTGGTGCTGCCAGCTAAAGCACAGAGACCCTGAGGTATTACTAGTAGGAGTAGGTGGAAAGGCAGCGCAGGAGATAAAATACATTAAAAAAATACGCATTTATGCAAAAGAAGAGATTCCTGCTGAGGAACATGCAGGATGATTTGTGTCATGGTTTTGATTTCAGATGTCAGGGAGATACTTTCTTATCGTTGAATTCAACATTTCAAGTAAAATGCTCACGGATTTTAAAGTCCACACGAGGTTTGCGAAACAGCTACAAAGATACATTATTTTCATGAAGTCCCCTAAAGGTGAAAAATCCTCAATATTCCTCAGAATGCCCATCCATGCCTTTATTTGTATTGGCTTCCAATTGGGTCCCCATCTAGAAATTATTCAATGTTTCAACTTGATCTATTTTTCTCAGCCAAAGACAAGCGTAGGTTCTGCAAACGCATCTTCTTGTTAATAGTTTCATATATTTTAAAAGTCACATGACAAAGTCAGTTATAACCCAAAATTCATCTTTTTGTTACATTGTGGTATTACAGTGGAGCTTTGCTATATTTATTTAATGTAGTATACAGGGGTCAAGTCCTACAAAATTAAAGTGGGGGGGACTCCTCAACAAACGCAATTGGATGTGACGTCACCAGAAATCAGCATATCAAGGTGAAATATACACATTTCATTAAATTGTCTTTGCATAACTAGCCAAATTGCACAGGACGAATGTAATTTGCCTTTCATAAAATCAACACACACACAAAACCAAGAGAGGATATTTTTCTCTAATAGTGTTTTTGAAAACATTAAAAGGTGTGCATGTTTTAAACTCAAAGAACCAATACAAAAATTTTCCTTGGGACTTGCAGTGCTGAAATGGGACATTTTACCTTTAGTTGGTTGCTATTTTTCATCAGATTATATAGTGCAGTGGTGAAGTCTCCAGCCTACAAATCTGACGACTGTGGTTTGATACCTGAGGTCATCTTTAATTCATACATTCAAAGAGGTCATGCAATGTTTCTCATTTTAAGTGGGGGGACTGAGTCCACCCTCTGAATAATCCCCCCGCGTGTCCATCGACCTGAGCCCTGGTAGTATAACAGTGTACAAAGAGGATACTAGTTTGCATCAAGCCATTGCTCTCACTCACACCATAATCTTGAAGGACCACAATGGTGTTACTTTTAAGTAGGAACCCGCTCCTCATTCTTCCCAGAAATCCTCATTCCCTACACAGACACACTTTAGTCTGGTATCCTTAGCAAGCCTGTGTTGGGAAATCTATCTCAATATCTAAGAACCCTGTGTTACTGGAAGGAGAATCAAAGAGGTCTTCCAAAATCTGAGAGGCTGATGTGCGTGGAGTCAGGCTTGCATGTCAGTGCATACACGACGTGTTGTGCTCAGGAGAAAAAGCAGTGTCCTCTTAATCTGACCCAAAAATTCTTCCTCTGCATCATAGACTCGATGCCCGTCTTGTTCCTGTGGGGGCCCTGTACCCTGCAGGTGGATGTCTTGGCTAGATGTCTGTATTCCACTATCCGAGGACACTTTATCACCACCCAGATGGCTGCAGAGTTGCGTCTTAAAGGCTTCCCAGCTGCCTATTATAATAAAGACCCCTTCATTAAATGTTAAATGTTAAATGTTAAAGGTATTTGTACCGCGCACCGTCACCAACGGAATTGGTCCCCAGGCGCTCAGGCGGATCTGTAAACGTTAAAGGTGGGATGGGTTAGTAAGGTGAAGAAGGGAGTAGGATAGTGAGAGGAGTGGTGTTCTGTTGGCAGCTTCAACTCAATATACAACGGTGCTGAGCTTTGGTGCGGGTATTGGATCGGCGTCAGTCCGCGTGGCTGTTGTTCTGGCTTATGTGTTCTTGCAGTGTTGTGAAGTGCGTGTGGCTTGTTGTGCGAGAGATGGTTGTGTGAGTTTTTTGAGTGAGATAAGTACGCAGAGTTTGAGCTTATATTAGTTAGTGGGCTACCTGACCTTTACCATGCTAACATTCATAGTTCTGTCTGAGTGTGGCACTTGTTGGCCTTCACATTCCCATCTAGACGCGGCGCAGGCCAATGTTTAGGACTCCATCCAGGTGTGGTCATGCCAACCCTCACACCCCCATCCAGATGCGGCGCAGGCTAGTGTCTAGAGACCCGTCCAGGTGTGGGCATGCTAACATTCACAACTCCATCTGAGCACCACGCAGGCTGGTGTTCACAACTCTAGGTGTGGCACATGTTAGCATTCACGTTTTTCCTAGGCCCGGGCATGTTATCCTTCAATCGATCCTATCCAGATGCGACACAGGCTAACGTCTATCTAGATGCATCTGCCGGTCTGGATATGTTCGTCTGGTACGTACGAGTGGGAGTGTCACTTGGGGCTTTCGTCTGGGTCTAGGTATGTGATCAGTCTCTGCAGCCTTCCTTTGTGGCTATTTTCCATGATGTCTTATGCTCTGTCGAATGGTTGGTTCTTTGGTTTGAGTGTTTGTCCAATTTGAGAGTGGTCGAGGTTGGGGTTATTTTCATCATTGTTTTAATATCTGGGCATTCTAGTGCGTCTCTGTTGTGGTTACGTTTTGAAGAGCCATGATTTGAGGAGTTTCCTGAATGCTAGGTGGTTTTTTGTATTCCGTATATTCTTAGGTAGGTCTTTCCAGGTTTTGGGTGCCTGGTGAGAGAAAGACGACCCTCCAAGTTGTTTTCTGTTGTAGGGTTTTGGTTCCAGGCGTATGTCGGTGCTTGATCTTAGTGTTCTTGTCGGTTGGTGTAGGCGTAGTTTGTCGCTTAGGAATTCTGCGCCTTGTTTGTGTATTGCTCTGTGCGCGATGCACATGGCCTTGAACTTTATTTGTTGTTTCAGTGGTAGCCAGTGTAGTATTTTTAGCGCGGGTGTGATGTGTTCTCTTCTGGGTAGCTTGAGGAGGAGTCTGGCTGCTGCATTTTGTATGCCTTGCAGTTTTTTTAGAAGTCGTTCGGGCATGCCCAGTTATAGGCTATTGGCATAGTCTACTCTGGACATGATCAGAGCGATGATGGTAATTGTTTTGTTGGCGAATGACAGGAACGGTAGGATCCTTTTTGCTGCTCGCAGGAGGAAGAAACATTTCTTGATTACGGAGTTTACTTGTGGCTCCAGAGTGAGGTTGTTATCCATCAGGACCCCTAGGTTTTTTACAGTTGATGATGGTTCTGGTGTGGTGCCAAGCTCTCTTGGCCAGGGGATGTAGTTGATGTCCCCTCCCTTTTTTGAAACAATCATTATCTCTGTTTTGCCTGGTTTGATTTTGAGATGGTTGAGGTTCAACCAGTTGAATATGTCACGAAGGCAATTCTCTAATGTGGTGTTTTCTTCTCGGGTGTCTTTTATGTTGAAGATTATTTGAGTATCGTCGGCGTAGTTGTAGCATGTGAGGCCATGTTTTTTGATGAGTTTGATTAATAGGTACATGTAGATGTTGAATAGAAGCAGGGAGAAGGATGATCCTTCTGGTACTCTGCACGTGGAGACTCTGGGTTTGGATTTACAAATTTCATCCATATTGTTTCTGTTCTGTTTGTTAGGAAGGATTTGATCCATAATAGGGCAGTGTCTGTTCTCCCTAGTCCTTCTAATCTCTTTATGAGGATGGCGTGGTTGACAGTGTCGAAGGTTGCAGACAGATCAAGGAGAATCAGGGCGGTGCTGTTGTCTGAGTCTGCGCTTATTTTTAGGTTGTCCCATAATGAGAGGAGAGCCGATTCTGTTCCTCTCATAGGTCTGAAGCCAACTTGTGCCTGGTCTAGTAGGCAATGCTCTTCTATGAATTCTTGGGTTATTTGGTAGACGTACGTTTCTAGCAGTTTGGCTATGTAGGGTATGTTGGAGATGGGTCTGTAGTTAGATAAGTCCTCTATGTTTCCTGTTGTGTCTTTAAGTAGCGGCTTGATGTATGCCGATTTGAAGGCCTGCAGTACTTTACCTGTTGAGATTGAGAGGTTGAGGAGGTTCCTGTGGTATTCAATGGGGGTTCCTTGTTTGAGGATTGTTTTGTATATGTCCGGGGTCAAGGGTCTTCAGGAGAGCCCGATTTGTTGCTTTGGTTTACCAGTTTGACGAAAGCCTCAGCTGATATTTCTGGGAAGTTTCGTAGCTTGTTTGCGTGTTCCTCGTCTGTCTCAGTGGGGTTTGGGCTGTGAACGCTTGGTCTGTTTTGTATGGTGTGTTGGATGATGGTTATTTTTTTTCTTAAGTGGTCTCTGAGCACTTAAAGAAAAACTCGCAAAGTTTTGTCGATGGGATTGGCGTGTTGTTGCAGGCCGGTGGGTTTTTTATTTAGTTTATGATTTTGAATAGTTCTTTTTGAGCGTTTGGTGCTATGAAGATTTGGTTGTCATATTGTTTCCTCTTTGCTTTTTGTATTTCCTTTTTATATGCGCGGATCTGTTGTAGGAATTTTAATTTGTTTGCGGTTTTGTTGTTGTTCCTCCTTTCAGATTCTAGTTCTCGTTTTTTTCTTTTCATGGCTTTGAGTAGTGGGGTGAACACTTTGCTGTAGTTTTCTTGCATGATGGGGTGAAAGCTTTTCTTTGGTGATGTCGTCAAGGGTTGTTACGATCCGGGTGTGAAGTAGGGCAACTTTTTTGTCTAGGTCAGCTTCTTCCATGGTTGATGCTTGTGGTTTGCTGAGTTCTAAGAGCTAGATTAGGTTGGAGTTTTTTATGGTTCTCCAATTTCTTTTCATCATGATGGGTTGCTTTTCCCAGAGCAGCCGTTATGATTATGAACGGAATAATGAGTATTTGAATTGGTGGTGCCGTGGTGATGAGATCCTTGTTGGCGAAGATTTCGTCAAGTGTGTGCCTTGCTGAGCGGGTTGCTCCTTTGACTAGTTGTTGTAGGTTCATGGCTGCTAGTTGGGTGGTTAAGGATTTTTGTGTGGTTGTGGTTTCTTCATAGAACCAGATGTTGAAATCTCCAAGAATCATCAGATGATTGTACTTGATGGCTAGGGTAGTGATTGCTTCCGTGAAGGCGTCTACGAAAGTCGCATCGTAGGTTGGTGGTTTGTATATCAGTATGAATTTCAGGTTGGATTTGGGGTTTACTGAAAGTCGTAGTAGTAAGGTCTCGCATTTATCAATGTTTAATGGTTCTTCCATTTTGATGGCCAGTTGTTCCTTCTGGATGATCGCTAGACCCCCCTCTTTTGGATTTTCTGTTTGTTTGGATGCATTTGAAGTCTTCAGGCAGGCAGTTCTTGAGGGTGATCTTGTAGTTGTGGCCTAGCCATGTTTCAGTTACAAATAGGATGTCTATGCCTCCTTCTGACAGGAGGTCGTATATTTCCATTGAGTGTTTGGACATTGACCTTATGTTTATTAGATTACAGTGGATACTCTGGGTGAGATTTTGTTTTGAGGTTATTTGTTGCTCGAGTTTATAATTGTCTGTTTGTGGAGTTTCTGCATTGATTTCGGTGGGATGAAGAACGGCGACAGCTGCTTCTTCATTGAAGCGGTCTAGTAAGTTGATAACAGGGCTGATTAGTCTTGGTGTTTCTGCTGTAATGCTACTCGGCTGAAGATCAGCGGTGGTTTCTTCATTTGGTCCGATTGTTGGGTGGGAGGTGACGTTGCTGGTTGTTGGTACTTCGCTGTATTGTGCGGGATGTAGTGGAAATCGATGTTGCCCCTCTGTTCTTGTAATGTAAGGGGTAATGGGGTCGGAGCCCTCCCACTCTCTTGTTGAGTGCCCCTGTCTTTTTTCTGCGTGTATCAGGACATTTTTTGCATGTTTCGAGGTTTCCATGTTGGGGTGTCGGTGTACCGTGGTTGTTGCGAGGTAAGGTATGAGGTATGATGATTTTTCTCTTGTGGATTTTGTTCCGGTTGTGGCTGTTTTTGGTATGTTTTCTTCCAATGGGGCTGTTTCTTGTGGGTTATGTCGGTGTTGTGTGTTCGCGTCTCTTGTTGCATGATCTTGTTCTCTTTCTCGGCATCCTTTTCTGGTACGGGCCATTTTCCAGTCTAGGTGCAGGCGTGGTATGGTAGTTGGTCCTCTATGCTGTGCTGTGCGGTCGCAGTGACCTCGGTTTTCCTTCTCTGGATACGCTGGGGTGCTCTCTGGCTCAGTGTTGTTTTCTGTCGGTGGGTAGGGTATATTTCCTAAGGGTGCACTGTCGGTGGGGGGGGGTTTAGGGTGTTAACAGTCTGCTGGTATGGGATTTAGTTGGGTTAGGTAGTGGTGGGTTTCCGGGATTGGTAGAGTACTGAACTAAATGCAGTTAGATTATTTGAGAGATCTGTACAGGCTCCTGCTAGGTTTGAGAGACCTGCACAGTGAGGAGAGACGTCCACCAGCGCAATCTAAACACCACACAGTGCAGTTTGGAGAGGGAGCCCCTATTAAACTTGAGAGACCCGCGCAGTGGGAGAGAGGCCTATCAGTGCAATCTAAACTTCCTACAGAGCAATTTGGGTGGAGAGCCCCTGCTAACTTTGAGAGACCTGTGTAGTGGGAGAGAGGCCTATCAGTGCAACCTAAACATCATACAATGCAATTAGGAGACAGAACCCCTGCTAAATATGAGAGACCCACACAGTGGGAGAGAGGCCTACCAGTGCAATCTAAACCTCATATAATGCAGTTTTGGGAGAGAACCTCTGCTAAATTTGAGAGACCCGCACCCTGGGAGAGAAGCCTATCTGTGCAACCTAAACATTATACAATGCAATTAGGAGACAGAACCCCTACTAAATTTGAGAGACCCGCACAGTTGGAGAGAGGCCTATCAATGCAATCTAAACATCATAAAATGCAATTAGGAGACAGAACCCTTACTAAATTTGAGAGACCCGCACAGTTAGAGGGAGGCCTATCAGTGCAATCTAAACATCATATGGTGCAGTTTGGGGACAGAGGCCCTGCTAAATTTGAGAGACCTGCACCATGGGAGAGAGGCCTATCAATGCAACCTAAACATCATACAATGCAATTAGGAGATAGAACCTCTGCTAAATATGAGAGACCCGCAAAGTGAGAGAGAGGCCTATCAGTGCAATCTATACATCATAAAATACAATTAGGAGACAGAACCCTTACTAAATTTGAGAGACCCGCACAGTTGGAGGGAGGCCTATCAGTGCAATCTAAACATCATATGATGCAGTTTGGGGACAGAGGCCCTGCTAAATTTGAGAGACCTGCACCATGGGAGAGAGGCCTATCAATGCAACCTAAACATCATACAATGCAATTAGGAGATAGAACCTCTGCTAAATATGAGAGACCCGCAAAGTGGGAGAGAGGCCTATCAGTGCAATCTAAACCTACTATAATGCAGTTTGGGGATGGAGCCCCTGCTAAATTTGAGAGACCTGTATAGTGGGAAAGAGGCCTATCAGTGCAACCTAAACATCATACAGTGCATTTGGAGACAGAGCCCCTGATAAATTCGAGAGGCCTATCATTGAAATCTAAGCATCATACAGTGCAATTTGGAGAAATAACCCCTGCTAAATTCGAGAGGCCTATCTGTGCAAATCTAAGCATCATACAATGCAATTTGGAGACAGAGCCCCTGCTTAATTTGAGAGACCTGTATAGTGGGAGAGAGGCCTATCAGTGCAATCTAAGCATCATACAATGCAATTTGGAGGCAGAGCCCCTGCTAAATTTGAGAGACCCCACAGTTGGAGGGAGGCCTATCAGTGCAACCTAAACATCATACAATGCAATTTGGAGACAGAGCCCTTGCTAAATTCGGGAGGCCTACCAGTGCAGTCCAAACATCATACAATGCAATTAGGAGACAGAACCCCTGCTAAATTTGAGAGACCCCACAGTTGGAGGGAGGCCTATTAGTGCAACCCAAACATCATACAATGCAATTAGGAGACAGAATCCCTGCTAAATTTGAGAGACCTGTATAGTGGGAGAGAGGCCTATCAGTGCAACCTAAACATCATACAATGCAATTAGGAGACAGAACCAACCCTATGCAGAGTGGGGGTATTTAGGCACAATTATAAATTCAACTAGGGCTTGCTATTAGGCACACTTCTAGATTCACTTCGCACAGAGAGGCTATCTACGGAAACTCTGTTAGGCGCACTTCTATATGCAGTTAAACTACAGATGGGAGAGATTACAACGGTTTAGCTTTCGGCGTATGAGTGGTAGGGTAGTATGGCGTGAAGTAGTTGTTTCAGTCCCTGCCCTTGCCACAGTTACTTATGGTTGGCTTCTTGCTCCTCCTGCGGATACCTGCAGATACGATCTGGAGCTGTCTCGTTGGAGTCGTCCTTTGCTGTGGGGTCCTTAGTGGTGGGGCTGCCCGGGCAGAGGGCTGCCCTGGGTTGGTTGTTAATGGCCTCGGTAGGGTGGTCAAGGGGCCAATCAGGGCATGGTGGGCGGGTCAAGAGGCAGGACGCTGGGGAACTAGGAACCGGGAGTGGGGAGGGAGCGAGGAGGCTACAGGGGATTTGGGACCTGGGGGAAAGAAGAATTCAAATGCAGGACAATCTGCAAGCGGTTTAGGCCACCGGCAGGAGTTTTACTTACTGTGCATCCATGGATGAAAGTGGGCCCTGGTGCGTTACACTGGTCGATAGACCCAGGCAGGCACTGTGGGAGGACCAATCAGGACATGGAGGGCGGGTCGGGAGGCGGGAGGCTGGGGGACCAGGAAGCGGGAGTGGGGAGGGAGCGAGGAGGCTACAGGGGATTTGGGGCCTGGGGGAAACAAGAATTCAAATGCAGGACAATCTGCAAGCAGTTTAGGCCACCGGCAGGAGTTTTACTCAACGTGCATTACCCAGGAGCTGGATGGTGGAGTCGTCAAGGAGGGCCGGTGCTGCCATGAGCTGCTTTATGCCAGTCCCAGTGTGGCTTGGGAAGGACCCATGGGCTACAGAGTCCATATAAAGTACAGATGGAGGATCCCAGGAATTATTATACTATGGTGTGAAGTCCCGAGAGTAACAAGAGCATCTAGACAACCACAAAATCAATCCACAGATCAGAACGCACAGATATATCACGACTTGAGCCGACCAGAACAGTCAGATATTTTGTTACAAAACTGTTTTATTGTCTTAGCAAAAAATTCAAAAAAATCAAACTGTTGTTGGTATTGATAATGAACACAAAATACATTAAACAATTGAAAACACACACATATATATCCATATGTATAAAGATATATATATATATCACTAAATCAAGAAAAAAGTGTGTTGTCAGACCAATTAAAATCCTTAATGCATTTAACTTACTACCATCAAATATGAATACATTCAGCAACAATGTTTTGGTTCATAGATGTTAACGATATTGAACCTTCCTCAGGAGAACCAACTTAAAGTATTCACTCAATGTGCATTTCATTTTTTTATGAAATCCAAAGACATAAAGTGTGAAATACAACCACACAGCAAATCTTTAAACATATTTTCTTTTTCAACAAGTCTTCAGGTCGCTCAATTCTTCATATCAGACCTGAGTAACACAATAAAAAACATAGGTATTAATGTATGCCTAGTAATCAAACCTCTTGTTTAAATGTGTTGTGTTAAATGCCATACAATGCCTTACCTTGTTATGTACTTTACTTGTTTTAAATGCAAGTCCTCTTATGTGCACCCAATCGAAAGAACAATCTGCAAAAATCCAGATGTACTCTAATCAGTGCCTAAGTCACATCACCTGACCAAATGGATCTAAATCACTGGTGCCAACATCACCAAATATAGTGATAGAGCACATAGCTTTCCTCGCATGAGTGTCGTGTGCTTCTCTGCAAGTTTACTGGTTATCTTTTCAAACCAAGTCAGTTTTAACACCAGTTACAAACCATTGATGTTACCTTTACTACACTGTTACTAATCACACTGCGTTGATGGTCACTTGCGTTCTCATACCTTCAGTCGCGCGATTGTGCTCTCCTGCGTCTCTGAACACATATCCATTCAAAAGTGCACCGTCTGGGAACCAGAGTGTGCTGCTCACATCCCGTGAGACTCCTGAAAATATACAACATATATACATCTCAGTCAGAATTCCATGTGGCTAGTGTGGGCCCGATTCATGGAATATTTTGCACAGTTCAAAGTAACTTTGCACTGCTGAAAAGTGACTTTGCACTGCCAACACAAACCCTAATCCATGGAACTGTACAAAGTGTATTTTTGCAATGCAAAGTCATCCTGTACTACAAACATCACTTTGAACTGACTTTGCACTGCAAAAATGCACTTTGCACAGTTGCGTGAATCAGGGTTTGTGTCGGCAGTGCAAAGTCACTTTTCAGCAGTGCAAAGTCACTCTGAACCGTCCAAAAAATTCAATGGATCGGCCCTTTATGTCTTTGATTTTTTATAAAAGGATAACATTCACATTTGGTGATTACAAACTTCTACTTGTGTTCTGACCTGACCGGAGTCTAGTGTGTGGTGAAAGTGTCCCACGTGCAACCAAATATAAAGGAAGGGGGAGGGGCAAAGGAGGAGAAGGCCAGCACGATCAACATTATGCACATAGTGAAATCAGGACAAAATAATGGTGACCCTCAGACTTGAGGCTCCAGTTATGGGCTAGCAGCATGGACATTCAAGTAGTCTTGCACACCTGAGTGAAATGAAGGCATGATGCTACTCAGTCTTTCAAATGCACACATGTAGTTCCGCTGAAAAGTTTTCCAGATAAGTGAGATTACCAAGGATGGGCAACTCTTGGACTGATAACATAGTTCATGACTGGAGGATGCAATGATCAAGCTCAGCCATCGTGTTGATATATAAGTGCTGTTAGTGGTTGGGTTATGAGTCTAGCACAATCTCAAGTCTGACAAATGTTTCCTCCTTTCCTTTATCGAGGAGGAAGAGGTATGATGGGAGTCGCTCCTTGAGCGAGACCTCTTATGGTGTTTCTTCGACTGTTGTTTTTCTCTCTCGGGCAATTTATCGGCCGTGGAGCCCTTTTCATCAGGTTTGTGCTTCGAAGGTGTCCTACTTGGGGACTTCAAAGAGAAACAACCTAGAGCCAATTTAGAGGCTCCCTCCTTTAAGGCTTTTTGCGTCATAACTTGACACGAGCTGCAATCTGCCTTAATGTGGTTGGTACCGAGCACCACAGAAACAAAGAATCGGAGAGCGACATGTTTGCACCACAATCGCAGCACATTTTAAAACCGGAGGGTTTCGGAGAAAAGATCATGAGAATCTACAATAATTCAAAGGAATTTTTTTAAAGAATAATGCGCCTAACTTTCTCTGAGGCGAAGTCCCAGAGTAGTGTGCTGGGCATGCGAGAAAAAGAAACTGAGGTCACATGGCACAAAGCACGCCACATACTCCCGCATCAACGCCACATCCGGTCACAAAGACAATGGCTCAACGACCATTGACGTCAGTGTGCATGATGCCCCTTCTGGGAAAAAGCCCCCGAGAACTGCAAAGCAGGTGAATACATGTCTAAGATGAGGAATCCATGGGACAGCACTATCCACTTAAAATTGTGTGCCTTATTTGAAATTGGTTGGCTAGTAGTTTAGAACATGATTATTTTTTATCCTGCCTCACTCATTAAGGACCCGTGGGGACTTATCTCTGCTGCAAGGACTATGACAATGGCATTCTGGGCATCAATTGGCTCTTAAAATAAAGTAATCAAACAGGAAACAACAGGGTGATGAACCAAACACCTTGTAGGATTCCCCCCTTATGTAAGAACTCTGTCACACTACAGCATGCCTCAAAGGACTATGACAATCTAACAACATAACCCACCACCCTTATTCTCAAGAAGCTGCAATAGCTAACCCTTCAAGCATTCCTCATGTTCAAGCCACCCTGCATCACCTACAAAGCATTTGCAACCAAAGCATCTCTGGAGGCCAGTACAGCGCCAGAAAACAAATCACAAGGCTGGAAAAATCTAGGAAGCCAGTCTCTTCCATCTATGCACCCTATCTTGAATAAGTTACCAACCCTTTTAAGACTGGCACCCTCCATATTACACTTTAGAAAGGACCTGAAAAGATGTGTTTTTTGTTGAAGCATGGACTTTGCATTTTCCAATCACTGCCAACAAAATACTACCTGGACATAACATGGCTCATTTTGTTAGTATCTAGGCATATTATGGAAGTGCCTGGCAAATGCATACCTACTTCCTATACAGGAGTCCAAACTGTGGTCACCACCAAGGCCTGCTTTTAACAGGAATTCAGTGCAATGAGCAAAACGCACAAATAAATGCTGTACGTAAATCAAGTGGCTGAAGGAACACTTGGTTCAGGTGCATTGTACCAGTAACTAGATTTTAGCTACAATGGAGGCATTACCTTCAGACAGCACAGAGCTAGCTATATGAGATCATTGGGGTGATGACCTGTGGGAATGGCAATAGACACTAGCATTGCTTTGTAAAGAAATTGCGAGTAAAGAAAAAAACGTTCCATAGACTGTTCCTCCTCATCCCATCACTTGCGTATATTCACTTATATTCACTTCCCATGGCAATAGTTGTTGGCTTATAGGCAACACTTACAGTGCCTCCAAACAGCCAAAACGAAATCAGGCTGATCGTCTACCACAATACACCTTGGGCCTCATTATGACGCTGTCAGTTCTGACGGTTCTGTCGGTTCTGTCGGTTCAGAAACAAGGGTGCCGGTAAGTTTCCTGGCACTTTTGTTTCCGGACTGACATATTAAAGGTCTGCCAGTGGGAGCCCCCATGCCCAACAGATCTGACCCTGCCGGACACAGCAGACACGGTAGACAGACCGGTCACGGAAGCACCTGCACCGTTAGCAATGGTGCCAGGTCTTCCGTGTCCCCACTTCCATAGAGTCCTATTGGTCTCTATGGGAATGGGGACTTACATTTCACTGACGCCTGACTTTCTGGGCTGGCAGGGTTGTAATCTCCCAGTGGCACCGGGAAGTCAGGTGCTGGTGAATATTTATGGGTCCAGCGCCAGCCAGTAGCAGCGGCACAGTTACCGCCGGACCCATAATTACGTAATGAGTTCTCTCTGGATGAGATAGGCCCTCATTCCGAGTCGGGCAGTAGGGGATACCGGGCACCGGTAAGGAGACCGGTGCCGGTAATCCCCTACCGCCTGATTCCGAGGTCCCCTAACGGGGACCAAACATACCTTACAGGTCCCGTTAGGGGACCAGGGTGCAAATAACGGGCTTGCCATTCGCGAGCCCGTTATTTGCGCCCTCCCCATTCCCATTGAGCCCTATAGGGACTCAATGGGAATGGGGAATGCTTTGTTCAATGGGAACTTACCGGTCCCTCCAGGGTCGGAATGGACCGGTAAATCCCCATTGAACAATGCCGGAGGCAGTACCAGTATGGGAGGCAGCCAGGGAGCTAATTGCTCCATGGCTACCTCAATACTCGGAATGAGGGCCATAGTCTTGGAAACAGCCGAAAGGCATTATTTGCAAACCCACAATGTGTTTCTCTTCAAAATCAGCCCTTAATTGGTACTGAAGATTCAAGAAATGGTAGCAAGTGATGCACGCAATGACTATTTCACCACCAGAAAGCAAAATGAATCACTGAGAAGCACAAGATGAACAGATGTGTTCTATTGGTAGGAATGGGGCCGAGATATCAGCTACTGGCTTCCACTACTTAGAATGTGTCACATTGTTCTATGCATTAACTCATTGTGTTTAGCTTGTCTATCCAATCATATTAGGAGCACTTTAACAAGCTAAAAAATGAAATGAAAGGTCAGTATTGAGCATTTCTGGATGGTTTGCAAAGCATTGACCTAAATGGTGCTTATTCTGATATTCCCAACATATGAGGAAAATGTAATCCAGTGCCATTAAAATAAGTAGAATTCTTCACTCCATCAGTGTTCAAAGAAATCATTTCAATGATGGCCACAGATGCCCATCACAGGAAACTAAAATTATCCTCCCTTTTCCCAAACATGAGCTAGTGGTTTGTTATGCCACAGACTACACAATCTGAAGAACCGCTAAATAACTTAAACTATTGTAATTCTATGGGACTCAAACCCTAGCACAATTTCACTCCAACAAAGAGCAGGCCTCAAAATGTGCACCCTCCACAAGCCAGTGGTTAGTAATAACCAACTCTTGGCATGCAGGAAATGGTGTACACTGTATATGGTGAATAGAGAGGCCAAGGACCTCATTCCGACTTGGTGGTATGGGGACTTACCGGTCTATTCCGACCTTTGCCGGACCGGTAAGTCCCCATTTGAAAAGCCATTCCCCATTCCCATTTGAGCCCACAAAGGGCTCAATGGGAAGGCGTCAATAACGGTACCGCAAATTGCAGTACCGTTATTGACCCAGGTATACCTTTGCGGGTCCCATCCATAACGCCTGGTTTTATCAGGCGTTAAGGGAGGGACCCGCAAAGGGACCTCGGAATAGGGTGCAAAGGGATTACCGGCACCGGTAGAGGTTATTAAGCGCAGACCTGGGAATCAAATCTGTGGTGCTCCATTTTGTCTTGCTTCCAAGGCGAGCACGTTGCCCCTGGGCTATCCTCCCAAGACAGGCAAGTTTAATGGTATAGGTCATATTTTTATCCAGTTACCCAAGTGTTTATCCTCCTATCTCAGAGCAGGTGGCCTATGCAGCCCTGTTTTAAACTGACAAAGGGATGAACGTAGCAGTACGGGAGAAAGCACAGATGGATCTCTATGCTGCCTGAACGTCACATTCATTGTACTACGCGTAATGCTACACTCTCCTCCCCCAGGATCTACTTCATCTGCCTTTACCTGCGTTTGCAGACCCAATGAGGTCCTCTGGACCTGTCTACCTTTCTGTCATCTGTACTCCTCACACCCACCCAACTTTCAACAACCCACCTCAATCTCTTCCCTTCTTTTTCTTCCTGTTAATCTCTCCCTACCCAACTGAATTTGAGCGGTCATGCATTCCCTCTGCTCAAATTGCCTCTTCTTTCACCTTACGTACAGTCTCACTACTTCACAGTTCAGGATATCCTTCAGAATCAGTCTATGTCATGCTTATCCATTCTCTACGCTCTGAACAAGTGCTTTCCAGAAACTACTTCCCACTGACCACCCTTCCTAAGATACCACGAGGATCTAAATACTTGTATAGTGTGCACACATCGGCGGTACCGTGGCCTTCGCATCTACTTGAAACCGCAGCTTCTTCCATCCACCTCACTCTGCTTTACTATTCTTGCACACTCTTCTACCTGTAACTTTAGTCTTCTGGCTTCGTCCCTGTGCTTAGCCACCATAAATCTGCATATTACACATCTGCTTCTCTCGTCTGTCTACATACCGTCCCTAACAATAAACTCTTCCCCAAAACAGGTTCATGCTTATGAGCATGGCTCCCTAGGGGGTACATTTAAAAAAATAAAAATCAAATCAATCAACAGAAGAAAAAAAATAATCAACCTGCAACATTGATGGTTAAGTCTTGGGAATGCAAAGTAGCCTAAGGCTCACTAAACGAAGCCCCACTCACACTGCCACGAGTGTAACCACACTAGGAATACACATTTTACTTGGCATCAGTACATGATCCGTGTGCTCAGCAGGTCCTGAGCCCAAGTTACTCATGTTTTGTGTCCAAAGCATGGGGGAGGGCGTGTAAAACCTCACTGGATCTACAAGCAGATCAAATAAAGAGTTGCAGTCATATCACGGGGGGGGGTAGGGATCAATTTCATAAGTGGAGAATAAAGCCTTGCTCTCCACTTTAACCACCGAAGCATCACTGCACAAGCAAACACTCATGACTGCTATTATGGAAAACGCATACAATCAACACATCACCAAAGAACATGTTGGTAACCAAAGCAGCAGTTGTACAGATCATCAAAAAGCATCAACATTTTGCCTTTGTTGTCAAGCAAAGAATTAACCAAGAGGGTGAGTTATGCTACTTGATCCCTTTACTAACAGGCACGTGCTAATACCATGGTTATTATGCAGCTTTCCTGAGATTCGTGCCAGTTGTTTTCCACGTTTCAACTTCTTCTTCAATCCTCTCTTCAGACCTATATAATATATCATGTATAATTGGCTATGTTATAATGCGGCTAATACCCAGAGGTTTCTAACGGTGGGCCTGCGGGATCAAACCTGTATTGCTCTGCCTCGTCTTGCTTCCAAGTCGAGCACGTTTACTTGATCAGACAGAGTTTAACCCTTTTTTGGCGGCCGGTAGGGTCACGCATTCCAGAAGTGAGCAGAGATAGCTGGATTTGGGTGGGTGTGTGGGGAAGGCACATAATCCACATCCCATTATTTTCCTCTCCCAATTTATGACTTCAGATTTAGTCGTACAGGCAGATACGTGTTCATGAGAAGTTGGCACACATACCTAGGTCCTTGCTTAATCACCCTATGCTTTTCAGGTACAACGTTAAGAAAAAAGGCTGGGGCATCTGTTGAATAATGTTTTAAAAAGGGTGCAGGTCCCCATGGGATAAGGGAAAGGGAAGCTACCAAGGTGTAAGCAGTTGCTTGTGCCATGTGAAATATGGACACATTCAAAAGCGGGATGTCTCAAGCGACCAAAGAACATAGAAGCTGTAAATCAGTGACTGTGCTACTTCACCCATGGAGGATGCAAGCTGACTCAAACAAGAGCTGCCAATGCCAAGACTTTGTGGCTTTTGTGTAGGCATGGGAAAGACACTTGCCAGGCAGAGTCATAAAGGGGTATTAACTGACCAATGATGCTAGCAGGTGCAAAATGGTGCGAGGATCTGGGCACTTATTAGCAGTGACTGCCAAACGTATAATACTTGTACAAAAGACAAAACTGTTGATTTTGCCAATGCTTGTTTTTTAATAAAATGTGTGAAGCACATATAGAACTTATAAAATAGAGTGGCTGAACACAGACGGGGCAAGGCATGTTTTATTACACCAATAGCAGATTTACAACTCCAATTAAGTCATTAACTCTCAGAAGAGTGCTTTGATGAAACACTGGCAGGCACTTCAAGTGCAAAGTTTGGTGGTAAGGCTTGAATAACGCAAGCTCAAAGTGATCCCATGAAAAGGTTTTGGGAGGGGCAGGAACCGGGTGGGAATGGGCATATGGATTACCTTTGCCATGGCTGGGAACATAACCAAACAGCACCTCCACCTATCTGTACTCTAATGCAATCGTTTCGGCTTATAGGTGTCGCATGCAACCACTAATAGCCCAAAGTAAAAGGTTGCAGCACGTTTTCAACCCATGGCTTGACAGGATACATCTTTCATAGGGGCATGCCACATCTGGCTGGGAAAGTGCGAAACTGCAGGGAAAGCCACCATGGAATACAATGGATCAGATAAACAAACAGATGGCAGTCTGAACTTCTCTTGCTGCCCTGGACACCAGAGATACTGTGTAAGTGATTTCAACCCAGCACTCCACCTAAGTCTATGCCTAGTGTGTGATGCACAGCTGCAACCTTTAATTATATATTTATGTCTATAAGTTATTTTATTTCTGAATGATCTACCCTTATATCACGCCCCTCTCTTTGAATCCCCCCGGTCTCAATGAACCAAGAAGCAGGTTGTTTTGCAAAGTTAAAAGATTTATTTTATGAATTTGAACAATATATATATATCACTATTTAATATTTATACAATAATCACCAATGGGTGATGTTACAATCTCTTTAATCAGAAGGAGTGTGGATAAGAAAAATAATGTAGCACAGAATGAAACTTTGTGTGGGTTCAGTCGAATGCAATGTCACTCTTTCCCCCTGCACACTACTCAATTTCCCCCAATATGCAGTATAAAAAGATGGAAGGAGAGAACACAGGTTTCAGGAATAAACACTCAACAAATACAGTTTCAATCCCAATTCCCCCCAGCAAGTCCAGAGAAACAAGAATGATTTTAAAACAGGTCAAATGCTTTTGAATGTGGCTTGAATTAATGGGAAAAACACTGAAAAATTGATTTAATTCTCTAATTTGGAGTTAAAACGAATGGGAGCCGCTTTTGTATAGTTTCAGGTAAACACTAGCAATGATGATTGAATAACTAGCAGATTGTAAACTGAATTCTGAGGTCGGATGCAAAGAATAGCTATTTCACACGTAAGGAAATTGAGTCAAATGACACAATTGCGGCACACTTTTTAGCATGCGAGAAACAAGATTACAGGAAAACTATAGATTTGTTTGGAGGCTAAGGATATTAGCTTCAATTTGACACTTACATTTTGTTTGTAGCATGCACGGTTCAGAAGTTATGAAGGTTTTAGTAGAGGTCGATTTTTCGCAGAAAGAGTCAAGATTTTCAAATGAAAAATGCACTTTTGAATTACAAACAGGATTTTCTTTACACTAGGGAGTCTATGAAGCCACAAGCTACACGACAGCACAGCCACTGTCCCAGTGACGCCTCCAGGTGGTTTCTACCTGCGGAGACACTTGTCTTTCTTCAAAAAATATATTAGCGCAAAGATGATATTATCACAACAATTATCAAAGTACTATATGGATAAGGGAAAGATTCAGGAAAACCAAGAGAGTTTCTACAATTCAGTTCTGGATATGATCGAATGAGTTGGATAGGATTACTCAAGGATAAGAGATTGGCTATGGAAAATTCCATGCTATAGATACTCACAACTGTGGTTTGGAATAGGCCCGTCAGGGATCTGGTCAAAAAGATTTCTGGACTGGAATACTGCTAGCCCACCGGACAGGGTTCAGGCACTCGGTCCTGCACTCAGCACGGCACTCTGGACACTGCACAGCCTCTCGAATGGATCTGACGGGTTGGTTTTGGGTTGCAGCTATCAGGTTACAGCTCTGCTCTACTGGTTTGGATCTCTGGGTTCTAGCAAGAGTTCTTGGCAAGAAATCAGAAACAGCACGGCAAGAATGTTCTTTTTTGTTGTACCCCTTGGAAGTCTGGGGTAAAATCAGGTTGCAAGATTTTAAAGGCCAGCTGAGAAGGGTTGAACTTTGGAATTGGGCCTTCTGCTTTTAGAATTCTAGAGTTCTGCATCTGGGTTTCTCCGGCAGAGCGCTTCACCAGTAAATCTGTTGATGGGTGAATCTGTGTGTCTCTCTAGGTCCTAAACTGTCCCTATTTATGTATTTCCCAAAGGGGTGGGTAGGCTGAATTATACTAAGCACACCCTCTAGGAATCCTATTGGTTAGGATCTGTCTCTCTCCTGATTTGAGAAGGAAATCTAGGTCCTCATTACACGGATGGCGGTGGACCAAGGTGCTATTAGCACCTTGGTCCATGCCGGTAAAATACCGGCACCGCCTTAGTGGAAAGGGGAATTGCTGCCCTATTCCAAGGTTGGTGGGGCGGTAATTCCCCCTTCCCCCATTGCCCTTCCCCATTCCCATTTTTGCCCCATAGGGCATAATGGGAATGGGGAAGGTGCTAATTACGGCACCGCAAATTGCGGTATCGTAATTAGCTCCCTGGTCCCTTTGCGGGTTGGTTTTTAACGCCTGCAAAAAGCAGGTGTTAAATTCCCCAATCCGCAAAGGGACCTCGTAGTAAGGCGGTAAGGTTTTGCAGGTAAGGGTAAAATACCGGTACCGGTAAACCCTTACCGCCGTCCGTGTAATGAGGCCCCTAGTGTCATAGTGATGCTGTATTTTTCAATCCAGGGAGTACCTCCCCTTTGTTTCTGTACAGTATATCTATTTTTCACATAAATCATATTTACAATATCACCAACTTGCTAACAATACATATTTACATCACAGAATTAGTAGAGCAAGTATCCGTCTGAGTCCCAGCTCAGTGAGAGCTTTAGTTCAGTTTTGACAGTTTTTCGTGCTTTTGGTTGGTTACCCAGTGTCAGATCTGTACACATTTTTCTACATATATGCGCAAGATATTTCTAGCATCATCACAATTGCTATAAAATCGAATTATCTGTAGTCCTGTCTCTGAACATAATACAGGGTTCATAGTATTTTCAAACTGTGGGTAGACATTTCCTGTTAACCACCCATAATGTACAGATTTTTACACATTGTTCACAGTTCTCTATTAGTCTTTTTCAAATAGAAGAAAACTTGAGGTTTAAGATACACAAATCTGTCTGGTCCTGCCCCCAAGGTTTGGCTGGGTCCAGAGCACTCCTGGCCTCTTCCTTCTGGAAGTCAGTTTCTGTTGACACCTGAATTTGCCTTCCCTTTCAGTCCAGGAAGCCTCTTGTCTCTCCCCAGAAAAGCAGAGAAAAATCCCCTCCTCCTTTCATTAATATCTAAATGATAGTTCCTGGACAGAGAGCAAAAGGAAGGCACCCTTTGTTGGAGCAAACTGTGGGATGTGCTTTGAAGTCCTCTGTGGCTTGCATCAGTTCACTTTAAAACACTTTGTTTAAAATTGTCTTTTCTAAATAAACTTTATATTTTCAACAAATACCCACACAGATCTCTCATTCCAGTCTTTTTAAAACATAGAAATTGAATAGTAGCAACCTATATTCCATTTGATGGCAAGTCTCTTCTTTTCCACAATTTGATCTTAATGTACCAGTTTAAACTAACAGTATAAGTAATGACAGCTTGGACACAGGCGGCTAGCAGTACTGCACCCATATCTGACATATTCTTCCAGGAAAGCACCTTTTTGAATGTGGATTTTCTTGTGATGAAATGTGCTTCTCCTGACATTGTGCTTATGGGGATTCCTTAAATAAGCTGATGGTTAACACCCAACAAGGATGTTTGATCTTTTCTGGTGTTTGGAAACCATTATTTTGCAATTTCAACAGCCAAGGAAAAATTGATTTTAGAGCACTTCTGGGTTTTCCTGGCCATGCAGCACTGCCTTTTCATGTAGTTCCATTTCACTCTGTAGGCAGCCCCATGACAGGTTTTGGCAATGTGGTCTCCTGTTCTACCACTGAAACAAGCAAAGTAGATTTGGCAGCCTATTTTTCCAGTTTCCCTGCGCACTTCTCAGAGATTTTTAGTGCGCAGAAGGCTTTTCGGCAGCCATTCTGTTGTTTTTGATGAAAGCAGCACACAGTGATGTTGCAGGGCAGAGCCTAGTCGGACAGAAATTCCCACAACTGGCAGCTCCTAGTTGCATGGTACTGATGTATTCAAGAGTAGATCAATTCTACCATGCAGGCAGAGACAACTGTCACCAATAGCTCAGGAGTCCCACTGATAAGCAGCTAACCAGCCGTTCACTCCCTAAAAGCATGCACATCTTGAAAACCTATAAAAAAGGGATTAAAATACTCAAAAACAAAATTGTAAACCAATACACAGGTTGCTGCCTCCTGCCACCCAAACTGCCCATATATACCTCAGTGGTACCAACAGAGCAGTGCCCAAGAGTGGAGGTCATCACATGAGGAACTAATATTAAGAAGGGTTATTCAAAACAAAAAAATGCCTCTTCATTTCAATTAAATACTGGAGTAAAATAATCAGCATTACAAAGATGGGACTTAAAAAAAATGATGGAACGGTACTTAAAAAGAATTTAAAAATTGTCCGATTTCAAGTATAGCAAATACAATTTTCGCAAAACCTGGGATGGATCAGTGACCTGGATGGAATTCAAAGGTTCTTTGACCCAATGTTACTCCAATTTGAGCTGGAATGGGGAGAGGAGGAATGGGGGGCACTTCCACTTATGGTGCATGTTGCCCTGCTGCCTGCAAGAGTGTGTCTAGCGATTTACTGGACAACGAAAGCTTTACCGGATGAGAGAGAGAATTGTTGATTAAACTGAGGGAGCTTTTTAACATGGAAAACATTACCTGCATGTTGCATGAGTTTACTCACTCTAGAGAGATGGAATGGACCCCTTCCATCCGGAAATATGGTTCAAACTGGCAGTTCCTTGGGTGAGTGTGGCTTGTGTTTCAGTTCAGTGGAGAGGGATGTGCCCCAGTGTGGCGCCCAAACAGTTCATGAAACCTCCCATGTGATGCCAAGGGCCCAGATGGAAGAGAGGATGGTCTATTTGGATTGTACAAAGTGTGTTTTTTGGTGTCGACTCTGCATTGGGTCGGAGGGTGCTTATGGGGTTGTGGTCTGAGTCATATTATAAAAACTTTATATATCGAGGTTGTATGAGATTTTGTTCATGCAGTTAATATTGTAATGAAGTTAAATAAAAAAATAAACACGTATTTGGGTTACTGGCAAAACAACTTGCTTTTAGGAAAACACTCAAAAGCATATTTTTCAAATAGTTGACTTAGGAACTCTAGGACTTTTCTCCTTTCCTTTTGTCCTGCTGTCTTTTGTTGTCTCTGTGTACATGTGCACCCCGATGCCTGCGGGCTCCCGGTGCATAATACATAAATAAATAAACACATAAATAAATAGACATTTGTTAATAGCTAAAGATCCGACTGATTGAGGCAAACTGATTGAGGCAAAATAACTATACTCTAGAAAGTACCACTCTACCCTTTAGAACCCAGGTGAGAAGTGTGGGATTTTCCCTACAAGTTGTAGGTATCTTTAGAAAGTAATTCTTACATCCTGGACAAATCCCTACATCTCTCTTCTGGCCTGTTACCCATTTATTTTTAACCACGGCTCTCTCAGTTTCCCCTTCTATCAATTGAAATCTCTAATCAATACTCAACTATGTACCTCATGTTAGGCAGAATTATATGCAGTACTCTTTGGGAACACCACACATAATTAGGACTACAATTGACAGTACAAATGCACCTTTGGTACAAGCCTGTACTACACAGTAAAGTGGTAGCGATGGCTGTGCAGCCAGACTTATCTCAAAAGCAACTGAGCAGTATCAATAGTTACACAAAGGGCAGCAATTACTATGATTCAAACAAACACTGATTCAACGTTTCTGAGCAAAAGGATATACATTTATTTACACATCAGTTGTAAAACATTTCACTAAAGAAAAGCAGTTGAAAAATCACACTCTTAATACACTACACAACACCCAATAGATTCTGGACAAGTTAGGCTCAAAATAAAGTGTGAGCAAAATGGCACTCCAGCAATTTAAAAAGGGAGGGAAAGACAAAGTTAAACAAGAATTGAGCAGCACCAACAAGTAAGTAAGCAGGCAATCTAGAAAAAGGAACTAAAGTGAGGAAATCAAATTAAAGGGGCCTGGCCCAAAGTCAATGGACCAAAGTCTTTGCTCAAGATCACAGAGTTCAGGGTAGTTTGCAGTTAAGTCTTTGCCAAGTGTTCAGAATGAATTGGGTCAGACAAAATGTTACTTTAAAGAATGGAGAGGAACAAGCCCTCGGATTGTCGAAAGGTTTTGCACACCTTCGCTGCGGCTGGACGAAACAAACAACAGGATTTGATCAGTACCTTAAATGGAGAAGAAGGCTGTAGCTGAGGCGGACGTTCCTGGCAGGTCCTGCAGGCTCACGGTTCCTGAAGTGACTGTCGGACTGACACGAAGTAGGAAGACTGGAGGGTCCTACACTGCCCAGGGAAGAAACCAGCAGCAGAGCAAAGCAATGAATAAAAGGTGCATTCCTTAAAACTGAAGCAGGGTCTGGTCCTCCTGGCTATCCGGTTCAGTGTAGCACTGTAGAGCTAATTCGACCAAAGGAGGGAGGCCTGTGAGCAGTTTGGTAAACTGCTTGTTCTCAGCAGCTCTAGGGGAGAAGATTCCTTGCAGATCTTCCCTGTAATTGGAGTATGAAGATTCGGACTTGCAGCAGGGCTTCACCAGGAGGGTCAATTGTGGTAAGGGTCCTCTTCTATCAGCTCCTCCTCATTTCTCTCGTTCCAGTGGCGACTCTGCCTTTCCAGCCCCAGAGACCTGCTTTTTATGCAGTTTTCCCCCATTCACACAGCCTGGCTGTCAATCAAACAGCAGGGTGGCTGATAAGTAGTAATACACATTATTAAGTAAGAGGGTCTTAAACAGCAACCTCTCAGCTCACCACTACCAGTAACAAGCAACAACAGTAACAAACAATGTTGGAACCTGGAACCTCTGCACACTCCAGCCTAAAACCACAGGTTCCATGCTCTACGGATACTGGTCACTGAGCTGTGACAGCATGGTACTGTATATGCATTGTACACTGTATATGTATGAATCACACTCATATAATTATCTGTTGATCCATCGCCCTAGGTTCAAGTGTCCTTATGGAAGTAAATGATAAGACAAGTTAATTGTGGGCAGCAATCTCCAGTTGTTTGGCATCTTCCTGGTATTCCTCTTCGTGTTGCCGTGGAACGTATCTTCAGAAGCCCAGGTCCAGACGAAGGCATACGTTTGTCAGAGGTTTGTGCTGAATTGTGCCACCTGTGTCTGGCGGCTGTGGGTGTGTGGAGGTGCCCATGGACTGGGAGAACTGGGCCCTGCAGCGGACATCTGTTGTAGGCATTTTTTGAGGACATCTTCAGCCTTCTGTTGTGCCAAGAAGGGAGAGAAGGCTGTGATGCACTCCGAGGCAGTTAGAGGAAAGCACCTGGGTGCGTGAATACGTGTGTATCCATCTTGCTGTCTAGTTCACACAGTGCTGATCAGCATTACTCTGCTGGATCATTTTTGTCTTGGTCACTTGGGAATAGTGCTGTCCTGCATTTCTGTGCTCCTCTTCACCCCAGTACTCTGTGTGGGTATTTAGGTGTGCTATACTCTAACCGTTTGGATGTAGATTTGCATCACATTATCTCTGACAGTTTGGATGTGGATCTGCATTGCATTATGCCACCTGTTTAGTCCGCATGCTGGGCAGCTGAGCGACAATAAGACTGTGTTGTTTTTTTTCCCTTTTTCTTCTGAAGACTGCCTTATCTCATGGCTCATTTTCCAGGGTCGTTATATTTCTTGCCATCGCCTGGTGGAACCAGAGTACAATGGGCAGATTGGAGGGATGGTTTTATGAAATATGTCCTTGCTGTGTTTGCCACTTATTACTTGAATGTCAGAAAGGAGGCTTTACTATTTCACTACTTGAGGTCTGCAAGCCAGGAGGAACTTAAGACGTTGCCAGAACCAGTGGGCCTTGGTGATGTTTGTCAATTTGAGAGGGTCAGCCCAATTGTTGTAAGGAAGCCCAATGGCACTGTAAGACTTTGTATTGAACTTAGAAACTTGAATGACAATGTGGTGGCTGAGAAATGTCTGCTTCCAAGAATAGATGACTTATTGGCAGAAGGGGATGGTGCACCAGTTTTCTCTATCCTAGACTTGAGAGAACCGTACCATCAAATTTAGCTTTGTGAGGATTCGATAGATAAGACAACTTTTATAAAGCCTATTGGATTATTTAGATGCAGATAGATGCTGTTCTGATTGTCCCTGCGGCAAGTGAGTTTCAGAATACCATGCATAAGATAATGCACTGCTGTGTGGTGCATCTGTAGAGGAGCATAATGGTTGGTTAAAAAGGGTGCTTGAAATTTTGAAGGAAACCAACTTGACAATTAGCCATGGAGAAACACACTTTGAGTGCTGACAAAGTTACATATCTAGTTCATGGGGTTACGGGACAAGGTGTCAAATTAAAGCATGAGACATGGAAGGGGATTAAGAAAATGCCTGAGCCCAAACATGTTCTACATTTCATTCATTCAATGAGCTTATGCACACACACTGTTGCTAGATATAAGCCAAACCACAACACACCTCACTTTCTAAAAGGAAACAATAGGAATACAACTCCCGCTCTGAAAGGCTCTCTCCAAAAAACACACCACCAACTGGACAAGAAATAAAACATCTCAAGAAACTAAACCTCTTTTGCCACAATATGCCATGTCGTGGCCTCAAGCCCATCACACCTGAGAACCCTCTGTCCAAGAAACAGACACATCTATCCAAACTAGGACAAAAGCAACATTGAACATCTAAAAACCCTCTAAATAAAATATTTGCTCCTTCTACCTGGATTTACCACCCCAAAGCCATAGGACTGCCACTCCTATGCACACCTTCAGTATGCTAACAGAGACTGCAAATCTGCAATCAGGAGCAACCACTCTGGTGTTCAAACATCCTGTCAAGTACCCACAAAGCAACCACTAAGCCAATCAACCACAAAGCTAAGAACACCAGCAAGCTGAAACTCCACACATCAAGACCTCCAACACCACTAAGCCAGTCCAACAACAAGATAAACAAAATCACCATGCTGAACCCCCACACATCAAGACATCTAACACCACCTCCTCTCATGAATGAAAATAAAAAAGGCAGAAAAATCACAGAAAAGCAACAAACTAGATGAAGAGCACAATTAAAACAAGGCAACCACATATAAATTGTGCACAACAAAAGCATACAAACTAAGGTTGGTCATTCGTTTAGCCTGCATGTGCGCAAACATTGCCAACTGCAACTACCGAAGTCGAACGGTAAAACATTACACCAACATGGATTATTTATTTTTAATTTATTGTTCATGTATAATGCTCGCAATGCCAGCAAGTGGTTTCTGCGGGATTGGGATTCTATCCTGTGTTGTGCCGCATTGTCTTGATTCCAAGACAAAAGTGTTGCCCCGGAGCTATCCCTCCTCCTATCATGTCCTATCCTTCATGGGATTAGCTACTTCCATGTAGTGCAATGACAAATCAATTATAAATCTGATATTTCCACTAGTCAACACATCTGCGTGTCATCTACATACCACAAAACATAATGCACAAACTCTCCAAATCAATGTGAACCGACAGGACCTCTCAGGAAACTGCTATGGCTCTGGAAAAAAATAAACAGATAAATGCTCCAATGTTAAAACACACAGTAGCTCTAGGCCACATCTTCGGTCACTGAAACGAAGAAGTGCAAGAGGGCGTACACTCCGAAGGACTCCAAAAGTTAAAATACTGCACACCATGTGCTTGGCCCACAATCCTGGCTACTTTGCAACTACAGCACACTAAACTCTCTGCACTCTAGTGTTCTAACTAAAAAATAAATGTGTTATACTCCTAAAACCTTAACACTCTATGTGCTTATGTACCTCTCCATTATACACACGTTGTGCATCCACATCAAAACTCTGACACACACGCATGCCCTCCCACACTCTCACAAACATTTGCATAGCGAATGCCTAAAAATCTCCAAACATTTTTAGTGCTTACATCTCTACTTATTATCAAAAGTGCTAAACTCCTAGTGCTCACTCACACTCATAGTACTCTCACATTCAACTAACTAATGACTATACATTAAAAAAAGAATACACACATACTGTATCCAACATACTACACACATAGAAATGCATTCTACATTTCCCACTTGCGGTTGTGATCAGTCACAGCATAGTAAGGCACCGGGAGGATAGCTCAGCGGCAGCATGCGCGTCTTGGAAGCAAGACGACATGAAGCAACAACGGGTTCGATCCCCGGGTCCGCGCTTAGAAACCTCTGGGTGTTTAAGCGCGTTATAAATACGTAACTAAGACAAAAAAAACAACACAATTACACAACTAAGAAAAACAAACAATTCCTGTAACAGCGCCTCAATGCCTGTGGGCTGTGTGAGCGCTTTATAAATGTTAAATAAATTAAACTAGCACAGTATGCAGTATGCATTCTAGTAAGTACATGGTTAAATTGCTCCCTTTTAAAGTAGTGTGCTATGATCCTAAAACCTTAAGGATACTGACATTGAAGAGGAAGTTGTAGTATTGTTTCAAGTGCAGGAGAGCATCAAGAAGATGGAATGGGATGAAGCGTGTTCAAAAGATGGGATTTGTTCAAGATGTGCTATAGTTGGTACAAATGGATTCCAACGCCTATGGTGATGAGCAAGTTAAGGATTGTAGGCGAGTAAGGGATGAGCTGTGTGTGCTGCCACGTGAAGCTAAGCAGGAAAAGTCTTGCTTGGTTTGTGGATGGGTGACATGAGACGTGCACTGGTGTTGTGACAAGGGACGAAAGCTTCCAATGATGTCAGCTTTAGGGGTGGTTTTATGATTTACTGCTGCAAGGGTGCATGAATTTAGGGCGAGGGATCAACAGATAAGATTAGCACATGTTGGTGGCTTCGAACACATGAGTTTCGCATGTGTAAATGTGAAAAAATCGAAAGTAAGACACTTAAGAAAACAATTTCTGATTGATCCAAATATGCTAAAAAAAGTGCCCTATCCAATGGGCCAATAAAATATCTGAACGAACTTCACCTTTACAAACTGCAAAAGCTGTGCTAAGTATTTCCAGCAAGACATGCATGTCAGAATGGTCATTGTTTTACCATGTCAACGATTTATGGCCATGAGAAGTTACACGTAGGCATACGGTCTCCAATTTGTGGCATGTGACTATTCTCCATATTTTGGACTACATGGAAATGTAATATAAGGATGTTTTTTCCCCAGTTAACTGTGTTATTGGTGCTTGTCTTAACGTCTGTATAAAATCACGGAATTGTTAGAACTACTCTTATCTAATTATCAAATGTGTTTTCTAATCTTTCCCTCAGTTTACAAGACAAATGCTAAGTGGGTATGTGTTGCATAACTGCATTAATGCACACCTACCATTGCTTTGTGGAAAAGTCAGCTTCAAAGCCCAATAAATTACTTATGAAAATTGCAAATTTGTAGAATCCACTGAATTATAATATGCAAGCGGTATGTGTGTACAATGACGAACGGCAGGTCAAGCAACAATTGAGATTGCTATTGAAGATAAGAAAAGAATGGCAAAACCCTGTCATCACTCGAGGCAAATCCTTTCAGATATCACAATAATCACAGAACGTTTACTGCAATTGGAAGATGATTGCTGTATGCGGTGAACATGACAACGTTGGCTAAACTATAAATATGTCATTCTATTCAGCAATGACGTACAAATGTACTATGTATTGAACATAATAGTCATTCCTAGAATACAGGAGAGATATGTATGTGCTTTTGAGATGTTTGTAAAACCTGCTGTCATGTGGGGTCAGTAAAAAGAATACCAAGACATTTAGCCAACAACATGGCAATAAGCCTCAAGCCGGTGGGCCATTACTGCATAAGGTAATGCCCAAGGGGCCCATAGTTACCAGTCCGAGCTTAATGGCCTGCTAGCTCGGGGCATATTGCCATTAGTATACCTGGGTTGAAAGTCCCAGGATACTAATGGTTTTGTTTCTTTTTTTCTCCGGCATTTGTATGTGCCGTTTGAAATGGCAGCAGTTGCTGTACACAGTATTTCTAGAAAGACTAGAACGTGCATACTGCTTCATTACTACGGATCAACAAGGCGCCATTTTGGCCCCAAGTTGATCCGTAGTAATGATTGTGGAAATTATTTACTGAAATAGCGTAACGTTTGTTTCCCCCCCATTCGCCCCAAAGAGAAAAATGCAAGCACATTCCGTTACAGCATTACATAGCTGACAAAGTGCTGACAAAATAATAAAATAAAAAGAAACATTGGCTGCATTACATTTTCAATGGTTTAATATGTGAAAATGTGAAATTGAAATTGAACAATGTTAGAAAAGTTCATTTAAAATTTAAACATAAGTGTGTTTAAAAATTATGATCAAAATAAGGCACAGGTAAAAATGCACTGTACTTTAACAATATGTAAAACTGAACAATGTCAGAAAAGTTCATTTAAACATAGGTGTGTTTAAAAATGATGAACAAAATAAGGTAGAAGTGAAAATGGAGTAGAATGAAATTATTTTGCATTAAACTGAACATTGCCATGAAAAGTGAAAGAGCAATTTGAAAACTGTGTTTTGCAGTTATTTTCAGAGATGTTGGTCATAATGGTGGAGAATGAATTAGAAGAAGAAGCAGTAGGTGTGATGAGACAAGCTGTTTCATTGTGGAATGAGAGTCTAGGTGTAGATTTGGGGCTATGCATTGTGGCTTATGGCCATGATGGATAATGGAAGACTAAACATTTCATTGTGTGTCTTAGAGTTGCCAGTAACTGGTAATAGATGATACATTTCTGTGTCCAGTCACAGACATTATTTTCTGGTATCCAGGCCAGCATTGAAAAGAAGTTGGATTGCAGTTGCCCGAATGCAGTGATTGGTGTATACTTTACTGAGATGGGCACAATCACTGTTGTGTTGCATTAAAGCACCAAGAGTATTTTTACCTAGTGGACGATTGGTGTACAATAATGGCTCATCATTGCATTGGTTGTGGATGAACGGATGAGGCATCTGATAGTAATTTGGAGATGTAGAGGAGGAGCATTTTGACTAGACAGTTGGGATCGGTAGGAATAGCGTACATTCTTCCTTGCAGGTTACTTCAGTGTCACTCAAATAAGTTGTCGTGGTTCTTGGTTAACTCGTTGAGTGTGAGTGTGGCATTTTCTCAGTTACTACCTCAAAACCATTAGGTGGGAGCAAAGTCCTTCACGTCCTCTTCTTGCAAAATATATCTGTCTGTCGAACCCTGCTTTGTACTGTAACATTTCTGGAAAGGCTGTAATGAAAATACCACATGAGCGTAGCTTGCAGAGATCGGTACGGGTGCTTTCTGTTGTGCCTAGTCTCTTCCATTGCGGCGTAGTCTTTTGATTATGGCAATGAAGACATTGTTAGCTGCAGTAAATTGTTCAGTAGGCATTATGTTGATATTTCTACTGAAAGGTGGATTGTTGAGGTGACGATTTAAACCTGATCGTAGTGAGATGAGACTTTGTGGCTGATATTCAACACCATGAACAGTACGCACGTCAGCATAAAATGAGTGTAGAAGAAGGCAAGATTATTGAGTGGCTGCATCTCAAAAGAAGTTGAGTAACCTTTTTGTTGAACTCAGCCTTTGAATGTGTCAACTGCCCATTTGGTTGCACATTGTGTGTTTTGCTCACATCTATTCATTTCTAATAGATCCAGGTCTTTCCTTGCTACTGAAATATGTCTGCCAGTATACTTACATAGGGGCAAGGCATTCAAGTTCCTCTGTAAGCCTGCTGTGGTGGTTGGTCCTTCTTCAGTTTCCATGGTGCTGTCTTTGAGCCACTCCTCTGGTGAAAGATCACCTGTAATTGGAAAGTATATTTCTGTTCTGTGAGCCGATATTAGCGAGGCGTGCACGGAACTTGCAATAGTTTAAAAGTGAAACGGAAAGAAGTGGATTTAGTTTTCAAGTGAACACTGGCATTTGGGGAGCTGGTTATGCGAGAGGTCGTCAGAGGAAATGGCAGCGATTCATGGCCAGTGAATGAGGAATCAACTATGAAAATTTTGAAACACATGTTCATTTGTCCACTTGCCTTTTGGTACTTTATATTTATTCTAAAGGACTGAATGACACATATGTTTTAAACATGGGAAAGTCCAATTGAAACCATTTTTGTAAATTAGGCCCTAAATCTGTAAATGATAAAGTCTTCTCAAAAGTTATTGACAAAAGAGTTATCTTTCAAAGAATGTGCCAATTTTGTCAAAGCTGCATCTCAGTATACCTTCTTAAAATAACACAATATCAGGAGAAATTACCCAAGGAGTTAAGTGGTCACCAACCCCTAAACAGGCTTTGGGAAAACAAAAAAAAAACAGGGAGTGTTTTAAACATTGCTGCCTGTTTTCAATTTTCTCAGCTGTGACATGTGTGGATTTTTGTCTAAAATTCAATTGACTGGCAAACTGTGAATCAGCCCCTATGTTCCAAAAATTGTTGACTTGAAAAAAAGGAAAACATAAATCTATTAATTAATTACAAAAATGAATACCAAAATTAAGCAATCCTTTACATTATTGGGCAAACACATGTCTGACGCGATCCTTTAATTTGTGAAAAAATGATTTGATTATTAAAAAAAACTTTTTGTATAATCATGGGGATTGATTTGCTAAATACTAATGACTTCTCTTTTTTTATATCATTGAAAAATACTTCCCAGTTGCTATGCAGTGATTTGGCCTGATTCATTCTTAGTCGGAAGATGAAAGAAATTTCATACAGCTGTAGTCACAAATGGAGAGGGAGTGGTGAGTGGTAATGAACCATCTGGTTTGCTCAATTGATTTTCCCCTGAGTCACAACACCTTATTTAAATGCATTTCTTCATCTGGCTCACTATTCCATTATCCAATCTTTAATTAGTTAATTGATAATTTGGTGTCCTCACTTGTGTTTCAATGAGTGCTATGAACACAGAGAAGTGAGACAATTGCTTGATAATACGATACAATACAATGTTGTTGGACTCACAAACTCTAACAGATGGTTGATTTCTAAAACCCAGTATGTACAAGAATATGTTCAGGAGATAAAGCTGAAGCTCAAATCTGTCCTGACCTACTGCTCAATAATTGACAATTCGCCAATTAATGTATCCATCTCTGAACATCAATGCCTTGTTATGATCAGATTCCATTCAGCAACTCCCTTTACCCCTGTGTTGTTGATTTTGCATCCACCATGTGCACGTAAAGAAAAGGAAAACATCCAATAGGGATTTTGCACAATCCCTGTTTTGTCAGAAAATAAAAAAAAGATACATTGACTACCCATTTCTGGGACATCATTTCTGGAACATAAACGGCTAACCTTTGCTTTGGAATTGTGCCGACAAACTAGCTGTCAACATGATGAACATGCCTAGCTTGTTTAATTCATTGTTGGTATTGCTATCAGTGGGCAGTAATTGAACCTTGAAATAGGATATCTTTCTGCATGAACTGTCTCGCTTAAAGACGTACCGTGCTTATCGTGCATAACATGCCCTCTCCCTATGGAGCCCCAGCAGTTATCTCTCCATTGCTAGTGATTCTGCTGCAGTTCCTTTCAGAAATATAATAGTGTAATGTTTCTCCAAGCCCTCCTTCCTGCATCAAATGTAAGCGATGCAGTGGCAGATTTCAACTAATACTATATGGAGTTAACTGTGAGGTGGTTAAGAGTATTACAAAGTAAGAATATGCTGCCTCAGTTAACGGCACAATATCTCAAAGCTTTCTCAAATTGTTCATGATGGGGAGAGGTGTATGTCAGAGGTCCAAGGAAGATGGAATAATTGGAAATCGGAAAATTTGTGACTTGGTGGTGTTTTCGACTGGTCCATTTGGGCGCAGCTAGTGGCCATCTTCCTGAGATGCCAATATGTCATAAACTATGGCGTCATACCATTACGACATTCCTCCCCTGCAAGTCAGCAGGTACGAAAAAAGTTAATTTTCAATCTCTAACATCAGGGGTGGTATTATTTACAGGTATGCATTGGTAAATACTGTTTGTCCATAATCAATCAACTTGGCAGATGCCGTACATTAGCGGCAGTTGAAATTGAGGACAAGTGTATTTTCACTGGCTATGTGAAAAATGTGTCTAAACATGTGCACACGTGCATACTGACCCACAATGCATAACGGTACAAAAAAATCGAGCTCAACCATTTCACAAGAGTACTTCCTAATAGATAATCGAACAAACAGGTTTGACTCCTGTTCATATTCACGGAACGATTTGAACACTAGAACATAGTGCAAGGGAATGTGGGCTGTTAGTGTTGTAATAAATAAGCAGTCCATCAATTAACGTACTCCTCTCTTCCACAACGGAAAACTGGGGCAATAACTATTTGCCCTGTTCATTATTTCATGAACCCAAAACACTGTTTAGTGATGAGTGTATCCATTCACTCAGGGCCATCTTAAGCAATTCTGGGGCCTGGGGCAAAGATGCCATTGCGCCCCCCCCCGCCACTAAACCAAAGAAATGAATTGATCCTGAATACATGGTCATGCCCTCCTCATCGCAATTCCAACCATAGCTTAATATCAAAATAAGCATGGGTACTAACTTTCAGTCCTATTACTCACTTCATTCTTGCTGTAATCAGAATGATAAACAAGTAGCATAGCAGTCCACGACAAGGGCACTTGTGTTCTAGCATAGATACACAACACTTTTCATCATTAACAGCCACAACAAAGGTTTACAGTATGTAGTGTACATGCAGGACACAGATCGTACAAGAAGGTGCAGATAATCCAGAATAGACAGATGACTCAGATTAGCTGACTCACATAATGCAAAAGTGCTCAAGCACGGATACAGGAGACCAATTGGAAGCAAGGAGAATGCTACAATTGCCATATGAAATGATAGGTTATTTATAACGTGGTTAATACCCAGAGGATTGTATGCTTGGACCCAGGGATCGAACCTGTGTTGCTCCATGTCATCTTGCTTCCAAGGCCAGCACGTTGCCCCTAAACTATCCTCCCAAGACCATAGCTTAGATAGTGGATGAGGATTCGAAACTACCAGGCACATATCTCTGTCCAGCCAGAGATTGGAAGAGGGACATGGTTTTCAAGTGGTGTTGCCATTGACGAGCAAATTAACCAGTGGTTTTGGTGTGCAATATATCAGTGCTAACTATTATCATGGAGGACGCATCAGTATAGTCAGTAAAACCATGAGTGAGGCTTTTTTTAAGATCATACCCTGAGAATGAAATCACTCTGAAGGGTGACCATTTTGAACGATTTAGGGACTGGTCATTTTGACAAGTTAGGTAATATGAGATTAAATAAAATGAGCATCACTCATTTTTTAAGTGGTTATGCTGGGATTTGGGCCCACGCTACAATCCCTGGGGCTGTACCACATTACCAGTTCTTACCATGAACTAACATAATCTCATTGTAAAGAACTAACTTGCAAAGCACACACATCACATAACCCTACATGAACATTTTTAAAAACAAAATGTTAGAAAAATCTATTGTGTAAAATGGTAAATATTTTAGCGTCATTGTCTCCACCATCAAGGGAAGTATATACTTCTAGCATTCTTAACAATGTGATATTAACACATTTTATGTAGGGATTTGTTTGTGTTTTAAAGCTTTAAATACGCCCACAATATAGGCTTATGAAATTGTTATTCATAGACCTGCAGAAAAATCTTTTAATTGTACAACAAAGTAAACTGTTTTTTGTGTCAAATGAGCAGACTTTAAAATCAGCTTGCCAGAGGCCCACCATATCTGGTCAGATTTCCTCTGTCTAGAGCACTTTCCACTAAAATAGCCTATATAAAAAGAAAGATCAGGTAATGGGCTAAACAATGCCACCAGCATGTGAAAAGGAGGATCTTTTCACAGAAGACAGCATAGTACTGTCAGTGATATACGATTATTTGTCTAGGATGACTGTATCGTCTGCTTACAAATCCAGGATACGAGAATTAACGTTTTGGTAGCAGTTTCAAATTTGATTACCTAACTACCTCTCCAAACTAACAGTTTATGCTCATCATTGGGGGAGGCTGCCTAGGTTTTACAACCACCTCTCTAAAGAAACCCATTTGTTCCGGACCTTCACCGTACGGATGCTATGTTTGCTTTTACAGGACGTACATTGCATTTTTTGCAATATCATTTTACAACAAGCTTCAAGCTGGATTCCAGCCTTGCGCTGCTCAGTGTTGTCTTGTTTACAAGACAAGCGCGTTTCCCCATAGCTATTCTCCTCGCCCTCGTTGGTAGTAGGACTTGTGCTACCATACAAAGCACCTTTTGTGTTTCAAAACAAAGTACATGTGCATTCAGGTGTATTAACTTCAGGCATAGGAAAGGCTCAATCAGCCTTTCTTCCGTATGAACACATATCTGCAAAGAGTGCTTAACACACAGAGCTATCACAGTTATCAATATGCATTTCAACTTTGGCTATTGCACATGATCAATATCAACCTCACAGAAATGTGTGAATGCTACAGGAGTTGTGAAGTAGTGAAGGTGCAAACCTTGCACACCACAGTCAAAACAGAAAGCAATACCGGGTGAATTAATCAGAGTGGAATTTACTTCTCAACAACAGACACAAGACAGGTTTAAAGCCTCAGCACAGCAGCATGCCATAACATATCCTGATGTGCTATTTAGATCTGGTGAAAATTGGGAACTGAATCCCCTTCAAAGGTGGGGGCCCAATGCAAGTGCCCCTTTTGCCCTCCTAGAACGACGTCTCTGCATTCACTGTAAAACAAACAGCAAAAATCACTTTTGTCGCTATATCCTATATATGAATTTGGTATGAATGTTTTTTTTTTTTTTTTGCAAATCCGTTGTTGCCGGGAAAGGTTTGTGGCGACATTATATATGGTGACCATATATATGAGGTGAAGAGGAGCAGGGGTTGTAGGGGTGTCCCCAGCTCCACTTGAAAAATAAATAAGGTTTAGGGGTTTGCAGGGGTGTCCCCTGCATGTTTAATGCAATTATATCCTGCAAAAAACGGCAATTCTTCAGCGACTTTTTTGCCAGGTGTCATTTTTGCAAGGACATTATTACATGGAACCGCATTGACACAGCCAACAGTGTCGGGTTCTGAGTATGCATGGGATCCCCTTTTCCAAGAACCACCTGGTTCATGGTGCGGCAGCACCTGGCGTTAGCATATTCTGGCAATGTCTGGCAAATGCCTATCTAAGACTATATTAGAGACAACATTGTTGGATTGGCCAATTCTTCTTCTTAACGGGAATTCAATGTAAGGAACAAATGCAAGAACACATAGACGTCTTATGAATCATGTGACTAAAGCACAGTTGCTTAACCCTGTTTTATTGCTGCAGGGTTGCATTAGAGATGCAATTAAGCCATTACATTACAGCAGGATGGCAAAGAAGCCCTGAGCTAAACTCAAAGAGACCCTAGAAAGATGTGCTTTGGTCAGGAAGGGACAAGTAGGGGGAGGAAATGGTTTTGACCTGAGTGGTAAATGGATGGGTAATTAACAAAACAACAGCAAAGGCTATTTGCCTATCCTCACACCTCACCTCTGTCTTATCTTCTCGTCCCATGACTATAGTTTTGGCTTATAGACAGAGCTCGCATGCTACCTAATTCTCAAAATGATAAAGGATGTAACGCATTCCCGAAGGTGGCATACTTTCCAAAGCGACAATGGTCATCAAAGAGCCCCTCCCAAAGAGCCCGAGTGTGCCTCGCTATGTTATGTGCTGTTGTATGTTGACTTGAATCATGGATGAGCACACGGCCCTTACAGCAGGCCCCCCTCTCCTCCAGGGCAAGAGTGCTGCAATTCACAAACACTTCCTTACTTTAGATTCCCGGCAGGGGCCTAGAGAGTAAATGCCAGGCAGTGCCAGCTGCACGCTCTGATAGGACGGCACCGGGTTCGCACAGCCATGTTATGAGACGCTCGCATAGTACCAGCACAGCTTTATTGTACTTAGATAATTGGCAATTCTGTATTTTTATTTTTTTTTGCTTTTCTTTTTGTAAAAGCTGTTCGCATTCAGGGAGACGTTGTATGCCGCTGACTAAGCGACCGTGTATTCGGCGGTCTCCATGTCATCACGGCCCCCATCAAGCACTGCGAGCACAGAATGCTGGAGGCACTGATTTGCTGTTGTCTGCGTGCACAGAGTCTGCTCATTACCAGAAGCACTTCTTAAAATAGGTCATCATTAACCAGTTACTTATGCGGGAGGCTGTCAGCAAATACACGAGTGTGTGCCAACCGTGCGAGTGGTTGCATTTAAGTGGATGCATGCCCAGCAGGCACCGAGATGAGCCCCCACACCCCCCCCCCCCCGACCCCAACATGTCACAGGGGTGTTTCTTGTTCTCAACGAGTAACAGGCAAATGCAGAGTAATAATGATATGTCTGAGACGGCTGCCCTGCGTGCGAGGAATCGAAGCAGAGCATTCAGCCGCAGCTGTTTCGGCGCCGGCCGTTTCGGCGCAGCACCCCAGGCACAGGTCCCTATTAGGCGCGACCGATTGGCAACGGTCAGCAGGGTTCAGAGACCTATCCGCTCCTGAATATATATTTTCCATAAATATATTGTCATATGAAGTACTAATAAATGTAGTGCTTTGGTTAACAACTTAGTTAAGGAAACAACTTCACAATCAGTAGCTATCATGTAATTGAACGATCCGTGTCCAAATTGGTTTTGTCCCACATGTCATGTATGCAAAGTGTTTTCCTTAAATACACGTTTACACAAAGCACTGGATGTATTAGTAGTAGGAACACTTTATTCGGCTTTTGGCATCAAGCTATATATACATTATTCAGTAAAATGAAACCATTTTTTTTTTATTTCATTTGGTTGTACGCCCAAACCCTCTGGTATCAGGGCGTAGGTTACAAAAATACTTGGTACTTAATTGTTACAAGATAGCTTGGTACTTAGTTGGTGCTTATTGGCATATTTGTAAACATACAGTTTTGGTTCTTAATGAGTTATACAGGTCATGTACATAGATTTGCAGAGTCATTGACCCTTTATATTTAACCATAGATTACACTTTTGATTTGAATATAAGCCTTGTAAACACACAACCAATTAAAATATACAGTCGACTGGACTTCTTATAATGAATAAAAATGCCCTGCCCAGGCACTCAAAAGCCACGTTAATATATTCACATTAGACGGAAAAAGTCCAGAATCCAGTACAAGACGGGATACGCTGCATTACCTCTGTAACAGTTCAAACATCATTGTGGATAACATGGAGATGAAACCACTGCCTCCTTAAGTCCAACACAGCTGCATATTAGCCGAAAGTGGGGCATGTCCTCGATCACAAGGGCAATACTTATTCTTATATAGCCAGGACATGCGGTCACTCAACAGCAAGATTTTTAGTCTTACCATTGCCGTAGTACGCCTGTGAGCTGGAGAACAAATTGAGCAAACTGACACAGCAATAGGTGACGGATTGCGAGCAGAAACTAAAAATCTCAGCGAGCACAAGTTTGTAATGGTATTCATGGCCTGCCCAAATTTAAAATCCTTGGCTATTTATTAGGCTCATTTTTTGAGTGTGCCAGTCTTGAGCTGTTCTACGTCCATACCCAACTTTTCCACATAGAAGTACAGTTCTTCAATCAAGGATACAGCCCCTGTGAGTCCTTTAACCCCTTAAGTGCCAGGCTATTATGCAAGTCTATGCAAAAAGGATGAGCATACAGGTCCTTGGCCAATCGCACATGACATTTTTAATATTTGGATTTTCTGAACAACCCGAAATTTATTTTGGCAGAAATCCAAAAATGTCAATTCAATTAGCACATTAATGCATGGGGTACCAGTTTCCAACCTGAAAGCCATGCAGGGGCGCTCAGGTCCAAAACCAGGACCTTCCTAAGAAGCACATGTTGTATGTGACCCAGGACAAGACATTTTGTACTACCCCAAATCTCGCTACTATAGCGGGCAGCCGAAGGTACCTCAGCCCCCAAAACCTCAATACATTTATTGAGTCGATGACCGTCAAATGTATAAATATATCTCACAGGACACACACAACTACGCAAAGACTCCCCATCTCTCCTGGGGTGGAGACCAAGAACAGTTACTTAAAAAAAAACACCCCCAAGTAGCAGTAAGTACTCACTACTTCTATCTTAAATTCGTTAATCAGCCAAGAAAATGTTTTTTTTTGCTTCCAAAAGCCACTGTTTTGGTCTTAGTAAGGTTAAGGTTCAAAACGTTTTCCTTGAAGTAGCTGGCTGCATAACTGAAGCAACTACCCAGTCCCTTCGGAGTCAAGTCAAATACAATAGCATTATTTCCGTATAGCAGGGAGGAGTAGCTGACTCTATTTAAAAAGGGTGAAAATGTTGTTGGGATTGAAATCAGATAAAAAGATGATGAAAAGCAGGGAGTGATCGGGCATTCCTGTCTTATGCCTTTGTTTACCTTAACCGCAGTGGATGCCCCTTGTCGGGGTTGGCTGGCAACATAGGCCTTTGAGCCTGAGTAAAGACACATAATCAATGTTAAAAGAGGGGTGGCACACCCAATTTCTGCAGTTTACCCCACAGTAAGGCACGATCCACAGAGCTGAATGCCTTAGCTAACTCTAACAAAGGCAGCAAGTTTATTAGTGCTTCGGGTGTCAATATATTGAAGGAAAACCTATTCAGGTTTAAATAAGTCCCTGAGCCCTGCTTGCAGTTGCCAAGAGGGCATGCCCAAAAGGGACCCATGCCCAAGGTGCTACGCCAAAATGGCTGGCACCGAAACATTGTTTGTGCATGTGAAAAATGCATTCTCATGCCGCAATATTTTTGGTGATCAAGCCCCAGGTTCTCAAAGCAGTGATGGGCAGAACACTTAATGGGGGAAGCAGGCTCGACTGTGACAAGAAATAGGCCTGACACTCAAAAAAGCTGGCCCACCCTCACCTCAAAAAAGTGCCCCCCCTTGCGACCCTTGACCTCTGATGACATCACCATAAGTGATGTCATTTGACCCCACCCCAAAGTGACATCCCGGGAAACGATGAAACACGACCTTTCACTCCTTGACAAAACAGGAAGTGGCATCAAATAGCATTTTTTCCTAAGTACACTACGAAAAATATGGCTATGATTTCACTAATGTGATATACATTTCAAACAAGAATGGAGCACCATATGTATCATTAATATCTTTGTGTATAGATCCATAATGTCAAATCACTGTGAATGCAAGCAGACGTCTGAGGCCTAATGATATGTTACTGTATGGCACTTAAGCTTAAGCTCTTTTTATAGAAAAAATATGCATACAGTATCACCCAGCCTGTGTTGGTACTCATTTATCGACCTAAGAAGGATGAAAAGCTTAGATGGCCTTGCTGGGATTCGAACCTGCAGATCACACACACATCGCAGCAGTGAGCACTCAACCTACTGAGCTGTCATATCGGCTATAGTTTTCTGTGGTGGATACAATTAAACGGGTAACTGAGATTTAACAGCAGACCACGTAAGTTCATCTGCAGGTCTGGTGCAAAGTTGGCCCCATGTGAAGCCTGCATGCATCTACTTTCAGTCTTCAGAGGTTGGCAAAATAGGGAAAGCAGGGCACTCACAGGACATCCCATACTCTAAGCACTCGTTATCTCATACATGCAAACAAACATCCTGAACAGCATGCCAGGGAGATAGGAAAGATAGACATAATGGGCCTCATTACAAATTTGGCGGTAGCCTTGCTGGTAAAGGCTGCCACCAAACTTGTGCATTTTTCCAGTGCCCGGGAATGGGCAATTGCCGGGGTATTACAACCCCGGCAGACCCGGTAATTGCTCATTCCCAGGTGTCAGAAAATATTCTTGCCCATTCCCATTTGAGCCCCATAGGGCTCAATCGGAATGCGGAGGCCAGATCCTCCGCCACCATTCGTGAATGGTGCCAGGGCGTCAGACATGCTCTGCTCGCGAGTGCATGTCCACCTGCCAGGTCAGACCTGGCGGGTAAAAAGGCACCCACGGGCAGAACTCGTAGCTTGCTGGTGTAAAGACCGGAGGGGGGTGTCTGTACTCCTGCTCTCTGTACGGCAGAGGAGAGGCACAGAGGACCCCAAGCAAGATTCTCTATTATTGGTATCATGGTCAAGCAATCAAGGTCTAGATTCTCAGGAGGTGATGCGGGCTGGTTCTTAAGTACAGTGTAGCTCTAAGCACCCACAAAGAAAGGTCCAGACACTGGATTAGTTAAAACACAGTCTTTATTTGAATAAGGTTCAAGGTTATATCCACTATCACAATAATAATGCACTTTGTGTAACAACAATTTTGAAATTGTAAATATATGCAGTTCTAGGTGGTGCCACTATTACTCTGATTCCATTAAAATGCATCCACTGTACTCAGTTAATAATAGCATACAAATCAACCCAGAAAAAACGATATCAACCATAAACTTAGGAGGAAGATAAGTTGGTAAAACAATTGTCAGAATACTGATTCCCTACCAACCAGACACATTTCTGTATGAGGATCCCCCACCTGGGCAACCTCTATATGAAAGGGCACTAAAGGCCCAGTGCATATATTGTCTATTAAAGTCTTATCTTCTTCTATAATTCTGCAACCCAAATGTACCTTGTGTTGTAGAGTTCTTCGTCGGGAACTCAACAGGCCTTTCTTGAGTGCACTCCCTTTCAGGCAGAAGCCACGGGTAGTCGAGCTTCTGAGATGAAGAAAGGGTGAACATTGTCGTGGAGGCCGCAGCTTCGGTCCTTGCGGTGCTCGTTGACGAGTGATCGAAAATGTTCTGCAACAGGGGAGGCATGCAGTGCACCTTGGTGATGATGGTTCATTGCTGCAGAGTGTTAGTGAAGAACTTTGGCCCAGCAAGAGCGTTGAGTTGTCAGCGAGCGGGATGTGACCACAGCTGGCTTTAGTAACTTTGTCTGCATCTGAGGTCTTCGGGTGGTGGGAAACCCACCGGCAGAATCTCCTTGGTCGTCGACCACCTTGACTTTCTCCGGCAGGACGAAAGCGGTCAACGATAATGACCAAGGGAGTCCTTCGATGAAATGTTCTTAGGCAAGGGGAGAACAGCGGCTCCGGTCGGCGATGGCAGTCATCGACGGTGGACAGCTATCTGGTACTTCTCTTTGTTCTCCTCGGCGGTCCCCTTCTCCGGTCTGCAGCCTTTCGTAGGTCTATCTTCCAGGGAGCTTTGGCATAGATCAGCTGGTGCATGATGGTCCCTCGTAGCTCGGGCAGAGATCTCCTTACCAGGTCCTCTCACACAGCAGCTTTCAGATTGAACAGAAGGGAACAGCGGTTCACCTTCTTCTTCTGGCTCAGCTTCGAGAGTAAGCATCAAGTATCAACTTCAGCTTCTGAACGATTTCTAGCAGTGAGAGGCCCCCAGATATACTAGTTGGTCTCTCATTCATTCTGCTGAGTCATACTAAAGCAACCAATCACTCAGAAGAGCATTCCAGGCAGTCAGACAGCCAATCAGGCGTGCAGTGCATCCAGGCCATTCACTTCTCTCCAGACACTCACAACAAGTAATGTGTATTGGGACAAGTACCCAGCCATCAACACTACACACTGCATTCATACCAGTTCCGGGAAGGGCTGTCTCAGTCTTTGTGTCACATACCAGATACTAGACATCCACAACAAGAAATGTGTATTTGTCACACACTCCATTCACCCAGGTCCCACCCCACAGGCGTACCCACAACATACAGTCATTGGGAAGGCTCCAGCCAGTCTGGTCGGCACTTCCCCACAACACCATATATGGAACTTCCACCCAACAGCCAGTCAGGGGGAAGGGACAGAGTCAGGGCTTCCCGGGACTTTGGGAAAACCAAGGTAACAGGTGATGGAAAGCAAGAGTCCATGGGGGCCATCTTGTCTCCATCACGAATCTACTGTTCCCAATGACAGGGCCTTGGCATCCCAAAATGGAGAATGCTCAGGCCACCTGTCAATTCTGCACAGAGCTGCCACCAGCCCATACCCTGCTCTGTGGGCCACACACAGGTGCCCAAAAACATACACTAGGAGTACAGGGTTGTACTCTCACCCAAGGGTGCCATAAGGGTATCCCAAGGGTCTGTTCACCAAGCCAAAAGAGAGAGCTTCACCGCCATGGGTCCCACATGAACCTCTGTGTGGAAAACACGACAGACCAAACGATAAAAAGCAGTAAAGGAAAAGGATTCAGAGGCACTGTCCCTCCAATGCATTTCCAGCATCACAGTCGGTACGGTAACAACGGTACCGGCAAGCTTACCAGTAACGATGTTACTGTACCGGCAAACTTATAATGAGGCCCATTACAGCAAAGCATTCATTGTGGCACAATGAAGTCAATGGCCACTTGATGTGCTATGGTCATATTTTTCTCCACTGTAAAGAAGCTTTTAACCACAAGGATTTTGTCAAGTGACCGAGGAATGTCTTGTGATGATGGTAATAGAGACAACGGCAGAAAAATAAAACATGCTATTACTGCAACTTGCAAAAGGCAAAATAGATAGCCTGAAAATGGATGCTTGTTCTACTCTAAAATTGGTAGTTTATCACTAATATCACTATTGCATATTTATCGCTAATACAACAGCACAGCAACTCCAGGGGGCACCGTGCCCCCTGGAGTGGCGGCACAGTGACAGCCACCAGCATGGCGGCGGTTCCAGCCCCTCAACTTTGCATGCTGCAGCAGCATGTGAATAATTTATGCATCATAATTTATGATGCACACATCCTGCATGCAAAAGAATCATCAAAGCAAGGTAACGTGTTACCTTGCTTTGAAGAATTATGCCATTGCAGGTGTAATTTTTTTCTCAAAAATAACATTTGTATTTCTTCAAATTTTTTTTTTCTTTCAAAACTGGCCCAGGTGTGGCCAGAAACCGCCCCCACGCCCCAGGGACGATTTTGGCTCAGCCACGGGCCGAAAGGCAGAGGGTCCAATCCAACCCTGGGAGGAAGTGCCAAACTGGTATTGCCACCAGGTGGCTTTTCACTGCTTCAGGGAACACCTAGGCAAGAACATATGTACATTATTGAGCTGCAATACGTTGATCATACCAGCATCCAGTATGCATGGTCATAACCTATAAAGATTGCATATTCTGTTTTGCTACCAGGCATACTCTATGGGCCTCGTTACAAGTTTGGTGGTGCAGCAAAAAGGGGCAGTAATTCTATTAGCACCTCTTTTGTTGTCAGTTATCGGAATTCGTCACAATCTTACTGCATTGTCAAATTATGAGCTTGGCATTGAAGTGGATGATTTACCTCGGGAAAATCCTCCACTTTAATGGCAAAAACCAGAGGACTTACCACTCGCAAACATTCTATGAAAATCCCCATGGGGTTCTATGGACTCCAGAAATGGGGGCTAATACCGCCATACCATCATTCGGAATCCTGTGGTAATCCCATGGGACCATGTGACAGAAACAACGAGCCATTTCGGGCAGTAATGAAGCCCCAGAAAAAAAAGTACTGGAAGAAGCACCCCACTTTAATGGAATGTTAGAGTGTTGCTAAGGACCCCAGATTGCATGTATTCATTTAAATATGTTGGGAGCCATACAAAGGTTATGTGCTACTACATTCAAGCGTTGCCATCATTGTCCTAGACAAACCCAGCAGGTGTTGATTCAACCTTCACTCTAGATACCATGCACACACTGTTCTTATCTGGCCATGGTCACTGTTGCCCTCTTGCTCTAAGGCCAACGGAACCCTACCCATAGAATGCATTATCCATTCCCTATGCATACGTACAAAGGGAAATGTCTCAATTCTGCTCTGGGGAATGTGCATGTGGGTACTCCGGTAGACTCACCTCTGGGTTCAACAGACCTGGGCTCCCTAAAATTAGTCAACGTCTGCCATCAACCAGTGAAGTCCCGGCAACCATCTAAGCACGCGTATCTACATAAGGAATCTCAGGGTGCATTGTGTGCATCGATTTCCTGGCTGTGAGTGTACCACCAGACGGCTTTGCTATTAAAATGTGAAGTAATTGTGATTACTATTTAGAACTAAAGGATTACTCTACATATAGGCAACATGACTGCAGTGGTCATTCTGTCTAGGTAATTACCAAATTGTATGTAGAGGTAGTGCCTCCACTTACAATTCATTTTAGTCAAATGTATTGCAAAGCCCATAATTGGGCAGAGTGGTAAAGCACGCATTATTCTAAAATAGCACATGTTTTTCCACTACCACACAGCTCAATGATTATCCAGGCAGGCACATAAAGTATTTGCACACTTGTAGGTGCAGCAGAACTGAACCCCCTTGAAATTAAGAAAGGGATGCCATCAACCAGCTGACAAACTGTGTAAGGTTACTCTCATAGGGAAGAATTGCACATGGGCTAGACGGTCTACCTTCGTCCCTGACAGACCCAGGATCTCTCAGGGGCACATTCTATACATGAGTTTCTAATGAGTCCTTGATTTACAACACATCAGGTGAACATTGAGCAAAAAGTGATAAATAGAAGAACATCCTGTTCCCCTCTGCTTATGTTAGCTAGGGACGATGGGAGTCAAAGCCCTAAACTGCCAAATAGAGACAGTAGGGTAAGTTATTAGGGGGGCTGCCGCTAGAAAGAAGATAAACAAAATACAAAAAAGTCCCTCCGAGATTAACTTCAACAGGTGGTTCTTTGGAATGTCTGTATGATTTTAGACTGTCTTTAGAAAACCAAATACAATATAACCCTCACATCAAGTAGAGGGTTACCGAGAGCCGCGGTGTAAAATGAATGCTGAACGCGAAGAACGAACTCACATAACGTAAGCGACATGCCGTGTCAAGGTAATGTTACTTGACTGGGAGAGGCGACAAAACACTCAAGATGTAGCGTTGCAAGAGCACAGTAGTAGTGTTGTGGTACAGCAAACAGAAAATACGTATGAACTAATGTCGGAATACGTGTGTGGTTTTGATTAATGCAACCCCAGAGTCTAGGATTACAGTGCAGAGAGACCTACAGAGTACAGATGTGGATAGTGTGGGAGTGTTTAACTAAAGTAAAAGGAAGAAGACCACATTGATATTCCAAGTATATGAGAATTGATGTCGGACCGGAGCATTGTGTTGATAAAAATGAATTTGTACATAGAACATAATTGATTATGGATAGAGATCATACTCAAACGGATGAGAATTGATCAATGTCATTCTCCCTCTGAAGACATTCATGTTAATGTTTTTTTTTTTTTAGTGCTTTTTGAAGGAACAAAACATGTTGACGATTGTATTTGGAATAGAATTGATGATGGCATTGAATTTGCGGGTCGAGTACTGTTCAGGAAGCTAATAATATTGTGTTAATATGTTGTGTATCGATTTCTAAATACAGTCTAAAATTAGACATACATTCCAAAGAACCACCTGTTGAAGACAATCTTAAAGGTGCTTTTTTTTGTATTTTGAGAGTCAAAGCCCACCCCACATCTGGAGTGTGATATAATGATTAAACTTAATTTGGGTTTAAGAATAAAAGCTTGGTGTAGATGTGTCAGCTAAACTGCATAAGCAATCACCCCCCCCCTCCAAAATTGTTAGCATTATGGAAACATATTGAAGTAGGTGGAGAATGCGCTCACATAGGTGCCACATGTGACTTAGACATGTCTGCATTTGTTGACACTGGACAGGATAATGCGATGTATAAGACATGTACAAATACAAAAGTTGTCAGTGCACGAGTCAAAATTTCACAGCAGGTTACAGGATGGTGGATGAGGTACATAGCAAGGGGAGAAGGGCAGTACTGGGTGAACTACAATTTTTAATACTTGTGGAATGCAATTGTATATGACCTGGGCTGATGGAGAAGAAGATGGGTATTGTTGGAACAGGGAAATAACCTGATTGCAGAAAATGAAACAACTCTCCAAAGAGGCATCAAACAGGTCTCAAAATTGCATCAGGTCTCAGATAAGCAGTCACATAAAAGAGTTAAAAATGCCGGCGACAGCGATGCTATGAAGAGGCTGGCATGCGCCTCTTGAGACGCTGAGCCAGCGAATAGCTGGAGTACAAGATGCTGAAAGAAATGAAAGGGGGAAAAGACTGAAAATAAAGCAACCTGTTCATTCTCAGCAATGCATGAGATCTGGACAATAAATCACCTTCCAGATGTACAATGCTAGCATCAAGAAGAAGTAGGGCATTGTCCGTACCGGTGAAGCGGGATAAATGGAGGCGCGGGATGGGCCGGTTCCAAGCAGCAGGTCCCAGCTCTCAGCATCCATTGCCCTGAGACACTTACCCTGAAATCTAGCAGTGTGGGCATCACCTGGTGGGGCATAGCTGAGGAGCGCATCACTCTTAGCCAATGTCTGCATTGTCCTCGCTAAAGGTAGAGCCGGCAAATAATAGAAGCCAGCACGTTGCAGATTTTTCCCCGAAGGATGAAAAACACATACAAAGAGGCTATACGGGTGGCGATAATCTGTGCACCATTTTATAAACGACGCCATTTTTTCCATGTGGCGAGAATCCAAGATGTTGTCGGTCCTGAATTGGTCTCTGCAGGCTTCAGCAGAATTTGGCCCGCGAGGGCGTGGGGGGGTGTGATTGTTCGGCCATTCAGTGGTGTTGCTAGTTTTGGGGCTGTAATGAGTTCCCTGGTGACACCGGACAAAATGCCAAATCCAAAGCCTTTTGCAACTGTCACAGTTCATGCTTCGCTTCTGGACAGAAAAATCTCCAAGCGACAGCGAAAGCTGCACTGCCCATTGGACCCAATCAAGAAAAAGAGGGTGCCCGTTTTGTATTTCATGGTGTGGCACACAAGGTAGTACACATCAACTGCAAGGAACCATAAAGCATGTTTTAAAAAATATTAAGGCATCCAGTAAAGTGTGTAAAAATAAAAAGTGTATTTCATTACGATATTCCAAGAAAGAAATTCATAAACACATTGATATGCCATGGCCAATATTAAAAATATCCATTCATTTGATCGAAAATAATTCAGAGTGGTAAGTTTTACCGAAATAAAAAAAAAAATACCTGAAATGTTAAATATGTATATAGTGGGGTAAGGGGTTAAAATGGGTGGGGATGGGGTTTAAAGGGTAGGAAAACAGGGGTTCCGGGAGAGGGGGGGAAATGAAAAACAAAGTAATACATTTCAGAATTGTTTCGGTATTTTTTACTTGGTACAACTTAGCACTCTGAATTCAACTTCGGTAAAATCACATATAACATTTTAAACTCTTGTGAGATCCACTCAAATGTATATATCACCCGGTGCAAAAGTATCACCAAAAAGTGCCAGAAAACAATAAGACTAGACAGTACAGCAACCGAAACGACATCACCTATATATGGTAATTACAACAAAGGGCCAGAATGTAGAGGAAGTCAGAACAGGCAGTGCTTGCTCCACTGAATGCTATAATAAAAAAAGCAGAGCATCCGGTTTGGCTCTCATCGGCCATTGTATTCCAGAGAGATTAAGTTGGTGAAAAGGGAACCTAGAACACAGTAGCTGTTGCCAAGGAATCCATTTTGTAGCTCGTACTCCAATCAGTGATTTGCTTGTTTTCAGCTGACCGCCTCCATTAGGCATCAGCCGGTAGGGTATTTTGTTAGTGCAAATGGTTACTAAGAGAAGAGGGATTCTGGAAAGAAAGCAAGCATTTCAAAAATAGCTCGAAATAGAGTAGAGACATATTATAACAGTACACCATATGACAGAGCTGCACATGGCAGACTTACACATAGATGTGTTAATAGCCCCAGTCAAATGTCGGCCCCACGTCTAGAGAAAGGAACACTGTCGATCGGTCAGAGAAGGCAAGCCCGCCAAAGCGTAAGTGCAAGCACCTGTTTAATCCACCCACAGCAACATCCGGTTGTAGCTGCCCTTTATCCACGTCGCTAAAGTAATCCGTAGCTGTGGTTCCTCGTCAATTCATGGAAACGCTACAGGGTGATCGTAACCGTTTGGTACAGAAATGGCACGTAGCCTGACGAAGGAGCTGGACTGCTCACCATTTCACAGCAGATATATGGACCGAATGTGAACTTGCAGATTAAATATGTCCCATGATACACTGTTGTTCAGGGTCATGAAATTTTAAATCTCAGTCTTGAAGTATTCCTTCCATAATGCATCCCTGCACACCCCCTCGGGTAATAGTGGCATTAAAATGCAAAGCAGGGGTATTATCTGCCTCAGACTGCTTACCCACGACCAAATTGCAGACACTAGGAAAGAAACTAAACCTTATTCACAAAAGTGTTTTTATAATGGCAAAACCCAATTGGAAAATGCTCTGTGAACCAGGACTTCAGAGGTAGATGAGCAAACGTCTGTCTTCATCCTGAATGGTCTTCCTCACCCCTTGGACACATTCATATTACCATTTTTGCATTCAATAAGGTGTGGCGAGAGAGACCAAATTAACTCTAGTCCGGCACCGCCTCCCAGCATTCTGCCACCAGTGACGTGTACGGATTTCTATCTGCCCACCATCTACATTGCGGTCTTCCTAAATCCAGACCACGCGTCCCACAATGTGAGATACAGATCTGACTATCCATGCAGCTTTGTGCTTCTAGAAAATGAGTCACACGTCGAGTCTTTATTGCAGACGAGTGGGTTGCATGCTAATAGCTCAGTCGTTTGCTCTGTCTGAAACAAATGTTCTACAGTGTCAGTCTGGCAGAGTGTCCCTGTTTCTTTCTCGCTGACTGATTTACATATTTTTCCCCCAATGAGTCGTACTTAAAGGAATGATCGGAGATGTACATTCTGTATGTCCCTCCTGACACACCCTGCATCCCGCAGGTTTTGGACGCACCAGGCAATCATTGCTTCCTAGGCATACCCTTACAAAGCTGGCTGTGGTGGCTCCACTCATTCACCCCAGCCCATACTTAACTTTAGCTGGTACGACCCTGTGAGCCTACCTTCAGCCACCCCGCCAAAGTGAAACCCAGTGCACAGTACTACAACCTGACCTTGGTGTTATGCTGGAGAGATTATGATAAGTGTGGATCTCCCTGGTCATAGCCCTGCTGGCCTTCAGCTTCCAGAGCAGAACAGTGGACATGTCCAGATAAGACCAGACTGCAAACAGGGTGGATTTAGACCCTACTCCACATCTGGAGCTTGCAGAGGAAAAAAAGCACAACGATTTAATGTGCCCAACCCCACATATAGGAAGACTTGCAAAAGGCTGATCTATACAGAGCCCTGTGAGTGGGGAATGGGTCCATGCCACAGTTCCTCAGGAATTTGAAGGCTTTGCGTTGGTTGCATTCAGGACCCTGAAGAGGTTCCATGACATGCAATGATGCTGACATGAACATGGGATGTAAGGATCCTCTGCTGGAATGTACAATATTCCAAGAATCGACATTAACGCGAGAGACAATTCTCGCCTCCCCTCACTCAATGGGGACACCCTTGTTGCCGGCTGGGACAGATGACTGCACTGTTCTCAACAATGAAGAGGTAAGAGCATCAGTCCAAACACACCGCAGACACTTACGGAAACATGCAGATGTCTAGCCTGAACTGCTGCAAATCACCATCAATTACCTCAAATGACTGCATGTTACCTTTGTATCTTCCAATGGTGCCAACTTTGAATTTACTTGATTCACATCACTGAAGCTTTCCTCCACCAGGCCAGAATGGACTTCAACATCTCCCAGACACCCAAGCATCATGATCTGTGCTGCCCTGCTGAAGTTTTAGGAGGAGTGACCGTCTACAACTCACCCTGACCATGATGAAGAAGAATTTTCAAGGACTCGCTGGATCGATGTCAGCTTTCCCAAACCAAGTCGCATCCAAGGGTTTGATGGTTCTGGATAGCCAAAGTTTCCTTACCGCGAGAGAACATCCCCATCATTGACTGGGTAAAATGATCAATAATCAACGTCACTAATTTAGGCTGCTGACCCTGGTAGGGCAGAAGCCTAACAACGTGATTGTGTGCATAGACTATAACCTCCACAGAACCCATTGCAAAAAAAGGATCACCTCTCTCTGGAGCAATCAGTGATATCTTGGTGATTGACATGCCTCCTGTGGCTGCTCAGCATCTCGGTCAAGTTTATAGTGGTAAAATGCTGCACAGCACACCCCTGTGGTGAACAATGTATCTTCGGAACCACAGTACACCACATGGCCGTCAGTGATATGGCGTTTGACACTATGGCTGGCACTTAGTAGCTAATGAATGTTGTATCCTAAAGAATCTGTGCTAACTCGGATTTTCCTGTAAATTCATATCAAAAGATGTAAAGTATAACATTTCAATTATAAATTTGGTGTATGTGTTATTTCATTCAAAGTATTAGTAAATTCCCTTCTGTTTATCTCCATCCTGCATACCCCCGCCTCCTACCCAAGTGTCTGAACTACAAAGCTCGGCCTCTGCTACCAATAAGTGAGGCAAGCAATGACTAAAGAGCACTTATTGTGCCCCTGTCAATGGCCACAGTGGACCTTTTGATACAGTGACTGGGAAAGCTCCTGACTGTGTCCATTCTTGCATTATAAGTGCTGGATATCCGCTAATAAGCATCTAAAACCCTGTGTGGGCAGTTCCACTGGTCCAGCAGTCTTGCATTGGTACATTATGATCTAATGGCTATGATCTAGCATATTTAGGGCCTGATTCACATAAGCATTTTATATTGGTGCTATCGCATAGGAAAATATTCTGTGAATCAGGCCCTTACTCTCAACAAGATATGTGTTAATGCATGTATATTATTATTATTATTATTATTATTATTATTATTATTATTATTATTATTATTATTATTAGGGTATTTATTGAGAGCAGGCCTAGATTTGGCAAGTGATGGATCACTTTGCAAGTCATAAGGGGAAGGACATGGTAAGGGAAGCAGAGATACAAGGTAGCAGGGTGCTTGCAAAGTGGGGGGGGGGTGACAGGCAATTTGGCAGAAAGCGATCTACAAGCATCCAGGGGAGGAAATGGGTGAAAACATCATCCAGCCTCAGGGTTGGTGGGAAATGGATGGTGTCTATACATAAGTGTTAGAAAGGAGCCATTCCTTGAAGAGCAGGGTCTTGAGCTCTTTCCTGAAATGTAAAAGTGAGTCGCCCAGTCTAGCGTTGATGACTAGGAGGCTCCAGATTCTGGGGGCATATGCAGAGAAGGTCTGTCTTCTGGTTCTTTCCTTCCTGCACCTGCATAGTTCCAGTTTGCCCATGTCCTTACTTCTGGTGGATCGCAGGCCTCCAAAGATGCTGGGTTTCTCACTGAGGTAGCTCAGGGAAACATATAGGGCCTGACGTATGGAAAAGTGTGCATTGATCCACAAAGTCCCATGCTGAAAATGACTTTGCGTAAGCCTGCTTGCAAAGTTTTGTATACGTGCTCCGTGTATTCATGGAATTGTTCCCACAAAGTAACCCTCTGTGCAAGTAGCGGCTGGAAATCCCACGACAGACCACACGCAACGCATATCCAGTCACATATACCGACCTCTGTGTCCTCTTGGTCCACGAAGTCAAACACCTCGGTATTTGCCGTCCCTCCTAAACCAAGGCTGCACCCTGTCAACACTGCGTAGGGTCCCCCCTAAGCCTTCACAGCACCCGACAGAATGGATACACATTTCTGCGACACAATGCAAACTCTGGTAAATCTGCAAGCAAATCCCCATAAATAAAGCCTGCACCTCGACAATAAGCCTATGCACAACCGCTAACAGCGCTCAGCACCCCAACTGCGTGCATGCACCCCTAAATTCCCAATTGCATCTTACCTTTGGACGTCAGTTCCTATGCAATTGTTATTTTGTGGGCTCCTTCATGTGGAGGTGTGATTGCTAGCTTTGCATGGAGATTTCCCTGATGAGACGTTACACGGTCAGACCCATGAATACGCTTGGTAGCATGCAGTTTTGGGTGTGCGATTGTCAAATGCAGGCCCTCCATCAACAGACACACATAATGTCTGCGTGGAGTATGGGGAATTTGCATGTTCCGCCCCGTATTTATCTCCTTGTATAGGCCCCTCCCACACTGAGTCTCACGCGAATCACCTGACTGCTCGCAGTGACGTGACAAACCTGCGCAAAGTCCCTGCATGGTACAGAATGTGTCCGCAAAGTCGATTCCATGAATTGACTAAGGCAGTTTCGCTCGCTGAATGGCGCGCATAGGCACTATTCAGCACACAAAATATTCCATAAATCAGGCCCTTAGTCACAGCAAGATATGTGTGCCTGCATTATGTCTACTATGTTGTTATTTGACAAGTTATGTTAAGAGTCTTTTATACTATTCAAATCACACAGTTATGGTCTTATAGCACAGGGCCGTGAGCGGGTGGAGGGAAATTGAGAGCCCACCCAGGGAGACAAAAAAGAGCATGGGATGCGTGTGAAAAGAAAAAGTAGAGTTGTTCATGAAGCTTATGTCTTTCCACTCACTATTTAAAGGTTGTGAGAAATCACCACAATATTCATCAGCCTTATATGTGCATAACACATTTACACAGATGACGCTGTCTCTAATTAAAACTCTGCACCGCTTGTTGATAAACAATGACTGCCCAAAATCGGCAATGTTTTTTTTTATCAGCAAATAATAGTTTGATTCATTGCAGAGGCGTTGAATCGTCTGCCTTAATCGCAATGAATGGCGGTGGATCGCGAATCACTCCTGCAGTCCATGCGGGGGCAGCAAGGGCTGTTGACGTAATGCCTGCAACCCCCACCGGAGGCGGCAGCGGCGGCGGCTTTTAATTTTAGCATTTGGACGGCGCTCTCCTCCCGTGGAACCGAGGCACTTAGGTATTCATGATGCGAATGTTTAAAAAAAGCAACAGAGAGGAGACAGAGGGCGCAATGACTCAGCCTTTTACGACACAATCAAACGTGCGTCATAACTGAACGCAAAATAAAACCTTCATCAGGTGAAGCGAGGATGTGGCCGTCGATTCATCCACAGGGCAGTGACAAAGATTCTGGATGAATACATTGTCCACAAAGTAAAACCACGATGCATCAATGCAACACTCTATTCAGGGTGTAACTCTTCCTAAGAGATTCACAGAACGTTTTCCAATGGGGTTTTGCCATTATATACGTGAATTAAGCCCTTAAGATAGTGCTTGTGTGTGTCCCCGCTTCTAAGCATTGTACATATCGCTGTTATTATCCCATTTAATGGTACTCAATTTATCACCCTCAGAAGGATAACTGAGTTGGTCCTGTTGGGATCTCAACCATTTTTTTCCCACATATCAAAAACTCAGGAGATGCAATCAAACAAAAATAATAAGCAATGATTTTAATGAGTTAGCCCTTGATTAGATTCTTTGGGGTCCTCGTAGCTGCTTGTACCCAGTAGTTTGTTGATGTATCATGCACACAAGGGCGGTATGCTGTGACGAAAAAAGGTGCCCATTCACTGAGGTTTTCTTGGGTTGGTGTAAGAAGAATTAGAGTGAGATTTAAAAACGCATTTTGAAACTGTATACGTGTGTATACTGTTATGACAAGTGGAAGTTGAACATTTTTGTTTCCTATGCCATATAATATAGTGAATAAAAAGGTGCTGTTGGGACTTCCTGTCTATAATCAGGAGTGCTGTTAGCAAATGACCGAGCTGTACGCAGATTTTTTGGAAACCCCTACTTGTACTAGCACAGAGTACAGAGTTTCTATTTGTTCTCTGTGTCTAGCAACGTATTAAGTATCAGGAAGATTACAAAGAGTCCCTTTTAAAGTTGGTCATCAAAGGGTAAATCCTCTGCCTTTTGTCCAATTTATTTTGCTAATTCCTCGGCCGAGAAAAGGCTTACCGGTTTCAGTGGTAAAAGGTAAAGTGAACCACTTTCATCAGGGCCAGAAAGGTCAGGGAGCAGTGTATTTCTTAGAGACTGCTCCAATGTAAATTGTGTGGAGGCTGCTTTGGATTGTTGAAGGACCCCACCATTAAGATGGTCCTTCCCGTGTCTACACAATCAAGTGAATTTGGGCAGCATCGCCTAGATTTGTGTTTATTAGATGGACGCTGTTAGTGGGGCGTTCCAAGTGGACCTGATTGCTGGTGTCCACAGGCAGGCCAGGGATCAGAACTTTCCTCCGATTATAAAACTCCCTACAGGTGCGCTCTAGGCGGCTCTGTCGCTCCGGTAGCGCAAGTGGCGGCAACTCTGGGCATAAGGGATCTCAACCATGGCAGTACACGTTTGCTCCATGTCCGGGGGCAGCACGTAACCCATGAGCCAGGGAATGTACATAAGTTCTGTCTGCCCATGGGCAAGTTTCCGGCATGGTATTATCTCCTTCCCTGCCCTACTTTTATCAAAAGCTTCACATCTTTACGTTCCTCGTTAGCATGCTCTTCCTTTCATCTTGGGTTAATTCTTTGTTTATAATGAACGTTCTAATCCCCTGGTTCTGCGGAGGCTATATATTGTGAGACCGGTGCAGTCTGCACAAACATGTTTAACACAAAATATTGGGGAGGGTGTATATGGTGCTGCATAATTGCATGATTAATCTGCTTCTGCACTTTAAGGATGAAACACGACTACAAGGCGAGTGTGCACCCACTACAAGCCCTACAAGTGGGGACAGATGCAGCCGGAGCGTGTACCGTTTCATAGAACGTGATTATGTGTCTGTTTTCAATTGTTTTTATTCCTTCTGGATTCTGCTGTAGTGGTGGCAATGCATTGTACCCGCTGCGGCATCATCTCCCGAAGAAGGAACTGTCCCACCTCGATGCATTGTTCAGAGGGTGGTGGACGTCTGCTGTTGTGTTACATTGGGACAGTAAAATTAAAGAAGGATGAGAGGGGGCTCTTAAGGGAGGTTGAAGAACTGAGGACGCACTGCCTTGGGTTACCCCCTATGGATAGCCTTCAAACCTCTGTCGTTTAACGAATCCCCCCCATTACAAACCGAAAGCAAGTGTATGCCCATCTGTTGCTAATTTTATGAATGCAAACAAAGGGTGGTCTGGGAATCTCTCTACCAGCACGAACACAGCCCAATGACCTGTTCTTGGGTGAATAACCCCTGGGAGAGACTCTACCAAGTCTTTAGCTCACTGTCCTTTTCACAGAGAAGAAATTTCCCCGCATATCAGCCTTTGTCCGCCCAGGGGAAGTCCAGCGCCAAAATGCTAGGCAATTCTCCTCTGAACAACAGTACCATCAGTAACCCCATACACGTGTTTCAGCCTTGTTGGGCATCATCAGTGAGGTGAAACTGTTGCCTCTCTAAGAACAGTGAGCAAGGGGTCAACGTCTGGATTGCCCTGTTAACTTAGGGTGAAACCCAAAGTTGATGTATGCAAACAAAGGGGGGTCTGGGAATCTCTCTACCAGCACGAACACAGCCCAATGACCTGTTCTTGGGTGAATAACCCCTTGGAGAGACTCTACCAAGTCTTTAGCTCACTGTCCCTGGGCAGGACAAAGGCTGATATGCGGGGAAATTTCTTCTCTGTGAAAAGGACAGTGAGCTAAAGACTTGGTAGAGTCTCTCCCAGGGATTATTCACCCAAGAACAGGTCATTGGGCTGTGTTTGTGCTGGTAGAGAGATTCCCAGACCCCCCTTTGTTTGCATACATTAACTTTGGGTTTCACCCTAGGTTAACAGGGCAATCCAGACGTGGACCCCTTGCTCACTGTTCCTAGAGAGGCAACAGTTTCACCTCACTGATGATGCCCAACAAGGCTGAAACACGTGTATGGGGTTACTGATGGTACTCTTGTTCAGAGGAGAATTGCCTAGCATTTCGGCGCTGGACTGCCCCTGGGCAGGACAAAGGCTGATATGCAGGGAAATGTCTTCTCTGTGAAAAGGACAATGAGCAAAAGACTTGGTAGAGTCTCTCCCAGGGGTTATACACCCAAGAACAGGTCATTGGGCTGTGTTCGTGCTGGTAGAGAGATTCCCAGACCCCCCTTTGTTTGCATAATTTTATGAATGGTTTGTGTATGCCCGTTAGACCTCACTGTTGTTGTTATTTTCTTTTATTTATTTATTTATTTGGCATTTGGTTTGTTACAGACCTATGCCAATACTCGTAGCACAGTCAATTAAAATAATTAGGGAAACGTTTCTGTGTAAATAAGTATCCAAAAAAATAAAATAATAATAATAATCTTCCATCATCTTTAAACTAAAACTGCTGAAATAATTCATTGATTAAAGACTGTAGAGCAATAGACAGTCTGTTATTCTCGTCTTTGCACAACAGCTTGCACCACATTTCAGCCTCTAAATTTTGGAATTCCCATATCAGTGCACCTAGAAACATAATTCACAGAACCATCAGTTCAGGGCATATAAATGCTAGGTGCATTCGCGTTTTGCATTGAACTGTACACAATCTAGAAGCGTCAGATGTTCCAAGGCCCATTTTTCTTGTTGTGACTACTTGATTCGTTAAAAGAAGATTCAATCTAATACGTAGCAGCATATTTCGGTGAAAGGGGATGGGAAACTTGCTCAGATATTTGGGGACCACACTCCTTAATGTGGTGTCAGTTAATATAAAACCATGTGGATTATGCTTCAATGTCTGTTGAACAGTTTTTATCCAATCCCAATCCCACAATTTTCTTGTCGCTGCATCAGGGTTATTCGTAAGGAGGTCTAAAGTTATACGCACTTCTGCCATCACAGCTAGGCACTAGTTGGGCCATCGGACGAGTACCCGGTCTTGGGTCACCGTAGTATCCAGATGAATAATGTCATATTGCTTAGGGGGACTTTGCATGGACAGAGTCCCAAATAGGGCAATGGATTTCCACACAACAGCTGCATAGATGGAAATTAGACACAATTCCTAGCGAATGATTGATGTTGTGACACAACTTGGCAATTTTAAGATTGGTGTGTATTTCTGCTCAAGTTTATGTCTATGCCAAGATATTTCATATTGGTCACCTGCATTAATGTTTGGTTGCCGATTCGCCATTGGAAAGTTGTTTTTTTCTTTCCCATTAATGATTGTAGAATCAGGACAACTGACTTTGGAGCATGGATTTTTTGTACATTTGTTGGAATGTAGGAGTTTAGTTTGTCAAGTTTCCTGTGTAGGCCGATTAGGGTTTGATCTAAGATGATAAGATCATCGGTGTACAGCATCCATCCGACCGAGGATCCTTGAAGTTTCAGTGGGAAGAATCCTTCTGAAGACATTAAATATTGTATTTCTGAAATTAAAATGTTAAATAGTTCTGCTGCAAGAGGGCAGCCCAGTTTTAGGCCTCGAAAGGTCAGTATTTGTTTGGTTAGTAGGCCTGAATGATTTAGCCTTAATTGAATTGAGTTTGCTGTATAAAGCCCCTTGATAGGATTGAAGATTTCAGCTGGACAGCCCCATGTATTCATTTTGTTCCACTATAAGGCTCTGTCGAAACTGTTGAATGCTTGCACTAAGTCCACTGCAGCTATGCAGGTCTGTGTTTTGTCCTTTAGCTCTCGTAATTTGAGGATGTTTAAAACAAACAAGTTCAAGGATAAGCCAACTCCCTTAACAAATCCTGTTTGCCTCTGACCAAAGTGACTGGTGCTCTTCACCCAGTTTTTAGCCGGGCAAGGATTAAAGTGACAAATAGTTTACCCAGGACATTGAGAAGGGTGATTGGGCAATAGCTCTGTGGATGTAATCTGCTGCCTTTTTTATGGATCAGAATGATGACAGCGGTTTTCCATGAATCTGGAATTTGTTTATTTGTTAGACTTTTATTGAATAAGGTTGTGCAAAACAGAGCCCTTTCTTCAGGTGCTTTCCTAACCATATAATTCAAAATTCCATCTGGGCCTGCAGCTCTTGAGTTGCTTGATTTTCAAATAAGGCCTTCAATCTGTTCCTTATTGAATGATAGAGTCCATGGGAGTTTGGTATCTTGTTTCTTCAAAATTACGTTGCTGACTGGAAGGCTGTATAGTTTGGTAAAAAAAAAGAGACCCAAGCATCCTCGTAGATAGCATTTCTTTGTAGCAATGTTTGCTTCTCATCTAGTTTATTTAACCATAGCCACAAGGTTTGTGAATTGTTTGCTACCAGTTTCGTCAGCATTTGTTTGGCATCTCTTTGGAGAATGTTGGCTATGTTGTCGTGTACCCAGTGTTTATAATAAATGGCGACAACTTTTTATGGATTTGCCCATTTCATTCCCACGCATCAGACGTGAATATCTGATTTCTTGATTCAGTTCTTGTTTCCTGCAAGCAACTACAGCATCATACATATGTTTCGGCTTGAATTGGGTTTTCCCACCAAATGATTTAGAGATGACATAATCACTGAACAATGGAGGATGGTTTACTTCTATCATCTGAGCTTCTATCGCATTCTTGTAGCTATCATTTAGTTTGAGGATATCGTGGGGTAGGAGATGAAGCCTAGTTCTGCCAGATCCAAGCATGACTTTGTGTTTCCATACAGCAGTAGTATTTGTTGTTGGTAGACAGAAAATGACCTCCAACAAATCCTGGTCACTATGAGGCATTTTGATGACCACTAGAGATTTCACCAGTGCTGACAAGTTATGTGACACAAAGAGGTAATCCAGATTGAAGCCTAGCAGCTGGGTTATCCCTGCAAACATGATAATTTGATAGATAGAAGTTCCTTTTATCCATTTCCTTTTTCCAGGCTTTGCTTTGGAGAGTTTGATTTTAGGTTTAATGCCACTCTTAGTTTTTACACTGTAGAGAAATTCTCCAATGCAATTCATGTTGAAATCACCACAAAAGATTATCATAGCATCTTCGTTCACTGTGATGGTCTCATCGATAGTGGCCATGGCGGTTTTGATGAAACACTGATTTATCCATACCACAGGGTTCCAATATAGGTTCATAACAACCAGAAAGAGAGGTTTAGCATCTGATCGTTGGATTAGTCCCAATGTAATAATCTGCATATCCGAGTTAAGATTTTTTTTGGTGTATAATGTTTGGGTCTTTCCTAATTTTGATCAAAATCATAAGGCCAGAGGATGGTCTGGCTTTTTGACCTTTAGTCGTGGGGTTCAGAAACAGCGAGTAATCATTTGTCACAGGTGAAGTGGAGATACAGGTCTCTTGGAAGCACAGGATGTCAAATTGAGCTAATTGAGATTTGTTGTTTTTGTAGAGATGTTTTAAGCCTCAAGTGTTCCAACTTCCTACAGTAATAAGGTCTTCAGCCTGGTCGTTATTGGGGGTTCTTAGTGTTCAATGACCCCGCAAGCCATCCGCAGTTTAACTCATCGTGGTTGATTTGTGATTAAGAGCCCAAGAATTTAAATTCATGTTTTGCGTCTTGTTGGCTTTTAATCATGAACTTGAACCTAACATTTCTGCCTGCTAGATCGATAAGTTGATTGTATCATTAACCCGCAATTCTGGGGATTCTACTTGGTCTGTAGTGACAGCAAAAGGTCGATAATTGACTGTTGGAATAGTCACCACTGGACTTGCCTCTTTGGAACAAAAGTATTTAACAGCAAACCCAATTGGCCAGAATAACTCGGCAGAGTCCAGGATTAGTTAATTAGTAGTACAAGTTCAAGTGAAGACATAGGGCCTCATTATAAATTTGCCGGTTTGGGAACTACGGTACCGGTAAGCTTGCTGGTACCATAGTTCCCGGATAGACAAACTATGAGTTGTGCTCGCGGGTGGCGGGCAGAGCGGCACCTGTAAGCACAGCATGTCTGATGCACCGGCTTCCTCATTCCCAATGGGAATGGGGAAGAATTATTTCTGGCACCCAGCAATGGGAAATTATCAGGTCCGTCAAGGCCAGTAATTGCCCATTCCTGGGCACCGGAAATAAAAATACAGCCATGCCTCCTAATGAGGCCCATACACTACCAAATCGATTTGAAACTGGAAAATTAATCGCAGAAATATCACTAGACTCCAGTGTACGCAATTTTGGAATGTGTTGGAATAGTACGAACACATTGGAACACTTCATTCTAAGTCTGTCATCCACAGATGGTATTCTTCCCAACAATATGCATAACTTGCCCGTAGAGCACTTCTCGACGTATTTGGTTCTCAGAATGGCAAAAGGGTATTGGGTCGAAGACCTACACTCAACTTCTGGTATCTTAGTTAATGTGGCTGGTGTCTGCTTAAAATTGATGACATCAGCACTTTGAGGTAACAGGTTGTGATTCATTGGCTTGGCACGAAAACACCCATCGGTCTGAGTATCGAGACCTTGTTGGTGAGTGGAAGTCCATACAGACAACTTAGCCGGCTTCACAGGGCCATTTATTATTGGTTTGTTAGCAGTCGAGGCACTAGTCTATATAGAAGTAAGGGTCCATTGGTGCCTTTCTTCTAATGTAAGTAAGGCTCACTCAGGTAGGTTGTCAGTCGTTGACGAATGTAAGACTAGAGATCTGGTGCTAGTCTGATCCTGTGAGGACACTAAGGGCCTCTTTGATTTTGGAGCTAGCAGGGGAACCAATATACAGACCAGATTTCCAGCATCTTCTTCTTCAAAGATCAAAATGACTTCAAGATCAGTAGAAGCCTGGCTGTGTGAAGGGTCTATGTTTCCTTTTTGCAATGTCAACAAGTTGCTGCCCATGTTTGAGGACACAGAAGACTTGTCATTTACTAGGCGTGCCTTTAAATGTCTTATGAAGGGGCCAGAACCATTGGGTAAGATTTTTGTTTTTTTAAATTGTTGTGCCTCTTGTTGAGGGTGTTTGTTATTTTTTTAGACCTGCTTTCCTTTTTTTCTGGAATAGAATATTTTGTAGTTCTCGTGTGTTGGTCTCGATAATTGACTGTGATGGGACTTCCTCTACGTGGTCTATCACACATGGTAAATCAAAAGCTGTAGCAACAGCAGAGTTGTTTGAGGGGGCATTAGGGTAATCCGCCCTAGGTGCATCAGGACATAATGCTTTGCTCGTTGAACTCAGATTTGCAGTCTGGGGTGCTGGTATTTGTCGGTCTTCCAGTGTGTTCCAATTTCCAAGTCCAGTGTCCCACTAGCAACTTCTGAAATAACCCTTCCAAATTTGACTCTTGGTCCAGTTTCTTTTGAAGATTCAATATGAAGGCTTCAATATGGATCAATTTAGTATGGGCCATTGCTAACAAGGTCACTTGATCTCTATAGTTCACATTTATCGACTCGTATAGTTTGAGGAACGGGGCTAGGGAGATTGTTAGGGCTGACAGAAGACTACAATTTAGATCAAAGGTACTCGACAATGTTCGTTCTGCATTAGCCCTTTCTACTCTTTTTGGCCCTTTGTTCTCATGAGGGACCCACTCTGGATTAGCCTCAAATGAATCATCGACAAGTCACAGTTAATGTCAGAATCCAAATTATTGCGTTTGTCGAGTCACTTGATCTGGACAAATAGGTTGACTTGTGATCATTGTAGTTAAATCAGTGTGGTTGCAAGTTGACTTGCTAGGGTGTTTTATTCAATTGTGACAAGGAGTCAAGGAGCAACAGTTGTCATGAGTAACTTGCTCTTTTGAGTAAACAACTCTGGGAGAGGCAAGACTAGAACAGCCTTCAGTCATTTGTGACGTAATTGCATGCAATTGGTCTTGTTGTGTAGCAATGATACTGTGGATGTCGAGCGCCTGTCTCTCAGTTCTATATAACAGCTCGAGGTCTTGAGATGAACTTGGACATAGAGAAAAGAGGGTACATCTGAACAAAGTAGTACTCAATTGGTTTTGAGAGTAATGATTTTCAGGTAATTTTCTCCTTTTATTTAAAAAGGCAGCTTCTAAAGTAAAGGTTTTGTGCTGCAGTAATCCTGCCTTGCGGGGGCATTCAAGACTGTTGTTATGGACGTATACCGGCACATGGGATGGGTCTCTTTCCACTATGGCTCCTGTGTAGTTCAAGGTGGGTCTGGGATTCCGGCATAGGGAGAGGTCACTGATGGGGACATCATTATAGCCGCGATCATCCCAGGATACATTTTGGGCTGATTTTTTCACACTCTCATGGTGGTATCCGGACCATTGCTGAAAGCTCGAACCGGCCTAATCTATACTGAGTGACGAGTCTTGATTGTTTACAAGTGCCACCGGGGACCTAGCATGCTCCTGTAATACCTTCCTGAGTCCTCTGCATGAAGTGTAGTGTAAGCCAGTGGATGGTGTAAGGAAGGTCGGCCAATTGAATAGCCTCAGAGGAGGGTTCTGGAAGTCGGGGGTCTAAAGTTGATGCAACATGGTTCGCCACACTGAGGGTGAACACTTCAAAATGTACAGGTGTTCGTTGGTGTGGTTCGAGTGCCATGGTATCCGGACCCAGCAGTGATGCCAAGAAGGGATGAACATGAATTGTCGGAACAGTAGACGCAGTCATGCAGTCATCGCAGTTGGGCCCTGGTTAACTGAGCTGTATGGTTCAATATCAAAGTCTTTGTGTGGTGCAGGTACAAGTGAGGTGGCATTTTCATGTGTGAAAGATGTACGGGCGGTGGTTAAAGATGCCAAGGGATCAATGAGCGGAATCTCATGTAAGGGGCCAGGCACTATACAGTAAATCCGAGTTTCAGATACAGAGAAGAGTTTTACTTGATTTCCGATGGAAGGCAGCATTTGTAAATCGCCGGTCTTGGAAAGTAGGCGAGCAGGACTCCTGGTGCGCTGAGCGGGCAAGTTCAACTCCATGCTTTACCAAGGGGGCTGGGCTACAGGAGAACAATCCAACTTCACAGAAGATTTTCCGAGGATTTTCCGAGAAGTACATGGGGTGGGGGCAGCGGGCAGTGTGGGTTGCAAGGACTGCAGGACTGCTACTCTTCGCTACTCCAATATTCTTTTTTTCAGTCTCGCAATTGCTATACTCTACCTTTTGGGGCGTTTCTTTGTCACTTCCAACACGACAACGATTGTGATGAAATAACTTCACTCAAGGTGACGACACGAACATGGAAAGCGAGGCGAGGAAACGGGTGCAGTCATGAAAGGAAGTTTTATAACGGATCACTGAAAGAACAACAAACATGGCAACATTATTCATTCCATTCGTGAGGAATTAACCCAGGCCCGGTTTTCACTATGCATTCTGGGCCTTGCAGTCCTGGAGTTCCCCGTCATAACCCCAGGACTGCAAGTCTCAGAATGGAACTTTAAAACCAAGTCTGAACTAGTGTCTCCCCAGAAAGGAATGGGCAGTGTTGGCACGTATGGAACAAAGGAAAATAGTGTATTCAGCTGTGGAAATGGCATCTCCAGTGCAATGATAGGTTTAAATGCAACCTTGAAGTCTCTGAAAAATAAACCTATTTCAAAGTTTGCATGTAAAGCAAACATCCATACCTTCAGGACAGCACCGAAAACAGGGTGTTCTTCTGAAAGCGAGAATGTATTTCTTATGGAACAGTGCATGGGCTACAACATGTGAGTTTGGATTAAACATAACTACTCGTTACATGTAAGCATGTGAAATATTCTGTGCTACCTATTTGCCGGAAAATATTTAAAAGGATAGTTGCCGCCATGTGATGTGCTGTTCTGGCATGTTTCTAAACGACTGATTTGAACTGATGTTTAATAGTGTATTGCCTTTTTATAATGAGGCACTAGCCTGAAAAGGTCAATTGAGTTTAACACAGGTGGAAGGGTGAATGGTAAAACTGAGCACTGCCGATTGACCAGGTGATCATCAAACTAAATGAATCAAATAAAATATTGCTTAAAAATGGTGAAATAATTATTCTTCATTGGCAGGCCAGGGGTCATTATCACATGAAAATGTCTACCTCCAAGTTATTGAATGAACAAGGAGATGTTTAGGGCAGGTAATAAGGTAGGCATAGGTAATCATCCCAAACAATAAGGACCCATCCTGAGATATATATCGCTATGTGCACTGTGTGGTAAAATAAAACGGTTTTGCTCAAGTTGCTCAATTTCGTAATTTGACGACAGGGACCTGGTACGTTTGCACTCCAGAGTAGTCCGGTCCCCGCTGCAACATTTTCATCATTTGCAAGGCAGAGTGCAAACGTGCAGGGCCAAAGGCAGCGTACATGGGGGTATGCCACCTTTTGTCCAGCACGTTTGCACTCTGCCATGAAAATGATAAACTTTGTCTACCATGCTCGTATCGCAGGCAGTGTTGACAATAATCTGCTGCCTGCCATGCCAGCATGGTAGGCAGATTTTCATTGCACGTACTGCCAGGCAGGAAAAGTGTACAATGGATTCCTATGGAGTACATAGGCATCCCCAGCGTTTGTGCCAGCATGAAAATGCACGTCAGTGCACATGTTGGGTCATTTGTATGAAGGGAGGCAACTCTTTAGTCTCCCACTGCTAATATAAATAGTTATTAATATGGCTTTCGACCCACTGGTGGGGGACTGACATGCTCGGTAGCGGCCCAAGGGCCTCAGCGAGGGCTGGGGGCCATTACTGGCCATGTCTGCCCCATGCCGCCGGCGTATAAGTCATTCGCACCCCGGGTATTCTCCAGCATGCAAACTGTTTCTTTTCTTTTTTTTTCTCTGGAGATTGGTTGCGCTTATTTTGTGACAGCAATCTTCTGAGAAAGAAAAAAAATATATGGGTGACGCCATAGGGAAAACGGGGAATAAGTTCTTTTTCCATTCCAATGGCATTGTGAGCGGGAGGTGCGCCGGCCTGGGGGACACAAAGCAGCATCCAGCAGATAATTGTGTATTCTCACCTGCGGTTCCAGCCACCTGATTGGCTGAGCGATCCTTTACCAAGTACGAATGATATTTAATGTTCTGCAATCACAGACTACAGTCTTCACGAACCACAGAAACCCGGACAACACAAACAGTTCAAAGCCACACCAATGGCATGCATTGCACCCTAAACCTATCACATAACACATACAAATCAAATAGTACCTCTACTTTTTAATCGTATAATAATGTACAGTATCCCAGAATTATAGAAAATGATAAAAACATGGTTGGCAAGAGTGAGGAAGAAGAATAACAAGTATTGTTCATGTCAACAGAAAAATGTGCCCCCCGCATCCCCGCCCCGATAGTAAAGCATGACTTGAGCACTAAGACATTGATAAATTACTTAACTGATATGGCAAATGATGATATAAGGAAATCTAGTATTTTTAATACCTATGAAAAGGAAATTCTTAACTTTTTTTTCAGGCGATTGATGAAGATTTCAATTTGACTTTGGCAATTAAAGAAATTTTAAAAAACAAGCTTATGGGATCATAGACAATGACTAACAATTTTGGAAACTAAGTCTAAATTTAAAGATCATGTGAAGCAATGATTCTATTTTCTGAGCCTTTTAGCTACTATATAAAATTTCAAAATGTGACTGTTAGTGATGTTATGTTGTGCATGTGCTTCAATCAATTGAAAACTAATGAGTGTGTGGGTGTGTGTCATAGCATACAATGTGAACAAAGGCTGTGTAGGATCTGTAAGAATAATGCGGAGAAGATCAGGCATGTGTTAACTGATTGCCGGGAGATGGACTCTAGTTATGTCAATGGCTATAGGAAATGTGTGTATAATTTGGTTACTATTAGAGGTGATCAATTTTGGAGCACTATTTATTCTGCAGAATATATTGTAAATACAACAACAGCATATTATGGTTGAAAAATATTTTTAAAACGGATATAGGGTGGTATCTGGTCATTGCATCGACTGCCAGACTGTCGAATGCCATACCATTGAAAAAAAGGCATTGATAAAAAAAGCATTGAATGCTCAAAAGTCAGGACTATATCGAAACCTTGGAGCAGTACCACTTTCAAATGTGACTTACAAAGTCAAGGACCATGGCTCGCTATGATGAAGTGACACTCTAAGCAAACCTGTGTTGCATTCCGGGGTGGTACTGTTTGGTGAGTGTGGGAAGCGGAGGAAGGGGTCATCAGCCAGCAAATCGTTGGCACCTGGCAGCGTAATGTCATCTGGCAATGCTGCCAAGGCTCTGGAAGATGGTGTGTGATTCCACTGAGTCTGAGGATCCTCAGGTTTGTGGGTATTTAAAAGGGAGAGCAAGGGCCTCTCTCCCTCTTTGTTCCTGCTGCTGCTTCCAGAGTTTGTCGGCTGCCAGAGGCCTTTTTCCGCCCACTCAACTTGGTATTAGATCTTGACAGTGTATGGGACACTGGGGCAGTTATACTAGTCTGGTTCTGAAACAGTAATGTGGGCATTTATTTTGTGCTTGCTCATAGTGATGGTCCTGGGCATTGGTGCCACCAAGGGTAGTTGCCAGTGAGTCTCTCATGTGAGGGTCCTGAACTAGTAAGGAATTCATGGGCGGCAGGAGTTTGACAGGGGGGCGGCCTGTACAGAGTGGTTTCCTTGTTTCCTGAGATCACTCCCAGGTACTCCCCCCCCCATTCCCAACCAATTGGACTGCTTAATTGGATGGGGTTTGCAGTGTGTTGCTTTCTCAGGGAAGAACATTTTGCTAGGTAGTAATTGATTAAGTTGTATTGTGAAAGAGTTGTATGGTTGTCCTTTTTGTAACAAACCTAGCCGAGTAAACACCAAAAGATATAGTATGAGTTTGCTTCTTATAGGCAATAACTTTTTTGGGCCCCGCGGCTTCAGCTGCTTTACCCTGGCAAACAAGATGCAATCTCTACGCTATGACCGCTATCAACAGAAGCCTGTAATCCATTGCACCAGTGATGCACTGGGAAGCTGTGGCGGCCCTCAGCAGATGTATGTTTAGAAATTCTGCTCCAACAGAGTTGTGTCCTGCAACAGAAGAGATTTTGCCAAAGGAATCCTGAAGTGGTCTGACGTGTTAGAACGTAGAATGAAGATGGGGGCAGAAGCTTATGAAACCTCCTGTGATCCCAAAGAAAGAGGGACAGGACAATCTCTAATTAAACAATCCTGCAAGGGTGAAAAGAGGGAACATCTATTCCCCGTAGCGAGTGGATCAACCAAGACATATGATAAAGAGTGCCATGTCAACACTGCAGCAATCCACATCTGGGTTTGGAAGAAGGAGATTTGCTGAGGCACTGTGCTAAATTGAACTCTGGAAGGTGATGATAACCTAGGAATGCTTGGATCTCAGAGGTCCTAAGAGGGAACTCGTGATCCCTTAGAGATCTAGTGATGCCTGGCGGCACTTGATCGGGAAATGTCGTAAGGGTGACACTTGATTCTGAAAGGTGTTAAGAAAGAGCACATGGGCCCTAAGAGCTGCTGACAACATGCATGCACTTGCACCCTAAGTGGTGCTGAGAACCTGAAATCCCTCGACCAGCACTTGGACCCTGAGAACTTGTAAACTCTTCAACCTTGAGAGGTGTTGATGTAATAAGCAAAGACGTTCATGGAAAATCTGAACCTGAACAAACTGTATCAGGATATTTGGGACCTAGGGATTAATGTTAAAAGATCAGTTTTTCTGGAGAGGAGTTAGAACTCAGAAGGGCTGGGCCAAATCTGCAACCAGAGATATTGAATCAAACATAGTTAGAGTTTTGAGAGGACGTACATCACAGAAGCAGCTGCACTGGCTTTTCTGGGGCAAGGAGAAAGCCAAACAAATGGTGCAAAATATGTCATGTACGAGGCAAAACAAAATACGTTGGACCTCATCATGAGTTTGGCGGTAACCCTTAAATGCGGCGGTAACGCTATTATCGCTGCATTTAAGGGTCTGCCAAATCACGGGTTTGGCAGGATTTACTCCCAGCTTTGAGCTGGGGGCAAATCTGCAGTGATTTTGCCAATTTTTGGTGCTATTATTGCGCGCTAATACCGCCAGCTGCAGTAGCGCCAAAAATTCCCCATTGGGCCCAATGGGGAATGGGAAATTCCCGAATGTAATACCGCCAGGGATACCACTCAACTCGTGATGAGTCCAAAAGAGAAGATTAATTTTGGGAATAGATTTTGATGAAGAATTTTAAAGATAAGGAATAAACACTTGAAGTAGTGTGAGCTTCATAATAAAGAGCACAGAAAGTGACAGTCACCCAAACAGATTCTGAAGTTAAAGAAATCTAAACATACACATTTTGGAAATTAAATAATATTTTGATTAATTAGTTATTTGATCGACAACACACCACCACACCACCTTCCTTACACATAAGTGCTCGTCCTTTAAGCTCTCGAAAGGTGATCAGGTTTTCTATGGTAAAAAAAAAAAAAACTGCTGTTATAACTATTTTATGTATGTCGCACTGGCTCAAAATCATCAATAACTTTCTGTCTAGATCACCCTCATTCAGCATGAGGAGAACTGAAACCTCTACACATTGCATTGATAGTACACATGAAATAATTAGACGATATAATGTGGTATTACTACGGAAAACCCTTGAATGACGTTCCTCGCATCACTGAAATGTATTGCCTAGGTGCATGTTCATGGGCCATATCTTTGATCAGTCTTGTGGGGCTGACACAAGTGATCGCATGCCTGTGCAGAACAGTCATCGATTTCCTGCTGTTTGTAATTGTCGTAAATCTATAATATTAAGACAGCAAATCATTGCATGATAATATATTGTGCTTATTTCGTGGTGCGCCTGTACTAGCAATTAAGGTACGTGTAAAGTAATTACCATTTCATTAGCTTTACCTGAACATGTTTTTTTTCTTCTAGTTGTGTTGTGATTCCAGGGCTCTTGACAAGCACGTGCAAGGATGCCTTAGATCAAGATGGTCAGCAATGGTCACTGCTGCACAGGTGTATGCCTTCAGGCTAGCAGGATAGTGTGGCCATTAATCCTTCTGTTCTAGAGGTGCCTTCTCAATTGCCCCATGACCACATCGATCCTAACCCCCACATAGCACTGACCCCTCACTTCCTTAGCAATCCTTTATACATACTGCTGTTGTCCACTATGCCTGAACCTCCACCTCTCATCTACAGGAGCTGCATCTAGCATGCCCGAGAGTCGGAACATGAGTGCATGGGCTACTACTGCCAGAAGGCATCATCGCCAACCCACTTGCTACCCATCTGGGCATCAGCGCTTATTAACACGTGATTTCACCTGTTCTCCTCTTCTTCCAGAGGAAAGATAACATTTACATGGAATGCATCACTTTCTAAAAACAAACGATCAGTAACAGAAGCTGATCAAATATATTAAAAAAACTCAATTCAAGGATTGAGTCAGACAATACCACTTAAGCTACTTTTGTTTATTTTCTTCGTAACTGTGTTTAAAACGTATTGGCTGTTTTATTGTTCAAATGTTCACATCTTACTTAAAAAAAAATAATTTGTAAAGCGCGCCACAGTCCAAGGGCATCGTGGCGCTGTTACAGATTTCATATGCATATGATACATGTGGGGGACGAAACATACAATTACATTTGACATAGAAAGCTTCACTCTTGCCTTATTCGAACTGCGACATTTTGAGGGCTTTGCGGAATGCCCAGTAGGACGGTTCTGCTCTGAGCATTGGGGCAGCGACTTCCGTTGTTTAGCCACAATGTAGGGGAAGATTACACCTCCCGGACTGGCGCGTTTGTCTGACTTTGGGAAGTAGGAGTCTGTGGGTATACAGTGTTCAAGTAGGTCTGGAGGAGTGAGCTCTGACTATTTTCTGGGAGAGATAAGGAGGGGCTGAATTGGTGAGGCACTTGTGAGTGATGGCCAGTGTTTTGAACAGAATCCACTCTCTGATGGGCAACCAGTGGGCTTCCCTTCTTGCTGCCGTGATGTGTTGCTCTTTTTGGGATGCTGATGGCAGCTCGGAGCGAATTCTGTTGGATGACATGTCACTTTTGTAGGTTTTTGGATGATGTATCAGGGAAGAGGACATTGCAATAGTCCAGCCTTGAGCCTACTATGTCTCTGGACGATGGTGAGGCAGCTTGCAGAGGACAAGCACGGTTTGTCTGCATTCAGTAGTTTGGTGGTGTAAGCTGCAGAGGAGGCAACTTGTTGGTTTGTTTTTGTGTTTGTATCACTCCTGTTAGATCCCTGTACATATTATGACCAAATTCGCAATGTCCACACCAAACACCAAACCTACCACTGGCCTGCCCTTGTCATGTTTGAACGATTGGTGGTCTTTGACATTAGTAGCCAAAGGGTACGGTGCCCAGTCATTGCATCGAATCCAAAGCATCGACAGACAATAACATTGAAAAAAAAATAATAAAAAAAAACATTGAATGCTGTTATTTTAATGGTAAATGGTTAGTTTAGTAAACATGTGTTTGAATGTTTTAAAAACGGGGTTGGTGGGGAACCCCCCCATTTAAAAAACACAATAAAAAAAATGTGTTTTATGGGTTCTTTTAATGCTTTTTTTGTCAATAGTATGGTTGTCGATGGTTTGGCTGTCGATGGAATCACTAGGAACCAATGGGTAATACTACAGCCTTGTTGGGACTTAGCATTAGTGGGCTAGCTCGTATCCTACATGCCTCTCCACAAATGTAGGGATATAAATGTAGCCTCTGCTGTGCATACAATGCCCCTTTGGGTTGTTGCAGGGCTCTCTGTAATAATCATAACTATCCAAAATTAGTGGTGTGCTGTTTAACGATAAAGCACAAAGATCCTAATGGTGTTCCTTAGTCAGTCATATTTACTCAGAAGGTGGAGCGTGTCAGATGTGGTAATACACGTTCTGAGCAATTTGAAGGATTCACCCTCTCACACCGCCCTTCCTCTACCCTCCAGCAGGGTGTTTCAGTTTGTTAATAAACATTAAATGCACTTTGCTTGAGGTCATAGTGACATTGAAAAAACACTCCTTCTAGAGCTCTGTACATTCATTGCATCCTTCGTTTTTTGTAGTTTAGTCTGTTTTTGGTATACAGAGTTAATTTAAGTGAACCTGTTTGTCAATGACAACAAATGTATCTTATTGTAAATATTGTGCAACTCGACAGCCATCCCATCCACTATCAGCAGCGCACCGCTTGTGTAAAAGGCATCCTCGAGCTGGTGGCTGATTAGCTGTCAAGAAGGCTTGTCCCAGGAGCATATCTCAGGGTGCAACGGGGTCGCCTTGGAAGTGGGACGATGGGGAGCAACACAGGTTCGATTCCCGGGTCCACGCTTGGAAGTGGGACGATGGGGAGCCACACAGGTTCGATCCCCGGTCCGCGCTTAGAAACTTCTGGGTATTAAGCGCATTATAAATAATCTATCATATCATAATCACATACCTTGCTGCTGAGCAGGGAAACATATAAAAATGATAATAATAGAATAATATAGTAAATATGTATGAACCTAAATGCAAAACTTGATAAGAAAAGTACCTATGCATCCAGTTATGTTGTCGTCCACAGAAAAAATGTGATCATCAAACTAAAATACTGTCGACTTTCTGTAGAAATTAGAATGTATCGATATTTGAAAGAACATACCAATGTACAAAGACCTATGTCTTAAACCTTGAGTCTAAAACATTGGAACATTGAATAGAGAAGAAGCACACCCACACATGCATGTTCTTTTCCAAAGACAGGTGATAGTGTGTACTGACCAACGTAATGAGACGTCACTATATGAAATGACGTGACCAGCAAACGAGTCCAGCATTATTACAGTCACATAAACAAAGTTTCACAGACAAAAAAACAAAGAACAAAAGAAGTGCATAATTAAAAAATGACCATAAAATATTGCATTTAAAAACACGTTGAGAGAATACATACATGGTGTTTGCCAAAATACATACATGTCACTAAATTCTGTCTTTGCTTGTTCAGATATCTCATATGCTAATAACATCCATGATAATGTTACAATGTCACCATAAATAAAAAGAAAATCTCGAGACAATGTTGTCATAATAAAAAAAGAACATTCTCACAATAAATCAATATGAAAATATAGAAAACAGGATAATGAAAGCACAGCATAACATCTTCACTACTAAAGAAACAACACTGGTACCTCCTAGTATAACTAAGCATGTATTTCAAAAATAATAAAAGAGTACAACACAGATTAAAAATAGCACAGTAAATTATACTCATTGTTCAACAATGTCATTTGGGTGTTGCAAGGGGTCTCGCCTGGGACCCCCGAGGTCTCCCTTGCTACCCCTGTGGTCTCCCTTGCTATCCCTAAAAAGAAAACACTAAAACAAATATATATATTTATTTATTTATGTATGTATTTATTTATTTAATTAATTAATTTTTATTGAAGCTACTGTGCGGTGTCCAGTGCCATGTGGATCTTTTTTTCTGGAATGGCTGGCTTTTTTGTTCAGGCCTTTTTTTAAAAAAAAAACAGGGGGTTTCACAAGTCTAACATTTTCAGCAGTGACCCTAAATAAGAAACAATAGAAATCACAAATAATGTGTCTTTCTGGAATTCTATACAATGATTGCTACACCCATTAAAGGTTTATTTCATGCAAATTTCAGATGGTGAGTCATTGGGTCTCATTACGACTATGGCGGTAGCCGTGCCGGTAATTACCGGCACGGCTGCCACCGGAGTAGTTTTTTTTCTGGCACCCGGCAATGGGCAATTACCAGGGCATTCTGGCCCCGCTGGACCTGGTAATTGCCCATTGCCAGGTGCCAGTATTTATTACTCCCCATTCCCACTTGAGCCCCATAGGGCTCAATAAGAATGGGGAGGCCGGTAGCGCTGGCACCGTCAATAACCAGTGCCAGCGCTACTGTGTAGGTCTGCTCACGGGTGCCATTACACATGGCAGGTCGGACCTGCCGGTTTGAGAGGCTCCCATGGGCAGACCTCGTAGCTTGCTGGTCCAGTAACTATGGTACTGGCGAGCTTACTGGTACTGTACTTACCGGACCGACAAACTTATAATGAGGCCCACTGATTCTGAGTCTGTTCTTAAACACCTCAAATTCATATTGCAAACAAAACATTCCAGAAAGCATTTAGAGTACAATAAGCATCCATTTCAGACTATGTATTTTGCTTTTCACAAGTGGCATTTATCGCATTCTTTTTCTGCCGTTGTCTCTGTTATGATCATCACAAGACATTCCACCTCCGTGTCCTCGGGCACTTGACAAAATCCGTGTGCCTAAAAGCTTGTGTGCAGTGTAGAAGTGTTTGACCATAGCACATAAAGAAGCCCCTGATTTCATAGTGACACATTTAATGCTTTGTTGTAATGTGTCTATCTTTCCTATATCCATGGCATGCATTCAGGATATTTGTGTGCATGTATGAGGTAACGAATGCCTGGAGTACGGGATGCTCTTTGAGTGCCTCAATTTCCTGGCGCTTCTCTAAATTCTTTAATAGACAGTTATGACCCTCCCAATTGTATGTATTTTGACAACCTCTGAAGAGTAGATCCACGCAGGCTTGACATGTGGGCAACTTTGCACCAGATCTGCAGATCAACAGAACGAGCTTGCTATTAAATCTGTTACCAAACTGGTATATTCTAGAGAGTATAATTTGCTTTCTGACTTTGAGAACATTCAATCATGTGATTTCTCCTTTTACTATAGCTGGTAAAATAGCTATGGCTGGTAAAATAGCTCAGTAGGTTGAGCACTCGCTCCTGCGATGTGTGTCTGAACTGCAGGTTGCATGTTTGAATCCCGGCAAGGCCAACTCAGTCTTTCATCCTTCTGAGATTAATGAATGATTACATTCATTTCCTCTCTGCTTCCCATGACTGTTCCTCGCTGCTAGGGCTTTGGTGGCCCCCTTCTTGCTTGCATCTGGATCTGGAGAGCTATCGCTCTGTCAGGATAAGCCCTGTTATCTGCTGTGTGCCTCGCACCTGCAGCGCGAATTTCGCCAATTTCACCCTTTTTCTTAAAAAAAGAAGAAAATTGTGAATTGTTTGCTGGTGGGTGGCGGGTTGCCAGAAGAAGCAATTGTTTTCTCATTTTCTACCCAGCTTTTGGGTTTTGCCATTTTTAGCTATTTGGCAACCCTGATTACCGGCCCGTCCAAGATCGCCACATCTTTTTTCCTCTACTAAGGCTCCCTTCCTGGCCTGACTCCCACCCCCTTTGGTTGCCTGGGCCTTGATAGCCCAATCAAAGCAACCAGGAGGGGGGAGCCGGCACCATCTACTAAGCCCCATGACAAAGGCTCTGTCTGCTCCCTGTCTGCTACAGGTACGCTTCCCTCCCCCCTGGTCACCCATGATGCTGTGTGTGCTCCCAACCGCCTCTGGCTGCTCGTAATGCTGTGTGTGCCCCCCACTGCTCCCTGATCGCCAGTGATCCTGTGTGTGTCCCCCGCTGCCCCCTGGTCGCCCATGATGCTGTGTGTGCCCCCACTCCCCCTGGTCGCCAGTGATACTGTGTGTGCCCCCCTTTCTTGCCATTGATGTCCTCCTCCTCCCACTCCTTGCATCCCACACTTCCAAGCCTGATATGCCCCCCAACTAAGGTTTGCATTTACATGCTGTTGCCGCCCTGCAACATAGGGTAGGCACCATGTATTTGCCTTTGTTTGACTTTTGCATCTGTGTGCTGCTGCCGCCCTGCAACATGGGGTAGGTACCATGTATTTGCCCATTGATTGATTTTCACATCTGTGTGCTGCTGCCGCCCTGCAACATGGGGTAGGCACCAAGTATTTGCCCTTTGTTTGACTTTAGTATCTGCGTGCTGTTGCCGCCCTGCAACATGGGGTAGGCACCATGTATTTGCCCTTTGTTTGACTTTAGTATCTGTGTGCTGTTGCCGCCCTGCTACATGGGGTCGGCACCATGTATTTGCCCATTGCCGGACTTTCACAACTATGTGCTGCTGCCGCCCTGCAACATGGGGTAGGCACCATGTATTTGCCCTTTGTTTGACTTTAGTATCTGTGTGCTGTTGCCGCCCTGCTACATGGGGTAGGCACCATGTATTTGCCCATTGATTGACTTTCACATCTGTGTGCTGCTGCCGCCCTGCAACATGGGGTAGGCACCATGTATTTGCCCTTTGTTTGACTTTAGTATCTGTGTGCTGTTGCCGCCCTGCAACATGGGGTAGGCACCATGTATTTGCCCTTTGTTTGACTTTAGTATCTGTGTGCTGTTGCCGCCCTGCTACATGGGGTCGGCACCATGTATTTGCCCATTGCCGGACTTTCACAACTATGTGCTGCTGCCGCCCTGCAACATGGGGTAGGCACCATGTATTTGCCCTTTGTTTGACTTTAGTATCTGTGTGCTGTTGCCGCCCTGCTACATGGGGTCGGCACCATGTATTTGCCCATTGCCGGACTTTCACAACTATGTGCTGCTGCCGCCCTGCAACATGGGGTAGGCACCATGTATTTGCCCTTTGTTTGACTTTAGCATCTGTGTTCTGTTGCCGCCCTGCTACATGTGGTCAGGATCAATGGATGTGATCACCATGCACTTCTCTTTTGCAATTGGCGTAAGACTGTATTACCTTTTGCACGTTCCACGATGTTGTGATTTACCTCTTACACTTCCTTTTCTGTTACCTGAAGCACTGAAACTAATCTCTTAAGTTTAAGCACCTAGATATCTCAGGGTTTTTCGTTTTATATAAATAAATGAACAAACAAACAAACAAACAAACAAACACAGATTAGGTGATATTGTATGTATATTTGTTCTACATAAAGCGCTTAAGCGCAAGTGCTACATAATAAATAAAAAGTCATTATCATTTGGCCTTGGACATCTGCTTGCATTCACAGTAATTTGGTAATATGGGCCTATACACACTGATATTAATTATAACTACTGTGATCCATTCTTGTATGAACTGTATATCACATAACAGTGATAAGGTAACCATATTTTTCATAGTGTACTTAGGAACAACGCTATGTGATGCCACTTCCTGTTTTGTCAAGGGGCAAAAGTTTGTGTTCCATCGCTTCCCGTGATGTTACTTTGGGGTGGGGTCAAATTACATTACTTCTTGTGATGTCATCGGAGGTCAAGAGTTGTGTGATGTCACTTTCGCTACCCATGGCATTTTGGTGAAATGATGTCCCTGTCATCGTTGATGCCTCCTGGGTTTAGTTTGATCTGTCTAATCAGTAGTCTTAATTTTTGAAAATCGGAACATGGTACTGCAGTGTCAATTACTTCCAAAAGTGCGCTCTCATCTGTGATATGTGATGTATACCCTCATGGAAGTGCCGATCTACACATGACTGTGATTTGAAATTAGACCTGTGTTCATTTTCACAGAAATGTCACCTTGCGAGTTGTTTGTCCTACATTATAGTTGCCTCAGGGACAGCAAATGCAGTAAATTACATCTACTGTATCGCATGTTGCTATATGCTTCCACCGTATATTTTCCTGTGCGGTTTTCACCTTTCATTGCAACATTTAGAAGTGGGACACACCTGCATGTTAATACAAGTTATTATTATATGCCATCACTAATGAAAAGAGCTAGTGCAATCAGTAGGATTTCTTTTGTTGGATCATTTTGAAATAAACTTCTATCAGTGTTCATCTAAATATAAAGTGAACATGGAGTTCTTGAGAGAGTTGTGATTCAGAGAACTAAACATGGAAGTCCTGCACAGCAAGGTGAACCTGATTGCACTACTGATTACTAGTGTTTCATTTCAAAAGGTTGTTTCAACACCATAATCAACCTTTGGCTACTGAAACATAAGCATGTTACTCCTCATGGTCAACTGTGATGGCAGATCATTGAACAAAGACTAACAAACAAGATTGTGGAATGTAAATGATTTTCATACTTTAATGTCTTTTGTCAAAGTAGAGCAAGTCATTAATTGTGAAAAGCCATACATTTCCCCAGCAGTTATGTTCTCTTATAAAGTGTTAACCTGTTTTTGGATGTCCAGCATGCTGCAAATGTCCTAGCAGTCTACACATCGGAAGGCCTCAGCAAGATGGCACACAAAGATTGTTGTGCTAACCTTACCAGAACCAAAGTTAGTCTACATTTATTATTATTATTATTATTATTATTATTATTATTATTATTATTATTATTATTATTATTATTATTATTATTATTATTATATTTATTAAGCGTGAGCCTAGCTTTGAGAAGCAACATAGGTATACAAACAGTACATATACATAACATAGTACTTTACAGAGTTAACAACAGAACAGATATACACTGGGGGTAGGATACAGAGGGGCAAAGAGAAGGGGAAGAGGTGTACCAGGTGGCAGGTAGGAGAGGGGTGGGCAGCGTCTAGTGAGTCAGATGGCGCAAGGGGTGACTGATGGCCTAGTTATTGAGGAGGAGAGGCTCATTGAAGATTTGGGTCTTGAGTTCTTTTCTGAATTGTAGGAGCACGGGGGTGAGTCTGATGCTGGTGAGGAGGAGGTTCCATAGTCTTGGGGCATAGGCAAATAAGTCTTGTTCCCTGGTCCTTTCCTTTTGGCAGCAGTGGATTTCAAGTCTGCATGTGTCCAGGCTTCTGCTGGTGCGCTGTCTGCCAGAGATGCTGAGTTTCCCTGCGAGGTTGCTGATTGATTTGAGGGCGACTGCCTTATAGATGATGCAATAGGTGATTTGTGTGTGCAGTAGGAGCCAGTGAAGGTCGATGAGGGCCAGGCTTATGTGGTTCTATTGTGTAGACCATTGATGAGGCATGGAGCCGCATGTAGGACACTACTCAGGGGCAGAAGTGAGCACTATGGGAGGCCTTTGAGGAGTGCAGGTAGGATAGGACCAGTGCTTGAACAGTGGATTTAAAGCTGTATGGAGGGAGGATGTGCTTGACTTCCCCAGGGGGCAGAGCTGATTCCATGCTGTCTGAGCTTAATTAACAATGTGCGTCTTGAAGGAGAGGTGTTTGTTGATGTGGAACCCGAGGGACTTGGCACAGGAGCTGAGCACCGGTGTGAAGCCTACAGAGTTCATGGTTGATAGCCCGATCTGTATGTCTGTGTGTTGAGTGTTCAGTATTGTCGGTATACATTGGCCTTTTGGAATAAAAACTGTAATAACTTTGAAGGTAGACATAAAGGTTCTCTATGTTATCTGTGTCTCCGCATGACTGTGGGCAAATTTGGTTAACAATATATATAAACTACTTCTACTTTAATATAGTGTCGTATTGGGAAATACAATTATAAATGCCATTGTACGTAGGTTGTCATTTTTTTATCAACTGGTTTCCTGTGACTTATACTGCTGTCAGAAATGTGTATTGTTGTTTGGTGGTAGGGGTTTCACCAACAATACATGTGGTGCTGAGGCTTGGCTATCCCCTTTGTTCTCCACTGGGAAACAGCTTGACCCGTTCCCCAGATGACATGACATACCCACAGGGTGAGAACATGTGCTTCAAAGGAGGTTTTTATTTTCTTTATTTTAGTTTGTTTTGTGTTTTATATCTCAAGGGGTCTTGTCCTAGTTGTAATGCTTCGTTTTTGTTTCTGTTAGAATATGGCTTTACTGTGTCTATTTCATGGGTATGTCTGTGATATTATCTACGACCCCCTTTGTGTTCATGTTTTCTTTCAGACATGTGTATCTGTTTTGACCCTGACAAAGATGGCTGCATGTTTGGCTAAACCTCAAAGCTTGTTGGTCCTTTTTTAGGCTTCTGTGCAATCAACTAGCCTTTAATGTGTGCAGGCAGATAATGAATTGTTGAATGGCACATTATGTATGTTATTTTATCTATATGAGGTGACGAGTTTTTTTCATGTTAACTTTGGTGTTGAAATATGTAATGAATTGTGTCTGACTCAATGGTTCAAACCTTTTTGATATTACTAAATTGTATATTATAAATGTGTACTCTTTCACCACAGTTTGTTCAGATCTTATTCTTTTTACCTCAATTATTGTGTGTTATTGTGATTAGTATACACTTAATATTCAATCAAAGTATTTCACCATAGAGTATCTTGTTTTGAATAAGCTTTCCCACTGAAACATGAGTATATTTTGGGGTTTGTTCACTTCCCTGGGAGCTGACAGCAAAAGTGAAACACCTTATTGCAGTAGCAAGGATTGGACCCTTACAGAAGGCTTGGAACTGACCAACCTGCTGTTGCTAATTGACTATATAATTGGGTGTACCCCAATCCCCAAGGACTCATCTGGAAAAATGATTTTCCTGGAAATGTATTGGGCTATTAGTCTGCCAAAAATGCCCAACCGTGGGGATGTAGATGAAGATCTACAAGGAGGGAGCAAGTCCTTCCCCCCACCGACTTCAGGTGAACATTTCAATTGGCTTTCTGCTTGAAAGTGTGCCTACTTCTGGAACACTTGCACAACAGGGCTCTCCCTACTGGAAGTGAAAAAAGCTGCAGGTATGGTCTGGCAACCTACCTAACTTTTCTCTGAAATAGGCAGGGGCAGTGACCCACATCACTTTCAGGGTGACATTATGTATGGGGACATTATTACCTGATGCTTGGGGAAGGCACCCAGAAGCCAGGTTCAATGCAGTTGAGCCTAAAAAAGAAAAGGAAAAGGTATACCACAGTGGTTCTGTCCCGGTCAGCTGTTTTTAATGGCCCTAGTGACAATTCAGAGACTATAAGTTTGCCGAGGCGGTAACAACTGTACCGGTAAGTCTGCCGGTACCATTGTTACCGGACTGTCAAACTACGAGTTCTGCTCGCGAGTGCCTTCCGCCCACCAGGTCTGACGTGGCAGGCGTACCAGCACATGCAAGCAGAGCATGTCAGATGCACCAGCACCATTCTGAATGGTGCCGGTACATCCAACTTCCCCATTCCCATTCAGCCATATGGGGCTCAAATGGGAATGGCAAGCATTTTTTTCCCGGGGCCCACGAATGAGCAATTACCGGGTCCGGCAGTGTCGTAATGACTTGGTAATGGCCCATTCGTGGGCTCCAGAAATAAAATGATACCGGGGAAGCCGTACCTGTTATACCAGCATGGCTGCGGCCGGTATTGTAATAAGCCCCATATACTTAACTTGAATTGTGCCCCTTTTAACCAAAAGTCGGCATGTTTCCTGAATTCCATTACAAGGGTTGGATGTTAGTGTTTTAATTAGTTTCTGTATCATTTTAGTTTGATTGACATCTCATACTTTATTTGAGCCATGATTCGATGTTTCGGTGTCATAGTACAATTGTTGTTTGGGATGCTTACTTGCAACGTGTGACTGGCTGTGAACTGTTGACAGGTTAGGCAATTGCAATTGCTGATAAAGTTTGTGACGTGTGAATTGAGCTCGGGACAGAACCAGGCCTCTTTTATTCGTGCTGCAATCACTTCTTTTCTTTTCCACTACTTTTCCCCTTCTTTTTCTGTGTGTGTGGGATGGTGTTGTTGAGCCAGGGCTGTTTTCAATAGAGCTAGAGTTTTCAATAGAGCTAGGGGCATCACTACTTTGCCTGTATTATTCTGCACCATAATGAATCTGTGGAGGACATTGTGCACCCTCTTTTGACCCATAGCTCCTTCTCCGCCATTGGAGCTGCTGCCTGTAATTCCATAATTTGATTATCAGGGATGTGTGTGTACCCCTCCTTCATCAACATTTGTCTTGCCCCCGCCCTACCCCTATCATTTTGTTTTTCTGGGAGTGTCCAAAGTTTGCCAAAATACGTGGCATGTTTGGCATGTGCGTCTGCCGTTTCATTACCTTTTGAGATAGGGTCATCCCCGTTAGTGTGTTCCTGACATTTCACCAAAGCTATTTCTTTAGGGTCATTTATTACTTCAATCAGTTCAGCAAGTAGGAGGGCATGTTGTACTGGTGTTCCATCTGCTCTTCTCAACCCCCTTCATTGCCATTTTATTAACCCTGAGTGCACTGTCGATGTGACATATGCACTGTCTGAATATATTGTTACCCTCTTGTCATTGCTCTCTTTTAGTACCAAAATTAGGGCCACTAGTTCTGCTGCCTGCGCTGAGAAATGCTGTGGTACTTGGACACATTTTACTGGTACATACATCCAGTCCTTTGTCAAACGAACCACTGCTGCTCCTGTCCTTTGTACCCCATCACTCTGGTCAATTGTTGAGGACCCGTCAATGTACATTATCACACCCCCCTCTAGGGCATTTTCCTCTACTTTTCTTGTGCTGGAGTATATTTCAATGGCTTGTGTGCAATCATGAGCGTCGTCACCATCTTCTACCACCTCTGTTATGAACCTTGTTGGGTTTACATTACTGCACCTTATAATCGTTTATTCTGGCTTGGAAAGAATGATCTCATATCCTGATGCCCTCTATGTGGTCAATGTTGATTTGGGTTTGTTCAGTATTTCAAAGAGGGCGTGTTCCACAAATAGTGTGGTAGGGCACCCCATTGTTATTGATGATGATTTTTCCACTGCAAAGGCTGTGGCGGCCAGGCTCTGTTCGCAAGGGAACATTACAGGGTCCAAGTGTCCACTGTAAAATGCTACAGGTTTGTGTCCCATGATTGTTTTTTGTGTCAGTACTGCCTTCATTACTGCCGAGTCACAATGTGAGAAAATGAAAAATTGATGCTCATAGTTTGGGGTGGCTAGTGCTGGTGCTGTTGAGATAGCGTGTTTCAATTCATCAAATGCCTCTTTCATTTCTCTTGTCCATCCCAACTTTTTATCCCCTTTCTGTGCTTCCTTGAGGGCCTCAAGTAGGGGTCCTATGTATGAGCTGTAGTCAAAAACCCACACCCTGCAGTAGTTGCATAGGCCCAGAAACTTCTGTAGTTCTCTCACTGTCTGTGGTTGTGGTGTGTTGGTTATTGCCTGTGCCCTTTGTGGTGCAATGTTCCTTCCATGTTGTGAAATGATCTGACCAATGTAGAGCACCTCCTCTTGGCAGTATTGTATCTTCTCCTTGTCTACCTTGTACCCCTTCTCAGCTAACACTGTGAGCATCTTCACTGAGTCCTTCCTACACCTCCCCTAGGTGGTGCCGCATATTATTATGTCATCCACATATTGCAGCACTGTGCTCTCCATCTCAATGTTTCTCAAATCCATTTGTGTCACTCTGTTGAAGATGGATGGTGACTCACAGTAGCCTTGGGGCAGTCTCTTTTGTTTCCATTGTGTGTTGCGGTATGTGAAGCTTGTCAGGTCTTGTGAGTCGGGGTGCAGATGTATCGAAAAGAAGCCATTTTTAAGGTCAATCACGATGAACCGTGATGCCTCTGCTAGTATTCCACATAGTATGGTGGCTGGGTTAGCTGCTATGGGGTACTCTGCCTCTACAATGTAGTTCAAAGGTCTTAGGTCCTGGATAAAACACCAAGACCCTCCTTTTGCTTTGAGAACAGGGTACACAGCGGTGTTGCATGGTGACTCTGATGGTACTAATATACCATTGTTTATTAGGGCTGTTATTGTTTCATATATGCCCTCATCTGCCTCTTTTGATAGTGGGTATTGCTTCACTCTTGGTAGCATTGCTCCTTTTTACTCCTCCAATGCTTTTTATGCAGCCAACGTCATATAGACTGGTGGTCCACAGGGATGTTGGGACAGCTGCCATGTCTTCCTCGTAAAATGGCACTGGCGTAGGGGCAGATGAATCTAGTGCCATAGCCATTTTTAGTGCCACTTGCTTGTATGTTTCTTTCAACCAGATGTTAATGCTCATTCCAAACACCATCTCTCCCTCTCCATTGTCGTCTGAGAAGAGCTCCTCATCTGATACCTGTGTAAGCCTGCACCCTTCTGCCAGTGCTATTACAGCTCTGCAGGCCCTCCCTTCCCTATCTTGGGCGTGAACTGCGATGTAGTCTGCAGTAGCCATAATTCTCTCTATGTTTACTGAAATCATTTTCCCCTCATTTTCACTTGCTGGTGTCTCTGGTCTGAATAGGTAAGCTGTTGGCCTCCTCTGAATTTTGCCCTCAATGCCGGGCAACCAAGCTATTGCCATGTCTGTCCCATATTGGAAGAGGTCTCCATCTACTGGCTGAGTCCGGGCCACTGTTTGGCCACAGTACGCCTGCAGTATTTGTCGTGTTGTGAGTATGTTAATGCCTGGTGTAGAGCAAAGTATGCCCTTCTCCGTGAAGGAGATGGTCATATTCAATCTGCTCATTATATCCCTTCCAAGTATGTTTACTGGTGACTGCTTCAAGTACAAAAGCGGAAGAGACATGTCGTGATCTCCTATAGATAAGGAGATGTTATCAGTGAAGGGAACCAACCTTCGAGCCCCAGAAAATCGTTCACTGTGCATAGCTTCGCCTGACAATTGAAACTTACCCTCCCTTATGCAAGACCTAGTGGCCCCGGTGTCAACTAGGAAGGAAAACATTTTGTCACCTATCGCCACCTGTATGCGTGGTTCCTCCACACTATTAGGTGTGACCAATAGGATGGGACACATCAAAGACATCTGTGGGCTGTCCTATTGTGGATATAGTGACTGACCGCTTCCTGTGTAAGGGTTGTGGCCCAATATTGTCACCTTCCCTAGCTTTGTTTGCTGTAGGGGTGCATCAGTTGTTGATAGTACACTGTCCTGTACTTGTGTGAGCTGCTGTACTGGTTGTACTTGAAGTTGTTGTGTTGCTATCGCCTGTTGCCTTGGTGGTGTGTATGTTTGTACCCGTATCTGTGGCTGTAGTGGTGCCTGCTGTATTTGTGGTTGTTGTAGGCAGGCTGGTTTTTGTGGCTGGGGTTGTTGCAGTGGCGCTTGTTATTGTGGTAGGCATTGCTGTGTTTCTTGTTGTTGTTGGTAAACTTGTTGTTCCCCCATAGGCCCTTGTTGCACCTTTTCTCCACATGCTACTTGTGTTGTTCTCATCCTGCAGGTGCGTGACATGTGTCCCACCATCCGACATATCCAGCATATTGGTGGTTCCCTGGCCTGCCATGGGAAACCCCCTGTGTTGTTTTGATATCCTTGCTGTCCGTTTGGGTAGTAGCCTCGGAACCCACCCCCTTGTTGTTGTGTGGGCGGGCCGTATCCCCTCCCTCTCATTATGCAACCCCTCCCCCTGTAGTTGTATGAATACCCATTTCCCATCTGCATATATCCTCCTCCTGTGTATGCCGTGTATGGTGGGGCCGGGGGCATCTGTTGTGTTATTATTTGTGCTGGCTGCTGTAGTTGTGCCGCTTGTTGTTGTGTTGTGTCTAGTGCAGCAGTAACCTGTGTGGGGGCGGGTGTAGTTATTAGTGCTCCTTCCATGGCATATTTTGATAATTTGCTCTGTACCTCCTATCTTCCTCCTTTTGTTTCATCTTTTCTTGCCACACCCTGCAGTGGTGAACTATAGTTAGTTGGATTGCTGGCCAGGCCTTAACGTCCATCCCCACTATTTTCTTCAGTTGCCTTTGTACTTGCTCTGTGTCCAGTTCATGAGTTCTGGATGACTACCCCTATATAACACCCCTCTCTTAGAATCCCCCTGAACCCACTGAGCGAAGAAGTAGTTCTGTTTTGCAAGTTTAAAAGGTTTATTTGAGAATGTAAACAATATATATATATATATATATATATATATCACACTTTATAATAAATTAATAATTGAATATCACACTTAATCTGAGCAGTAATCAATAATGGATAGTCTGACACTAGACACTTCTTTATAATCAATGATGAGTGGGTATAGGATGGATAAGATAGCAACAATACTTTTATGGTTTCAAATAGATGCAATGTGGAATGAAAATGCAGTACAGAAAATAACTTGATAGGATTTCAGCAAAAGACAATGTAATCACTTTCTTGGACAATTCACCCCCCCCCCCTTTATGCAATGTAAGGAGATGAAGATGAGAGCACACAGTTCTTAGGAATGCAATCAAATAGAATTCAGTTCAATTCCCACCCAGCAGCTTATACAACAGATAGGAGTTTTGAAACACAGGCAAAATGCTTTGAATATGGTGACAATGCAGTGAGAAATATGCTGGAAATGCTTTTAATTCCCTTCAGGAGGTTCAGGGTGAGTGGTATTTAGTTAATATTAGTTCAGGCTCACTCTAGCAATGATTCAGGGATGGTTCTTAAGAGGCAAACGAAATTTAGCAGTCCAGGCAAAAGCAGCTATCTTTTTACAAGTAAAGAAATCGGGCCCAATCGCAAATCGTGAATCGTGATTGCGGAGAAAGTATAACGAAGTTGGTTCTAGGCCTGTTGGAAAGATTCTAACCTTTCAGAGGAAAGTTAAACCAAGTTCCTAGCCCAAACGGTTACGGAGTTATGAACAATTTTGTGAAGGTTGTTTTTCGGATTTGAAATTTTAAAAGTTCAAAGTGACAGGTTTCAGCTTGCAGCTAGAAAATGACAGGTGACAGCTTTGCAGCTGCAGAATTGACAAATGACAGTGGTGCAGCTTTACAAAATAACAAGTGACAACTTCTAGGAGGCAGTTCTGGTTAGATTAAAATAGTTTGTATTAGATTATTTTAACTAAGAGATTGGTTCTGCACAGTTCTGCTAGGTACTCACAATATATTTTTGAAATAGGCCTCGCCACGGATCTGGTCAGGTTTTGGACTGGACTCCGGTTCTGGTATCGGCACTTCACAGTGATCTGGGTCAGCTCTGCTCTGCTGGTCTAGCCTCTCTGGATTCTGGATACTGCTCTGCTTTCTGGGTACTGCTACAGGTTCTGGAGATTGATGGATCTCTGGATGTGAAGTCGTCGGTCAGCATGCTCCGCAGCAAATGGCATTGAATGTCCCTACCTGTCCCAGCAGTCTCTTTTTATGTGTTTTGAAAGTGGGTGTGTGCCTGGGCCTAGCTAAGCCTGCCCCTTTCTACTTGTCATTGGCCCAATTCTCCCCTCTCCCATGATTGGGGGAAGGAAATGTGAGTTAGAGTGATGCTGTAGGTTTTATGGGTCAGAGGATCCTCCCCATGTCAGTTTGCCCACAAATCTATATTTGATTCAAATACATATTGCACAGATACACAGTTGTTTAATATTACATGCACCCATCACATATCACATGAGGTATACTCTGTTCAAACTCTGCTCTTCCTGAGGGCTTGCATTCAAAAATGGCAACTTATTTTTGATTTTAGTGGGTTATGCAACCTTGGTTCTTCATTAAAAGTTATACACATATACACAGGCTGTCCATACCTACTCCAGTAAATTCCCATATCTCTAGCTTAAACACAGAGTATGTGGTGTCAATAAATAGCGGTGTTTTGCCCCAGAACATCACACAAATTGGAGTTTGGGCTTGAATCGAAGGTACGTTTTTTAAATTAAGGCTCTCAAAGTTATACATTCCTGTCATTTGATTACAAAGAGTTATCAGTGTTTCTGTAAAATATATATTTTGCTTTCAATTCAGTTCTCAGAGTGTTGGAGTCCGCCTCAAAGACTTGGGTGGGTCAGTGACCATGCCTCTGCTGGCAGGCAGGCCTTTGTTGACAGGAAACAGTCAACAGTCAAAATCAACATATTCTATTCAAGTGCAAGAGCCTATTGTGTGGTCTCTGGGAGGCTTAGGTCAGCAGACCAGGGGGTCACTTTGCATTTGGTTATTGTGACCATGTGATATCCTGGGCTGTGGTGTGAATCTCTTGAGGTGAGAGGGTTTCCCAGGCTTCTGGCCTCTGGGAACAGCAGGTGGCTAATTTTTGATTAAAATGCAGCCTTTGAAGTCAGCTGAGTCAAATTCCTTTGTCAGCAACTGCACTCAGTTCTCCTGTCAGAGTTTAGACCGCTAGCGCCGCCTTGGGGATTTTGTTGGTACTGCATCCATTTTTGGGATCTTTCTTGGATTAATGCATTCCAAACAGGAATAGTTCTTACCTGGTAGTAAATAATCCTTGCTTAACATTGTTTTGATGGGGCTCCTTACAGTAAAATGGTTATGTCGAACCCCACAAAAGGGTTGAATCTTTAAAGTGGTCTGATGAGCCACGATTTCAGCAGCTTTTTGACATCAGTAACAGTGGATTTTTTTAACAAAGATCTTTCTTTACACTGGTGGGTGGCAAGTTAGGAAACCATTTTGGTGTGCGCACAAACTGCGTGGTTCTCCTGGATTCTGGCACACATGTGGGCTTTTTGGCCATCTTGGATTTTCTAAGCCCACAGCACCAAATGTTGCAGCATGATAGCTCAAACGTGGGTCAGGACACCCAACATATGGTAGAACATTGCTAGTATTTTATCCCACAGCTCCCACGTTTCCAGGCGCCACTTCTCCTGAATCTCCGGGATGTAATCAACAGGAACCTTGTTCTCACGCATCTTGCGTGACATTATTGCTCCTATGCCTGACGTTTATGGGTACTGGACCCTCAATGCCTGCCACAGCGCATGTCTGCAGTTGGCAAATGGTGCTCCATCATGTGACGTGTCTGTTGTTGAGACCCCTGGGAAGCCTGCCCTTTTCCAAATGTCATATGCAGCATCCCCCAGTATTGAGATCAGGAGCCCACCACTAGCTTTTGCCCCGCAGTGTGTTATTCCATTTCATATATCCACTTCCCAGCTCCTCCACTTAGTGATGGAAGTCTGCATTTTATGTTCTCTTTATCGGCATGTTTCCGGGGGACATATTGTGGTCTGGCCCCTCCCCTTTCCAGAAGTGGCATCAAATTGTACCCCATTATTTCCCCCAGTGCCCGTGGGGTTATGTCAGTGTATTCATCCACTTCCTCTGTGTCAGTTAATTCTTCAGTGATATCAATATTACAGTGGTTTGTTCTATCATCCCCTTCATCCTTCCTCCCTCTCCTGTTACCCTCTTGTCTCATCGTGGGCATGCTTGCCCACTCTTCCTGCCTGCATCCTGGGAGGTCCCTAAGTCTACCGACATATGGGGTGTGTGCAGGGGTGGGTGTCAGTGATCGTGGTGTTAGTGAGCGTGGTGTTTGTACTGGTGTTGGTGTTAATGGTTGTGGTGTTCTCCTTGTTGCCTCTCTTACCTGTGCTTCTCCTGTGTTTTCTTCTTCCCTTCTTCCGCATGCCCATGGTGACTCGCAGTTAGTGTGTGTGATGTACAGTTTCTCTAAACTCTCTCTACTGCCCTCTCTTCCACTTTTTCCCAAACATTCTTCTTCCTCGCTGCAAAATCCATCAGGAAAAGATAATCCCCACTCTGTGCATTTTCCCCCTCACTGTTACCGTCCTTAAATCTATTAAGTCCGCTTCCTTGCGCTCACCTGCTTTAACAATGGCCCCCTGTGTTGACGTTGTAGCCACCTCCGAGTCCTGGCGTGTGTATGTCCTTACTCCGTGCTCCACTCTCCTATCCCCTCTCTCCTCTTCCTTCTTTCCCATTATTTCACCACCTATGTCCACTCTCTTTCTGTATTGTGCTTCCATTACCTCTGTACTTACCTTTGCTAATGTTCTCTTGTCTTCTTCCTTTCTCCCGCATTTTCCCCCTTCCCTTTTTAATATGCCTTCTATTACTTTACCTTCTTCATACTTCCTGGCTCTTTCAGATAGTATCATCTTTTTCCACAGTTCCATTTCACTGTCCTTTTCTTCCTCCTTCTTTTTCATTTCCCGATGTTCCGCGCGTGACACCCTCTCTGCTATTGCCCTTATCCGCTCCTCCTCCTTCTTCCTTTCTTCTGCTCGCTCCTTCATCCTCGCCTGTTCATCCCTATTCTCCTTTCTTTCCTGCTTCCTTCCTCGTGTTTCTAGCTTGAACTGTCCGATCAGAGCGCTTCATACTTCTCTTAATTCAGCCAACCTTTCCTCCAACATTTCATCCACTACCTGTGACAGTCGCCCTTCCCTTGTATTACTCACCTCTGTCCCTGTCTGTGCGTTTTCCATTTCTTCTTTATTCACTCTCCTCACTACGTCCTCTTCTTGCCCTGTTAGTGTCCCTCTGAGCTTTAGTAGCACCTGTGCTGCTGTCCATTCATCTTGTCCTATGTTTGCCGTTTTTCCCACAGTTCTCTACTCGTCCCCGTCCCTGTCTGTGTTGTGCTTGAGTCTATTGTGTCCGTTGCCGCGGCCCCCCTCTGGTAGCTATTTGTAGGGGTGTATGGTGGAGGGCTGTGCACGGGGTTTGAGTACCCCTCAGTGGCTGTTAAATGTTGTCTGGCGGTTTCTATTAATTCTGTTACTGGGTACAACCCTCCTTCTTCCTTTTTTACTACCTTTGCCAGAGGCATTTCGTCTGTCCTTTCCTTTTCCACCTTTGCTTCTGATATTGTAACCAATCCTTCTTTCTCCCTCTTGCCCTCTCCTGTGCATAGTGCATTGCTGCCCGCCGTGTCCACGCCCCCTCCTTTCTCCTTCTCCTCTTTACCCTCCTTCGTTTCCTTGCTCCCTTCTCCTCTGTTGCCCCTTCCATGGTAAACATTACCATTGCCCCTGGCCTGGCTCCCTGGAACATCTTCCATAAGTTAAACATTTCTATATGGTGGGCTAATTTATTTCCTTTGTAGGTGTTGTTTATGTATGTCAATAGCGAGTGTTGGGTGTATGAGTCAAAGCTGCCGTTAGGCGGCCATGGTGTTAGTATTTTGTTATCTGCCATTGCGTCCAGTCAATGCTGTATTTTATAATGTTCTCCTTATGAGGTGATAGGGACGTGCAAATGTGCTGAGGGGACGTAGTTAAAGTGTTCCCTCTCACTCAAGACCCCGACCCATAGTATGTGGCTTTTTTATAATTTTCTTTTCCCACCATCGACCTTCTTTACCTACCTAAGTTGGGGACTTCCGACTGTCTGCTGAAAAGTAATACAATTGCAAGTGTGCAGTTTCTTCTCTTTTATTATTTGTTCCCCTTGATGTCACTAGCATGGCCCCCTGCGGCCGTGGCACACAAAGCCCCCTGTGGCTGTGTGCCCTGTGTTGCATGCTTTTACAGCCGCCCCACCTTCCTCTTTTTTTTTTGTCAAAACAACCCCCTTGCGGAGCATTACCGGCGTTCTCCGTGCGCGGCCATCTCTCCCCTTTTCACCCCTCCCTTATCGAGAGTTGCCAGTGATCACCGTGCACGGCCTCCTCACCTCTTCTATCCCACCATTTCCCCTTCCTGTCCCCTGGCCACCCCTTGATCAACACGAGATGGTCGCAGTGTCCTATACAAGCCCTATGGGTGACGTCACCAACTTCTGTAAACTATTACCGGTAAGAAACCTTTATTTTTTATTTTTTTTTGCAATATTTATTTTAAAAAGATTACAATATCACAAACATATTTACAATAAAATATAAACATCATGCAATAATCACCTCAAATCAACTTAACTATATACATCAGAAACACCCCCCTCCCCCAGGAACCACGATACAATCAATAAAACAAATCTAATACAGTAACAGAAATTAGCCCCAGATCTTATTAAATAATGCTTCTTTCTTTTCTCTCCGATACAGCACTCTCTCCATATCAGCTAGAGAATGCATCTCAGCAATCCATTCCTCAATAGTAACAGGGGTAGATGTTTTCCAATGTCTCAAAATTAGCTTCTTCCCCACCATTGCCACACAAAAGATCCATTTCTTCTGAGAAGTAGTCAGGTCGTCCAACAAATCCCCACTACCCAGCACTACGGTCTTAAAATCATATGAACCTTCTCGTCAAGAACCTTTTCACATATCTGTTCAAATTCAAACCACAGACCTCTCACCCTTGAGCACTCCCACAACATATGTTCAAAGGTGCCCACCTCGTGTAAACATGCCCAACATTCAGAACTGTCAGTCATCCCCCTCTTCATCATTCTCTCAGGCATCCAATATGTCCTATTCAAGATCTTTATTTTACACGATCTGTCTGCAAGACTCAAAGAACACAACTTCACGTTCTCACAAATACACGTCCAATCATCCTCCATAATATCTTCTCCAATTCTTCGATTCCAATCCAATTAGGCTGATAGTTCGACACAACCAACCTATAAACATAACTAACCAGGCCACATCCACTCACTCCAGGCTCCCAAACCACCATATCCATATTGATTTTCTTTCCCATATCCACAATCCCCACCGCCCTCCTAATCTTCCGATAATCTGCCAGTCTAAAAGTAGGAATGCCATACTTCAACTGTATCTCCCTAGCCGTCAACCAATTAACTCCATTGAACAGATCACCAATCCACCGCACCTCAGCCAGGTACCAATCATGCCAGAACAACATTTTCCCCTCATGTGTAATACTTGAATTCAGCCAAATCGAAGCACTCGGATCTTTCAATGCCTTGAAACCCAAACACTCACACAAAGCCACCCATGAGGTCCACAAACTCCTGGTCAGTGGGTTTACCATCTTAGCTTGACGTGGTTTACTGGTCAGCACAGCCCCAGGCAACAAAGGTCCTACATGGCTAGTCTCTGCACACACCGGCTCATCTTGCTCCGATTTGAAAAAAGCCAATATATACCGAGACATAAAAGCCAGATGGTACGCCTTGAAATTAGGGACCCCCAGCCCACCTTTAGATAAAGGTAATTGCAGTTTGCTAATTTTCAGACGTGGAGGTTTACAGTCCCACAAGAATTCCTGCATGAGTCTGTCCAACTCACGTCAAAAATGTTTCTCAATGTCTAATGGGACCATACTCAGAACGAAGTTTATTCTAGGAGTCGACACCATTTTCAAAGCGTTCACCTTCCCCCAAAGGGAAAGGTTCAACAAACACCATTGTTCCAATTCCAATTTGAAATTAGTGCACACCATGGTCATATTTACACTCACAAAATCAGCTACATTTAGCAAAATCCAAACCCCCAAGTACAGTAGTTTATCAGCACACCACCTAAAACCCAACCTGGTAATAAATTGTTTGTCATACATCGGCACCAATGGTAAAACCTCCAATTTTGCCCAATTGATCTTGTATCCAGAGCACTGACTCTCCAAGGTTCTTAAGGACCAATAATAAGTCGTCAGCGTATAACCACATTTTTTGCTGCATACCCCAACAATTAATGCCCTGTAGTCCCTCCTCATTTCTCAACATTATAGCCAAAGGTTCAATACTAAGAACAAATAACAAAGGTGACAATGGGCAACCTTGTTTCGTGCCACGTTCCAATGCAAACGATTTTGATCTCTGACCATAAGTTTTAACATCAGCTGTAGGCCTGGTATACAGCAGTTTAATCCAAGAACAGAACTGAATCCCAAAACCCATCTTATCCAAAACTTTAAACATGAATTGCCAATCAACTCTATTGAATGTCTTCTCCGCATCAAGTGATAGGACAGCCAAGTCTTCAGACAACTCTGACGCTTTCGCAATAATACAAAGCAGTGTCCGCATGTTACTGGACGTCATCCTACCTTTAACAAAACCAGACTGATTCCGATCTATCAATTTAGGCAAAAGATTTTCTATTCGCAGAGCTAGAAACTTAGCCAAAATCTTATTGTTCACATTAATCAAACTAATCGATCTGTAACTGGACGCCAGTGATTCATCCCTGCCTTTCTTTAAAAAGACAGAAATAGTAGCATGTCTAGTAGTGTCAGGAAGTATACCCTTAGCCTTGAAGGTCATATACATGTCCGTCAACAGAGTCAACACAGAATTAGGCAACCACCTATAGAATTCCACAGGCAGTCCATCTGGCCCGATGACCTACCAACATTCAATTTTGATATTGCCTTCTTGGCCTCATCCACCGTGATATCTCCCTCCAGTAAAGAAGCCTCTTCTCCAGAAATATCTGGAACTTGAATACCCTCCAGAAAGTCTCCATTTGCGGCGTCAATATGGGTTTCATATAAGATCAAAGAGCGCGCAATATGTTTTAACCCTTTTGTCCCCGTAAACCCCAAAGCTGTCTTCCCACCTCACCAGGAGTGGAGGATGCACCAATCAATTACTTATTACAATCGGACTGCGCACGCTGCGTCGCCTTATTTGTGATATGCTCACCTCTCTCGGGGAGCTTAACCAGCCAATCGTCTTCCGCACTTGGGAACAAAATTAGCTACCTCCTGTGGGGAAACTTCATCTACCTAACGAGCTTCAACTCTCAATTAGTAGGAATCCACATCTATTTATTGATCTATAACATCAATTCATAGGAAAGCCACATCCCTCCCCTACAGGTGCCTGCGATCTGGACAAATCAGTTCCTTCCAACAACCAGACGTGGTGCCTTTCGGCTCCACCCAATTCCCTTTGTGACGTGGTTGAAGACGGCCCTTGTGCCTGTCCTATTACCGCTCACTCGTCTATCACCACTTATTAATCAAATCTTCTGCAACACACTGTAAACACCTCCCGCCACACACAACATTACATTGCTGGTTGGGCATGTCATACTCACCAAGTCCTTGTGAGCCCGGCCGCTCGACCGCGTGCACCCCTCCAAAGCAACTCACCACCTCCGCTCATCTGGACCACATCTGGACAATCGCCAACCGCGGGCGGGATACTTCTCAAGTCGGCTCGCGAGGGCCAATATCTGGATTGCGCTGTCCGGTCTTCTCGCAGTTCCGCGATGGTCCTGTAGTCCTCAAAGGGACAACGGCAGAGGGGGCCGCGCTGCCGGATTGCCTCGTTGCAACAGGCCTTGGAACGATGCTCTCAGGGTAATAGACCTCAAACAGATCTCAGCAGTGCCTCCAACTTGTCAGGGTGATTTTCCCGGGGCCAGGGCCATCCGCTGACCTTCGGGGCTCGGGGGGCCCCAACTCCTCCCGCATCCCAAAAGGAGCATGAGACACACCCAAGAGCAAGGTAATATCTGCTGTTTATTAGAGTAACGGCAGGGATACGCTCAGACCATATGCATCCAGAAAGGTTCTCGTCCTTAGTGGGGCTTGCAGGCCCTTTTTACAGCAGTATACGCGCTACTTGCGTCACCTGGGAAAATCATCACAAAACCTATCGCCACTTCGGGTTGGTTCCCCGAGTGGTAGGGTTAGTATAGTTACGCTATGGGAGGAAATGTTAGTGGATAAGGATGGGTCAGGTGGTACACTTCGGCTGTCCCTAACAGTTGCTCTATTGGAATTGTTACAAGGGGACCCTTGGTGATTGGCTAAGAGTGATGGTGTCAGTGATGAGCCCCTTGTGTTCTGATTGGTTCTCCCGTGAGACCCAAGCCTGGGTCCATCGCCGTTCCCAGCTCACGGTGTACCTGACATTAGCAACAATGTGCATCGAGAACATGTCAGTGACTGCTGACAGAGTACCTTGGTTGAGTGGTTCAAAGGCAGTTCAGGGTAAGAGCAGTGTGCAAAGGTTGGTTGTATAGTGTAGACATATTGTGGAATAAATCTGAAATGAAAACCCACCAACCAGTGTTTCTTCGATTACTCACATATGTCCATCATTCTGTGTGGTGCTTACTTGAAAAATTCCTGCAATCCTGCAAAATATAGAAAACAATCAGGCTGTTCACAATTGCGTGCACCTTGATCTCTAATAAGATTTCAGTGCACATTGCACTGTGAAATCTACATAGGAAATGTGCTAAAGACACATTTAATCACTTTGCAGAGGGAAGTGGATTTTTTAAATGGATTTCACTCATTTGCCAAGCCCTTTGAAGCCCCATGTCTAATATGGTGGTTAACTAAGTCCTACTGCTAAACTGCTGAACCAGGGAGGGTTCTGCTTTGCAGCACTTTCCTGGTTGCTCCATCCTTTCTGGATTAAGTTGAGTGGTTTAGGAGTAGGGCCCAGTATGTGACAGTCCCTCGGTTTTAGGAGATCCTGACGGTTCAGTGATCAGGTGCTCCATGGTGGCAGTTCTCCCTTCTGTAAACATTCTCCCTGTGTAAACTGGCAGATGCAGCTGTATGTACATAGACGCCATCAGGGGTCTCCACCCATCTCGAATAATGTGTGGCTCTTGCTATGCCGAGCTGTTTCTCTTTCCGAGGTTATTGACTTTCAGCCGAAACAGTAACAACTGATGTGCCGCGCGGCCCCTTGAGCAATGTTGGCCAACAACAACGCTCCTATATTCTGCAAAGTTAGAAGTGCATAGATGAAAGTTGTTCTTGAACTGAAATGTGAGAGGATGTTTTCATATCTTTGACCCACGGGGCACCTATGCAGGAAAGCAATAGATTCAGAGCAATGACGCACACATCCCCACAGTTTCCTTCAAGCTGCGGCTTGTACTTTGACATCTCAAAACGCCTACTGTTTTTTTTCCCGCGGAGTGCCAGAAGGTATTCCGAGTACATGGGATCTCCCTGTCAAAGTGGTTTGAAGATCTGTGCTTTGAGATATTTCATTGTGCCTGGTCTGCTGTAATCCTACACATCTGGATTCCCATTTCTTCCATAGTAATAGCTTTTTCCATCAAGCACTGTTCTCTCTGGTGATCACTCACTCATATGAACATTACAGGCCATTCTAGCAACTGGCCAGAATCTTGACCTCTTAATTGAGTGTATATCATATACCCTATTGCACAAGGCCTGACCTCTGTGGCGTAACTGGAACACATTCATGGCAATTATTCAATTGCACAACTTGCCTTCTGTGAAGTAAGAGCGTCTTTTCCCCAACAAACAACATTGACGCACAACCACCACAAACGACCACAATGTAGTGGTTAGTAGGCTCGGTTTGTATATGCATGCCTCAATGTTTTGTTTACCAATAGCACGTGAATTAGTTGCAGCATGAATTGCATGCCGAGACGTATGAAGGAAGTTGCTGGAACTATTAGTCTGACTCAAATAGACACAGCGGGAGGACTTTCCATTCTTCCCTGTCTGTGGCAAACCCATCTAGAATCAAGCAGTAATAGTGGTTGGGGTGACCAGGTTTATGGGCGTCGTGGCCACTAATAAAGAAAGACGGGAAAGTATCATGTGCGTTGTCGGCTGCAGACAATGGAACCCTAGGCTACCCCTGTCTAGTGTAACAATACAAGAAAAACAAATTGGTTCCAAGTACATGCGCTGGCAATCACAATATGTGTGTAACAGCGTAACAGAAATTAATAACATATGGTGACTGATATGCCGAAGAGCCTTTTATTTCATCGTCAGAGTAATTGTGCCGACGCGTGTTTCGAACTTGCCGGTCTTTTTCAAGGCCCAAAGAAATGAATCTGTGACTCGCATATGTCCTGGCTAATTAGCCCAGTAAAGTGTCTGTTTTGGTATCTGGTAGGTATCAAGCATGATGTAGCGTAATGCATCCGTTCAAAATGCATATGGTGTGGTTTCCTTGATGGAAATGGCATGATGCCGATTGCAATTGTCATTGCAGGTGCGCCTAGTTTCAGTGACTCTGCCCTCGTCTGGCGTGTGCGAAGACGAGGGCAGGGTTACCTACCAGATGGATGCCTAAACCTCCTATAAAGCTATACATTTTCATGCCATACTGTAACTCCTGCACGCAGGGCCAGTATACAGTCTTCATCACATAATGATAACCTCTCATTTAAGAGCTTTCTCTACCACATACCAGTTTTCTATGATCACTTCAAAGTCATCATTGACCATTAAGCCAGTCAGAATGCATGGAATGCAATCAATAACTACTGTTATTGACCACATTCTGATCATTGCAGAAGCATTGGGAGAAAAGGCAGAGAGCGTTTCTCTACACCCAAGGAGCAGCCACCCAATGATTGCGTTCACCAGGGCAATCACACTCTGCTAGTATCATTTTTTGTTCACTGTAACTTCAATACGAAAGGAAACATCCAATTAAAAACAACTAAGTGTCATCTAAAATACGGAAAAACAAATTTCACTTTTGTTTGTAGGAACCATCTGCATTAACATTACCTCCAATGCATGCTCATGTTATGGCCATTTCATTTCAGCAAAGCTGGACATTAAAATGCTTACATTGTAAACACAAACTTGTTTTTTGAACATCCCAAAATAAAAATCACATTTAGTATACTCATATATTTTGTCAATTTACTTTATTGACTATTGCAGTTTGTTTTGTCTTCGACATCTCAATACCAAAACTAATATTCTTATCACCTCAACGTGCTGATAGTCATATACATCTCGGTAGGGGTCATGACCTTTCCTCAACTTATTGCCCTCGGCTGATTCCTATCGCTCGATAATGTACCCTGCTAAGGCGTGTAAGGCTATATAACATGTATGCTGTAGGTTTCGCGGGCACCTGATGTCACTTTCACGACATGATGAACATGCCGTGTTGTCGATTCTGTTCCCCATTTAGACGGCATACATTTTTCATTACAGAGTACAAGAGATTTCATTATCTGATAACGACTTTGCAAGGCAGGGTTTAGCGTCCCTCGATTCCTGGAGATCCCAGTATCTGCAGTGGGCAGGTCTTCCTTTAGTGGTCTGTATATCGGTGCAGGGTGCCTTGATGCAGTTGTCACACCTTATTTACATTTCAGAAATATACATGGTTTTGTATCTTTCCTTTGGCTGATGATGTGATACACTTTAAAGGAAGCAGCTGCATTTCCATTTGGTGAATAACACATTCTCACGCACAAAGCAGTTTTTTGTCGGGTTTTGTATGCATCGTTTCCTTCATCTCAGGATGCGCCATTTTAGAGCATTTTATAGAGTTCACAGTGTCGATGCATAATGTATCATCAGTGGAGGGGATGCTTTTGCATAGACCCAAGGGTGATACTTAATATGCCTTATCTAAAAGGAGGGGAATTTCCAGCAGAAAACAGCATATTTGAGCCATATTTTCTGGTGACTACTACTCAAAATAACAGATAGTGGGACTTGTGGTTAAAATTCATTACTTGTAGGGGTACAGTCTTACCATCAGAAAAAGGTCCATCGAGGGTGTTTGCATCGATTTTTTTTCCCAACGAAAACATGCATATTGTTGTGGGTTAAAGGGTTAATTTTGTTTGGGGTGGGTTTTTAAGTGTTCAAAACAGGGGGCTGGGGGAACCCCCCACCCCCCAAAAAAAGAAAAGAAAACAAATTGCATATAATGCACAATTTTTTAACTGGAATAAAATTCGATCAAAACACCCTCACTGGAAAGACATGTTATAGATTTTTTGTAAAAGTTGACACTGCCCTCTGTAGGAAAGGAGGGTCACTGCTCACAAGGTGATACAGGGCACCTTTGGGTGGGTGGGAGAGATACAATCACCCCTACAGACGGGACCTTAGATCAGGCAGCCGACCATAATGACAATGTGCTGGGCCACTGCAGCAGTGAGAACACTGGAAAGTGACTGCACTGCCGATTAAGGTACATTGCTTCTCACTAGTGTGGCTCCAGATATGAAGTGTGGATCAAGGTATGAGGTGGGGCTTCCTATTTTCAAACTCATAATGGAAGGGGCCAATTGATGCCAATTTGCACTCAGGCGCTATCATTTAGTCTCGGGTGATCACTGGGATGCACGCATCTCGGTGGCCAAACAAGGCCCTGGCTTTCACTCAGACCCCACTGAGAAGGAGGTAATGTTCCTATGAAACATTCAGAAAATCTGGAGTCAAATTTCAAATGAGAAGATTCAGAGGGGCAGACTTAGATTTGGACACTATATTGAAGAATAGGGGTTAAGAAAGAGTGTGTTATAATAAGCTCAGCATTACTGTATAGCAGTGGTCTTCAAACTTTTTAGGCCTGGGCATGCTCTGAGCAAAATGTGGGCAGGCTGGTCCTCACCCAAAAATGCCAAATGGAATGCAAGTCCAAATGGCTATGAACTATTGTGCGCCATCCACCCCCCTACTCCCAGTATAGTCCCTGTGCTCCCCACCTGTTCCCATCACAGCCTCTGGGCTGCCTCATTCCACACCAAGCCCAGTCCCTGGGTTCTCCTCACCCCACCACAGACCCTGGGATCTCCCCACCCTACTCCCATCAAAGTCCCTGGGCTCTCCCTACCCTGCTCCCAACATTATCCCAATGCTCCCCCCAACCTGATCCCACTGCAATCCGTGGGATCACCCATCCCGCTCCCAGAACAGTCCCAGGGCCAGTGGTGGCAGTTGAGTGTAGGGGCATGATTATTTCCCTCAGATATGATATAGCGATCGAGCCTAGCCTGGGAGCCCGATTCGAGGGGCCGTGCAACCAGTCATTTATTTTAAACAATGGGTAAACATTTTGCATTTTCGACCATACTTAAAAAAACAATTGGGTAAAAAGCCAAACAGTTTGAAGTTGGCGCTGGGGTAGGGGGGTCAGGGGGCAGCCATGGTATCTTTTACTGGATATCTACGATAGATGTCCAGTAAAAAGATACCACCCCTGTCCCCTAGGCCCCAAACTAACACAATCAACGTGATTATTATGTATGCAAGGCGCTGAGGAGCAGGCATGATGGGTTTTTTAGGCTTATTGTATGCTCTTCAAGCAGTTTGATATGAGCTTAGAACTCATTCTTCAATAAGCTCAGCACAAACCTTTGGTGTGTTCTTCAAGAATCTGACCATGACCTTATATCAAGTTCATCAAGAAACCCAATATGAGTTGGTAATGTTTTCCTAATGGAACCCAGCTTTGAGTCAAGGTGCAACGAATATGCAAAGAATATGTAAGTGAGGATAAGTTCCCATTAACCGAGGGCTATTGTGATATGATTTGCTGATTCCCGAGAGAAGAAGTAAATGGTTTGTAATGATTATGACATTCACCATGGGTCTGTCGGAGGACTGGAAAGACCTAGGCTAGTCTCTTGGGTTTGGAATAGGAGACAGAGATTGTATGTTAGCCCAAGATAATTGCTGAGATTCTGTGACACTCAGAGAGGAGAAGGAAGAGTGAACTAAAGGGTACAATAATGTTGCTGACGTTAAAAAAAGTTCAAACTCATGTTTCTCCAGAAGGAAGCAAGCAGACCGACATGTCAGCCTGGTTGAGAGTTTCAGTCGGAATATAGAAGGTGTTCCATATCACAACAAACATGAATTGGTATTTTTCACAGGCGTATGTGTGGGGCAGGATCCAGACCAGTCATGGGAGGGTCTCATGTCTTCTCCAGGTAACAACATAAACATGGGTCGATTCACTGAGCTATGTATTGGTTTTAAGATATTTTCCCTGCTGCTTGCTCTTAAAGTGGTTAACGGGTGTTTCATAGAAAATGGTGAGCTAGGGTTCATGTCTCCGGGTCCTGATTGGAACGGGTGATTAATCACTTTCAACAGACATGAAAGAAAGCCATCATGTGAACAGTCTTTGAGCACTTATGTCGCGGCTATCTCAAGATCTCAGGAGTGTTGTCTTTGCCATGGTCATGTGGTGCTGAGCTACCACTAATGCCGGCAGCTCTAGCATGGGGGATTATGGTGAGTGGGTTCCGGAGAAGGCGTTGGGTGTGGTGTCCGTCCATAGATACTGAAGGGTATGGGGAATGGTGGACGGAATGGCACAGACTTGAGAGGTATAGAGTCTAACTATAGAAAGCCATTCCCTTTATTTCACAGCAGGAAACCAAAACAAAGCCAACATTATCCGAAAATCTGTCTTGACCATATATCAACCATGCAGCTATTTTAAAAATCAAATTTGGTTAAATGTATTTGTCAAAATTGAATTAGGTTCAGAAGCACTCTTTCATAAAAGAGATTATGTAGTAAATATCAGCATATGATCACATGATGGCAAACACAGGCCTCTCTAGCCAAAGGTCATTTATCTTGCTTATGAATCCCTCTTAATCCTGGGGGCCAGTACATATTTACAGTACAGAGGTGATTTCAGTGTAATCACCTATTTGTCTTATTGTTAGACCCAGCTGAATTAGTTTGGCTGATATTAAACTTTTGCTAATCCCGTCAATTTTCTTCTGAAGGTGTATTGTTAAGTACATAACAATAGTACTCACAAAAATGTATGGGCCCCGTCTATGGAGAATGAACACAGCCAAATAACCTGTTCTATGGAAAGGTACTCACTCAGGAGGGTGTCCAACCACATCCTAATTGCTTGCAACTGGTGTAGCATTTGTTTCTCAGAGATGAAGTCTCCTGCTAACAATTAAGTTCCCCTATTGTAATATTGCACTCCTCAAAGCAGACCATGTCATGCTTGATGGGAGCAGAGTCTGGGGCTCAGTTGGCTAATGCATCCACTACAAATCGGCCTGTGTCTGATCTCATGGTCACAGGTTCGAATCCCGGCACATCCACTTGCCCTTCATCCTTCCGGGCTTGATAAAATGAGTACCATTAAGTTGGATAACAGTAAACATCTGTTATTAGTGCCAAGATGCCCCTTTGTGTGCTTTGCAAATGCATCTGTTATGTTATGTTTATGTCAGGATATGTTAATAACTGTGTCCCAGACCATTAGAAGTGGAGACTCCAACAGTACTTATTGTATCGATTTCAGAGATATCACATGATGTGTCGTCCCCGGGCTGTGGTTTGCTGGTTACATACTCAAAACTGCCCCCAGCTGGTGCATTATCCAACTGAGTTATCTGATACAGAGCTGGGAACTTCAAAACATATGTCTATCTGTAAACGTGTAAAAGGCAATTAGTTGAAAAATGCAAGTTTGATCATTTCAGAAAAGGGATGAACAAATGATCTAGCTAAAGAATTAACCAGGAAGAATTACTCGAATATATGGAAGGAGGGAGAGTTATCCAAACAAGCATTTGGTTCAATGGTTGGTGCCCCCCTTTCACAATGTTTTCAAACTTTTATCGCAAAGGGTTGGAGAACATATAACAGGAGGAAAGAGGTAAGGAGGGCAGGATTGTGAGTTGACAGGACCACAACAGGGAAAGGCTATTTAGAAATGTAATTTTCAAATGGAAAACAAACAGAAAACCTGACCTTAATTTTCAAACTTTTAGTTATGGCCATGCATTGACTGGGGCCCCATAGACATGCCAAAGAAAGGTCTGTCGTATCTAAACTCTCTGATTACAGAAATGCTAATTAAGAGGAACATCATATAGAGACAGAAAGATTATTTTTACTGCTAGATAGCTCAGCAAGCTAAAGACTCACTTGTGACTTTTGTGTGAAATGACAGACATAAGCTGGATCCAAAGTGAGGCTGACTCAGTCCTTCATCTTCTAGAAGTCAAAAGCCCCTATTATTACAGGACTCAGAAGAAGGAGAAATCGGGCAAGACACATTGTATGGAAACACCATACTATTATTATTACTTGGATTTTTACTACGGCACCTTTAAGGTGAGACATGGTTTATAAATTAGAAAAATCTAATCTTGAATTGGAAGAATTTGTTTCCAGATCTCTGTGATTTGCTCTCCCAAATGCATACCAGCCTGTTGTGACTTGACTGTCGTGTAGTCAGGAGAGACCTCTGTCCAGAAGTGCCGCACAGGAAGGAGCAAAAGACTCCCTGTGCAACCCTTGAGGCCACAGGTGGGAGATCTTTTTCCTCCGGAACCGCAGACCCTCAGAAACCCCGGACCACTGCAAAGAAAGCACTGGTTAAGTTATGCGCCCAACAACCACCACTAGTCAATACAATAACAAGTTGGAACAGTCTTACCCAGTGGAGCGGTGAGGTACTCCTGTATACCTATGGGTTTTTTTCCGGGATTCTCCAGAACCCTCCCTATCAGGGAAGTATTGCCAGAAAGTCCAACGTACTTGAGATGGAACGAGCCCGCCCGTTGTCAAAGTTCAGAACAAGGACCAGTGATCGCAGTGCCAGGGATAAAGAAGACGAAGTCCAAAAGCAGTCTGTGGTTCGTGGCCAGTAGTTCAAGAAAGACAAAGCCAAGGAGATCCAAAAGCAATTCCGTGAAGCAGTCCAAAGTTGGTATCCGGGAATTCAAGAGATCAGGTACGTAGCGCCGAACAGTGTCCAAGGATTTAAACAGCTGTGAAGCGCCAGTTGCACCGACGCGGCCGTTTAAATACTGGCGCTTCGCTCCCCAACTGGACACTTGACCCGCAGCCTCCGGTCACGTGATCTGCTGCCGCACGCGTGCTTACCTTCCGGGTCACGTGACCAACAGCCATGTCTTGGGAACGTGAAGGATTCCTGGAATGTAGAAGTGCGGCTGCACGGAGTCGATCCCTCAATCTCCATGGGAGATGCCAGTGAAGCGGGCGCCATAGCGGGCAGGTTGCAAAACGCTGGGGACCATGTGATGGCAACCTAAACGAGGAGGATGGTGGAAAATCCCGGAGCTGGGCATGAGATCGTGAGGGTTAGGCACCGTAGAGGGGGGACTGGGAAACCTGTTGTGATCCCTGCGAGTCGTGACACACCCAAACCTTTCTATCGGAAATTCATGAATGAGTTTTCCGCCATTTTTTTCTGATCCCCCTCAAATTGGAGGATTTGTGTGGTGGAGTTTGGGATCGGGCAATTATAACATGTTGGGCTCCATTTCCTGCTCTGCCATACAAATGCTGCTGATTTCACACTGAAGTAAGGGGAGGTCCGGGAGTGTCTCTCTACCAGTTTATATCCCAGATTAGAGTCCCAACCACATTGTTTAGCTCACCATCCTTTCACTGAAGAGAAATGTCCACTACATATCAGTCTTAGTCCAGCACCAAAATGCCTGTCAATTCTCTTCTGAACAAGAGTACCAACAGCAGCCACAGACACATGTTTCAGCCTGGTTGGGCCTCGTCAGTGAGTGGAGCTGTGCCTCTCTAAGAGCAGTGAGCAAGGGTTCCACGTCTGGATTACCGTTGTAATTTAGGGTGAAAACCCAAAATTACTTAATATGCAAAAACAAGAGGGGGTTCTGGGATTTTCTCTACTATTGGCCTATGTCCCAGGTTAGAGTCCCAACCAGAGTCTTTAGCTCACCATCCTTTCACAAAAGAGAAATGTCCACTACATATCAGTCTTTGTCCTGCACAAGGGCAGTCCAGCACCGAAATGCCAGCCAATTCTCTTCTGAAAAAGAATACCAACAGCAACCCCAGCAGGGATGTTAATGCTTGCTTTAATGTGAGAGATTCCCATGGAATCTGTTAGAAAGTACATCCTGATAAAAGAAGGTGCATGCTCAGAAATCTATTGTAATCGCCTCCCGAAATTGCAGAGGCATTTACACTTTTGAAAGTGAATAAGTATTTGTTTTACTCCCCACCTTTCCACTATGTGGTGGATATAAGGATGATTTTTTGTTCTCTTGATATATGCACATAAACACAATGTAGCCACACAATTTGAAACAATAAAATGTTGCTTTGCATTGATAGTTCAGTTTGTATTCTCCCGGTTTTGCAAATTGTAGCCACCAAGCAATAAAAACTATTGGACACCGTTTTGTGCTGCCTCACACTGCAATCTATTTGCAGTGTGTTGGCAAAGCAATAGACCAACAGCGCATAACGGTGTGGAATTTGTGAAAGGGGTCAGCTGGAGAACATGGTGTCCAGCCATCACTGCGCTCTGCGATTCCACGATGTTATTACCCGCGGCACAAGCCGGATAGCCACGTAACACAATAGACCAAATAATTGCACAGCCTCCTAAGTGATAGCGTTCGACCGCTGTCACCGTGCAAGGAGCACCGATCTACTGCTGACTCCGCTGTGCCGAAGGCAAGCTATCCTGGCTGCCAAGCTAGGCCTCCTACTGCTAAACTTTGATACAGGGACGCCATTTTCTCTCTCTGAGCCGTAGTCAAATCAGCTGTAATTGCTTAGCATCAATCAGTGTTGACGTGAATGATTATACAGTTCTAGTGAGTCATTGGCGTCTCCGGCTTGCTATATAACGAAATGTGTTGAATTGGCTGGTAATCTAGGAAAACAGCCACTAAAATAACATATTTAATATTTCCTTAATGAAATAGCTGAACATATACACCTGCTACATGTCCTCTTATAGGCCATGCTTCCTTCCCTATCGTCTTCTCCTTGCTATGATTGGTCACTTGACTTCTTTTTTTGTGAGGTGTTCAGGTATTGAATGCGAGAGAATGGTCCATTCTTCTCACACCCTGCATTGCCCCATGCTTTTTAAATGGCTGTGTGTCTTTTTGACAAAAGACCTGCTCTCTCTGTTTCCATTCTCATTGTCCTCTCTCCTCAATACTGGTTCCCTCTGTGGTGCTACACAGATGTCCCTACTTCTCTTCAATGGTGCTCTCTATGAACCTGAGACCATCTCTAAGATTTTGGGGTGGGTGCTCAACTCTATGTTCACCAGCAGCTGTTACGGTACCTCCCTGTTTGTAGAGGGATAACTGGTCCTTCATGTATCGAAATGACACAGCTGTAGTCAGTGCAAGAACCCAAGTGATGTAGTCGGTCTGTGCAGTTCCCGCTCCCCACTGCCTCCAGGTTGTTTATGGCTCTGACTCAACAGCCATGGAATGTCAGCATTCCCGGGGCGGTACAGACCACTCCAGGCCAGGCGACAAGTGTGGTAGGCAGGGGCTTTTGTAATTTAGAGTCTATAAAATGCATATTGTGCACTACCTTCCATGATTGGGCATTTGCGGCTGCACTTTGCATGTGCGTCTGTGATTTGGCATGTGATTCTTCAGCATGCATATGGTGACTGTAATAGACATAAACGGCATCCTCTACATGAAATAACATTACTTTGACATAAATAAATTCATTGACATTCAATGCCAGCTCCTGGACAGATGATACCATATCTTGTACATGCTGACCACACTATGCAACCTGGAGGCATATTGCATTCAATATGATGTCTGAGTAATTGAATGCTGCACTTGCAATTTGATGGCAGCACCTGGGCATGCCAGAATGCAACTTACATATTATGGTTTTACTGTGCTTACCCTCTCATGTCATGACCTCTACCACAGCATATGGTTAGCATATGGATGTTAATTAAAAAAAAACAATGTTGTCTGATGTAGTAACTGCTAGTTGATCAATCTTCGGCATATGTGTCGTTTATTTTTTTTTAAACTGCAACCTCTCTTCCCAAGAAGTAATCAGAGGGAGATGTTTTCTGGTGTCAAAGTGTCAAAATGAGTATTAGCTAAAGTTCCTACTCAGGCCCCAGACTTGTACAATCATAAAGGTAAACTAGGCACACATAAGACCTATAGCACTTTCACATTCGCCACCTTTTGCTGTAATATGGAATAGGAGAAGGCTATACACTCAGAAGGGGTGGGAATGGGATCACGTGGCAACCTAAACAGGAAAGTAACACTGTTCCAAAATAATTGAATGTACAATCATAGTTCTATACAAATAAAAATATGAAATCAATTGTACACATCACTATTAAAAACACTTGCCAAAAAAGAACACCCCTGAAAAGAAGACAGAGAAATGTAGACAAAGATTGTAGAATCATTCTGGAAACTTTGCTCATGGCAGAGAAGGCAAGAAATGCAACAATTATTATTTTTTTGATATGATATGATATGATATGGCATTTGTAACGCGCCTATACACAGGTGTTTCAAGGCGCGACGAGGCAGGGAGGGGAGGAAACAAGGGGAAACAGAAAGCGATCCTACTAGGCCAGGTGTCATTCAGATCGCGCAAGGGTGGGGGAGGGGGAAAAGTGCAAGGGGAAGGGGAGGGGGGGAAGTGCAGTAAAGGTAAGTGGCGTAAAGTAATAAATAAATAGGGCCAACTGGTGGCAAGTGTAAGGTAAGTGCAGAACAAGTGCTGGAAAAGGGGGGGGGCTGTAGGGATACAGAGACAGTCCCGCAGTGCAGAGGGGTTCCAGGGCATCAGTGCAAGTGGAGAGTGGCTGGGCCCAGGACCGAGGCCGTTAAGAGTGGTCCAGTTGCAGAATCAGTGCAGTATCAGTGAGGAATAATTGGCTGTTCAGCAGGGGAAAGGGAGAGAGAAAGCAGAGGCAAAGAGGAAGGTTTTGAGGTGCTTCCGGAACCGGAGATGGTTCTCCTCAAGTTTCAGGGAGGCAGGAAGGCTGTTCCAGAGGGAGGCCCCTGCCGCTGAGAGAGATCTACCCCCAGCTCGTTGCTTCGAGAAGCGGCTGACCCTGAGGGAGTTGGAGGCGGATGAGCGAAGGGCTCGGGAAGGAAGATATTTGGGAAGAGAGAGTTGAAGGTATATAGGACCAAGGCCCCAGAAGGCCTTGTGGACAATGCAGAGGGTTTTGAACTTTATCCTCGCAGCCACTGGGAGCCAGTGTAGAGATTTCAGTCCTGGAGAGATACGGTCCCTGGGCTTGAGGCCAAGGACAAGTCTCGCAGTTCTGTTCTGTATGAGTTGCAGAGGGCGGAGAGTGGAGGCAGGCAGATTAAGGTAGAGGCTGTTACAGTAATCCAGCTTCGAGAGAACCAGGGCTCGGGAGACAGTGAGCTTCTGGGGGAAGGAGAGGAAGGGAAGAATACCTCTGAGGAGGTGCAGCTGGTAGTGTGACTTCTTAGCGACGTCAGAAATATGAGGAGAGAAGGAGAGTGTGGAGTCGAAGATGACCCCAAGGTTTTTTGCATTGCAGGTAGGAGCAGGGAGGGGGCCAAGGGAGGCAGGCCAGAGAGCTGCAGGGAAGGAGGGAGTGGGTGTACCGATGAGTAGGATCTCAGTCTTACTGGCATTAAGGCAGAGGTCATTTGCGGCACACCATTCCTGGATAGCAGACAGACAGTCAGAGATGAGGGAAGGAGAGGGGGAGGCTGAGGGTAGCCTGAAAATGAGCTGGGTATCGTCCGCATAGCACTGGAAATTAGGGCAGAGAGCGGCGATGCGGTGGGCAAGGAGTGCCATATACTGGTTGAAAAGCCAGGGAGAGAGATTTGATCCCTGGGGGACACCACAAGTGGAGAAAAAGATGTCGGAGAGGAAGGACCCCAGTTGGACCTGGGAGGGTCGATTTGAAAGGAAAGAGGTCAGCCACGCCAGAGCCTGACCAGTGATACCCAGGTTTTCACGGAGACGGTTGAGCAGGATGGCATGGTTGACAGTGTCAAAGGCAGAGGAGAGATCGAGCAGAATGAGAACACACGGAGTGTTGGAATCGAGGTTCAAGAGCAGGTCTTCACGGATGTTCAGGAGAGCAGTTTCCGTGCTTCTGGCAGCTCTGAAACCAGATTGATGGTCATGAAGACTACCAACAGATTCAGCATGGAGGTTTAGCTGGGAGATGGCCAGTTTCTCCAGGAGCTTGCCCAGGAAGGGAGTGATGGAGATAGGGCGATAGTTAGCCGGGCAGGAGGGGTCGGAAGAGGGTTTCTTGAGAAGAGGGTGCACAAGGGAGTGCTTGAGGGGGGAAGGGAAGACTCCAGAGGCGAAGGAGTGGTTGCAAAAGTCAGCCAGGGCAGGAGCCAGGGAGTCGATGTGGTCCTTGATAGTTTTGGAGGAACAGGGGTGAACCTGTTTAGACGAGACTTTCATAGATCGGACTTGTCTGGAAACCTCGTCAACAGAGAAAAGTGGAAAGGCAGAGAAAGAGGGAGGAGGGGTGACTGCAGAAGGGCCAGAGGAAGAGCCGGGAAGGGAGGGAGGGAGGTGAAAGGAGGAGAGCGAGGACAGGATGTCCTGAGTTTTAGAGATGAAGTGAGAGGCCAATGCAGTGCAGAGGGCCTGGGAGGGGACAGGAGAGGTAGAGACTGCAACAGGGTTGGCCAGCTCCTTGCAGATTTTAAAGAGTTTGGCGGAGTTGTTAGATGCCGCAGAGATGCGGGCTTGGATAAGGGCTCTCTTTTTGGTGAGAACGGAGAGCCGATACTGCCTTTGGAGCAGGCGGCAGGCCAGTTTGTCAGAGGATGAACATGAAGCACGCCATTTCCTCTCTGCAACCCGGCACTTGTGTTTTAGGGTGGCGAGATCGGAGTCATACCAGGAGTTACATTTGGCTTTGGGCTTCAGGTGGATTCTCATGACGGGGGCAAGGATATCAAGAGTAGCAGATATAGCAGAGTGGAGCATGGAGAGGGCTGTGTCAGGGTGGGAGTCAGCCGAAGGGGCGGGGGGGGCGAGAAGGTAGCAGCAAAATCCTCAACTGACACACGCTTCATGGGTCGGATGACCGAGAAGGTGGGTGGCAGTGAAGAGGGTGGCTTTGCCTGTGGGGTAGGGAGGGTGAGGTGGGAGGATAGGAGAAAGTGATCACTCCAGGAGAGAGGAGTGGAGAGAGGGACGGAGAGGGGAAGGTCAGAAGAGATCAGAGCATCAAGAGTGTGCCCAGCAGAGTGAGTAGGCCCAGACGGGAGAATAGAGAGTGAGAGAGAGTCGCAGAGGTCACGAAAGAGAGCAGTGGAGGGACTGGAGGCATCAAGGTGGATGTTGAAGTCGCCAAGAAAGCGGAGTTGAGTGGTTGAGGACAGGAGTGAGGAGGAGAGGTCAGCCCACTCAGAGAGGAAGGAGGAAATATGACCAGGTGGCCGATAGATAGTAGCCACGGTAAGGGAATGGCTAGGAGAGAGAGAGAGTCGGCAGACAAGACATTCAAAAGAGGAGTAGGTCTGCGCAGGAGTGACAGTGGCAGGAATCCACTCAGGGAAGATAAGGGCAACACCACCCCCTGCACGGTTAGGCCTGGGCATGGAGAGGATCTTGTTACCGTCAGGTAGGAGTGTGTCAAAGCTGGTGGCAGAGAGGGCTGTGAACCATGTCTCAGTGAGACAGAGGACATTGAGGTCCAGTTCCTCAAGAAGGTGACAGATATCAGAGGAGTGTTTGATGGCAGAGCGAGAATTTAGAGTGGCAATGTGGAGAAGGTTGCCCTCCTTGAAGAGCTTCCGGGGAGGGGTACAGATCAGAGGTACGCCCTGCGGAGGTGTTGAAGAAGGAGGTGAAGAAGGAGCACGAGAGGGGGCAGGGAGGGAGGGTAGAGGCAAGGTAGCCAAGGATAGAGGAGGGGGGACAGCAGGAGAGGAGAGGAAGTTGATGAGGTGTGGGAAGCGTCTATCAAAGAGGAGAAGGTTGGCCTGAGGGCCTTGGACCAAGATGGTCCCATTAGCGTAGACATTAATGATGGCCTTAGAGGAGCGGAAGGGGGCCAAGAGGACATCCCAACGGGTGCCACCATTAATGGGAGAGGAGGAGAAAGGAGAGAGCACAGAGACCATATGACGGGTCCATAGGTCAGGCGAAGGCACGAAAAAGAGGATGTCAGTGAGAGTTTCCTTAGAGCAGGCACTAGTGTAGGTGTCAGCGATAGGGAGTCCTGGGTTGGAGACCAGGATGTCCTTTTTAAACTTTTTCCTACCAGATTTAGTGAGGAGAGCAGGATAGTCAATGGAGAAGCAGTTAGAGAAGATAGGCGAGACAGAGAGCACCATGGAGTAGGAGGGAGGGGGGGGGAGACAGATGAAACGAGAACACGCAGACAGGAAGTGAGCGGCAAGCACAAGTTACCACAATTAGAGCAAACAAACAGTAGAGCGTATTAGGTACCGGGCCACCTAAGTTTGAGAATCCTGCGAGGGGAGAAAAACACCCTAGTTTACCACAGTTCAGAGCAAAAACAGTAGAGCGTAATAGGTACCGGGTCACCTAAGTTTGAGAATCCTGCGAGGGGAGAAAAACACCCTAGTTTACCACAGTTCAGAGCAAAAACAGTAGAGCGTAATAGGTACCGGTCCACCTAAGTTTGAGAATCCTGCGAGGGGAGAAAAACACCCTAGTTTACCACAGTTCAGAGCAAAAACAGTAGAGCGTAATAGGTACTGGGCCACCTAAGTTTGAGAATCCTGCGAGGGGAAAAAAACACCCTAGTTTACCACAGTTCAGAGCAAAAACAGTAGAGCGTAATAGGTACCGGGCCACCTAAGTTTGAGAATCCTGCGAGGGGGGAAAAACACCATAGTTTACCACAGTTCAGAGCAAAAACAGTAGAGGAACAGAGGAAGGTAAAGAATGTTCAGCTCTAGGGAGAAGGGGTTGGAATCTATTGCATTCCTTTCGAAAAATGCATCAACAGAATATAAAATTGGAGAAGGATCTGGCTGCTGAAAAACAAAAATTGTGTTAATGCAGCAGCTCCAAATGAAATTGTTTCATAATAAGGCAAACAAATACCAAGCGGTAGCGGAACGGGTTGCAATAAGGGTTGCTCGTTATAAATATAAAAAAAAAAGGTTATGCTGTTGAAGAAAAAGGTGCAACAAGGTGGCTTGCTATTCTCTAGGGTCCATTATTTGGACTGGGATCAGGGCCTCTTAAGTGTACATTATTCCAAGGTTGGGTGATTTGACAGCATCAAACCATGCTGCGAGTTACACTCTGATGTGGGTCAAACCAGGTTTGAGTGGCGACCTGGCATCTAGTTGGTTTGAAGTGGGAGCTCAGTGTGGGATGAGTGTGGGATGAGTCTGGCATTCAGTGTGTGTTCTTCAGATGGCTTACCATGGTTGGTTTCAGTGTTGAGCCAGTTTGAGGTTTTGATAACCTCAGGTTTGGGTCGATGTGTGCCTCAATGCTCCAGTAGTTTAAATTGAGGTCTGTTGGTTTGATGCTATCGTCCTGGTGATCTGGCAAAGGATTCAAAGAGGCAGCTGTTTGAGTTTACTGCAGCTGCAAGATGGTTGTTCAAACTGCACAAGTGATATGCTCTGCTTGACAAGATGTGGCATTGAACCAGTTAAAAGGATGCAAAGCAGCAGTTTTTCAAAGTTCAATTCAGTGCCAAAGGCAGCACTGGTGGTGCCCTGTAGTTCTAATGTAGTAAACACAGTTTAAATGCAATTTCTGTGATCTTGACATGGTAGACAAGGTTCCTGGCTACCCTGACTCTCCAGATGCTGTGAGACCCAATGCAGGAATGCTAGGACAGGGTGAGTTCATTCAGCCTCTGCTCTCCCAGCCTAGATTTTGGTGAAGGATGGCATGTTGAGAACTCAGCAAGATTCTCCCCCGATGTGCCCTCAGAGTAGGTATGGAGCAGAACGTGCCCCTGCACTGGAACACTCCCTCTTCTCCTCAATGGCTGAAGTCTTTGTAAAAATCATTCTGTCCCAAAAGTGGTCCATTTGAATTCGTCCTTATGTCCTGGATGATCCAAAATTGAACCAAAGTCAGAGGGAAGATCCTAATGGAGATAGGGGACAGGGGGACAGGGGGAAAGCAAGCTTGTTTTTAGGAGTCCAATACCCATCCTTGGGGCATGCAACCCTTGCCTTCTGAGGTCATACCCAGATTGCCTTGTTCTGCAAGAAGTGGGGGAACAGGAAGGAACGAAAAGTCCATGGAAAATAAGATGAAGGAATACTTCTACCAACTGACCTGTGCTCCCTGGCTGTCCGAGCTCTGCCTTCTTCTCATCCTGCAACTTCAAAGTTATCTCTGTTGTGTATCCCTTTGGTGTGAGGCAGTTTTTTTCCATGCATCCAGCTCTTTGATGCCAGGGTTTTCTTGGTCTCTGGCCTGGAGATGCCAGGCCTAGCAACCTTTCCTCCTAAAGAGTCAAAGAGGTAGGCATACTGCCCAATTGACTCATGCAGCTGAATGCAGGCAGCCAAAGCCTGTAACCAACACAGTCTACACGACATGTCTGTGCTCACAAGGTGAACAATGGTGTGCTAGGAATCAGATGTGCCTTTAATAATTTTGTGAACCTTCAGCCTTCATACTTGAGCTCAGGGATTGCTTATGTTTATAGATTAAACTGCAACCAAGATGAGTGTTCATCATAATAATGTCCTTTCAGAACAGATGTGCATATCTTATATGCAGCCCCAGAACTGCAGTTGATGTGCTGTCCCATCAGCTCTTTGACTGGGCACCAATGACCTTTTAACCTGTGTGCTGCCATTGGAGAGCATGTGCTGCAGATCAGGAGACTTATGCAGACGGGTACTTGTGTCGCCATGCTTTTAACAGAGGAGGGACTGGTTAGCATGCCACCCTTTCTGATTAGAATTACCGGCTGCATTTTATTCATTAATAAACTTAAACAATGCTAGAGCTTCTACAGCCTAGCCAGGTGAAGATCCCTCACAATCACGACTGCTACTTTGGGTACTTTGGACAGCAGTTTCTAAACATTTTGATTGGATGCATTTGTTCTTTGAAAGGCAAACATGATTCCAAGCATGGCCATCAGTACTATGAGTGTTCTATTAGACTCTGGGCCTCATCACGACTTGGGCAGTGACGCCGGCAGTATTACCGCCGGCTGTATTAGCCCTACCACCAAACCCCCGGCGCTATTAGCCCTGGATCACAGGTTTGGCGGTAATGGAATTCCCCCTTCCCCACTGAGCCCATTCAGGAATGCCCCATTCCCCATTGGGCTCAATGGGGAATTTTTGTGCTCTTACCCCCAGCGGATTTCCCGCCGGCGGTAATAGCGCAAATTTTCGGCGGATTCCTGCTGGAATCTGAGGCTGCTGTTGCTGATGCCGTGCATTTCATTCTTGCCTGCCAATTCCCCAACCCCGCCAAGCATCCCAATGTATTCTGAATTCCCCTTTGCAGTCAATGGCGAAAATGTGATAACCTGCATTGTTGTTAAGGATTAGGCATATCCTCACATTGCCATCCACTTTGAGAGTGCAGGGCGCAGTTCCACTAACTGTGCACTGCAGTACGCTTGTCTCCTGAAAAGTCAATTCACCCACCCTACTGAAGAGGTCAACCAGATCGAAACACGTTTCTGGGGTTGCTGTTGGTACTCATATTCAGAGGAGAATTGCTTAACATTTTGGTGCTGGACTGCCCTAGGGCAGGACAAAGACCAATATGTTTTAGATATTTCTCCTCTGTGAAAGATAGCGATCTAAAAACTTTGGGTAAGTCTCGCATAACCGGGACTAATGTCCAGCAAAGGGATTCCTAGGACCCCCCTTGTTTTTTGAAAAGTCATTTCACCCATTTGATACAATGTAACCAATTCTGCCCAGTTAAGATACTAGCAGGCCTGAATTTGCTGCAATGCCAAAAGTGATCCAAAACATCAAACCTGTTATAAATCTGCAGAGTAATATCGGCTGCATGCAGATAATGATCGCTTTTGAGTGTGACTTCCTCTCAAAAGGTATGCCGTGCCCCTCACACTTAGGTGCATTCAAGTGATGTTATGCTTGGGAACACATCTCGAAAGCCACTCTCTTTTCTACGCTGGGCTTTTGATCTGTCACTCCGAATGATGCTCATGTATGGTTCTGCCTGGTCCATGCAGCTTGCAAGCAGCTCCCTGACATCTGTCATCTCCAGCTGACAGTGAGCATGGGAAGTGACGCACCGCAATGCTCGCTGGTCCCCTCTCCTGTTCCAGGGATAGTAGGGTCACAAGCCACCCGCCCAATTCTCTGTATATCGTCAGGCAGAAATGTATGTGTATTTAATTGTGCAACGGTAACAGGAGTAGTGCATGCAGGGGCCTCATTATAGAAACGTTTTACTCCAATCGCGTAAATAAATGATTAGAACTAGAGGGAGGTGGGGAGCGGGGAGTTGGCTGGCGTTGAAATCCATTGAATGTTTTTTTTTTTTTCAACCAGAGTAATTTTTGTCATATTTTTAAAACGATGTAAAAATATGTTTTTTGTAATGAGCCCCCTGGTCGGTATTTAGTTCTACCTCAACTGCAATTGTATCACTTCTATGTCACTTGTACTATCTTCCTTAACTACTTCTATGCCCTGTAGTGTCCTCTGCTACACCTGCTTGTGAATTGACCTCAATCAGCCCTGTAACATTTTAGCAAATAGAATCCATCTCAAGGCGTGCACTTCGTAGGTTATCTTTGAGCTGCAAGACATGTATGTTGCTATACATGACCTTTTCATTTTAAGCACTTTGAAAACTTTCTAGAGCCACAATCAGTTTTCCTGTACTGTACATTTTAATCTGCGGCAAATAACTATGGTTGTGTGTAACCTTTTTTCCATAGGCTCTTACATTGTATTAATAACGTGCTATTGTGTTAGAACTTTGTGCAATTTCTTTGCTAGTAGGAAAGTCTATTTTAACTTTTCTGAATGCTGCCTGCCTGCTGTTCAAGCCATCAGGGCCCATCCAGAGAGACTGGCTCTTGACAAAAGACATCACCTTGAAGGGCTATACATTACAATCTATGTCAGGGAATTCGTTGGGCCCTGACATTTTTTGCTTTTGCAATCAACTTTATGTCTCACAAGAGATTAAGATGTAAAAGAAAAAGAGACATGTAAGCAATGTGTAATGATATTTTAAGATTCTATTCATTATTCGCACATTAACCAAAACCTCCTACCAACCTCAATGCTACATATTTTTCTTCAGGTAACATGAGCAGACTAATCAGTCTCACACAACATAAACAATACTGCCTACTGGTGGAGTAGGTTGATCTGATAATATATTATACAAAGTCGAGATTGGGTTTTTTCCCCTGATTGTGTGGTGATACTTTTTTTTAAAATGTTGTTAACTGTCTACTTGCAGCTGTATAAACTTCGGATTTACTAACCAGTGACGTATTTGTAAATATCGCAATCTCGCTCCTTCAATTAATCTGAACTGTGATTTACATTGCTCAAATGATTGTATGTCCTGTCCTTCAATCATGTATCTTAGTTTAGTGCATCCCACCTTTTCCCACCTAATGTATGTCCCTAGCTCTGGTCCCAGCTGAAATTGTGGGCTCCGGAAAAATGGGGTGAATGGCGATGGGAAAATTGTTATCCCGATTTGCATAACTTATGTGTCCCACCGATCTTCGACCACCTTGGCAATTGTGCTGAAGTTAATGTTTACTGGTCAGACCGTCTAATTAACAGAACCGCTTTCAGGGGTTTCCCCGCCACTGCCCTATCCATTCTATGCCAGGTTTTCCTAAGATTCCCCTGAAATCATTCTGTGATGACCCGTATTTGAACCTCCATATAATATAGGTGGACATTTGGGAGAGCGAGCCTCCCTTTATGTTTAAGTGACATCAGTATCTTTAGGGCCTCTCTGGGTTTCTTATTGTTCCAAATGAACTGTAGCATTATCTTATGACGGTCTTTAAAAAGGATTTGGGTAAGGGATACGGGAAGGGCCTGAACATGTTCTCTAGAAGGATCACCAGTTTGATGGCGTTAATCCTACCCGGCCAAGATATCGTAAGGGGTCCCCAATCAATTAACAGGTGTTTCACCAACTCTAGCAAAGGGACACAGTTTGTGGCAAATAAGGACTCAATCCTGTTAGTAATGTTTACGGCCAGATATTGTATACAGTCTACCACCAACTGGAAGGGGCATGACCATTGTAGCTGTTCCTTGTGATCTTCAGGGAAGGATACATTCAACATTTCTTATTTGTGAGCATTCATTTTTTGCCCTGTTAAATCTCCAAGTTCCTGAAGAATATGAGATAGCAACTGTAACGATGTGTCAGGGTCGCATAGCATAAGGTGCATGTCATCAGCTAAGGCCGTCACTTGGTGTTCCTCATCACCAAAGCTAATTCCTTGAATATCCTGAGCTGCTCTAATCCGAGTCATGAGTGGTTCTAAATATATCGCATATAGAAGTGGGGATAAAGGAAACCCTTATTTTGTCCCCCTACGTATCTTGATGGTTTGGGACAAGGTCCCATTAATCACCAGACGAATTTTAGAAACCTTATAGTTAGCCCAAATCCATTCCATATAATTAGACCTAAATACACATCATATTCTCCATTGTCTTAGATAAAAATGACCAGTCCACCCAGTCAAATACTTTTCCTGCATCCAAAGGCAGAATCAAGGCACATACCTTTTCTTTGCAACCTGTTATATAAAATGGCATACTCGGCTATTGTTATCGAATGTTTGCCTATTGTTGATAAATCCCGACTAGTAAGGATCTATCAGGGTGGGAAAAATATTTGCATACATTTTGATAAGTGTTATCGGGTGATACAATAGGAATAGGGTGAGATACTTATCGGGCTTAGCAAATAATATCAGCTTGGCTTCTTCCATTGTCCTAGTGATACTCCCACTTGTCTTAAATGCGTTAAACAGGGCAGCTAATTTCAGGCCTAACGTAGTGTTGAAAGTTTTATAAAACAGTGCTGTATATCCATCATGACCCGGGGCCTTATTCAGGGGCAATGGTGTAATGCCCACCTCTACCTCCTCCTGTGTTAGAGCTTCCTCCATCCTTTCCCTTTCTCCCACCAATATCTTCTGTAGCACAGGTGATTGCAAATATGTAATCTGTGAGCCCACACAAGGGCAGTCATAGATATACAGCTTCCTATAAACTTCTGAGAAATCTTCCAATATACCAAGTGTTGCAGTTATTTTTGTTGCTTGATTATTCTTTATTTTCAGTATCGTTTGTGCCACCCCTTTTTTCCCGTAGAAGTCTTGCTAACAGGCGGTCGGCTTTGTTGACCTGTACATAGTATTTTTAACACAGATTCAGGAGGGCTTTTTCTGCCCTTCTTAAACAGGAAATGTCCACTTGACCTCTAATCCTTCTATATTCCTTCCTCAGAGCTATTTCTACTCTATTTTCCATTTTGCACATAACGTAATAGATCTGGAACCTTGTCAAAGGACACACAGATATGTTGATTGCTGGGACGGGGTCTTCAAAGTTAAAGCATGGAGACACCAGGTTTGGGGTCAACATGTAGCTAATTGTTCCCATGTGAATGACCCCTGGGTGTTGTACATGATATGTGGCACCTTGCACATTATCATCCACCCAAACCCATCGAGTGCATGCCCCAAGTGGTAAGGGAAGGAGATGGATTGGGACATAGGGGGCACAATAGGCCCAACACCTTGACAAAGGACACACAGCTATGTTGATTGTAGGGACAAAGTCTTCCAAGGGGACTATGGATACACCAGGTCATAGGTGGGCAAGTGTCGATATAGATGCAAGAACATGTTGAGTTGCATATTCACTTACACTCTGTTGAACCTGCTGACCCAAAACCCAAACCAAACAAAAAAGGAATGGACAAAAAAAATTCTAACAGTGCATTGATAAGGGAGTGTTTTGATAGATCAGGTGTGATTGATATTGGAAACATATTCAGCTCAGTAAAAATAACCTTTGCTGATCTTGATTTTATAGCATACCATTTGTATTAGTATACTTGTTGACATGGACAAACACTTTAATTCACTTGTCATCATATTACTTCATTTCTTTCATTTCCTGTGACTGTACAAGTGTGATGATTGTTAACATTTAATAAAAGACATGTGTATTCCCAAATAGAATCAAATCAAATGTAGAGTACTTGACACAAAGAGTACCATATGAAGAAACAATAACAATTAAGAAATGCAGTCCACATATAATGCAAGTACTGAGTATTTGATGTATATATATATATATATTTTTTTTTTACTTTAGGGTTTGTGCCTTGTATGTTGTTGGGGAACATATGAGAAAAACCTGAAATTCACAAAAAAAAAATGAAAAACCTGAAATGAAGTACACTAACTTGAAATAATTAGAAAGGAAACAATGCCAAAATATTATATATATCATATATATATATATATATATATATATATACATGTTTTTTTATTGACAGTAAAACATGTTAAAACAAACAGATATTTTTAAATAAAGATTGATGGTATATAAAAAAATTATAATGGTCTGGGAGTGGTACTGCCTGTAATAATCCTGGGAATTTTCCATAGGCACTAGGAAATTATTCACATATGGCTGGAATGACACAGGCATGTATGAAATGTTGAACGCAAAATACCAGTCTTTCTTGTGTCCACCAGGTAAATTCTTGATGGGCCACAAGCCTGTCCCAACTCTGTAAAAGATAGAGAAATTGTAATTACATTTGATCTTTTATGGCCTATCTTGTAAAAAATAAGGCATTGGTAGGATTCAAAAAGATACTTTGTGAGTAAAGAAGTCACAGTCCCATATTTGTTAAATAAAGGTATTATAATAATATATAAGTGCTTTGGAAAATAGGAAGATCATTTTGTCACAGCATGTAATTGAGAAGAAATATATTGTTGCCTATCAAAATAGAAGATGGAATCGTTTTGCATGAACAAAGAACAATACATTTTTCAATACACCACAATATCGATTGTGAGTGAACCCATGATATCAGAATGGGCTAGGAGAACAACATAAATGATATGATATGATATGGCATTTATAATGTGCCTATACACAAGTGTTTCAAGTGGCTATAGTGCATTGTTGTAAGAAATAAAATGGATAGACACAATACTTACTCATTATTAGGAGCACAAGGGCAAACAGTTGCCTTAGGTTTGTGCATCCACACCATAAGCATTCTCAACACAGATGTGTTAAGGCAGGCTGCCCTGAAGTCAGGCATAGTGTTGGCTTTGCCTCACATCAATGGCACATAGACCATGTGGAAACGTCTTGCATGAGATGAGGATCAGGATCCTGCAAGCAAACGTCATGACTTTCACTCGGTTTAGTTGTACTGTTGCCATAATTTTTGAGGATTGAACAAGTAGAACATTAACTGTGGGAGAAACACATATTTAGTAATATGGAAACAATAATGCATGATGTTTTATTTTAAAATGGCATGTATATAAACATTATTAGTAGAAGAAGCAAACATGTTATAAAAACCCACAGTGCAAAGACAACAGAAATAGGCCCAAAATTGGAAACTTCTCCTTGCCACATGAAAACAACTACTGTTAAAAATAAACAGTTTAAATCTGGTTTAGCAAAGACATTTGCCAATTATGTAATAATTATTGGAAGTGAAAGTGCTGATAGAGAAAAGTCATTAGAGCTAGTGAAAATACCATTTTATGTTTTATTCATCATAGTTGTTAGGTAGCTGAACAGAGCAAAAAGGAGTTGTGGAGGCTAGGAATGAAAAAGATGTACACGAAGGCAGCAGAAACTCCAATGTTGTCTGATTGGAATGTATTTGTTTATATTTATCGAGCCAAGAGGCATCTTGGAATTTCCATGGATAACATGAATAGATTGTCAACAGAGGACGTTCAAATGAAATGTTCACTGGCAAGGTGACAAGGGCTGTAAGCTTAAAGTTAACATCTGTTGATGTCAGCTTGAGCGGTGGGTGTTATGGTTTACTGCCACCAGGGCACTAGAACTTAGGGCATTTGATCAACGAATAAGATTATCACAAGATGGCTCTTTATGATCCCTGAGGTTCTCATGTTTAAATGACAGAAGATCGAAGGTAAGATGCATTAGAAAAACACATTCTGATCGATTGATGTATGCTCAAAAATACTTGAGAGAACTTCCCCTTTAAGCACTAAAATACTGTTTTCTAGAATAGGTACCTGTCTTCCATATCAGTTCTCCCTTATATAGACGGTTAACCGGGTTAATTACTTCATCCATTTTAAATTTTTAGGCTCTCCTCGAGTTTATTTGCAGTGTTCTAGTCAATTATATGTCACTAAGTAATGTCTGTTTCTATGGTTTTGTAACCCTATATGGATGATCTCATTTTAACGAGTGTTGATACACTGAGCGATGTGTGTTAAAACTGTTTGACAAGCAAGACATAATGAACTATTCTTGAAGTTGTCAAGCAATGTGGTGGTGCTCGAATGTAACATGTCTCTAGTGTACTGTGTGATTGTCATATTGTGTGTTATATTTAATCTGTATGAACACGGTGACAGAAAGATGAAAATACATGCTTTGGTGAGTTGTGTGCTGTGCCACCACGTTGCATTAATGTTCACTTTTTATAGCTATATAGAATGCACAATGTTGCTTCTAGTATAACATGTCCTGTTGGTTGCACTTAATTACAAAGTAGTAATTCAATAACACTTCATAATGTGTACAACATTTTCTTTTCTATTGTCACACATTATGATTACACTTGACTGCTTTCTGCCATGAGCATTTGCATAATGAAAGAATGAATACATGGCTACCGTATGTGTTGCTTGATTCAATCAGTAAGGTATGCCTAAAAAAGAAAACAGACCATGTTTTCTAATAGTAGCTACCATCATCTGAGAATGCTGTTACATCTATGCAAGTATGATGAGCTAACTATCATTAATGAACATATTGAGGTTTTAATATTTTTTTTTTAAAATCTTTACAGAAAGTATACAAGCAAATCCTCTTTGGTTGTTATGGTTACCACCCTTTTTGTATACATTGTATCCCAATGTGGTGGTTTCCAAGCTTATTTGTAAAATGACCTAACTTGTAAACTAGTACACTTGTAATCAATTATCCCATAGTGTCTTTGAATCCATATGGAAATTCCATTCTATTTTTTAAAACATGTAAACCATTCCCTAAGTAGACATTTGGTTATACAGTGTACAAAGTCCATTCAACGAAGTACATTTTTACTTTGAAATGTGTTCAATGTTTATCTGCACATTCCCAATGGTCAGTTTACTGAAACAATATTCTGTATATATTCTACAAAGTCAATTTTAATATTATAAGTATCTGCTGCCGCTTCTTAGGCAAACTCATATTTGCTTGCTGTGCATTGCTGTTTCAAAGTATTTTTCTACAATTATACATGTCTTTTAAATAAAGTAGCTCATTTTATGAGCCTTTTAAAATCTCTAAAGAGTGTTCTGAAATGAAAAATCATGTTTACGTCCTTCTAGATTAGTATTTCCTCAATGTAAGATGTATACTCCCCTCCAGGGAATGTATCCCGGCCAAAAAACTAAAACTTTGAATTACTCTTTTCTCATGAGTCTCCTGTCAGTAGCTCGCCAAGGGATGCCTCTGATCTTCTTTGTTAATTAGGTTTAAATGCTCATATACTCTAATTCCAAATTGTATGATGCTAATACCAATGTATAATTTCTGGAAAATGTATGTTAATATGCAGACAGCAAAAATAATTCTACATATGAAGAAGTTGGTAATTTTAGCATGCTCACCAAATGTTTCCACACAAATTGTAGTTGTATCCCTTGCATAAATGCACTTATTGCAACTTCCACAATTAAAATGCCTGTTACTGTTTTGTCTTGAGACATACAGGCTGATTCATGGAATTATTTGCGCCAAAAAACAGGGATTTGTGAGCCATTCTGTCTGCAAATCCCTGTTTAACAAATGGGGATTTGCGGGCAGAATGGCGCACAAATCCCTGTTTTTCGGTGCAAATAATTCGATGAATCAGTCCCATAGTGTTTGGATGTTTGTTTATTTGGATGGCTTGGTGAGTATGGTCTGCACTATTAACAATTATTCTTTTCTTTAAAAATAACAAAATTTGTTCAAGCTTTTACAACATTTCAACACCATTACTCATGTTGCTTTCCCAAAGTTTATGTACCAAAACATTGTGGTTATTAAAATATCAGATGTAGATTTATCAAACCACCACTCTATATGGCTGAGATTGTGAAGGTCGGGAAAAGTTTTCACAAGTTTAATTTTACTGTATTCAAAATATAATATAGTTTCATATATAAGTAGCTAAAATTATGCAAATCTACTGTGTAATGGGTGGCAAGCATTGAATCAATAACAAAAATTGGTTTTGCCCTTGGCATCCCTTTCATGCAATCATTATTATTTTTATATTTTTATTTTTTTTTATTTGAAAAATCTACAGTTTTAACATATGTAAAAACGTTTGTTTCAATTCTACTGACATTGCACCAAACTCCTCCAAAACCAATAGCTCTTCACATCAAGAAAACATCAAGAAAAGGAAGAAGGCAGATGATCAGAAACAAAGATAAGAATAGGGTTTGCCCTTGGCGTGCCTTTCATGCAATCATTATTATGCCTACTCTGTCATTACAGAGGAGACCAAAATTACCAGCGGGATTCCAATGAAACTGCCTTAATGTTTCCACAGCTCGATATCCCGGTACTGGAGCCGGAATTACCAGCTTTTTGTCCAGCATTTGTTTTGGACCGCTGAAGTTGTAGTGAGGCCTTCTGTCTCTATAGGCTATTCTGGCAATGCAAAAATAAATCTGATTAATCAAGAAATAAAGCTGCTTTAGCAACACTTATTTGACTGTGCATTGTTACATTTGGCTGTGCTAGAGATTATTCCAATTAAGCTACAATTAAATCTGGCTAGGTGGCAGTTTCCATGATGGAGTAGTAATACAGATATGACTGTGAGATGTGAGTCATTCTATGAGAAGGTTAGTCTGATTAATCAATTAGTAATTCTAGTTGTGTAAAATTGTCTGGCTTTGGAACATCTGAATCTAGATAATTGACCAAGAATTAGTATTTTTATTTTTATTTTATTTTGAATTATAGAGTGTTTTACGCTTTAGCACTAAAAAAGAAAATACTCTCAGGGTGGTATACTTTAACAGATACACTAACCAGAAAGCCAAAAGGTTGCAATGAAATTTGGTGGGTTTTAAGGCCCAAATTAAAGAGAATATAGGAAGAAAGTGAACAGAAGAACAGATAAAGTGAATTCCAGTGAAGGGGGGCCAAGGGAGGAAAGGAGCAAAAGCGATATTGGCCACAACATGGACGGGCAACTGATAGAAGGAATTGGGATTGGGAACTAGGGAGGAACGTGCAGGGTAATACCAAGAGAGCAAGCAAGAGAGGTAAGGGGAGCAAGATTATGGAGGGATTTAAAGACAAGGCAGAGGAAGTAAAACTTAAGATGAGAATGAAAAGGCAACCAATGAAGGGAAGAAAGAGCTGCAGAGTACTGTTGTGGGGTGAGTGAAAAAAGAAGACAAATAGAGGAGTTATACATAGATTTAAGAGTGGTTAGATGAGCGATAGGGAAAAGAGGAGCAATAGAAAAGACAGGAACAAATAAGAAATGTTATTAAGAGTTTGAACCATCAAAAGTGAGAAAAGGGTGGGCCTTACGAATGTTGAATGGGTGGAACCTGCAAGAGAGAGAGAGAGAGAGATGGAATGTGGGAAGAGAAAGAAGGAGATTAATCAAGCTATGTGACTAGGTTGCCGGTGGAAAGAGAGATGAGGAGCAAGAAGGGAAGAAAGGAAATGGCAGCAAGGGACAGTGGTGGAGGAATGGTTGAGGTGGGGAAAAGGGAGTGGCAGTCTTAGATGTGTTTATAATGAGGTAGTGGTTTGACATTTAAGATTGGATTGCCAAGGAAAGAGGACAGAGTAGCATGGACAGAGGGGCAGAATGTAGAAAATGAAAGAACAAGCTGGGTATCATCACCATAGAGAAGGTGAGACAACCCAAAGGAAGAGAGGCAAGGGAACACATATATAGGGAGAAGAAAAAGTGGGACAAGGACAGAGCCTTGGGAGATGCCATGGCAACAGGGGAGGAGAGTAGGAGAATATTTAGCAGCCCCAGAAACCGAATAAGTGTGATCAGATAGGTAGGATTGTATCCAGTGCCGGACAGCCCCAGAAAAACCAAGAGAGGACAGAAAAGAAAGAAGAATAGTATGATCAACAGTGTCTGAGATGGCTGACAAAGTCAAGAAGAATCAAGTGAGAATAATGTTATGCATAGATAGTAGCAAGGAGTGAGTCACAGACAGAGAGGATGGCAGTTTCTGTGGAATGGAAGGGGCAGAAAACAGATTGAAAGCAGGAAAGATTGGAGTTATAATTTATAAAAGAGGAAAGTTGGGAATAATCAAAGTGTTAAAAAAGTTTAGACAAATAAGGAATAAGTGATTTTGGATGGAAATTAGAAGGGATTAGAGGGTCAATAGAAGGTTTTTTAAGATACAGAGAATGATGGCATGCTTGAAGAAGAGGTAAAGTCTGATGATAGCAGTGAAAAATTACACAGCCTGCGATAGCGGACGTGTAGTTATGGTTACGTTGCTCAACTCATAGGAAAAGCACTTTTTGGGTGGCTCTTAACTTTGTTCCCCCTGGACGAATCCTTGGCAAACTTTTCAAAAAAGTATATGACCCACTCTGGATTTTTTGTGCAAGTTTGGTGAGGTTTCGTGAAGGGGGGGCAAAGCTATAGGGGGTCCTGATAACTTTTTTTTTGCCATTCACACGCAATGGAAACATCTTTTTGCTCACATCTACAGCCCAAACCGCTGGATGGATTTTCAACAAATATATGGCAGGAGCAGCGGCTTGGTCCCGAAAGCGTGCGTTTGTAAATTTGGTATGCATTTGTTCAGTATTTTTCTTTAAAACAGGCAAAATGTAGGTCGCATAAAATGTGTGAAATCTGGGTCCGCTTCGCGGACCAATTTCCCTGTTTTCTCTGAGGACAGGACTCTGATTCGTCAGGAGGGTGCCGTGATGTCGGCGGACACCCAAAGCGCCCAATGATTGGCTTATGAAATGCATTATGTGCATCATATTTTTCCAAAATGCCTGAATTGTTTTATCAGCGGACAGCCCTGGCTGTCCACGGATAGCACGGCGTGGGACAGGACTGGGAAACATGTTTTGGGGTATCTGGTGTTGGCAAGAGGTGCTGAGAAAGGTGGAAGAGTGAAAGATGGTTGATATTATGTATTTGTTTAGGTAGAAGAAGAGCATGCAGAGTGTGGCAGTCCACGGACACCTCTGTAGTCCGCAAACAGAGCCTTGGGCGGGCGGCTTATCTTGTGAATGCAGGCAGGTATCATTAGGGTAGGGGATTGGAAAGTAGATGATATGAGGATATTTGTATAGGTTAAAAATAGGCCATGCACCCACGAATCTAGGCTCACAAGCTTTGCACTAATATGTGTACAGAAATGCAATTTGGCCATTGGAAAGAAGCATGGCACTGATATGTTTATACTCATTATACATACTGTCCAGGCACTGTATACATTTTGGAACACAGTGACAGAATACAATTGAAGTGGACATTTTCTGGATGCAGCAGTACCAAGGCTTAGCCAGACTATGTTTTCAAGTTTGCCATATACGTCTGTGCCTTTTAAACAGTCTGCAGCTTCATAGCATCCACATTATGGGAGAGCATTTTTATGTCAAGGCTGTATATTTTTTGTAACAGTGTATAGTCAGATGATATGTCATCCCAGAGGTCTTTCAGCGTTGTTTTCTCAGCTTTCGTTAGGTAGGCGGTGACATATTGTGCAACAGTATTGGGATTGTCTACAATGTACTGTATATATATATTTGCATTCCACAAGAGGCCAATTATTACATACTCATTGATGCACTTTGAAGCTTTGCTTCTTTTAATGCAGTGTGTGTTCTTAGGCAATTTGCCTTTTACACTGTGTCTAACAGAAAACATGAAGCTGTTTACTTGCCCTTTTACTGAAACTGGTCTATAGAAACCAACATGGCATTTGGTGTAGAATTTGCCTTTGTTTTTATATCTGCATTGACACTATTTGCCATATTTCTGTCTTTGGAACCATAAAATGTGTGTATGTAGCTCACTATGTGTGCTTTCTGAAGGGATGTTGCAAGTCGTATATTTGTGAATGAACTGCAAAACAGTGGCATCACTGTCCTGATCAAATTTACGAGCATCTTTCATCCACAAAAGCATGTGGATGTGTGTTGCTCCACTGGATTGATATTCCTTTCTCCAAAAGAAGTGTTGCACTTCTCCCAGGGTAGGATTTTTTTTATTTCAGATGAACTGTAGCATGGCACTAAAGCGGTGGTGGAAGTACCTTGGTACATTTACAGGGTCAAGAGAGCAGAGTGCTCCTGTTGTTTTTATGTCTATCCCTGCTTTGTTTTGGTTTGCTATGAGGAGGAAGTTGTGCAAGTCTTCCCATGCATACTCTGCACAACTTAAAGTGACAAACCATTTGCGTGGGCCAAGATTCCATACCACACGTTTTGTGTGAATCTGGGGTCTTCAGAATACACTTGTATAGAGCGGTATTCAGATGCTATTATTTGTATGCATCTTTCATCATACCTTTCCCCTTTTCCGGTAGGAAAGAGCAGAGGAAAGGCTTGTGCTTCTACACTTTTTTCCCCATATGCTGATTGGAGATCCTTTGGTTTACCATATTTAATATGTTTCTAGTGCATCATTTATGTTGTCTTTGGAGTGCAGAGGGTGAATTGAATACTGGTCTAAAATATTGGATGCCATCATAGGATCTACAAGTTCAAATTGGCCAGCTGATGAAGAATCCTGAATTTCTTTGGTGGTTTCCCTTAGGTTTTCTTCTATGTTTATGTCTTTGTAGTATTCATTGTTCTCTTTAAGATATTGTAGGGTTTCTCTAACTTTGCTTAAGTCTACTAGGTGTTACCAAATTTGTTTTTCCTTCATAGGCACACCATTTACTATGATAATCAGAGATTGATCTATTGGCCATTGCACCCCCAGAGAGTTTACGTTTTCTTTAACATCTAATGGCAAACAAACTACTTTGCCACAAATTCCTTTCAGCAATACAGAAGGCGGCAACTTGGCTGTTTCAGGTTGAAGGCGTATTATAACTTCAAATCAGTGTAATGTTTGGATTATGATGCTCTCATACAAATTAAGCTGTTGGAGTGGTTTTGGAAGTGGGAATTTTTCCAAGTTATAAGTGATAGCCCTTCAAGACATTTGTTTATTATCAAGCTTTGTATTGCAGTATGTGCAAAGTATTGAGGGGATAGTAATGTTGTATTTGTTTTCTGCAATCAGACAGAGAGCTAATTGAAACCATTGGGATTCTTCTTTGTCTTCTATTTTGTACGTTAGATCTACAGTTTTGGTGTTCTTTGTATGAAAAGTTCTGTGACAACACACACATACTTGGTTTGGCACTTCAGCAGATGTGCTTTTGAACTTTGCTATTTCTTTTTTGTACGTGTGTATTAGGAGGTTGACATCTGTAAGGTTTTCGCTACTCTTGTCTAAAGTTACTGGATTTTCTAACTGCTCTTCACTTCCAAATTATTTGCTTTGGATGTGGTCTATTTCTTCAAGGAGTTCTTTGGCTGTGCCATGTAGAAAAATGTGATTAAAATGTTCCAGTTCTAAAGCAGGACATTTTGGAATGTACAATCTGTGGTTAAGATTCTGTATAGTGGAATGGTGTGTCGCTAACATTTTGATGTGGTGGAAGGTGCTTTTGCACGCAGGTCCGGAAATGCAGGCTAATGAACATCCTTGCAGTCATGTGTATTTGCGCACTGGACTAAAGTCCATGAATTGCAAAGTTTTTATTCTCATTTTGTCTTGCACTTTCACATAGTGATTGATGAATTCCTATAAAGATTAGAAGTATTGCTTGCGTACATTACATTTTGAGGTGCAGGGCCATTTGTAGACGGGACAGATTGGTTTAGTGTAATGGAGAGTTGATTGTAAGTTTGTTTGGGACATTCATTTAATGAGGGTTTCTTCTGCCATAATGGTGTTGTCTACCATTTCAAACTCTGCTTGAGGTGGATGACTATTTTGCATGCTTTTAGTTTTATCTGCTCTCTTTTCCGCTGTTTTGGACAGACTTGATTTTTGGTAGGCATTCACTTCTTTCTGCTGGAGAAAAAAGGAAAGTGTGGGTTTGAAAGTTGTGCAATGTATTTGCATGCACTGTGCATGAGTGTCTGAATATGAGGACAGCCATAAATAGAGGCCTGTGGGATTGTAGAATGGGCTGCTAGCGCTGGTTGGGAAGGTTGTAATAACAGCTGTGTGTGTTGATGTGGGAAGGGCTTGCTGCAGTGCCTGTGATGGTGTACTGTGCATGAATAATTAAGGACATTACAATGTTTTCACAGCACTAATCAGTGTTACGATACTGGTGTTCAGATGATAATACAAAGAGTGTGCCTGCTGTGGTGCAATGAGTAAGAGAAACGCAAATGCTGTTCAATTGGATAGAATCGTGCAGGCTACTATATGGGTACACTGCACTGTATGAGTAACAAAAAGAGTACTAGAGCACTTCTGCACTTACTTTGTTGCATGTGAAGAGTACTTTTCTTCTAGGTGTTATCTTCTAGTAGAGATGTTTCTGTCTTTTAGGAGGCTCTTCTTCATTGCAGTTGGGAAAGAAGCAATGTCAAAATAATTGCACTGGAAGAACACATTATATTACACTATAGGAAGATTTGTTGGGAAGACGAGTTAGTAACAATGCACATGATTACAAGTATGGTTGTAAAGGTGCTGTTGGTGCATACAGGTTGGCATCAGATTCCTAATCCATGTTTGGCAGGTAGCTTCCCAGTGTCACTAGGATACTATAGGTGCTGTTGGCCTGGACAGTTAGGTGTTTCAAAATAGCACTCTCTATGTATGTGTAATTGTACAGCACTGTATGGGAATGGGGACTTAGAAGCACCAGCATTGTTGGTATTGTGGCTGGTGGTCCTCTATTAAGTATGCTGTACGGGGCTGTAGTTTTCAAAGTGTGCGAGTTGTTGTTGTCCTATTTGTATTTGAAATGGAGTACTGCAAGTTCTAGTAGGCTGATAGAAATGGCAAAGCCACGACATATGTACAGATTAGAATGGAAAATGTTAGTGTGTGCATTTCATTAACTTTCCCACACATGGATTCTTGATAAATGCATGCTTCTGGAGTATGTTGGAGAATTGTTTTAGCTTTCCTTTCATTTATGTACTAAACATTCCAGCCAGCATCACTGTGAATGTGCACATGCATTCATTTGGTTTCCTTCAAATAGTGGTGAAATGACTAATTACAAACACAGTGCATTTTGTCATTTAGCAATCTAAGTACATGACATGCTTTGGCAACATACATTACGTTTTTATTTTTAGTGTTCATTGTGGAAGTTTTGTTGCAGGTGTGTTAGTGGGAGAAGAGGTTTTAGAAGTGACACAAGGAAAGAAGAAAATAACAGTGTGCACATTAGAAAGGGTGTTATGGGCAAGTATGCATGGGGTGGTAATATAGTGCACTTCCACATAGGATGTGCCACTTAAACATGCTGTGGAAATGTTTGAAATGTGCATTTCCTTTTCTGCTACAAAAAGTCACACAGAGTGATGCTGCAATTGAAATGTCTGTTTTCAAACTGTTATGAAACTTCTCATTACAAGAAAACATTTTCAGCAGACCATATTGCAATTAACTGCCACTTGATGTCATGGAATGGGACATGTGAGAGTTTGATTATTGAGTTGGTTATGCAGGGTAAGTGGCAGCAAACCTGTTTACATGTTGGCAATTTACTGAAAAAAAATATATGCATAACTGCACTTTGCGTTGCTAGATGCAGATGTGCTTGAATCTGTAAGTAGACCTTTTTGAGTGTTTTACAGTACTTTTTGATGCAGGTGCTTGGGAATCACATGAAACCTTTAGCCTGAGTGTCGAACAGTACATCTGCAGTGGTGAAATGAGATGATAGAATTAGATGTAGAGTTCTTGGCTGTTATTGGTGGAAGGGTGTGTGACTGCTAAACAGTAGCCAACGAGGGAGTGCTCCAAAAAGTGAAGTGGAAAGGAAAGAAGGGCTGCCCCTTTGTTACAGGGTCGGCAGACACTGCGGTATTCTGCAGACAGGACATGCCACATCCGGGTCTTCATAGCATTCCTGGCATGGAACTGGGACTGTGGGGATTAGCCAATCAAATGTTCAGGTTGTGATTTATAGGAAGAGAGGTTAATACTTTTTTTCATTGCTGTGTGTTTGTTTGTTTGTTTATTTATTTGAAGGGCGCCCTAAACCCTTAGGTAGCTGGGCGCACAACATGACAAGAATACTTAGAGATTAGCGTGTGCTGAAGATGGCTGTTGCTGGAGAGATGGATTTAGTGTGTGGATGGTGGGAGATTCCTTTGTGAGTGATCTGCAGAGGTATGCAGAGGGAAGTGGCCTTTCTGCCAATCTTGGATGTCAGGGAGTGGAGGCTTTGTGGTGCAGTGTGCCTGGCCACAATTTGCAAGGAGTGCTTGCACTTTGCAGAGTTATTGCCACTTTCAGTACTCCTGATGTTCTTGTGGTGCACAGCGGGAGAGTTCCTTTGGGTTACATCTGTGCTACAAGTTTGCTCAGTGCACTGAAGGACTTGGTGCAGGCACTGATGCTTCTTGTTCCCATTGCAAATGTGGGTTTATCACACATACCACTTAGAGAAGTATGGAACAACCCCAATGTATTCAGTCCTTAGCAAGATGCAGGAAGGTGTCTTGTGAACAGAGGCATCTCTTAATCTCTGTCTAGTGTTGGGATGTTCTCTTTCCAGTATGTGAACATTAATTCTGAGAATGTGAACATTGGAAATGCCATTTTCCTTTACAATGTAAGGGATGCTTTGAAGAGGTTCATGTAAGGCAGTGAGGATGAAAATAAGAGAACCCCCCCTAAATATACAAAAAAAAGATGCTTGTTTACAAGAACCTTAAAAAAAAGCTCTTTTCAGAGCCACCACTAAAGAGGTAATCTCCTACCCTGGATTAATTTCTCTCCCCACTGCCTTGAATTGGACACTTTATACGCGGACACCCGGTAGTCCGCGGATCACACGTGCCACATCCGGGGCTTTTGAGGATGGCTGCCATGGAAATTGGACTGTAGCGACCAGGATATTGGCCAATACAGTATACCGGGTGTGGTATGCAAGCAGAGAGTGTGGCACAAGGTCTGTTTGCTGAGAGAAGTGCAGGTGGTAATGGCTATGGCTGCTTCTTTCAGGAGGCAGAGGGTGTGGACTTTGGGGGACTTGTGGATCCACTGGTTGCAGGTGTATGCAGAACATTGTGCAGCCACATCTTGGATTTGATCATGTTGATGTGCAGTGGTAGGCAGTGTGCAGCATGAAGTGGGTGTACTTACTGGCACTTTGTGCCCCTTTGGTGCTGTGCCATCATCCATCCATTATTACTGTTCATTGTGGAGAGAATAGTTCAGGCTATGTAACATGAATTTCAATGCAGTTTGCAATGAAGGAGACATTTGGGAAAATGATGGACATGTTTCAAAATTCCTGAGTAATTTTTTCTCGCATTTCCCAGAGACAGATGTGGCTGTGCTCCTCTTCATTTGGTCCACAAATGGAGAATGTGAAGAACAATGTGAACAAGGTTGTTAGCGCATTTTTGAGAGATGTTGGTATGACCTCTTTCCACAATGAAAATTACATTTGCCAGCACAAATATTTTTCCCAGAGATGGAGTGCATTTACTGATGCTGCAGATCAGCTTTTTTTTGCAAAGTATGCAACATGCTTTGCAGCTCTTTCTGCAAATATAGCAAGCAAATATAGCAAGCATTTCATAGTAGGTGTTGCTTACTTTATCTCAAATCATTGAAAAAACATTCCAAACAGAAAAACAACAAAAAAGGCTATCTTTCGCCTGCAAAAGAGTACAATGGTTTACATGCTGCCATCGTCCACATTATTTCAATGTCTGTGGACTACTGTGCTGTCCGCAGACTTTGCAGGCAGTGCTGGATCCTGAACCATTTGTTTGGTACTTCTATTTTTAAACTGTGAAAGGTGGCTCTGAAAAGAGCCGTTTTATTTTTTTTTATTTTTGTGTTTTGTAAATTTGTTTGGCTTTTTTAGACATGACACAGAAGGGAGGGTAGGGAAGTGGTACCAACCACAGCGACAAAGGGGCAGGTGGAGAGAGGAAGATGTTGGGTGGGTCTTGCTTAGGTGGGGGCATGCATTCTTTCTTGTGCTCCCGGACCGTAGCCTCAAAAGCACTTCAAAATGATTCCCCCCTGCAAAGTACTGTGTCTCGAAAAGGCAAGGGTCCACTGCATTATGTATGGCCTGTGAGGCCCAGTCAGGGATCAACTGCCCCACAGGAGTGCCTCTTGTGGTGACAGGAGCAGATGTGGAAGATGTGATAGAGGTATTCAACCTACTATCACCTTCGAAGAGGACGACCCTCCAAATTGCTGCCTTGTGGTTTGACCTAAGGTGTCGCCGCATGGCAGTGGTCCCATAGCTGTACAGCCCAGGCTTGCTGCGACTCAGTCGAATGAACCTTGGCAGCACACACCTTGGGTACCCCCACAACTGTGGTAAAGAGCCTCCACACCCAAGACTCACGCTGGCAGCTGGTAGTAGGGACTTTCACTACTCATCCTCATGGTCTTTTTGATCCCCCTCTGCATCACAACACCTTTTCCCCTCTCCAGGCTCCCCCAAAAGGTGGTGGTGATGGGGCTGGTGGTGAGGCAGAGGCAGCAGCAGAAATGGATGCCATTATCCAGCAAATCAGCAAGCCAGCAAAGCAGAAATCTGTAGCAGTGCACTGTCTTGGACAGCCAACAATTCAATGAGAAGCAGCAGTGGGGTGTGGCCTTTTTTAGGTGTGCAGGGGAGTGCTCCGCAGACAGTCACGCGCTCTGCAGACACTTCGAGCTTCAGGTTGGGCTGAAAAAGGTATAAAAAGTCTCTAGATCGACCAGGGCATGGACTAGGACCTCTGCAAAGGTGAAGTTTTAGCATAAAGCACCTTGGATTGGTCAAAAAGCACTTTTTATGTATCCAGGGGTACAAACATTGTCCGCACTTACAGACCAATGTTGAGGATGGGTGTGATTACATGGTGACATCGCAAACGTTCGCGGACGGGATGGCTGTCCGTAGAACACCTATTGTGTGGGATGCAATGTGCGCATGCGCCTAGGTGTCCATAGGACAGAGGCGGGATCCCCAAACGAATTAAAAGTGTGACACGTGCAGTGGACAGTTCCGGACAATTGCGGTATTCAGAGGGCACAAGGGATCAGATGGGCATGCTCTCTAGTATCCGTAGGACAGGGGCGGGACACCCAAACTAATTAAAAGAGCAACACAACTTTACAGACATCTGTGGACAGGTGCAGTGTTCGGAGGGCACAGGGGGTCAGATGTGCATGCCCCCAGGTGTCCATAGGAAAGGGACGGGACCCCCAAACTAATTAAAAGTACACCACAACTTTACAGACTTTTGCAGACAGACAAAGTGTTCGGAGGGTGCAGGGTATCGTTTGCGCATGCGCCCGGTGTCTGCAGGAAATTGTCTGGGTCCCCGGACCATATAAAGGTGCATCATGATTTTGCCGACAAGTTACGCTACCCGAGGGCTCCAAACAGCGCTTTACACACATACCCACAAAGCAACAGTAAACACATAAACATTTGTTAACACACACCAAAAACATCAACGTAGTAAAGGGAAGGGGTAGTATAATGGGAAACATACAGGGGGTTTTGCACAGGCTGTTCATCAGGGGGGGAAGGGATTGAGGTCTTATCATAGCGACTTTTTACTAAAGGGAATTTCTGGGATGGTTGGCTGGGACAGGTGGAAGGGACATTTGTACAAGTGGGACAGTGATATTTAATATTGTCCATCATATGCCTTTCTACAAATGTCTTCAACTGTGCAAAATTTGTGTTCAGCTGATCCATTTGTGCACACAGGTTTATCAGTTAATTTACTATATTTCCACTTTCGGTCTGTCTGTGCCCATCTTCTTGCCCATCTTCTTGTACATTTGCCAGCGCTTCCTGCCCCTTTCCATCATTTACAGTATGTACTGTTAAAAAATAAGCATGTTATCAGTGACATGTTAAGCAATGTGCATTACTTTTCCTACTTTAATAAATGTACTGTGTACCATCAGAGTTGCTATCGTCACTCTTTTCATCATGGGGGCATTTTCCTCTAATCACTCCAGGTTGCTTGCCATTTCTGTCTAAAGAAAATAATGTGTTCTACTAGTGATGGACATACAACAACCTCCACTGTTACAGGAAGAACTATAGTGCACTTACTATTTTTTGTATGATTCTCTTCTGAGTAGGTAGACTTGCTTGTGATAGTTGCTTCTCACTTTGCCAGTAAAGCAGCACTGAGTTAAATTAGTAAGATTCACAGGTTACTTTTGTGATTGGCGCATTCCATTATGTTGCACAACCTATGTAATTGCACTTCTGCTGTTATAAGTACAGAGTTTGTAGACTTGCTTAATTTTGGCTTGTGGTATACATATGTGTTGCCCTTTTAAACATCTTCTGTTTGTTTGTTGCACACTGCAACAATGTAAGAGAACCGCTGTGCTTTTGGGCAGTGTGAATACTGCCCAAGGTTTGCGGACAATTGCATAGTCTGCAGACTCTGTGGCTATCATGTTGGGCCAGGGGGGGAGAGCATGTTGTATGGGACATATACACACATTAAGGATACACTGTTAAAAACTTGTGAAATTCAGTGAACAGGACGTTATGGTTAAGTTGCTCTAATAAAAACCCATGAAATTCAAAGAAAAACATTGTTAATGGGATGTTATGGTTAAATTGTGCTAATAAAACCTATCACAACCAGTGGATGTCATCAATTACATTTGTAATGTCATCTTTGATGTAATGGGTGTTAGTCTTTGCAGTGCATGTGGTGGTGCGAGTTATGGTTGCTTAGCTTACCATAACTGGCAAAGTTCTGGGATTTTTCGGTTTTACCTGTAACCATAATATCCCTTTAATACACTTTTTCCACTGGTTTTGATAGGGTTTTTTTAGTGCAATTTAACCATAACATCCCTTTAAAAACGTTGTTTCACTGAATCTAAATATAGCCAAAACATAAGGCAATATTGGAGGGGAGATCTTAGGGATGAGGGAGGAAGGAATATGGTCAGAAGTTGCTGTGGGAGAATGGTTTCTAAAGAGAGAAAGGGCAGTGTCAGCATCATAGATGGAATGAGGACATAGAAGGAGAGGTTGAGGGAAAAGGTGGGGTTGAGGTAGAAGAAATAGATGAAGGGGTAATAGCAGAGCACAATAAAGAGACCTCAGGGGAGAAATAGTAGGCCAGGTGCATGGCCGAAAGAGGTGAGTCAACTGTAGGGTCAGGAGTAGGTGGGCAGAGGCTACGAGTTAAAGTCTAGAAGAGACAGCGAGGGTAGGAAGAGTAGGTGTTAAGGAGGTCAGAATAATACTATTTCTTGGCAGAAAGGATAGCCGTGTCAAGCGAGGAGTGAAGAGCAAAGACAGGCTAAGTCAGAGTAGGATTTATGACAGTGACGCTTGGCGCAAAGAGCGAAGCCGATGTGTAAGTGAGTCAAGAGTAGAGGATATGACTTAAGAAATAGAAAAAGCCACTTTGCCAGCCAGAAATGAGGCAAAGACTCTGGTGGAAGGAAGAAGGGAGGAAAAAGAGGAAATAAAAAGAGGCATTAAAATAGCAAAACTCCTGATGATATGGGGAAGGAAAGAGGGAGAGGGGCAGGAGGATGGTAAGGAAGAGGAATAATAGGAAAAGAAGACAATGGTCAAAAAAATAGATAGGATACTCTGGGACAGAGGTAGTAGATAGGACCATGGTGAAAATCAGTGGGACCCAGAGATGCATAGTTGGCAGCATGATCCACTCCATTCTGTTGGTGCCTATTCAGTCCTGATTGTTTTTTTCTCCATTACATTTGGGTATTTGTAGTTCTCATTTCCCCATATTATAAAACTTGGACTACATGTCCCAGAATGCAAAGAAATAATCAGGACTGGATAAGCACCTACAGATTGGAATGGATCATGTTGGCAACTATCGATATTTGAAGGTGAGCAGCACTAGCAGATAGATGATAGGAATCAAGAATAGGAAGCAACGGAAGTGAAGAGTGAGTAGAAGAAAGATGAAGGTTAAAGTCGCACCAGACGATTAAGGGATTGGAGGACGGAAGGAGAGATGGGAGAAGAGCTTAAAGTTTGTCACAGAAAGAGCTGACGGGCTGGGATGACAGTGGATTGCAAGAAAAGCTAGAGGATAGGGTCTCAGAAAAGATGTATAATGATATTCGAATGAGGGAAAGGGAAGAAGAGCGGGAAGAGCAGGAGCAGTAGTTAAGGAAGAATGAAAGAGTAAACCAACACCACCTCCGTGAGGGGTTGGGGGATGGGGTGGAAGAACAAACAAGAAGAAGTGGAAAGAGCAACAAGTGTAACAAATTTTAGGGAAGAGATCCAGGTTTCCGTGATGCAAGGAAAGTGTAGTTTAAGGCGAAATCTAGGACTGAGTGGGTACCGAGAGAGGGTGTGTTCCATAATGCAAGATTAACAGGTGGATGATGATTGAACGAAATGGGGTAGTGAAGGTTGGCGAGGTTTTCGAAAGGCTGAATGGATTGAGGGTGGGTGTTAAGAGTCATGTTTTGGGATAGGGAAAGACATTAGAACAGAACAGAGAAAAGAAATGGCAATTAACTGACGGCACCGTGGAGTAGCAGGTGCCAGGATGTTAGTTAACATACGGCCTTAAATGAAAAGGATCTAGCTGCAGAAAGGACTGGATGTTGGCTAGGTGGGAGGCACCAGACTAAAAGTGCAGCAAGGAAGCATGGCAAGAAGCAGAGGGACAACTAGAGCACCACAGAAATATGTTGGTGAAAATAGCTCCCATCTGTGAGCAGCTCATGTAACGTGAATCTAACAATGCAGCAACATGCACTGTGAGGCAGCCGAGTTAAGGGTCTTCCTCACTCACCTCATGAGTACACTGGGCTGGGTGGTGGCAAGTGCAGGTCTTGGAATGAACAGGTACGGCTACAATGGTCATCTTGGCTTTGTGGTTTTCTGTTTGTCCTATGACATTGCTGGTTACAAGGGATGTGGATGATACTGTAGAGAAACAGAATTGAGGATGAGAAAGCAAAGGCAGAAGAAACGTGTGACCGTTATAAAAATAAAATCCATTGAGGCTAAATTCGGAGAATTCACCAAGGACACTCTCCCAGGTTTAGCAAGTGGAAGAATGGAACGTGTGAGCGAATCTGATGCAGTGTTATTCGTTGAGGACACCTGTTCGGTCACATGACCTAACTTGAAGCAAATCACAGCAACTCTGCAACAAGATATGACACAGGGAGGGGAATAGGCTCGAGGAGGGGAAACAAAGGCTGGGGAAAAAGTGTGATGTTCTCAAAAATAAAGTCAAGTAAGGCCAAATACAGAAAAGTTATTACAAATAAATTTACTGAACATCTGAGTTCAGCCAATTTGATGAAAGGAGCATTCCAATGACGGGTAATTCTTGGAGGCCTACTGGCCATGGTAAGCTGAGGACTCTTAATCATCTTACTCTTGAAGACAGAGTTAGAAATTGGGCGGTAGATTCAGAGATCGTCAAAGTCCAAATTTGCTTATTTTTTTAAGAAGTAGAATTATTAAACATACGTTGAGAGAGAAGGGAATGTCCTCTTTGAGAACAAGGTATTGACGGGAGGGGCAAAGATGCTTGACCATTCACCTATTTGATGATAATGGGGTGCAGGGGGGAATGAGATCCACCACGTGAAGAGCTTTCCAAGAAACTCCATTGCATACCTTTATAGCAGCCTGGTTACTATAAATTATGTAACAGGCATTAACACTTATTAAACATCGTCTGTAGTACATCTATATCTCATTGAAAACCTGCAGAAAGTGAGGGATTGTGTTTGTCTCCCGCATCACGACTGAGGTGGGTTAAATCCGCCATGCAGTGATAAGATAAAAAAAAAAAAAAAAACATTTTAAAAGCACATCATTATAATTTAGGGCACTGTAAACACATGTGAACTACTCAACGTAGTGGTGACTAATGCCAAGTGAGCAGATGCCTAGGGACGCATAAGAGAACTATGCCCAGACTTGAAGGCCTGGGTTACGCACACATCTCTCAGGGGGTTGGTAATGGCTTCTTTCTATTCTAGGATAAATAGTTCTGCATTCTCCCTTCACAGCCTCCCCACACATTGGACTGGCAGGCGAGGAAGCCTTTTAGCATAGCATTTATCTTGCAGAGCGTTCATGCTGCAATACACAGTTCAACAATTCAGGCACAACTACACGTTATTTTTTCCCGCTACTAGCGCCGCTCATTCCACTTGTGCCTGCATAGTGCCTGAGCCTTCCCAGAGGTTTGGCATCCTGTCTGCCTTGGATTCACATCTATTACAGAGAAAAGTACTTATCTACCACTCTGCTCTCTTGCTCAGAGGGATTTACTGCCTGTAGGGGGTACTCTGTGTTGGAAGGCAGGCAAAGCACTGGTAGATTGTGTGAGAGAGGAGCCAAGCAGCTTTTGCAAAGTTGTTTCAAAAGATGAAATATCAAGAGCAACTGCATATAAATTCTCTGAAACATTTGCCATTTCTCCATTAGCTCAAAGGGGGAGCATTATATACAAAATACCGTTCCACTATCTTACAAAATAACCAAGAGCCTCTGGAAATATAGATAGTAAAACAAAAGGTTAGTTATTCCCTATAAAAAGTTAAAGTATACTCCTTTTCAGAATACTGACATTAAGGTGTAACCTATGATTAAACACTAAACATAAAATAAAACCAACAGTGTTAAAAACTGAACTCAGCATTGTGTTTTGGATTGTCAATAATGTTTACAGTGGTCATAATGCTGTGTTTGTGTATTGCTGTTGTGAGTCCGGGTGCTTGCTGGTACTTAGCATGTTAATGTTAGGTATTGTCTGGTGTCAAAGGAAGCTTTAAGAGGGTAGGAAGGGTGCACATATATGTCTTTGTGTAAGCATGGGTGAACGCATATTATTTCATTTAGTGTGTATAATCAGACTATTTTTAGAATGTATCGTATGTTTGGTATGTATCGTGGTACCCAGAAAAAGGAAGATTTAGCTAACATTGTGAATGCCAATGTTAAGGTTACTACCACAACTTGGTGAAAATGTAATATTTTCTCCAACATAAACATACTCCCTCATGCTACAAATCAAACCTTAACTTGCAGACTGCTTCACAAGACTACATTTAACCATGATACTGATGTGTTCTACCTTATACTTAAAGTGTGTCTCGTGGAGTAGTGTTGCAGGGTCCAATAACACTGATTTTTTTCAGTTTGAGGGAATACATTTATGTTTGAGAAATATGCATGTGCTGTTTAGTTTCCGAAGTAAACTTAATAATGCAGACATTTATTGACTTTGCTTTTTGTTGGCTTGTAGAGTTGCCTTTACCTTTTTAGGGATAGTGAACACTTTCATACACCTTTATTGTGCACTGTTTTGATATTTGCAAATATTCATAACAATGTGTAATTTGTCAAAAGAAGACATAGTCATGATCCAAATGTCCCTCTAGTAATGTATAGGCCTGAGTCACAGAAACAAGTGTTGCGAGGGAATTGAAGAAGGCAGGGGAGGTGAGGAGGCCATCAGGGGAGTGGGGGAGCTGACACAGAAGTGGGGGGGCACTTGGGGAGGGACTGGAGGGAAGGGGAGCATTTTCTTTCTCACTGTTTTTTTCTGATAGCAGCGTGAATAAAACCACAATACCCTATTCAAATGTAATTATTTTTCTAAGATTTTTGGGGGGAAGCTAGAATAGGTGTGTGTGTTTACTTATTTTTCTACTTATTTATTTTTGCAGGGGACTTCATAAAAGCCCACATTTGCAGTACACATGTAAGAAATCATCACTTTACAATACATCGATCCTTGAACACTTTTTTTCAAACAACTCATTAAACATATCGAGATGTTGTTTAGTGTATTTGGCTATCAAATGAGGTAAAGAATGAAAACAATATTCTGAATTCACAGAGCAGCATATTACTTACAATGGCAGATTGAATTACATTTTCAAGGCTTGTTTTTTCTGAAGAATTCTGTAATCATGTAATTGCTGTTCTCTCGCAAGGGCGCTGTCTGGACTGAAACAGATTGTTGGCATGGCAGGATGATTCTACTTGCATCTGTTATTACGGTCAAAATAAGAAGGTCATGTTCTTAAAAGCTGTCTCTGCAGACACATTGGGCATTAGTGGGATGTGTTATTTTGTGTCCTTTACCATTTGCTTGGCTTCTTGGCTAATCGGCTGCTACTAATGAGATGGTGGGTCTATGTACCTCATTACTGGTCAGCGGTAGAACCCCCTGGCAGACTCCTAGTTTGGTGGTCCGCTACGTTGCTATCGGCGCCCCTCTTTCAGGACTGCCAAACTTGTAATGAAGCCTCATGAGTGGGTGAGTAGGAGTAGAGAAGAGATTGCTATTTGATCTTTTGTTGTAAGGCAGTGGGGAAGCTTGTGTTTCCAATATGCAGATGAGTGCATGTGTGCTTTAGTTTAGCTGAGTATTGTTTTGATATATCAGTCAGAATAAGCCCCATTTGCAAATTACCTCCAATGGCATTGGCCTCATGAGTACAGAATCACACACACATCAGAACTATGAAAGCAGCTTTTATCCAGAAGTGAACACAAATGTATCTATAAATGCAAAGATAGAATTTTGAATTTCATGGTTACCGTTGCAAGGGACACATCGTAGGGGGTGGCGGGGGCGAAAAAGCAGTGCCTGCCATGTTTAAACATAATTATATGCAATCAATGCAGCGTAAGTGAAAAGATCATCAGGCTGATTAATCACTACACAGCATGCACCTGGTGCAGCCAGGGGATTTACCCCCCTCGCCCCACCCAGTAGTCAAACATCTCCCTGCTAACAAGTGCACAGGGGGTGCTCTGGAGCAGCACCACTCTTACCTTCAGCTCTCTTCTATAGAACTTTGCAGACAACAAAAGTGGGGATCAAAGTCGAGCTGATATCGGAAGGGGACAGATCATGCCATGTGGTGGTGCAACCGCACCACAACAGCGGCGGTGGTGAGGTTGCATGAAAGTTCAGAGCATCATCACTCTTTTGATAATGAGGTTCCAAGATGAATGGAATTCCTGTTAAAATGATGCCAAAGGTGGAAACAGCTTGGCCCTCATTGCAGAAATAGGGGTAATAATAACACCAGTGGTAAAAAGTAAATACACGAGTGGTACACTACTGCCAACCTAAACGAGAATGCCATCAGAAGGAACATTCACTTCTGTCTGATTGGTGGCAATTTACTCAGAGTGGCATCATTACTGAAGTGATAAAGGCATTAAAGCCAGAAAACATGGTGGTTATTATTGTAGGATATAAGGCATTGGGCATCATTACAACCCTGGTGGACAGCCGTGCCTGTAGTACAGGCACGGCTGCCGCCAGAGTTGTTTTTTTTCCGGCACCCTGGAAGTGGCAATTACCGGGGTATTACAACTCCGGCGGACCCAGTAATTGCCCATTCCAGGGCGTCATAAAAAAATTCTTCCCCATTCCCATTTGAGCCCAATAGGCACCCGCAAGCACAACTCGGGAATTACTATACCGGCAAGCTTACCAGTACCGGCAAAGTTACTTTAAGGCCCATTCTCTTAAGCAGCTGCTTAGATGATAAAATACATAGGTAACCCCAAAATATGTTTTTTGTCTTCTTTCTTCATTGGTTTTAGCACTTCAACAGAAATGTATATATGTTTTTCCTGGAGGAACTTTTTCACTGATATGTTCTGGCTGTGGCATTCTTCCCCACATGGGAATTACCCCAGTGGTATTTGTCAACAGCAGTAATGACATCCGTCAGATAATACTGAATACCAGTAACGCAACCAATTCCACCATTACCATGTGGTGCTTGCTAGAGTAAACAAGCTCTCATCTCCTTTTCGGTGATGAACATTTTTAAGGGGATTTGTTAGATTGCTGGGTAGACAAACAGGCAGCATTTCAACCATTAACCTGCTCCTTCCTGACTAAACCGGCCTGCTCTCCAGACCTGTAGTTTTATTTGGGCACAGACACCTAACTATCAAACTTTCTGGAAAGTCTAGATTAAGCCTTCCAGCATTCTATTCCCACCTCACACTTTATACAAAGAAACCATTCATACAGGGGCTAGTCCCTTCTAGGTACCTAATGCAAGGAATGACATATATAAGTACTGCTTCTGGTTCAACATGGCCACTGCCGTAGGACGTCCGATCTCACTGTTCAGACGAGGCACATAGGTCCTCCACCCCCTTGACCATTTCTGGTCTTACATGCCAAAACCAGCTTGTACCAGTCTTATCCCCTGGCCTTAGCCCAGTGAGCTTTTCCCGGGAACTTGGAATGGTCAGAAAAGCACAGAGACACCTGATCTAGTGCACATGCACAGTCCAGTTCATAGAAGGCATGCCTTGTCCACAGCCAACAAGGGAAAGGCCTTTACCTTGGCAAAATCTGTTAAATGAAAGAAACATAATAAACTCTAAGAAGTGAGGCAGAGACTGACATCAGTGGGCAACGTCAGCAGAATAGTAAATTGGGAAGATATTCCTGAATATGAACCCCACCCACCCCTCCTCCAGATGCCCCACTATTTGTATATTTTCGCATTTTTGTATTTACTAGTGCAGCTTTTGGCCTGCATGCACTACAGTGTGTGGTTGATAACCACCAGTGGTAGATAGTTGTAGTGTGTGGCCTCTTTAGTCATTCACTTTGAATTATCATGTTTCATTGATGGCCAATGATGTCCAGACTATAACAACATTGCACCGATGCAAGTGCAATTTTACATGGCATTAGCACTAGGGCAAGTGAAAAAAAGATGCTTTCAATGCATTTTTGCACTACGGCAAAGATTTTCCTAATGCTAATGTTGTTCCTTCTTAGAACTGCCGCAATCATTACAGTGGTGCAAAAATGCACTAGTACAATGTGAATACTGTGAAAGATAGCACTTGCGCCTCTGCAAACTTTCTGTAATCTTCCCCCAGGCAGTTAACCACATTCTTTGCAGCATTGCAACGAGGGACAGTGTTCCCCCAATTCTGTAACCACTGTCCCCTCCATCCAACAGACAGCACTCTGTTGGAAATATTGGATTGGATCCTATGAGAGAAAACCATGATTGATCATTGAGCAGAAATGATACAAACACAACCTATTTTCTAACTATTCAGGGGTTATCATGTAGAGTGATGGTGCACATGTGTGTGCACAATTGGGACCAAATGTGTTGCCACTGATTCACTGGCAAGTTGTTTACTCTCAGAGTAATCTCTCAATGCACGCAGCGGGTGTTTCGGCTCCCACGGTCCCTTGTATTTACAGGAATGCCAAGATCCAATGCAGTGCTACTACACACAATGAGCAGTGATCCTAATGGACCCACAAATCTTCACAAAGACAAGGCTTCTTCTAAGGATTTGATGAGCAAATGTATCAGATCGATTTCACCTTCAGAATGTATATCCCAGACTATTGAAACCTTTTTTAGTTAAGGAGTAGAATGGAGATATTTACTTGTGGGTTAGCTGCTATTGTTTTGGTGTCTATATGTTGAAATTGTAGACACACCTCATCCTCATAATCCATTTGCACATAATTTATGCAATAAACTCCACACCATTTACTGGTTCATGCATTCACTTGCCAATGAGAACATCTCCAATACAGCCATCCACCAGAAGTTCAATCTCTACAAAGAGAAATGGATTAAAATATACATGTATTTGCGGTAATCTTCACATGTGGAAATATAGTGGCATAGCGTGCCATACTTGGCGTCAACGTAATTAAACAGTTAAGTGTTTTCTTTGAGCAAGAGGTGGGTTTGCATAGCTGAGCTTCAATTGAACGTTTGAAGCTGTCAATTGGGACCTTATTATCATTTCTAGTTGGAGCCATGGCTGTGCAAGTGACTACCGCAGAGAATAAAATTGTATTTGATGAAGTCATTCACTCCTTAATAAGTTGATGTTTATATCTGCAGTGTAACACATTCCCTTTCTAACCGAGTACATATTTTGTTGCACAGTACGTGTAATATTACTCTGGTTACTTTATTAAAATAAGACCTATATTTTTTGTTTTCTTTGTGTCAATGATTGGTATGATTAATGGAGAGGCCCACAAGGGGCTGGAGGTTTAATCTCTTCATTACAGTACGTAACGAATATGTGTATGTAGCTGCATATTCATGAATATGTTAACCTCTTTACCTTTTCTCTGCCTCAAAAAATCATTATTCACTATCATTCTGGTTGAAAGGATTGATGCTTCACAGAACTGGCATTTGCTCTACATGACACTATGGGCATGCTCTGCTGAGTAACATGCTGCATTTTATTTTATTTTGGAAAGATATGGCCAGCTACCTTGAAGTTCATTTCACCGTCAATCCCTCTATTGCCAGCTGCAGATAAGTCTAACCATCTCTGATGTAGTTGAGATTATGTGTCTATTTGATGCTGCATCCACGCACATACATGTATATTTTCCTACAAGGGTCTATGGGTATGAGCAGAGCATCCAGAAGTATTATGATTTGTTTGTGTTCCTCCTTCAGATAAAGGATATATCAATTTGTGGGTGATCTGTCAATATGAATGTAAGCCACAATACAGGCAGACGGTTTTGTCTGAAAATACATTAGCATCCTCTTTGCCTCTTAGGAACACAAACAGTGGAAAGGATTTCCCGGCCACCATGGAGCCTTACTTGTTCACAAATCAAATCAATGTAGAAACATCAAAAACTTGCATTCCAAGATCCTACACTCCTTCTTTAACTAATATATCATCAGTATATACAACTAATCAAGATAGAACCATCAGACACCCTCATTGCAATCCTCTCAACTCCATATCCAAACTCAGATATCAGGAGTGTATTACAGGAATAATAATGTGGACCCATCAAACACCCACATTGCAAGCCACCCATGTCCTTCTCTAACCAATATATCATTAATATATAAAACAAATCAATATAGAAAAATCAGACACCTGCAAGTCACCTAACTACATTCGGATATGTAACAAATCAATGTGTAAAAAGCAAATATCCCCATTACAAGCTACTCAATTCCTCCCAAACTAAGATATCAATGTATAAAACAAAATAATCTAGCACCATGAAAAAGACACATTACAAGCCACCCACCCCCTTCTTCAACCAATATATCAATATATAAATCACAGTAATGTAGTAACATCAAACACCCACATTACAAGCCACCCACCTCCTTCTCCAACCAACATAGCATCAATATATAAAATGTGGAAACATCAAACACCCCCATTGCAAGCCTCCACTCTTTTTCCAACTAAGACATTAATATATATATATATATATATATATATATATATATATATATATATATATATATATATATATATATATATATATATATATATATATATGCTAAATCATGTGGGAACATCACACTTGCAAGCCAACCAACTCTTCCTCCATATATATATATATATATGCTAAATCATGTGGGAACATCACACTTGCAAGCCAACCAACTCTTCCTCCAGCTCAGATATAAAACAATTCAGTGGAAAAACATCAAGCACCCCAATTTACAACAAAGGGCTCATATAAAGAAATCCAACTCCATACTAGGACAAGATGATAATTTGGTGGAAACATTCAATTTAATAATGCAATAGGTTGGCTCAACCCTTTGCACTCCATATAGCCTTTGAATTCTTAAAACATGCCTTCTTATCAATTGTTAAAAGGCTAACACAAGCTCCTTTATATTTCAAAATATTTTATAATTTTATGTACATATCTTCTTTTTTCCTTATTGAATTTCTATGCAGCTTGCCATTAGGGACAGCAATATATTGTATAAACCTCTGTTAGAAACTGTGCTCACCTTTAGGGATTTGTCAATAATATAGTGTATTAATAATGTCAAGCCTTTACATACTGCAAGAATCTCAGGGAGATTATGGAACTCTCACCAAACCTGAGTAAAATTAACTTTCAAAATACGTGGATGGGAGTCTTCCTGCCAATTACTCTAATTGAGAACCACTTTTTCATAAAAAACATAATTGGTAGTATATGTAAATAAACAAATACATTCAAAACATCATTATTATTAAAATCAGCAATAAATAAAATTTGAAATCAGAAAAATTCAGAAATGTGAAACATACTTGTGACAGATTTTCTGTATATACCAGAAATTCCATTGACTGGATTAATGAGACCTTCCAATTGGTGTCTCCCTGTACAAAGTCACTCTAAAGAATCTATGTTATTTTAAAAAAAAAAGATATTACAGGATATTGATCAATTAGAAAAGAGCAAGAGAAAAACCTAACACAACCTTACAAAATGACAAGTTGATGTGTTGGAAAATCTAGGTTCTTCACCAGATATTGTCAACAGAAATGCTGATAAATTGTCATACAAGACAAGGAAGACTATGCAAGAGTATGTCTTAGGCTTTCAAGTTATCAGAACAGTTATTTGAAACTTCAACATAATCAAACATTAGATATAAAAGCGCTGATCTATGATAAATTGACTTGAGCACAAGAAGATGGTTGAATCAGTGGTAATCAGAGTGTATTTCTGATACAAGGACAACCGGTAGTGCCCACATTCTACCTTCCCAAAATTCATAAATCCCCTACTAATCCCAGAGGACGGACTGTTGTTGGTAGCATTTCATCCCATTTTGTACTGTTGTCAAAATATTCAGATATTTTCTTTAATCAATTTGAACAGAAGATGTAATCCTATTTCAAAAACTCTACCGCAGTTATTAGTAAGATAGAACATTTGCACTTGACTAAAGACATCAATTGCTCATTTGTTTGGATATAGAATTGCATTATACAAAGATCCACTTTAGAAATGGTGGAGGAAAGATTTAAAGAACGTACGGATGACTTACCTGTACCTAACTCTTTCCTACAATGTTGCATTGAAATTGCAATAACTGAACATTATTTTCACATTGATAATTTGCATTACCAACAAATAGCGGGTACAACCATGGAGTCTACTATGGCCCAGAGTTAGGCAAATGTATAAGTAGAATGTTTTTAAGAACAAGAGCTCTATGTGGCACAGAATCCAATCAAGAATCACATAAAACATTCTTATGGTGATAAGGACAGGAACTCGTGAGGAAAGGCTGCAGTTCATTGGTTGGTTGAATCAAATAATTCAGTTTCTTAATTTTACGTACCTCAGTAACAAGGAGCTGAGTTATTTAGATTTGAAGGTCTTTGTAGAAAATTGAGTGTTGAAAGTTAAACCATTTTGCAAATCAATGGATAGCAATGCATTACTTCATTTTTGAAGCCACCATGTAAAACATACCAAAGAAAATATTTAGTTCAGTCAGTTCCTCAGATTGAAGCGACAATGCATTGCAATATCCAAATTCATAGAAGAGACTGAGAACCTAAAACAGAAACTGATCAATATAGGATATCCTAGAAAACTGGTGAACGATTCATCAAAACAAGCCCCTTATTATGATCACACCAGTTTGTTGCAATGAAAAAAAAAAACCTATGAGTGCTGATCGGAAGCCTGTATGCGTGACCACATACACAGATTTATCATTTAAGATACAGAAAATTGGTAGGAAAAATTGGAAGAGATGCTTTGAAAAGAATGAGTTATGCTTACACTACCTGATTATGGCTCTTAAAATAATAATAAAAAACATTGGTATTGTGGGTATTGTAAAGAGGAATGATGTCACACAGAATGATAAGAAAGTGGGTTCTAGAATAGGGATCACAATTCAGGGAGGTTTAGCCCCCTCTATCTATTTTCCATGCAGTAAATGCAGTGTGTGTAAGCTGACCTCCTATACCAAGGAAGTACAGCTGTGAAACTAATATCATATAGCAACAAGTGGACTTTACTAATTGTGAAACTGAAAATGCTATTTACCTTATCACATATCTGTGTCATCCACAATATGTGGGTTAAACGACCCATATTGTTAAAACACAGATGATAGAACACAGAAGTAGCATAAAAGAACATTCTGTCTGCACCTTTGGTTAAACATTTTGTGGAGAAATCTCACATGCATAATGATTTGAGATGGACTGTAATAGAGAAGGTGAAAGGAAAAAATCTGAGTGACATTGAAAGAAAACTATAGGAATTTGAGCAAAGATGTATTTGTCACCTGCAGAGTCATGTTAAAGGGCTGAATTAATATATTGAGTTGCATCATGTGTGGAAAATGGAGGTGTCTTTTAAATGGAGGAGTAATTTGCATAATGTTTGTAGATCCCTAACAATAACTTAGAAAAAATACAACTCAGAGAATGGGTGGAACATTTAATTAACTCTCTTGGAGTGACATATTGGAGGCATCCAATATAATCATTAATAGGCTCTGGGATTATAGCTACGTGTGATACATTAACCATTATTCCACATGTACATACAGTTGAAGACACCCGACATTGTCCGGTTATCAAAAATACATTTAAATTCTAATACTAGCTGCATTGCGGGAAGAGTCGTACATGTATTGTAACAACATGATCTGAGGTAAAATGATGTGTTATGCAGTATGTCGGAACTTTCAAATATGGCTGCCACATTGGTACATGATATTAAACATGAGGTTAAGAACAAATGTCATGGCGATTGGGGCCTGATGGAAAAAGCAGGTGACCTGACTAGTACTGCAGAAAAAGACGCCATGTGGGCATATTAGATTTCCATCCAAACATATTCAATTCAGTAGTCATACTATGAGCCACCAGAGTGTCCAGAGAAATATTCCAAGCACACAGAGTTTTTGAGTGATTGACTGGGTAGCAGTGATGACACAAGTATATCACTTGAAACAGAGTGGGTTCTAGTGTTCAGAGTGTATTTAGTAAAGTGGTGTGACCTGTATGGTAAAGTAATTGATAGGGGTTTGTTGTTTGCCTAGGAAATGTTTTCCCATGTGTTGATTTGAAGGACTGCATGCTAACAATTGAAGTACCTTTGAACATGACGAGAATGCAGGGGCTCTTATCCAACTAAAAGTATGCAATTTTCTCAGAAGGGTTTTATCTTCAATCGAATTATGATGGTCAAATTGTTCCATGTAAATGGATGCAAATATAGAATCTCTGCTCTGTGCATTCTACCTCTGCATGACATGGCGTGTGTTAACTTGTTTGTAGGCGGCAAGAAAGGGCCGATTGGGAGTCTTTTGGAGATTCAGTCTATTTTTTCCAATGATATCTTGGAAACAAGATAAGAGATTGTTTGTTTGTTTGTTTTATTATTTATAATGCGCGAGCGTACCCAAAGGTATCAGGGCGCAACATTTACAAGAATTTTCGAAGCTTAGTTGCAGTCATCATAAAATATACATAAGGACAATGAGGTAAAACAATGTTATATACAAAGCAGCAGATACAAAAATATGTCTCTTTCCCATAGGGCAGGGTTTTTAATCAGAATTAACCTTGCCCAGTTTATTTGAACGAAAGGAAATGGTAATCCAAGCAACATATTTCTTCTAGAAATCACTGAATAGAATAACCACAATAGGAGGCTTGTATCCTGTGAAAAGGGGATTGATTACTTTTCATCCCATACTATTACCATCAAACAACCACGGTGATTGAAACTCAGTGGATATGTGGTTTGGAGTTGTGCAGTTTTGTATATATGTGTATTAAACTGAATAGAAGAGATGTTTCAATCGTTGTTGTCATAATATTCTCTGAAAAATGTAGGCATACTAAGCTCTAGGACAGAAACATTTTGGAACAGAATTGACATGTGAATGTACAGAAAATGTCATTCATTTGAATTGTGAATTGCTTGAGTTTAGAATTTGATTGTGCCCTCTATCCATATTTGGCAACAGTTTGATAGCATTAATCTCAGGTGGTGATGGTGATGTTTTTTTGGTTTTGTTTGAACAAAACCTTTCACAAGTATGTTTCAGATTAATGGATTTGTGTCATTTCAAATTGTACTCAATGCTGATTTTAATAATAATGTTTTGAATACATTTGTTTATGTGTATACAATAAAAGTAATGTATTTATGAAACAGTGGTTCTCAACTTGGAAATTGACTGGACTATTCGCACACACGTATTTTGAAAGTGTAATAACTACAAGGCCAGAAATGTCTGCACACTCATGAATTTATCCCAGACCCTCATTGATGCAACGCATAATAAAGGCATACCATTGAATCTGACTTTATTCATTGTAAGATAACAAATTCACTTGTATGTATACATCTGCATGTTGAATCAGATACCTGTATTGTATTCGGTACAGTTGTTGTTTGTGAACTCGTATGATTGTTGAAGTGTTTAGATACCTTTATCAGAGATACATTAAAACAATGAAATAGGCTAAAGCTGTAGTTACATTGTTGGTTGCACAACAAGTATTGTACAAACACCAGGATCTCTACTAATGCATACTATTACAACCAACATCTGCATTCCAAGAATAGGATCCCCAGGGCCACAACATACCATGTTTTATTCCATACACAATGTTGTGATCCAGGGAGTTTTGGTGGACACTGGACTTAGAGGTCTCCATTGACACATTGGTCTCGCATGACGGGATCATGCTGTGATAAGAGCAGGTGAAATGCTGTGGTCAGCAAGACATTATGGTAGTGCTGCCTTGCTTTACCAGATTGGCAATTATTTAAATATTAGTGGGGAACTGATACATTTTCTGTGCAGTCCCCTTCCTCATTTCATGCAGATTTAATGTAACCTCATCCATATTCTTTCTCATAATCTTGTCTCATGTTTCTCGAAATTTAGGGATATCAATTCAGAACTGCCATATTCTCTTTTGCGTTTTACAATCAGATTTAAAAGCAAATGCATATTACCATCTGAGTGTAACCTTTACATTTAGCCCAATAAAATGTATACAAACTTCTATTTTATGTGATTTTAAAACTGGACTAAAACAGTGTGAAACCCTTCTTTACACATTTGCTTTGTCCTTCCCATATACATATATCAAAACAGATAGAGGCTGATTCAGTGCGTTTACTGATTATAGACCTCATTACAATGGTGTGTCATTTGTAACGCCCCTATACACAAGTGTTTCAAGTGTTTCGATTGGAATTCTTTCGGTAATTAAATTATTGCTATTTTTACTGCACTACTGAATTCTGAGATTGGAGATAAGGTGGAAGCTTCATCTCCATCAAAATGCTAGAGGCAAATCATCATATTACCTAGAAAATAATCGGGGGATTTACCACATGAATTTACTGCTCATGGAAAAGACGCCACAAATCCCCAGATCATTCAATGGACTGCAACAATGGGGATTTGCAGTACCTTATCAGCACTCATAATCTTGTGCGTGTGATGCCATGGGTCAGAGTGGCGTTAGTAGGTTAATGAGGTTTTACTGCATATTTCTCACCAAACTCCTAATGAGACCCTTTAGGCCAAAATGACACCTAAGTGTAGACATACAATAAAAATAGCCCTGGTATTCTAAAGACAATACATTTGCACTTAATCTGTAACCATTGTGTACTGTACAAATGGCATATATTAGGATCTACGTGAAAATGCTGTGTGGAATTTAACGCGGCTGAATATGGCAACGCGGAAAGCTTTGCATACCAAAAATCTCGACTAACCTTATTCCCTCTACCCACCGCCCCGTTCCCCCTAGATACCTTAGATGAATACATACCTGCACTTAACTTCTTTCCTCTCCCTGTGATGGGCTCCTCCCTGCAGCGTCAGGTCCATCTCCAAATTATGGGTCATGACTTCCTCCGTAGGGTAACTTTCTTTTTTTCTTTTTTCTTTATTGTCCCCGCTTTGCACAACCCCTGAACCCATATTGCTGAACAGGGGGAGCGGGCGACACCCCAGCAATCTCCACTCCCCGTTTTCGGCATTATGGTATTCAAATTTTTTTGTCAATACCAAATGCGCTGTAAACGCGTATTTACCATTTCTTTCCGATCTTTTCGGGCATTTTGATATATTAGCCATTAGTATAGTTACAAAAAATGAATTTATCATCAAATACGGAATATACTTTTCCATACTTCTAAAAATATTGTTTACAAATGTGTTGTAACTTTTTACGCAAATACATCAAAATATTGGTCCTATTGCAACAAGCATGTTAAGTGCACATTTTCTTTCGTAAAAACACACATCGGATGACTGGGTAGGTTATTCCTTGCCCTCCCCTAGGATCTCTTGTGAATTCCTGTGAGGATGCCCACTTATGTAGATGTGGTATCGAAGTATGTCTTAGTAATGTGTGCGTTTGGGCATGTTTTACACAGTACCCGGAGCATCTGGAGATCAGAAGAATAGCAATGGCGAGCGACATAAAGGAATGTACTTTTCATTTCAGAAATATTAATAAAAATATAATCGTCTTTTTTAATCAAATATACACATCTGTAATTTACACATTTTTTCAGACATAGGTTGCACTTACACCAGAAACATGGCTTGTAGTTTTCAATCAAACGTCTACAAAAAAAATGAAATCAAGTTAACATATCTTTTCTTGGCTCAGCAGCATGGCCTCATGGCTTCATCGTTGCCCACCAAGACTATGCACCAGATCACAGCTGCTGCCTGTGTTGCTACTTCTTGGGCGCCTCGGCTGTGCACATGGAACGGAAATTGGGACTTTGCTTGGATCCTAGTGGGTGGGGCCTTCTTCTGCTATAATGTGAACTGTAAATGACTTTTGTGTGTTGTGTTAGTCCCTGGCTGGAAGACAACAAAGTTGATTTGACAGGTGCTCAAGATAAAACGTGCTCCCCCCCAGTTCATGCAATTTGAGAGCTTTCCGTCTTACCGGTACTGCTATTAAGAGATGTTATTTATCGATTTTTGTCTTGTCTGTCTAGCTCCCTTATACCTCTGGGTCAGTGGTCTCGCTATATAAGTTATAAATACATAAATAAATACAAATTAAAGCCTTTATTTTAAGGGATCACACCTGTGACTAGGTTGTTAGACTCCAGTTCCTTAAACCTCACAACTTTTAGTATGTCTAGCTGCAAGGTCTGTTCACCCACCCCTGTTGAAAAATATAATGCATCTCTTAAAAATATAGTCCCAAATTGGAGATACTTTGTGCAACCAAATAATTCACAAGCAGAACCGGTCCCCAAAATAACTTCTTAGAAAACAATCGGTTGCCTCCTAATTCAGATATAATATGTATAGAAGTAAAACATCATAATAACCACCAGACACTTTTCCACAGATATTCACTTTCCTACCCCTAAATGAAACAGTAATATTTCTGTAATATGTTGAAGGTGAGCTTTTCAATGGAAAATGGCCTTCACAATGAGGAGCGTTGTTTCTTAAGATAGCAGCGACTTTTCCAGAGTGCTATGCTTATGATAACTGTAAAGGAAATACATTGGCACCCTGAAACACATGTGCATGGACACACTATAAATAAAATATCATATCCTATCATATCATTGACTTTGCACTGTATGCTTAGACTTGTGAGGTCTCCCTCTTTTGAATTTCTGGCAGCTCAATAGATATACAGGCCGATTCATGGAATAATTAGCGCGGCGCAAGTGGGCAAAAACGTGCGAATCGCAGTGGAATAGCGAAAATCGCAGTGAACGTGCGAAAATCGAACGAAAAGCAGCGCACGTCGATTCATGGAAGGCCGTGCGCGAGAAAACCAGCGGATGTGCGATAAAAAGTGCGCGGCGCACGTTAGCGCACAGGCCATCTAACAGCGTGCGCCAGGTCACTGCGAAAATCGCACAGGCCACAGCGAAAATCGCACATAGCGCGGCGCACGCAACAAAAGTAGGCGGAACACGGGCGTAACACTCGGAATGGGGAACAACTTGCCAAAACGTGGGCGTCACGGGGGAAGTACAGGGCACAAGTGCGCGGAACGCCCACACGCTCGCCTACAACACGTATTCATGGAATAGAATAGGGGAAAAAAGCGCACGCTCAAACCAGCGCACAGGCACAAACACAACCGCCACAAGAAAGCAGGCGGTAGCGTCTCTGCGGCTGTAAGAAATGTGCGCCAAAAGGTGCGCCAACTAATCGCACCTATATACTGCCATGATGAATGTCCCATACTGTGGCCCTCCAGGAACAAAGACGTGCAAAGGGGTACCCACAAACACGGACACCCGCTGACAAAAAATACGTGTGCGTGTATACCGGGGTGCGCGGGAAGTCTAACACGCGATTTCAGCAGGGTACGTGCATCACAGGGGTTCGCGTGAAGTTTCACACGCGATCGGGTCTGGGGGAGCGGGCTACGTGTATTTCTGGGGTGCGCGGGAAGTTCCACACGCGAATAGGCTGGGCGCGTGTATTCCAGGGGTGCGCGGGAAGTTCCACACGCGAATAGCCTGGGCGCGTGTATTCCAGGGGTGCGTGGGAAGTTCCACACGCGAACAGACTGGGCGCGTGTATTTCAGGGGTGCGCGGGAATTTCCACACGCGAACAGCCTGGGCGCGTGTATTTCAGGGGTGCGGGGGAAGTTCCACACGCGAACAGCCTGGGCGCGTGTATTGCAGGGGTGCGCGGGAAGTTCCACACGCGAACAGCCTAGGCGCGTGTATTTCAGGGGTGCGCGGGAATTTCCACACGCGAACAACCTGGGCGCGTGTATTTCAGGGGTGCGGGGGAAGTTCCACACGCGAACAGCCTGGGCGCGTGTATTGCAGGGGTGCGCGGGAAGTTCCACATGCGAACAGCCTAGGCGCGTGTATTTCAGGGGTGCGCGGGAATTTCCACACGCGAACAGCCTGGGCGCGTGTATTTCAGGGGTGCGGGGGAAGTTCCACACGCGAACAGCCTGGGCGCGTGTATTTCAGGGGTGCGCGGGAAGTTCCACACGCGAACAGCCTGTGCGCGTGTATTTCAGGGGTGCGCGGGAAGTTCCACATGTGATTTCACAGTGTGGGTCCTCCCAGGTGTACCCTGTACACCCTCCACGGCCCCTGCAGGCAGCCCACACCACAGGGGACTACCCTGCATCCCTGGTCATGTCCCGCAGGCAGCCCACCCACCATGGGCATGCCCCCCAGCAAAGGCACATGTCTCCTTGAACTAATGAACACCAACTCATGTCCCCTTGCACCCCCACCCCCCAGCACTGTGGGGCACCTGCCAGCAGGCCCCCACCCATGTCCAACACATGTCTACCACCACCCCCACACCCCAGCCACCAGGGGCACCCTCCACCAGGCCCCCACTCATGTCACCCACCAATCCACCCCCCAGCAGTGCAGGGTCACCCTCCACCAGGCCCCCACCCATGTCCAACTCATGTCTCCCACCACCCCCACCCCCCAGCACTGTGGGGCACCTGCCAGCAGGCCCCCACCCATGTCCAACTCATGTCTCCCACCACCCCCACACCCCAGCACTGTGGGGCACCTGCCAGCAGGCCCCCACCCATGTCCAACTCATGTCTCCCACCACCCCCACCCCCCAGCACTGTGGGGCACCTGCCAGCAGGCCCCCACCCATGTCCAACTCATGTCTCCCACCACCCCCACCCCCCAGCACTGTGGGGCACCTGCCAGCAGGCCCCCACCCATGTCCAACTCATGTCTCCCACCACCCCCACCCCCCAGCACTGTGGGGCACCTGCCAGCAGGCCCCCACCCATGTCCAACTCATGTCTCCCACCCCCCCCACACCCCATCCACCAGGGGACCCTCCACCAGGCCCCCACTCATGTCACCCACCACCCCACCCCCCAGCAGTGCAGGGTCACCCTCCACCAGGCCCCCACCCATGTCCAACTCATGTCTCCCACCACCCCCACCCCCCAGCACTGTGGGGCACCTGCCAGCAGGCCCCCACCCATGTCCAACTCATGTCTCCCACCACCCCCACCCCCCAGCACTGTGGGGCACCTGCCAGCAGGCCCCCACCCATGTCCAACTCATGTCTCCCACCCCCCCCACACCCCAGCACTGTGGGGCACCTGCAAGCAGGCCCCCACCCATGTCCAACTCATGTCTCCCACCCCCCCCACACCCCAGCCACCAGGGGCACCCTCCACCAGGCCCCCACTCATGTCACCCACCACCCCACCCCCCAGCAGTGCAGGGTCACCCTCCACCAGGCCCCCACCCATGTCCAACTCATGTCTCCCACCCCCCCCACACCCCAGCACTGTGGGGCACCTGCCAGCAGGCCACCACCCATGTCCAACTCATGTCCCCCACCCCCCAGCACTGTGGGGCACCTGCCAGCAGGCCCCCACCCATGTCCAACTCATGTCCCCCACCCCCCCCACACCCCAGCACTGTGGGGCACCTGCCAGCAGGCCCCCACCCATGTCCAACTCATGTCTCCCACCCCCCCACACCCCAGCCACCAGGGGCACCCTCCACCAGGCCCCCACTCATGTCACCCACCACCCCCACCCCCCAGCACTGTGGGGCACCTGCCAGCAGGCCCCCACCCATGTCCAATCCATGCCCCCCTGCACCTGGGTCCCAACATTCCCCAATCATGTCCGTAATGCCCATCCTGCCCTGCCAAAAGGCCCAACCAACTATCACACCCACCCACATATCAAAGGCAATTACATGTTACACCCCCAATGTAAATAATGCAATTTAACACATGTCTGTCACACACAATGGCTGCAAGTGAATGACAAAACACCCAACATGACATGCCTGAAAGCAATGAGATGATACGACACATTGAAGAATAAAAAAATATTATGTATTGAACAGCAAACAAGAAAAAACACAAAGCAAATCAAACTAAACAAGAAGAATGTCCAAGAAAAAATTCTGAATTATTAAAATAAGGAAATTAAGAAGATCATCCTGGGTCCATGAGCCCTACCAAATTAAACCTAACTGACTACTAACTAAAAAGTGAACTATATACAAAAAAGTGGTGCATTGTCCAATCGCAACCAAAAAAAATTCAAAAAAACAAAGGAAACCTAACCCTAACTATACAACTATATACAAAGGCAGCGGGCTATTCGGACGGCTCACTGGTTGTTGTCATGGGCCAGGGCATCATCGAACTCCTGGTCAATGGCTTGGAGGCGGGCATGTTCCCTGGCCCCGAGGTCCCGCAGGGATAACGCAGTGTCCAGCTCTAACTCCCTGCGAAGACCCTCGAGGCACTCAGCCCGCCTCAGCGCCCTCCGCATGGAGTCCTCCGCCCTGACCATCGTGAGCCGTTCCTCCTCTGCCCGCTGCCGCTCCGCACCTATCCGCTGGCACAACCTCTCCCAGACGGAAGCCACTCCCATTCCAGGGTTCTCCTGCCCTCCGGCCGATGCCTGCACCCCCGATGTTGATGGCCCCGAGCCATGATGCCTCCCACGTTGAGCCTGCTGCTGCCTCCGACGCAACTGCCTGTGCCAGCACGACGGCATCCAGGCTGATGGAAACCACCGACGCCGTCGTGCACGTGCCCTGCCCGATGATGCGGTCACATCCTCCATCTGCTGGGGTCCAGTTGCTCTGGTGTCCACCCCTGCTGGATCTCTGACTCCCGACTGTGGCAGGGATGGGATCCCCACCGAGCTGGCTGCATTGGTCGGGGCAGGTCCACAGGGGGCCCTGGTGGCATCTGGGCTGGAAGACGGCAAGGAGAACGACTGGTGGATAGCCTGCACAGAGGAGGAGAGGGCCGCCACATTGGCCAACACATGCAGGAAACCCCCGAACATGGCCGATCCCAATTGGGCCACGTCGGCACGGTGCACTTCGTGATGACGTGCGTGCTCCTCCCGGGAAGCACGCACGGCATCACGAATCACAGCCGTGCGCATCGCGACCCCAATCAGGACCTTCTCCGCACGGCCAGGGGTTCCCACGTCCGCAGGTGGAGGGGAGTCAGGTGACATGGACATCCCCACTACCTGCGGACGGGCCTGGGACGGGGCATCCCTGCTGGTGCATGGTGGTGCACTCACAGGGTCAGGGACAGCGACATGCACAGGCCCCTCCACGGTGACCTGTGCTGCCTCCTGCCCCTGGACTGCACCACTTGCACCAGCAGGGATGCCCCCACCAGGCCCCATGTGTGCCCCAGTGGCGGCCTCCTCCTCCTCTGTGCAAACCACCAACCTGGATGGCTCCTCACCGTCTCCCACCGTAGCAGGCCCCTGTGGGGGCTCACCCACCCCTTCCGCTGCAGCCGTGGGGGCATCCCCGCCGCCTTGCTCCACAGCGCCGTCTCCGCCCTCTTCTTCACTAGCCGCTGCGTAGAGGGAGACAAAGAACACAAGCACCAGGGCACTGTACAATGGTCCCCTAGACAGGAAGCAATAGCAGATGAGCACCACTGTCAAAGTACACTTCCATCATGTCCCTCCACAACACATGGGTCAGTCCAGGCAAAACACACACAGTAACAGGCATGGTGCATGCCATGGACATTTCCATGCATGTCCAATGGACTCTTGAAACATTCAATGATATGTAACTCACATGCATCATGCCTCATGCCCATCACATGCACACACTTCACCTCAGTCACATCCATCTGGCCCCAAACACACCAAACACAGCGGTTACAAGGGTAATTTGGCTGCTTTACTGAATCTCTGCATTGTCACACACATGTGTCATGCATCCATGGCATGCACAAGTCACAGACACGCAGGTCAGGCACACAGACATGGCTACCATATATGTACCTGGCATCAGCACCCATCCCTCACCCCCACCCATGTCCACGTACAGAGACTGGCATGCTCTCATGTTCTAAATCTGAATAGGGCTCCCCATGCGGCATTTCAACACATGCAACAACCATGTGCATCACACATCACTGGTCGCACATGCATTACCATGATGTCCCTGCACACATACATGCATACATGGCCTATGGCACACATACAGCAAGTATCATAGAACCAGCACACCGCAACATGCCCTGTCTCACACAGTAATGCATGGACACTTACCGCTCAACTCCAGACGGGCCTCCCTCTCAAGGATCTGGGCGTGGAGCGCTGGGCGTACGCGTTCCAGGACCCTCATCTGGATGGAACTCATGCGGCCCCGGCCCCCCTCCACGAGGCGCCGGGCCTTCACAAGGGTCCTGGACCTCAAGTCCTCCCAGCGCTTCTTGATCTTCAGGACGTCGCGGGTTGCCACCCCCTCCGCGTTGATGGCAACCACACAGTCGGCCCAGATCCTCTGCCGTCCTTCCTTGCTGGCGCGGGACGATCCAAAGAGGGCATCATACTGCCCCAGGACATGCTCCACCAGGACACCAACTTCGGTGACAGTGAAGCTGGTGCCCCTCTGCCCCTCTGGCCTGGGGTTGCCACTGGTGCCAGATGTTGAAGTGCCCGACATGGCAACCCCAGAGGCAGGTGTGGGTGGGCAACTGGGTCCTGGGGCTGGGCTGTGGAGCGATGTAATACCAGTCGGGAGTCTTCTGTTCCAGCAGGGGTGGACCCAGCAACTGGACCCCTGCAGATGGCTGATGTGCAGGCACCAAATGGCAGGGCACGGTGGCAGCAGGCAGGCAGGCAGGCAGGCAGCAGCAGATGGCACGTGGGAGGCTGCTCGGGGCACTGGGGGGCAGTAACTCGGCCTTCTGGGCAGGAGCGTGGGCTTCCGTGTGTTTTCGCGTGGCCAGCTTGATACGGAGTGATTTGGCACGTGAAAATCCTGCACGTCAGCGTGAAATCCGAGGAAAGGCCCTTAGCGCGTAAGCGCGTCAGCACGCATACGCGATTCTATTGGACCAGAGTCCCTCAGCGCGTAAGCGCGTCTGTGACGTGACCCGCACAGGTGTTCCCCACTCAGCACGTGATGACGGGGCACACGTGGAGATACTGCACGTCAGAGTGTCATCGCGTGTAATTGGACAAAAGTGCGCGTACACGCGATTGGCCTATGTACGTGTATTTAATGGGTGCGCGGCCACTTACACACGCAAGTACGTCAGCGAACCTGTATCACGCGGTGCGTGTGAATTTCCGCACGCTATTGGACTGGGAACTGGTTTCCAGGGGTGCGCGGGTCACACGCTGTATCCCCTGGTGCGTGTGAATTTCCACACGCTATTGGACTGGGAACTGGTTTCCAGGGGTGCGCGGGTCACACGCTGTATCCCGTGGTGCGTGTGAATTTCCACACGCTATTGGACTGGGAACTGGTTTCCAGGGGTGCGCGGGTCACACGCTGTATCCCGCGGTGCGTGTGAATTTCCACACGCTATTGGACTGGGAACTGGATTCCAGGGGTGCGCGGGTCACACGCTCGCCTAGAACACGCGCTAAGCATAAATTGCGGACTTTAACAATAACAAGCTCAGACGCCAGGATGAACATACCGTTCCTAGCAGCAGTGGCAGTGGGCTACCAAAGGAGGAGGAGGAGGATAGTCAGGGCCAGAATATTCACACCCAGAACCAGCCTTTTCGGGATGCCTGATGACCAGGTGTATGGGAGGTACAGGTTTCCACCACACATCATACTGGACCTGGTGAGTGAGTGGGAGGATGACCTCACATCACCCACCCTGTGCTCCCAAGCACTCAGCCCCCTGGAGAAGGTCCTCAATGTACTGCACTTCTTAGCCACTGGATCATTTCAGCGGACAAGTGCCATAGTGGGTGGGGTGTCACAGGCCACCCAGTCACGCTGCCTACACCAGGTCTTGAACATCATGACTGCACGCCCATCAGTCCGCAGGCACATATACCTGCCCAGAACACCTGCAGAAAGGCATGCTGCCGCCCTGGATTTTTACGCAGTGGCACGATTCCCCAAAGTGCTAGGTGCCATCGACTGCACCCATGTGGCTCTACGTCCCCCCAGGGCATCTGAGCACATCTATAGGAACCGCAAGCACTGGCATTCCATCAACGTGCAGGTAGCATGTAATGCCAAGGGAATCATCACCTCAGTATATGCCAACTATCCCGGCTCCACCCACGACAGCTTCATTTACCGAATGTCCACCCTAAGCCGGGACCTAGAAGCTGGGCGGCATGGCGATACATGGCTGCTTGGTGAGTATGTATGCCACTGCACATGCATGCATGTTGGATACTGAGCAAGGTCACAACCTCACCAATGATACCAATCCCCACCTCCACAGGGGACAGTGCCTACCCTCTCAGCCCCCACATGATGACGCCAATTCGGAACCCCACCACGCCACCCCAGGTAAGATTTAACACAGCCCACATTACAACCAGGGGCATAGTGGAGCGCACATTCGGAGTGCTGAAGTCACGCTTTCGCTCCCTTGACCGTTCTGGCGGGCAGCTGTTATACGCTCCCCCAGTAGTGTGCAGGATCATAGTGGCAGCATGTGTCCTGCACAACGTTGCAACACGCCGGGGCCTGGCCGTGGACATGGTGGTGGCCCCACATCCCCAACCACATGCACAGCCGCTGCGCATGGGAGGGGAAAGGGCACGGGGGGAGGCAGCCCGTACACAGCTAGTGGCTAATTACTTCACATAGAAATCACACCCCTGTGGAGTGCACACTGCCCTGGCACATTCCATCTGACAATCAATGATGACTCAACCTGACACTGATCCTGAATGTGTGGAGAATGAACCGGGAATTCCATGTCAGCCTGAGATTGTTCACCTGGAAGTGTCACAATGTGTGCATCCCTACCCACACAGACACCACCAATGCAGTTTTGTGAAGTTACACATTGAAGCAGCTAAAATGAATACCCACTTGCAAAATGCAACATGAGGACAGTGCCATGTCAGCCAACCCAACCCCAGCACTGCCACACGACACACCGTGCCATGTCATGCTAATTGCAGGTAAACAAAGTAATCCCCACAACATGACATCACTCTCACTATGTACAGTGGCACTATTAGAAACCTGCAACACCTGAAATGCTCACAGCAATGCCGGACCAACAACATACTTGAGCACGTAGTACCATAAACATGACATCAAAAATGTTACATATTAGTAGTCTCACCACCTGGAAATGCCTGCACTCCCACCACTACCAACTGTGCAGTGTTGGCGCCATGTAGAGTTGTAGGTGCACTGCTGCCAACATGGTCCCCATCGCCAGACTTGAGGTCCTTGTGTGGACTTGAGGAAGGGACCTGCAAATTGGGAGGTAGACACAGAAGAAGAGTTACACATCAATGCAACATGCAGTGTACAACACAACAGCAATATGCACTATGAATGTATACACAGTATTGACTACAGACTGGCCACACAGCTCATGGGAGTCCAACGTCACTGTGTAATTCACTGTCACTTGGGCACACCCTTTGCAAGCCCATGGAAACGGGAAGCAGGAGGGGTGTGTGTGACTCAAACCCAAGCATCTGAACCAAATACATTACAAGCCTGCATGTGCCCAGCCACAATGCAGCGTATGCCCACAGGAACCACGGAAGCCAACAGATCGGAGTCAACAGATCGGAGCCAACAGATCGGAGCCAACACATCGGAGCCAACAGATCGGAGCCAACAGATCGGAGCCAACAGATCGGAGCCAACAGATCGGAGCCAACAGATCGGAGCCGAACACATCGGAGCCAACAGATCGGAGCCAACAGATCGGAGCCAACAGATCGGAGCCAACAGATCGGAGCCAACAGATCCTCCCAAAAAAAAAAATTGGGAATAAAAGAAATCAAAATAAAAATAAAAATAAGAAACAATCAAAAATGGCCATTGATGGGCCCGGGGGGGTTGGGGAGGCCACCCAGGAGGTCCGAGGACAGGATGCACACCAGAACCCACCTGCGTGGATCCTGGGAAAATAAAACACCTCCATGGGCTCATGGCCCACACGGCTACCCTATTGTGGGAGTGTCACTGCTGTCGCTATTATCACCCTGTGCAGCTGCATCCGGAGGTGGTTGCACTATGGGAGGCAGCCCACGCAAGGCCCTAGTCTGCTCCTCCATGGCTGCAAGCATGCGGGTGTGGTAGGTCTGGTTCTGGAGGATGAGTGTGCGGAGGTCCCTATGCAACAACTCACGGGATGCCCGGACCTCCGCCCTCGTTGCCTGCATCTCAGCTGAGAGCGTACGGGTGAGACGCTCCAGCTGCTGTTCTGTCCTTTGGTGTGTTGAAGCCTCAAGCTCAACAAGAGTCGTCCTGAGGTGTAGGAGCTCCTGCCTCAGGGCTTCCCTGTGGCCCTGGGACTCAATGGAGATGGCCTCCTGCAGAGTCGCCAGTGCCGCCCGCCTGTCCCTGTTGGACCCCAACATGTCCTCCCTGTGTGACTGGCAGATGGAGTCAGTTGCCTGCTCTAGTCGCTCCATCAGCCTTTCTGGGGGGACAATGGAAGTGGCCACCCTATCCATGGCCTGAGCCATCATCTCGGATGATGCAGCCTGTTGGGTAGCCATACCGTAAATGGATTGCTCCCATGCGGTATTGCCAGGTGGCGTACGGCCACCACGTCGGCGGGCACCACACCTGTCTGGGGCAAGGCGAACTGCGCCTTGCTGTGCCGGCACTGCCTGAGGCTGCAGGACTGCATTCCCCCTCTGATCTGCTGGCCCAGGAACAGGATCAGATGTCGCGGAGTGTGACCCTGCATCCGTAACCACCGAAGGCGTAGCTGCCAACACTGACATCCCCATGGAGGGTACTGACCCTGGTGCAGGTGGGTGAGACAGAACAGAATCCCTCCCTGGAACACTCACCAGCGACGGCACGTAGGTCTCATCCGAATCAACACCTGAGTACAGCTCGGGGGAGGTGCAGCCAGAGACACCCCTTGAGAGCACGACCTGCAGCACTTGTGGGTTCTCCCCCACCACCACACCACGTCCCTCACTGGTGGTTGGTCGGCCCTGGGACACCTCCTGGGTCTGCACCATCTCCACAACCCCAGCAGTATCAGGTGCGTCTTCCCCTGCAAAGACATGAAAACAAAGTAATGGAAACAGGCATTAGCACCATGGCACACATTGAGGGCTGAGAAGCAAGAGAACCAGTACTTGATTGACATGTCCCACATGACTAAAACCCTCCCATGCATGCACCCTCACTGCGTATGAAGTGCAGGCAAACGGCACACACTGATGACACCAAGATGGAAGATGAACAAATTTTCTGCATGCTGCCTGGCAGTGGCATCACACATTGGCCTGTGATTGGCAGGTGAAACACACATGCCATCACACAGATGGCATGTACCATTGCTATTGAGTGAAGATGGAGAGGAGGGCAGCACCTATTCATTCAGTCCAGTTCCCGCATGTAATAGCTTTTCTGATTCTAACAGGTCAGATTTTTCACCTGGAGCTGCCAGTCTGTAATGGTCAAATTGCACAGGGACATGTGTGTACAAATGATATCCAGGTAACAAAGTCACTCCCCTTTACCATACCCATGTCAGACATGTGACTAGTGGACAGCGACATGCCTAGTGAAAGTGGTGGAATGCAAACAAACTGACTGAATGAACAGTGAAAAATAAGCAAATCTGTTGTGTCAAGGTGACACTTCAAGGGCAACTGGCGTGCAGTTGTGCTAGATGTCTACTGTTGGCAGAAGGGATACTGCTATGGCCAAATGCAGCCGCGCAGGAAGTATTGCATGAAGCACATGGCTGACCCATACGACTGAGGCGCACACACTCTCACCTGGCACCCAAACAGAAGCCCTCACACACACACCATGCACATGTATGACACACACATGCATGTGCACTCACCGGACAATGCCTCGTAATCAGCCAGATCTCCCACGCCTTGGATCTGTTCCTCCGTGACGTAGGTCCCAGCGACTGACTCATGTGGAGTGAGTTCCATGTCTACTACTGGAGACCCACCTCCAGTCACTAGAGTTGCGGCATGACTTGAGGCCAGCTTACTCTTTGCCCTGCGCTTTAGGTCATTCCAGCGCTTATAGCAATCATTGGCTGTGCGCCTCACGATTCCAAGGGCACTTACGATGTCCGCAACGGTCTGCCAGTGTGCCTGGCGTTGTGCAGGTGTGGTCTTGGATCCTGCAACAATGACCATCTCGTTGTCATGTCCGGACACATACTCGACAAGTGCATTCAGTTCGTCATCCGTGAAGCTGGGCTTCCTGGACGGGCCGGACTGTGTAGCCGTGTCTGGGGCATCAGCCTGTGCCGGACGAGCACTCTTCCTCTTCCGCTTGGAAGGTGGTGGTGATCCTGAGTGTCCTGCGCCGCTCTGGACACTAGGGGCAGGAGCCCTGGTGGACTCTGTATCAGGAGTGTGGGATTGCACACTCAGCATGGGAGTTGGTGCAGGCATTGGCTCGAGTGTGATGGTGTCAGGGGGAATGTCAGCAGCATGGACTAGGACCGACACTGTCCTGGCTGGGTGTGTGAGGGCTGGGGTGGATGGAGCCGCAGCTGCCCCTGCAGCCACTCCGCCCTGCCTCCTTGGTGCAGCGGATGACCTTGCTGCCCCAGATCCACGTGGCATGATGGCATCAACGTGCACCAGCGCACGTGTCGTAGCCCTGCTGACCTGGAAGTCAGCCATGGAGTCAGCCAGGTCTGGTGCCACAATGGGCTGGTCCAACAAGGGCTGAGCATGGATGGTGTCAGCCACTTCAGCCTCAACGGGAGGGGGGAGGGGGGGGGGGATGATGGGTGCCCTTGACTGGTCCTCCACACATGGGGGGACAGGCTCACCCTGCAAGTTACGACCACGTCCCCTACCGGATCCACCACGGCCACCACTTGTGGCTCTTCCACCTTTGCCACCCTTACGGAATCCTCGCCTCCCAGCCATGGCACTGATATTAATGTGCGTATGGGAGTGGCTGTAGACAATTGTCCTGGGCAATTGGGGGTCAAAGGGGTTGGGTACCAGATGGTAATTGTACCCTAGTGCTCTAGCACGGCTGATTGTAACCCCTGGGGAAAGATGACGGGTCACGCAACGCACAGGAGGCCCAAAAAAGGGAGATGACGTGCACGCAACCCCTCCTAGACCACGTGTGCAGAAAGAAAAACCTGCACTACGCTGTGGCACCCAGTAACACAAGAATGAACGTATGCGTGTCACACGCAGCCTAGAATGACCTCTGAAGGGGTAGGCAACACACGGGGCAAGCACAGAAGTTGGATACGTGCTTGACTCACCGTCTGCCAGGTAAAAGAGCGTGAAGAATGAGCGCGTTTGGCTGGCTAAACCCCCGCCAAAAGAAGATGTGTACGCTGTCTGAGAAGACAGGACAGCAGTAGAAGGGGACACTGTTTGAGGGAACAGGCCCAGGTAAACCAGTAAAAGAGAAAAAAGAGAAAAAGCTGTCAGAGGTAACAGGGAATACGAACTGGAAACGCCGTGAAGTAAATCGCGTGTGAAATGACAAGAAGTACAGATTTCACCCACTCGCTCTCCACGAAAAGCACGTACAAGGAAATGGTGTTCTACATGTACCTTATATACAGGCCCACACGTACAGCGTCACTTACGCGGCGTGTACGTTCACCAATCACACGCTTTGTCACTCCTGCGTGTAGATCCATTTTCACCAATCACACGCTTTGTCACTTCTACGTGTACATCCATTTTCACCAATCACACGCTTTGACACTGGGACGTGTCACGCAACAATTTCCTGCACGTGCAGGTGACTATAGGCGCGCATATGCTGTTGACGGGTTTACGCGCTAAGGGCCTTTGCTGACGTGTGGGATTTCACTACCTATCAGGCTGTCCACGCGTTCACACACGAGAGACCACGCTCCTGGCCAGGAGGCGAAATTACTGCCCCCAGAGCCCTGAGCACTCTCCCACCTGCCATCTGCTGCTGCCTGACTGCCTGCTGGCCACGTGCCCCACAGTGCTGGTGGGTGGGGGTGTTGGGAGACATGGGTGGGGGCCTGGTGGAGGGTGCCCCTGCACTGGTGGGGGTGGTGGGAGACATGGGTGGGGGCTTGGTGGAGAGTGCCCCTGGTGGCGGGGGGTGGGGGTGGTGGGAGACATGGGTGGGGGCCTGGTGGAGGCTGCCCCTGGTGGCGGGAGGGTGGGGGTGGTGGGAGACATGAGTGGGGGCCTGGTGGAGGCTGCCCCTGCACTGCTGGGGGGGTGGGGGTGCAGGGGGACATGAGCAGGTGTGCAGGGTAGTCCCCTGTTTTGTAGGCTGCCTGCAGGGGCCGTGGAGGGTGTACAGGGAACACCTGTGAGGACCCACCCAGCCTAATCGCGTGTGATGATTCCCACGCACCCCTGTAATACACGTACCCTGGCTAATCGCGTGTATAACTTCACGCGTACCCCTGTAATACACGTACCCTGGCCAATCGCGTGTTAAACTTCCCGCGTACCCCTGTAATACTCGTACCCTGGCTAATCGCGTGTATGACTTCACGTGTACCCCTGTAATACACTTACCCTGGCTAATCGCGTGTTAAACTTCCCGCGTACCCCTGTAATACACGTACCCTGGCCAATCGCGTGTATGACTTCACGTGTACCCCTGTAATACACGTACCCTGGCTAATCGCGTGTATGACTTCACGTGTACCCCTGTAATACACGTACCCTGGCCAATCGCGTGTTGAACTTCCCGCGTACCCCTGTAATACACTTACCCTGGCTAATCGCGTGTTGAACTTCCCGCGTACCCCTGTAATACACTTACCCTGGCTAATCGTGTGTTAAACTTCCCGCGTACCCTTGTAATACACTTACCCTGGCTGATCGCATGTTAAACTTCCCGCGTACCCCTGTAATACACGTACCCTGGCCAATCGCGTGTTAAACTTCCTGCGTACCCCTGTAATACTCGTACCCTGGCTAATCGCGTGTATGACTTCACGTGTACCCCTGTAATACACTTACCCTGGCTAATCGCGTGTTAAACTTCCCGCGTACCCCTGTAATACACGTACCCTGGCCAATCGCGTGTTAAACTTCCCGCGTACCCCTGTAATACTCGTACCCTGGCTAATCGCGTGTATGACTTCACGTGTACCCCTGTAATACACTTACCCTGGCTAATCGCGTGTTAAACTTCCCGCGTACCCCTGTAATACACGTACCCTGGCCAATCGCGTGTATGACTTCACGTGTACCCCTGTAATACACGTACCCTGGCTAATCGCGTGTATGACTTCACGTGTACCCCTGTAATACACGTACCCTGGCCAATCGCGTGTTGAACTTCCCGCGTACCCCTGTAATACACGTACCCTGGCTAATCGCGTGTATGACTTCACGTGTACCCCTGTAATACACGTACCCTGGCCAATCGCGTGTTAAACTTCCCGCGTACCCCTGTAATACACGTACCCTGGCTAATCGCGTGTTGAACTTCCCGCGTACCCCTGTAATACACTTACCCTGGCTAATCGCGTGTTAAACTTCCCGCGTACCCCTGTAATACACTTACCCTGGCTAATCGCGTGTTAAACTTCCCGCGTACCCCTGTAATACACGTACCCTGGCTAATCGCGTGTTAAACTTCCCGCGTACCCCTGTAATACACGTACCCTGGCTAATCGCGTGTATGACTTCACGTGTACCCCTGATATGCACGTTACCCGCTTTGCGTTCCTTGTTTGGCTGCCCTGTAAACTGGTCCAGGGTTAGCGCAGCCCTTTGCGATGATTTAGCGATTTTGCTGGCTTTTCCTTGCGCGAGGGCGTTCTTGGGGGCGTTACTGGCGCTGCTGCAGGGTCGCTGCGATACTCTGCGCCACGGCTTGTTTGGGAGCATGAAATCCATGAATACGCTGTGCGCGGAAATCGGTTTTATCGCACGTGCCTGGCGCAGTCAATCGCACGCGGACACTCTGCGCCAGCCGCTTGCGACACTTTTCTGCGAAATTCTATGAATTACCCTGATAGTATTGTGGTTGGCCCCTTTTCCACCAAGAACAGACACTGGTCGTGATGACATGTGGTTTGCCCAGCCTGCTTTATTAATGTACCCTAATCCACTGACTAGCAAAACGACTCATTATGTGGAAGACATCATCTGTGATGTGTGAAATTGTCAAATATTTGACTTCCATTTCGGTTTCGATTTCATTTGCTACCACTTAGATGTTTTTTGACGTCAGACTCGGGTTTGAATTCAGGGTGAATTTTCTCACTATGCAAATTCACCTGGATGCTTTTGTGAGCTCAGATGAAAATGAACATCAGCAATTCATGAACTGCTCTATGAAGGCCTATTGCTGCGCATATGCTAAGTCATCAATTCAGTCAAACGTAATGTCAAAGCTGTCTTCTATTTTAATAGGATAAATCTGAAATCGTGAAAATGATGACATTTTGACATAAAAAATAAACTTATTTCACTGCAGTTCACTATCTTCATGTGTCTGTTAAGTTTGAGATTGTATAAAGAGAGTACCAGGAGCTTATTGCCATTGAAACAATGAGAGATAATTGGAAATGCATTTAAACACAATAACTCAATCAGATACATTAGAAGCATTAAGAAGAACTTGTGTATATTGCCTGAATTCTCTTTTTTTCTGTATTATTTTACATAATAAGTGAACCACATCCAAGACAAAATATAGTCACACACTCTATGCTTATGCCAGATAGCTGAAGGCACGGCCACCCAGCCGCACGGATCTGCTATCACACACTACTCTAAGACACATTGCACAACACCTCTTCCATAAGAATGCAGGTATCCCCCATGAAATAAATTTGGTCTCACTTCACACATAATGAGTCTCCTGCTCTCGCATACTCTCCAGACTACCTCACAGCACCCATCCACATGCCAGCTCCACATGGGTAACTAGCAGGGACTTGGCCACCCTATCTACCTTTGTATTGGCTAAATGCACAGATGCATTCTGAACTCCTCTGATGAATTTCCCATATCTGGACTTCGGTCCCCTGAAGGCCTTTACCCACTGCGCTTTGAGGCCACGTAATTGGGAAAAGGCACTATACAAATGGCAATCACATTATGTTATATTACATATATTCGTTGGCAAGCAGTCAAAGGCAGGTGAGGTCTGGGAAATCGGGAGAACTAGATCAGAGTAGAAGTACTGGAGAGGTGGGGAGGCAGAACTGAACTGAGCTTTATGAAATATAGACAGTGCCAGGGGACCCAAATAGGGGTTCATCCAAGAAGGTGCAACTAATAGCATATGGGTGGGCTTGCAAAGTTAAAGGACTCACATAATAATAGTGAAATGGGATGGGAATGGTGCAGATCGACAGAGAAATCAATGGCCCCCTGCGGTCCATCAACAGTTGGGTTCAAGTACACATAACCTTGAGATTCATTGATCTCCACAATCATCTTAAGGCAGGGCAGTTGATCTATTAGAGATAATTAAATATAATGGAGAAATCTGGAGATTAGCCACTCGTAATTTTGTTAGTAAGGAATACTGGGAAATTCGGAGTTAGTTTGGGTGTTTCTTTAAGATCCTGGGAACAGAACTGGGTAGGATCAAGTGACTCTTGCCAATTACAAATCTGGATCTTCAGGTTTACATGAGCCCCTTGAGACTGTGAGCTTCTCTCTGAGGTATTTGGAAGAGTTTTGGTGAATTGTTTTTTTTTGTTGTGTACACTTTTGTTTATACAAAGTGAGCTTCACCACAGAGCTAATCGATCGAGAAGATTACATACTAATGTAGTCATAACCACAACCTTATGAGATCAACATTTCAGGCACATATTGGACTGCTTTTTGATGAGAAGTTCATGATTTTAAGAACTGGTCAGCAATCCATTTTGGTTGTCTAATTAGATATCCCCAGAGCGTGCACTCTAGGGCCAGATACGACACACATGTATTGGTAATAGTGCTTCTTTCATCACAGTTTCCATGTCTAAGTCTTGGATAAAACCAATGTTCTTGCACTTGGCACTATTATAGAGGAAATTCCCTCTGTGCTACAAGGCTGACAATATATTATTTCTCTTCTGGTTTCTTCACACAGGGTCATATGAAAGGGAAAGACAAAGTTAAACAAATTGTTTCTTATCACTCAATGAATAGCCCTTGGAATGAGGACTAGGTGGCTCTGCTGTGAATAGGTCCAGTAGCAGCAGGTTAAGGACAGATGAGAGCAGCTGGTGCTTAGCTTTCTCTGCTATCTTACTGCCTATTCATATTGTATGAGTCACAAAATGTGTTTCCAATGAAAAAACACGTTTTGAATCAGCCCCTAGGCCTTCAGTGTGATAGGGTGTTAGATGTATGTAATGTAAGGTAATGTAACTGAGTTCTGCAATGGAAGGATTGGGGCTTATGTTAGTGGGAGCAGTGGGCGAGACGAAGTGCAATTCCTGATGTGTTGAGTGCAGATTCTGAAGAACCCACTGCCTGTATGTCAGGGAGATTTAGGTAAATTGGGTTAATGGGTTTTGTGTTCCCATGTGGACCCAGCTGTGATGTGCAATGAGTACTAATGAGATTATTCCTATGGTTTTGTCTGGGTATGGGCATGGGAATGTAATAGAGTGGTACAATCAAACAGTTGAGTGCAATAAGTCTGCTGTCTCTGCTATATGAAAAGCTAGACCGCTGCTGGGTGTGCATTATTTGGTTGATGTACAGAGTGTCAGATGGAAGAGGATGGGTGAAGGTGATCATGACTGATTTTGTTAGGAGGTTTGGCGGTAGGTTGTTCATGCTCCTATATTGTCTACGACATTCATATTTCGGCTGTCAGGTTTGTAGAGGAGCAGCCTCTCACCTGTTGTTGAATGGCAGACATGTACATATGGTATTTAGAGCCAATACCTCTCTCTCTCTCCTGTCCAACATTGTAAAAATTAGGAGTATTGTCTATTGAGGAAGCTGGACTGCCCTCATTTAAGACAAAAACCTTTAAAATTGGTAACACTGGACACACTTATTTAGGGTAACATAGAACACAAAGGTATGTTTACATTACGCATAACATCATTAACACAGAATATAGATTTCTGATGTAGAATGTAGGTCGGTAAAATACAGCCATTGTTGCATTACAGATGGCTGCAGGCCTTAGAATCCAATGAATGTTTAAGAGTGCTGAGCAGACATCGAACAGTGCTGTCTGCAGAAAAGCAAGTATGCGGGGCAGAAAGCCAAGGTACAGTGAAATGGCAACATCAAATAATAGGATATGTGGTTTCCATCTGTGTGACTCATAAAACGAAACTGGTATACATTTACAAATAAGATAAGCAGGGTGAGATGGCCTTGAACACAGTGTATTAGAAAATCTGAAGATGCACGTCATTCCTAGAACTGGTTTTTGTCCAGCTTGAAGATTGCAACACATGTCGATGATTCAGAAAATTTGGAAAACAAACTAGTCTTGCTAAATTAACATACAAGTCATGTGTTTCAGGAAGTGTTTATGTCCAAAAGAAATCAATTAATGCACTTGACCTTTAAGTAAAATGACCAATGAAAACCCCATTGAAATGCAGGGTCCAGATTAGCATAACAATTATTGTGCAATGCAGCATTTTCTATAAAAGCGTGTTTAAAATGGGCAGGCTTTGAGTCCTTGCCTTGCTAACTGACCAACTATGGCTTGTGTAACCACTCCCAGCCGGTTGAAAAATAAAACGTTTGCTATTTAATAGAACTATTACTGGGGTAGGACCTCCTTAACATGTTCCTTGGGACCATTTCCTTTCAGTGGATTCCAGGTGTCCTTGCAGTTACCAACCCTTGCTTCTAATTTTCCAGTGGTGTAGTTAATGGCTTATAAATGGTTGCTGGTTCCTTTGAATACTGTGCAAGATGTCTGTGATTGTTTCTCCCTATTCAGACGTTCTGTTGATCTGAGTTTGGTACCACAGAGCAAAGGCATCTGGTTATTGAGTCAAATAATGTCTATTGAAATCCACAGGTGAATCATATAGTTCTTATTTTCATTTCCTTTCTTTCATTGTTATTATGTGTTTCAGTTCAAATCAACTTTTCAAATGTTTCAATTTTGCATAATATATTTATATTATCACAACATATGAATTTTAAAAAATGCATTTAAAATCAGCAATATCAAAATTCATGTTAACCTTCTGTTGAGTTATTTTATATAATCAAAAATATTCCTATACTTCTTAACATTACAATTGTAAAATAATAATCAGCACACCATGTAAAAACGTTCCTCCCTTATCCCTAATCGTAGCCAGCAGACTATCCATTACTAACCGAATCACTCAACTATTTGTGGTTTCTAGTTGAGGGACAATGTTTAGCCACATGTTATATAGTTCAATATTGCAATGGTTATTACTGGCCATGAGACAGATTCTCCAAAAGGAATATGTTTTTTTATTTTATTTAGCTTGTTCACAAACTCACATACATTTTTTTGCGCGGTGGCACTGCAAAAGTACCCTTTGCACCGTGAATTAGGATCATTTATTGTGGTGCAAAGAGTACTTTTGCAGTGCAAAGTGACTTTGCACTACAAATATACACTTTGCACTGCTCTGTGAATCAGGGTGTTTAATACATGTTGCACTGCTCTGTGAATCAGGGTGTTTGTTGACAGTGCAAAGTCACTTTCACCAGTGCAAAGGAACTTTGCATCCTATTTTCGCACACCATGCAGTTCCTTTCTTTTTTGGGAACATCAAATCTGGGACTAATTACTGCTAGGGTTGGCAAAAAAAGAATGTGCTGCAGTAAATTGAGCCATCTTGATGCCAGAGCTGGAGCCCTTATCACAGACTTTTGGCAGGCACAAGTACAGAATTTGGCATCCTAGGTTATCAATGTATGTTTTTAATTTAGTTACATTTTTTTGATTACAGGCCCAGTCCACTAGTTTAAATGTATTTGTATAGTCCGTGCTCATTTTTGGTATATCGTCATCCCATTTGTAGTTGTATTGTACTGTAGTTGTCATTTATATAGTGCCTTTTACCATTATTATAGTCTCAATTAGCTGATGTGGAAACCACCCTCACGGACTGAAGTCCATAGGGTTTGGAGGTCACGGAGAAAGATTGGAATGCGTCTGTGCATTTAGCCAAACAAGGCTTAGCAGGGCTGGCCAGACTGCAATAGAGGGAAAGATATTTTTCAGGAGCCATCCTATTTTCATGAGGTTTATTTCCTTTCTGGACATGTCTACAGGTTTCTGTCACCTTGCTGACAAAAAGATAGTGGACAAATGTGCCTGTCCTGCACTTTGACTCCACCAGTCGGGCTGTCCTTACACAGGGGTGTTCAAAATAATCAATACATTTCAGAAGACTGACCTATTGGAGCAATGGACTGAAGGAACACCTTCCCTAAATTATAGCTTGCCTCCTTTAGAAGCGGGTGGTAACTTTCTAGGATTTCTAGTTTGTTAGTAAATGTGGGCACAATTGTGCACGTGTGCCCTGTAAATATCCACATTCATTGCAGGGGGGTCCAGCTCTCCAGTAGTCGCAGCCAATCTATGGGACACCCTACCACCAAAACTAAGAAATGATCCTTCACTGTGGTCTTTCTGAAAAAATCTAAAATCTAGAGTGTTCAGTCTAGACCTACAACTATGACACACAAGCAACAGAGAGTAGACTTGTCCTGTGAATGTAATGACAATCTGCAACAAATATCAAGTAACTATGAATGTAATTACAAACTGTAACAAGTATCAAGTAACACGTACGTATCTGTCCTATGTTTGTAAATGTAATCTGTAACATGTATGGAGTAACAACACTTTACTGTAAACATCATCTTAAGCACAAGCGCCTTGAGCCTCTGGGCTAAGTGTGCCGTATAAATAACAAACAAATAAATAAATGAATGAATTAAAATGGAGGCAACGGATGTGCCGTGCACATATGTGGGTGAGTTCTTCAAAATGTTTTTGCTTATAACCTCTTGAGTTCCCATCCGCAGAGTGCCAAGCTGTGCTGGCACCACTTACGGAACAGGTTCCGGGTACGTCATACCTGTGGGATGTTTTAACCCACTCTGCTTTGCCCTGCGGCATCGCTGTGTGCTGGTGGCACCAGAATCATCAAAATGGCTGCGAAAACCCCATGTGCGCCAAAACCTAAGGAAATTGCGCTCTACCAAGCACAAAAAGATGGCTGCCAAATCTACCATGCATGTTGTCAGTGTTGGAATGGAGACCACACTTCTGAAACATGTCATTGGGCTGCCCAACATGTAAAAATGGAGCACAGATGAAAAGCAGTGCTTGCTGAAAGAAATCCGAAATCTTGCAGTTAAATCTTTTCTTGGTTGCTGAAAATATGAAATGCTGGTCATAAACACCCGCAAACATCCAATCTTCTTGTGGGATGTCACATTTTACTGAAGTCAAGAAAGCATTGTGGAATTGCAATATCCTGGAAAGCTGAATTGGTCACAAAAACATCCAAGCCAGCTTGCCTGCCTGTGAAAGCTGTCAAAATCTGTGCACAGTACCAGCGGCCACCTGTGACTGTTTCAAAAGCCTGCATTTAAACTGTAAATTTGTACCATTAAGATCTAATGTCTAAAATCTAAGTGACCTGTTATGAAGAGCAAACTAGGTTGCAACTATATAAACTTCATGGTTTAGAGTCTGGAATCAGTGTTCTAGATGTTTGTTTTAAAATTGCAAGTTTATTTTCAACAAAGAAAAATGTAACAAAGTGACTTTTAAAGTAAGCCTGATTCAAGCCAAAACTACAAAACAACTTCCCCCACTGGGCAAGGCACCTCCCTTCTGCTCTCTGGGCCAGGAACTCACATTCAGTTGTTGATTAAGAGGGGAGGGGCACTGGGGCTGCTCTGGGATAGTATAGTGGGCTTCCTCCCAGGCATGGAGATGCTAATCAGGAAGGATTGTGAAGGGCCTCTGCCAGAAGGAAGTGGGCAGAGAATTGCTGCTGAAGCTGCAAAACCAAGGAGGCGGGGACAGACAATTTTGTTGATTCACAATGGACCAAAAGCAGAATTCTAATAAGACTGATAATTTACTGTGGACAATTGTGAAAAATATATAGAAACCCCAGACTTATGAACCTACATTTTTGCTGCACATTTTAAGAGGAGCCAGAACTCTTTGCTATGTTCTGGGACATAACTGTAGAAATTGTGGTTTTATAAAAGAAAATGGATTGATGTCAGAAGCATGAAACTTCACTTGCTTATGCCCATATACAATGCACACATGTGTGCCAATTTTGGACAAACTAGAGATTGTGTCCCGGAAAAAAAGTGTGAAATTCTGTCAAATCCAGACCCAAGATCCTACAGAGACGGGGCTTGGAAGAATATTTGCTCCACAAAATATATGATCTAGTTATGTTATTGTTATAAAGTTTGTAAATATGTATTATATGAGAAATAGATTTCATGTTCAAAACCCATGGGGAGGGTTCCCTGCTTCATAAAACCACATCATCATGATGACACACTGTTTTCTCCTCCAATCAAGGGAGAGAGCAGATTCTAGCCAATAGACTACCTAGAGGGTGCCCCTAGGATAATTCAGCATGCACACCCCTTTATCAAATGCATAAATAGAGACAACTGAGGACTTGGACACACACACACATTCACCCACCAACCGATTGCTGGCGCAGCACTTTGCAAGAGAACTATCCATATTCCAGACTCCTGACTCCAGAAACTTGGCAAGCAGAAAGGCCCATTTCCAAAGCTGAACCATCCTCAGCTTGGCCTTAAAATTCCCGAAACCAGAATTTACCCCAGACATCTAAGGGGAACCAAAGAACAGCCTGGCTGTGCTGTACTGCTTTTCTGCTAATAATTATTGCCAGAATCCAAAGACCCAACCCAGTAGAGCCATGCTGTGACCAGATAGCTGTGAACCAGAGCCATTGCAGATCCAGTCCAATCAGCAATCAGCAGTGGACAGAGCGCCTTGCTGATTGCAGACTAGAGCGCCTTGCTGTCCAGTCCGGTGTGCCCAGCAGAATTCCTGTCCAGAAATCTTGACTGACCTGAATCCCTGACGGTTCTGTTCAAACATATTGCGAGTATCCTTAGTATAGGACTGTCACTAGCCTATGTACTGTCCATAGTCATCCCTATCCAAACCCATCCTCTCTCATATCCAGAACTGCATTGTTAGAATATTTTTGAACTGCCTGAAACCTCTATCTCATCCCTATTATCTCCTTCTGTACTGGTAGTGTTAAACCGATCTTTGCGCTGATAGACATTTTTCTGAAGATGGCGAGCGTCACGGCAGGCAAAAACCTGATCCAGAGACGTCCTGGGCTGGTGGCTGTGCTGTTGTGTAGTTTGCTTCTTCATAGTCCATCCCTAATGTAAAGAAATCCTTTTTGTCTTCTTAAAAGCGCATCCTTGTTTTACAATTTGCCTCTATCTGAAAAAAACAACCTCCACGAAAACATCCATAACTTCCTCCATTTTCCCACGATTGAGATTACCGCACACGGAAAAGTTTGCTGCAAATTGTCCGTTTTGGCAAAATCTATAACGTGTAAAATAGCTTTTCATTGAACCCGACCTCAACATTAAGTTTTCCCATTGCTTATTACTCTCAAATCATTGATAGTGTTTGTTTGCAACCATATACATCGGCTCCCATCAGAATTGAAACCATTTCAGTGATTTAAGCCCATTTTTAGTGTTTTACCCATTCCATTTAAAGCCAACTTTAAAACCATTTTGACAGTTTGCCAATTAGTTCTCTTTCTCTCTTGTGTTTGCTGGGGGGAAATTGGGATTGATATATTTGCTTGAATTCTGCATTCCTGAAACCTGGTCTCCCTCCTCCTATCTCTTTATTGCATATTGGGGGGATTGAGGGGTGTGCAGGGGGAAAGAGTAACCACATTGATATTGATTTGAACATACACCCAAAAGCATTATTTCTGTGCTGCATCGTTTTTGCTCATTATTACTCCTTATGATTAAAGAGATTGTGTAGTGTGACATCACCCCATTGGTGATTATTGCATAACCATTAAAAATAGTGTGATTATATTGTGAAATACATAATAAATATTTTAACTTTGCAAACCAGCCTGATTCCTGGTTCAGTGTGACCGGGTGGGTGGGAGGGGTTAATAGAGAGGGTTGTGATATAAGTGGTACATTGTTCAGAATAAAGTAACCTGTAGACACAAATAAATAAATAAATGAGGGTTTCAGTTGCGCATTACATGCTAGGCATTGACTTAGGTGAAGTGCCGGATTGAAATCACTTGCATACCACTGGCTATAGGAGAAGTCCATCAGCACCACGTGGTTAGGTAAATGGTGGAGGTATCCTTTACAAATAGCTCATAGTTTCACATGAGAGGGGCTTCATGCTTTACAAAAGCTGACATGACACCCTAGGCAGACATAAGGTTTTCCAAACTCGGCTGAAGCGTGGCTTAACTAGACTAGAGAAATATGAATATACCAATTAAGGCCTGCAGCAAACTAATATTCCTAATATGTGAGTAGGATGGCTGTTTTATCAATGATCAAATCGAAGAAATTCCTTACTTTAAAATAGTAACATACTGATATCTTGGGGAGGATAGCTCAGGGGCAATGCGCTCCCCTTGGAAGCAAGACGATGCAGAACAACATAGGTTCGATCCCCGGGTCTGCGTTTAGAAACCTTTGGGCATTAAGTGTGTTATAAATAACCAACCAATCATAATGAGATCACACTTTTATACAGCACTTCCTGGCGGATATCGTGTGCTTCCGAGTGCTGCAGTAACATCTGTTAACAACACTTCATTTATCCACCTCTGAAAGAAAAGAGCTCAGCAAGCCCGCCACAATTCCAACAAGCAAAGGCTATCCTTGCCCGAAGCCACATGAGAGTTTTTACCCCATGAGCTATCCACACAGACATCTGCACATGTACCACTACAACACACTAGTATAATGCCTACACAGATGGCAAAAGATGCCTTGCATCGAACAGCCTGCTCAAAGTAAACAAATGCTGCAAATCAACCTCACATACTGTCAGCAGAAGAATAATACATGGAAACACGAGGAGGTTGACTGGTTCCATCGTGAATAATCTTAGAATTGCTCCAGCCACACAAACATGCAGTCAGGTTGTTTTCCTGAATTGCGCTTGAAGATCAGTAGAGGGAGACTAGTTTCAGATTAAGTCGCGAGAGCTATTGGGTGCCCCCACTGGATTTAGAGCAATGTGAATGGCCATGTTTATGTAATATTGCACAGAGCAATTCGCTGAAATGATGCGTTTGGCCCCCATAACCAATTTACTTGAAATTGAAAAATCGATAGGAAATGTCTGCTGCTCATGAAACCTCGTCTTGAGGTGAACCTTCTATTGAGTGATGAATGCTTGCAGGCAGCTTGAAATAATGGATGAACGTGTGTGTGCCCAGAATGCAACCCCCCCCCAAAAAAAATCCTTTATATTTCAATGGCGTTTATAGGTCAAATAACACTCACTGAGGTCGCAGCAGAACTGGGATGTTGTCTTATGGCCTGTAATATTCAAGAGATCAGCAGAAGGCTTGATTTTTTTATTTTTTTTTATTTGCCAATTACCTTTTTTATTCACAATATCTAGGAGTGCAGAGTAAGTCCTGTGAGAGGCAAACAAAAAGGGAGGAGTAACTAGATAAATAGTATTTGAGGTCTGGGTCAAGATGGTAAGTGATTGGATATCGTGTAAATACTGGAATCGTCTTGTAAACCCCTGATCTTGAGTGTGTTCCTGATTCTTGGTAGGGAACACTAAGCTAATAGGTAGTGAGGGTCTCACATAAAGATCATATCCCATTTAGGACTACTGAATGCAGGTATTACCTTACTCTGGTTGTGTGTTATTATCTCCCGGGGCATCAAGCAGTCATTTCCGCTCTGTGTGTTTTATGTTGCACCTGAGCAGTTCTTTTCTGCTTCCTTGGTATTCCTTGGTTGGTCCAAGATTAGTCAGGGATTGTATCTTTAAAGTTGTAGGTTGCTTTACACTTTAAGAACAGTTGGATCCCAAATTAGTGTCATGTTCTCCTACTGGAAGGGTTATTTAGTGGTCCCCTATTCTATCTTAGGGTATGCTAATGTTTGTCAACACTGTTTTCGTTTTACACCATTCTTAATTGGTCCCTAGACTGCCACCTGCTCGATCAACTCCTGAGCATCATTCCGGCCCAGCTCTACAACCGCAATATACTACTTTTGTCCACTTCTCTTTCTTTTCTCTCACTCACTGACACATGTTGCTTTCCTCCTACCTCTTGCTATTCCTTGCTTCTCTTTCTCCACTTCTACTCCTCAGTGAAACATGTAATCTTTCTCAGTTGTTCTTCTTCCATCCTTTCCTCTTACTGCCCTTTTAAAACTTTTCCCATTCTCTTTTCCTTCCCCCTTTCTCGTGACATTCCTCCTCATTATATCCTCACTCTCTCATGATGTTCCTCACACGCCTTTCCATTATCTCACTATGGATGGCCCTCCATTCCGCTCTCTCTCTCTCTCCCTCTCTCTCTCTCTCTCTCTCTCTCTCTCTCTCTCTCTCATCTCTCTTTTTCTCCCAAGCCAGATATTCCTCTTCCTCCTCTCCTCTCTCCCTCAATGTTCATCTGCCTCTTCTCATCGTTCTTCCTCCTCCTCTCCCCTATCCGGCATCACTCATCCCCCTCCCTCTTCTGCCCTCCATCTTTTTCTCCTGTATCCTCTATTTGAGTTTGCTTACTCCTACATCTCAAACTGCCATCCTAATCAGGATCACTTTTATTCTCTGCCTGGACTGAATTAAGGGTTTGAACTGGGAATCTAGAGCCGCTGTGTTGAAACCGGAATCAGGCCCCTCCAATTCGCTGGCCCGGACTGGAATACCAATTTGCCATGTGCACCTATCTGGACTATGAACTGGTCCATGTCTTGGTTCTCCAAGAGTTCAAAATGGCACTTACCATCTTGGAGTAAGGTTGTCATGTCCCACCTGTCGACTCTAACTCTGGCATTGCCAACATAGCGCTGCCCTTATTTGCTGATGAAAATGTGCACTATGTGGATGTTCCCTCATTTAACTGCATGAACCATCAACCTCCCCTGCCAGTGCAGAGATATTTTGTGGCAGGTCCCACAAACGATACGTACACATCTTCCCTCCTGTGGTATTTACTTTATGTCTGATACAATCTGTTGGTTGCTGAGTCCCACAATGATGGTCTCACAAACTGTGCGTGTTTCTACATCCTCCGAATACATAATCCATGTCACATTTAGGGACCATGGAGCGTTCCCTCAACTATGTGACGTGTGGCACAGGATGCTAGGGATGCAGTGGAAGCCCCAGGGAATTCTCTTTAGACACCAACCAGACCCCACTTCAAGCAAAGCACTGCGTTCTCTGGTCCTCGGGCACTTCTGGCACCAGCCCCTCATCTTCCTGAGGTGACAAAAGAACAGTTATCCCTTCTGTGTTGGCAATTTTATTATTTCTCCTTGGAACTTCAGCTATACACCATCAGGCATAGTAATGTGACATTTTCCTAATTAGACTCATTCACATCTAGATGCTACAATCTATGATTGTTATGCACTTTAAAAATTCAATCACATCAGCTTGATGAATCACTTTATTTACATAAATGTATTGTACACCAACACATGAAAACAGTTATTTTAAGGCACACGTGCACGTCCATGATTACTTTGTTATGGCATTCAAAGCATATATGGTTTGTTAGACATCTGAATTTGTTTGTTATTGCAGCGATATAAGAACATTTCAAATTCAGCTTTCTGTGATCCTCGTTTCCTCATTTATCATTGCACTCAGGGAACAAATTCCCACTCGAGAATTTAAACACACCTTACTTTGTTAACCTTATGGTACCGTAAAGGCTAAGGAAGTATTACTTTGTGTCCAATCTGACACCTTTCCAATGATCCTGCAGGTGGGATATTACTTATTGTTTCTTCAGCCTTCATACTCAACATACAAATGATTTCTGTTTTTTTGTGTGTCTTGGATAGGTCTTCTAGCCTTTGGACCTTTCCTGCACCCACGCCATAGCCCACTACCTCCTTTTCTGCAGCTAGGTATGCTTCAGCGTATCCTTGCCAGACTGATGCCCCTTATTAGGACCTTGGCTTCACCCCAGCCACAACCTTCCGAAAACTCCAACTCCACGTGTAAGCAAGACAGCTCCAACTCCCACCAAATCCAGGGCAGGTCAACTCTTTCTTTGATTCCCAGCTAAGTGTGTCCTCTCCACTCCGATCCAGTCCCTCCAGCCATTTCTTTTCTCCCTCTATTTCAACCTCTTCATTCTTCAACGCCCCTTCCATATGCCCCCGTACATTTTCTAGAAATGTCCCTACCTATTTCATGATGTCACCTCTTACCACATCACGTGCCCGCTCATGTAATTTTCCAGCTTCTAGCTCTGGTGATTTTTGAACAGTATTCTGTTTGGCACAAGCTCATGCTGCTCACGGAATACTGTTACTTTCACATCTCCTTCCTTCCCTCCTTCGCTCCTGGTACTACTAGCATGCACAATGAATGGTTTCTCTGAAGGCCCATCTTGCTTCTGTTACATGCGCTGCCTGCTATGAGACATTCCTCCATGAAGCACTGCTGTTCAACTTTTAGTTTTGCCTGATTTTCTGAACCTAACTATGTTTGTACACCAACGTTTATGCTACCATTTGCCTAGACTAAGTGAATCTAAATAAGTGTTAAAGTAAAATGTTATAGTACATACTGCATACATTCTTTAGCTCATACCTTTTGTAACAATGGCACAGTACACTTTCAAGGAGGCTAAACAGAACTTGCAGGATTTTGCTTACTGAATGTGCCTCTTTCTATAGCACATGCACTGGAAGTTGAGTACTTGACCAAGAGGTGGCCCTTTGTTAAGTGCACAACAGCTGAAATAACATTTTGCAACGTCTCAAAGAACTCACACCATGCAAAACAATAGGCAATACTGGAGGGAGAGGCACAGGGTTGGGAAGGACATGGTGACATTTCTGTCAAAATGATGTGCTGACATTCTTACAGACCCGTCTCCGGTCACTATTGCTTGTGAGAACTCATGTGGAATGTTCAACTAAAGCTAGCCAATTAGAATATTTGGCATTCAGGCTGCAATCCCTAGATTGTTTAATTATTCTAAGAATCCTGATGATTGCTTAGAACTGTATGGCCTTTTCTCACAGCCTTCATTTATCAAGTGGCTTCTCTTCAGTGATTATTGAGTTTGCACCTGTTCTTCAGGTTTCAACCTCTCTGTCGTCCATTATTTTTAGGAATGGAAAAGCAACTGCTCTGGAATTTGTTCTGCAAGGATCATAGATTGGTGTGTACCACTATGCATGGTATTTGGTTATGAAGTTCTGAAACAGATCTGTTTGTGTTTGGCATGGGGACCAAGGACTATCATGGGTGCAGCTGGGCCACCAATAGAAGCAGGCGCTATACAAAACCACTTACATTACATTACATAAACAAACAAACATTAACACCCGGAATGTAACGCTGTTGCTTAGAAAATGAATCTGCTTGTTTGGTATGCTGCTCGTAACTATTGTTGCTTCCTCGCAAGAAGAGGAAGATTATACACCATCAGTTGCAAAGGGGGTTTCATAAATGTCTGACTTCTGATCAAGGAGTAGTTCCAGAATTCTAAAGAGGGAGCAAACATCATCAATATACATAAATACATAAAAATATAGTAGAAATGAGACAGGTAATTATCAACTGATATTAATGCTTGAGGGGAGAGTAATAACCTTTGCCAACGTTTAGAAAATTGGACAGAACAAAATCAAGCACTTCCTCAACTTAAAAACTATTTTTTGACAAGGTGTAAAGACTACATATCAAAGCTTCCACTTTTCACTCCTAATAGAAAAACATGGTGTATTCACGAAGGAAACATTATATCCTATTCCTGTGGATGTGAAAAGGGCCTTCGATACAGTTCTTTAAAGGGAGAGGGTGTGAGGCTTTCTCACTGGAGGCAGGAGTACGCCAGGGATGTGTACTCACCCCACTGTTGTTCTCTCTATGTATACATGATTTGAAAATAGACACAGATGAGCCAAATACAGATGGTCCTAAGCTAAATGATGTTAATATTGGAAAATTGTTGTAGGAGGATTGTGTCATATGGGTCTCACAAACCCCAATGGGCAACAAGAAAACCCTCCAAAAATGTCAGGAGAAATGTGATAAGAAACAAATAGTAACTGATGAGCGCAATATGTATGGATTGGTATTCCACCATAAGAAAAAGATGTTTTGTTTTTAATTGTTTGTTTGTTTGTTTGTTTGTTTGTTTGTTTGTTTATTTATTTATAGGGCGCTCCATACCCAGGGGCAGCAGGACGCAAGCAGAACGAATATGCAAGGCTTACAATGTTACAGAGATATACAGTTGTGACAAGTAATATATATATACAATTAAAAAAAAGAAAACATTTACAGACATGTAAAATATACAAAATCCTCAGCCATGAAAAATATCAATATCTATACAGCGGTGTAAAATATATGTTTTCAGTAACTCTGGTCAAAACTACTAGCCGTCCAAAAAGTGGCCACTTTGACAGAAATAACAGGCCTACACTAGTATTTTATGCTTTTGTTTCGTCATTGTCCTATTGCCCTATAGGCCAGTTTGAACCTGGCTCCACCCAAAAAAAAAAAAAAAAAACACAGGCAGCCAAGCTAAATGTTGCGAATTGTATCTGAAAAAAATAAGACTCCTAATTTAGGTTAACAATAGTATATCAATAAGGCTGCAGAAAATACAGTGATTTAAGAAGTGTAGGCGGGAAAGTGGGCACATAATCTGCTGTAATGAGTTCTGTATTTTCTTTTCTGGTGGATCTATTCAGACAATGTTTGTGTGTGTGTAATTTTACATAATGATAGCTTCCTGCAAGATACCAAAGTGTTCTCTGTTGTACAAGCACGTATTATATTATATCGTTAGTGACTTTCTCAGGACAGTTGTAAGCTTGACATATTCTGGCCTGTCTTCTATGGTAATGTTAAGACATTTCATTTTTTTTTTTAAGGGTAGCAAGGGAGACCACAGGGGTAGCAAGGGAGACCTCAGGGGTCACACGCGAGCACCTGTGGACCCCTAAATGGCGTCCATGAAGACCATTATATGCAGTCATTTTTTCCCTCCACACTTTTCTTTCTAAAATCCATCGGCAGTTATGATATGATATGATAGGTTATTTATAACGTGCTTAATTCCCAGAGGTTTCTAAGCGCGGACCCAGGGATCGAACCTGTGTTGCTCCGTATCGTCTTTCTTCAAAGGCGAGCACGTTGCCGCTGAGCTATCCTTCCGAGACTCTTACTTGTATCCTCTTTCCACCTGCTGTGAAAATAAAGGTGTCTGGCTATATCATGCCTGTCTGTTGCATTGTGTTTTCTTGTCACATCAATTGTATTTCTTGCAGTTGTGTGCTCCTGTTTGGTACATTATGCTTATTTATTTCATTGTGCCCTCGCTAGGGCCACACTTTATGTTTCCAGGGCTGCTTCTTACATCATGACAGTTTCTCATAGAACATGCTTGTTTCTTAGATCATGTTCTCCTGTTGTGTTATGCTTACCTTTCATTTACTGCTTCTTTGTCACATCTTGCCAGCTGGTAACTTGTACTTGTGTGCCATATCATGATGGCATGTTACATCATGTGTTATCTATTACTTTACATGTATGTAGCACTTTCAGCAAAGCACTGTACATATAAGTAAAACAAAGCAGTTGCAAAGTGTAAGAGAATACATGCACATGGGACAACATGAGTCAACAGTTAAGTGTGGGAGCGGGAGAGTAGATGAGTGTTTAGAAGGGACAAGAACCTGTCAAGAGTGGGAGTTTACCATAGAGAAAAGGGGAAAACATGCCAAAGCGTTGAGGCCAGCAGAGAAAGGGATACAAGATGATAGAGCACACGGTGAAGAACAGTTACCAAATGATCGGATGTGGAATAGAGTAAACAGGTCAATCAATGAGTTACAAGAGATATAACAGGAAAGAAAAGAGACAGGACATAGACAGCGACAAGACCACTGATATATAGAACCACAACACAGACACAGAGAAATCGTAGCCGAGAAGAAAAGAAGAGCCAATGAAGCGAAGAAGCTGGAAATTGTGAGATGGGAGAGTGCTGTTTATGGGACAAGTAGCGTAGTGATCCTGTCTGCTTTGTATCTCATCTGCTGCTTACACCATGCCTGTGTGGTGCCTCATGCATGTAGAGCTGCTGTGCACTCCGCTAATGAAGAGCACACTGTGGCCAATTGGATTCTGCTCCGCAGGTGTACAAGGAAAAGCAGGGGTGAAATGGCCCACTCGGCACTGACACTCATACACACCAAAATACAATGCAATCAGACAATCAAACAGGCAAAGCAGGGGCAGTTAAGAAATATACCCCCTTTGCATTTTTTGTAGCTTTGGCCGAAGCAACACTATCCTCATATATATATATATATATATATATATATATATATATATATATATATATATATATATATATATATATATATATATATATATATATATATATATATATATATATACTTTAATTTAACACACCATCTTCAAAAGAATAAAATAGATAACACTACAGAACACCCCCCATCAAAGAAGAACAGAGAGGAAGCAACAGACTGCAAACTGAAGAAAGTAGTCCTGTGAGCATGAGTGAAAAGGTGATGAGCAAATATCAAGCATGGAACGGATATGTCTTAGGTGAAAGAAGGTGTCTCAGGTGACCTAAACCAGACTCTAAGATCTCAATGGACCAAGGGGTCACTTTGTGGTCAATAGTACATAGTTTCAGTTCTTTGGTGGGCTGAAGATTTTGAGCCCGGTGTTGAATGGTGATGCAAGTGGATCAAGCTCAGTTTGGGCAGTTTGATTGTGTAGGGCCAAGCAGCAAACAGGTTTTGAGTAGGAGCAAATTAGGTCATTTTCTGTGGTTGAAGGGTTGCTCTCACCAATTAACATGAGGGCGGGCTAAGGATCTATTTTCAGTCGGCCAAGTCAGGGCAGGCTTTGGACGCAAAGAGTGGTCAATGCATGATTCTCCATTGGCTCGAGTCGCAGGTTGAAGTTAGTCAAAATAATGATCTGGGTGCACTGATGTACGGGGCGCTGAGGAGATGATTCAAGGGTTAGCTGTGTCAGACTGTGGTTGTAACCCCTTGCCAGAGTTGGCATGTGACTCTCCCATGGTTCTGATCAGGTCCGGGCATCGAGCAGTGAATTCAGGCAGGGCTAGGGCACAATGCATCATCAAGCTAGTTTGAAGTGCAAGCGATAGTTCAAAAAGGAAGAGGAGCGCAAAAGCTAGTGCAGACATCTTCCCTCTCGTTCCATATGTGGTGAACCTGATGCAATCATTTCGGTGTGGCAGTACAGGGAGCTTCAGCTGGTCTGCTCCTCCAGGTGCTCAGAGGCCCTCTCAGAGGGACTCATGGACAGGATGGGTCAGTATCTGTGTATCTACTCTCCCAGTTTTAGGAGATTCTGGTGCAGAATGGCAGCTCCTGGTCTACAGAAAAGGTCCCCCACAATGTGCCCTCGGAGTGGGTGTAGGGCATATTTCCCTTCTGCCTTGGATGGCTCCTTCTTCACCTAAGGCTGAGGAATTTGGAAAGTATGATATTCCCAAAGGAAGTCCAGTGAGTTCTTCTCTGGTGTAGTTCCAGAGTTAATCTCCAAAAGAGGTGGAAGACCCATTGTTTTAAAGGCACACGCCACCAGGTGCTTGGACCGATGCTACCATGGTCTCAGTGGTCCCATCCCTGCCCTTCATAGAAATGGACTTTGCCCTTCTGACATCACAAACAAGATGGTTTTCTCCAGATGAAGTGGAGGGGACAGGAAGGAGAGAGAGAAGCAGAGAGAAAACAATATTGGGAGTCTCTTTCCCATGAACATAGCACTTGTGCCTACACTAATCCTGCCCCCTTCCCTCACCACTAAGCAAACATGTCTTTAGAGATCCAGCCCCCCGGTTTAAGGGTACTCCTTTTCAATGGGTATTCTCATTTGATGACTGGGCCCAGGACAGCGTCTTGCATTGTGTCTGCCTCTGGCGGAAGGTGGTACCTGCCCCTGCAAACAAATCAACAAGGCATGGCCATTCTGGTTCCTGTCCTGCAATTTGACAGTGTTAACCTGTCTGATCAGAAAACACATCACCTTCCATAGCAGAACTGACTACAGGAGTGGATAACTGTGTGATATCAATTTCGTTATGGCAGCCATGATCCAAAGAAGCACTATTCCTCAACTCAGGCATAGCTTTATTTTAGAGTGTATCTTTCCACTATCATTGGTTATTCATGATCATTGTAGTTTTGGTACAGGGGGAGGCATGTCATAAATGCTTCCCATATGCTGCAGAGACTTGGTTGTTGCTGCAGCTGTTGAGGGGGCATCTGTGCCCTCTGAACCTGCTCTGTGCCGCTGGTAGAGCAGGCACGCCCGATCAGGCTACGGATGCAGCGGAACAAAAACACAGTATGCTTTTGGCATGAGCCTATTAAAGGGGAATACAATCGGCAGATTACACTTTCGGTGATGGAATTACCTGCATTATTTTATTTATTAATACAAATCAAAGAAGCCATGTCTTTGCACCCTTGCCAGAAGGCAATTCCTACACAGATACTACTACTTTTTGTTTGCAAGGTGGGCCTCAATCTATACACAGTTCCATTTGATTTCTAAATCTACTTTTGTAGTCTAGCACTGCACTGTGGGGAGTGTGCATGCCTTCAGTGAGTAAGGCAGATGCATTTGCCAAGGCCTTTAGCCCCGCTAACGTTTACAATGCAAAGGAAATGCACACCAGCAGAGTGGCACTTTTTCTGCCACAGTTCAAGAGCAGGAATGTTAGAATGATTAAACATTCAGCACACGCAGAATATCTCACTTAATTAGTACAGCGTCTGGGATCTCTTACACTGCCCTATGGATTGGCCGTCAGCATGCCCACCAGGCTGTGAAATTAATCATGTGCCTTTATTCAAAAGGGTAGCCGAGCTGTGCCTTTTCTGTGTAAATAAAGAATGCTGGCTTGTCTCTAATATTCAGCCACCCATTCACAGTTAAAGTTGACCTCTCTCTCTCTCTTGCTCCATCTTGTTCTCTCTCTCTTTCCCATCCTCTCTCTCTCTCACTCTATCCCTCTCTCTCTCTCTCTCTCCATCTCTACCTCTCTCCCCCTCCCTCGATCTATCTCTTCCTCCCTACCTCTCTCTCTCTCCTTCTTTGTCTCTCTCCCCATCTCCCTATCTGTGTGTTTCTCTCTTTTTCTCTATATAACTCTCTAATTCTCGTCTCCTCTATTTCTCGTTCTTTGCCACTTCTCCTTGCTCCTTCTTTTCTCCTTCTACTCTGTCTTTATTTTGTCTCTCTCGTGTTCTTATCTTCTTCCCTCTTCCTCTGTTTCCCCAGTCTTACTAACAGTTTTAATTTGTCTACCCCCTCTATCCCTCTCTTTCACAAGGTTGTATTCTAAACTCTATCTCCCCATGTTCTCTAGCACTTTATTCCTCTGTTTCTCTTTATCTTGCCATTACTACCACCGTCATGTTGTCCTCTGTCTCGTCTCCGATCTCTCTTACTTGCATAACTAGATAACTCCATAGGTTACACCATATTAAAGTGCTCGGCTTTGCCTTTCAATTAGTTCTGGGTGAGTAATTTTTTAAAATTGATGTGACGCAAGACTACAACTCCCAGGATGCTTTTGATAGAGAACTAAAAGTCCAGGAGTGAGGCATGTTGTTGCAAGTGACGCATAATCATCTTGTTACCTTGTATTTCTCTGTCACTTTCCCATCTCTTTCCATCGTGTTCTAAATCATTCACTCCATTTTCATCTTTCACTTACTTTCTCTCTTTCCTCTGTCTCTATATGTATGGGTATAGTACTCTTCCTATCTAGTTCTTTCTCTCCACACCCCTTCTCTCTCTCTCTCTCTCTCTCTCTCCCTCTCTCTATCTCTCTCTTTTTCAAATTTCTGTCTAGGTCCAAAATAATTAGTGATATCTGGGTTCGGTCCATGGACTCACTTCCCTGTTCGTTACATGGACGGGCCTCCGATCGGTGCGAGAGGTCCACGGACATCGGACAAGCCCACTGATTGGTAAATAAAAAACATGAGGTACGTCATAATTTCTGAAATGGCCACCATGTTGGATTTGTGGACATACGCCATTGTCTGCTAACAGTGCGGTGCGGTGAAATATATTAAAAAACACAGCATTCCACTTGTTAAACTAATGAAACAATCTCTGGGGAGGTGAGAGGTGTTGAGAATGAATGGGATATGGCTATAGAAAGCCCAAAAAACAGGTGTTTTGCCTTCTCCAAGTCCGCAGACAGTTCGGCTTTCCGGGGCAGCCCTGCAATGTCCACGGACATCTCAGATGTTCTGAGGCATGTAGACATATTTCTGCATGGCAGGGTTGGTAAAACACTGTTTCTGGATGGCTTGTAACTTTGGTGCCACTTAATGAAATTGCATGAAATTCTGCAGCATCATTTTGGACCTGACCGCAAATGGTTCTCTAACCTTTGGTGCTGTTTCATAAAGAGGGAGCAAAATTAAAGGGCGGGGTCCCACAATATTTGAAAGGCTTATAAATTTGGTGCCGTTTGACAAATCTACATACACGTTTGCAAAATATTTTAGACCTAGATTATAATGTTTTTGCCAAGTTTGGTGGAATTTTGTCAAGAGGGGCCAACATTAGAGCAAGGGTTTGAACATTTTTAGATGGCTTATAACTTTGTTGCCGTTTGACAAATCTGCACAAACTTTCTCAGAAACATTATACACAGAACCTTGGGGGATAACTTATATGACTATTTTATGTATGTACATTTTGACACTTTTGAAAAAATAAAACATGGATGGATTTGTAGCGAACACGTTCAAGGACCTAAAAGCATGGTTTTGCAAATGTGATGTCTTTTTTGAAAAGTGTTGAGTTGTAGGTAGAAAAAATGGTGATATACCTTTGGTGACTGAGGTATAGTATATGGACATGGGCAGTGGCCAGATTTTCTGAGTTATGGCCAAAGACATGACTTGGACAATCTGGCTTCTGGCCATAACCATGATGGACTGACATCAGGGTTAAAGTGGGCCTGGGCACCATGGACCGACTAAGTGTTAAAATTCTTTGAAATCGGGATAGGTTCCTATGTGAAAAAAAGAAATCTGCTTGCGGATACAGCCCAAAGTGCTGGATACGATTGCAGCAAACATTTGCAAATCTGTCCTGTATTTTCTTTTCTTTAAAGTGTTAAAATGTAAATACAGAAAATTGTGATATACATTTGGTGCCTGGGCAATGGGCCTCCCCCTGAGAAAGGACAAATACGTACTCTGATTTGCTTATTGGGACACTGGGCTTGGCCGATGCCCTAGGTTTGAATGCGAAAGAATATTCTTCTTGCGGTTACAGCTTTAAATGTTGGAATCTTGAAATGTTGGAGTGAAGTTGCGCAAGGAGTATCAGCAAGGACCTAAAAGCATGCCATTGCACATTTGTCTTGTGTTTGTTTTATTTTTCCAAAGTGTCTTAATGTAAGTATAAACAATTGTGATATAACTTTGGTGCATTGAGAGTGGGCTTGGCTCTCTGCAACAACAAATGCCTACTTTCATTTATTTATAGGGCATGAGGAAGGGAAGTCTGGAAAACATATGTGGGGTTATGTTGTGGCTGAAAGAGGGCTTGGTAAGGGTGGGGAGTGGAAACAAGTTGATATAGAGCTCTTTGTATAGGTGAAAAAAGCTGTATAGGTGATGGTGTGTGCTGTGCATTTTTGTGTCCATGGACGTTATTGAAATTGGGGGTGGGTGGGGGGTCTGGGTGAGTTTTGTTATTCAAAGGTGTATTGCACATACTAGTTATGTGGTTTAATTGCATTGTGGTGGTTGTGGCCAGTGGCCACATGCACTATTGTAATATGTTTATAATGATTATAGGTAGTATAAGGTATACTGTATATGTAATATGGTGTACTTATGTAATTGAAGAGTACATGGTATTTTTGATTGCAGTACAATTGAGAATAGTGCTTATTGTTCTGCCTTTGACACGGTGAATCATTCTATCTTTATTGAATGCCTCCATGATAACTTTGGTATCACAGACCGGCCAATGGTTTGGCTGACTTCTTTCCTGATTAACTGCACTTTCCAGCTGCAACAGGGCTGCTTGTCCTGCACCACCTCTCTTTCTACCTGCAGTGTCTCCCATGGTTCTATCCTGTCAGCGTGGCTCTTTAATATATATGTTCTCCCTCTGGCTCACTTCATGTTCTCCTTCTATCTTAAGTTGCAGTTTTATTGTCCTGATTCACGACTTTGCTTGAAACCTTCCTCTACTAATTTTGTATCTGCCTCTCTGATCCCTGATTGTCTATCCCTATGCAGACATGGTGTGCGGCTAGCAATCTCTGTGTGAATTCCAGCAGTAAGACAGTGATTTTTGTTATTGGTACACTTGTGCCTGGCTTCCTTCCTACTTTCTGTCCGCTTTCCTTGGACTCTCTATGCTCACCATTCTTTCAGGCTACAAACTTTTGGTTATCTTTAACTGCTCTCTTTCCTTGACCCCTCACATGTTGGACCTTTTGAAGAAGGTCCGTTTTGAGCTATACCTCTTTGCAGGAATTATATGTTTCTTTAGATTCTCTTACAAGGTGAAAGTTTCAAGAGCCTTGGTCTTCTCTAGGCTGCACTACTGTGACAGTGTCTTTGTCAACCTCCCACTCTCTTCTGTGCGGACCCTTTAGCTAATCTAGAATATGGCTGCAAGAGTTATGCTTGGCCAGAAGGCTAGGGATTGTATCTCAGCAGCCCTACAATTTCTACACTGGCTTCCAGTGGCTGCAAGGATTAAATTGAAGACCCTCTGCATCATCAACAAGGTGTTCTGGGTTGAGGGACCACCACACTATTTCCAACTTTCTCTCCATAAATAATCTTCTGCTAGAGCCTTCTGATTGTTTAAGTCTAATTGTCTGCTTGTGAAACACTTATTAAATTCCAGAAACCTTTCACAACTCTGCTGTCTTCGTCTTCTCTTTTCTCATTTCTCTGCTAATTTACCCAACTGTCACTAACACTGGTGGTCTGGTGCCTCCTTAATTTTATAGGTTTAAGGCACTACACCTAGTTGAGACCAGTAGCTCCCCCCCTTCATCCCTCCCGTCAGCACTGCCCTTGTGAGTGAACTGTCTGGAGGCTTTGCATTCCACTCTTGGGACTCTTTGACCAGGCAGTTAGGTAGTGGCCTTCCACATGGGCACCCATTGACTCTTCCTTCTGGGCCTTCCATGAGTACTTGCTCATCCCTACTCACCGTTTCATTAATACACTTCTCTAACTGCACAATGCGTATGTGCATTTAAAGCAGTACTGTGTAGAATTTATTTTCTATAACTAAAGGAAATGCAGATGAAACATATGTGTAGAGCATTGTTTATTGACAGTTGGTGTGTGGAAGTTTAATATGTTCATATGGTTACATACAAAGTTTTTGGAAGTCATTGGTGGATGGATCGCTGACTGTTTGAAATCAGGCAATGAGGGACTGTTGAAAACATAACAGTGAAAATGGTAGGCTGTCTTGTGCGATGGTGTACATGTGCTATTCGGGTGTTTCAATAATGCTTGGTCTGGAAAAGGCACTGCAGAGACTGTGGATAGTTATAAAGGTCCATTGATTATGGTTGTTGTTGTATGCTAGAGAAAACTATTTGCGACCAAAAATGTTTCTGCGCTTTTTTTCTTTTTCTCTAGTATACCATTGTCCATTACTTGCATTAGCATAGTACAAAATGCTAATGGAAATGTTGGAGAATCTTGTTGAATCAAACTACTTTATTGAAAAATGTAAAGTAGATGGACTCTCTGAGCTTATTTATTTTACTTTTATTTTTGAACTGTGAAATGTGGTTCCTAAATGAACCTTTTTTGGGTTTTTTCCATTTTGTGTTTTTTTGTTTTTGTTGCAGGAGAGGTTAGGAAGTAAGGTTGGACAGGGTAATAAGGGAAGGGACACCCACCACAGATAAAAAGAGTCAGGTGGACAGGGGAAGATGTTTGATGTCTGTTGATTTTAAGTTAGGGGGCAGTGTTTCTCATGCTCGTTGATTACAGCCTTGAAAGCACTTCAAAATTGCTGTCCTCTGCAGATTAGTGTGTTGCAGTATATACACTGCCCCAGTATATCCTCTGACCCACATGGTTATCCTGTGTGGTGGCAGTATTGTTTGAGGAAGATGAGCTAGAGGAAGACAGCCTACTACATCCTAAGAAAGGACATTTTTTTGAGAGCACTGCAGTGGCTGGATTTGGTGTGGTGGTGCATGGGGGTGGTCTCGTAGGAGTAGTGGTCAGGTTGTCTGTGACTTTGCACTCAGTGCATTTCACCTTGGTAGCCTTACCCTTTGCTACTCCCCCTAAAGAACTCCCACAACCACACCCATGAATGGTTCCGTGTGCTAGAGGTAGCCATTTCCTCAGATTCAACTTCCTGGTCCTCTTGATGGTTTTCAGCATGATTGTGCTTCTTCCATTGTGTAGGCCCTCTAGCTGGTGGTCCCTTTAACAAAGTGTTTTCATTGAATATATGTTATAAATTAAGATGTCTCTGTCAAAATATATGTGATTTGAATGTGTTTTATGAAAGTTAATTCAATTAAATCCCAGTAGGAAATATCTTGAATTTCAAGTTTCATTTGTATTCCTTGTGTTTGACCTTCAGTTATATTATTAATGATGTCATTGGTGGATTCTGATTGGACAATACAATTCTATCATGTGTTCTGTGACCTATTCTTATTAGTGACAATATACAAATACAATCAGTACTGATGGGGTTGAGCTAATGACATTTGAATTGACCAAATGTCCTTATAAATATGTGTTTCATCCACTTTTAATGAACTGTTAAAAAATTATGTAAAATAAAATGATTGCACTTAAATATGATGAGTATTATTATTATTGTTTGATTACTTGTTTTGTGCCACACACCCAAGGCCTCAGTGCGCACAGAAGGACAAAGTGACATACAAGCACAAAGAAAGACCGGCTCAGGTGCCTAATATCAGCTAGAGTAATTCAAAATGCCTTGTCCTTTGAATTAAAAAGATAGGTGCCCCTTAAAGCTTGCGAGCCATGGGATCTTGCATATATTATTAGGGAAGTAATACCATAAGTTAGGTGCGCACAGGTTACAACTGGTGCCACCGACATTCTTTAGCTTGTGCCTTGGGGTAGTAAGTTTGTTAGCCCCATTGGAGCGTAAGGATGTTGTAACCTGAACCCTATCTATGCGTTTGATCAGGTACTCAGGAGCTTTTCCTAATAATAATTTATGAGTAAGCGTGAGAATCCTATGGGTTATTTAGCGACACACAGGGAGCCAGTCGGTGATTTCTTTGTCTTTGTTATATGGTGCTTTCTTTCTTCCCTCTTGATGATGCCACCTGTGAAAACATAAAAATTGATATGAGGCTGGGAATCCCAAAGGAAACACACCAACACAGGTTACAAAGGACATACAAAGTGCTTTATTTAAAAGCTACAACAGTTACCAAAGTCAATTGACAAATGGATAGCTATTCGGCTCTCAGAGTAACATAACGAACTTCAACGAGGGTTCGATGCATTAGTAGAGAGAGCGTACATTTGAATACTTGGGCTTTTATATCCTTTATCCAGCCCTTGGCCAACCCCCTTGCGGGTTAACCATTCTTGGGACCAGGCCTAGGGTTCCTTGCCAGGTCAATCCCATAATGTATGCATTTTGATCAGTTCCGCTGATACAGTTGTTCATTTACACATAGGTCAGGGATAGGACAAGGTCTCAGTTCGCGACCCCGATAAGTGGCCTGCAGGCATATTAATTATTCATGTGTGCGGAGGTCACAACGGCCAGAATCTCACTCAGAATGTCAGTCGGCCTCCATTTTGATGTTCAGGGTGACTTCCACATTACAAGAGAACCTAAAATGGCGGCTAAATCCAAGATGGCGACTTACACAACTTTTCATTAAGGTCAAGACCTTGCCGCAGAGTCTATTTACATGATATTTTAGACAACTTGGCGTAGGCCAATACACATTCAAATACTGCGATAGGAGGCATAATATCATTTCAATTCCAACAGACCCTCCTTTTGGCCTATGCCAAGTGCTAATATCATTTCTAATACTTTTGCAAATAACTCCATGTGTTGTCATCCATACATCCCGAATCATTGTCTGTAATATCTATAGCCATTAGGTCGTTCATCAGAACCTCTTGCAACACGAACTCTTTAGATGCTGTATCTGGGCATATATTCTATGCTCTATTGTGCTCACTGCTTGGGCACAACATCCCCCTAGCATTCCACATATACTCGGAAGACATTGAAAACAGCAACAAAGGAATAGCAGGATCCCCAAAATAACCAGAATAACAGAAAGCACCTTCCAACCCCAAGATCGAAAAGAATCACAGAACCAGGTGCTAAGATTCCAATCTCCTACAGGGATATGTACATCAGAACTAAGAGTATGCAAGTTCTGTATTGCTTTAAAAATTGTTGGCGAGGAATCTGGTACGAAAACACAGCAAGCGGACCCCACTAATTTGCATACTCCACCTCGTTCTGCCAGAATGACATCTAATGCCATCCGATTTTTGAGTGCTACCAATCTTATTGCTTTTTGTTCTAAGGTCATATTGTAGAGTATGTCCGTGGTCCGGTTGATCGTCTTCTCCAGTACCCTTGCTAATCCCCTAATGTTCTCAGAGTTTGTTATTTGTCCCCAAAAGGGCACAACTGATTTTGCTATATCTCCCAATACTTTCCCAGGGGTATCTCCGTTCTTGTCCCGCCGTGGGCGAGCCTTAGAAACCTCCAATGTGCTAGCTACAAATACCCCAGGTAACAGGATTCCTAAATAACAGGTTCCCTGCCAATCCTCGGGCAACCAGGGAAATGCTAAACTACCACAAACAAAATAAACAGGCCTCCCTACATACAGAGGCCTGTTTTCTCCAGTCAAATTTACAATGTTCTTACAACCTTCAAAATCTCCCATTGGCCGAGTGCCATTTCTCTGTACATAAAAGGGGACCGAGTCAGGGCTATGATTTATAGAGTAAGAAGGAGGCACAGCGTCCTTATTGCCTATCGGAGCCATTTTAAAGGAAATTAAAGTTTGAAAGGGAAGAGACAGTTTATCAGACGGCCTAATAGAAGCGACATTAGGTTTACTTCTATTTGCAAAAAGCAAGCATCCCAGGGGAGTTAATTCACGTTTCTCGAAATCATTCAGATTAGTTCCATCAAAGTTCCCTGAGATGCTATCATTCCAACGGCCAAAGAATAGTGCTCTAAGAGAGGCATATCAAGCAGTCGTTAAAGGTAAAGGGTGAATATACCATCCCAGTCCCTTGTTCCCATGTTGCTGTAGATGAGTGCAAATCCAACAATTACTCTTATTAAAAATGGCATGCGTTGCATTCATTACTATCATTAGAGTGTTATTATAATACTTTTGTCTATGTTGGGAGTCTCTAGGGGACAGAGTGTGAAGGTGTACAGAGGGAGTCAAAGCAGTTGGTACAATCTCGGTCGGTAGTAAAGATTTTAGAGGATAGATTTCTTCAAAGTACCAAAGTCCTACAGCAGTAATTACAAAAATAACAATTATCGTTATCAAAACACAGCAGTACGTTTTCGGGGCCCAGGCACATTGTTCATTGTCCAAGTTGGTCACCCGCTTATTCACAAGTCCAGTGCGGGGAGCAGCAGTGGAGGTGGCAGGCATTGTAGTTCCTCAATCGACGACCCCAATGTTCGTTGCTGGCGACGCTACGGTCGCGCGATTTCTTAGTCCTTCCCAACCCTAGCCAGCAGAATCCCTTTTTGTTCAACAGAAACTTTCTTATACAAAAGAAAACTTCCAATCACTTCCCTTTTCCAGATGCACGAAAAACCCGTGCCGTAGTTCTATTTTCTTCGTCGAAGGTTGTACCTGGTGGTACCCAAGATTGTTTGATCCGAAAATAAGGTGTCGTCACTTCCTGAGGGAAGCGACGTATCGGAGGCACGGAAGTCGCAGAGCTTGAAACAGTGTTTTCCGGAAGTGATTTTTCAAGAGAGTGCGGAGACGAAATGGACTGTTCCCCAAGCTCCACGGGCTCAGAGAAATTCTCCGACGCACTCACAGCGCTGTTTGCTATTCCAAGATCAGGGACTGTAGCATCAGCGAGGGGTTCTGCTTCTTCTATAACGTGTGGCGTCGGGTGAGGAAGTTTCTTGACATGCGTCGCGTGGATCCAGTGTTTCTTCCCTGCCACCCGCACTGCGGTCCGGGTGACCAACAGCACCTGGTAGGGTCCCTTCCAACGAGGAGCGAGACAGGAAGACCTTTCGTAGGCCTTCACTAGGACCCAACTTCCAGGCTGTATATCGTGTCCTGGGCCCGTGAACCGTACAGGTAAAGCTAAGTGCACCTGGTGATAAATGAAATACAGGTTTTTAGTTAACTGGTTACAGTAGTCTACAAGCAATACATTTTCCACCTCTCTCAGGGCTTTAGGTTTTGGGAGACCCCAAATGTTAGCAGGTCTCCCCATCACTACCTCAAATGGAGAAAGCCCAGTCTTAGTTTGAGGTGTGGTACGCATAGCCAATAATACAATAGGTAAGGCATCTGGCCATTTCAGTTTGGTATCGCACATGTTTTTGCAAGCTTATTCTTTAAGATACCATTGTGTCTTTCCACCAACCCAGCACTTTGAGGATGTCTAGCTGAGTGAAATCGTTTCTCAATACCTAAGGCTGTGCATATTTGCAAAATTACTGCTGCAACAAAATGAGGACCATTATCCGACCAAATTACCCTTGGGAGCCCAAATCGAGGAAAGAATTATTTTACCATAATCTTTGCAGTGGTCATGGCGGGAGCATCTTTAACGGGGAAAGCCTTGACCCATTTACTGAAGGCACAAATAATTACAAGAACATATTTCAAATTGTTACACTGTTCCATCTCAATAAAATCAAAGTGAATGACCTCGAAGGGAACAGAAGGGGGCCCAAAGCTTCCCCTTGGAGTCACTGTCCCCTTACCCACATTGTGCTGTAAGCAGATCATGCAATTTCGCACATGATGTCTGGCAGTCTCCGGAATCTTGTTATTCACCCAAACTTGTTCTAACATTTTCGTGATCTGCTGAGCACACACATGTGTAGGACCGTGTGCCATGGTAACCATTGCCAGTACGTATGAATCAGGGAGCAACCATTTTCCTTCAGATGTATCCACCCAACACACATCATCATCTAGTTTCCCCATTCCTTTGGCCCACCTTTTAGATTCTTCTACTGTGTCATCAGTTTGAATATCTCGCACAGACCCAATACCTTCATCCATTATATAAGCATCTTTCATTTCCCTCAAAGCATACATGTCTGTGCTAAGGTCTGTGGCCTTTTGTCTGGCTATCAGATCCGCAAAAACGTTCCCTTTTCCCACATCATCTATGACCTTACGATGTGCTGCACATTTCTTGATCGCTAACTGTTTAGGGAGTGAGAGTGCCGAGAGTAATTGCACTATCAAGGGGCCATGCTGGATCCTGGTCCCATGTGTGGTCAGGAACCCTCTTTCCAACCAAAGCCTCCCAAAGTTGTGAGCCACCCCAAAGGCGTACTGGTTATCAGTATATATATTTAGTATGCGCCCTTGGGAGAGTTCACAAGCTCGGGTCAATGCTATAATCTCTGCGGCCTGCGCAGAGTTATGCGAAATTCTCTTAGTTTCAACAACTTTACTCAATGTAGTAACTTCATAAGCAGCTGTAGATGTACCATCTGAAAGTTTGAAGAAGGAGCCATCGCAAAACAGCTCCCCTTCTGCATTGTCCAAAGGAGTATCTATAAGATCTATCCTGCCCTTCGTTTCTTGTTCAGTTGTATACAGGCAATCATGTAATTCTTCGTCACCGCAAACAGTGTTTTGCGGGAAAGGTAAGAGTTCAGCCGGATTAAGAGCACAACACCTCTTAATTTGAATGTGAGGGGCAAACAGAATTAATTCATACCTTGTTAACCGCGCAGAGGTGAGGTGTTGCGTTTGGGTTTTATTCAATAGGATATCTACAGAGTGAGGTACCATCAAAATCAAATCATGGCCTAGGACCATTCCCTCACTCTGTTTTACAGACGCGGCAGCAGCAGCGACAGCTCGCAAACATCTAGGCAAAGCGCATGCAACAGGATCAAGGGCGGAGGAGTAGTAGCCGCACGGCCTATTCTTCCCTCCGTGTTCCTGTGTTAACACAGCCAAAGCACATCCATCATATTCATGCAAAAACAATACAAAGGCCTTGTCATAATTTGGAGTACCCAGAACCGGTGCAGAGCATAACACGGTTTTGAGAAGCTCAAATGATCGTTGATGTTCCGATTTCCATGGCAGTGGCAGAGAAATGCCCTTCTTCGTCAAAGCCAACATCGGCTTTATCACTAGCGAAAAGTTTGGGATCCACAACCTACAGTAAGAAGCCATACCTTTTAAGGCTCTGACTTCCTTCTGTGTATTTGGAACAGACATGCCAGAAATGTGCTTTATTTTTTCAGGTGTCAATCTTCTCCCCTCCTTTGACAGGAGGTAGCCTAAATATGCAACCTCCTGACAACAATATTGACATTTTTTGAGCGAAGCTTTATGACCATTTTTAGCTAAATGAACAAGCAACAGTACAGTGCCTTCTTTACAAGCACTCTCAGAGTCTGCAGCCAAAAGCAAATCATCAACATATTGAAGCAGCGTACAAGTAGGTGGCAATTCAAGGGTGTCGAGCTGCTCTTTCAAAGCTCTACTATAAATGCTTGGACTTTCAGTATACTATTGAGGTGCCCTGGTAAATGTAAATGAGCGTCCCCCCAAGGTGAACGCAAACAAATATCTACTTTCCTTATGTATAGGAATGCTAAAGAAAGCGTTTTTTAAATCCACAAAGCTGAAGTGCGTAGCCGTAGCAGGGATCATTGTCAATATCGTCGTCACATCAGGCACGATTGGAAATTGTGGGGCGACAACTCTGTTAATAGCACGAAGATCAATTATGAACCGGTATGGAATTGCATTGTCGCCTTTCTTATATACAGGCAAGATCGGACTGTTACACAAACTACCTGTAATCTCCTCGATCACCCCACAATGCACAAAATCGGAGACAATGGCCCTCATTACGACCCTGGCGGAAAGTGACTGACCGGACCGCCACAGCGTAAATAGCGTTTCCGTCATTGCACGAAGGAGCAAAGTGCGGCCCATTCCGACCCATCGGGCACGAGCACCACGGCATGGCGGAAGTGCAAAGTCCGCGATGGCGGAAATGACCCCAAAACGGCCCACACCGCCGCCGTACGGCGCCCTAGGTGCAATACCGCCACCCATCACAGCGGACACCGCAGTGTGCGCCTACCGGAAAGTACGGTGACCGGAAATATACGGAAACGGAAGTTAAAACATGGGCCCGGAACGGGAAACGTCCCGCTGTACACCTATAAAACCACTAAAACCACACAACCACTAAAATCACTACCCTGAGACACACCCCAACCCGTCATCCACCCTAGCGAAACCAAGAAAAATGGGAAAAGTAGCGAAGAAAGCGTGCGACCGCAAGCGGCAGGTCCACTTCTCCCGTGAGGAACTCACCGTGCTAACAGAGACCCTCCAGGAGAATGCTGCCGTCGTCTTCTGCACGCAAATGACCAGGACGGCACTTGCAAACAAGAAGGCCATATGGGCTCTGGTGGCACAGCGGGTAAGTGCGGTGGGGACCGCACCCCGCACCCCACAGCAATGCCGTAAGCGATGGGACGACCTGCGGATACGCGTCCGCAGCATACTCTCTGCCAACCGCAACATTGCCACAGCCACCGGGGGAGGTCCTGAATCACCCATCAAGTTGACCCCCTGGGAAGAAATCTGTGCCTCCACCATCGGAATGGAGAGCATAGAGGGAGTCGGAGGGATGGAGAAAGGAGTGCAGACATCCGAAGATTCAGGTAGGTGGCCCAAATAAAACAATGCCAAATCCACAAAGTCCATCCATGTGAAGTACCATGCATCCACATAGTGCAACAGAAACACATGTCCAGGAGAACGTCCACACACATCGGCCTGATAGCGCACGTTAAAACCCACAATAAATACATAAATAATTAAAAACCCCTAAAACACGCACTACACGTGCAGCAGGCACACCCTAACTGCAGGCTGCCAAACAACTGCACCCTCACTCCACACACAAATGAAAGCACCTCCAAGGCCCCGACCCAAATCACCCTCAGGTACCACCCCAATGCATGTGATACAATGCCATTCCAATTCCCACAGACCCATCAATAACCCTCGCCCTCCTTTACTCCACCACAGGGTCCGATCCAAACGACGAGCTTAAGGACACCCCTACCAGCACACCTGCAAAGAGGGCCAAGACCAACGGCCAAAGACCCTCCACCTCAGCTGCACGCATCAAGACACGGCAGCAGCACAAATCAGGTGGCAGCACAGAGGAGGGAACATCAACAGGCACCCCAGCAGCCAGCATGCCCACAACACCACCACCACAGGTCCCCCCAACGGATGCCACAGAAGGCACTGCCTCCGGTGGCAGCAGCACCATAGGTGACACCCCATTGATGGCAGCATGCTCCGACACAGAAGACGGGGATGTCGAAGTCAGATCCATCCATGACCTGTCCCAATCCCCCTGTCTGTCCCATCCCGTACAACATGAGGATACCACGCAGGGGCACCCACAAGACGACGACTGGCCATCCCCCACAAGCCCTGTGGCAAGGCAACATGAGGACAACAGCCCCTCTGTGACACCCCCGCAAATGGCCATGGCCCAGCAGAGGCAACAGTCCCTCGACCAGTTAATCGTGCAACAGCAGCAACTGGCCACGCTCCTCAAGGACCATGCCGATGAATGTGGGGGCACTAAGGCAGACATAGAAACATCAACTGAGACACTTAGGGCAGAAATGGAGAGAGGTACAGAGACACTAAGGGCACAAATGGAGAGAAGCACCGAGAGCCTGAGGGGGGAACTGCATGCGACGTCCAAGGACGTATGTGCCGAACTTGCCGCAGTGCGCCGTGTGCTCACTGAGCTCTCGCAAACCCTTAGGGACATGCATGGACGTGAGCAGGCAGAGACATCATCCGTTGCAAGTTCCGTCCAGGGCAGCCCCCAACGTAGATCTGGGAGGAACCTGCGCTCCACAGGCAGGGGTGCCCCTGATACCCGCAGAGGGGGCTTGCAATAGCGACTGCCCACTGACAATGAGCATCTTTGGACACTGGTGTTCGGGGGGGAGGTAGGAGGGTGGAGGGGGTGTGTTGGGCTCACTTGGGTGGCGGGTCGATAGGGTGTACAACATGATATCACATATGCCATAAAAAGTGCACGATCAACCAATGAGATGTGTGGACATTGATCTTTGTGTACTAGGCCATCATAGGCGTACAGTCCATATTGTGCATGTCCCAGACACACACAGTGCCACGAGTCCCGTGTCCATGTATCAGCCACCAGGCGTGAGTGCTAGAAGCATACATCAATGAGATGCTGACGAATGTCACGGCCCTCCGGTGCCTCGCAGACTCCTTGAGGTGCTGCCACATCCCCACCCTCATCATGACCATTATCAGGTGCTTGCAGTTCTGCGTCAGGGGGCATGGGCACATTTCTACGTACGCACATGTTGTGGAGCATGACACATGCCATCACCATCTTTGCAACCTTCTCATGGCAGTACAGGAGTGCCCCGCCAGACCTGCTGAGGCAGCGGAAACGACCCTTCAGTAGGCCGAATGCCTGTTCAATGACTACACGGGTACGTGAGTGGGCATGGTTGTAGTCCTCCTCATGCTGGTCCCGTGGGTTCCGGACTGGTGTGAGGAGCCATCTCTTCAGTGGATATCCAGCATCACCTGTATGTGGACGAGAAACGTATGATGTGGAATGCCATTGCTACGTACGCACACCCCCCCCCCTTCCTGCCAGGTCATTGCCGAATCACATACCCCACATTATCATGCATGAAATGAGACTCACCGAGTAGCCAGGATCTGTTCCCTGCGTGTTGCTCCATGTAGCGTGGTATTGTAGAGTTCCTCAAGACCATAGAATCATGGGTTGATCCAGGGAATCGGGCACAACAATGTGTAATGATCCTGTTGGAGTCACACACCATTTGTACATTCAGAGAATGAAATTGTTTTCGGTTGCGGTACTGGGCCTCCATGGCATGTGGGACGACCAATTCCACATGGGTGCAGTCGATGGCACCAATGCAACCCGGTATGCCGGCAAGTGCATGGAATCCCACTTTTGTGTTGGTAATTTCCTGCTCCGAGCGTGGTAGGGAGATGTAGTCGTCTGCGTGCTGCAGGAGGGCATCGAGCAATTGCAATAGTGTCCGTGAGAACAGTGGCTGAGAAATGCCATGCAACTGTCCGACTGTGTGCTGGTAGGTGCCTGTGGCCAGGAAGTGGAGTACAGACACCACCTTCAGTAGGGGTGGGATGGCGGTTGGGCTATCTATCATGCTGACAAGGTCAGCCTGTGTCATGTCCACAATGGCGGCTATGGTGTCCCGGTCCAGACGGTAGAGGGTGTGGATCTGCTCATCAGTGAGGTTGAACGGATGTGCTCGGAGGCGTGGGATTGCGGGCTGCCTGCGTGGTGGTAGTGGCTGTGCTGGCGGCCCTTGATGGCCCTGCCTTGGCCTCCTCCTCCTCCTACGTCTCCTCCGTGCGGCCGGTTGTAGTTGGTGTTCGTCTTCTTCTTGGAGTTGGAGTACTTGCAGTGCTATCAGGTCCCCCAGGGCCAACATCGCGAGTCCTGCCGGTAGCATTTCGGTGTGGTTGTGGGAGGAGACTGGCTGTGCAATTTATGTGTTTTCAGGCCTCCACCTGTGGTGATTCATTCCACCTGTGCAAACTGCTCTCCCCTTTGGCCGAGCACGTCCCGCGCACAACGCTGCAATTCGTGGAATGGCATCTTGCTATTGCAATCATGTATTTGTACCCGATGACCGTGTAACATTGGTTGATATGTTCATTCTGCTGTGGTCCCATTGGTTCACATACTATCTGTGCAGTCGCGAACAGAGTTGTGAAGGGTCAGTGGAACGTAGTACTCGAGTAACGGTGGGCCCTCATTCATCACTGTACCGAGTTGCAACGACGGGCGGGGCGTCCCATTCGTGGGTGAAGGCAGTTGCCATTTTCACACACAGCCGCACTCGATGGATTAATTAGTGTATTCAAACGGCCACAGATGCCTCTTCGACGTGATGTTGCAAATGAGGAATTCGAAGGGCGGCGCTTTCGGTTTTCAGCTAGCGGCGAGGAGATGCCCACAGGTCTGACTGCAAATATAACGTTCTATTGTTCAATGTCCTTGGGACAGGGGCCATGGCGAGAATGCAATGATTGATATGAATGGTTTGGGATGCGCAATAGCGACGTGGGCGATGAGGCCGGACGTTCCCAAATACATGTTACTTCACTACACTGGAATTACGGGCTGGGGCACTGTGGATTTTGCAGGCTGCATAACGCACAGACTCAATGGATATTTCTAATGTTATGTGAGTAAATATTCAGGCGTTTTAATCCCGGGATGAGGGAATGATGAATGGATGCATGGGCAGGTGATTTGATACAGAGTTTGCCATGTACAGGGCTTCTTGGGATCTATCCGCCTCCCCTACGCTATGTGATGCAGGGCTGCCATAGTGGTACCATCGTCTATCTGGCCTTGTTGAGCCCTCCCTGTCTCGACGCGCCCTCAGACACTTGTGTCCATGCACGTTACCAATCCCATCAGATGGATTCTGTTTTCACAGGCGCATGCACAGGTACACTCGTTTGTGATGGTGTTTACACCTCGATATAGATAGTTATGAGTCGCAAGTGGTTTTTGGGTGGTGATGGACCTTTGGAGTGGGCTAGCATGCATGTGGCTGTGGATTTAGTGTGATCATTGCAGTGAGTTGTTGGAATGTAGTACTGATGGCCATTCTGTTCTTTTTCTTTTCTTTTGGTTGACAGGTATCTCCTCCCCTTTTGCCACTGCCATCTGTATGCCACTCCTGCAGATGGGTTTTACTCCCGACACCTGCTGCTTCGTGTTAATCAGTGGAGCAGCATTACGATCTTATGGGACGATCGCCAATGGGCCACATGCCCTTACGCAGTACTGGTGGCTCGGAGCAACATTTCGGCCTTTCAGCTGGACTAGTGCCTCCCCATTGGGACGGCCCTGCGGTTCTGTGCGCTTCCATGTTGCCTTTTCGTACGTGAATGTGGCTCTGTGTACCATGAGGGAACAGGGCGTCACACAAGTAGTGGCTGGTCATTTCTTGCGGATGCAGCCCACAATGGTGAAATGTGTTTTGGGGTTCATGGCCTGATGGCTGTATGGGCTTGGTGATTTTGATGTGCATTAAATTTCTATTCTGATTTGGCCCGTGTAGCGTTCTTCTTTGCAAGTGATGTGGCATATGCCTATTTGGGGGGCGATGTATTGTGAGGAGATCTGCACTGGGTTCCAGCTTCGGAGTTTAGTTGCGTGGTACTGTACTGGGCGCGTTTGCCTACGAAGCCCGTGAGGTCAGGGATGGGGGCTGCCAATATGACAGTTTGAATGTTGTCATGCTCAGGGGCGGGGGATTGGGTTTTGTGTAACAGATGCCGGTCAGCCAGGTGGACTGGTGGAATGATGTGATTTTCGGAATATTGCTGGTCACAGGTGCCTGTGTTTGCGTGCGTTTCTTGGTGGGGGACTGTGGTCATGTCCATTGGGATGGCTTCTGTATTCGTGCCATCTGTGCCCTGCAGCTCCCATTGGCCCCTGTTGTGTTTCTTTTGTTCGTTGGCATGCATGGGTGACTTGTACATTTCAATGGTTGCATTGTGACTTCATTGCACCTACGGGGAGTTGTACTTTGTGGGCAGGGAGCGGTGTACGGGCACTCAGTGGGGCCGTTTACGGTTGATTCGCGATGCCGTACTTCTCACCATGGCGGAATGGTGCATTCCGCCATGCTTGATGGCGTTAGGTACATGTCCGCTAGGGTCGGAATTGGCGTACCCTTGCGCCATGGTGGTGTTTACGGTTTGGCATGGCGCGCGCGCGCGTGCTTGGTGCAGTTAGCGTTGGCGTTCACTACGGTGTCGCTAATGGCATCGTACTTTGCGGTGACGGGTCATAGTCGCACCGAGCGCTATTCGATGGCGGTATTGCATTTCCGCCATCGTTTTCGGAATTCCGCCAGGGTCGTAATGAGGGCCAATGCATTTTAAAGCACGCTCGCCCTCAACTGATATTTTATACTGAGGAATGCGTGGTAGTTTCACTCCATGTTTCAAAACTATTTTAACGGGCTCAATCTGTAATACCCCGACATCATTGTCGTCAGCCGCCCATAAACATTCCGGGACAATGCTAAACTCAGGAGGTAAAGGTCGAATCAGAAACTGAGAATTAGGAAGTTGCTGTGGTGAAACCGTCAGCCATACTCCATCAGAGGAACAATGAATTACTGCGTTCAATTTCTTTAACAAATTCAACCCCAGCAAATTCTCTCAACAGTTCGAAGTGAGAAGAAAAGGGCAATGGTCCGTAAAGGGACCCAAGGAAACAGACACCGGTGAAGAAACTGGACAGACAATTGGTATACCAGAAAACCCTACGGAAACATTTGTTTGCCCTGACAGTGGAATGTTTGGAACCCGGGAATGATCAATGGAGCACTTCTGTGCTCCAGTGTCTATCAAAAACTGGTGTTTCCTATTCCCTACTAATAATTCAACGTAGGGGCCTTTCTGATTAACGGGAATAGGTGAAGGTTCCAAACCCTGCTTCGGGCAGTCCTAATGAAATAGACCCTCGTCAGAAGGAAGCTCTTCAGAAAGGTATGCAGCAGAAGGGTGCTCAAATATGTTCCTCGAGTCCACACTCGAGGTCTGATTTTCCCGTGAAAAAGGTTGCTGAGGATCTTGTAAAAACTGACCTCTATCAGGGCCCCCTGCTCCAGGGCGGCCCCTAGGTCATCTACCCATACTCCCAAACGCACTGTTTGACCTTTGTCGAAGGACGGGGCACTGTGCTCGCCAATGATCTTCCTGGCGGCAATAAGCACATTGATTAATATTCACAGGACCCAAAGGAGCATTTCCTTTTGGGACATACTGACCTCTGGTCTGTGTCGTGCCTCCTCTGGGGTTTCTAACAATTTGTTGTAATAATACTTTGGTTTTCAAATCTCCTTTCCTCTTTTCAATGTTGTCCTTCTCATTATTAACACAGTTCTCATAATACTGAGCCATGTGCAAAACCTCAGATTGAGATTTTGCCTGCCAAGCGCTCTCAGAGGACATAATCTGTGACTGGATGTCAGGCAACAATCCACGTACAAATTTGTCCACAAACAACCTTTTCCCAGACTCTGTACCCAAATCCTGTCCACTGAAGTCAGAAAATGCCTGCTCGAATCTGTTAAAGAATTCGGTGGCGCCTTCAGTTTTTCCTTGAACACAGGCCGTAACCTTGTCCCAAATAATTCTTTTCTCTGGAATTATAGTTTTTAATTTTGCGACAATTCTATCAGGCAAAGTAAGTATTACCTGTGGTGGTTTCTCACCAGCTGGTCTTTCCCCATCAATCCTAATCATATTAGCCCACGTATCTCCCAACCCTGGCACATCGTCTATTGTCCGAACCTGTTTCAATACATCTGCGGGTAGGAGTACAGGAAATAGCAAGTCAATATCACTTAAGGTGAACACAGAGGACTGCAAGACGGACTCTATTTCTTTGTAAAACCCCGTCGGGTTTTTCCTGATATCGGGAACTGTTTGTCTAATAGTGTTCACTTCCTGTCGTGAAAACGGGACGTGAACGAATTGTGATACATAATGTGCAGGGATATCCACAGCGGGGGCACCAGTCCCAGCGTTGGCGGGAATCTCAACTTTTGGGACAAAGTTCGGAGGAACCTCTCTCATAGGCAACTGAGATATAGGTACCTCCGGCCGCTTACTAAGCAACAGAGCCAGGTCGAGCACTAAGGCAGCCGAAGAAGTGTCGGGCGAAAAAGCCCTTTTACAAATCCCCAACAATTCTATGGGGCAACTAACCTTCTTTCTTACACATTCTTCTTGCAGGTACTGTACCATTACCTGAATTACCTTTCTTTGCATTTCTACTGTATACTGACTATATGTGTCATATACTTCATCTGGCAGAATCGATGAATCCGGTGTCCATCGGATCGCATCTTTGGTACACATTCTTACTTCCTCAGGTGCTGATCTACGACACGGAAGGAACCGTTTCTGTACATACATACTATCGTCTTCGTCATCCTCATCTCGTGACTTTTCAAAGTCCTTCCTATACTCAAACAATTTTTCAACATTTCCATTTACTTTCTGCTCTGTGTCCCTTGAAAGTGCCAAAGCATTCAGATCGCTCACCCCTTGTAGAGGATCTGAATTTTGTAATCTACCCCACATCACACATAAATGAGTCCCCAAACCTTCGATAAAAACATTTTTCTCGGGAAAACTGTTCAAATTAGATAATGTGGAAAAAACATTAACTTGATCACCTTTCTCCATACAGTGCTTAGCCCATGCAAACAATTCCTTTTTCTTATTTGCAGAAACAGTATTACGAGTGACGATCTTTGATCCTGCACCTGGATCAACTTTAGTCAATACGGGCGCATGAGGAAGGGGCGGTGAGATAGGTGGAGGAACAACAACTAGAGGAATAGGAACAATAGGTTGTACAGGGGGAGCAGGAATAACAGCAGGAACAACAGCAGGAATGGGCAGAGCGCCAAAAATAGGATCATACAGAGGTGGTGCAGAGGCACCAGGCCTGCGTTCGTTTAACAATTTTTCAATAAATTCTTCGGAAACATGGAAATCTTTATAGGGGTAAATATTCTGGATTCCAAGTGAAAAAGCCCTATCCATATTTTTAACTGATTCTGAATGATTTTCTTTATCATACAACAACGCTTTTTCGGCGTTTGTTTTATGACGGCGTGCATGTTTGTCCCTACTTTTAAGCTGCTGTAATGCTTCCTTTTTCCAATTCTGTAAAACATCAAAGGCTGCAGGTCTAGCCTTCTTTTTTAGCAAGACTGATTCTAGGTATTCAATATGGGGGAACTCAAAACTGCCGTTGATTGGCCACTGAAATTCGGAGGCATGTCTGGTCTGTCTGTGCCAAATATCATTTAATACTATACTACCAATGCCATACTTACAGTACATAGTACATGCCGGCGACCCCTCCTGTGGTGCCGGGCGGCTAAATTCCAAAGATTGTCGATCGCTGCGGAACAGAGCCCTAAAGCAGCTAGACAATTTCCCAGGCATTTCACAAAAAAATTGGTGTTACCTGGTCAATAATTGTGTCTGCAGATACAATACGCCAACTTCAAATTGTCAGGGTTAAATTAAGAGCCGGGTCACGACTGCACCTGACCAAACCTAAGGAGGACCGTACGGTTTATCAAAGAACTTACCTAACAAATTTTACCTTGTGTTTGGTGGTTTCGACAAATCTGCCCGCCTCAAAAATGGACCCTCGTCAAGATGCCGTGTCAGACCACACGACTATCGTCCAAGGATCGGATCATGCAGCGCTGCCGAGGTATCACGTCTCATTTGGTCGGGCCCGCAGAATCACACCATCCGATCCCGGTTCGATAGTCTGCGTCAACCTTCAATGATCCGGCATCAATCTTTAGGGTCCCTATTCGGGCGCCAACTGTGAAAACATAAAAATTGATATGAGGCTGGGAAGCCCAAAGGAAACACACCAACACATGTTACAAAGGACATACAAAGTGCTTTATTTAAAAGCTACAACAGTTACCAAAGTCAATTGACAAACGGATAGCTATTCGGCTCTCAGAGTAACGTAACGAACTTCAACGAGGGTTCGATGCATTAGTAGAGAGAGCGTACATTGGAATACTTGGTCTTTTATATCCTTTATACAGCCCTTGGCCAACCCCCTCGCGGGTTAACCATTCTTGGGACCAGGCCCAGGGTTCCTTGCCAGGTCAATCCCATAATGTATGCATTTTGATCAGTTCCGCTGATACAGTTGTTCATTTACACATAGGTCAGGGATAGGACAAGGTCTCAGTTTGCGACAATGACAAGTGGCCTGCAGGCATATTAATTATCCATGTGTGCGGAGGTCACAACGGCCAGAATCTCACTCAGAATGTCAATCGGCCTCCATTTTGATGTTCAGGGTGACTTCCACATTACAAGAGAACCTAAAATGGCGGCTAAATCCAAGATGGCGATTTACACAACTTTTCATTAAGGTAAAGACCTTGCCGCGGAGTCTATTTACATGATATTTTAGACAACTTGGCGTAGGCCAATACACATTCAAATACTGCGATAGGAGGCATAATATCATTTCAATTCCAACACACCCTCCTTGCAGAAACTTGGAAGGCCCTGCAGATAACGGTGCATGGTTACGTTAATTTCATGACCCACCTTGGATTCAAAGTTAACAAACAGAAAGGCTATTGTGTGTGTTTTTCTCAACTAGAAAACAGCACAACCCTTGGTCTCTCTTAGGTGACCAGAAACTGTCTTTTTTAAAGCATTTGGAAATCTTGGGACTAATTTTGAATAGTCGGCTTACCTCGAAGGACACTATTAATGGTAGGAGATCAAAAGTAAAGCCGGCCACTGGCTCCCTTTGTAGATCTGTTAAAACCCTGAACAATTCCTCAGTGCCACACATGCCAACAGTTTGTGAAGCGAAACGGGTGCCTCTAAATTTCCCTGGTTCTCAAACTAGGGTGGTCGTCACTGAAGACAAAATGGAGCCCTCTAGATTGTGGTTGACAGCTTGATTCAACTCACACCCATAACAATAATGTAACAAATGTAAAAGACATACATTATATGGGCTTTAAATTTTATTCTTGTATGTATATACCATGTGTACAATGCTGTATGTTACAGAAAAAGATTGGCTTTTCCGAGAGGCATTTATTGTGTTTCAATACATGCCGCTTTTCTTATGTTTTCAGTAGGTGAGAAACGGTCCGGGAAGTATACATTATTTACGTATTTAATTTGTAATAACAAGAAAGACCTGTCCTCACCTACTTTATTTCCTTCTATGTATCCATATGACACAAGCATTATATTGGCACCACAATGTCTGATTTCTATAGGTGGAAAGGTGGTTGGTAGAAAGTAGGTACATCAATAGCCATCAGCGGGCATTGCAGTATCAGAGGAAACAGGAAAGACATATATATTTTGCTGGCAAATCTGATTTACCATCTGGGGGGGCATTTATCAGTGAGGTTGCAAGAAGGCACTGAGGAAAGAAGGAGAAGGGGGAGGCCTTGATGAAGACAGGAATGCAGAAACACACACTTCCCGTTTTAAGCATGAACCTCAAAATTAGAAGCACACAAGATCCACTCTATCAAGTTAGAAGGAAATCATAGTAATATGACGTCATTGCAGAGGGATTATCAAACAAGCCAGGACTCGAGGAACAGGATCAAACACATTAATTGTACAACCCAAATTTGCCCAAGGCTTGGGGTGGACCGATTAGAATGGCGAGGAATTGTCAACAAGAGTTAAAAGGAGCAATTCCATCTTTATTCAGGACCATAGTCCATCAGTCCAATCACCACATCCATGGAGCGCCACCACCTGGTGGTCAAATAAATGTCACACAAATTCAATGGGGTTTCTTTCTTGACTGCTTGAGTCATTCAGTTGACATCTCTGTAGTCAGGATGCTAAGGTCTCTGTGGGTAGTCCTCCCCACATGCCATATATGTGGGGTCTAAGCTTGCATCAGTCTTGGGACACTTGGGTCACATGGGCTCTTGATACATGTGGGAAACCCTGTACTGGGGCAGTAGGTCGTATTTAGATTAGGATAGTCTTGCACTGTTTCTCTGTGACACACATGTGCCCTTTCCCTGTTGAGTTAAGATACATCCCTGCCATATTTCAGTTGGCTCCCCATGGATGCCTTAGGTCTTCTCCCAACACTGTAGTATGTGAGACTGAAACGAGGCAACACATACTTTTTGTGCCTAAGTTTTTCTGTTGATGCATGCCATTACCTTGACTCATGGCAATCCTGACATTTTTTCACTAGCCTGTGCCCTTTGTGATTTGTGCCACAGGCTCTTGTCTGATGCGAACCTAGCACAGGCTCAGATGTGTTGTGTGAGCCCACCACAGGCTCTTGTTCACTGTGTGCCCACTACAAGCTCTGGTTCACTATGAACCCAATACAGGTTGTGGTTCAGTGTAAGCTGGACACAGACACTTTCTCATGTCACTGGATTCAGGGTGCCATGCCCACAGTCTGGTTTACAGTCTCCTTTACAGTCTCCTTGCTAGGTATCTGTGTTATGCCAGGATGTTGACTGTGGCTCCCACTAGGCCTCCAACCAAGTGCCTCTCTTGTAGGATCCATATCCTATCCTGAAGTACTTCCTAAAGCCAATTCGTGGGGTTTTGGACAAACTATGGAACTTATAGGCGCTGGTAGGGTATCGTAGTCCTATATCCGTTGGTTAAGTAGAAATTAGTGGTGAAGGATGAGACAGATTAGTTTTGAATTTCGCACGTAATGTGTTTTATTTCTATTCGTTGAACAGCACTAATACAATTCTTAGTCAGTTTCAACACATGGATAGCTTTACACAGCCACAGCCGACGCGCGTTTCAACCTTAGTCTTTATCAAGGCTGGTGGTTTTGTGAATTGGTGGTGCAGTTATGTGGTGTACCCATTGTAGTGACAACAATGAAATCAATGCGTTATGTACATTTGTATTTGTTCAAGACACCCGTTAATATAGCATGTTACCAATTTAGAAATCCCAAGTGTATTGTGACACCCATGTGAGGTGATTAATCATGTGTTGGCAATAGGTGTTAGTGACATGTCAGTTAGTTATAACAGCAATAACATATCCATATATAAATAAGTCATGGAACGACAGGTTGGCAATTTGAATTTAGAGACAGACAAGGACATAGTACCAAGGAAAGAAGAAATGAGAGACGAATGTTAGTCAGTTAGGGGATTTATATACAGGCAGATTTGCCCTGAGATAAACTGGGCAAGGAGGAGATACAGTGTCTTACCCTTTGAGTTGTATCGTATGCTTCAAGAGAATGGTGTGCTGGTCCTACCCATGCTGGGGTGCCAGAGGACTGGATAGTCGAGCTAGAGAGAAAATACATATGGTTGAATGGGGGAGAAGTGAAGGACCATGGTAAGTTAGAGGTATTAGTGAAAGGTTTCTAGTAAGCTCGTGACGGGGGGAGGGCTATGTTGAGGGGGAATTAGGCCAGATCAGGTTAATTTGGTAAGGAGGATTGGGAAGACTGTTGTCTGTATTAGCAAGGGGTTGTAATGTGTTGGTGTTGGGAAACGTATGTCAAGATGAGCGGCCGGGTGGGCGAGACGCGGTTGCGTGAGGGATTAGTGAAATGTCAGCAGCTAGTGTTTGGATGGAGCAAGCAAAATGGGTGCTGGCGATTTAATAGTGCGGCCGGGTAAGAGAGGAAGGTGGTTGCGTGCGAAACAATAAATTGTCAGCAACTAGTGTTGGGATGGAGCGAACTAAAAATGGGTGCTGGCGGTTATAACGCGGCCGGGTAAGAGGGACGCGGTTGCATGAGGAGATAGTAAAATGTCAGCAGCTAGTGTTTGGATGGCGTGAGCTAAAAATGGGTGCTGGCGGTTAATACTGCGGCCGGGTAAGAGAGACACGGCTGCATGGGGAGTAGTCTGCAGCTAGTGTTTGGGGAGCGAGCAAATTAGGTGCTGGCGTTAAGTAATGCTGCCGGGTAACAAAGGAACGCGGTTGCGTGCGAATTATGAATTCTCAGCAACTAGCGTTCGGATTGAGTGAGCTAAATTGGATGCTGGCGGTTATAAAGCGGCCGGGTAAGAGAGACGCGGTTGCAGTGTTTGGATAAAGCGAGCTAAGATAGGTGCTGGCGGTTGATAATACAGGACCTAAATTTGGCAGGGCTTACCTGTGCCGGCTGGCACGAATCAGTTATCTCGTCACGTTCGCTAACCTGATTATTTGCAAAATGGCTTGACTTCCTGTTTATATGTAAGGTCTACTGTGGTTGGTTGCTCAATCGAGCGATTTGATTGGATGATTGATAAGGGCACAGGGATAGGCTTGTCAGTTAGGCTGATCGGAAGTGGCTTGGTCCTATGTTGGCATGGACATGGTAGGGGACAAGGGGGGGAGGTGGAATGGAACACAATTGGGGGTGGAGGAATGAAGAATAGGGCGGGCATGAAGTAGTCACAATGTAAATTTGGTGGGTGGATGCCGGTAAGTTACCTGTAAAATGCATACCTACTTGTTAAGGAAGTTTAGCACATACGGACAGGCTATATTGGCTAGGGGCTTGTCCCAGGGGGTACTATGTCCTTGTCTGTCTCTAAATTCAAATTGCCAACCTGTCGTTCCATGACTTATTTATATATGGATATGTTATTGCTGTTATAACTAACTGACATGTCACTAACACCTATTGCCAACACATGATTAATCACCTCACATGGGTGTCACAATACACTTGGGATTTCTAAATTGGTAACATGCTATATTAACGGGTGTCTTGAACAAATACAAATGTACATAACGCATTGATTTCATTGTTGTCACTACAATGGGTACACCACATAACTGCACCACCAATTCACAAAACCACCAGCCTTGATAAAGACTAAGGTTGAAACGCGCGTCGGCTGTGGCTGTGTAAAGCTATCCATGTGTTGAAACTGACTAAGAATTGTATTAGTGCTGTTCAACGAATAGAAATAAAACACATTACGTGCGAAATTCAAAACTAATCTGTCTCATCCTTCACCACTAATTTCTACTTAACCAACGGATATAGGACTACGATACCCTACCAGCGCCTATAAGTTCCATAGTTTGTCCAAAACCCCACGAATTGTTTTTACAAACAGGAACCCTGGAGTTGGTTCCCTGACAAACAAGAACTAGGCTGCAGGTCGTAACAAAGTACCAAACTAAAAATAGGAGTGCGCAGGAGTGAGGGAGTTCCGCCTACCAAACTCCAACCTTCCTTTCAAATTTCAATCCAGGGACCAGATCCCCAGCAGCACTCCAACCTAACATGGCGAACTATCTGGAATCAAGAATTACGGATACCAAGAACCTCTTTGCACCTAAAGGATCAACAGTGCATGCATTCCCACCCACCCCAAGGGCGCCTGACAACCTCAGGCAACTTTTCATTAAATTAGAAAGGCTATGTACCAAGGAAATAAACAAATTTTGGGAGAGATTTACCCTCCAAACTTACCTAGAACAGGAGAAAATCCCAAGGGGCCTACGAATCATTATTTTCCCAGACTTCACCGACCCGGATGACGCTGACCTAGCAGCCAAATGGGAAGAAAACCTTATCATGGGCTCCAAAACAATGATGGAGTTACTACTAGAACATGCTGACAGAGCACACGGAAGACTTGTCATATTGATTGACCAACTCAAAAATGAGATCGAAACTAACAAAGCCCCTGCAGCAACCAAAGAAAAAAACTACAAAACCATGTACGAAATATTACGAATGCACCAAGATGAAGTTAAAATCAGGAAATGCAGGAAATTTGCAAGGGATGAAAGAGACTATCAGGACAACAGAGTCTTTACCTTCCAACCTAAATTTGACAACATACCAGGAAACAACTCAAAAGAGAGCTCGGTATCCTGCTCTCCAGCAACATCTGACGCAGACAGTGAACCAGAACCCGAACAAGGAACAAAGGACACCAATGACTCCAACCAGGAATCTGAGTCATTAGAAGAGGACAGAGAGGTACCACCTAAGCATATGGAAACTGAAAGAGAAGGTGACAGGGTACCATCTAGACTCTCTAGACAGCATGACCAAAATAGAAGCATTGGCTATAACTTTCTGGATGAGATCCAACGATACAGAAGAGGAACGAGAGCACCACAACCAAAACAACAGCAGCAACAGCCAATCGGTAAACAAGTTCATTTTTTAGGCTCTACCCGGGGCAACATACCTCCAAGATTAGAACAAAGAGAGGCAAGAGAGCGGGATCCAAGAAACAACCAAGAAGAACAAGAAAGTGCTATCAGACTTACAAGATCCAAAACTCATCAACAACAACAAGCTCCAAGATAACTAGCCTAGTGACTAACCTCTCCAAATACACCCTATCAGAACATGACTCAGAAATTCTGAACAAAGGTCTCTCATTCGCACCAGTCAAGCACACAAACTTTGTGAATGCTCAAATTGACTTATTCAAATACATCAGAAAACTTAAACTGAAGAAATTCTTTTCTAAGCAAGTTAAATGGAAACAACCTACGCCAACAACATTGCCACTGAGCACCTTGGACATGGAACACCTGAAAAGTACACATCTCCTTACCAACCTGGACCTTTCACCAGAACAAGAAACCCAAACGATGTCGCAAATTATGCAGGACCTCGATATTGAGGAAAGCAACCTCAGGATACCGGAAATGAAGCAGAAATCCAAATTTACTCCCAACTTCCAAGGGGACAATGCAATTGACATTTTTAGCCAGGCAGTCACAAGAGACCTCCAAGCACTAGAAGATCGCGCAAGACGGAATCCCTCAATGAAAGACGACAACATTACCAGCAAAGAAAGACTAGCTCTCAAGATATTGCAGGATAACCACCAAATTGTCATCAAGGAAGCTGACAAAGGCGGCAATGTGGTCATAATGGACAGAGAAGACTACGTGAAAATGGCCACCTCACATCTAACTACTCCTGGCTGCTATGACACCATCAACCGGAACCCAACTAAAGAAATCATAACGAAAACCAGAAACATGCTGTCTAAATGGCACAGGCGCGGACTATTATCAGATGATGTAATCAAATACTTACAACCATCACACCCCAGGATGCCAACAATATACTTCTTACCTAAGATTCACAAGAAATTCGAACTTAGACCTGAAGGACGACCGATTTTGAGCGGAATAGGATGGGTGACTGAACCCTTGAACAAATACATCAACAATGTCCTGGCACCCGAGGTCCCTAAGATACCTACCTTTTTGCGTGACACCATGCACACCTTGCTGATCCTTGAAGAAACCGTATGGAGTGAAGACTACACTCTCGTTACCCTTGACGTGAAAGCGCTCTACACATCAATTGACCATGGACTAGCCCTTAAAGCAATTGACTTTGCATTTAACAAAGCATCTGCCTCATTTTGGTCCCATTTGGAACTCACGAAAGAATTTTTGGAATTCTCACTAACTAATACTGTATTCCTCTTTGAACAACAATACTACAAACAAACAAAGGGTATTGCAATGGGGGCCACATATGCTCCCTCAATGGCCAACCTCTTCATGCACCACTATGAACAAGTGCATGCATTTACCAACCATGAATTCAACAAACTAATCCATATTTGGATGAGATACATCGACGACATTTTGATGATATGGCGTGGAACCAAAGAGGAACTGGACTCATTCAAACTCTACCTAAACCAAAACACCTTTGGTCTCGAACTAACAGGCATCTCAAGCAAAACAACCATTGATTTCCTAGACATTACCATCACACCAAATGGTAATAAACTAACAACTGCTACTTTCAGAAAACCAACAGAAGTCAATTCTGTCCTTCATGCCTCAAGCTGTCATAAGAAATCAGTAATCAACAATATCCCCAAGGGGGAATTCTTACGAGCCAAAAGGAACTGCAGCGATCTCCCAGCTTTCGGAAATGAATGCACCACACTCAAAAATCGCTTTCAAGAACGAGGATACCCTGAACAAGCCATCCAAGCTGCAATAAGCATGGCCCATAACAGAGAACGAAGTACACTCCTGACGCCCAAGGTACATACCAGAAACAAGGCAACAAATGACAGTCCAATAAGATTTATCACCCAATTTTGCAGTGACAGTTACCAAGTACAGAAGAGTTTAAAAAGGCACTGGCATATCTTGGCAATGGATGAAGACATCAAGGCATGGATTCCTGATAAACCCAATTTAACATTTACTAAAGCTAGAACACTCAAAAACATTCTTAGTCCATCTTTTTTGGCACCAATTACAAAACCCAGCAGCAATTGGTTAACAGACAACAAACCAGTAGGATTCTACAAATGTGGAGCATGCTCCATGTGTAAATTTGCCAGTATAACAAAAACTGTAGTCTTCAGCACTATTGAAACACACACAATTGGACAGTACATCAATTGCAAATCAAAATTCGTGGTCTATGTTATCACCTGTGTCTGTAAACGCAAATACATTGGAAGCACAAAAAGAGAGCTTAGGACAAGGATTAGGGAGCACCTTAACTCTCTACACTTGCAGGATTCGAGATACCCGCTGGCACTACATTGGCAAGAACACCACCAGTGGGACAACAAGGAAGATATCACCTTCACAGGCCTTGAGAAAATCCCTATCAACATAAGAGGTGGAAACCGCGAATTACAACTGCGTCAAAAAGAAGCCAAACTGATATGCCGATACAGATCTGTAACCTTCGGCTTAAACAGTGACCATGACTTCCATGTATTCCTGTAAATGTTGATGTACCAATGCGCTACTGAACCAATTGATATTGATGCCATACCTTAATTGGCTCAAACATTTTTTCTGCTGTACCCAGCTTACACATCCAATAACGTAATGACCAAACCTACCAAGGCCACATCACCAATCGGTATTGATCACCCCCCCTGCCAGCTCACATTACTATGTGTAACATACTCCACACAATATCACCTCCGTTTCCTTATATCTTGCTTGCCATGGCACACACAGTTCAGGCACCGATCCCGGCCCCTGGGACAAGCCCCTAGCCAATATAGCCTGTCCGTATGTGCTAAACTTCCTTAACAAGTAGGTATGCATTTTACAGGTAACTTACCGGCATCCACCCACCAAATTTACATTGTGACTACTTCATGCCCGCCCTATTCTTCATTCCTCCACCCCCAATTGTGTTCCATTCCACCTCCCCCCCTTGTCCCCTACCATGTCCATGCCAACATAGGACCAAGCCACTTCCGATCAGCCTAACTGACAAGCCTATCCCTGTGCCCTTATCAATCATCCAATCAAATCGCTCGATTGAGCAACCAACCACAGTAGACCTTACATATAAACAGGAAGTCAAGCCATTTTGCAAATAATCAGGTTAGCGAACGTGACGAGATAACTGATTCGTGCCAGCCGGCACAGGTAAGCCCTGCCAAATTTAGGTCCTGTATTATCAACCGCCAGCACCTATCTTAGCTCGCTTTATCCAAACACTGCAACCGCGTCTCTCTTACCCGGCCGCTTTATAACCGCCAGCATCCAATTTAGCTCACTCAATCCGAACGCTAGTTGCTGAGAATTCATAATTCGCACGCAACCGCGTTCCTTTGTTACCCGGCAGCATTACTTAACGCCAGCACCTAATTTGCTCGCTCCCCAAACACTAGCTGCAGACTACTCCCCATGCAGCCGTGTCTCTCTTACCCGGCCGCAGTATTAACCGCCAGCACCCATTTTTAGCTCACGCCATCCAAACACTAGCTGCTGACATTTTACTATCTCCTCATGCAACCGCGTCCCTCTTACCCGGCCGCGTTATAACCGCCAGCACCCATTTTTAGTTCGCTCCATCCCAACACTAGTTGCTGACAATTTATTGTTTCGCACGCAACCACCTTCCTCTCTTACCCGGCCGCACTATTAAATCGCCAGCACCCATTTTGCTTGCTCCATCCAAACACTAGCTGCTGACATTTCACTAATCCCTCACGCAACCGCGTCTCGCCCACCCGGCCGCTCATCTTGACATATGTTTCCCAACACCAACACATTACAACCCCTTGCTAATACAGACAACAGTCTTCCCAATCCTCCTTACCAAATTAACCTGATCTGGCCTAATTCCCCCTCAACATAGCCCTCCCCCCGTCACGAGCTTACTAGAAACCTTTCACTAATACCTCTAACTTACCATGGTCCTTCACTTCTCCCCCATTCAACCATATGTATTTTCTCTCTAGCTCGACTATCCAGTCCTCTGGCACCCCAGCATGGGTAGGACCAGCACACCATTCTCTTGAAGCATACGATACAACTCAAAGGGTAAGACACTGTATCTCCTCCTTGCCCAGTTTATCTCAGGGCAAATCTGCCTGTATATAAATCCCCTAACTGACTAACATTCGTCTCTCATTTCTTCTTTCCTTGGTACTATGTCCTTGTCTGTCTCTAAATTCAAATTGCCAACCTGTCGTTCCATGACTTATTTTTATATGGATATGTTATTGCTGTTATAACTAACTGACATGTCACTAACACCTATTGCCAACACATGATTAATCACCTCACATGGGTGTCACAATACACTTGGGATTTCTAAATTGGTAACATGCTATATTAACGGGTGTCTTGAACAAATACAAATGTACATAACGCATTGATTTCATTGTTGTCACTACAATGGGTACACCACATAACTGCACCACCAATTCACAAAACCACCAGCCTTGATAAAGACTAAGGTTGAAACGCGCGTCGGCTGTGGCTGTGTAAAGCTATCCATGTGTTGAAACTGACTAAGAATTGTATTAGTGCTGTTCAACGAATAGAAATAAAACACATTACGTGCGAAATTCAAAACTAATCTGTCTCATCCTTCACCACTAATTTCTACTTAACCAACGGATATAGGACTACGATACCCTACCAGCGCCTATAAGTTCCATAGTTTGTCCAAAACCCCACGAATTGTTTTTACAAACAGGAACCCTGGAGTTGGTTCCCTGACAAACAAGAACTAGGCTGCAGGTCGTAACAAAGTACCAAACTAAAAATAGGAGTGCGCAGGAGTGAGGGAGTTCCGCCTACCAAACTCCAACCTTCCTTTCATACTTCCTAAAGCCCTATCATTTTATTTTCTATATTCCTTCTCTTGGGATCCTTTCACTTCCTGCCTCCCACTTGTGGTTCCTTCTTCCTCCTACTCATTTTTCTTGTATCTCTTCCCATCCCCTCCTCCAATCTAATCCTCACTTTCCTGCCTCCTCCTACCTTCTTCTGTCTATCTCTAAACCCCTCTTGATGTGAGTTTCCCCCTCTTCCTCCTCCTCCTCCATTTCATTTCCTTCTCCAACCTGGTCCTTGCTGTCCTCTTCTCCTTCCTCCTGTCTCTCTCTCTCAACTTCCTCCTAACTCCTCATGCTCCTCTTTTTTTCACCCTCCAGCTTCTCCAATGTTTTTCATGTGTTTTCTTCTCACTGTGACATTCGTAGAATATTCTTCCTTTCTTGTCGACATGGCTCTGGTGTCTCCTCCTCAGGCTTTGTGAGAGTCATTAGGGGATCTCTGCCTCGGGATTGTTCCTGATTCTGAGATTGTCTTTGTTAATGTTTGATGTGGGCTTCTCCTGTCTCTGCCCCAGTGTCCTTCCTAAAATATGCAGAATCCGCACTGTTGCCCTGTGTGCCTCCTCCCAGTCAAGCTTGCTTATCCTCAGGTCTGCAGCCCTGTGAGACAAAAGCTTATACTTGGTTGCTATCATGTTGGGATCAAGTCGTTAAAGATAGTGGTTGGCTGACCTGCCGATGGCTTCCCCATGGCTTCTGACCTGTTTGCCTTTTTGGCTTCCTTCTACAGTTCACAGACTGGACAGGTCCATCCTTAAACCGCATATTACTCTTGCTTTGCAGGTTCCTCTTTTATATATCATTCTCATAACCCTCAAAGCGCAGTGATCTGCTTCCCTAGTAACTATTGCATGGTCTATCGTCCCCCTCCCACGACCCCTCTAAGGATATCACATTTTCTTTTCACAAGTCCTCCTCCATGGGTGTTGATGTGGCAAGTCTATGCAGGCTGGGTAGGGATAGTGTCGGGGTGATTTCCCGGGGGCCGGCAGAGCCGTCCGCGCACCTCTGAGGCTGGGGAGGCCCCAACTCCTCCTGCGTCCCAAAAGAAGTATGAGACACACACAAGGAGCAAGGTAATTTCTGCTGTTTATTATAGTAACGGCAGGGATACGCTCAGACCCTATGCATCCGTAGAGGCTCTCGTCGTTAGTGGGGCTTGCAGGCCCTTTTTAGAGCAGTATGACATGCTACTTGTGTCACCTGGGAAAATCATCACTAAACCTATCGCCACTTCGGGTTGGTTCCCCGAGTGGTAGGGTTATTATTATAGGTACCCTATGGGAAGAAATGTTAGTGGATAAGGACGGGTCAGGTGGTACACTTGGGCTGTCTCTAACAGTTGCTACATTGGAATTGTTACAAGGGGACGCTTGGTGATTGGTTAGGAGTAATGGCGTCAGTGCTCAGCCCCCAGTATTCTGATTGGTTCCCCCGCGAGCCCACAAGCATGGGACCATCGCCGTTCCCAGCTTGCGGTGTACCTGACATTAGCAACAATGTGCAACTATGTGTTTGTGGTAGACAATGGACAGGTCTGCTTACGGGCTGGTGTGCATGTCTTTCCCATCGCTGTAGGTGTCCAACTTGTCACTTCTTTGTTGCAGATTTTGTCCCAGACGTGGGACCCCGGGGGTTCTCTGTCTCGTAAGCTTGGCACCTTGTCAGTTCGGCTTGGTCACATGTGGGGAGACCGTAGCTGGAGTATAATTATGAGCATTAGATTTTGTATTCTGTCTCTGAGGGCTTGGCATCTGCAGGTATAATCTTTGTGCTGGGCGTGTGACGTGCGGGTTGCAACATCGTGGCCTTGGCTGTGGGCTCTCGTTGGGGGCTCGTTCTGTATGGTCAGCACTTGCATTTTCGTTCTGGGAGGATTTTCGTTTGCGAGGTTCCTGCCTGGGGACTCTTGCTTGCGGCCTACTTGGGCCTAGTTCGTGGGTGGCGGTACATAATCCATACTATGGAGGTCGCGGGGTGACAGAGTGTCAGACGCAGCATTAGATATACATGGTGGCATCTTCATAGGGATAGGTAGCGAGAAAGCATCAGCAAGCATATACACAAGCTTTTCAGGCGTCTTGCGTTTCTGCGGTGTTGTAGAAGGCCTATGTGAAAAATAACAACAATGTATGTCAGTGGGTGTGTCAGTCACCTACGTCATAGCACTGAGTATGTTCTTCGTGTGGGTTGGTGTGTGAATGACCAGTGGCACGTGTGTTCTTGTCTGTTGGCTATGTCGTCATGGCATCTCTAACGATGTGAATACTTGTGGCTGTTGTTCTAGTCGAGCTGATCCATGTCGCAGGCGTCGGCTTGACCTGGGCATGCTAGTGGGCATACTCGTTTTTATGTGTATGCTTTTGAAGCAGCATACTTTGTCATCTGGTAAGTAAGCAAACTCCTCTCATGGGTGGTGCCTGGGCCTTGGTCCCCTAGGCCATGGTCTGGATGAGATTGGGGGAAAGGTGTTATCCCATTCTCCTACTTCAATAGAGTCTCTCAGAGATCCCCAGCATACTACCTCCAGGGTCCACATGCCAGATGGGGCATCATTCCCGGCCCTATGCCTTCCGGATCTCCACACCTGCTAAAGACATTAGGCGTATTTGTTAAATCTACGTCTACATGTTAAATCTCCTTAACAAATTGAATAACGTATTTGGTATCAAACATTTGATGAGAAAACATTGACACTTTCTTTGCAATTAACAAGTGTTCTATAATAATGTATGCATTCTTCTCTGCAGTCTGGGATTGTGCTTGTGATATGGCAGTCAGATAGCACAGTGTGCTAAGCGCTTGCCCCTCATCTGTATGCACAACTTGATGCGGCAGGTTTGAATCCAGGCAGGATCAACTCAGCTTTTCATCCTTCCGAGGTTTATAAATTGAGTACCACTCTGTGGGATAATAACGTTTTCTGTTATTTCAGCGCTCTGAGACCTATGGGTGTGTATAAAAAAGACATTGTCCTTATACAAAGCCTGCCTTTCAGGACACTGGGTGTGGCCATCTGAGAGACCTAACCCATTTTTCATGCTAAAGAGGAACTACTGGTCTCCTACCCATTCCATGTAACCCCAAATAAAATAGGCAGTCGCTGCCTGCTTCTCCCTACCCTGTGCACGCCAAAAGGGGGGCTCATATTCCTTGCACAGTGTCTCAGTGGGGAGAGGCATACAAGGCACACGTGGGGATTCTGAAACATTTAGCTAGAACACCTGGGGGATAGGCAGATTAGCCCACTTCAGCCAATCACGGCCTCACACTGGAAACCAATTTCCAGGCAGACAAACCCTAATGCCTCTGGCAAAGTCTTATTAAAAGGAAACAGAGCCATGATAACATCAAGCAGGGAAGGGCATTCTGAGAAGGGACAACGTGAGAAGAGAACACAAGTGCGACATTGGAGAAGCAGACGGGAGAGAAAAGAGAGGAGCAGGTTGAATGAGTAATTAGAAGGCAGTTGAGAGACAGAGAACAGGAAGGAGAAGATGACAGCAAGGGCCGATCTGGAGAAGGAAAAGGAACAGAGGACGAGGAGGAGGAGGAATCTCACATCAAGAGGGAGTGGGAAATGAACAGCAGGAGGACGGATCAGGAAATTACGCAGTCACTGGGCCTGGGACAGGGATTGGGATAGTTAGGTGGGATTCCTGGGGTGGTTGTGCCCCTTCCTTCGTCTTGGAAGTCACCTCTGTTTGACCTTCACAATATAAAAGGCTGTTCCTGGTTTTGTTCCAAACCATGTAGAAGGGGTAAACCATTGCTACCCTTATGTGGCTCCAACATTTGAGCACGCTCCTGATTCACCATCACAAAGTAAAACGTGTGATCCTGCCAGAAAGGTTACTCTAATCAGGCACTTACCTCTCCACTGCACAGCACTGCAGCCTTGGTTGTCTTCAGCTGGGTCCCACAAAGCAGAATGAAGCTGTGCCCTCGTGCATAGATGGATGTTAAGTAGCATGCATCCAGCGAGGAAGCAACGCAGGACTGCATGAAACTAGCCCCCACAAAGGCGTGGTCTGGCTTCATCAAATAAGACAGTACCATTGGTTTTTGAAGCCACATGAGAGAAACTCGATTTACTCTCCATATGTGAAATGCAGTTTAGATTGGCTTTGCCAATGTGTGTTATTGTATATTTAATTCCGGGGGAATTCCCAGCGCTTCCACTGCATAACATCTGCCGTATTGACATGCTCCTTGCTTGCTGTGCAGCCTTATATGTGTTGCAATATCTATGATCAGTGCCAGGCCCTACTTAACTCATTATGGATTACAAAATAACCAGGTGGCAGAGTTGACTGAATGAAAAGTTGTATGAAAACTATCATTGGCGTGTTAGTGTTGGCATATTTCAGCCATATTTACCAATTCGTTGTACTTTGGTGAATCATGTTAGATGTTGGAGCTCAAAGATGTCACACACACACACATACAGGAACATACACGCTGCTAAGAAACATTATCATGAGGCTGCAGCACAAGGAAACAGCAGCATTGCCAGGCATGCCCAAGCATTCCAGGATGCTGGCTATACCAAACATTGCTTTATATAAGGTATAGGGACCACATGAAAGGCTCCATATGAATGACTGAGAACTAAATTGTTATGGATTAGTAAAAACGCCAGTGCAGCGGCCCGCATGGACAGGAAGGAAGCTCTTGAAATCAGTATTGCGTAGCCCGATCTAGTGTATAACATGATACCCTCTTACTGCACCACAGTTCAGGTTAGTGATCCCCTTACATATTGTGACAAGATGTCTGGCAGAGAGCTAAAACCTTTTTCTAGCCCTACCCAAAAAGGGGGTGAATGCAAAGAGAGGACAAGGTGAGTAGGTTGAGGGGAGGTGGGAAGATGGCCGACAGAGTGTTACGGATTCAGCAGGCAACACGCTTTCCCTCGAGGAACATGGCCATCAGTTCCTTCCTGAATTACACGAGAGGTGGGGCCATCTTGGCAGGAAGTGACCTCTGTGTAAGTGTGGGATTTTTCTGTTTGGTGCTGCCAATTCAAAACTCTTTAACCTTGGAAGAAGGTGCATCAACAAGCGCAGGGAAGCTTAGTTTAGTACAGTAGAGAAATTGATTGCGGTATAAGTATGGGAGTTTTAATCTGGTTGAAACCATACATCACTATGTATAACTACCCCCCCGGCTCCCACTCCCCGCACACACACACACACACACACACACACTCTGGCATTGCAACCTATAGCTTGTTACTAGAGGTAGGTGAGGCAGACACTGTAAATGGCTGTAAACCTGCATTCATCCTCGTTTCCACTATCCTCGCAGAGCTATAGATGTTTCACCTAAATATACATTATATTTTAAGGCTGCATTTATGGTTGGCTGTGAATTGTTGGCAGGCCTCCACTGCCAATCTGAATCATTTAATAATATATTGTCTTTTATGATCATTTAATGATTTACTTTATAGAGTCGTATTTTGTTAACTGCCACTTTAAAATCCAGTTGACATGATAGGGCAAGTTGAGGATTCTATATTGCAAGTTCAGGGTTTTCTTTTATTTTTTTATTTTATTTTTTTCAGCACTGAAAGCGTTGGTGCCAGCGTTTATGTTATGCAGCCCAGGGCACTAATAAAATGGCAGATACTCAATCACAGCAGATATTTTAATTACTTTTTAGGTAGTAAAATGTTTTTAAACCGTATCATTCTGTGATATTATTTATTTTTTAACCTGCTTAATGGTGTTATTATTAATTGAAAGCAGTTGCAATGCAGTCCTCTTAAAATGCGACATCCTAATAAAGTGCATATGTGAACCCAATGTGGGGTCTTTTTGCAGTGTTAGTGTTTGGCCCTGCAGTTGTTGACACGCCTGGGTGTATTGTGTGCCTACAGAACTCAAGTGACGCCTGTCCTAATGGAAAATTGGGCGATTTTTGTACAGTAGGTCTGATGCAAAGATAGATGACTCGACCCCAGATCCAGCAGCTTTTGAATTCTATCAGTTTTTCCTAAAATCCCCAGCTCTTTTCAAATGCCAGTCTGCCCCCCTGCAGAGCTCATCTAAGAATAAAGTCAGCAGGTCATGTTATCTTGTAGTAACCCTCCCGAAGGGAGGCTGCGATCTGAGACTCTTCAGTAGATTTGTAAAACTCCCTATGACAGATTTACTTCTGCTCTGCAGGAGCACAAGGATAAGCAATGGCTAAAGCACCTACTCAGCCCTCATTCTGCTACTAACCAACCGTGATACCAATCATACTCTCAGGATAGGTATGGATCTGAAACAGTAGCAACCCAAACAGCGAAGTAAAACAGTCACTTAGAAAGGATTGGCCAACCGTTCGAAACCAAAACTCAGTACTAGAGCCTGAGTGTGATTGTGAGACCGAAGGGGACACGCGTCAACACATGGAAGGAAACTTTGATTTTAAAATCGTTTCAGAGGATATCATTCTAAATTTGATGAAAACCCTCAGGCCAACCAACGATTTGGCACTTGAATTACCAGCATGCACAGTTCAACTCTAAGCTGCAGAAATAACTCCTGGTATGACTCGGTTTGTTATTGCCTCTCTTTTGCAAGTTGTAGTGGCAACTATGCTGAAATATTCCATCATAACCCCGAAGTTAAAAAACCTAACTCGGATCCGTACGATCTTTAGAACTCCTGCACAGTGGCTGGATTGCCTTGGCCTGATAAAGTCCTGGAGAAAGTTGTTACAGTTCACTTCCAGAACCATGCAGAAAAGCTGTCTTTGCTCTATCCGTAGGAATCTGGTTTTTGACCAAGATTTGGTAATGAACACGCATTGATTATGGGTTGGGACAATCTCCTCTGTGCTGCCCATGAGTGGGAAATCTCCCTGCTAATTATGATATACGTGTCCACAGCATTTGATGCGGTAGAACACAGTATTATTCTAGACCACCTAAAGAGGGTCGGAAAGATCTCAAATCATGCCATTAAATGGTTTGGCTCTTTTTTATCTGAGCGCCAGCAGCAGGTGAGAGTGGAGATTTTGTTGTTAGACTCTCTTCCCCAAGAGTGTGGAGACCATCAGGGACCGTCCCTCTCACCCTTGCTGTTCAACATATATATGCAGCTGATAATGGGCATACTGAGGAGGCATGGTGTGGGTTTTAAATCTTATGCTGATGACACCCAGCTCTTTTTGAAGCTGGGGGAATTTAGAGATTAATTCCTTACACGGTGCAGTGTCTGGAGGATGTTGGAGAATGGATGGTATCTAACTGGCTTCAACTTAAGCCCAGTAAAATCTACATGGCATTGTTTGGCACAAAATGTCTCCTGTCAGACAATGAGAAGCGTCCACCCACTTCTTGTTTCATGGACTCTAATTTGAAATTCGCCTAAAAAAAAAAAAAAAAAAAAAAAACAGGTTGTAAATGGCAAGATAATTTAGGATGCAAGGTGCATGTAGGAGAAAAAGTTCAATCAGCCGTTTACTCCTTGCGGCTTCTTCGACTGTCCTTGCCATACCTCCCACCCGCAAACTATGCCAGTCTCGTGGGGGAAATGGCCAATTCAAATCTCGGTTATGGTAACAGTATGTTTACTGAAATCCCCCATAAACAGCTGAGCCGTCTTCAAAGGATGAAAAATGCGGCAGTGAGGCTGTTTTATAAAATACTAAAGTCTGTCCATATCTGTGCTCTTTGCTGTTCTCTACATTGACTGTCAGCCAAAGATAGAATCAATTTTAAAATACCCTGTCTGATTTACAAATGCCTCAACAAATTGGCACCTTTATACCTTCTGACAAATGGAGGCATCAGGCACTGCGCATGTTCAGCTCAGTTGATACTGTGTTTCCGTCCTCCTGATATATGTAAAAGGGAAATAGAGGATTCTCAGTATACAGCCCCAAGCTCTGGAACAGCCTTCCATTAGTTAAAAACAAAATGATACCCTTATGCAGTTTCACAAAGCTCTGAAAACCTTTCTTTTTAAATGATCTTCTATAATGTGATACAGCATTTCTCTTTGTGTTCTGTAGTATGGCAGCATTCCTCTATTTATCTGATATCACCTGCACCTAGATGTATTAATATCTAAATAGAAGAAACTACTAAAATGCACTATGCAAGATAGCATGATGATGCACCCTGACAGAGGGAGTAAAGGCAATAAAATCACAATGTTCAAAAATGATACGTTGTGTAGCTGCTAAAAGGGATTCATCTGACTTAGCTAGTCTCTAGGGCTAGAAATGGACCAGCGGGCAGTTATCAGGCAATTCTACTTTTGCAATCTCTTGATGGTTTGACAACAACGAACCAGGCTTCTAAGCACTGTTCAGTGGTTCGATTTAGTTTGAAATACGACAGTTGTGGTGGACCAGTGTCAATTTGGTGTCAAAGCAGGGTCAGACAGAAGGATGATGAGGATGCTGTGGTTCAAAGTGTTACTCAAGCAAAGCTGTTTGTGGGGGAGTCACCAGGTTCAGTTTGGAGCTCGAAGTTCGAGACAACACCAAGGTTAGATCAATCATCGACTGGAGTGGTGATGAAGAGACACTTAGTTCGAACAGCCGATTGAGCATTTGTAGGATCAGTGATACTTCTTTGTTTGAGCTGAGGCAACAAAGCGCTTCAGCTGGCAGCGTGCGGCAACAACCTGGTTTGAACCAGCGTAACTGCAGTTTGAATTTCGTTGAGTGCCAAAGGCAACACAGCTGCATCTTGTTGGTGCAAAGGGGTGTTGAACGATCCAAATCATAGCTTGCAGTGGTTGATGGTGAAAGAGCAGGAACTCTGGCTTTCATGGCTCTCAGACACTTTGAGTCCCACTCCAGGGATTCAGGGGCAAACATAGTCCATGTCTCTGCCTCCCAAACACAGAGGATGCTGGCACACACCTACAGGGATATTTCAGCATGGACACAGTCCTGGTTATCATTGTGGCTGGTAGAGAGGCAGGTCTTATTACTGCAGCAGGCTGGCCAATTTTCTCTGTGGATGGTGAGGGAGCAGAGCCTTCCTCTACCTTGAACACTCAGTTTTCACCTCCGGCACAGGGCGTTGGGAAGGACTGCTTCCCCAACAGAGGTCCACTGAATTCTGCCTCGGGATTTTGTTCGAGTGAATTAGAGAAGGAGTGAGAGGTCCCTTTTTTTAAAGGTAATAGTCCTGCTTTAAGTGTCCAATCTCTATTCTTGGAATAAGTGGACTTTGTCGTTGAAATCACACCCAAAGTGTTTTTTGCTACAGAAATGAATTGGAGGGGACAGTAAGGAAAGATAGAGGAAGAGCAAAACAAGGTAGTGAACCTTTCTCCAGTTGTAAGGAGCTCTCTCTGTCTACAGTAATCCATCCTCTTTTCCTTCTCAATAGAATCTAAGGCTCTCTTGGTATTCTGCATTCTGGTGTGAGGCTACTCCTTTTCTGAATGAGTGCGCCCTTTGATTCCTGTTCCCAGAAAAGGTTCATGTGGAGTGGCTGTTTCTCTGGAATGGGTTTTACCTGCCCTCACAAAGGAACAAATAGAGACAAGCCCATCGCTACAGTCTTCAAGGAAGCAGCAAAGACAGCATGTCTGTGGGGGATACCCATAACCCTTACACAGATGAGTTGGGCTCACAGGGCTGACATATGGTTGATATCAAATTGGTGTGGTTTGGAATTGCCTGCATCATTTTATTAATTAATACAAATCAAGAGGTCAGATCTTCCACACCCCTGCCAAATTCCTCACAATTACACAGATGCATTTGTAAACCCCATGCCCAGCTTGAATGCCTTATAATCATTTTTCATATAGTCATTCGCAGTTGTGCTCTCAGGAGAGTGTAATTTTTCACGTCTGGCACAAGTGGAGCCACTTGGTAGGAGGCAGCACAATTCACCAGGATAAATATGTTAGTGGGAATGGGATAGGCACACGGTGGTGCTCTGGGATTTCCAGGCATGCGGGAGAGGGGTGTTCTGGTTCATTCACCGCCAAGTGACCAACCAATATACCAAGGTCACTGAATGTTTGAAGGGATGACCCATGGAAATGCATGTTATCCAATGGGGAGGAAGGGCGGCCGTTTGATGACCCCAGTTATAGAAAATTGTTTTTTGAGACATGCTCCCTTCCTCACAGAGAAGTGAAGTAAATTACGTAATGCACTCACGCCAAGAGGAAAGCTCAGAGGCAACACATTTGTCTTGGAAGCAAGACAACACAGAGCACCACAGGTTCAATGCCGGTCCTGCACTTAGAGACTGGTCTCTGGTTTGAAGCACATTAAAAATATTAAGTAATTACACTTTTTGGGTGGTAAGGCTGTGAAAAGAGAAAAATAATATGAGGCCGGGAAACCCAAAGGAAACACATCAAACACCGGTTACAAAGGAACATACAAAGTACTTTATTTTAAGGTCAAGCAATGACAAAGTCAATGACAAATCAGATAGCTATCGGCCCTCAGTACAACACAACAAACTTCAACGGGGTTCGATGTATTCAGTGAGAGACTGTACATTAGGACATTCAGGCTTTTATACATTTCTCCAGCCTGTTGTCCAACCCCTTCGCGGGTTAACCATTCCATGAATGTATTACTGGTCTAGGGTCTCTGCCCGGTCAATCTTCTAATATATACATCAGTATGCGCATAGATCAGTTCCGTCAATACGGGTAATACATTTACACACAGGTCAACAGAAGGACAAGGTCTCAGTTCATGACCCTAACAAGTGGCCTGTAGGCAAGTTTTACATTAGCTGTACGGAGGTCATGTCAACCAGACTCTGTTCGGAAATGGCATTGTCCACCATTTCGATGTACAGGGTGACTTTTACACAGCAAGAGAACCTAAAATGGCGGTTTGATTCAAGATGGCAGCCTACATCAATTTCTAAGGTCAAGACCTTGCCGTAGAGAGTTATTCGCGTACAGTTTTAAGCAACTTGGCGTAGGCCAATATACATACAATCGTTCACAATAGGAGGCATAATTTAATATCCAGTTTGACAAACTCTCCCTTTGGCCTATGCCAAGTGCTAAGACTACTTCTGATCTCCTTGCAAGTAACTCCATACGTCATCGTCCAAACACCCTGAATCACCATCAGAGATATCTATGGCCATCAGGTCGTTCACTAAGATCTCTTTTAACACATACTCCTTGGAAGTTTTGTCCGGGGCATATACGTTTTGTCCTATCGTACCTATTTCCTGAGCACAACATCCCCATAGCATCGAACATATGCTAGGCAGACATTGGATACAACAACAAAGGAATAACAGAACTCCCAAAATGATCAACAAAACTGAAAGTACCTTCCAACCCCAAGATCGCAAGAAATCCCAAAACCAAGCACTAATATTCCAGTTCCCCTCGGGAACATGCACTTCTGAGCTAAGGACGTGCAGTTTCTGAATTGCTTTGAAAATGGTTGGGGAGGAGTCTGGTACGAAAACACAGCAAGCGGACCCCACTAATTTACATACTCCACCACCTTCAGCCAGAATGACATCTAATGCCATCGGTTCTGGAGTGCTACTAATCTTATCGCTTTCTGTTCTAATGTCATGTTATAGAGTATATCTGTGGTCCGGTTGATGGTTCTCTCCAGTACTCTCGCTAGTCTCCTGATGTCTTCAGAATTTGCTATCTGCCCCCAACATGGCACAACTGATTTCGCCATATCTCCCATCACTTGTGCGGGGGTATCACCATTCTCGTCCCGTCGTGGACGAGCCTTTGAAACTTGCAAAGTGCTCGCTATGATTACCCCAGGTAGCAGGATCCCTAAATAACAGGTTCCCTGCCAATCTCTGGGCAACCATGGAAATGCTACATTACCGCAAACGAAATAGAAAGGTTTGCCTATATAGAAAGGTCTGTTTTCCCCAGTCAAATTTGCAACGTTGGCACATCCTTTAAAATCTCCGATTGGCCGGGTACCATTCCTCTGTATGCAGAAAGAAACTGAATCGGGGCTATGGTTAACAGAGTAAGAAGGAGGCACGGCATCCTTATTGCCTATCGGAGCCATTTTAAAGGAAACCAAAGATTGGAAAGGACGAGCTAGTCTATCAGAAGGCCTAATTGAATCAACATTGAGTTTACTCCTATTTGCAAAAAGCGAGCATCCCAGGGGAGTCAGAACACGTTTTTCAAAATTATTCAAATTGGTTCCATCAAAATTTCCCGAGATGCTATCATTCCATCGGCCAAAGAACAGTGCTCTAAGAGAGGCATAGCAAGCAGTCGTCAAAGGTAAGGGATGAATATACCAACCTAGCCCCTTATCCCCATGTTGCAGTAAATGCAAGCAGACCCAACAGTTGGTTTTGTTAAAAATGGCACGTGTTGAATTCATAATCAACATCATAGTATTATTGTGATACTTCTGTCTATGCTGAGAGTCCCTGGGTGACAGAGTATGCAAATGTACAAAAGGAGTAAAAACAGTAGGTACAATTTCAGTTGGCAAAAGAGGCTCTAGAGGATAAATCTCCTCGACGTACCAGAATCCTAAAGCAGTTACTATAAAAAACCCAAATATTATCATCAAAACACAGCAATACATTTTCGGGTCCCAGGCACATTATTCATTGTCCAAGTTGGTCACCCTCTTATTTACAAGTCCAATACGTGCAGTAGCGGTGGCAGGCATCGTAGTCTTCAGATGGAAACCCTAATGTTTGTTGCTGGCGACCCCCCGGTCGCGCGGCTTCTTAGTCCTTCCCCAACCCTAGCCAACAGAGCCCTCTTTCTCAAAATTTGGGCAAAAGCAAGCCCTTGATGATCCTTTCCTTCTTTTGAATGCACAGTCGAACCATGCAGTAGGTCTATTTTCACCGCCGAAGATTATATCTGGTGGTTCCCGGTACTGTTTGATCTGGAAATTAGGTAACATCACTCCCTGAGGGTAGCGACGTACCAGAGGCAACGGAAGTTGCAAAATAGGAGCAATGGATTCCGGAAATGACTTTTCAAAAGAGTGTGGAGACAAAATGGATGGTTCCCCAAGCCCCACGGGCTCAGAGAGATTCTCCGACTCTCTCACAGTGCTATTTGCTGCTTCAGGATCATTGATTGCAGCGTTAGTGAGGGGTTCTGTTTCTTCTGTAGCGTGCGGCGTTGGGTGAGGAGGTTTCATGACATGTGTCGCATGTATTCAGTTCTTCTTTCCAGCCACCTGCACTGCCGTTTGGGTGACCAACAAGACCTGGAATGGTCCCTGCCATTGACGTGCGAGGCAAGAAGACCGCTCGTATGCGCTCACCAGGACCCAGCTTCCAGGCCGGATGTTGTGACCTGGGCCCTCATAGCGTACAGGTAAAGCTGATCATACCTGATGATAAATGAAATACAGATTTTTAGTCAACTGGTTACAGTAGTCTGAAAGCAATACATTCTCAACACTTCTCAGTGCTTTAGGTTTCGGAAGACCCCAAATATTGGCAGGCCTCCCCATCACCACCTCAAATGGAGAGATCTCAGTCTTAGTTTGAGGGGTAGTGCGAATGGTTAGTAACACGATCGGTAAGGCGTCCGGGCATTTTAGTTTGGTACCGGCACACATTTTAGCGAGCTTGTTCTTTAGGATACCGTTATGTCTCTCTACCAACCCTGCACTTTGAGGATGTCTAGCCGAATGAAATTGCTTATAAATATGCCGTACATATCTGTAAAATAACAGCAGCAACAAAATGTGGACCATTGTCCGACCAAATGACTCTTGGCAACCCAAACCACGGGAGGTACTCTTTTATCATAATTTTCGCATTGGTCATGGCTGTAGCATCTTTGACAGGGAAAGCCTCAACCCATTTACTAAAGGCACAAATGACCACAAGGACATATTTTAAGATATTGCTCTGCTCCATCTCAATAAAATCAAAATGAATCACTTCAAACGGGACAGAAGGAGGCCCAAAGCTACCCCTTGGAGTTACCGTCCCCTTCGCCACATTGTGCTGTAGGCAAATCATGCAATTTTGGACATAATTTTCAAAATCTTATCATTTACCCAGACTTTCTCTAACATTTTCGTAATCTGTTGAGCACACACATGTGTGGGACCATGTGCCATAGTGACCATCATGACTATGTAGGCATTAGGAAGTAACCATTTCCCTTCAACTGTGTCCACCCAACACCCGTCATCATATAATTTCCCCAAGCCTTCAGCCCATTTCTTAGATTCTTCCATTGTGGCATCATCTTGGATATCCCGCACAGACCCAATATCCTCGTCCATTACATAGACATCCCTAGTTTCTCTTAGAGCATACATTTCTGTGCGAAGATCTGTGGCAGTTTGTCTGGCTATCTGATCAGCGAAAGCATTCCCTTTCCTACATCGTCTGTGATCTTTCGATGCGCTGCGCATTTCATGATTGCTAACTGACTAGGGAGCGCGAGCGCCAAGAGCAATTGTACTATCAGGGGGCCATGCTGAATCTTGGTCCCATGTGAAGTTAGAAACCCTCTCTCTGACCAAAGTCTGCCAAAGTTGTGATCCACCCCAAAAGCATACTGACTGTCAGTATATATATTCACCGTTAGCCCTTCGGAAAGCTCACAAGCTCGGGTTAATGCTATAATCTCTGCGGCCTGCGTGGAGTTATGTGTAATTCGCTTGGTCTCTACAACCGTGCTTAATGTAGTGACTGCATAAGCAGCTGTGGATGTACCATCCAGAAGTTTGAAACAGGAGCCATCACAAAATAGCTCCCCTTGCGCATTATCATAAGGAGTGTCCTTAAGATCAATTCTGCCCTTCGTTTCTTATTCAGTAGTATACAGGCAGTCATTTGACTCATCATCACCGCAAACAGTATTTTGCGGGAAAGGTAGGAGTTCAGCCGGATTAAGAACACACCACCTCCTAATTTGTATGTGGGGAGCAAACAAAATCAATTCATATCTCGTCAATCGTGCGGAAGTGAGGTGTTGCGTTTGAGATTTGTTCAATAGAACATCTACAGAGTGAGGCACCATCAGGGTTAGATCATGGCCTAGGACCATTCCCTCACTCTGTTTTACAGACTCGGCAGCAGCAGCGACAGCTCGCAAACATCTTGGCAAAGCGCATACGACAGGATCAAGGGCGGAAGAGTAGTAACTGCACGGCCTATTCTTCCCTTCATGTTCCTGTGTTAATACAGCCAAAGCACATCCATCACATTCATGCACAAACAACACAAAAGCTTTGTTGTAATTTGGTGTACCCAAAACCGGTGCAGAGCATAATGCAGTCTTGAGAAGCTCAAATGATTGTTGATGTTCTGATTTCCATGGCAATGGCGAAGAAATGCCCTTCTTTGTCAAAGCCAACATCGGTTTTATCACTAGTGAAAAGTTTGGGATCCATAACCTACAGTAAGAAGCCATACCTATTAAGGCTCTGATTTCCTTCTGAGTATTTGGGACAGACATGCCAGAAATGTGTTTTATTCTTTCAGGTGTCAATCTTCTTCCCTCCTTTGAAAGGAGGTATCCTAAATAGGTGACCTCCTGGCAACAATATTGAAACTTTTTAAGCAAAGCTTTGTAACCATGCTTAGCTAGATGGATGAGCAACAATACAGTGCCCTCTTTACAAGAGCTCTCAGAATCTGCTGCTAAAAGCAAGTCGTCAACGTACTGAAGCAGCGTACAAGTAGGGGGTAATTCAAGAGTATCAAGCTTTTCTTTCAAGGCCCTACTATAAATGCTAGGACTCTCGGTGTAACCTTGAGGTGCACAAGTAAATGTGAACGAGCGTCCCCCTAAGGTGAACGCGAACAAATATCTACTGTCCTTGTTTATAGGAATACTGAACAAAGCATTCTTCAGATCCACAACACTAAAGTAAGTGGCCGTAGCTGGAATCATAGTTAATATCGTCGTCACATCAGGCACAATTGGAAATTGTGGAGCGACAACTCTATTGATGGCACGCAAATCAATTATAAAACGAAACGGAATAGCATTATCACCTTTTTTGTACACCGGTAGGATCGGACTATTGCACAAACTTCCTGTAATCTCCTCAATCACCCCACGATGCAAAAAATCGGAAACAATGCTCTTCAAAGCTCGCTCACCTTCAACCGAGATCTTATACTGCGGAATACGTGGCAGCTTAATACCATGTTTCAAGACTATTCTCAGGCTCAATCTGTAGAACACCGACATCATTATCGTCAGCCGCCCACAAACACTCCGGGACATTACTGAATTCTGGTGGCAAAGGTCTAGTTAAAAATTGTGAAACAGAAAACTGCTGTGGTGAAATCGTCAAACGCACTCTATCAGATGAACAATGAATTACCGCATTTAATTCCTTCAACAGATTCAACCCCAACAAATTCTCTCCACAATTCGAAGTCAAAAGAAATGGACAATGGTCCGTAAAGGGACCCAAAGAAATAGGTACCGGCGAAGAAACCGGACAAATGACTGGTGTGCCAGAAAACCCTACGGAGACATTGGTTTGCCCTAACAGTGGGATGTTTGGAACCCGAGAATGATCAATGGAGCACTTCTGTGCTCCAGTGTCTATCAAGAACTGATGTTTCCTATTTCCCACTACCATTTCAACGTAGGGACCTTTCTAACTAACGGGAATAGGTGTAGGTTCCAAACCCTGCTCCGGGCAATCCTAACGAAACAGAATATCATCAGAAGGAAGCTCCTCAGAGAGGTAAGCAGCAGAAGGGTGATCGAATATGTTTCTAGTATCCACACTCGAAGTCTGATTGTCCTGTGAAAAAGGTTGCTGAGGATCCTGCGAAAACTGACCTCTACCAGGGCCTCCCACCCCGGGGCAACCTCTGGGTCATCTACCCATACTCCCAAATGTGTTATTCGAACTCTGTCCAAGGACGGGGCATTGTGCACGCCAATGACCCTCTTGGCGACAATAGGCACACTGGTTAAGGTTCACAGGACCCAATGGCACATTCCCTTCTGGAACATACTGACCTCTAATCTGCAAACTACCCCCTCTGGGGCCTCTAACAATTTGTTGTAACAATACTTTAGTCTTTAAGTCTCCTTTTCTCTTTTCTACTCTATCTTTTTCATTATTGACACGGTTCTCGTAGTACTGAGCCATGTGCAGTACTTCTGATTGGGATTTCGCCTGCCAAGCGCTCTCGGGAGACATAATCTGTGACTGGATGTCAGGCAGCAATCCACGTACAAATGTGTCCACAAATAACCTTTTCCCAGATTCTGTGCCTAAATCCTGTTCACTGAAGTCTGAGAATACTTGTTCGAACCGATTAAAGAACTCGGTGGCACCCTCAGATTTACCTTGGACAGAGGCCGTACACTTGTCCCAAATAATTATTTTTTCGGGAATTATAGTTTTTAATTTCGCAATGATTCTGTCAGGCAAAGTGAGTATTACCCGAGGCGGTCTCTCACCAGCTGGCCTTTCCCCGTCAAGCCTAGTTATATTAGCCTACGTATCTCCCAACCCAGGTGCATCATCTATTGTTCTAACCTGCTTCCACAAATCTACGGGCAGGAGTACAGGGAATAACAAGTCAATAATGCCTAGGGTAAACACTGAAGACTGCAAGACGGACTCTATCTCTTTATAGAATCCTCTCGGATTTTTCCTAATGTCGGGAATAGATTGCCTCATAGTGTTCACTTCCTGTCGTGAAAACGGGACGTGAACAAACTGTGATACATAATGTGCAGGAATGTCCACAGCAGCTATACCTGCTGCAGCATTAGCGGCAATCTCAACTTTTGGGACAAATGTCGGAGGTACCTCTCTCATAGGCAACTGAGATATAGGCAACTCTGTACGCTTACTAAGCAACAGAGCTAAGTCGAGCGCTAAAGTAGTCGAAGAAGTGTCAAGTGAAAAAGCTCTCTTATAAATACCCAGTAATTCTGTGGGTCAACTAACCTTCTTCCTCACACATTCATCCTGCAGGTACTCTACCATTACCTGAATCACCTTCATCTGCATTTCTAGCGTATATTGACTATATGTGTCATATACCTCAACCGGAGTTACTGATAACTCCAAAATCCATCTAATCGCATCTCTTGTACAAATTTGTGCTTCCTCGGATGCCCATATACGACACGGAAGAAATCGTTTCTGTACATACATACTCTCTTCTTCGTCATCCTCATTCCGTAAATTCTCCAAATCTCTCCTATACTCAAACAACCTCTTGACATGCTCATGTACTTTCTCCACAGTATCTCTTGATAGTGCTAAAGTATTCAGATCCCTCAGCCCTTGTGGGAGATCCACATTATTTAATTTACCCCACATTACGCATAAATGAATCCCTAAACCTTCAATAAAAACATTTTCCTCAGGAAAATTATCCATATTAGACAGTGTTGCAAAAACATTATCTCGATCATCTCTCTCCATACAATGCTTAGCCCATGCAAACAAATCCCGCTTTTTATCTGTAGGGACAGTATTACGAGTAACAACCTTTGACCCCGCAGCCCGATCAACTATAGTCGGTACAGAACGACTCGGGAGTGGAGGTGGAGGTGCAGGCAGATTCAATAGAGGTGTTATTACTGGTGCAGTGGGAAGAGGTAGTAGAGCAGGTGGAGGAACAACAGCCGGAAGAATAGGAGCAACAAGTTGAGCAGGGAGAGCAGGAATAACAGCAGGAAGAGGCAAAGTAACAGGAAGAGGATCATACAGAGGTGGTGCAGAGGCACCAGGCCTTCGCTCGTTTCACAATTTGTCGAGAAACTCATCAGAAACATGAAGGTCTTTAGAAGGATAGATTTTCTGAATACCGAGTGAGAAAGCCCTATCCATATTCCTAACTGACTCAGACTGTTTGTCCTGATCATATAACAGCGCCTTTTCAGCGTTCGTTTTCTGATGGCTCGCATGTTTTTCCCTACTCTTAAAATGCTGCAACGCTTCTTTTTTCCAATTCTGTAGAACATCAAATGCTGTGGGTCTGGCCTTTTTCTTTAACAAGACCGACTCTAAGTATTCAATACGAGGGATCTCAAAACTACCATTGATTGGCCACTGCAGTTCGGAGGCATGTCTGGTTTGTCCTAATGAGGCCCATAGTTAACGCCGACGACCCCTCCTGTGGTGCCGGGTGGCTGAATTCCAAAGATTGTCGATCGCTGCGGAATAATGCCCTAAAGCAGCTGGACAATTTCCCAGGCATTTCTCAAAAACTTGGTTTTACCTGGTCAATAATTGTGTCTGCAGATACAATGCGCCAAATTCAAATTGTCAGGGTTAAATTAAGAGTCGGGTCACGACTCACCTGACCAAACCTAAGGAGGACCGTACGGTTTATCAAAGAATTTACCTAACAAATTTTACCTTGTGTTTGGTGATTTCGGCAAATCTGCCCGCCTCAAAAGTGGACCCTCGTCAAGATGCCGTCTCAGACCGCACAGCTATCGTCCAAGGATCGGATCGTGCAGCGCTGTAGAGGTGTCGCATCTCGTTCAGTCGGGCCCATAGTATCACACCGTCCGATCCCGGTTCGATAGCATACGTCAACCTTCAATGGTCCGGCATCAATCTTGAGGGTCCCTATTCGGGCGCCAACTGTGAAAAGAGAAAAATAATATGAAGCCGGGAAACCCAAAGGAAACACATCAAACACTGGTTACAAAGGAACATACAAAGTACTTTATTTTAAGGTCAAGCAATGACAAAGTCAATGACAAATCAGATAGCTATCGGCTCTCAGTACAACACAACGAACTTCAACGGGGTTCAATGTATTCAGTGAGAGACTGTACATTGGGACATTCAGGCTTTTATACATTTCTCCAGCCTGTTGTCCAACCCCTTCGCGGGTTAACCATTCCGTGAATGTATTACTGGTCTAGGGTCTCTGGCAGGTCAATCTTCTAATATATACATCAGTATGCGCATAGATCAGTTTTGTCGATACAGGTAATACATTTACACACAGGTCAACAGAAGGACAAGGTCTCAGTTCACGACCCTAACAAGTGGCCTGTAGGCAAGTTATACATTAGCTGTACGGAGGTCATGCCGACCAGATTCTGTTCGGAATGGCATTGTCCACCATTTGGATGTACAGGGTGACTTTTACACAGCAAGAGAACCTAAAATGGCGGTTTGATTCAAGATGGCGGCCTACATCAATTTCTAAGGTCAAGACCTTGCCATAGAGAGTTATTCGCGTACAGTTTTAAGCAACTTGGCGTAGGCCAATATACATACAATTGTTCAGAATAGGAGGCATAATTTAATATCCAGTTTGACAAGGCCAGGGATGTGAGAGTGCCAATTATAATTTGGGGTGGCAGAACACAATCACGGTGAGATGTGCCTATTGTTCTATTGAAATAAACATAATAAAGTGGCACTTCACAACTTGTCACATTATCCATTTCAGTTGCATACTCCATGCTGCATCTTAGAGAAAGCTCAGAGCCACCCTGCACCCTTTCCCCTCAATACCACGAACTGAGCTACTCCCCAGAGCAATCAGTAAATACCTGAGCAAACACTTACACTTGTGTAAATACCCATATTTGTATGGTAATCTAAAACAGTGATGTTAGTAGCAAGATGATCCCGGCCAATGTTGTGAGTAATTGGAGGGTGGGGGGGGGGATAAATAGAAGGCTTGAAGATGTATGTGTATGCCTGGTAGGGTTTTCAAGTACCATTGTAATGGAATAGCCAGCATGCAAGTGTCTGGCATTCCCAAAAAGTGCATAGCTTGTAATTTGAACACTTGGCCTTTTGATCGAATGTAAGGCTCACAGTTCGATGTGTGCACCTGGCATTTGCTTTGAATGCAAACATGATTTAGCAACTGGAATTGTGGTGGTAAAACCTGACAAAATACAATGTAGCTATTGGAAAGTCAAAACCGTTGCCTTTGCCAGTCTTTATCATAAAGTTGCACGACTTCGTTTGACATATAAATAAACGAAGCTCTTGCAACAACCTCGGTGCGTCACACCTCTGTGGACAGGTGTCTAAATAGAGGATGTCGCTTTCCAAGAGCATCATAGTGGGGAGGGTTGGTACCAGGCCAGGTCTGCACGTTTGTTTTACAATCAGTGTTGCTCTTCATATAACGTGCTTCTTACTCAAAGGACATGTGAATTAGCCGGGGGACTCCCCACTCGTTTTATGGGCCATTCCTCTGCAGCAAAGCGAAGGGATACATTACCACACATACACCAGGTGGCTGAAGTGCATTTCAGCCACAAGGTTCCCTCCTCTGATATCATAATAATGAGTGTTTTAATATTCCCCAAGCTTCTAAGCACTCTAATGATATGTGGCATTACCACAAGTGTAATGGTACTCCACTGCATGAATGAGCCCAACTCGTGAAGTGCAGGCTGCTCTCGTGACAGAGGCCAGCGCTTTACTCGGGAGCTATCCACCGCGACTGCATTGCTTCTCCTCTCTCCTGTTTCTCAGGAGAGCCTGGTGAGTACATCAAGTGAGTGACGATCGGAGAGGGCTTCCCGGGGAAGGTTACACGCTGTTTTCACAGTCAAGGGCGTGACGAGCCTTCACATCCCACCGGCACCATGACCTCCATTCCCAGACAACTCTGAAAATAATAAGCACAGCACGTTAAGAGGAAATGAAAAACCGCACAGCAATCTTATCGTCGGGAATAATCCCACCTTGACCTCGGGAGCAGAGGGTTTTTAATTTGAGAGTGAATGAATCCCGAAATCTCCAGACTCTAGAGTCGATATGAAGTAGGTCTTGCTGGGGGAAAGGTCGCTGGGGATTTTTGCAACAGGCTGCACTTAACAGCTGCTGAAGTAAACAGCAGTTTCCTCGACATACAAATTAGCAAAGGGGTCGATGTACCTGAGCTCTGAAAAATGCACAATTTTTGAACGTCGACGTTTATGATTTTTTTTTGTAATGTCCATACAGGGGATTCATTTAAAAACATTGCCGGGAACAAGCACGTTGTTGCGTTTATGCAGTTTGTGTTTGCACATATGTTATTGCACTACAGATGCTGCCAATAGCATTTCCAATATTTTGCACTAGTGTTAATACGTTTGCCCACACCGATGTGTTTGTGTTTAATCCGATCCAGGGTTTCCCATTCCCTTCTTCACCTGTGCAATGAATTGTGCACCCGGTATTAACCCGTTAAGTGCCAGGCTATTATTGAAGTCTGTGTAAAAAGGACAAGTTTAAACACCTTTGTGTTTGCATGGTCACATTAGCAACAGAGACTTTTTTTTGTGTACAACTTTGTTTATTGCATTTTTATAACAACCAGGCATAATCTTTGTGCATTCCATGAATAAACATATAACAAGCAACCAGCTACACAATTACATTACCCCCGACTTTCCCTGCCACGGCAAATACCACAGAGACAATATCCTGGCACAATCCCCTCCTTCCAGTACTACAATTCTGTTCATTCCTTAAATGTCCCCCCTTGGGCCCCACTAGAGACAAAAAAGGCGTACCATCTTATCCTCGCTGTGTTATATAGCCCCGCAGTAGTCCCCATATATCGCTGGGCCTGCTGTTAGTAAGTTGCGATGCTGCATATCTTGTTTCCTTCGCTTCACAGTTCATTATGCAGTTGGTCCAATGCTCGAATATGCGGGACAGCCCTTCAACTGTGCTCTTGCTATTAATGTGTGAGCAACCACCAAGACCATGCTCAATAGACGACTCTTCAGTATCTCCACTTCCGGGAAAAAACCACCAGGAGCCAAACCATGGGAACGCTCGACCACTCCTCTCCAACCATTGTCTGCATAGCGTCTATTACCCTCCGCCACATGACCTGTATTATATCACATTGACATGTCAAGAGTAGGAAGTCTACATCGGGCCTATGACACCTTATGCATTCCGTAGATCCACTAACATAGTACATTTGTAGCTGAATGGGTACATAATACATGGTGCAGGTGTTTGAAGTGAGTCAATCTCTAGTGGTTATCAAGGGAGATCTTCCTCATTTGCATGCACGCCAAGCTCCACTGCTGGTCAGACAAAACTAGTCCTAGTGTAGTATCCCATTGTACACTGTCCCTGTCCTCTGCTATGGCTCCACTTTCTGTGTTTTGATCATCCTGTACGGTGCGGACATGGTATTTGTAAGAGGATTCAATTCAGCACTACAGCTAAGTTAACGCCTAGTCTAGAATACTGAATGAAAACCCTTATTGATATCTCTTTATGTCCAGTTCATGCGTTCTGGATGACTACCCCTATATAACACCCCTCTCTTGGAATCCCCCTGACCCCACTGAGCCAAGAAGTAGTTCTGTTTTGCAAGTTAAAAGGTTTATTTGATAAATTAAACAATAGATATATATATCCCACTTTATAATAAATTAATAATTGAATATCACACTTAATCTGATATGATAAAGATTAACAACGGAGAATCTGGCACTAGCACACTTCGTTATAATCACTAAGGAGTTGAGATGAAATGGATAAGGTAGCACACTGGTAAATAGGTACAGAAGTATAATGTGGTAGAGAATGCTTTATGTAAGCTCAGGTGGATGCAATATTCAATGAATGCAGTACAGAAAATACTCAATATGATTTCAACCAAACAATGTAATCACTTTTCTCTGGCTATTCACTCCCCCCCTCTTTATGCAATGCAACGAAATGGGAGGAAAGCACACAGTTCTCAGAAATGCAATCAATGTAATTCAGTTCAATCCCCCCAAGCACGCTTACAGAAAACAGATAGGAGTTTTGAAAACACAGGCCCAAATGCTTTGATATGTGCTAGCAATGGATGAGAAATATGCTGGAAATGCTTTTAATTCCCTTTCAGAGGTTCAGGGTGAGTGGTATCTAGTTAATATTAGTCCAGGCTCACTCTAGCAATGATGCAGGGATAGTTAGCAGGTTAAACGAATTTCTGGCAAATGGAAGGCAAGCAGCAGCAGTTTTTACATGTGAAGAAATTTGCAAATCGCGGTAAAATTCGTGAATGCGTGTTCCGCGATTGCGGTAAAACTATAGGGGGTAGGAATGCGGTTCTAGGTCCGTAGGAAAGCCACGATTCTAAGCTTTCTAAGGAAAGTTACTGCAAGTCTCTAACCCAAACGGTTACAGAGTTATGACCGATTTAATAGAGGTCGTTTTTGGTTTTGCAAATTTTAAAAGCTCAAAATGACAAGTGGCAGATTTTGCAGCTAAAATGACAGGTGACAGCTAGGAGGCAGTTCTACTTAGGTTAAATAGATTGAATTATATGATTTTAACTAAGAGAGGTGTTCTGAGTTTTGCTGAGTACTCACAAGAGATTTTGAACCGGAAAGCGACTTGGTCACGGACTTCAGTCTGGTCAGGTCTTCCCGGGTTCTGCTCACAGCGCCTGGCCTCTGGAACTGCTCACAGCATCGGGGTCAGCACTCTGGATACAATGGCCTGGTCTCTGCTAGGCACCGGTTCTCTGGGTCGGGTCCTGCCTTCTCTTTGGATATTTCTGTCACCGGGTTCTTGCAAAAGTTCTTGGCAAAATTCAGACGGCTCGCCCGGCTGTCTGAAGAGTTCAGTTGCAAAAATATTTTGAGGCCTGCTGACAAATACTCTTGCTGGCAGTGGCCTTTTTGGTTAAGGTTCTGAAGTCTCTGTTTATCTTGGAGTCTAAGTGTTGGCTCTTTGAAGATTGATGGAGGTAAGTATGGATTTTTCCGGCAGAGCGTCCCGCTGCAGATGGAATTGAAGGTCCCTATCTGTCCTGTCTGTCTGCTTTTATGTGTTTAGAATGTGGGTGTGTTCTAGCATCACTGACCCTACCTCTCTCTCAGCTTCTAATTGGTCAAACTTCCATTTATCATTTGATTGGCGAAGCTAAGTTGTGTCAGAGTGATGTCATTTTATGGCTTGCAGATAGGACACTCCTCTGTCAGATTGCACATATTCTATATTTGATAACAAAAGACATATTTCACAGTTACACAGTTGCTTGAAATTACATATACATGGTGTGGCTGAATTTAGCCAGGTCTCTGTCCAAATCTGCTGTTTCTAAGAGCTTGCATTCAGAAATGGCACATAATTGACTTTTTAACTGATTTTTCAATTTCTGACATTGACCCAACTTTACATACATGTGCGCAGGGAGTATGGACATTAACTGATGAAGTTTCAGATTTTTAACATGCATACATTTAGAGTAATATCCACTTTTCCGCTAACACCCCCCTGAACATACCACCGGTTCTAAAAACCTCTTAAACTGTGGGCAGAAAAATCACAAGAATTATGGTATCATTTATAACATTTTCACATGTCCGCTCTATGAATGATCCATCTTTTTAAAGTTATGTTCTGGCTCCAAAGGGGTGTGGTTTCCTCTCAGCACAAGGTAGAAATACTGGTTTATCCAGTTCTGCCAAGCCAGCTTGCTCTCACAGGCAGTGCCCCTCCCAGCTTCTGCCAAGAGGAAGCTACATTTTACGACTGCTGTAATAAAACCTTTGCCTGAGTCAGGACAGGCTTTGTTCAGAGCTCCTGTAGAGCACAGGTAATTCAATTATCAGATAGATGGCATATCCTTAGTGTTGCCAGCAAAAGGCAGATAGCCTGGGAACACAGTTGTGACTCAAGTTTCACTCCTGATGAGGGTAGTTGCCAGGCAGAATCAAGTTCCTTAAGCCAGACTTTCAGCTAACTGTCATGTTTTTTGTTGCTTTTTAACTTAACTTGCAATTTTACACATGCAGCTAGAATGCTGATTCTAAGTGCAAAACTATGACATTTCAACAGTTACAAAGGCATGTGACACCAAACATAGGTCACTCATTTAATCTAAACATTTTCGATTTTAGTGTCTTTAAATCCAGTGCAACTTAAACTGCTGCAATCCACAGCTCAGCCAGTCTTGTTATAAACCTTCAAGTCACTTCAGAATATCACTTTACATTGTATCCACCTCTCAGTAAGTCTTTCTTTGGCCTGCTTTGGGTTCATTCATTTTTACACAAAAAAGTAAAATCTGGTGTTGTTTTAAATTGCCGGCTTTTGGATAGTGGTGAGTACTGTTACTGCACCCATTTTTGGGATTTAAGAATGAATTCCCCACAATTCTAGGTTGCATTTGGCAATCAGCATTGCCATTCCCAATGGTTTCAGACTACTGTGCGGGTAGTCCAATGGTGGTTTTAAAGCGCTTTGAAGATAACCGGCGCTACTGTTTTTCCTTTGGCAACCCATTTCCCTCATGGCAACCCGGCCTTTCATTCGCGCATTGGTGGGTGGCAAGTGAGGCAACCATTTTGGTGTGCGCACAAACTGCGCAGCTTTCCTGGATTTCGGCGCACATGTGGGTTTTCCGCCATCTTGAATTTTCTAAGCCCACAGCACCAAATGTTGTGGCATGATAGCTTAAACGTGGGTCAGGACACCCAACATATTACGTGGTAGTGCAGCAACATATTGCGCCAATTGGGAAACAGCTGGTTCCCAAGGAATATGGGGCCAGTACTGCTGTAGCTCATGCTTGAGTCTATAGTATAGAAGGATAGTAACCGCTGCGCACTGCCCCTCGCTCTTCAACTGTTGCAGGCTGATATACCCACCATCCACAAACATATCCCACAGTGTAGAGAAACCCAATCCCTCGAAGTGCTGGTGAAATATTTTTTCGTGCCACCCGAACCCCCATGCCTGATATAATTCAAACTCTGGTGTGTATAGTAATGTTTCCCCTGTTACTTGCACCATCTTATCCTATGCCAAGCATGTGCTGTCTACTAGATGCGTTTCCATGCAGGGCTTCTGGTGTTTGCCCCAAAGTACCGCTTGTACATCATCTGGGCATGTCATGGCCCTTTCTATCCCCACATGTGTAACTCTGATGTCGGGTTCCACCACCATATTACATACTGCACCTGTGCCACAATGTAATAGAGAAACATATCCGGAAAATCCATCCCCCCCTCTCATAAGGTTTAGTGAGTTTATTCTATTCTATTGTTTGTCCACCCATACCAACTTCATCATCATGTTCCGCATCCTTAAACAAAACTTTGCTGGAGACCTATAGGCACATTGTTGAATAAATATAACAGTTTCAGAACCACCACCAATTTGGCTAAGGCTATCTTGACCATCTACAAAAGAGAAAGGTGTATTCAGATGTTCACCTTCTGTTCTAATTGCTCCAGCGCCTTCACTTAGTTTTCATGGTATAGCGTATTCCTGTCCATGGTGACCGTCACACCCAGATATATGGGTCCCGACGGGCACCATGTGAATTCCATTCCAATGTCTAGCTAAGTCACTGCCTGTGTTCAATGGAGAACATTAGATGTTACCGAGTTTATTTTCAGCCCAGATATAAGGTCAAACTGCAGCATGCCATGTAACACAGGCAACATATTCCTCCCTGGGTCTTTGATGTACAGCAGCATGTCATCTGCATTAATCTATATGACACTGAGCCTAGAGTAAACCTTTATACCCCTGTGTGTGATATATTCAAGTATGTAGTGTGTCAATGGTTGCATCACAATTGCAAAGAGAAATGGCGAGACCATTGTATGCATTAACACCATGTATAATAGTCGTATCCACTGCAGAAACAGGTTACTCATCCCTGCTCTGCAGAGAATCTCTAACATAAATGGCCACTCCACCAAATCAAAGGCCTTCTCAACATTGAGGAAGAGCCATCGTAAATTGTTTTGGGTCAACCTGCCTGGAAAAAAAACCTTTTTGGTCTGGCAGCACCGATGATGACATGTGTGGTTGCAGCTACTGAGTCAGAAACCATGCCATGATCTTATTATCTGTGTTCAACAAAGAGAGTGGCCTACATGAGATGCAGCATGCCAAATTCTTTTGTGGCTTAAGCAATACCATAACCAGAGCCAACCTCATAGACTCCGGCAGGATACCCTTATCGTAGGCAGAAGTGCACACCTGCTAAAGGTGCAGGATAAGGATGTCCACACACTCCTTCTAAAACTTGGCCGTGAAGCCGTCCATCAAAGGGGTTTTGTTATTTTGAAGTGACATGATCACCTTCCTGATCTCCTCAGGCAATGGGGGATCATTTAGGAGTACAGCCATCTCAGGCTCAATCCACCCAAGTGCCACCTGATTCAGGATTTTTCATATCTGTTCTATGCTTTCCTCCTGATGGGGTATTGACTTGTAATACCCCCTAAATGCCTCATTAGTAGATTTATTGTCTTGGACCTATTGCCCCGTTGAGTTTACCACCTGAGTGATATTTGCTGAATCCCTCTCTTTACAAATTGCCCACGCTAGTGTTCTACTTGGTCTATCCTCCTCTCCATAGGGTGCAGCTTCCAAGAGTCCCTGCATATATTTAGCTTCCCTATCTTCTGCTTCTGAAATCTCCCTCCTGGTTTCATGTAGTTGCTTATCCACTTCAGGGCCACCGACCATCGTCTGCTTACTCTCAAGTTCCATGATCCGGCTCCAGAGTGCCTAGGGTATGCCTCATGACTTTAAGGACTCCCCCTACCTTGGAGATACAGTTACCCCATATGCACACTTTAAACGTTTCCCATATTAATCCCATGTCCCAGATTGATTTGTCACAGTGTTAGAAAAACCTTTCAATCTTCTGCGCAATCTCCTCCCTAAACATGGAGTCCTCCAACATCTTTTCCCAACTCTCCAGCCCAATGTCTGAGCTCTCTGGAGCCCTATTAGGAATTTCATTACCACCAGGGAATTATCTCAGTGTCTTCTGGCTAGTATTTACACACCTCCTACTTGTCTCACAATGTGAGATGTTGCCATTAAATAGTGGATCCTGGAAGCAGATCTATGTACCCCTGACTAGAACATGTACTCCCTCCTAGTTGGGTGACTGTGTCTCCATACATCTGTCAAATTATGGCGGGTCACGTTTCCCTAACAAATATCGACTTCCATTCGCAGCTTACCCTGTATAGAATTAGCCTTATACAACTAAAACGTCATTGCAAGGTTGAAATCCCCGGCTCAGATAGTATTGTAGCCCGAGTACCTGTGCCGGAGCTCAAAGCATTCGGAAAAAAGTCTGGAGAGTGCACATTTGGGGGTATTTGTTCATCAAGACCACGTTAAGACCCAACAGCTCACCAGCTAACAGGAGGTACCTTACCCTTTGTCTTGTCTCTGATCATGTAGTTTGAAGTTCAGAGATGTATGAATGTATGTAGCGACCCAAAGGTGTGAGAGGAGTATGGTGCCCCATACCAGTCATCCCCCACCCCTGTGCTTCCGGTAATATCCCCGTAGGTCCCATGTGTGTCTCTTGAATCGTCATAATTGTCACGTGATGTTGCGTTGTATAGTTCGTAAACTGCTGGAATTTCTTACCATTAGTGAACCCCCTAATATTAAGAGTGATCTTAGCCATTAAGCCTCTGAGTGTCCATCTGAATTAGACCTCATTTGCCGACCAATTCCAGTGCCATTCTCCTATGTGCATCACTGCTGAGTACAGCTTGAAACAGTGCCCCTACCCATGTGTGACTTGCCAGGTCATGTGCATTGTGTAGCAACCAGAACATAACAGATGTTGGTTACTAAGGCTATTTCTCGTGACTTCCTATATTGGAGGACAATCACAGCATTGAGTAGATAAAATAAGCTACAAAAAAGAAATTAATCTAGCACTTATACATCTACAAAACAAAATCGACACAGCATACAAAGAAATCAGAAAAAAAAGTAAAAAGATGCATACACATATCCTCAAATGTTGACAGACTAACTAACAATACACATGACAATTTCTACCAAACCAATCTGCAAAAGGGGAATTAATTTGTTTTTGATTATTTTATCATTTTTGTGTTGTTTTATTTTGTACTATAATTTATTTTTGTAACTGCACATTTCCAGTTTTGTTTTGCATTTTCATTAATCATGCCTTTTTTTAATGTTCTAGTGTTTATGTACAATTTTGATAATAGCAGCATGTTGACGAAAATGTAGACACTATCTTCCAGCATTTCATTGACTTTTGTGTATTTTCCTTTGACTCTCCCTGTGCGTTGTCACCATGAGGTAACATTCATCCTATCATTTCCACCTCTGCATCTCTTGTGATGTGTTTTATTTATAAATGTGTTGAGTTATTTTATTTTATGTATCTTATTTTGAAGCTTATATCGCACTCCAAGCCCAAAGGCATCTAGGTGCTATTTTACAGAGAGTAGAGGTTACAGTTATTATAAGGCAAGTACAAGACAGACTTAGTAAAGATAATGACAAAGAATTACAGAAAGAGACGTAGACATGATAACATATAAACATTTCGATTAACGGTTGGAGGAGGAGAGACTGCTTGGACTGACTTTGGGAAATAGTGTTTAGAACTGAGAGACCGACCAAATGAAAAACAGTAACCAGAACAATCCTTTTTCCACGTACCTTACAACAGTGGGGTAATGGAATAGAATGGAGGAGGGCATGAGGAAGTGCAACAAGGCATAGTAAAAGAGTGGATATTGACATTGTCTGAATTGACACACTGATGGTTTATACATTTGTATACTTTTGCAGTATTGAACGATGGTTTCAAGGGTCGGCTGATGCCAATGTAGCCACCCAAATCTCTTCAAGAGACTTTCTTACCTGTGCCATGCTGCTTGTGTGCTCATGGCACGTATCCGCTTTGCACATTGCAAAATTGCCCTACTTTATGCTGGCAACATGTCACCCATGAGCCCATTTTTCCTGAATGTGTTTCTGCACCTTTTTTGCCAGCAAAAATATAAACAATGTATCTAAAAACTATAAAATGAACATTAAACAAGCACATTGGACAAACGATGTTGATGCGTACAAATGAAATATAGAATAAGAAAACTAATGGAAGTGAAAACAACCCTATGAGAAAAGGCCGATCAGGGCAAATAAAACATCCTCTATAAAATCACCTATGTGAAATTAATCCTTACAAAATAATCATTTTAAAGGGCTATATAACATGAACTGGGGAGACTCTGTAACCACAAGGATAACTCAAAGTCTTGCATTTGTTGCAATATTCTGCATCTTCCTATTTGAGTTTAGTCGACTCTTTCATGTATAATGTGGTTCATTCCTCGGAGCCACCCACTGCTTCAAACCAAATCTGTTATAACACTGAAGTCCAATTCTCAACACAGATCTGTTACACTTGATTTGAGTGAGATGAACAGTGCTCATTAATCAATAGCAGTTTTCTAATTCTTTCATTTCCCCAAGTGTGATGTAATGCAATCTGAATTAAAGCACACGCCATTATATAACATTTCCTAAGCTCACTGGGGCACAATGGAAACTTGAATTAGTGCAATCTTAAATCATGCTCCGATGAATCATAACCGCCACAAACATCATTGTTGACAAAACTGAAAGACTTCAGTAGCACTGTGAGGAATCAGAAACCTATGCTCAGAATCCTGATTTAAACACAGGTGCAGTGCAATGGCACTTACCTACATGGCACCAGACGAGTAGCATGGAAGGATGAATTGGAAAATAGCAAAACACAGTTCATCCATTTTATCAAACTTTGCTGGAGTAACTATTGAATAAGTTTTAGTTGGAGGATTATCACAAGGAGATTCAACCCTTTGGATCAAAATCTTTATTTGCAGGGATCCATATGGATGTCGTGCAGCTGGCGGGGTCCGTATAGATGCCTTGCAGCTGGCGGGTTCCATATAGATGCCTTGTAGCTGGCGTGTTCCGTATAGACAGCTTGCAGCTGGCGGGTTCCATATAGATGCCCTGCAGCTAGCGTGTTCCGTATAGATGCCCTGTAGCTGGCGGCAGTGGCCAGTAAGTGGAACAATAGCATTACAGATAAACAACTTAGCCCAAAGGAAGATTTGGGCCACTTTTTTATTTGCCAAATGTATGTGGTCGTTAGGTTCAAATGTCTTACACCATGCCAGCGGCAGACTACGCTAAAGCCCACCAAGAGCTCCTTAAATTCTTGACATCAACCCAGAGTAAAGTGTGACCTCTGCAGTAATGATGTTCTCAAAAGGATCCGGAGACCCAAAGCTTTGACTGCTAGTGGCCTGTAATGCTGCCATTATTAGACCTGCTGATAAAAGTGGAACAGGATTTGCTTAGTGCGTTTTAGAGAATGTATCAAAACGTGATGAGTTATGCAATTGCCTGTTGGTTGTATATTTTTAAACGTGTCTCTATTATTTTGTGATTTTAATGTTGACTTGTTTATGTTTATCCTGATTGCTCTGGATTATAGTCCTACACAAATTTAAGAAAAATACGTGTTTAGCTATTTGGGGGTTTCATGTACTTCGCATGGCATGTGTCCAATGTTATTTTTTGCATTTTATTGAAAATAGGACTGGATTATCAAGGGCAATTGGCATGTTGATGTTCTCATTGTTTCAGGCATTTGTCTGTTGGAATTGTAATGATCATTCTACTGGAAATAAAGCTCAATTGAACTAGAAACAAGCTTCCTGATAAGATTGCTTCCAGTTCTGTAAGGATAAACCAGTAATACAGCCGTTTGATATTAAAATGCATTGCCCCGTAGAGCTCCTGGACTATTTTTAAAAAAAGGAGAATTTACTGATATTCTACTGTTGTGAAGAGTTGTAGGGCCTTTCAAGTTGTTAACAAAGCAAACATATATGCAAAGCCAACATGCAAGATGCCAACATGACCCTCTGTCAGATTCCATTGCAATTATTTTTGTATGTATATATTTCAGTAGGAATGTTATCTATTGGGCCACGTGGGCATCCAGTCACATAATCGCTGGAAATAACATCAAATGTCACTCAATATTTATTTATTTTTTATGGCATTTTACAACACTTTCCCCAAATATTTTAGGACTGGAGTTAGTTTATATAATTGCGCCTCTACTAAAATATGTTGGGAAGGGTAGTTAGTGCCTTTAAAAAAAATATCAAGTCACTCTCAATGTTATTTCCAGCGACTATTACAAACAGCTGGCCACGTGCTGCCCACTTTGTTTAAGAGCATAAACATATTATTCTGTTTGCCCTTTTTTGGCACACCGTCATTTCTCATTCCCGGGCACCATGCAAAATGTCAGGCACAGAAAACACATAGCTGTTAACCTGCTAATGTGTCACTGGTACCTAAGACACTGAGGAAATATGTATGTGTGCATTAAAATTACATAAGTCCTTCAAATTGAACTAATTGAACAAAAAGACACAAGCAGAACGTTGACCATTCCGATGGTCCAGTCAGCTTCATGAGTTGCCGTTGAAAGGTTCTTGGGGACCGTTTTTTGTTGACTCTCCACTGAGGTCATAGGCATGTAATCAATGCACAGAGATACAAGAGAGTATGCACAGACACTGCCCTAAAATGGTCCAGCATGCATTGCTGTTTGTGTTAATGTAAGAACAGTGTGTCATTTCAAGCAGACGTGACTTCAAAGGAGCCGATGACAGACAGCTGCAGCAGTCCTAGGAAAAGCTGCCTTGGTTTAAGAGCATTGTTGGATGGAATGAGCAATACTGGCTGAAGTAGGGTAACAGCAGGAACATAAACCCGGGACAGGGGCTGGAATGCATTACAACAGTTATCCCAATTAGAGCCTGAAGCCTGTATTTACAGATTGCATACAGTAAATCTGAGGGCAGAATGCTGAAAGGCGGGTTGAGTGATTCGTTTGGATGGATGAATATCTTTACATCTTTTGCATTCCCTTCGCCATAAATTCACTTTGTCAAATTGGCCTCTTCATACCTTTTATTCTTATGTCTTTCAGTTCTTCTAACATTCACTTCGTCATTACTGGGGGGAGACACCCTGTAATCCCCACTTTTCCCACCCATATGCTTCCTGGTTCCTCCCCTCCTTGGCCCCAATCCTACCCTTACAGCTAATCTTCCCATAGCCATTGCCACTTTGACAATATGAAAGTGAAGGTGAAATAATGATAGGAAGAAGTTAACGCATAAAGTACATGTCTGACAAAGTGAACTTAGAAGAAGTGTAGAAGGAGTTTTTTTTAGGCAAAGTAAAGGGAGGGTACCATTTGGATAACAGAGTAGAGGGTTTACGGGGATTTCTTCATGTGAGTAGGCACAACAGCAGTAAACACATTACTTTCTACAAAAAAATATGGCATTGGCCTCAGTGGCGTAAACAAAAGTAAAAAATAATAATTACTCATTGTATCCAGTGTCTTCAGATTAACGTGAATGGCATACAATTAAGATACTACAGGTTGTCATTTGAAATATAGTATTGTTCAATATGACTCACATTACTGCCATACTCACTGTGAGGACTGGCATGCAGTCAGAAGCTCCAGGATTAATGAAGAATGGCATACTGGATGTGCTCTCCCCAGTCTCAAAAGTGGAGCGGCAATGTCAATAAACTTCATGTGGAAGAACCGACACGTTGTGGGATGTATCAAACCACTCATCCAAGCCCTGCAACATCGCTGTGCATTGCTGGCAGCAGAAACATCATATTGGCCGCTGGATAGCATGCTGCTCGCCAGAAATCACCAGAAATTGTGCCTGAAAAATAGGCTACCATCTACCTTGTGCCTATGTCAGTAGTGAGCACAGGAGGCCACTGCCAAAAAACAACCATTGGGCTACCCACAAAGTAGCCTGAAACCACTGGGAAATAGCAATGCTGATTGCAAAAGAAACAGAGCTAGTTTCATAAATCTGTTTTTATTTGGTGTCAAATTTGTAGAAATCATGGCTCACAAAACCACCAAAAAGATACAACCTTCTTGTTGGGTGTTCCACATTACTCTACTGCAAGAATCCACATCAATACAATATCAGCAAGAATCAAATGCTTTCAGAGCAAAATCCCCTTTTAAAGATACTGATGGAAAGACAGCTGTCACAATGGGTGTAGTACTGTTACTCTCCTCTGTCAGGTGTTGGCGATTTATAATTCTGACAGGATAACTGGTCTTTCAGAAGTTGTCAAAGAAGAGAATTCCATCCAAATGTCATATAGAGTGCCACACATTGATTTAATGTGGAAAAAGACTGGATTTAAAGATGTGTTGCTTATATTAAATGTATAAATGTATTTTTTTTACAAGGAACTATGTTGCAATTGACCAGAAGGTAATCTGATTTAGTTAAAACTTTAAAGAGGCTTTCTTTCCCTGAGAACCCTTCACACCTTGGACCATCCCACCAAAAGGGAGGAGGTTGCATGGACATGTTAATCAAATAAGGAGTGTATTTTCTCTGCTGGCTTGAGAAAGGGATAATAGAGTCTTTCAACTGAATAGAATATGCTAAATTCGGGTGTAACTGACAACAACTCCTGGCAGGCGCCCTTATTTTTACTAGGAGGACAGGCCATGTGCCCTCTGAGTCAGCCCGGACCCTGGAGGTAGAGACAAACCACTGATGTGAATTGAATTGAAAGCAAATGTATGTTTTATAAAAATGCTTATAGCAAAGTGTACCGAACTGACAAAAATGTAAAATTTTGAGAGTGCAAAAATGAAAACTTCCCTCGCGATTTAAGACTAAGCTGGACTCACGCACACGGAAAAAGTGCAGCAAATTGCAATTTAGCTCAATTTCAACACATGTCAGAATAGCTGTTTCTTGTTTGCAACTGCTGAATTTCGTTTCAATTTGATAATCATTAATGAATCATTGCTAGTGTTGACCTGAAGCATTCCAAAGTAACTATCACTTATCCTGAATCTCCTTTAGTGAATTAAAATAATTTTAGAATATTTCCCCTTTCATGACAATCACATTCAAAATTATTTTTGCCTGTGTTTAAAATCATACATGTTTTCTCTAAGCTTGCTGGGGGAACTGGGATTGGACTGCATTATTGATTGTATTCCTGAAACCTGTGTGCCCCCATTTCTATCTCTTCATATTTCGTAGGGGGGGAGTGAGTAGTCACAAGGGAAAAAGTGATTATATTGTCTTTTGATTGAAACCGTATCAAGTTTATTTCTGTGCTGCATTCTTTCCCATCCTTGCATATCCTTGAATCATATAATGTATTTTCTGCTACCGTATCCTTTCTATTCCTACTCCTAACTGATTAAAGAGATTGTTGATATTGTAATATTACCCATTGCTACTCATTGCTCATATTCATAAGTGTGCTATTCAGATATTATTCAATTCATAAAAGTGTGATATATATTGTTTAATTCTTCAAATATACCTTTTAATTATAAAACAAACCTACTTCTTGGCTCAGTGAGGTCAGGGGGATTCAAAGAGAGGGGCATTATATAAGGATTCATCATCCAGATTTAAAGAACTTTGACATAAACATATATAAAGAAGGGCTTCCATTGGGCATCCCCGACTAGGCATTGACTTAGTTGGAATGCTGGATTGAAGTCTCTTACAACGTCCAAACTATCTATCTATCTATCTATCTATGTAGCTGTCTATCTACCACTGCAGTGAGACTGTCCAATGCTTTCAATACACTTCCTGTGGAGGTGCCTGGTTCTTTAACCCCTATCAACATTATGCAGAGCCCATCACCAGATCTGCCCAAATTGACTAGCATTTAGATTCAATTCCAATATTATATTCTTCTGTGCTAGCCTGCTTAAGACCGCAAGAGGTTGTTGTCAACTGGTATAATACATACACAATTGAAATGTAGGTCAAGATCCCAAGTTATCACTCACCTCCGAAAGTAAATGGTCCAGTGATAAGAACACACAATGGGAGTCATTCCAAGTGTTGTGGTATCTCACTGGTAATTACGGAGGTATACCACCAAACGATCCTACAGTTCCTGCCGGCGGATATCCCCGGTATTACTGGGATATTACAAGCAGTGGAAATACTGGTAGTTCCCCGTTCCATGGAGTCCCATCAGACTCCGTGGGAGGAAATGCTGGTATTTTCAGCACCTTATTAACAGTGCCATAACTAGCGGCTTTTTAATGCGGGTGGGGGCTTAACATTACCTCATGCTCTTCGCTGGAGGTAAGTCATCTAACCCCCACCGGCAAACATGTAGTTTGCAGGTCAGGAAAAGTGCTGTTAAACGTTATTACCAGCACTTTTTTCTGGAACGGCACACTTATAATGAGGCCCATTGAATCAATGTCAAACCCAGATACCTAAGTGACCAACTGAACAAGCTGCACATTAGAATGATTTCTCCAGGGTGATTGGTAGCATCAGATGATGATCAAACCGGTCAAGTCATTAGCCCATTACCTCAAATTATAAAATATTTCCTAATGCTCCACCTCCTGAAACAAAAAGGTACACCCTCCACTGCACAGGGCTGGATTGGCCACTCGGTCCTGGGGACTGGGGGCCTGTTTCTGGCCACTCCTGGGCCGATTTTGAAAAAAAAAAAAGAAAACACCTGCAATGTGCAATATGGATCTATACACACAGATATTAATGATACATATGGTGATCCATTTGTGTATGAAATGTATATCACATTCGTCAAATCATAACCATATTTTTCATAGTGTACTTAGGAACAATGCTATTTGATGCCACTTCCTGTTTTGTTACGCGGTAAAAGGTTGCGTTTCATCGCATCCTGGGATATCACTTTGGGGTAGGGCCAAATTACACCACTTCCAGTGATGTCATCAGAGGTCAAGGGTCGTGAGGCAAGGGGTGGCCCACTTTTTTGAGGCAAGAGGTGTGCCACTTTTTTTTTGGGTGTCCGGCCTATTTCTTGTCCCAGTCCGACCCTGCTCCTGCATCACTCCCAACCCCTATCACTAAGCGCACTGTACAGACTAACCTGTATGTAGACAGTTTTATCAGACTTTGCCAGAGTAAGGTCTCTGCCCTGCCCCCAGTTTCTGTACCACATACTGCCATTCTGTTGTTCACAGCCCTTCTTGCTAATGTACAGCACCTGCTTCAGGATTGCCCTGTGACCATTGGCTGCCTTTGTAAGTGCTTGTTGGCAAAACAGCCTTTAACCTCAACACACAGAAATGGTAATTGTAGCCAGTATGAATTCACTGTACTTTCTGAAGGAAGTATCCAGCATTTTCAGTTGTGGGGTACCCCCTCCACTCAAATGTTACAGCACTGGCAATTACCAGGCTTTTCAGTTTCAAGGCATACTGGGGCCACCGTTTCTCCTCTGCCTTGTTGCAGTGCATAACTGTAACAATATTATTCTGTGTGATTTATGTCAACCGAAATCAACCACCATAACCGTGTTTCCAGTCAAACAAAAGCTGGCACTAATACTTCATGCAAATGAGGTGCTCATAGGCCAGATTCAGTCAAATTAAAGAACATGCAAATACTTCCCTTATAAATCATATTTATTGGCCTTCAGCACGTCTCTGTGTGCGTGGAAGGGAAATGGCATTGAGCATGAGCCTTTCAGCCGCAGCTTACGCTTAAGCACCGGAGACGCCATTTTAATTGAAAGTTTATCGCAGTCATATAAAAAAGGGAACGTTGGTCTACCGGGAGCTGACTTTTAAAGCTTGGGCTTATTAAGAGTCATATCGTTGATCATTATTCAAGCAGACTGGCGTGCCAGACTAGTATGCCATTGGACCCTTTGTGGTTTCTGCAGAAAGTGCAAACGTGCTGCTTTTGCGTTGCACCCTTTGCCGCAGGAGCTTGTGAGGATGTGTATGTTGGACAGCTCAGCTCCATCACGTCCTGTTTCCAAGGCAGGCCAAGGTTTCCATGCGTAGTCTGGAGTGAATTCAGGAATACGTGTGGGCCAAGATGACATTCAGATCAGAAAATCCACACACATATATTCACAAACTTTCATCTTTCAATAAACTTAATTTTGGCAAAATTGCCCTAAAAGTACCACATCAAATATACACATTAGATCTATGAATAAACATACAATGGGCTGTCAGAATACATTTCCCAGACAAAACATATTTATCTCAAGTATTTTATACAAATACATTTTATTTATTTGCATTTATAAAATGCACAACAGCTCTCGGGCATCGCGGCCTTGTTACAGAAAGCCTACTTAGTTACATAAGTGCTTGCAAAGACATACAGAATGCCTAACCCCATGTTGCAGGGCAGTAACAGCATACAATGCAGAGTCAATTTAGGTGGCACAAACATGCTGCCCAACCCCATGTTGCAGGATGGCAGCAGCATACAATGCAGAGTCAATTTAGGTGGCACAAACATGCTGCTCAACCCTATGTTGCAGGGTGACAGTAGCATACAATGCAGAGTCAATTTAGGTGGCACAAACATGCTGCCCAACCCCATGTTGCAGGGTGGCAGCAGCATACAATGCAGAGTCAATTTAGGTGGCATAAACATGCTGCCCTACGCCATGTTGCAGGACGGCAGCATCATCCAATGCAGAGTCTATTTAGGTGGCACACACATGCTGCCCAACCCCATGTTGCAGGGTGGCAACAGCATACAATGCAGAGTCAATTTAGGTGCCACAACATATTAAAGGGCGGCAGCAGTATACAAGTGCAGAAAGACAGTTTAGGAGGGTGTGGCTTGGAGGAGAGGGAAAAGGGCTGGGGGAAGAAACAAAGGGACAGGGTGGGGGCCACAGCATCACTGCCGACCAGGGGGGGTGATGGATTTACACCAAATTAACAAAATCACGCTTTCGGGACCAAGCCGCTGCTCCTGCTGCGAATTTGATCAAAATCCGTCCAGCGATTTGGGCAGTAGGCATAAGCAAAGTTTTTTCCCATTATGTCTATGGGAAAAAAGACGTTTTGGGACCCCCTCTATAACTTTTCCCCCCTGGACCAAACCCCACCAAACTTTGCAAAATTCAGAGTGGGCCATATACTTTTTATGGAAAGTTTGGTGAGGATTCGTCCAGGGGGAGCAAAGTTATAAGACGCCCAAAAAGTGCTCTTCCTATGGAAACAGCAACTTAACCATAACTACACAGCCACTACCATGGCGGTGTAATACACACAAAAGTACAGGGTGATACAAATGATTATTGTACCTCCAACAGGACATTCGAACCAGCCACGATAATCATGTAATCATGTAATTGTAATTTGTTTTATAATTGTTTTTAGACTCATCAAATCATAGCACGCCTTGTGCCTGAGAAGTCATACCCTGTAAATGTAAGTAAATCACTGAACGGTTAAAGGCTGTGTTACCAATTTGTTTGCAGGCCGTAATGGCTTCAGAGAAACTATGAATGTGTGCCATTATAAATTCGAGTCTCAAATAACATTTGCTCAGATTGTTATACCTTGGACAAAATAGTAAAACTTTCACAGCTGTCTCTCTCGTATTGGTGCAATGGGGACAGCAATCCGACCCTGGCGATCCCAGGGCTACAGAGTGTATTGCCAAAGGTAATATGCCAAGTACACATTTGTCATAATGCGTAGCTGCAAGCCTAGAACCAGGGTAATTCAAATATCGCTTGTATCCTACAAAAGTATTAACAATCCCAATACTGGGATAGTGATGATAGTGTCAAACTTCTTCTCATGTTCTGCTCAAGTGCTCTAAGGTTTATTTCAGGCATTAGGATCTGTTTGTGCTTGTGGACAATAGTACGTGGGTTCTCCCAGTAATTATCATGGCCGTAGTAAATTAATATGTTTTTCACGGGCTTGCACCATGGCAGTCTTTTACCACCTTCCTTTCCTAAAACATTGTGGAGGGCCTTCATATATTTGGCCAAAGCTGGAATACCACAGATGCAGACCCAGTAATACAAAGGCCTGGAGAAAATCCTACAGCCAATTACCCCAATGCCTGACTCGTAGATTGTTGGTGTGCCCTCTGGAAGATTTAAAATGCTTTTAAAAATGTTTTTTTCCGTAACCTGCAGTTCTTTAGCTACTGGTTGGCCCCAAATCTCAGTGTCATAAACCACTGCTTGCCTTGCCTGAAGTTTATAAATATTGAGTACAGATCTCCAGGCTCCACCTCTAAATACTTTCATGAATCTTTATACAGCTGAATGATGCCTTCCCAGTGTAATATTGGATTTGTCAACCTGTTGTGTCCATTTCCCTACATCCATTCATGTTATACACAAGTAGTCAAATATTGTAACCAGTATCACTTTTTTGAGTTCTTCCCTTGGCAGTTTAAAGACCACAGACTTAGTTTGTGTGTAGGTCACAGACAGACCATACTCATCATAGCAGGTAATAAACAAATCCAGCTGTTTTCTTAACCCAATCGGGGTCAGGGAGAGCAATGCTGCATTGTGTGCAAACCTCAACACTGGTTATTTATCTGTACCCAGAGTTGGTGCATCAGACAGGGTGGCCAGGAGTAACTCTATGGCTTTGTTCATGTATAAACAAAATAACCTGGTGCCAGGATACAGCCCTGGTGCACACCTTTCTGTACATTAAAAACACATGGTGTAGCCCCTCCCAAGTGCATCTGACCATTGCCGTGTTTGCTAAGTACTGTGTGAACATTGCTTATTGTGTGTGCTTTTTTGGCTTTAAGTCTAAATAAAGTTTCAACTGACTGTAAGGTGATAACTGTAACTTAATCCATCCCTAAATCACGGACAAGGGCTGAGGTTGTCACTGTGCATAAAAAAGGAGGGTGCAGATCGCTGGGCAACTGAGTGAGTGCCCCATTTCATTACTAGATTTTTCCGGGAGCACTCGAGGCGCGCCTAAAACTATGGATGGTTAGCAATGCATTCACTAACCGCTTGCATGCAGGCTTTGGAGACAGAACAAGCACAGCCGGCCAATGTTTTAGGCTTGCTAATGTGTAAATGTGTCAAGTTAAGAAGCATGAAACTATATGTTAGGGGTCAACCAGGGATAATTTGGATATGCGGCCCCTAAGAGCCTCTCCATTTGAGGTTGTGGCAATCTGTCTCTACTTTTATGAAGGATCTGAAAACCAGGCTGTTAGGATGAACCCTAGTCTAACTACAGCGCCCCAGCCAGGTTTGGCCTGTGGGCTGTCCGCCCTTTCCTAGGCATAGTCCCTGTTTGTATACGTTATGATTATATGTTGTACATCTGCAGGCCAGTGACATACGTTTTATAAACATAAACAAACAAACAAATAAATAAATAAATAAATAAATACATGTGTGAAGTTATGGTCAAGTCTGCAGGAACAGTGTATCCCAACAGATCTGTTGTCCGCAATAAAGCTGCTATACACAAATAAGGAGGCAGTGGTCTGGCGGGGCACAGGTGGGGAAGTTACATCCCCACTACGAGTGGGTAGGGGGTACGCTAAAGGTGAGTATTACCACCATCCCTATTTCTGCTCTAAATTAAAAATGTCATTACCAAACTACTGTCAACCCCTACATATTCTCTCACCCTCGTAGGCGAGAAGTGCCCACTTTTCCTTTTCACGCATGGTGCTGTGTTAATATTGTGGCATCAATCAGAAAGCAGACACTATGCCTAGAGAAAAGGGAGCAGGTGCATCATATAATTGACCTTCCCCATGAGATGCAAACACAATCTTTTTTATTCTTTACAAAGGACTCAGTATGCTTTAAATGTCTTCAAGATATGTGCAACCACTAGGTTGTTCATATTCCGTAAGACACAGAGTTTAAGTCACACAGGTGTGTTTCTATGACACCATTTGCCCTGGGGAAGAAAAAGTAGCTCCTGATAGCTGTTGGTGCCAAGTCAACCAGACTGCTCTAGGATACAAGCAGGAGCAAACTAGTCCCCAGCTCCCACCAACTTTGAACCCTCCATTTCCTCTTACTGACATACGTGTCATAACTTCCTCAGCCTTGCAACATTCTAATGGTTAAAAGGTATTGATTGTAATTGGGAGATGTTCTCATTGGGCAGCAGCTGATGCTTGCAAATACAGCCATCTGTTGATCTCTATTCCAGGCAGAACAGGGACTCTAGTGGTGTTTTTTATAGATCATCAAATCTTCTTGGATTTATAGTTTGATCAGCCAAATAATTCCTAATCCTTCTGTGGTGTTTAAGTCTTTCCTGATGGAAGCCACCTTACTGCCTCATTATTCTCTTGGAGGAGACACCACTCTGGAATTAGCGTGGCCATCACTTGGAATATTACTACATGCATCTCCTTGTGATCTGTGCCCCACAAGTGAATCCCATGCATTTTCTGCATGAAATGGGATACCCTTGGGAAGGTGCTCTACAAAGGAAGACTACTTTTGAAGAGACTTGACATGCATATGAACAATCCCAGTTTTGCTTCCCCCTAATGTGGAGTCACTGTACATGCCAGAGAGAAGTTAAAGGAAAACACATTTTGCTTTCCTCTCAGCCAGTCCTGGCCACAGCTGTGCCACAGCAACCCTGTCATCTCACAAGGAAATCTACTGTTGCGGTCTAATTATGGCTCAGGTTTGCACAGAGGGGTACACCTGGTAGGCAGGATGTCCTGTGAAATCACAATAAGGAACATTCCACTGTCAGCAGAACCATCAGGCGTGTTCAGTGTTCAGCCCATGATACATCTATGGACTTGGTGGCCGTGGGTTTAGGCCATGCCACAATTCAGGATCTTGGAGAATTGCCACATTTTGGAGAAAAAAAAAACAAACAGAAGTGTTTTTTAATATCCTTGACATGTTTCTCTCACATCTGCCAATCTCAGAATAAGGCTGTCACTCAGTTTAGTCTAAATATTACTCAGACGAGCAGCCTTTCAAGCTAAGTCTTTTTCTTGTATCGAGACCATACATGTAATTGGGCGTCATCTTAGCCAATCACACGCAGCAGGCCATGTATTACAATTGTTTAACACAGATTCTAAAATGAACTGTGTGCAATTTGCAGGTTGTAAGTAGAACTGCTTTCAAACATTTAGACCTTATCAACCTTCGGAGAGTGTTAATATGAATGCATCTGAATGGCATACCTATGGTTACCTCTTATCATCACTTTGAAACTTTACCGAAAAGACCACTTGTCATTATAATCATACCCATAGCTACAATGGCTATCTTAGCTTGCTGTTCGGACCTGGACTCTTAGAAATTGATTTCTGCGCTCTCAGGATAAGACTGAAGTGTCCTTTAATGGTTAATAAACACGTCAATATCTAATCCTTGATCATCATGCACCGAACTAATCCAGTTAAGTAGCCTGTTTATACCTTCCCATCAGCCTATCTGGTAACCTGCACACGGTTGTGACAGCAGATCATGTGAGCCTGAATACACACACTCACAAATGCAAACACACACAACACAAACACACACTCACACACATTTACTTAGCTTTCAAAAAGTGCACTCTGATGCCACAGCCCCAGGCACAAAATAATGTTAATGTATATTCTTGGCTGGATGGTAAGCAGTCAGTTGAATCCTACCCAATTGGGGGACCTTAACTGACCTTGACTTGACATTTACCGTGAGAAAGGATGCTCTGGCATTAAAGGTGGCTTGTCATTGCACATCTGGCAGTACTAGTAACTTATTCCAAGTGAAAACATCGCCATATATGTACATATATTTAGCTATATGTCTTTATATTGCTTTCTTCTCCAATGCTTCTTTACCAAAATCAGCCACCATGAGATATGTATTCCCACTGCATGCTCACCTGCATCAGTGACATCCTACACTATATATATATATATATATATATATATATATATATATATATATATATATATATATATATATATATATATATATATATATATATATATATTCCTTATCTCTGAGCTTTGAAGGCACATCTCCAAATCACCAAAAAGTCAATTCTCCTCAATTATATTTTACCCTTTATATATTATGAAATAATTGTCTTGCATGCAGGTTTATAAAAATAGGTTACTCAGTTTATTCGGAAAATCATAATTAGAATTGTTATAAATCCTAACCTGACCATGAAAATATCTTGGATATGTGTTTAACTGAAAGTTCACTTACATTTGCGCAAGTGCTGAACAATAGGTTTACTCTACGGCAGAGGAAGAGAGCCAAACACCTATAAATGTAGAGTGCTGCAAGGATACCAAGTGGAGGTCAGGCTGAAGAGGGAAATACTTATATTCCGGGGCTTTGTTCCAGCAAGATACCCCTTCAGACTTAGAAGTCAGGTTTCTCATCAGCTTCTTCAACCTAAGAGTAAACGCTCCACCTGAAGTCACATTCACATCTTCTTCATGGGACCTTTTCTTGGCTTTCTCTCTCCTGTTATATATATTTGATAGATCCTACAACCAAATAGAATTCCATGGGAACACAACCAAATTCTCTCTCGTTAAAGAGATCTAAGCTCTGTATGAGTCCCCTATCCGAAAAATAGTGGTCCATGGATGTTAGTACAGCTTTTATTGTGATGATCTCATTCCTGCTTTTCCTAGTAACCTGGAGTTCCTAATGGACTGTAGAGTAATTGCCATCCACATTAGAATAACGTGTTTTTTCATCCGTATTCTGAATCCAATGTCAGAGAATACTTGCACCTTTGAGGATGATTCAAAATTCTGAACACAATGTGGGACACGTCTATTGGCACCACACATCATAAGGCACCTATTACAAAGAGTACATGATTCAATATCCTGAATGCATTGCTGGACCAATCTACTGGCAACACACATAAGAAGACACCTAATAGGAAGAGCACATCTTGAATGCCCCATGGGACAAGTCTATCGGCCACACACATCACAAGACATCTACTAGGAAGAGCACATGATTGAATATACTGCATGCACCATTGGGCCCGTGTATTTGCAACCCACATCAGAAAGCACCTACTAGGAGAACACATGATCCAATATCCTGAATGCAGCATTGGGTTAGTCTATTGGCAAAGCACATGCGTAGACACCGACTTGGATAGCACATAATTCAAGACCCTGAACATACTGTGGGAATAGCCTGCTGTCAATACACAGAACACGACACCTTTAGGAATAGCACATGATCAATACTTTGAGTGCTCTGTGAGACAAGTCTACTGGCAGCACACATCAGAAGACACCCACAAGAAAGAACACATGGTTTAATACCCTGAATGCACTGTGGGACCAGTCCCCTGTCATCACACACCTGACTTCCCATAAATTGGTAATCTCGTTATATGAGGATGACATAGTGCTGTTTTTAAAAGAGCCACTTGAGTACTTAAACCCAGTGATGTGACAGGTGATTAATTACAATTGGGGAATTTTCCATTTTTAGAATCAAACACGGGAAACCAGTGATCTATCATCGAACTAGAGACACTAAGGCCTTCACTGACGATTTTGGATTTAATATTAGATATTTGGGAATTTATCTCGTGATTCAGATGTACTCTTCTGGGAAAATGATGGTGGATGGTGGATGCCCTTAAAGCTCAAGTGCAGAGTCGTGCAGACTCCTCTGCTTATTTTTGAATATTCCTATTGATCTGTTGGATTTTATTTTTACACGCCTTTGTGGCATTATTGGTGGAATTCCTCTGGGCAGGAAAGCAGGCTAGGTGAACTGGGCTAGTCTATCACAACAGTATGAGAAGGGTGGTCTGGCACTTCCAGATTTCCCATTTAACTGTTGGGCGGTCCGGGACCATTTTCTAGCCCGCTGCTATGCAACACTGCCCTCCCCCCCTCCCCGCCCCCCGGCCACGTGTACAGATAGAAAGGGCACTGGCTGCTCCAGCTCTACTTCTAACGGTAATTATTGAATATATAAAACACAAACCATTAGTGACAAATGTTGTTTCTGTGTGTGCTTGTGCAGTGTGGTATAAGATAGCTGACGGATTGGGAGATGAAATGTTGTTCTCTCCACTGATACCAGCAAGATGTGTTCTTGGAAGAGGGAATACACATGAAACAACGTATTTAAACCTAGTGACTAAGGTTAGCATAATCACGTTGGGGAATACTATTTGGATGGGAAATTTCGATCACTAGAGACATTTAAAGGGAACGGTGGGATTACACTGCTTGATATATCTATGTACTTTTTAATAAGGAACACGTTTAGGGGATGTTTCCCCTCCTTTCCGGATCAGCCGCCCATCTAAGCTTTCCTGCATGATGTCATTAATGCCCGATGTGAGGGTAGATCATTAATGCCCGATGTGAGGGTAGATTGGTCTCACAGATATATGGTAGAATGATGTCTGAGGCCCAACGGAAGGCGGACGTTTGCAGACAGACATGGTAGAATCGTTTGGGAATTAAATGTAGGAGGGGGAATAGTCGATATAATGGGTCAAACCAAGAGCATTACCCTGAATGTCAGATACAAATTATCCATTTTAATGATATTATCTGGCAGCCTTGCACAAATGTGAGATGCAAGGCTACTCCAGTGGATGTTGTTAATCTGACGTGGACTTGACCCCCTTATTATGGGAGAACAAGTTGGGACCTCTGCTGAAAATAGCAGCATGGCTGGATGACATTCCTTATTATTTTGATTTAGATGTTGCATGTATGTGCACGATGCCCTGGCATGCTCGTCCCCCTGATGCATGGGGTCTTTACATGCAATACTTGCTGTCTATGCTGAGTTTGCTTTCTGCTGTCGACCATTGAACATTGTATATGTCCATAAACTATCACAGCCAACTCGTTCCTTGTACAATTCAGTGTTTGCTGTCAATGTAACTCTGGGCACTCTGGTGTTGTTTTATGGATGTGGAAAAATAATTTAAAAAAAATACAATTTAAAATAAAATAAATAAGATACGTCCAACGACACATACTAGGAAGAGAACATGGTTCAAATTCATGAATGCACTGTGGGACTAGTCTGCTGTCAGCACACATCTGATGACACCTACGAGGAACATCAGATCATTCAAGACCCTGAACCCACTATCGACCAATCTGCTCTCGAAACACATCCGGCAACAGCTACTAGGAAGAGCACATGATTCAAGAACCTGAACACAGTGCGAGACCAGTGTACTGGCAACACACATAAAACAACACCTACTAGTAAGAGGACATGATGGAAGATCCTGAACACACTGCGAGGCCAATATGCTGACAACACACATAAAACAACACCTTCTAGTAAGAGGACATGATGGAAGATGCTGAACACACTGCGAGACCAGTATACTGGCAACACACAAAAGACAACATCTACTAGGATGAACACATGACGTAAGATCCTGAAAACACTGTGATACCAGTATACCGGCAACACACATAAAACAACGCCTACTAGGAAGAGCACATGATGCAAGATCCTGAAAACACTGTGATACCAGTATACCGGCAACACACATAAGGCAGCACCTACTCAGAAGAGCACATGATGCAAGATCCTGAACACACTGGGAGACCAGTATACTGGTAACAACATACAACAACACCTACTAGGAATATCACTTAATGCAAGATCCTGAACACACTGCGAGACCAGTATACTGGCAACACACATAAAACAGCACCTACTAGGAAGATCACATGATGCAAGATCCTGAACACACCATGAGACCAGTATACTGGCAACACACATACGACAACACCTACTAGTATGAGAACATGATCCAAGATCCTGAACACACTGTGAGAATAGTATAAGGCAACAAGCATAAGCCAACACCTACTAGGATGAGAACATGATGCAAGACCCTGAACACACTGTGAGCGCATTCTGTTGGCAATGCACTTCAGATGGCACCAAACGAAGAGAAGCACTGCAGTGAATACAATGTTGCACCCTCTTCATCCAAGGCAGCAGTCTCTTGCAGTTGGCTCTGTGTGCAGCCTCTTAATGCGCAGTGGTTTTTACTCGAAAAACTTACCAAAATCAAGATCTAGTCTGCTGTTAACCTTGTAAAGCAAATTAAATGTATTGTTCATAAGTAATTGGTATGAAGATAAAGGAAGCGTGATTGCCTATTGTGCTAAGCAAAGGTATACAACCACATATTAGCACTGCAGTAATTAAGTTTAAAAAAAGGCTTCTTTGTTCACAAAGGAACAGAAGTGGGGCTGAGGCATTCACTTATCCAATTTGTATTCCTCGGAGGCCACCCACTTAAGTCCACCCATTATCTCAGTTGTACAACTACAATAGCTTGAATAATATGAAGGATTTCCAAGCCCTATATTTGCTCATAATAGGGGCATACATTCAACATGTGCCATTCATTTGCTGGCAATGGGTAGTCAAACTTCAAAATATTAGCAAAGGTAAATGCCTCTTGATTTTTCATTTTGTATTTGTAAGTGAGCAGACAGTACATAAGCGTGTGTGTGAGTATATATGGGGTAATTTTGTTTGAGGAAAACTAAACATTTGAATGGCTTAAGGACATTGGGCCTCATTATGAGTCCGGTGGTAGCCGTGCCGGTAAAAATGGCAGGCTGCCACTGGACTCGTGGGTTTTACCGGTTCCGGACTTGCCAGAATCACCAGGGCATTGCAGCCCCAGTGGTCCGGTAATTCCGGAGCCGGCATTCTGCTACTCCCCATTCCCGTGAACTCCCATATGACTCCACAGGAATGGGGATAGTGGAAACACTGGCACCATGTGGTAATGGTGCCAGTGTTTCCACGCCGGTGTGTGGCCGGTGGCTTTACGCCTGCCAGGTCAGACCTGGTGGGTGTAACACCACACAGCCACATAACTCAGTTAGCCGGTCCAGAAACAGTGCCAGTACGGTTTTACTGGCACCGATACAACTGGATTGGCTAACTCGTAATGAGGCCCCAGCTTCCCTGAAACTATGGTGTAGACCTACACCTAGAAATAACATAGTGAGAGCCCCTTTTGATACATTGAACCCCTTAAGTGCCAAGGACGTGTATGATCATCCTTTTTGCATAGACTTACATAATAGCCTGGCAGTTAAAGGGTTTGTGAGGAAAAAGTGGTAAAGGAGAGAATTAGATTTTATCAGGAGAAGTTGGGAATTGACTGACTCTGAGTAGAGAGCTGCTATTGCAACTCTCTGCATGAACTAGAAAACTGGGTATGTAACCATAAACGCTCCCTGCACAGTGAGAATTGGAAATGTATGTTTAGACTTCTCCATACCAATGACAACAAAGAATTCTGGTCTTACTATCGGCGCCACACTTCCGAAAAAAAGTGCTAAAGAATTAAATCCAATTATGGAGCCAGTATGGCTCACTCATATGAAAGCACTATACCATGACAAAGAGCTGTTCAAGAAATTAGGGTAACTAAACCTGTGGCAAAATTAAGCCTTGCATTCGACAAAAAAGAGAGCCCCAGGGCCTGATTCTGTACCTAATGTAATCTACAAAACCAATCCAGAGTTTTGGGAGAGTGTCTGGGAGAACTGGTTTAGGAAAATAATAAGTGATGGAAAGATTCCTGAAAGCTGGTGGGAGTCCATACTTATCCCCATATTTAAGAGAGATGAAGTCTTTGACCTTGCAAACTACAGACTTCTGGCCATACTGGATGCCAGCTCCAAGATATATGCTTCCCTTCTTCTGAAGGGGCTAGGGAATTGGGCAGAGACCTGTGGTAGATTAAAAACATTTCAGAAGGGATTTAGAAATGTGATTAGCACAGTCTATACTGTTTGTGCATTGCAATATATGGTATCTGAGATGGTTGCTTCTAAACACAGGCTATACGCTTGCTACGTAGACTACACAAAGGCTTTTGACAAAGTCTCCCAACCTCTTCTCTGGGCTAAATTACAGAAATGGGGACTGGACCCCTCGCTTCTTTATCTCATACAAGCTTTATATCATGACACCTCAGTAGTAATGAGAATGAATCAAGAGGGAGGAGTCGCGGCTAAATGTAACACCAATATCGGATTCAAACAGGGATGTGCCTTATCTCCTCTGTTGTATGACCTGTGCGTTTCGGACCTGGAGGAGAAAATGGTAAACATCGTAACTCCCTTCCCAGAATAGGATGTGTGCAGGTTCAATGGATAATTTATGCGGATGGCACTGTACTGGTAGACTGCACACTAGTAGGGTTGCAACGCTCCAAAAAAGCACTACAGGCATATGCCATTGAAAACACACTTATGATTAATATAAGTAAGACCAACATCAGGAGGGAAAACATGAGGGAAAAGTCCATATGTATGGAAACTAAATACTGTACCTCTATAAATAGTGGAAAGATACATTTATCTGGGATTTCCAGTCTTTACACACCCCAGCTCCAGGAACTATGAAGAATATGTAACTAATAAAGTTATGCGAAAGTGGTATATAATCGAAAGATTTGTTAAGAAACGGGGAGAGATAATATGGTGGGCCTGTGTTGTAATATGCATATGCACGGGCTCGCGCATAGGCACACTGGTGGAATGTTGATGCACGTTCAGCAATCAACATTCCACAGTGGCCGTTGAGCGAGGGGAGTCGGAGCTTGTGGCTGTGGGGTCTCGCCAATAAAGAAAGATAACTATACTTACCTGTGTCGGATAGATTATGTCATTGGCGACGAGGATGGGATCTTGACGAGACCCTGTCCCACGTGTGTGCGGATCGGCTGTGTGGCTCCCCATCGGCTTGGGCGCAGTCGGCGTGGACGGGGGCCGACCGGCGCTGGATCGGTTGCAGCGGCTTCTGCGGGCTTGAACCGGTGCAGGGCCGGGCGGGAGGCTGTCTTGTGCAGGAGCGGAGGGCGAGGAGCTGTGGGCTGCTGCCGGCCCGCTGCGGAGTCTGCGTGCGCCCAGTGAGGAGCGGAGGGCGAGGAGCTGTTGGCTGCTGCCGGCTCGCCGCAGGTGCCTGGATTTGTTGAGGAGCCGGGCGGGCGGCTGTTCGGTGGAGGAGCGGAGGCCGTGGCTTTCGGTTCCCCTGGTTACGGCGGAGTGGCGAGGAGCAGTTGGCTGCTGCCGGCTTGCTGCGGAGTCTGCGTGTGCCCTAGTGGAGGAGCGGAGGGCGAGGAGCGGTTGGCTGCTGCCAGCTCGCCGCCGGTGCCTGGATTGGTTCGGGAGCCGGGCGGGCGGCTGTTCTGTGGAGGAGCGGAGGCCGTAGCTTTCGGTTCCCCTGGTCGCGGCGGAGGCTGCGTGTGCCCCAGTCGGGGTCCTGCTCCAGGTGGATCGGCCTGTATGCGGCAGTTGGCTCCGCCCCCGACAGCGTGTTTACGCTATCCGGCTTAGCGTGGGCTGAGTCCAACGAGGAGGGGCCGTGGGGACGCCTGCGCCGCTCTGCGCTGTCGGGGGTTGTGTCACAATACCTGGCTGCATATCGGAGAACACCTACCATGCTGACGGGTAGATCTCCATTTGAATTAATGAGGGGCAGGAAGGCAGGCACAATGTTGAGAACCTTGGCTATGGGGGGCGGTGGTCCATGTGATATGGATTTGCGAGCAATTCATCGCAGCATTTTAGAGCGCCAGCAGACCATGGGGTCCTCACAAATGAGTAGGAAGGAGTTGAACGTAAAGCCTGGGGATCAGGTGTACATAAAGAATCCTAGGTTAGTTCATAAAGGATACAGCACTTTTATGCCCTTAAGGAAGGTTGTTAAAGTTGGAAAAGGGTATGTGCACTTGGAGGATGGATCTGTGTGGAGTAAGAGGCGAGTGGTGGTGGATGGATGCAGACGTGTGGTCAGGGAAGGTGTGGAATATGAGGAGGAATCACAAGAAAATGCACTGGATTATAATCCTGTGGTTTCGCAACCCTTCGGGGGTGAACAGCAAGAGGGTGTACCACGTCCAGGTCCTGTTGATCCACAGGTCAATGTGGAATTTCAGTCTGCTATGGATCTGCAACCTAATGAAGTTCAACAAAGGGGTCGTGTGGGTAGGAGCTGTGGACGACCCATAAGATTTAGGGATTATGTTTGTTAAGAGTGAAGCACATTTAATATTACCCATGCTACTTGTATGGATACAGCTTTAAAGTAAGTTGGAATATGACATGTCATGTGATGTTGTTTTCATTTTCCATGTTCGGAAAAAAAAAAAAAAAAAGAAATTGTTTGTGGGTGCCAACATTTTTATCCAAGGGAAGAGGATATGTTGTAATATGCATATGCACGGGCTCGCGCATAGGCACACTGGTGGAATGTTGATGCACGTTCAGCAATCAACATTCCACAGTGGCCGTTGAGCGAGGGGAGCCGGAGCTTGTGGCTGTGGGGTCTCGCCAATAAAGAAAGATAACTATACTTACCTGTGTCGGATAGATTATGTCAGCCTGCTTGCTGTATATACATCTAGCATAGTCTCTGGCAAAATGTATGGCCTGGAGCTTTTGGCAGAACAGCAATTTAACTGGTTTGAAGCACCAGAAGGGAAAATACTCAAATCCATTCTAGGAGTACCTAAATCCATTCTGGAATAAGACATACGTTGTAAATCAAGCTTCCGATCACTACGCTCCTGCTGGAGCATCAAGTGCAGCAAACTATATCTCTCATTTATCATGGCACAAGGAGATGGAAAGACATTTGACTCATTGATGTTTGATAGATACCAAAGTACTTATCTGAACTCTTTCTTAATTGCAGTGAGGAAAACAGCTGTTAACCAGTTCCGCAATATCGATCTAAGGGTGGAAATGAGCTCTGATACAGTCACAGACCAGTTAGACCCTAATGTATGGCAATGGCTTAAGACTAAAACATCAGTTTGGGGCAGATCAACCGCTATAGCGTATCTGAATGGGAAACAAGATACTACGAATACAGCAAGCAAGCCTTTCCCCTAAACAAGCCCTGCACTTACATGACGAAAATCTGAACTACCGATCTGAGAAGATTTATGTATCACATGCCTTTCAATGTACTACCCACATACAAATATTTTTGGAGAATGGTCGAAAATACCGTACACAGAGAGAGCCTGTAGGCTGTGCAAAGCTTCTGCAGAGACGGCGAGACATGGGCTGACACAGTGCTCTCAATTACAAGAAAAAAATCAAAAGGGATATCAGAACTATGTGGGGCATATGTCGGACATAGCAAATGATCAATTCGGAAGTACTTTCAAAGGAGCTACCTCGGTGGTGGTTACTGGTGCAGCATATAACGTCTGGAAGGTAGCCGTGGAAATGATAAATGAGGGCTATCGTACATAATTTAGATGTCGCCTGTTGTATGAAAGATGAGAGTGGAATGGTTGGGATATAATGTAAATGATGTATGCACATTATTGCAAAGTTATAGGAGACATATGAAAGATATGTCCCCGTTTTAAACATTTAATATGGATTTTTATGTGTATAACTAATGGTATCAATTTGATAAGTTTTGGAAATATGTATATCTGTTTTCCCTTGTGCTTGGTATTTTGTATTTGGCATTTTGTATTCTGTGTTTTGTTGATAAATGTGCGTCTGGTTTAAATATTTAAACAATTGCACAATAAAAATAAAATTAAAAAAGATGAATGTATGTGCATGTGTCTATTAATGGATCCTGTATAAATGGTAATTGTCAAAGTAATGCTAGTCAATAGAGCCAGAATTGCACAAACAAAATGGATAAAGGGGCTCAATCATTGAGACTTTAACAAGAAGCCCATAGTGAACGCCTGTGGTTGCAGCTCACAGAGGTGTTTCCACCAATTTTAAGCAGCATTCGTATTTTAATGGATGATTAAGCAGTGCAATGTGTTCTCAAGGATTGTGACATCCCAGGAACCTGCCATACTTAGTGGCTGTGGTACCCCTAGCAACCTTCTGAGGTGCATAGCACATCATGAAAACAAAAACTGGGCTTTATTTTCGTTTCACCCTGCTTGAAGGCCCTGCATTACGATTACACACACACTATAACCCTTTCCCCCACTGATCTTGTAGTTTTTTTGTTTCCAGCAGAAATGCTAATTTATGTCTTGGCATTTGGCTTTATACCATGCTCCTCTACCATTTGCATGCTCTCCAGGCACTCTTGCAGATCTGAAAGAGATGGAGTGTATGTGGCTGAGGTTAGTGGGAAAGTGAAGGGTAACTTTTCTCTTGCGTTTACATGTGCAGTCCGGAGGTTGCCTGGCCTCGGTGGTGGGAGGGGTGTCAGCATCTAGGTGTGTGCGTCGAGAGTATAGAGGCATTTGTGTCTGAAGGGGTGCCTTGTGTGCCTGTGGTGCTAGAATGCATTGGACTCGTATGGAAGTTATTTGAAGATTTGTAGTATCTTATATTTGATGTCTGTTGGGAGTGCTGATCACTTGGTATCTGTGGGTGGCTTAGCAGTGTGCATATTGTGTTTTGGAACATGCAGTTGTAATACATTAACGGGAAAAGTGCAATTGAAGACTGCATGCTTATCAAACATGGAAGTATCATAGCTCACTGTTCTGAGTTATTGAGGCTTGACAAACAATGTGGCAAGATTGGACTTCAGCTTCTACAACGTTACTTTCCAAATGATGCCCTAGAAGGATACATTGGTCTGATTTCTGTAGTGAAGAGAGTCTGGAATAGTTCAGGCAGAAACAAAGGTGATCCCATAACAACAGACTGCTTGATGTGGAGAGAATGTGACTTTGTCCCAACAAAGGTATACCACTGGATGAACTAAAACATGAATTGTGGACCTGGAGATAATACTGAATCTTTGACATCCTTTGTCACCTTCACATATGGAGACCTGAAAATCATAGCGATGTGCAGGTATGTGAGGAACACAAGTAAGCCTGAAATGACACTTAGCGGATCATAACATAGAATCACACGAAAAAGGACTTATGAAGCAGACCAGCCAGTGGTATTTGTGAGTGCACCTTAGATCTACTGGTTGTACAAGGGATCATCAGCCTGCACTTCACAAGCTTGACATTTGTCAGCACCAAATCAGTAATTCAGCACTAACCCAGTCATTCTTCCAAGGAAGATATATTAAGGTCCATTAACTTGGGTAATAACAGCATCTATTGATGCAGCAAGTAGAAGTGGGAGGAACCAGCATGAAGTCATACGTACAGACATGAACATGTTATGAGGAAATACCCAATTACCTGGTATTCATAGGCATTTGCAGCTGAATTTGGCATACAATGCAAAGACCTGAACATATGAGACTGTCCCTCGCATATGTCTGGCTACATCATCATGCATAGGATGCATCAGAAAATGTCTGTGGCACGTGACGATGCACATGGTATATGATGGCTACATCTTCTCATTTGAGTCTCCAGCTTGCTTATGGTGACCATACCAGGGATATGAAACATTGATTTGCATTATATGTATGATAGTTTAGTTACAGCGCAGAGTATATATTGAATATATATGTATATGAAAATTGCATGAATGAATGTACGATTAGCACACATAAACATTTCCAGCTAACATTTAATTATAAAGGGTACACTTTAATGTGATGTGAGTGAAATCTGCTGCCTTCCACAGTTATGTCGCATTACTCATTTAGTGCTCTATGGCTGAAACAGTACCATTACAATGTGATTTTGCTAAACCCTTGGCACGCAGACAGAACGCAGCCTCTGGTCCCCTGAAACGTCTCTCCACACACAAAGCCCCATCAAAATCAGACCAAATTCTCAAAGATGTTCATTATATGCACACGATATTCAAGAAAAAAATCTGAAAATATATTTAAACATTTAAATGCAAATTTACAGGAAAATGTTGAGTGATTACCGAGCTCTGTGGTAGGTATCACACTTTAAAGGGGCTCATTACAAGTATGGCAGTGTGGGAACAAATTGGCGGTAACAGAATTACAGCAGCAATAATTCCAACAGCAGTAATTCCGGCAAAAAAGCCCCATAGAGTCGAATGGACTCTAACAAAATGGGGATCTACACCGCCACCACCACTTGTAATTTGCCCGTAATTCCGCCAGACCAAGTGGCGCTAATGGTAATTTAGTTTGGCGGTATTCCGGTGCATTTAATGCCAGAACATTGCCCAACTCGTAATGAAGCTGTTTAACAAGATTGTTGGCATGTAGAGAAAATGTGATAAATGTTAAAGTAAAGTACCTTAATGATACATAATAAGGATTTACTCAAATGCAAATTCAACATAAAACTATAAATAGTTTGCTTTATTAGAGTATGTTTGAAATCTGATAATTTATTTAAAATGTTCATGAATAATTTTAACTTTTAATTAAAAAGTAAAAATACACCATAGGGCAGATAGTTAATGCCATATTTGGCCAGCATATGTGACCTTTCCATATCCATCGCTCATGAGCTATTAATCATGCACTTTATTCAGGAAATCACACAGTAATTAGCTTCTGGGATTCGTTCGATTTTAATTTATTTTTTTCAGAAATCTGTAATTAATTATTATGCATATTGTAATCGTCAGTTACTTCATTGTGGTTGTTAGACTTATCTGATAAGTATTTATACGATGTCATAATTACATACATGCATGGTATTAAGCTAGTTATCTTTGATACTGCTTTCAGTATCGTATTCCATGCAGCTTTCATCAATTATACATCATGGCACTGTGATCCTCTGGATACAGCACTGATTGCCTCTTAAGTAACCAAATATTCATTTGTCCCTTGCCGTACCTCTAAATGTGCAGTGAATGTGTGAGTATCCACAAGCGATGTTTTGAATATTTTCTTAGTGGTGCAGGACTACCTCATGGACTCTGATGTCGTGGGGTATGCTGATGACTTGCCTCTCCTTGCCGAACACTCAATGTCCTCCAAGCCCAGCTAAAGGCAGCCAATCATTACTGCATTATGAGCAGAGTGGTGTGCAACAAATCCAAGTCCAGGACAGCAGTATTTGAGGCACAAAGATCTGGAACAAGACAGATAACTTTCACTCTGGATGGCACACCTTGGGAGAAAGTAGCTGGCTATCCTTACTTGGGGGTTATGACAGCTGCAAATGTACATTCTCATTCCCACATTTCAAGCATAAAGAAAGTCTGAAACCTCTGGAAAGGTGACTACAATACTGGTTCACAGGCAAGGGAATATCATATACCTGCAATTGAAGTCTGTATGTTTATCAAACACGGAAGTATAATAGCTCACTTTTCTGAATTATTGAGGCTTGACAAACAATGTGGCAAGATTGGACTTCAGCTTCTACCACGTTACTTTCCAAATGTTGCCCTAGAAGGAGACATTGGTCTGATTTCTGTAGTGAAGAGAGTCTGGAATAGTTCAGGCAGAAACAAAGGTGATCCCATAACAACAGACTGCTTGATGTGGCCTGGAGAGAATGTGTCTTTGTCCCAGCAAAGGTACACCACTGGATGAACTAAAACATGAATTGTGGACCTGGAGATAATACTGAATCTTTGACATCCTTTGTCACCTTCACATATGGAGACCTGAAAATCATAGCGATTAATCAAGTGGAAAGCAATACGAGGCAATTGAAGACTGCCTGAAAGAAACATTGAGAAAACAACCTCTTTGACAAGGTTTGACATTTGCATGGCAGACTCATTCCAAACAAACTTAACTTAGAACATTATCAAGTCCACAGAAGGGGTAACCTTTGGCACTTGCCAAATGCAATACAATTGCAATGGTAAGTAATATAAAACGATGAAATATATGCAAGGACAAGAGGTGTACATATGTGGGAGATAAAACACCTGCAGAACTTTCTATTGATCTGCCAATAGTGCAGCTCACAAAGAGAGTGACTAATAGCTCATTAACTGAAGTGTGAAGGTGCAGACAACACTCAGGATGGCATGCCCCGCCGCCTTTGTGATTGTGATCCAGCGGTAATGAGGATGGTGCTCTTCTTCTTAGCATCCACTTGGAAGATCTGATCCAGATCCTTGATCATCACTTAGTCTCATACAGAGTGATTTTGTTGGTAGGGATGTTCTTAAGAATTAGACGATTGCAGCTCCGACTAGAGAAACCTGTGAAGGGGACAAAAGATCTTCTCCTCTTGCTATCTAATGTAGATGGAATAGATCTATCCAAGTTATGGGCAGTGTTGAGACAATCTCTGTTCAGAGAATAATCAATACTTGTATATTTTAATTTGGTGAATTGGAGGTTTTTTAAATGTTTTATTTAAGCAATAAACCTCGATGGGCAGAGGTTTTACCAGGCCAGGTAGTGCCCGGGCCACTTGCAAGCCAAAGCGAAGAGAGGGCTTTAACAGGAGACTGGGCATTACCTGTGTGGGTAAAGTCTGAGCACCCAGAGGGGTTTATTGCTATTAGCATCCCAGCATGTTTTACAGGGACGCTAACAGCGTTGTTTAAGTTGAGAAAAGTTGTGATTGACACTTCTCGACTTGAAAAGAAACTACAACTGAAGCTGGCCGCATTGGACTAGGGAGAAGGAACCTACACATAGATCCTGGTCAGTTTCCATTGTGGCCATTGCCACAATGGAGATGCACAGGGAACATCTTGTTTTCCTGGTGATGGTCTGGGACAAGGGGGTGATAGTTAAGGGAGTCTGGGGTTGGGGTGATGCATACTCTTCCGACACTCACTTATGGCACTTGCTCTTCTGATGCAAACACCTAAAAATGACTCTTACTGTACCCGTTCTTACCACACACACACACTCTTACCACTTCCAAAGTTTCCACACATGCACTTAAGACACAAGCACTACTGACACACACTCTTACAACACACATTTTTCAAATGTAAATAAAACACATTGGTGATGTGCGAAGGATGGCATAATACAATCTCTGCTGTGGATGGGGAGTGCTGAGGAAGAGTAGGGGCCGTTCCTCCACACTTGCCTTCACTTTCCATTTTAACCCAGCCTTTGCCGTCCATCGAATTGTGTGCATGTAGGAACTGTAAAAACCTGGTATGTCATACACATTGACATCAAACACTCATATACCTTACACTATACACTCATAACACACTCACACACTCTTATCACATACATTCTACTGCACACACGTATTCCACTGCCTACATATAGAATAGCTAGAAGACATGAGCTAAATGAATGCATATGTTCTACATGAACTCAAGATGTACATGCATGAAATGTACATTGCATGCATGCTCACTACTATACAAACTGACAACAAACTCAGGGCTAACTTCAGTGTTATTTTTCATTTGTCTAGAAGAGGTATGCAAGAGGTAAACTGTGTTCACGTATACACGCATATGGCAAACACTCATACTACATACACTTGTACAACATAAAATAATATGCTCTACATCAAATTCACTGCAAAAAAATCTGTCCTTAAACATAAATAACCTTTTTTAAATAAGAGTTAAGTTAAATCTCACAAAATGTCAAGTGTACAAAGAGTGGGAATAATATAGTTATGGCACCAACAATCACCATGCACCACTACAAATTGAACCATAAAACTCAGGAGTGCAAACACTCACTTTATACCACTGCAGGGTCCATCAATTACATATCTTAAGTGAGTGTAAAGGTTGGATCTTTAGTGGTAGAGAGTGAGTGACTATACTTTTGAACTGTATGGTTGAATTTATAGTGGAATACAGTGAGTGTCTGTATCTTATCTATATTGCTCCCTCTCTTTGTAGACTTTAACCATTTCTTGGATTAACCTTAGCTCGTGTTTTGTTTTGGAAAGTGTATAAATTACATACATATTTAATGTGTTTTTTTTTTTTTTGTATATCATCATTAATAATGTAATCATCATTGAGCCATAAAAGCATGTCTCAAATCTATTACATAAGAACATTATATACAGACAAAATTTCATTATAACAATTGTAAAAAAATACACAACATAAACGAAAACAATATTTACTGGATGTAAGCATCAATTAAAGGAATACAATGATAACGTGCAAGTGCAAACCCCATTGGTCATTCTCTTCAGAACATCTTGATGGCAGCTACTGTATTTAGATCATGGACAGCAAGAGGGCCGCTTAAAGAGATTACTGACATTTAGGACCATTCCATACCACAGCCTTGAGAAAACAGAATCAACAAGAAGGCGGCTACTTCCACTCAAATAATCACCTTTATGTACTGTCTGTGTCTTAATCAGAGCGAGTTTGGGGCATAAAATTGACTAAAACAGCATGATCATTATTCTTAAAGGAAGTGACTTAAGCAGATATTTAAAACAGTACGTATTGCTATTTTTGTCAGACTATTATAATGTCAGTTCGTTTTGTGTTGATGTGTCTTCTAAGCCAGGCTAGATGCAGAATTGTTGTGACAAAAAAACACTATATTTAAGTCAGCTGTGTTTTTACAATACATGATTGCCAGGGGTGTCTGCTGTAAATTCTCTGATGTGAACAGTGGCAGGATTTGCCTCTTTCTCAGAACCTTGTGCCCTAGACAGAGTGAAAGGAAATGAATGAGTGTCTCCTCAAGTGCCCCACAGATCCTGCACTCAGGGCCAAAAGAGGATTGACAATTTTTTATTGCATGTTTTAACATGCTGTTGCGAATCTAATCAGGAGAGTGTGTGCTAGGCACAGGCTTATGATGTCAAGATATGTTCTAAGACTGTATTTGTGCTTAGTTCTTAAATATGACCAACCGGTTTGATGACATTGAAAAGAGTGCTTGTCATGAAATGATATATTTAAAACCATCAGGCAGTTGATATTTCAAAAAACAAATCCAAAATAGTTCTTTTTTTTCAAAAGGCAGGCTTGACTTCCTTCTCTAGGATGCTGTGGAATCACTTTGTGTATCCTAAAATGTACTTGTGTCACTTCTCGTATGCTAAAATGTAATTGTGCCACTTTGTGATTCATCAAATTGAAATGTCTTGATCATTTGATTCGCCAGATTTCATACATTTGAGCTTGTATATGCTCAATAGTGTTTTAAATTAAGTGCTTTGCTCACTTTTTGGATTGCAAAATTCATAGGCCTTTAACTAATGGGTGAAATGAGAGTAACTGATGCATATAATAGTTCCTATTTGTTCTACAAATATTATTTGTAAACTGAAAGACTGAATGATTTCCATTTGAGTAAGGATGCCTCCATATTTGCTATATGATTATGTGCAAATTGAAGCCTGATTTTTACAAATCAAAGATGTTGCATTGTACTGGACAAACATCCCAGTACCGACAGATCGTTTCATGTTTTAGAAGTAGTCGGTTGTATGTGACTGGACATACATTCCTTTTATTCTGAAGACTGTATTATTGTAGAATTCATTACTTCTGTTCTGCAAATCTGATGCAATCACTCACAATCTTGTTTCATAACTTATATTGATCGCCTTTTTGAAAACAATCATTTAAATAAGGGTCTTCCATACAAATATATGTAATATATCCATGTTTAAGAATATGGAAAATCTGCTATACATTTCATGATATGAAGTGGCATTAAAACAAGTAATGCAATCAGTTTCCAGAATCATGTACATGTCCACATATTCTGCTTCCTGTAATCTATTTTGCCCAACAAGCTACCTTCTTTCTGCATGGAATCATGACAAAGGTGATGTTAGTTTGACAATGGTTTAGTTGAGACATAACATTGTTAAAGGCTAATAGAGTTTCTTCCACACCATTAACAAGTCAGCAATACATCCTGTGTTAGGAATTACCTTTTCAGATGCTTCTGAAGGAAAAATGAACTTGGATACAAATATCTACATAAATAAGTTGGCCAAGAGGAGACACCTTTTGCGCCCATTGAAATTATTTTAATTTGTTTAATTAAATGATGTTAAAACATGTCCATGGGCATTATCACAAAATCAATACATCCAAATGTTCGAATATCTGGATGAAGTGTATATACATCACAAATTACAAGAAGTATTTCTTATCTCTCCGAATTGATTGATTACATTATGTTGTATCTTTGCTGTATTTGTTATCTTTATTTATTAAATGTTGATAATACAATCAAATACAAAGGACTTGAAAATATTCCCTTATTAGGCAACAATGGTTTTCGCAGAGGGTAGGACGGGCCTCCAAAGCCTTTGTGCAAATTTGCTTGAAAATAAATAAATCGAGTATTTTCAACCTAAAAGATCAGGGGTTGTGTCTGAAATATACTGAAAAAACAATCCCCATCTATCACCACTAATCATTGTTGTGATGTTCCCTGTTGCCTTGCTGTTCAATTCAAGCTTAATCTTCATATTGTTCAATTGAGAAACACTTAATTCAAGTAAATTAAAATCTGATTAATCCACATAATCAGATTTTATGATGAACATAGAGCTGTCTTCTTTCAGTTTTTGTAACAGTAATTAGTCCTACTTAGACATGTATTTTCTTTTTTTTATTAAGAATTGGTAATCTTTGTACTTGTTGGTCTACCTTGTTGTTGAATGTAATTGATGCTGAATCTGGTATTGACCTGGTTCTTGGGGAGGACTCAGATTACACTGAAAATGCAATTCCCAAAGTGAAGTTCTAAATAATGCTTGGCATTCCAGTAGTCCTTGAAACATGTTTCATCTGGGTGCTGGATTATAGGACAATCTCTTTTCCAAAAACGCTCTTTCTGCTGTGTTTACAGTGCATTCTGATAAGTTTAAAACTCTGTATCTCCCGGTTTGTTCTGCAATTTTTTGCTTTGTTATGCCTTCCTGCTGAACATATACAGAGCTATGAAGTGATTTTATGGCCTGGTGGATCCCCCAGCTTCCGGTCTCTTGCTACAATATCATAGACATGGACACTTGACTTCTCTGAAATAAATGACAGTGATAGCATGTATAGTGTGTTTCCCCAACATGCCCCATGGCATGACAAGCCATTTAATACCAATGTTTAGTCAAACTTCTCAATCAGTCATCATACATCTTCCTCAAATTCATACACATATTGTCCTTATTCATACATGTGATGCCTATACTATAGCACAGCGACTAAAGCACTGTCTCCATTTTTGGTGTGCAACTGCGAGACAGGCATTGTATCAAGAGAGATGACACAGACAAACAAAAATATAGTTCAACCAAACTTTTTTAATATTCAGAATGGTATAACACCTAACTAATCCTATACTAGGATACCCTGCCTAAAGAAATCTAATGGAACTCTATGTCAGTAAGTCCAAAAGCAAAAAGTCTATCTATGTTAAAAACTATGCTTGCATTTACAACTACAACAAAACTAGTGGGGAAATACTCTCAACCAAAAGATCATTGCTCCAAAACAAATGTTCAAAGAGTGGCCATTTAAGTTCTTCTAATGCTCTCTGGTTCAAGTTCAATACAGTTCCAATGTAACTTCATTTCAGCAAGGACTGAGCAAGCTCAGAAGTTACCTTTTGTAGATTCTCAAGTATCACAGTTCACATCAAAGGGGTTAATCACAACAAAACTTCATAGACTACACTGTAGCCTTGGAACTCCCTTCCCCAAGACAAAGGATCTCCAATTTTAATTCTCAGGGTCCCCTTCCCCAAGAGTCACTTCCAGCAGTTCATTTGTTACCAAACATTCATAGGTTTAGTTCACAAGAGATGATAGGGTCTGTCTAACCCCTCCTTTAGTTAGCTTCACCAATGGTTCATACCTCTTAGTTGCTTGTCAAAGTGCAGTTGTCAGACCATATGGTCAACCTATTACTGGTCACCCAACCAACAACCACATATCTTGCTTGTGATTAGAGTCTTGATGTTAGCAAAGTTACCCCTACGAAACATAATAGTCTAGGTGCAGTTGTCAGAGCACACCGTCCACCCATCACAGGTCATGCAACCATAGTTTCTCATAGCCTATATTCAATGGTTCACAAGTTCAAGTCTTTCACTTTACTTTGAAGATGTCTCTTTGGCAATGATGGTGTTATACAATGTCTTTTGTGCAGGCTCTTGCAGCTACTCTTGCCAAAGTCAGCAATATATACAAGTGTTAACTGTATGGGCTCAGTAGCCCCTCTCAACCCATCAAACTTTCAATGTTGGCCACCTTTCTGTGGTTTGGGTTAATAGCTCCTGTTTCTATGTTCTGCAATCAATATTAGCAATGTGGTAGTACCGCGGGTTCATCAGCCCCTTTCGTTATATTCAATCAACATATTTTGTTCAGATGGAAGACATTAGCAGACAGTTCTGAACATACACTTTCTCCTTTGTGTAACGAGTTGAAATTGAAAATTGCAGTCCATTGTCTTATAATGCAGTAAAATTGGTGGCTGTATATCTTGCGGCAGAATATATCAAATGATCAAGAGAGGAGGATTGTACAGTGAGAGTGCCACAATAACCAGGTATTTGCCCTAGAATGTGTTTCCTAGTCACAAGTGACCAGTGAAGGGAATTAATCATCAGAGTTCAAGTCGAACAGTTCAAGTTAAGAAATGTTTAGACATATTCTTAAGTGGGTGGGGATTCATAAGCATTTGTTATGCCCCGCTGGATGCTACAGAAATTCTAAACTATGGAGGGCACTTGTTTCGACTGATGAACATTAATAAGGAACATTATAAAAAGACTGAGTATGCCATAGAAGGTAAAGGATGACATTGCAAATTCTCGTCATTGCTCCATGCATGCTCCAGTAAGGAACAACATCACCCCCTCATCCTTCTACTTCACACATCAAGAGAGCTTGCCTATTGAGACACCTTTCCCATGAGAATAACGCATACTGAGTGTAATTGAATCATTAAAATGGCTGCCTAACGGTAAGGTACAAATAAACCCAACCCCATCCTCAGCACTCCTGATGTTTTTTGCCCTAATATACTGACTGTAGCGCTCATATGGTGAGTGTGCCTCCTCAGGGTCTCTGCTTCAGCAATCTTGGGATCTCATTTTCCTAGTCCTAGTAGGGTGAATGGTGATGATGAAGGCAGACGTAATGGTTGTACGCCTGTCTTAACGCCTCCATTGACGGTACGTGGGAGTTTCATTGTTTTTGAAGGCGGGGTGGAACAGGAGTTACGTTTTCGCCTCCCGTTTGCCCTCCATCTTCAAGAACAAATTGGTTCATGCCAGCATGCTGCTTTCCAGCAGGAGTAAAACCAATGATTTCCCATGGAAACCGCCTGCATTTTGCAAAAATCAGGCAGTTTCCATAGGAATTAATTGTAAATGCTGCCTGCTATGATACACAGCGGGCTGTGTTTACTCTATTTGCAATTCTGAGTTCTTTTGCGGGCTCTTTATACTTCTCATTTGGACTCTGTGGTGCAAATGATGAAAATTGTCCAGAGGGGACCTGTTTACACGTAAGTGCAAATGAAAATGGTCTGTTCTGGGCAATTACATAATTTTTTTATTAGCTCCTTTGTCATCAAGATTATGACTCCATGCCACAGCAACAATGTCTCAGGCCCATTGCACAGCTTCCCTTTCATGGACATAGTGGGTCTTAGGTGTTTGTGAGAGATGCCCTGCAATTTTCTTTGCTTTTTCAGCTCTTGGCACAGAAACCGACCCTTCACCCATACCACTTTCAATGTCCGTAAACCCTTAAATGCTCAGTGCCTGTGGCTCCTATGAAAACCTTTCCTCCTAGTATTCTTACTCTGACAGCACTAATTATTCTCCTAAAGATTGATCAACACAACACATTGAGAGATGACAGGCAAAGACGTTGCTTGTGGGTTGTCCTATCTGCGTCAATGGTTTGGGCACAAAGGAAATGGGGCAAGGTTGTCTTGTTGGGTATTTTGTATAGATTTGGGGCCTGGCGGTATTTTCTTACCGCCAAAATGAAAATTATTCAGTAATAATCACTCTTTGCATTCAGATTAGATTTGGTATATAGTACCACAGTATACATAAATTATTTCAGCACACAGATACATTTAGTGGTATACTTTATTTTGGTAGGCGTTATTGGTGGTATTTCTGGTGAGCATAATTCCTTTGTTTTATATGTGGCCCCAATATCCAGAACCCCTTATTTTTTTTAGTTTGTTCGTGTGATCTCTAGAGAGGCCTCAGGCTTACATTTCAGGAACACCACATTTTCATTTGGAGTGCCACCATGGGCTGTCCTCACTGACTTATCTACGACAGCGAGCTAACATGTGCTATTCATCACCAACTTTTCTACATCAGTGAACTATGTCCAGGGCCTCTCTTTCTGCTGACTCATGTACCTCCAGCAGCAGGCTATTTCATTATGTTATTATTATGTTCCGTTCAGAAAACACACACTTATATACTGAATGGAATTGTGCACACAGCTACCGCCAAGTCTTATTTTTAGCTACCTTAAAAATGACAATTGCACTGTCTAAACATCTCCCCATATTTTCAGTACTGTAATGGAAGATGCACAAAGAACAGAGAAAAATAAAACACACTACCCGTCTGCTTTCAGATATTTTTGTGTATTATACAATTTGCATTTCAACACGATCTTACTCTTTTTACAGAAATAAATGGAAATTGCACAGTAACAACATTATCTGTAACAAAATGAGAAGAGAGCGGTGAGAATATATTCCATTAGCAACATTAAACATGTTGATAAAACACTGGAATTCCCTCTTCTACTCTGACTGAATAGTTTCGCACACATACACACTGCCCCGACACTCTGTAATATAATTACCAAGCATGTCCAGCATGTAAAATTCTGCGGCTGGTCGCCTTCTGGAAATGGCTCAATGAATTCTTCTTAAATCACCCCAGCAAGGACGAGCATCTGCCGTCACTCAAACCAGGGCTTATTGACTGGAATTCCCAGTCCCTGCAGCAGTGCACTGGGATCTGCTTTTTCAATCAGGAAACTCCCCAGCCACCAGCCAGGTCTTTGTTCGAGCTGTGTAAAAATGTCTTCTAACTCTCTTCTTCCCCGAGATTCATTAGAAAAGCTCTGTTACAGCCTACCAAACGAGTTCAACCAATGAAAATCTATCATGTCCTACCCTCCTTCTCTTGAACAATGGCTTGGCTTATACAGTTGCAACTGTAACAAAACTGATTTCCTGCTTATTCGAGTCTTTGCTTCCTGCAAATAATTTGGACAGAGCACAGATAGAAGCAAAGAGAAAAAAATCTGGATGCACGTTTAAAATGACTTTCAGAGCCTTTCATTTTCCATCTCATTTTGCACTAGAGAACACATTATATTATTAATGAGTTAGAATCATGTTAGTATTGTTAATGAGGTTAGTTCATTAATCCTCAAATGTGTCTGCAACAGAGGAATTTCAGGTGAGAAAAAAAAATACATGCTTTTAACTGTGAAAAAAAATTATTTGCATTTTAGATGTAGAAATCGTTTTTCACTGAATAGCATGTTTTCATTTACATGTCCATGTCACACTGGCAACACATGCCTTGCTGTACCGCATTATAGCAATGCACCAACCCATGCAGTGGTGCTGCATGAAAACAAATTGCTAAATAATCTTACATATTCCCTCCTTTTTTTTTTTTGAATTTGGCTACGATCCAAGCCAATTGGAAAAAAAAAAACCTTGCCCCCCGTTCTCCTTTTAAAATGTATGCGTATTGGGATATCTTTCTCTTCCTGACGTAGTTACTAAGTAACTAAGTAACTTTTTCATTTTTACTGATAGCACAATCAACCATCCACCCATGATTAGCACCAGGACAGCTAAACCCACTATTGAACGTTCCCCCCACGTTCCCCAATTAAATCTTTCCACCTCCATTATACCCAGGTTACTAACTGTAATATTGTTTTTTCTCAGATTCATTTTCATTACATGTCTTTCTTTATGATTCAATAAAAACTCCACATCCGGATCTATTGGAAATGAGTCCCTTTGAAAAAAATTGATATTTTCTACTTGGCTTTCCCAAATATCATTTGTTACGTGAAACAATGTTAACCCTCCAATTGATACAATTGTATCCTTCAGAACCTGTAAGTAAAAAAACATGATTCAAATGTACTATTGTCATGTTCTTTAAATAGGTGCTGACCAACCATTTACCTCTGACCATCTTAGCCTGTGCCAGTTCTTCACTCCCCATATTGCTAATGATCACTTCACATCCTTCTGATATACTTGGGTCAGATTTCAAACCACAAATAGCATCTGTGGCATCAGGAACAAACTGTTTACCTGGACACATATAATTTTGTTCTTTAAATTTGACACACGTTTCCAGGTTTGGTATTAAGTAAACTTCAGGCTCCCATGACTGAAATGCCACCACTTCTGGAGTCTTAATCTTAATAAATGTGTCCCCTTGCCAAAACCCCACGTTGTGTACCCACTTGGTTTGATAAATAAGTTCAGGAGCTACATATGGGATACATAATAACAAACCAATCTCCAACCTTTCCAGGTCCACATAAAATGGCATTGCATTACCCATTTCAAATGCAATTTTTACCTGTACCACATCAATTTCCCTCCTGGTCAATCTTACTATCATTTGATGAATAATATCCTGCAAAACAAAATACAAGGGAACATGTCCTTGAATCAATTGTGAAACTGCAGTTTGAACTTCTCTCATATAATTTGTTAATAGTCTATCAACAGGACTCATTATATTCAATATTTCATTTAAAGTTCTGTCATGCTTAATAATTAGCTTAGTCGCCCGTTGCATCACATTGGCTTGTTCATTTAGAATGATTGCAGTTTCATTTATGAATCTTACTTGTTCATCCAATCCCCCTCTAATCCCATCTAATGTTTTTTGTATTATTTTTAGGTCAACACTCAGTTGTTGCGCTTTAGTACTCAGCGTTCCTACCGAAATGGCATTGGCTGTTGATATTGTGGTACCTATTATGGCTCCAGCTATAGACATTACCAATGATATCGCGAGCATCACCGCTCCTCTTTTTCCTCTCCTCTTCTTAATGTCTGCTGAATTCACAAATGTTTTTTCCAATTGCATCAATATATCTCTTATTGACTGCTTAGAGTCCTCTTTTCTTGTTTCCAACCACTCTTTAGTCTGTTCAATCTTATTTCCGGTATGGTTCAAATGCTTTTCAATCAGAATTTCAGGATTCAATGGTATGTATATATTTTGGAAAATCATCCTTCTATCACTCATGATGAATCCTGGTGCCTCTTCTACCGCGATACCAGATGCTGGTCCAGGTTCAATGACAACCTGTGCTTCTGAATTTTTGAAGATTCCTCTGAATATCATCATCATTAACCATATTGTTGGTGTCATCTTCAATGCTGATCGCTTTGCAGCCTTGGTCTTCGCCCCCCTTCGGTGCTTTTCCGGAATCCGTCCACGTGGGCTCCAGGACTCCATCGTCTCCCGTGACCTCCGTTACAAATATGTTAATATTCTAAATCAAATAGAAAAGAAACAGATTAAGTATATAGCACAATACTAACTTCACCCTTTTGCCAAAAATAAAACATGCGTTGTAAAACATTTCGCCCTTTTTCATTTGCCTTCTGAAATTAAGCATAGGTTATAGAGAACAAGCATACATAAAACAACATTCAATATTTATTGCATTTTCATTCTGCACACCAACTCCATAAACTTCAGCTTCTATTTCTTTTTTATATTGTTTATATATTTACATATATTACAGTGTTTATGTGCCATTATAATCAACCATCTTTATTTAACTTCTCTGTCACTGCCTCCTGACTGTACCCATTTATTTGACCTTTTTGTGTTCAAGGGACTTTATCTGTTTCTACACGCTCCAGATTTTTTATCTCATGTCTTGGATGACATGGCTTGATTTGGTTTACATGCACAAACTGTTCTGTTGCTGTTTAACGTTCAGTCTTTAACATTTTATAAACTACAGGAGAGACTTTATCTATAATTCGGAATGGCCCCTGCCAGGCTGCTAGGAATTTGGAATTTTTCTGTTTACTTTTTCCAAAATGAAATTTATACACCTGTTCCCCTACACAATATTCCTTTACTGTTGACTTTTTATCATAATATGTTTTAGCACTGTCAGCAGCCCTTTCCAGATTTCTCTGTACAAAAGCAAATGCATGTTGTAAATGCTTCCTCAGCTCATCAATGTATTCATGAACTGTAGATGCGCTTACAAGTGTTTGCTCATGTGTTCTGTATAGCAGGTGTTGCGGCAACACCATTTTCCTAGCTGTCAAGACCTCATGTGGGCTAATACCTGTTGCTTTGGCAGGAGTTGATCTGATTTCCATCAAAACCAACGGTAAACGTAAATCCCAGCTGGAACCTGCTTCAGCTACAAATTTCTTTAAAATGTCAACAACAGACCTATTACCCCGTTCAACTCCACCTGAAGAAGCCGCCCGATATGCGATATGTAGTTTCCTTTTCACACCCAGTATTTGCCATACCTTGCTCATTAGAGCACTTGTGAAATGACTTCCTCTGTCAGACTCAATTCTTTGTGGCAACCCAAACCTTGAGAACACATGATTCACTAGCAATGTGGCTGCTGTTTGCGCACTACAATCTGGTGCAGGAATACATTCAATCCACTTTGACATCAAACATACCACACTCAAAATATAACGGTTTCCTCTGCTCAACCTTTTTAAAGGCCCTACATAGTCTATTTGCAAATCTGACCATGGAAGGGTTAGGCCTCTTTTCATTAGTGGAGCTCTGTGCATTGGTGAAGCAGGTTTAAATTGGGCACACACTAGACATCCTCTAGTATACAATTCCACATCTTGGGACACATGTGGCCAATAAGCATAATCTTTTAGTATTTTCAATGTTTTTTGTGAACCTCTGTGGCCTGCAGTTATGGCATCATGTGCATGGTGTAGCATTAGCCCTCTAACTGAAAGGGATACCACCCATTGTATCTGTCCTGTTATGGACTCTCTAACCATGAGTCCATCCTGTAGTCTAATTCATTTTTTATTCTTTAATAGCACCCTCAATTCCTCTTTTCCCACACAATCATCTTCTGTTAAAGGGTTTTGTCCAGGATCTATCAAATGGTTATAATAGATTCCCAAAATTCGATCATTCTTTTGTGCCTCAATCAAATCTTGGTCTAGGGTGTTGTAACTCCATTGTACCACTGATTGTTCTGTCTCCTTTGGTGCTTTAGAACGTGTTACTGCATCAATCTGTATTTCACCCAGTAAATGTTCAATAGGTAGCAATTCTCCCATCACAGCCCCAATTTTAGCCAGGTGGTCTGCCTTATCATTCCCCTCCTTATACTCTCCTGGAGTTTTTAAATGCCTACAGATTTTTCTCCAGTATATTGTCAAATTATTTTCTGACACTAATTTGTCTAAGGCTTGTATCATTTTTCCATGCTTAAGTGGCTTTTTGTTGTATGTAATCATACCTCTCGCTTTCCAGCCAGGTAGATATTCCACAAAGCTATTTCGTGCATAGTCAGAATCAGTCACCAGGACAATTACACTGAATTTATTATCAATTGGAGTAGCAATTGCTTTATAAATGGCTGCCAATTCCACTACTTGACTGCTCCTAGCTCCAATTCTCATCCCTATGTTGGGGATACCTTCACATTTCAACCAGACATTTCCTATTCCTGACACTAATTGTTTATTACTGTCATTTTCAATGTGAAAAGCACAACCATCAACATATACAGTTGGAAAGTCCTTGCATGTTTTTTCATCAAAAGCTTTGTGTGGTGATTGTTCAAACTCCTGTAAATTAGGTTCTATTTCCATTTCGTTTGATGCTTGTTCAGCTGCACAGTCATGTAAATCTGCTAAACCTTGAGCAATTGGGCTCTTTTTATTTTGGCCATATCTCACTTCTACAGGAAAACCTTGTAATGCTAGCATCCATGAAGTGATTCTGGACTGCACTAGATTACCTGACATAATTCTTTTACTCTCTAAGAATTGCAAAGGTTGATGATTTGTTTCAATAATCACCTTTTCTCCCTGAACAATGGGGCGGAAATGTTGTAGCGTCCATACAGTGGTTAATAGGGCCTTTTCACATTCATTGAATTTCATTTCAACTTGGGAAAATGCTTTACTTGCATAGGCAATGGTTTTGTGATTCACATCATGTTTTTGTGATAACACTGCTGACATACAATGTTCAGAAGAACCTACTTCTATAAAGAAATCCCTACCTTTTATGGGATATGCTAAACATGGTGCCTTTACCAGACATTCTTTTAATTTAGCCACATCCTCAGACTGCTCTTTTTCCCATTTCCAGGGCGTATTTAGTTTTAGCAGTTTAGTCAATGGTTGAGTGATTTCAGCATAATTTTCAATGAACTTTCTGTTATAGCCTGTCATTCCTAATAAACTTTTTAATCCTTTCACATTTTTAGGGTCTTTTAGTTTTTGTATGGCCTCTATTTTCTTCTTTTGTGGATTTAGCCCATGTTCAGTTACTTCATGGCCTAGAAAATTCACTTTTTTCTTGCACCATTGTGCTTTTTGTAAAGATACTTTGGCGCCTGCTTTCTGCAATTGGCCAAGAACATGTCTTATTTCATTCATCAAAATGTTTTTTTAAGCTTTCATGTTTTATCAGGACATCATCCACATAAACTATGGTTCCTCTTTCCGCCGCATCAGGCATGGCCTTCCTCAAAAATATTCCAAATTCACTCCCACTATTAACGTACCCGAACGGAGTTCTAACCCATGCGTATTGAGTCCGGTCAAATGTAAAGGAAAATAAATTCTGTATCTCCTCTGACAATGGGACGCACCAATATCCGGAGGTGAGATCTAATGTAGTAAACACCTTTGAACCATGTACCTGAGCTAGGCCCTGATCAATGAATGGCAGTGGCTATCTGGACACTGGTACTCTTTTATTTAACTCCCTCAAATCTGCACATAGCCCCCATTGACCATTTGGCTTTAACACACCTAAAATGGGTGTGTTGGATGTGCTATGGATAGGCCTTATGATTCCTCGTGATTCTAAATTTTTTATAATCTCTGCCAATGATTCTAAACATGCCAGCGGTAGTCTATACTGGCGTACAAATACTGGACTTCTACTATACCCTTCCCGGAAGTGTGGCCACATGTAAATTAGTTATCCCGCAATCATAAGCGTCTTTGGCAAATACATCTTTAAATTCCATAAATATCTTCCTCAATTCGTTTCTATCCTCATTGTTGTCACACACATCCGCTAATAAGATCTGCTCTTCTACCATTTTGGAAAATTCCGGAAAGTGTTCCGGTAGTGGAATCTCGGCGCTTTCCTCTAGCTGTGTGGCTGTGTCTCTTTGTAAAGCTGCCACTTTTAAATGTTTTGGCATGTCAGCTTCCATTTCAATGGGCTGATTTTCCATTTCATTTTCATTTAAATCAAATGTTATACAACTCTCTTGCTAACAGCACACTGTCTCACTTGAATCATAAGGGTACACAGAATGAATTTTAAATATTCCTTTGGGCTGAGAGTCCAGGTATTCTGGCAACTCACCCTTGACATCTACATACTTTTCAGGGATATTTCCAATCACCATTTTATTTAGATCTGCAGTATAATGTGATTTTTGTATGGCCATTCCTAATGTGGAGTTTTCTTCTAAGTGAATATCTTCACAACCCTTATTATTTACCATCATTCTTACAGGCCCTTCACCAATATCTACCAATAGAATGTATTCATAATCCAGGCCTTGCTGTTTTATGGATTCATTCAGGCACACAAATGCATCAGAGTCTTTCATCTGCTGTCCATTTTTGCATTTCAGTGTTATTGCAAACTGTTTTGTAAATGAAGGAATAATAGTATCTTTTCTCATTTGTAGTTCGATTGCATAAGGAACCAGTTGTGCACAATGATAAGCCCTTCTTTTGTCTTCAAATTCAGGTGCCGGCCCACCTAGGCGTGACCATATTTTTTGATTAAGGAAATCTAACACCATACACATTCTGTGCATGATGTCATTGCCCATGTAAAAATCATTTTGTGCTCCACTCACTATCCATACATTATGGTAAATTGTTTTCTGCCCAATGCTAATTTTAAGCATGCATCTGCCTGCAATTCGGTTTTCAAAGTCTTGACTGTCCAACCCAGAAACATATTGGTTTTTAATCCTAAATTTTGGGATTTCCTCCCTCTCCATTATTTTTTGCAACAATTTCTCATTAATGAAGCTCCTCTCCTGTTCAAGCACTAAAGTGGCTTTTATTGTATTAAAACAGTCATTTATACCAACATGAACCTATGGTTGCTCATCTTCCATGTGTATTTCAGCAAGAGTGGTGATGTGTTTTTCTGAATCTGCTTTAGGAGTATTATTGTGTTTGCATATCTTTTCTTTTGAATAAAACCGTAATGTATGCTCATCTATGGTGGTCTGCCAATTTTTCCTTGGGTCCAAGTATATTTGTACAGGTAGTTTTTCATTGTCGCTCTGCATTTTGTCTTGACACATTAATATAACAGTGACACTAGGTATGCAACTATTCTGGAGATATACCTCCACAGCATCATTTGTTTTGGCAACGGTGTGACATTCATTTATGTTGCTGTTTTGTGATTTTATTTTCTTAGGTCTCAATGGTTTTTTGGTTAAGGACCACAGCACTCAATTCACCCCATCTATGAAAGGAGACAATCTTTTCAGGCAATCTGTCCCCATCAGAATTGGAATTTCACAAATAGATGTGATCAATACCTCTTGTTTCATTCTGTGCTTTCCTATTTTTATGTCAACCTCAGTTACACCTATGATGGGCACCTCCTCCCCATTAAAGTTATGCACTGGACCTTGATTTTCCTTCACTGTGATTTGATTCTGTGGGGATCTCCCTTCATTGATACTCTTTACCAGCTCCTTGGACATAATTGTGGTGGCCTGTGCGCCAATGTCAATCATTGCAAATGCTTGCCATTTTTCTTCTACAGTGATGGGAGCATAATACCTGTCCTCAACTTCCTCTAATACACATAAGAAGTGTGAATTCTTACTTATTTCAGGACTCACCTTTCTCAGGCCTTTTTCACTTTTGGCTAAGCACATTGGTAAATGGAAAGACATTTTTCCCTCCTTTTTACCCATTTCTGCGTGAGAGACTTTATTCATTTCTCCATGTTCAGAGGTTTTTTGGAGTGTGGCCACTGTTCGCCTATCCATCCAGGTATCATCAGGGGCCACATTACAACCCTCCAACTGAACATGTGTAACAACATCATTCAGCAATCTATCATTGTTTAATCCTGTGCATTTGTGATCATTTATTGTGGTACCAGCCCTTTCAGCCTCTTCAAAGATATGTGGCTCAAAGAATTCTTCATGTGATTGACATGTACCCTCCTTTTGAGTATTTCCTTTTTCTGCCTGTGTTTGGTCATTGTTCTGAGTGTCCAGGGAATAAATTATAGCATCCCCACTTACTCCCTGTTTACTGGTATTCCCCATGCATGCGTCATTTTTCTTAAATCTGTCTCTTTGTTCTTTTGGGTTTTCAGGTTTCCTTATTTCATTTGTACAAATCTTCAATGTTTGATTTAGTTCTAGGTTAAATCGTACCTCTCTCTTAGAAGTATTTGCACTTTCTGTTACATGTTCATTTACTGGCATCTTTACTTTTAAATCATTAGACATCTCAGAGTCATTATGCGAAATTACATCAGAGCAATCTGTCTTTTTGGTACTGCAGGTATCATGAGTACTTTTCAGAAGAAGCCCCCCGGTCATTGCTATGGCCATCAGCCCCCTCCTTTGATGACAATGTTTGTGCTGTACAAAGCTTCCCTAGTTGTTCAGCTAACATTTTCACTTGGGCCTCAAGGCACTGGAACCTTTCCATCTCTCTAGAATCCTCCCTCTGTGGCCTAGATCGATATTGATTGCTTTCTCCCTGATTGGATCTATTCTGATACCTCTCAGGTGAGTGATTTCTATTGAGATAGTTTCTGAACTCTTGATTCATTTGTGGAGCGGAGCGGGGTGCACCCATCCTTTGGTTGTAGTCCCCTGGTGGGGAATCATTGTACTGACGTGGAGTATAATTCATGTTCTGTCTCATGTCCTGTTTCTCATGTTGTGGGTACTGGCCCCTATGTATATATCAGCAAATCGATGTACATATCGGGTTCTATCCTGATTACCATATATCATGGTGTTGGGTTCAAATTTGCTCTGTGTCCCCAATGTCTGGTAGGGACCATCATTTCTTTGATCTTGATTTTGTCTCTGATTATAGTTCATACTTGACATATCAGGCCGATAGCCTGCCTGGGGCCTATCTCCTAAATACCTAGGACTGATGTAGCTCTCCCTATTACTAGGATCATGTGATTGAAACATTGGTGCAGAGTGTGATGACTTTTATTGATTAACCCTTTGTTCAGGTACCAAATCATTTTTACCTGGACTTTGAGCAGATTCAAGGGACATCTTGGCTGACCTGATTTCCATCACTGTTGCTGAGGGTTCTTTAGATTTAGGTCTAGTATCTTTCATTTTATCACTGTCTTTACCCTGACAATAGAGTACCTCATATAGTTTTGTGCTTTGATGCACAATCCACTCAAGGGACTTATCACAATCAAATTCACGAACCAATTGGGATATGATGTCTTTATGTAGCCCATAGAAGTAGGCGGTTTTAAATTCATTAGAATTGGGGTCAAAAGATACATCAAAGAGAGAAAATGCTCTTTTTAAGTCTTGTAAAAACGGGCGAGGGGATGTATTAGGCCCAGCAGTAAGTGTGTAAGCAAATTTCTTTGCCTCCTGAAGTGACTGGAAAGGAGAAAAATGACGCCTAATTTCTTTTTCAAACTCCACCCATGTCATATTCTGCTGTTCATTTAATCCCCTTATGATGCTGGCCGTCGGGGCATCTAAAGTTAAATGAAAATATTGTCTGTACTGTTCCTTTTCCTTAGGTATCTGGAGTGCTTTAAAAATGTCATGAACCGCTTCTAAGTGATCCTCAATGCAGCATTCCCCTCCTATTTTAAATGGTTTGATCAGAGCTTTAATAGATTTCATTATTTTTATGGGGCTACTTGTTGCAATGCATGGAATTGCACTACTTGGTGACTCAATCCTGGTTCCAGGTGTATGGGATTGGCGGCGGCCCCCAATGGGAGCATCAAATCCCCCAAGGGCGCTGCAACCAAGTTCAGTCACCGGCCCAGTCACTGGAGCACTAGCTCTTTGGGAAGAACTAGAATTCACCTCCACTCCATTGAATGTAGTACCCTGCCGCCTCTCCTGGGACCTGCGAATGCACATTTGCTGATTCTAAGTCCTTGAACTTTTTAAGGAGCCTGTCTGCTTCATTTTGCAGATAGTTGTTTTCATCACTCATTTTACTTATTACCTCCTGCATGTCGCACATTTGCATTTGGCATTCATTGAATTCTTTGTTTCTCTTGTCTCTTTCTTGAATCATTTTAAACATTTCTTGCTCTGCACCTTGGAGATCACTTTCTTTTTCAAAATTTTCTTATTGTAAAATCTGCATTTCTGAAACAATCTCATCGTTATCCTGTCTAATGTGATCCACTAAGGCTTTTAAGTGTACCAATTCTTGCTCACTGTCTTCAAACTGTTTCTTGCTTTTGGACAACTGAATATCAAAATCTCTGCATTTTAATTGCATGTCTTTTTGGCATCCTTCTAATTCTGTTCTTAACATCTCCTCTTGTTTACTTGCCCCATCTAAGTCAGTCTTTAACCTGTTAATTAGCTGGGTATCATTTTCTTGCATTCGCAGGGACCTATTCAAAATTAACCATATTTTGGCGCATAGCCGTATTAAACAGTCTTTCTCTGCACTTTTATCAGCTGCATTCAGTAACCTTGTAAGGAAGACCTGAATTATGCTGCCTTCTGCTAAAATATTGTCTAGTTTTTCTTTCTGCACCTCACCCTGAATGCGGTCATGCCATTCTGAGGTACTGTTTGATGACCAGGTCCCATGTGCAAACAACTTTGCCTTTAAATATTGCACTGGGTCTGAGAATGTGGTTTCCCTTTGTGACATTCTGAAATTCGTTTTTGGTGACACGGGTTCCCTTTAATGTACAGATGGCAGTGTGAAACACACTTGCCACGCCCAGTAGGTGCTCTATGATCACTTTCCCGGCCTGCAACGCACCATAAATATGTTGGGTATTTTGTATAGATTTGGAGCCTAGCGGTATTTTCTTACCGGCAAAATGAAAATAATTCAGTAATAATCACTCTTTGCATTCAGATTAGATTTGGTAAATAGTACCACAGTATACATACATTATTTCAGCACACAGATACATTTAGTGGTATACTTTATGTTGATAGGCGTTATTGGTGGTATTTCTGGTGAGCATAATTCCTTTGTTTTATATGTGGCCCCAATATCCAGAACCCCTTATTTTTGTTTAGTTTGTTTGTGTGATCACTAGAGAGGCCTCAGGCTTACATTTCAGGAACACCACATTTTCATTTGGAGTGCCACCATGGGCTGTCCTCACTGACTTATCTACGACAGCGAGCTAACATGTGGTATTCATCACCAACTTTTCTACATCAGTGAACTATGTCCAGGGCCTCTCTTTCTGCTGACTCATGTACCTCCAGCAGTAGGCTATTTCATTATGTTATTATTATGTTCCATTCAGAAAACACACACTTATATACTGAATGGAATCGTGCACACATCTACCGCCAAGTCTTATTTTTAGCTACCTTAAAAATGACAATTGCACAGTCTAAACATCTCCCCATATTATCAGTACTGTAATGGTAGATGCACAAAGAAAAGAGAAAAATAAAACAGACTACCCGTCTGCTTTCAGATATTTTTGTGTATTATAAAAATTGCATTTCAACACGATCTTACTCTTTTTACAGAAATAAATGGAAATTGCACAGTAACAACATTATCTGTAACAAAATGAGAAGAGAGCGGCGAGAACATATTCAATTTGCAATATTAAACATGTTGATAAAACACTGGAATTCCCTCTTCTACTCTGACTGAATAGTTTTGCACACATACACACTGCCCCCACACTCTGTAATATAATTACCAAGCCTGTCCAGCTTGTGAAATTCTTCGGCTGTTCGCCTTCTGGAAGTGGCTCAATGAATTCTTTTTAAATCACCCCAGCAAGGACGAGCATCTGCCATCACTCAAACCAGGGCTTATTGACTGGAATTCCCAGTCCCTGCAGCAGTGCACTGGGATCTGCTTTTTCAATCAGGAAACTCCCCAGCCACCAGCCAGGTCTTTCTCCGAGCTGTGTAAAAATGTCTTCTAACTCTCTTCTTCCCCGAGATTCATTAGAAAAGCTCTGTTACAGCCTACCAAACGAGTTCAACCAATGAAAATCTATCATGTCCGACCCTCCTTCTCTTGAACAATGGCTTGGCTTATACAGTTGCAACTGTAACAAAACTGATTTCCTGCTTATTCGAGTCTTTGCTTCCTGCAAATACTGTGGACAGAGCACAGATAGAAGCAAAGAGAACAAAATCTGGATGCACGTTTAAAATGACTTTCAGAGCCTGTCATTTTCCATCTCATTTTGCACTGGAGAACACATTATATTATTAATGAGTTAGAATCATGTTAGTATTGTTAATGAGGTTAGTTCATTAATCCTCAAATGTGTCTCCTGCAACAGAGGAATTTCAGGTGAGAAAAAAAAATATATGCTTTTAACTGTGAAAAAAAATTATTTGCATTTTAGTTGTAGAAATCGTTTTTCACTGAATAGCATGTTTTCATTTACATGTCCATGTCACACTGGCTACACATGCCTTGCCGAACCGCATTATAGCAATGCACCAACCCATGCAGTGGTGCTGCATGAAAATAAATTGCTAAATAATCTTACAGTCTACAAATATAATTATTGAACATGATCCGAGTGCAGACTTCTCTTGGTCCACACAGCATTGATATTGATATTTTATTTCTATTGCACTTATATGTTTCAGAGCGTGACAAGGCAAGGGAGGGGAACAGTTGAGAACAAAACAATGATCTTACTAGGCCCAGTGACATTGAGAACGTGCAAGTGCATGGGAGAGGGGAAGGGGAAAAGTGCATGGAAGGAGGGAGTAGTGGAAAGTGCGGGGAAAAGGAGAAACAGATACATCATAATAATAAATAAATACATAAATAATAAAGGCAACAAACAGTGGTAGTGCAGCCAGCAAGTGGTAAATGCTGAGTTTAAGGCAGCAGACAGGGCAGGTCTGATAAGTGCAGGAAGAAAAGGGGGGGCTGTATGGGTACAGATACAGACCCCAGTGCAAGCGGTTGCCCTGAGGCAGTGCGGAAGGGTGGCAGGGTGAGCAGGTACCAAGGCCCGGATGACAGAGCTTGGCCAGGTGCACTAACAGATCAGCAGGGGAGAGGGGGAGTGAAGGCAGAAGCATTACATATGAAAGTAGATTCTTTAACAGCTCCTCCCCCGCATCAAGACATACATGGGATGTCCTAATGACCATAAGCCGCCAAACTCTGCTAAGACTACATGAAGTCAGTTTCAAACTCCTCCTCTGCAGGGCTTCCTATTCAGGGGTTTGATGAAAGTGACCCAACATCACTCATGGTGGATTGCCTCCTACCCAGCATAGAAGAGACGACCGCTGTGGCTTCTGAAGACATGGTTAATCTGAATATATCAGGGGTCTGCAACCTGTGGCTCTGCAGTTGTTTTGGACAAGCACTCTCTTGATCCCCCACTATTAATTATCTGGCCAGGGGACGATGGGAGTTGTAATCTTGAAAACCATAGGCACAGACTCCTAAACAAGTGAGGCAGAGATATTCGGAGAATACATGTATGCATACTTGTGCCTTTACATCAGAATTACTCATATGCTGAATACGTCTCCCATGGTCTGGAGGACGCAAATCTCCTAGTGAATATGAATAAATGAATACAACATGCATGAGACTTGGATTCCAACGATCTGACATCTTCAGTAGTATTGTGTGCTTCTAAGACCAGGGAAAGACAACAGTAAGGACTTCTCCTTTGAAACTTCCGATTTTGGGACAGGACTTCTATGGTGCCGAGCTTGGCGAGCTAGCGAAGCAAGCAGCAACAGTTCAAAAGTGCGGGATGCATTTAAGACCCCAGCCACCATATTCAGGGTGGCGGGGAGCATACGCTGACGCTTATCCTTCCATAATTGTCTCCCCTCTTCTGACGCATCCTCGAAAATTCAATAGTATCAAAATAAAAAGAAAAATGCCTATCATTAATGTGATAGAATGAAAGAGGACCCTTGTGGCATGTCATGGAGAGCTCAAACGGCATGTAAGGTCATTTCATTAAAGTCAAAGGGGAATTGCAAGTTCGATTGGTCATAATCTGGCACCAGCTGCTCACTGCTCACGATGAAAAGCAGAATCTGCGCATTAGTAACACTATGTGTCAAGGTTCAGAATTCAACCATGATATATATATGTATGTGTGAGCGCATTTCACAATTCGGAGACATGGGCGTCAGACAGCCTTCCTTTTTGATACATATACAATGCAAATCTGCACATGTTTATTCATGAGCATAAGGTGATGTACGAGTGTTCGAGCCATGGGCGGCATGTACAGTATTTCAGACGTGGCATCCATCATGATGTATAACTGAAGAATGCACGATCCTGTATATTTTTTTTAAGACGACTGCCGTTTTCTTTTTTTATTTGTTCCCTATTCCAATAGAGCTGGAAATAATTTGATCTGCATGCGGTTTTGTGTTGAAGGAATCCTGGGTGGGGGGAGGCGTGGGGCGGAGGGAGGAGGGGCGGAGTCTCAATCGCGAGACACATTTGCTTAAATGCAGGCCTATAGTTCTAAGCGCAGGCAATGATAGCAAACTGGAAGCAATACCATTTGAAACAAGTAATGGGGCATGGATATGTGGATATGTGCATTTGGGCTCGTGCGTTTGTTTCCCATTTAGAAACATCGCCTCTATTAAGGAGAGATTATAGGAGACCAAATGTGTGTTCATATTGAGACTTTATTGGAAAGGTCTTAACATCTATGGATGTCATCTAGATAATTGAAAGGATAATGGTAATTAGGAGGTAATATTTCAAGGCTCTGGCTGCAATGCGTTGACGTAGTGCCGTTTGCGACTCAATGACCGGCATCCGTGTCACAATGCACAGTTAATATGCGCATTGGCATCTAAGTGCCATGTTGTGGCAGGATTTCAGAGGAGGTGGGTGGAAGATTAAAGTCAGGAGTTTCAGGAGGAGGAATAGTGTAAATGTAAACTCTGCTACCATAACTCGAGGTACGTCATAACATTTTCAGGTCAAGAAAGTGCAAACATTAGGCTTGCGAGATTGCAGAAATGAAATCCTGCAGAAAACCAATTTGTGGGATTTTTAACAGAAAAACAAGAGGAAAACTCTAGTAAAAAAAACGATCTACTTGACTTTAACACTTAATTCGCTAGAAAAGTAAAGGAAAAAAAAACTGTAGATAAACGTGTGTCTGACATTTAACTTTTCAGAGTGTGCTGAGAATAATTTCTAGCACTGTCCCTTTGCTCATTGTTTTGGAAGAAATATTGCTGGTATTGAAAACTACAAATCAGTTATTGTACATTCCATTTATCAGGAAATCTACTTTAAAAAAAATGTAATTGCTTAGAGTTTTGTGGAATTGGGGATATTAGGTGCAGTTTCCCGAGCCTGTGACAGCAAAGTTTCCATATTTCACACTTCCCTAATCAGGACACCTTTAAAGAAGAGACACCAGTAGATTCAGCCATGTAGAGATCTTCAACCGAGGTTCCTCAACTGTACGTTCTGTTCCTCAAAGTGTCTGGCATCAGCTGGCGAGATTTACATGCTAATTCATGATAAAATGAACTGAAACATGAACCAGTCAGATCCAGAGAGGGCAGTTTCAGGTCTGTGTCGTGGCCTGAGAGTATACAGGGTCAGGCACACATGATTTATGTTACAGTTTTTCAAAAGAGAGAGGCTTAATATAAGACTGACTCTTTTATTGTCTATGATTGTGTACTGGCCCATGCTCTCTCCGTGGTTTTTCAGTATCCCTACATATTATCCCCACCAAAAATATCGCCGCACATATGGTTGTTTGTCTGGCCGTATATTTTTGGGGGGGGGGTCATTTGTGGGAGTAGGGGTTCCGGGGTGTCCCCCACACATTTAAAAATAATGCAAGGGTTTCGAGGGGGGTCCCCAGCAGGGTCAATGGCTCAATATCACTGCTAAAATATAGTGATATTTTTGTATGGCAATATTTTTGAGGGGATATTAACACATGGAACCTATTTTTCAAGTTATAGGTCATTATTATGCATGGTTAAAGATTTTTGTGGAGAGCAACATTTTTGTGGAATGTGTTCTCCCCTTCCCTGCCCCGATTATGTGTCACATTCCCAGAAATATTCCTTTATGGCAATATATAGAAGGTTAGGGTCCAGACCATCTCCAAAGTAACGTCTGCATCTACCATCCTACGAGGCAATTGACATAACTTTTGACAAGGTCCTTAGTTTTGCACCACTCTTAAAGTATCAGGTTTGGTGGAAAGACTCCTGGGGTTGTAGAGGTGCCCTTGCAAAACCCCCTTCCAATCTGTTTCATTGTCATTGCAGGATAGGTCTTGGGCGGATAGCTCAGGGGCAGCGTGCTCGCCTTAGAAGCATGACGACACTGAGCACCACAGGTTTGATCCCCAGTTCCGTGCTTAGAAACCACTGGGTATTAAGCACGTTATAAATAACCCATCATATCATATCATAAGTCTTAATACACTCCCTCCAAGGCTGTCTTTGAATCGTAGGTGGTCATGTCAATAGGACCATTACTTCTGCTTGCTAATGTGTCTTGAACGCATGTACAGAGGAGGCCAACACTGCGGGTTTGTCTTGCTCCCCTATATTCCTGCCCCTCCCTTGTGCTTTTGCTCTTTATTGTGACTGGCCGAGCTGATGCACATCCCTTGCATCTGCTCCTGACTGGAACCACTTACCTTTGAGCTTACCTTGGCACTTACCCGTGTTATTCTGTTGAGCTAGGATCTATGTTACTGCACTTGCTGCCTTGCCTTGCCTTGTAGGGATCAACCTTCGGTTCCTGTGTTTTCCCTGCAGGTTTCATTGTCCCTGCCTCATGTACTTGTATGTCCTTAATGTTACAAGCCTAAGTCATCCTGGGCACTGCAGCCCGCATCTCCAAACTCAACCAAAACTACTCAGCCTTCATCATCGATGGCAACACTATCAAGGTCGCCAGAGAAGTAAAAACCTTAGGTTTCTACCTTGATGCAACACTATCCTTAATCAAACAGGTGAACTCACTGGCCTCATCCACCGCCTATATATGTAAATTAATACGAGCTGGGAAACATTTCTTATCAGATGACAGTTGTCTTATCCTAGCCAGAGCCCTCATCTTATCAAAATTAGATTATTGTAACGCACTTTACATAGGGACAACTAAACAAATCATCAATAGAATTCAAGTGCTCCAAAATAATGCACTTAGAGCGGCCTTAAGCATCCCTAGACGAGCACATATCTCAGAAATAAGACGTAAACACAAATGGCTTTCTACTCAAGAAAAAATTAACCTTAAATCTGCCTCCATCATCCACAAATGTTTAAATAACAAAGCCCCCAGCTACCTTTCAGAACGCTTCAATAGGAAAAATCCCTCCGGACCTACAAGGACAGTCAGCCCTAACTGCCTCCTAGTGCCCAGATTTAAACTTACCACTATTGGAGGATCCAGCTTCCCAGTCAAGGCAGCTCAGTTATGAAACGCCCTACCTCTTGCAATTAGATCCGACCAAACGTTCAACAACTTCAGAAAGAATACCATAAAATGGCTCACCGAGAATGCAACATAAATGGCACTCTACCTCTCGCTCCTCCACTTGTACTCTACCTGACTTGCTATTTTGTTCGCCATTGATTTGACTGTTTGGTGGCGCTCTATCTGCACTTGTACTTGTCTCACCTGTAGAGCCAAAAAACTGTCTACTCTGTAAATTGCTTGTTCTGTAACTTGTAACTTCTGTAACCAAGCTGTAAACTTCCTTGTCTCTTGCGCCCTGCTACCTCAGGGTCCGGTGCGCATAACAAATAAACAAACAAACAAAAAAACAAAAAAGTAGGTCTGTGTTCTGTTCTGTTTTGTTTTATTTCTCCCCTCTTCCCTCTAACCAGTGGTTCTTTACAATTAATGTACTCACCACTTATAGAGGTTGTCAGACCTATGAAAGCTGCACCATTACAAATCCCTAGTTATTAAGTCAATGGAATAGAGCTGCCTACATACAAGGGTAATGGCACACAACCCGGTGCCAGTATAACTTTGTAGAAGAAGAAAGATGAAACCCCAGTGCAGCCTCTCGGTTGCAAAGAGTCAAACCCACTATAGAATTGTTAATGACTCCAATCAAGCATTCCCACTAAGTCAGTGCCTTGTCTGGGATTGCTCAAGGGAAGCCCTTATTTATATATTTTTATGACAAGTTATAATCTGGATGATGAACCCTTGTATAACGCCCCTCTCTTAGAATCCCCCTGACCCCACTGACCCAAGAAGTAGGTTTGTTTTGCAAATTAAAAAGGTTTTTTTGAAAAATGAAACAATAGATATATATCACACTTTTATAATAAATTAGTATTTGATATCACACTTAGACAGATGACAGTGAGTGATCAACAATGGATGATGTTATACTAGCACACTGGTTTAATTATTTAGGAGTAGTATAGAGGATAAGGAATGCTTTATATGGTACAAGGAAATGCAAGGTGGAAAAGAAGCAACACAGGGATAAACTTGATATGATTTCAGCAAAAGATAATAGAATCACTTTTTCTCTGACAATTCACTCCCCTTTTATGCAATGAAAGGAGATGGAAGTAACACACACAGTCTTCAGGAATACAATCACAGTACAATACGAATTCAGTTCCCCCCTAGCAAGGTTAGAGAAACCGGGATGATTTTAAACACAGGCAAAGTACTTTAAAGGTGGTATGCAAAGAAGGGAAAAATATGCTAAAAATGATTTTAATTCCCTATAAGAGATTCAGGGTGGGTGATAGCTACTTTAAATTAGTTCAGGATCACTTTAGCAATGCTCTATGAATGATTGTCAGGTTACAAACGAATTTCAGCAAAGGAAAGCAAGAAGCTGCTATTTTGACAAGTGAAGAAATTTGAGCCAAATGGCAAATCGTGGCACTTTTTCCGAGTGCGTCGAGCGGGATTATGGAAAAAGTATAATGAATGGTTCTGGGTTCGTTGGAAATCCCAGAATCTTAGCTTTAAAATGAAAGTTAGATCTCACTTCTAGCACAAACGGTTCAAGAGATACGGACGATTTCGTGAAGGTAGATTCTCAAAATAAAAGCAAAGCTCAGAATGACAGATGACAGTTTTGCAGCTTTGAATCAACAGGAGGGACACAATTTCTATGATGCAGTTCTCAATAGGTTAAAATAGTTTGAATTAGATTATTTTAAACTAAGAGATTGGTTTTGCACAGTTCTGGCTGAGTACTCACACTATATTTTGGACAGGAATGCGACTTCGTCACGGATCGGGTCAGGATTGGCTGCGGTTCTCTTGCCACTTGGTACTGGTTCTGCGCACAGCGATCTGGGTCAGCTCTCAGCACTACACAGCGATCTGGTCAGCTCTCAGCGATCTGGTCTGGTTCTGGTCTCTGTGGATCTCTGGTCTCTCTGGATACAGCACGGCTTTCTGGGTCTGCTACCGGTTCTGGCAAAAGTTCTTTGCAAAGAATTCAAACAGCTCGCCCGGCTGTTGAATAGTTTGCAAATGATTTTGAGGCCTGCTGAAAATACTTTTGCTTGCAGTAGGCCTTCTTGGTTCAAAGTTCAGTAGTCTCTGGAGATTGATGGATTTGAAGTCTGGAGTCTCCCAGCAAAGCGTCCCGCAAGAAAGTGGAAAGTGAATGTCCTGTCTGGCTTCCAGTGGCTCTTTGTATGTCTTTTGAAAATGGGTGTGGATGCTAACTTTCTTTGCCCAACCCACTCACGACTTGATAGGTCAAGGATTTCTCTTTGACCTGATTTGAGAAGGGAGCAGTGTGTCAGAGTGAGTGATCTTTATGGCATACAGAAAGAACACTCCCCTTTGCTTTTACCTTAGAAAATCATTTTCATAACTAAACACATTTCCCAGATACACAAGTGGTTGACATTACATGTACAAATTGCAGATGACTTAAGGTGCATTCTTGTTCAACTCTGATCTTCCTAAGAGCTTGCATTCAAAAATGACAACTTATTTTCGTTTTTAGTTGGTTTATCAATATCGGACGTTTACCAAAAATGGCACAAATGTACACCGCCTTTCTACACATATTCCAGTAAATTTCCATGTCTCTAGCTTAAACCCAGTGTCTGCAACATGAATAAATTGCGGGGTTCGGTCCCAGAACATCGTATGGAATTTAGTTTAGACTCAAATTGTAGGTACATTATCCATTTTAAGGATCTCCAAATTGTACATTCCTGTCATCTGGTTACAATTGGTTATCAGCGTTTTTATAAAACATATATTTGCCTTTAATTCAATTCACAAAAAGTGTCTGGCCCACCCCTAGGAACTGGGTGAGTCAGGGATCACATGTCTCTTCTTCGAGGCAGCGCTCTGTTTACAGTCCACACCCAAATCAGCATACTCCATTCAATTGATAGAGTCTATTGTGTTGACTGAGGTCAGCAGACCAGGGGGCCACTCTGCATTTGGTTAGCATGACCATGTGATCTCCTGGGCTGTTGCTGGTAAGGGCTGGTGTGAATGCTTCCCATGGACAGAGGACCTTTGAACTGTTTTAATTGAATCAGACTGCCTCCTGGGAACAAACCTTTGAAGTCCCAGCTAGCTCAGGATGCTGTTTAGCTTCTTCAACACAGGTCCCCAGTCAGAGTTTAGACCGATAGCGCCGGCTTGTGTCCAACGCCGGTACTGCACCTATTTTTGGGATCTGTCTTGAATTAATACATTTCCAAAAGAAAGGATTTTACTTTATAGTATATGATCCTTGCTTGACATGGCATTGATGTGGATCTGTAGTAGAGTAAAGTAAAACACTCAACCATAGTTGGATTTTTGTTTGGTGGTTTTGGGCCCTTGATCTTAGCAATTTATGACATGAATAAAAACGGGTTTTGAACAGAACCATCTTTCTTTGCACTGGTGGGTGGCAGGTCAGGGGACCATTTTGCTGTGCGCAAAACTGCACGGTTCTCCAGGATTCTGCTGCAAATGTGGGCTTTTCCGCCCTCTTGGATTTTCTAAGCCCACAGCACCAAATGTTGCAGCATAATAGTCCAAACGTGGGTCAGGACACCCAACAGAATTTCGCAATTCATCTTTTTAATCATTGATAATGTCCATCCATAATTCAAAAACAGATTATTTCCTATGTAAAGGTTAGTAAAGTGAAAAAAATATTTTTGAAAATCAAATAATTACCAGTTATTTTTGTATCATAAGCAGTATTGCCAACTACATGGCCATGTGTTTCGCCTACTCAGGCTTTTTCAAGGCGATGTTGAGAATAGTCATATCATCACAGAACTGCTCCATCCTGGTTCATAAAATGTGATGTCATATAATTGATCAAATTCAAGTTTAGAGTTAAGTAATGTGGTTGGACAAGTGCCCCACTGATGGAAATGCATCAGTGCAAATGCAATGAGGGAAAGGTTGCTGTGCTAAATCATGCCAACATATATTGAATTGAGAGAATCCACATAGTAGGGCAATACAATGGCTTTCATCAGCTTGTTGGGGATCAGCGTGATATATGTGTGGCCACTCTGTTGAAAACAATTGGCTAGGCTAGGAGACAATGTCTGTGACTTTTGCGCAGAGAATCTATCTTGGTTGGGGGGACCGATTTCGAAAGCTGTCTGCTGTTGGTGCAGGAGCACCAAATTGTGGCAAGTTTAGGGGACAAGCAGAATTCTGAAGACCTGCAAAGAGCTGGATGGTGTTTACAACCACATGAGCCCCATATATTTGGAAGGCATGTTAAGCTTATTTTATGTTAATAGCTGTACGTGGTATATGTGTAAATAACGCAAATAAGGAGGCGGAGCAGCAATAAGGAGAGACTCGCTGTCTTGGAGGCGGCTGGTGCTGCTCTGTCAGCTTTATTGGGGCTTGAAAGAAGGTTCAGGGGGCTCAGCAAGTGCAGCAATTTTTTTTTCTTGCTGGAGGATTATGCGGGTGCCAATTGGGGGTCTGTAAAAACTATAATCAGTATGGAGAGGATATCACCGGCTCTGCGGCTGTCCTCCTCCTGGACAGACATTGGGCGGCTGCACCAAATGGTAGCCGTGATGGTGGTTACTATGGCTGGAATTTACTGTCAGAGTGGAGGAGGGGAGCCAGTGGAAGGAGCTGATGGAGGACTGAGGGAGTGTTCAGATCTCTTTTGTTTTTGGCCAGCGAAAATTTGGCTCTGTCTGGAGGTCTGCTGAAGGGAGATCTGTATAAGTGTCCTGTCAAAGGATCTTGCTCCAGCCATGGTATTTTCTTGTCTTTTGCAGCCCTTGTCTGAACATGCCTTGATGACATGCCTTCTTTACTATTTGGTGAATTGTAGTTTTCCTCTTTTCCTGCTGGATCTCTGTTGTGTCCTCTTACACCACCCCCACCCCGCTCACCCATTTGAGTTTGGAGGGCTTCTGCAGGACTGGAGCATTAGTTTCCATTAGAAACTCTTTGCTTAGCTGGCCAGTTTGCTTTATGTGACCTGAGGGTTATTCCATAAGGGTCATAAGCATGGTGACTGCCGACACTCCACAGTCTTCCATCCCTTCTAATGTCTCTCTAGTAGCTGATCGTCACCCCCTCTGTGCACCCTAATTTCCTATTGTACCTGACACTGTATTACTTTGCTTGCTTTTAACAAGTTGTTTGTTGTTATTTTCCATTTTCCAACTTGTATGACATGCTTTACTTTATGTGTAATCTTCCTTACATTGTAAAGAAACCTTATTTTCAGGGAAACGAGTGTTCTATCAAATAATACAATAAATCAAATCATACTGCACAGAAGTCCGAAGGAACTACACCCCGATAGAGAGACCCAATCTGTGAACTGAAAACAGAGGTGCAAACACATGAAATACCCAGGGTTTATAAGATTAGATATAGCCTAAATTATTTCAATTTGAAAGGATTATGTTTCAATCTAAATTGAAGGGAAACTGGTTCATTGTCTAGCCTCCTATACAAGTGTGTTACTCCTTTACTAGTTTGGGTCAAGTGTTAATATCAGGTTTAATAATAGAAGAGTCATGCTTTCCAAATTGGATATTCCTGGAGCAAGTGTCCCAGGTCATGGATAGAGTAAAATGTAATGATCAACTCGATTCATGGAATTCTTTGCACAGTTCAAAGTGACTTTGCTTGCTGAAAAGTGACGTTGCACTGCTAAACAAGCCCTGATTCATGGAACTGTGGAAACTGTATTTCTGCAGTGCAGAGTCATTACAAAGTCAGTACAAAGTCATGTTTGCAATAAAAAATGACTTTCTGACTTTGCACTGCAAAATTACACTTTGCACAGTTCCATGAATCAGGGTTTGGGTCGGCAGTGCAAATTCACTTTGAACTGTGCAAACAATTCCATGAATTGGGACCTACATGTCTATTTCTTTCCTCAACCTGTATACAAATAGATGCTGTATTAAGATCATGGTTTTCTCATTATTGTATTTTGTGTGGGTTTCAGTGGTTGGGCTGGATTTCGCTTGTCAAGATATTTGTTGATCTTTTCACTAAGCGTCATTCCCTGATCTAACACTGCCTGGTAAAAAGTCCCACCCATAACAATAAACGTGTTACTGGTGATCAAAACTCACATTTAGTTAAATTAGAGAAATGAAAGGTATTCCCCCCCTACTTTAGGCAGGGGAAGTCACTACTTTCAGATGCATGACTGTTTAAAACATTTGTACACATTTAGGCTTAGACTTATTGTGACAATCGTGCTATGAGGTAGCACACATATGCTGTCACAACATATCAATAAAATATAATTCTAACATTTCTGATGCAAAATAATACAAGTCCACATGTTGCAGAGCATCCTTGATGCTATGATAACATTGCCAGTTATCGGTCAGTATATTCAAAGCTTTCTCTTCAATATACACATTGCATTTGACTTGGTATTTTATGACAACATATTCAGCACTTTGTTCTCGCTAATATTAAAAATGAGTATTGGTATCAGAGAATGAAGACATACAAAACTGCCATTTATGTAAACATATTTGCATCAGGTAGATCCCACCCCTGTACAGACGTGGGGTGTGGATTTCTCACAGGCGCATGCAGTTTGAGAGAAAACTATAATACGTTTCTTCTAATTCTGTAAGTTTGGGTTAGAACAATAGTGTTATCAATTTGAATGCATAGGATATTAGTTCACCGACTCAAAGAAATTGGTTTGATAATTTTCTTATCCAGAATTGAGTACCCATCCCACTTCACTTCACAAATTGGGTTCCACAACTAGAAAGCCCATCCCTTACTGGGCAATGTCAACAAAAGAAGAGGATGCAATTACATCAGCATGGTTTTCTTTGGAAATGGAATTGGGATCGGTAAACTTCCCTTCATTTCTCTACCACTTTTTACATTTATGCCTGTCACATGTCCCAAAGTGTCAAGCAATTTTCCATTTAGGCTAGGAAGCATGGTCCCCATTTCACAGCCCAAAGTGGTAGTCTAGGCCTGTGAATACCACAGGATTCAGTGTATTGCAACTATAATTTTCAAAATGCTGCACTATCGGTGTTGGGAAGTGCTTCCTGTTTTACCATTGAAGTCACAACACAGAAAACATATTTTTGTTCCTTGTTAAATGTAATCTTCCACAGCTTTACTACAATAAAAATAGGGTATAACTCACACTGAAAAACTTAATTACACTATTGTAATTCTGGTTTACTAATTTATTAACCCCCTGATATGTTTTCACCAAGTAGTCAAATCTCACTTGGTTTTAAATGTAGTGAGAAAGTGTTGTTGCATTTCTCATGCAAATACATAGCATTTCTATCTGGAATGTGTGTCCCCTAGTGGCATCATATTTACATTTGGGTTTGGGGAAGTCTTTATACACACTCTGAACTATTATTGAGACACTGAGAATTGCCCTTCATGAGTGTTAAAAAAAAAACTCCTTTCAGTCCCTTCCTCTTGGAAAGCAAGTCAGATCTTGTTAATATTCTCCCCATTAGTGCGCCCCAATTCTCCCAGTACTGTCCAAGGTGAGCACTCATTCATTTTGGAAAAGGATGTATCCCTTCTTTGACGCTTTTGATTCCAGGGTCAGATCCCTATCCAACATGGTTTCCAGTTTTTATAATTGAATATTTTTCCCACGCTTTGTCAATGTTGGCAACACACTTTTGATTGTTCAACACTTTACATTGGCTTGCTTAATATTCAGATACTTCCATAGAATACACAAGTCAGTTCATAAAGGTTAATCATTAATTGTATTCATGTAAAAAGAAGGGGCCCAATGGGGGAACTTGTCATCACACTTGGAATGCAGAAATCATTTATATTCCATATTTAATTGTAGAAACATGCCACGTCTGTGGTGGACCTGGAATCATGACCCATACGTCCTTAGTGCCCAAGTTAGAATCAATTGCCAGGTTACTGCTACTTGCTAGATTGTACTTCTCTAAAGCATGTCTCCCTAAACATGGATATCTTTCCTCCCTTAATCTGTCCCTGCTTTGACCAGAGTTAGTATCCTGTAGGGAGTTGGGATATTGCTGTGAACCTAGTGGGGCACAGGTTGGTTCTTTTACACCCACACTAAACCTACCTCTCTTCTCTACTTTTTCCCTCCTTCTTGACTCCTCTCCACTCCACCTTCTCTCCCTCTGATTTCACACACTCCTATACCTCACCTTCATCCATTGATCTTACTACAACTTCTCTTTCTCTCCTCCAACTCATACTAATATGCATGTACCTCTACTACTATTCCTACACCTATCCCCCTCTTCTACTTTTGCTCCTCCACATTACTACTATCCCACACTACTCCTCCTCCTACCACACTACAAATCCTCCGCCCACACTACTACAACTCATCCTGCCACACTACTACATCTTCCCCTGACACACTACTACACCTTGTCCTCCTATAGTACAACTTCTGGCACTCCACCCATGTTCTACAATACCACTCTTCTTTTACTCACCCATTTAGTGCATAGACACAGGGCCTCATTACACGTAGTGCGGTAAGGGTTTACCGGTACCTGTAAGGGCACTGTTACCGGTAAAGCCTTACCGCCTTACTACGAGATCCCTTTGCGGGTTGGTACTTTAACACCTGCTTTTTAGCAGGCGTTAAAAACCAACCCGCAAAGGGATCAGGGTGCTAATTACGGTACCGCAAATTGCGGCACCGTAATTAGCGCCTTCCCCATTCCCATAGAGCCCTATGGGGCAAAAATGGGAATGGGGAAGGGCAATGGGGGAAGGGGGAATTACTGCTCCGCCAACCTTGGAATAGGGCGGTAATTCCCCTTTCCTCCAAGGCGGTGCCGGTATTTTACCGGCATGGACCAAGGTGCTAATAGCACCTTCGTCCACCGCCTACCGTGTAATAAGGCCCTATATAGATACACATGACACTATTTTAAACTAACTTAATTCATTACACAGAAATGCTCTCTCACACCACAGTACCATGGAACACACTAAACCAAAACATCTTCTTATAAAACCTCCACACTCCGGTTTTCCCTCCAACTTCTGTCTCTTTGACCTCCTCCTCTCCACTGTTGACCTCCCCCACATAACCCACAAGGTACTGTGTCCTGCCCCCTACTTAAATCTCCCTCCTTCTGATGGGAGTGGTCATACCCCACAGGTCAATTTTGTTCAGTCTTTCTCCAGGTGGGAATATATGTGTGACAAATAATCCATAGGAAGGATCTTAGCCCCCCCCGCCCGCACCCCCACTCTCTCTTCTCGGGATAGCCACAGGTTATCAATGGCAGCACAGGAGCTTAAGGGTTCCAGATTGCATTAGAAGGCCAATCTGTAACATTCCTATGGCTAGTCCATTGAGTGTTGGGGTCGATGGCCCTTTGGGTTGGTCGCTGGTGGTCAAGGTTAGATGATCTGATAGATGTAGAAGTTGTCTGTTGAGGCACGGGGTGAGACAAGAATAACAGCTGAGTCATCTCCTCACCCTCTTGTCAAGGCCAGAAACTGTCCTTTTCACTTAATATGGTTGTTTATGGATGAACTATTTATTGACTTGTAATGACAAAAAGTAAGTGTGTCTTATCAAATACATTTATATTACTTAATTGCTTTGTGTTCAACATGTTCTAAATAGGAATCATTTTGCAATGTAAGCTCTGCCAACAAAGCTGGTGTTCTGCGATACTTCATTTTGAACTGATCCCAACATTTAGTTTATAAAAGAAAATTGATTCATGGGTGGGTGGTTTATTCAACACTGATGTTTTCCTTGTTTGCAACTTGTGTACGTTTTCCTTAGCTTTCAGCACATTGCTCCAATGTGCCAAGGCAGCATGTTAAGTGAATGCAGAGCGTTTAAGGGACTGAGCAACGCCTGTCTAGGGAGGGAACTGCCCACACTAGACGAGAGAGAGAAGGATCGCCCTTAACGAATTCTCTAATAAAAATCCTTGAACAGTCTTGCAGAGTTGGTGAGTTCTTGAGTCCACATGTGACATTATGCTTATAGATTTGTCTAGGTTTACTAGTGGGCTGGTTGTGCCTGTTATCAAGACCTAATTATTCCATATGTTTTGAATAACTTTTCTTTGATAACGCAAAATGGCATTATATGATGTCACTTCCCGTGATGTCACCTCGTTTTAAGGGAATGGGAAGCCACTTGCAATATCCCTATGATTTTTATAAAAATGATGTTACTCTTTTTTGATATACTTACCTGTTACTGAAATAAAATAAAAGGATATGCTCCTATAATTGTTGCACTTAAATCACACCAATCATATGCAATAGGAAATTACTCATCTCCACAACAAAAACTGTAATTTCATGCTTTAAGCATGATTGCTAACCCTGCTATTAAAGTTCTGCTTTTGCAAACAGTGAAAGGCCTTTTACTGTAAACACCTCCTAGCAGAACAAAATGTTCAATGGTACTTGCTGATAATGATAAAATGAAACTGCAATAACTGGTTGTATTAACTCAAATATAAATACTGTACAATTGAGTGTGCTTGTTTGCAGCATAAAGCAGATGAGAGGTATTTACTGTGGACAATAGATGTGACACGTGGGAGTAACCTGCATTTTGTCTCCTTTCTTGTCATCCGTCTGCTTCACTTGTAGTGTTCAATATCTAGTAGAAGCTGGATTCAATTCAAGTGAGAACGTTCTAGAAGAACCATTGTTGTGGATCCCTGCACCCACAGATGCTATTCAACTTTCCTTTTATAGTCTCCGTATTTGTTTTATGCTGGCTCTTTTCTGGGTCTTTGTCTAACTAGAAAGCCCTGCTGTCAAGTAACATCCAACTTTACATAACATGGCAAACCTGCCCACAGAAATGGGATGGTGGAATGCCGCTGGTGAATATTGCTGTCGGATTGATGTTTTTGTTGTGCATATTATGAAAACATGTACAGCCGCAAACACATTTCACAAATGCACAATTGGTATTCACACAAAACAATACACATGTATTTGTGACTTCAAACTTAACGAGGGGGTCTGAGGGCCAACGGTTCAAAATTAGATAGCAGACTGGTGGGCCTGGATTACTTTTATCCTCAAGGGAGGTTGAGGGCAGCCCTGGTTGCAGGGAAAAGTATATACCAGGAGAATCAACCTGTGAAGGTGGTGCCGCCCCTGCACCTCTAGTGTGGCATGGGTGCTGCCCTTGGCAACCATGAGTGGAAATGGTCACCAACAGCCAGGGCTGGCAGATTTTAACTGGAGTCTTGCAGGTCAGAACAGATTTTAGCCATTAACCCAATCGGATGAGCAGGATTGACAGGAGGGAGATCAGTGCAGACCCCCAGGGGGTGCCATGGTGAGTCCATTGGGTAGGAGGACTGAACATATTGTGGTGGACACAGATGTTAAAGTTGTTTCTTGGAACATTGCGGGCTCTAGGGGTAAACTGCAGTTGGATGAGAATGTAGATTTTTTGAAACGCTACAAGATCATCCTGCTGCTGGAAAAATGGGACTTGGAACTGCCCGCCTGGATGGCTATGCCTCTTGTGGCATTCCCGCAAAAAATAACAGGAGAGGATGGAGTTCAGGTGGTCTTGTTGTAATGGTCAAGACCTCCTTACCATGCAGGGAGGAGGTGGTTGAGACCAAGTTGGAATTTAAAACCTCTGGCACTGATGGGTTCAATGTCTTAAACTTCTATAATACCCCAACAAGGGGGAGGCGGAGATATGGTTGAAATTGAAGGACTTTGTGAATAAGTACATGGCAGATTCAGTGGATATCAAGAACAGACTAATCTGGGGGGATTTCAATGTTAAAAGGGGCTGTGGATTGTCAAAAGATCTTTATGAACCCTTTGAGGAACAAGTGCTAAAGGTTTTGGAACCCCAAATGGAGGACAGTAGGGTTTGTACGAGGGACCTCCAAAAGAGCACCTGGCTTATTGAATGGGGCTTGTGATCAGTAAATGGGCGTATCAACCCGGATATCCCTGGTAAATGCAGGTTCAACAATCACCTGGGATCGTCTATTATTGATTACTTTTGTTTAACGCTGGACCTATGGAAACTCATTGTCAGGTTTGAAGTATTAAACGTGGGGAACAGCGATCACTATACATTGGTCCTGACTCTAAAAGGTCTGGTGGTGGTGGGGGCGCTTGTGTCTAGTCCACTGTGCCAAGGGGACAGTGGTGTAGTATCACGCAGGAAAATCAAATGGGGGAACATCCTAGGTTCTGGTGTGCACTTGAAAATACTAGCCACCCAACAAAGTGCCTTAATGGGAATAATGGACAAATCCACTAGCCCTAGGGAATTGGTGGGTCTCTTTATGGCTATTCTGGAGGCCTCTCAGGTTTTTATTTTGCAGTTCCGAGACAATCAGGGAGTAAGGGTAAACAAGTTCTACGAGATACTCACGTGGCAGCAGCGGATTGGGTCTCCTATTTTGTTTCCTTGTATGATGATGGGTGTGTAAGAAAAGAAAAGTTGTCTGGGGGTGTATCATTATGCTTTTCCTTGGAGGAGGTGGCCAAAGCAATAGGAGCCCAATCTCAAAACCGAGCACCAGGCCCAGATGCCATACCGGCAGATCTTTTTATGAGTCAAGCCGACTCATGGGCTCCGATGTTGACCTTGGCCTTTAATGCTTGTCTAAGCTCAGGGGGGTTTATCCACCATCTTGAAAGATGACAACCATCTTTCTAATTTAAAAAAAGGGAGATATAACTAAACCATCCTCATTGTGTCCTATCTCTTTTCTGGACACTGCCTTTAAGATTTTTGGTCCGGTATTGTTGGGCCATATGGAGAGTTGGCTCACCGAGGCTGAGATCTTAACAGATATACAGTTTGGTTTCCACCCTGGTTTGGGCACAATGGAGCAGGTTTTGAATCTGTATCTTCTAGCATCAAACTTTGTCTTTTGTAAGGGCAAGGCTGTTTACCTTGCATTCATGGACTTAAGCACGACCTTTGATACAGTTGATCATTCTAAGTTAGGGGCCATGCTTGAGTCCATGGGTTTCCCTGTAGATATTCTGAGAGTGTTGCAGGAGATCCACTCAGACAACAAAGCCAACGGCCGATTTGGACCTGGGGGCAGGAGCACAGAGTGGTTTGATATTATGTTATGTTGGGTGTCCGCCAGGAGTGCGTTTTGGCCCCCATACTTTTCACCTTGTACATCAATGGCCTGTTGTGGCTTTTCTGAACACCAGGGTGTAATTCCTGAGAGTGGGGGGTAGATAATTCCTGGTTTTAGCATATGCAGATGGCACAGTACTTATGGTCAGAACCCTCAAGGCTTTGCAGGCTTTGGTCGATACTTACACTTCATTTATGACCAGTTTAGGCCTTATCAGTGGTGATGAGCTGCAGCAAAGGTAGAAAGCTCATCAAGATGCGCCCCATAGTCTGCAAAGGGGAAGTCATCCCAAGATTGGCCGAGTATACTTACCTGGGGGTCAGGTTTTCAGAGACCCTGACCGGTACGGCTCATGTAAAAAAACAGTCCTTGAAAATGTGCCAATACCTGGGGGGTCTGTCCCGTCTTTCTGCCAAATGTAAGGGCCAGCACATGGAATCAGCCATTAAGGTCTTTACTATGCAGGTAAGGGCAACCACACAATATGGAGCAGCCTTGTGGGGGTATTGTAAGTTCGGGGACAGACAGGCCAGGGAAAACTGTTTCTTCAAAAAGCTTTGGGATTTCCTGGCTCCTCTTCCTGTGCCTCGGTGAACAGAGAATTGGGGATGGCCTTCTGGGAGGATGATTGGGCAGCAGCCCCAAGCATCTATGGGGGAATACAAATGCCACTCTATGTCACTTTATAATTAAAGCCACGTTGAATAGGGACCTGTGGCATAATATACCCTGGCTGAGTGAGGTCCGTAAAGGAGTTATTGTGTAAGGTGAACGCGCCAGTCGAGCTACCTCCCACCATGGTGTTACTACAGCAGGAAGTAAGATAATTTAAGGAAGCAGTAACTAGGGAAATTGTGGCAAAATGTACGAATGTAGTACAGGTGTCACAAGGGGATAGCTTTCATTTGCTCATAAGTGTGAAATCAACCCTACAGCCGTACCTTGACTGGGCGAGGGTAAAAAACATCATAGATGGCTCATCACAAGGGCAAGCTTTGATTGTTTACAGTTGAGAGGCAATACGGTGAAATGGGCTGGTTATCCAGATAATCCAGGTTTCCCTATGTGTGGCGTCCCTAATGAAAATTTGAGCCATTTTGTTCTGTTTTGCCCGGGCTAAGCGAAAATAAGAAAACAGAATATCCTGCAAGTTACAAAATGAACAGATTTGCGTCAGTACAGGTCATGAATTGTCTATTAATGTCAGAAACGGCATTGACAGCCTGGGCACTGTTGTTGTATTTGAAGGCGGCCATGTACCAAAGAAGTCAATATGGTGCATTTTAGAATCATCTAAATTGTGTGTTTTTATTGTTACTGTCTTTTGGAACTTTTTAAAAATGCAATGATTTATTTTACATGTACTAACGGATGATGTCTGAAATGCGTTTTATGCTATATGTATGTGTTTGATGAATATTTTTTTTACTCAAATAAACATTTACTACTACTACAAAACAATTCACATGTATTTGCGTAGTTGCTCATATGATTCGCGCGTGAACAATTTCAGCAATACAGGGGGTAGTATTACAGAAACTTTGCACCGGCGCAAGTCCACTTTGGCAAATATTGCCTTGGAAAAAAAAACATATTCTTTTGATGCATTCTTGCACAACAGAAAAAAAAAAAACGAAGGCTAGGGAAAGCATTGCTTTCTCACAAACATGTTTTGAAAGAATAAGAGCCTCCTTTCAAGTTTGGTGGTGTGGGGAAAACAGCTGTACGGTTGCGTTAATTTCGCTAATGCTAATTTACTGCTGCATTACTGAGTGATTGCTAGAAGTTGGAAGATTTACCTCCAGCAAAAAGCTGGGGGCTTTGTAAATATATTTCCTACATTTAGAAATGGATGTTCATGGAGCTTGTTTTTCCATTGTCTAGACTGACTTTTAACTGAAAAGTGATTGAAGGAATTGCTCTGAATGCCAAAAAAGCCTGGGTGTTTAGAAAAATGTGAATCATACACAAAAATTGCACTCTCTTTGTTTATCATGTTTTTGGAAGTAGCAGAAATTATATTGTTTAAGTCTTTTTCACCTAAATATTGAACCTGTGTAATCTGACCACACTGGGATAATGCTTTGAAGTCGGGGGCGAGCATGCACTGCTTCTAATATTATGCTTGGGACATTACTTGGAAGCAAAAAACTGCCCGCTTTCTTGTGCAAAATGTAGTATTTAATAAATATAACATACATTAATATTAAGGAAATAATTTCTTTATTAAAATAATATCAGAGCCTCTTGTGCTCCAGGCACTGATGGGATATGCAATGCTGTGATGGAAATGAATCCAGAGCTATGGGTTGCGATACTATTCGAGCTATTTTTAACTACAGTTTTGATTTATTATAATAAAATAAATCCATAAATAAATAAACAAATATAAGTGCTTAAGTTCCCTTCAACTTTCTATGCCCATCATATGTCAATTGGTCGGTGAGTCTGTGAAGACATTACTACTCATATGCCACATGTCTACAAGCCACCAGTGATTCCAATTAAAAACAGGGAAGATAAGAGATATACCACCTCACCATTTATGTTAAATTCCACTCAATCAATGATATGTGATTCAGTGTAAACAGTTGCAAAACGCACATAGCCAGTTTCTGGGGACCCAAAAGGTGAGCTAGGGGAAGACGGGCAGTTCACAGTACCTTAATACAATGTTTAGTGAGTTGATAGAATGGAACCAGGCTTCAAGCTGTACTGTGGTGCATGTTATGATGGGTCAAGAGGTGAGCTGGCATCTAGCCAGGTTGACTCGGGATCTTGGTGCCATTTGATGGCAGCGTTTGGATCATGCAGTGCGGAGTGGTTTGCCAGGGTTGGACCAAGCTTAAAGTCTGTTCGAAAAATTGGTAGCTTCTTCTTTGGGTCAACAAATGATGCAAGGCTCCAGTGGTTTGAGTCGATGTCCATCTGTTTGGAGAAGTGATCTTGGTGATCTGATGCAGGGTTTGAAGAGTTGAATTCGAGTTGATATGCAGCAGTGGGCAGGCTGCTGGAGCCAAACAGGTGGCATGCTCGGCTTGGCATGATGTAGTGGCGAGCCAGTTTGGTTGATGCAAAACAGCAGTGTTTCAAAGGATTGATAAAGTGCCAAAAATAGCACTTATGGTCCCTCTGGTTTGGGGTGGTGAGAACATTGTTCAAAATGTGTTTTGACTGATTCAATGTGGTAGACCAGGGATCCTGGCTGATCTGGCCCTCCAGGAAATAATGTACCTTATTAAAATAATATCAGAGCCTCTTGTGATCCGGGCACTGATGGGATATGTAATGCCCTGATGAAAATGAATACAGAGCTATGGGTTGCGATGCTATTCAAGATATTTCTAACTACAGTTTTGACTATATTATTATAAAAGAAATCCAGAAATAAATAAACAAATATAAGTACTTAAATTCCCTTCAACTTTCTATGCCCATCATATGTCAACTGGTCGGTGAGTCTGTGAAGACATTACTACTCATATACCATGTGAATACATACCAACAGCGATTCCAATTAAAAACAGGCACAGAAAAGATATACACCTACCTCAACTTTTGTGTTAAGTTGAGCGAACGGAAGACTCTGCTTTCAGAAGGGATATGCATGTGATTCAGTAGCAACCAAAATAGCAATGTACAACTGTCCAAAATAGAAGAGGAATGTGCAATCAAATTTCTATGAACATACATATACTATCATTAAACACACCAATATACAAATAACTATAAAAACACTATACAAATGCACCCCAGTGAATGAAAGACAGAGACATGCAGAATGTAAAGGTACCAAACTCAGGGTTTAAACAGAGAAGGAAAAACAGTTAAGACATGCAATAGGAATTCAAAATGGTATGTGATTCAGTGTAAACAGTTGTAAAACACACATAGCCAGTTTCTGGGGCCCAGAGTGCCAGGTTCTGACCCCTCAGCAAGAGTCACCTCAAAGTGCCCTTGGAGTGTATAGGGAAGAAAGCATGGTTTAAGGGGTTGAATCCCTGTTCTTGGGACATTTTGCTCTTGTCTGTTTTGATCATACCCAAAGTGCTTTGTAATGTAAGGAAATATATATCGGAGAAGAGCATGCAAAGAAATAAAAGTACCAGTTTAAAAACACACATGAGAGTTGCAGCCTTCACACATTTGAAAAATGACACACGTGAGAACATGTTTAAAGTTAGCAGCTCAACTATAACAAGATGATATGTCAAAGTAAAAGACAGGCACAAAAAGACATATTTCAAGTTTCATGGAAGATTCCAGCAATCATTTGTTAAATGGAAAAACAGAGCAGACAATCAATATGGTCTTAGTTTTAGTTTTAGTCTTAGTTTTAATTTCTTTACAGGGTTGAGAATCAGCATTATACGAGCAACAGATACCCATCGATATACACGGCGATAGAAGTTTGATTGTAAAGATGTGATAACTTTGTCCTCTTTAAAGTGACAATTGCATTCGAGAAAACATCTGTAAAAGCTGATTTCGTAAATGAAACCAACCAAAGCTTGAACTGCCAAATGGTATTCATTCCCTCAATCCGTAGCAACACAGCCACATAACTTGAGGATGGATTGTCTTCCCATGAGAAATGGGTGAGCAATGCCTCTGATGTTGACAATAAAAACTGACTCTGCCTGGAGTTGGTTCTCAGAATGCCAGGATTTGCAGAAAAAAAAATAAAAAAAAACATGCAGTACTTATTTACAACTTTAATCTGTTTCTGAGCTTAAAATAAAATGTATTTACTTTGGGAAGGCCATTGAGAAAGGATGCACTTGACACTTTTGAATACTGGGAGTCTGCCTAAAGTGATAGAAAGGTCATGGAATCACTCAACGGGGGAGGGACTGAATTCTAAATGGGCCTGGTGGATCTGTACTTCAAGAAACTTGCACCATGGCCTCCAGCATTCTCATGAGAAAATATATGCCCCCACCAGACGTTCTGTTGTCAGGCAGATTAACTGGAGATGTCACGTAATATATTGTAATATATTGTAAATAAGAACAAAAAAAACATACCTTTTGAATTTTGCATTGGGAATCATATTTTCACTTTTGGAGGTAGTAGAGACTTACTTTTTTAAAGAATGCTCACAGTCAAAAGCTGTATATTGTGTATGTTAATTTCAATATGTAAATTAGATGAATATGGACATTTTCTACCAGAAACAGTGATTGCTTGTCATTCAAATATCCTAGTGTCCATGCCAGAGTGTCTGTACATCTGAGTTGGAAACTGAAGATTTGTGTAAAAGTGTCAGTGTGTTAAATGCCAAATTGTGCAGCACACCCATCCCATGTAGTGCTGGGATGAAAATTGGAATATGTGTTTTTCTAGGTGAGAGCAATCCGATGAACCAAATAGTAACATGATCAGATATCAGGATCATGATGTTATAGAAAGTAACAATTGTTTATTGTAGAAATCTCCAAGATTGAATCATATCAAAAGGGAGGAAAACTGGGTTTGGAAGTTACTCCCATCAGACTGCCCTCATAATGAATATGCCCAATGAGTATGCAGTTTAGTGTGATGTCACATTTGGAACACTGTCCAATCACATACACTGATCAATTCAATTAGAGAAATGATACCCAACTCTAAAGCAAGTGATTTCCTCTCTATGAAAATCCATGCCCTTAGATTCTGGGGCTCATTCACTCAATCACTCACTCACTAACTGACTGACTGACTGAAGGAAGGACAGGAGAACAATGATGAGGAGAATGGAATAGATCTCTTTCTGTTGGGCCCATTTTAGATTGCTAACAGCACACTGCAAGGGAGGCCTACTTCTAGTTTAGGATCCAGGCATTCTTCATTGAAAGATATAACAGGCATGGACAAAACAGCAATAAATCGGGCAGTCCGCAGAGGGAAGCTGATCCCGTCTTGCTCTCTCTGACAAACCTGTCCCTAGAGGCTGAGAGTTTAACCAGTCGTTTAGAAGGTGCTTACCTCTCTAGGAGACAGCTTATGACATTTATGTAAGTATGATATTAAGAGGGAAATCATCCTGAGGTGAGTGATTCCCTAACAGAAGATAGATTAAACCTGCCCCTGTCATTTGCAAGTACCCAGGGGTAGGGCCATATACATTTACCGCATACACTTAGAGTGTAGGTAATGTTTCAGAGCTGTATGTGCTTATGGAATCATTTATTTGATAGAATAGGTCCAATGATGTGTATACTCAGGGATCCCTGCCTCCTTCTCTGTGTAATGATCTAGCACTGATATTCAGGGAGTCAAATGGATATCTCAATGTTTACAAACCTAGAAACATATGGTAATTGAATTAATTTCCTAGTTACTTCATTCAGCATAATCATGTTATAAGTGTTGTGCTGAACCGCTCAAGACAAAGACGAAAGGATGATTATTAAATACCCATTCAAAGTTTCGCCATTGAAAATGAAAAAGTGCACATTTACACCTTAATACCACAGAAACACCACTGAAGAAAATCAAGCAAACATGTATTTTCAGTTTGTGAATGATTCACAATTGGAAACGTTAAGCAGTTGTTTTTTTTAATAGAGCTCCTGGAATGCTGTTCGAGATGCTTATCGGTCTATTGCGTAGAGAGTAGGTGTTTATGTTTATTCCAAATAAATAAAGAGACTTAGATAGGCTGGGAAATTCTGATTCAATTTCTTTTCATCAATTGAAAGCTTTATCCAGAGTCCTCTATTATTTTTCATTCCACCGTGGATGGGCACTAAGGGTAAGCAAATGTATAGATGTGATTTTGGTGTTTTCAAAAGTCTATTCAAATACATGCAATATAGAAAAGTGATGTGACCAGCCTAATTGATCATGTTCCATTGTAGTTAAAACTTTACATTAGAAGTTCATAGATGCAAAATTGGTTCATGCATTTCTATTTTATTAATAAATATGCTTTCTGTGAAAGGGCAAGGAGGATATAGGGAATCAATATTTTTAAATTTGGCATCCAAGGGTCACAACAAGGAAATGTTCAATAAAGAAAAAACATGCATGCCTGATTTGTGGTGGGTGGAAAAATCCCCAGAACTAGTTGTCACCTGATTAAAACATCCTACAGTGCTACAGAACATTGAGGAGGAGGCAGGGAGGAGAAATATAGAGAGAAACAAGATTGTGGAAACCTTCCCTACTTGTGCTGACCTCCATTTCGCTACTCTAACTTTGTCCTCATCCTAAACCCACAGCATCAAAGTCTCTTTGATAAGGAACACCCTGTGTGAGGCTAGTTATTTTGATTAGGGTGTGACCTTTGATTCCTGTATCTCAGGACAGTGCCTGCTGAGGAGCTGTCTTGCTGGAGAGAGGTGTTACCCAACCTCACAAAAGATTAAAGAAAGCAGTTTCCACTAGCTTTTGTTTGTTTGTTTTATTATTTGTATTGCACGCCAGACCCAAGGGTATCAGGGCACGTTGCATGAAACAGCTTACAGCTTAGTTACATATCAATTAGAACATTGAGCATGTACATAATGCAATAAATATACATAGCAGAGAAGATCAAGTATATACAAGTTATTACAGGATAAACACATAAAATACCCAGCAAATGTAAAAAAAAAACACTCAGGGTCAGATGGATATGTACAAGTATACAAAGTTGGCCTGTCGAAGGTGCAAAGAGAAGTCAGTTCAGAGCAGGTAGATGTCCAGAACGTATGTGTCCGAGTCTTTGATCCATTTTATGAGATTCTGTTGGAATGTACTTTACTATTGACTCCTCCTTTACTATTGATTGCCGTAGTAGAGACATCCAGTCTCAGGGGTATGGGGGGGCTATACACAGCCTGCCCATGGCTGGGCTGCCTCAAAGGGTTGACAGATGTATACTATAGATCTGGATGTGACTTTAATAATGAAAGGAAATACTAACCCCATTCCTCAAGCTCAAACTCAGGTACGGCTTATGTTTAAAGAGTAGAACTGTTACCGGGCTGGTGATTTCTTATAATTACTTTGTTTGGGAACAGAGGAGCATAGTTTGACTCCAGCCCCTGCACTGGAGTGACTTGGCATTCACTGCAGCTGTCAAGGATCCACCTGTGACATCTGATCCTGCTCTGTGCCACTGGAGAGTAGATGTTGCACATCAGGATCCTAATGCAGAAGGCCACAGGTGTATTATTTGCCTTGGACATGGTGTTTGCTGCAAGAGGGGGTTGTCTGGTTAGAAGGCCACTCTTTCTGAGACCGAAATATCCAGAGTTATCAAATTAATGTTGTTATTAATACAAATCAAACAACTTAGGGCTTCTACAACCTTTCCAAGAGGCACATTCCTCACAACGTCTCCCTGTTTCACCCAATAAGGCCAAGACTGACCAATTACAACAAGCTCAGTCAAGCAGGCAAGACATCCGTACAGTCGTTTCTACTGAAAAGCACAGTTTAGTGGGAAGGCCATGTGTTATATCTACTTGAATAGTGCACTGTGAGTGGTATCAGAGAATACTCTGCATGTGTGCAAGTGCAATTTGCACTAGTGCCAAAATTGTCATACGATAAACAGTGTATTCTTTCAATGCATATTTCCATCAGAACAATGAGCAATTATCTCTAGGGCCAACACTGGCAAGGAGGTTTTGCACTCGGGTTAATTGACACACGTTTTAGGACTAGGGTGGACTTTGACCTGGAGGAAAGATGCTTTCAAACAACATGATATGTTTCTTCCCATTATGGCTAACTGAACTTGCATAGGTGGGAACACCTTTAAGTAATACCACCCCACATGTTTGTTATGTGCATAGGCCATGTTCCGGAAACATTGCACTGGTTCAAGGGCAGTTAACACTAGGGCAAAAACGGTCCTATGGAGAAAAAAAAAACATATTCTTTCAATGCATCCAAGGCATATTTTACAGTAGTGCTAGTTCTAGGATGCTCATAGCCTTTTTGCAGATACATTTTAAAAGAGAAACGTCTTGTTCACATGGACAATTGTTATCCTAGTGCTAATTGAGTGTCCACAGATTCCGCACTGCCACTCACCGTCTTTCAATGCATTTTTGCACCAGGGAACATTCTGTTCTACTGCTAGGACTAGGGCAAGCATGGCTCAGGTACAATCATGCATTGACAGAATGCCTTTGCTAGTGCAGGGACAATGTTTGCCCCAGTACTCATTGCACTTGCAATGATGCACAGTGTCTTTAATATAACCCCATGTGTCAAATATATTTATTTCTCCTATTGTTGATCTAGCAGGATCCTAATGAAATAAATAACAGATAGCATGCCAGTGTTCTGCCATTGAGTGGCGGCGGACCAACACACTACATTGCATGCCAACATATTTGGCCACTCTTAACATGGGTCCTTCTTGCACTGGATCCCTAAACTGGAAAGTTCAAAATTGCAGGCAAACACCACCCTGCTCAGGTGTCCAAACGTCATCGAAACTGGAGTGTGGAGTTGTGGCTGAAATCATTGGGGAACATAGTTTAAATGTATGATAGTTGCAGCACTAGTTTAAGTCAACATTAACCATGCAGACATTTAATTATTGTGCAGCTGATATAAATATTGAAAATAGATCACTGAAATATGTCAGATGTTATGCTGACACTATTATTACTTGTATTACTATTATTACTTGTATTACACTATTATTACTTTTGTTATCATAGGTTTGGTTTGTCAAATTGAAAGGACCTACATTTCATCAGCACCTTCAATTCATGTATCAGCTGGAACTGCACTTGTCCCAGTGGAATCTAACAAGCACTTAAGTGAGCTCTCTTATAGAAGCCTCTCCCTGTGTTTGTTTGATTAATTAATTACATTGGATTATGGATGCACTGTAGGAGGTGCATAAATAGAGGAGGGTAAAACACAGCAATAACAGGAGAGAAAGCAATTCTGCAACACTGGACGTTGTTCAGCTTGCCTTCCCATATCAAGTCTGTGCTGCTTCAGCAGGAGCAATGCTTGAAAACCCATCAAAAAAAGGTGCATCATAGAAAAAGACACCCCTTCCATGGGCTTCCCTAATGTCCATCCCATTATTAAGGCGATAAGGCGCAGCTGTTATGCCTTTTTACCTGTCATTTGTTTGATTTGGTGGTCCATGTAGTCCTTGGATGAAATAGTGGCAATTTTCATTAGAATAGAAGAGTCATCTGTTGGGACACAGGGATAAAGGAGGGGCTGTTGTTAAGGGGCTTTGCTTTTGGGAGTGGGTCGTTGGTGGGTTTCAAGGTCAGCAGAATCAGATAACACTTTTCCGCCTGCCTCTCCCCCTTGTGGAAACGTTCTACCTGCTCCGCGTCATCCACTTAGTTCCTGCAGTCGATGGCCCTGGATGGATGGAACGTAATAATTTCTTTATTAAAATAATATCAGAGCCTCTTGTGCTCCAGGCACTGATGGGATATGCAATGCTGTGATGGAAATGAATCCAGAGCTATGGGTTGCGATGCTATTCGAGCTATTTTTAACTACAGTTTTGATTTATTATAATAAAATAAATCCATAAATAAATAAACAAATATAAGTGCTTAAGTTCCCTTCAACTTTCTATGCCCATCATATGTCAATTGGTCGGTGAGTCTGTGAAGACATTACTACTCATATGCCACATGTCTACAAGCCACCAGTGATTCCAATTAAAAACAGGGAAGATAAGAGATATACCACCTCACCATTTATGTTAAATTCCACTCAATCAATGATATGTGATTCAGTGTAAACAGTTGCAAAACGCACATAGCCAGTTTCTGGGGACCCAAAAGGTGAGCTAGGGGAAGACGGGCAGTTCACAGTACCTTAATACAATGTTTAGTGAGTTGATAGAATGGAACCAGGCTTCAAGCTGTACTGTGGTGCATGTTATGATGGGTCAAGAGGTGAGCTGGCATCTAGCCAGGTTGACTCGGGATCTTGGTGCCATTTGATGGCAGCGTTTGGATCATGCAGTGTGGAGTGGTTTGCCAGGGTTGGACCAAGCTTAAAGTCTGTTCGAAAAATTGGTAGCTTCTTCTTTGGGTCAACAAATGATGCAAGGCTCCAGTGGTTTGAGTCGATGTCCATCTGTTTGGAGAAGTGATCTTGGTGATCTGATGCAGGGTTTGAAGAGTTGAATTTGAGTTGATATGCAGCAGTGGGCAGGCTGCTGGAGCCAAACAGGTGGCATGCTCGGCTTGGCATGATGTAGTGGCGAGCCAGTTTGGTTGATGCAAAACAGCAGTGTTTCAAAGGATTGATAAAGTGCCAAAAATAGCACTTATGGTCCCTCTGGTTTGGGGTGGTGAGAACATTGTTCAAAATGTGTTTTGACTGATTCAATGTGGTAGACCAGGGATCCTGGCTGATCTGGCCCTCCAGGAAATAATGTACCTTATTAAAATAATATCAGAGCCTCTTGTGATCCGGGCACTGATGGGGTATGCAATGCCCTGATGAAAATGAATACAGAGCTATGGGTTGCAATGCTATTCAAGATATTTCTAACTACAGTTTTGACTATATTATTATAAAAGAAATCCAGAAATGAATAAACAAATATAAGTACTTAAGTTCCCTTCAACTTTCTATGCCCATCATATGTCAACTGGTCGGTCAGTCTGTGAAGACATGACTACTCATATGCCACGTGAATACATACCAACAGCGATTCCAATTAAAAACAGGCACAGAAAAGATATACACCGACCTCAACTTTTGTGTTAAGTTGAGCGAACGGAAGACTCTGCTTTCAGAAGGGATATGCATGTGATTCAGTAGCAACCAAAATAGCAATGTACAACTGTCCAAAATAGAAGAGGAATGTGCAATCAAATTTCTATGAACATATATATACTATCATTAAACACACCAATATACAAATAACTATAAAAACACTATACAAATGCACCCCAGTGAATGAAAGACAGAGACATGCAGAATGTAAAGGTACCAAACTCAAGGTTTAAACAGAGAAGGAAAAACAGTTAAGACATGCAATAGGAATTCAAAATGATATGTGATTCAGTGTAAACAGTTGCAAAACACACTGTCATGATCTCTGCTTCCAAAAGGTCAGGGTTTTCCCAACTCCCTTGGAAGCAGATCCATAACCCAGGTTCCGAGTGCCAACCAGTCCCAATTGGGACCTTTTGGACCCAGTCCTGGCGCCAGTGGCACCAGGCTCATAAATATGCCCAGTCCCAGCGCTGGAAGCGCCGGGATCATCATGCTTGGGTGGACTTACCTGCAGCAGACCATGCTGCTTACTTGCCTGCCAGTTGAGCCTCTGATCCTCTTCTGTTTGGAACTACTTTTCCTGTTGGGTGGGGCAGGAGCCACTCCCTAGATTCAGAACACTGGAACTCTTCTGGAAACCAGGAACTCTTTTCTTACCTAGGCGTGGCTGTGGAAGGAGACACCTAAGCACTACAGGAGGCTATTTAAACCACACCCGATGGATGAATCTTGCTTTGCGTTATTCTGCATCCTTTTTCAGATTTGGGGAAAACATTTGATTTAGTTGATAGAAATATAAAGTGGCTTAATTTGCATTTTATCTGGGTCCCTAATGCCCCTAATGTTTTATTAATTCTTATACAAATGTGATATGCAGACATCTCAGCGTCTGTCCAATATACAAGATCGGGGAATTATATCTTGTTTTCTCAAACATTAAAGGCGAAAAGCACGGATGTCCGTTGGCCCCAATTTATTTTAGTACTTCTCTTAGGAGAGTTGATCCACTCACTCTGAAGGGTACATTTTATAGCATGCTTCTTATGCCTAAGACACAGCATATTTGGACCTAGCCCTGGCAGGTCCTGCTATACATATATTTTTTAAATGAAATATGGTAAAAACTAAAATGATGGTGTTCCGGAAAAGGGTGAATCCATGTAGCTAGTTTTTAATTGAATTAAGAGATGATGGGGCAGTCTCGTTTTTATTTGAGCCTACTCAAGAGCTTTGCTTGGGTCAATCATTTCCAGAAGACAGCTGAAAGGGCATCATTAAGGATTAAAGGGCTTTTTACATTTTTATTTCAAATGTGGGCCATTCTGATTTGATAAGTGCCTGAAAATATGTGTGGCAAAGGTCTGTTCCATGATGTTTATGGCAGCAAAATCTAGTGTGGTTTAAACTACCATGTCCTGGATGGGTTGCACCAAAAGAGAGCTCCTGGGCCAAATACGAGGTGTCCCTGCAGATGCACGAGGTAGTGATTTTTGTGCTGAATTGAGGGTGTTCATTTTGAAGGCGTTGAGCCAATTAGGATGTTTTGATTATTTTTTAGAAAGCACATCTGGGATGTTCTGCTAATCATAAAATGTATTTCAGTGCAAGTGTGGTTGCAGCCTCCCCTGCTAAAGAAAAATACTTGTGATAGAGGGGGGTTGTATGGCATTGTCCATTTGGGTAGGGGATGGGATTTAACTGCATCTGGCATGTTCAGTCATCTCAAAATAGCTCTTGAAGCAAGTGCTTGGCCGATGGGGAGAGAGGCAAATGTCCAAGATATACATACACTGCGCTCTTTAGATTTGGGATGATGGGACCACATCTTGCCTTCTCTCTGCACCCTCCACTGTCTTCTTACTGGATGAAGGGCCACCTTCAAAATCTTTTGCATTACCTACCGAGCAGTGCACAAGGGCAGCCATCATACCTCCAAGAGGAGACTACGCACTACCGCCCAACACGCAGACTAAGGTCAAGCACAGCCCTCCTACTCATGATCCAATCCTCCAATTCTGCCATATTTCGAGGGTCAGACTACTCTATCCTTGCACAAACTCTATGGAATTTGCTACCCCCTCATATTTGGCACAACCAGCACTACATGACCTTCCATAAAGTGGTAAAAACATGGCTTTTCCCAAATCCTTGAAAATGGCCACCCATGGCCATATACCCATCCCCTTATGGCCATTGTCCTGTGAGAACAAAACATTGTCTTGGAATATCCCAATAAGCACCCAAGAACCTAAACCAAAATCCCTACAGCAAACCTGAAAATGGGCAATCCAAGTACAATAAAAATCATCTCGAAAAGGACCACCCATCGCCATATACACATCCCCTTATGGCCATTGTCCTGTGTGAATCAGCACTAACCTGAAACAAAACATCACTGCGGAATATCCCAAGAAGCATCCAACAACTGTACTCAAAATCCCTGTGCTGCAAGGACCCCGAAAATGGTACCTCCAAGTCCAACCACAGAGCATCTCGAAAATAACTGCCCATCCTAAATAAATGATCACATCTTCACTAGCCAGGAGTCACCCAATGATAACTACAGACAGTCATTCATACAATTATGCTCACTCACCTCTTCACATCAACAAACAATAGAACACAGCTACAGCCCTTGGTCAATTCGGCTTAGCTGTACACATACCTACATCTCTCATAAAACACCTGAAAAGCCTGGTAGAACGCTGCTATACCACACAAACAAATTGGCCAGCGGCACACATATTCTTGCATACATACCTCAAAGCAGTGATAATTTAGACTCAGAAACCACCCTCCTTGCTGCACACATCACAATGATCTCTCACACCTCATCACACTTAGCATTATAATGCAGCCAACCCGCGAAAACCACTGTGGCTTCTCACATACCAAGTGCACCCAATTACTATAAGCTAGACTACTCTTTCAACTGATATGGACCACAGAACCTGAGGGCGTTCAACCAACAGTGTTTTGTTACCAATGGTACATAAAGCGCTATACAAATGCTCTGTAACATAACATTTATATACACATACACATATAAGATTGCAAGGAGAAATCTGAGGCATAAGATCCCCAGAATGCAGGAGGCTGATACTAATGGCATGTTTAACTTTACCCAGACCACTATGAACGATGGTGTGCAAGAGGAAGCACAAAGTGTGCCTGCAAAGTAGAAGTCGATGAAGATTTAGGAAATGTTATGTTAATTTGTCATTGTTTCTCTGTTTTGCGTAATTGTGGACATACATGAGAGATATGTTTTATATAATTAATTGTAATGATCAGGTTTTTATATATAGCCCATTTGAATATGTTAAAGGTGTTTTTTTTGTGCTCATTCAGTGAGAATTTTATGAAATATGATACATGTTTTTAAATGTTGCTAACTTACTGGAGAAGTATAATTAAATACATAGTGATTGAGTAATACTTGTCATTACATGGTAGGCTTTAACGATCACATCACTGGGGCTTTGGAATCTACCTCCTAAGAATTACGTTGCCATGTAATGGCAAATGGTGCATTGTAAAGCTCCTGGGGCTGTTACATTGGTGGAAAAGTGGTTAGGAATAACAATAATCATTTTCGGAAGCATTTGGAGCCTCTTTTCTCTGCCGAAATGGGATTTTACGCAAGACTTGGTGGCAAAGATTGGTCAAAACAAGCATTTGATGACCACTTCATAGAGGGGTGTGGTGGTAATAACTAGGTATTTGTATTAATTCACTGAATTGTTATTTTAAATGTATTATCAGTTACTTAATTGGATTTGAATATTAGGCAAATTAATTATGGAAAATGTGGCATGCATTTACCTTATCTGCCCATTGCACACGTGCCAGATGGGAAGAGTATCAAACAATGACTACTTTCCGCTACGACACTATGTCATTATAAATATAGGTGACACTAAAATTTATATTTCTGATAAATATAATGTATGGTGGCATCAAACACAAACCACACTTGTACAAAAATCAGTGCAAGCACATTATTTACTAGCTGTGCAGAGGAGCAGAATATGCTAATGATCTAAGGCAAACACACATGGTTCAACTATTATATTAATTAATTTGTCAGCTGGGCACGTATCTGAAGAGGAGAGAGCTTTAACAATGACACTGCTATAATAAGTAAGGACCTTTACCAGAAAATAATTTGCATGGTGGTAAAAATGACAAATCTTGCACGTGTAACAATAAGCCAGCTGGAACCACAGCAGCAGAGGTGTTGCAAGGCGGAGAGGCTGAGGGGGCTATAGCCCGTTTTTTTGGTTGTAGCCCCGATAGAAGTTCAGGGGTTACAACCAAAAAGGGTAGCTAGCCCCCAGTCCAGACAGTCCCAAAATGTGCATAGCCCCAGATCTTTTCCAGACCTACCAACACCCCTGCACAGCAGGACTATTGGCCAACATTCTTGCACAGCCCAGGACTCTTTTCTGGCTATATTGCTACTAAGGCATCATTCCTTTAACACCTCTTCGTAGGCTTCCACACCATGGCCCAGAGCAACTGGCAAGCAACAATTTAGGGTGCCGTGATCAACGTGTTGCTCCTGTGCTACATGTTGGAGATCACTGCCCTAAAACATGCTTGGTATACTTTGGATAGACAGTGGTGTACAGAGAATCACACACTCCACATTCATAAAATATTTCTCTTGCATCCATGGTTCCAGTAATGACTCAATATTATACAAATCACTGCTCTGGTGCAAGCGCGAAAAGCAAAATGTAAAAATTGCCCTTGTTGGAAAAGCAGTCATTCATTGCATTTTTGCAACAAGACAAAGGGTTAGGACTAATTTCAGCATTGCCCTTGTGATACAATGCAATGAACGAATATTTGCACCATGGGAATGTTTGCTCTAGCTGTAATTTCACGTGAACCAGTGCAAAGTTACTAAAATGTCAGGAAATACAGTTGTTTCTCTGTTTACTTAAAATGCCATGTTTCCAGATGGGCAGTTTTTGTCCTACTGCTAATATCATTCCATTTGAGCACTATAACAAACATTGCAGTGGTGTAAAAATAAATGTACGTTGTGCAGTAGCACCTGGAGCATTACGTGCCAAATGGAATTACTAACAAATGATCTCAGACAAAAATAAGTGGTCAGACTCACAGAAAATCGCAAAATACTACTTTATTATAAGCTCAAATAAAGTAGGGAAACCCAGTGAACAAACAGATAGCAGCTTGCTCACTCTCAATTACATTTCAATTGCAGAAGGACTTTGGGCTTCATCACGAGTTGGGCTGTAGCCCTTAAATGTGGTGATAATGGTATTACTGCCGCATTTAAGGGCTGGCCCTATCATGAGTTGGGTGCTTAATCAGCTGTTTTACCTCCAGCTTTTTTCTGGAGGTGAAAATCCCTGTTTTTGACAGTATTACAGCCGGAAGTATTAGCCTGCAGTATTAGCACTAAAAATTCCCCATTGGATCCAAAGGACCCAATCAGGAATGGGGATTTACCGTTAAGGCCCAACCCGTGATCCGGTGGTAAAACCACCGTACCAGTCAGTGCTAGGGCTATTACAGTTGGCGGTATTACAGCTGGGAATACAGTCCAACTCGTGATGAGGCCCAAATGTACTTCAGCGATGACGTCACCCTATGTTGCAAACAGTAAAAACCTATAGAAAGGATTGATTTGTTAAGGCAAAACTGCCCACTTTGTCAATTAGCCTACACTCTCTTACCAGTTAGGCTCTTAGCCAATGTTTGTTCAAATTAGTTGACCTTGCTGACTGTTCTCTTCCTTGGGACTTGTAAGGGAGTATTGGTACATCGCTGTCACCAGTTGGAGCTTAAGGAATGGGTCTTGTTTTCCAGTCCTGAATCACATGTGAAGAGACCACAAGTTTGTCCATGTTCACCTTTTATTTAATGCGGTCTGATTCAATTATGGGGTGTAGGTGACTTGTTCGAAATACAAAGGATCTAATGCCTTTTTTTTCAACTCCAAAAGTGCTGAAAAAAAAGTTTTGAATGCTTTTTTTTTTGTTTTTTGTTTTTTGTTTTTTTTTATGGGGGGGTTCTCCCCCCATATCCCCTATTTTCTTTTTTTTTAAAAAACTTTTTTATGCATAATAAAATAAAAATTATATAAATAAATAAATAAAAAAGCATTCAATTTTTTTTTCCGGTCCTTTTGGTTTCCAAAAAAAGGGCATTTGATCCTTTTTTTTTTTCGAAACTATGACTGGACACCTCAACTATGCTGGGTGCTATTAATCCTCTTGGCTTCTGGAGGCTTGGTTGCTCCTTCTGGCATATGTTTTCTGCATCTTTGATTGTTTAATACTTGGCGCGTGCAAATGTTCTCTCCTTTACTTAATCTAAGAGAAACAGGTCATGCATTTGTAGCTTATACTCTTTGACTCCCCGTGTGCCTTGCAATTACTTCTTGATTGTAGCATCCTTGATTCCAAGCCAAACAGATATTTTTTGTTCCTTGCACAAAGCTGTTTTCCACTGCCCGTCAGCTCCTGCAGGCTCAATCTCTCTCCTTCAGGCTTCTTACTTACTATTATACAAAACTGCCATACATCTTTTCATCATGGCCGCTTTAATAGCATTATATTTTCTACTGAAGCATGCTTCTATATTTCTCATCTACCTTGCGTTTCTGCGTATATACAACTACTGATTCTTTTCTCACTTATTGTCGGCAGTGCAAAGTCACTTTTCAGCAGTGCAAAGTCACTTTCAATTGTGCAAAAAATTCCAAAGATCAGACCCTTAGTGTATACGATTTCTTTGTACCAACATTAATGTTTAATTTGTTATTTCAGTTACATCTCTATTCTTTTAGTATTTTCATATCATGTAAGTGCGTCCTCATGTCTTCTCTTCATGACATCACATTACCCTTGCCTGATTTCACTTATAGCTCTTCTATGTCCAAAGGTGTATGCAGACATCCTTCCACAACGTCAGTGTGAGTGTACATTCGATATGGTTGTGTGAGTGCATAACGTCGCTCCTATCTTCAGCACAGTATTCAGATGAAACCTGGCGGCATGCACAGTGCCTTTTTGTTATTCTTCCAATATGACGGCGGTGTGGGGCCGTATACTAGAGATGACATGCACATCTGCCTCTCTGCAAAGGAATTGCACTAGGGTATTTGTTTGTCCTTGTGCAAATATTGTTCAAAATCTCACTTACTCTGGAGCAAAACTCCTGTAATGAGGCCTCATGAATGGCATCAAGAATGCAGCATTGGGTATATCTGCATAGAGAATCCACTGCTGCAGGCTGGGAGATACATCAGGCTTTAAGAATATCAGCGAGAAAATGAGAACATCTCTTTATTATTACACATTTAGATCCCATTTGTCAGGGGCTTAGCAAGTCATTATAGCAGAACGCCAAAGGCTTCATCATTGTTGCTTTAAATATCCTAGAGCTGCCAGACAATTCCATGTCCACTATCTTCCCATTCTACATAATGTTTTATTCATTTCTTTTTTTTTTTTTATAAAAAGTGAGAAACCTTGTAAATTGAAGAACTGCAGGGTGTAAAACTAGAGGAACAAAGGAAAAACACAAGAAGAGATAAGGACTGGCTGGACTAAAGTGGACCATGCAGACAAGGAGACATCTGCGAATATGCAGGAAAGATGATGGATTATTGGGCAGGCAAAGCTGGGGTTTGTCTGTGTGGTGGCGATGGTGGTGATTGCAGAACCCTCAAATTGTTATTTAATTGTAGTAAAAGTAATGCCCCATGGTCTTCCCGGCATAGAAAACAGATACGATTAAAGGTGCTTTTTAAAACTATTGTTTGTATTGTAGTTGGAGGATGTGCACACACACCCACACACAATTCAACCATCACTTGTCAGTTTGGTGTGACGTAGGCTATGCCGTTATAAGTGTTCCAGCCTTCAAATGTCTCTGTCAGCCACCCAACACTGATATACACGCATACTTCAATTGATATGATATGCAAATATTGCCTCACTCAGGGGTTCAATTACAAGATCATGCAGGGTCAACTTTTCTCGTCAATATTTTTCTAGCAGGCCGCTTTCATCGAACCGAGGCCTGTCACGGAACAGCATATGCGTTTACTGTGCATAGAGGAAGTGGCCTGATCATGGTGTGGCGTGTACTGCGAGATAAGATGGGATTTAGCTAGGAGTAGGGGTGTGTGTGTGTGTGTGTGCGCGTATGTGTTTATGTGTGTGTGGGGATGCCTGTTTGTGTCCATGAATGTCTGGAATGGGAGGGCGGGTTGGAGTTGCGGGGTTGTCCCCCAACTGGACACATGACTAGGCCTTGGGGAAGGAGGGCGAGGAGGGACATGGGTTGAAGCTGCATCCTTCATATTGGCGAAGGTCAGGGAAGGGGATGTAGAAAGGGAATGGTAGGTCCTCACAGCGTCAAAACCGGGCAGAGGAAATTGGCTTCCGTTAAAACGGCCTGCAGAGAAACATCATAGATCCGTATTTTTCAATATCACCTTGCACACCGTTCTACAGATATGTACGCACAAGCTCATCAAGACAGCATTTGTTTCTGGATATTGACTGTCAGAGAAGGCCCTTTGCTGATGCATAGCAGATCAATGAATAGAGCGACTAGGACTATGTTCTCGTTATTTTGGTGGGTTGGCGACATGGTACCCATCTTTATGCAAAGAACGCTGAAATTGTACTCTTCCAAATTTCTGCAAAGTCACTCTAGGTTTCTACCTCGACTCGTCCCTATCCCTCACCAAACAGGTAAACTCACTGACCTCATACACGGCCTGTACATGTAAATTAATACGAGCCGGGAAACAGTTTGAGAGCAGCAGAATTCTGTAAGAGTGTGGATAGCTGTCATTTTTGGCTGGCATCTTGGTAGCGCATTACTGTGCATTGCAGACTGTGTGTCGGTATGTGAGTCCATTAGTATTGGTCCTTGGTCAGGTTTTGTTGAAGTTGGCATTTTCACATTTTGAGAGATTTGCAAAATTGCAGAAATGGTGGTGCACTGCAAGTCGATACCAGGATTGAGTTAGAGAGGGCAGTACGTGACAAGAGAAGGACTGTTTGCGAGTCCTAATTTTGCAGATGAGTTGTGATTCCAGCTTTTTGGTTGATTTGCTGCTTGTGGAGTGTGAACCACCAGATATGTGGAGCTGAGCTGCCAGGTGCGATGGTATAATATTTGTTACTGCAGTCTTGAACAGTACCCTGGTCTGGAACGGAAACCAAAGTACTTTGCCTAGGATGTGGATGATTCAGACAAATGTCTATGCACCTGTGATAGAATGTGCTGCAGCACAGTTGAATGTTCTTAGGGGAGCCATGTGAGCAGCTGAGAGCATTTCCTCCATTGATGGGCTATCACAGAAGGGCCTGCACTACAATCCGGAAGCCGGCAAGATAAATTGTTTGATTTTGCAATGGGTGGAGGTGTAGAGGAAGGGCATTTGGGGCTTCTTGGATATGTGTTTCTGTAAGGATATGCTGTTGTCAATGGTGAAGCCTGAGGATTGTTGCTCTATACAAGCATTGCAGATCAAATCCTTCTAGGTGCATATCATTGAGCCATTGTTGGACAAGATGTTGTTTAGGAGGGGGCGATGAGGTAGAATCCAGTTTTGAATTGGGTAATCTTGAAGTAGCCAGTTGACATCCATGACTGTTTGATGGCTAGGTAATCATGGGGGCGCCTGATGTCCCGTGGGCTTTATATTCTCATGCACAACTGAGTATCGTCCGCATATTGCTATATGGCTAGATGGGGATGTTTGGGGAGTGTGCCGAGAGTGCCAAATGCAATGGTCAAAAAGAATAGGTGAGAGTATTAAGCATTGGAGAACTCTGCAGGCGACTGGGAGGCGGTAGGTACACAATGCGTTACAATGCAAGATAGCTTGTTCAATGGACAGTAGACCTGCTCAGCGGCAGCGTGCCCGACTTGGAAACAAGACGACACAGAGCAACTCAGGTTCGATCCCTGGGTGCGCGCTTAGAAACCTCTGGGTATTAAGCGCGTTATAAATAACCTATCATATCATATCATACCACTCTGGAGGGTCTACATCACCTTTTAGCTGTCTGTGCCATACAATTGAAGAATAGCCATTTATAAACACATGTGATCCCAACCATAAGAGTAGTCAAACCCGAAATGGGAGGTAAAACTCGTCTGCACAAAAAAAAAACAGCATCATGGGAGAGGAACCGTTGCTCCTTTTAGAGCAACCTCAAGCGATACATCATTAGCAAAACTGGGACAAATCCAAAACTGAGAAACTGAGAAGGAAGACAATATACTAATGGGGAGCATCAAGTGTTATGGGTTACAATTTAAACATTTAAACATGTCACGATTTGGATACAAAGAGAAACATGCAAGAAAGATAAAGAAAACAAGATACAAATTACGTAAAATATGTTGGAGGCAAGCACAACATGAACATTGTAATACCTGGTCATATTTATCACTGTACCATAAGCAGAGTAAATCCATGAAAATCCAATCCAGCGCTGCTTTGTACTAAATCCAGTGTGTCCCTGAATATTCCCCTCGTGTTTGGCACAGAGACAACCCTTTATGCAGATCCTCCTTAACGGCGTACCACCCACAAAAAAAGACTTCTTGGCTTTTTGTGTGTTTGTCATGTTTTTGGCAAGTATCTCTCAAAAGCATGTTTTTATTTCATGTTTTGTACAGCAATTGTGCCATTTCACATTGTCGAGAATACTGATGCCAATCTTAAGGGTAACCAGTTTACTAACCACAGAAGGATACATCGGCTCTGCCTGGATTTGGACCTATCGCTTGCGGGTGACCAAGCACCATTTTATTTGCAACACCCTCCTTTAGTGACCTATCGGACCAGGTGCTTTGCTGCTATAGATACAATCACTCTTACAAGAATGCTTAAGTTCCCTTTCATAGACTCCATACACAAAGTGAAATGAAATGATATGTGTGTATTGCCTGGTCTCCCCAGTCAAGTGCTATGGGTCTGGCTTGCTATGTGAGGTGCCCTCTTTAGTTGGTATTCACTGCAGGTTGATGTCTGGAGCTGTGAAATATGTGTGATCGCAGTACGTATGTAGATTCATGATGATGAACAACATCAACGGCGCGATCCATCTAAACTACGAGGTTGTTATTGCGATTAGTTGGAACAAGGTGATTTCCATGAACGATCACTCCGGCTTTCTCTGCCAGTGCTAGATGCATAATGCTGGAAGGCTGAATGCTATAATATAATTTATCTGGGCAGAGAGTTTTATTCAAGATTTTTCCCTATTTCTTTCTATTCAATTCTTCTTCCACTGCCGCACTCCGGCTCCTAATTAGAGACCACCTGGGAGAGCTAAACTCCATGATCTATTGATTGGAAGAACTTTGTGATACATCTTTCTCCCTTGCTCAGCCTGGAAACCTAAAGCACATTTTCACGAGTGCTAACGATCCTGCCATTTTTCTTTTGGAACAAATTAAATTATCTTGCAGACGTGTGTGACCCATGCTACAATCAGAAACAAAAGTGAAATGGTTCATACAGTTTGAAAATAATTGTCTATCATAATTCTGCACTATTAAATGAAAAAAAGGCAAAGTGCATTCAAGATACCACCTGTTATTTTTATATTCGTCATTACACTCTTTACAAATCTGTCAAGAGCACAGATCTCGAGAGATAATACATATAGTCAATATTGAAACACATGCGCAGACGTGCAATATATGGCACTTACTTGCCTGTTGAGTCAAAGTGGGTGCCATAGTCAGGGGTGATTAAACAAACATGTTACTGTGACCGGTTTCGCACATCCTGATGAAGGCCTGCAACCTGTGAGGTGAAACATATGTCCCCACTCTGCGTGTTAGATAAGCCTGGCCTGTCTCCTATGCTTTAATGCAATGTTAGATTGTCAGACTGCCTAATACTGCACAGAGCCATAATTGTTGTTAAAATAAAACATCTTTAAAAAAATATATATTGCATTGTTTTAAATGTGTCAAGTGTAGGACCATAGTTTGTAAAACGAGTTACTGTTTGTAGCATCTAGTGATCCGTCCCTAGCCATTGGTGATCTGGAACAGGTATCCACCCGATGGTGAGAGATGATCACGGAACCTTTCTCACAAGTGGAAAGGTATACATTATTTCAATCCATTCCTTAACAATCGAATCTTTCCTCTTGATTGGGTTTCAGGCATGCAAAGCTGCATCATACCACTAATTATGCTATACCCCTTACTCAGTGCAGGATATCAGGTGGAGCAACGGGTACCCATCAGAGGGTAGACACATGCACAGCACAAGACATGGGCGGTCCTGATTGGGTCCCAAAGATAACTGGTTAATTCCCTGGATCAAGTGTTATCCATCAGTAGCATAAGCATTGTGATCAGCGAGAGATGCACCTGTGCCTCTCGGGGCCAGGAGTAGTGCAGGGTTATGCTGATTGTGGCTAGCTTTGCACCATTGGCAGAGTAGGTTGAATGTAGTGCAACCACTGTGCTGGAAATCACCCACTTGTTATCAAAAGTGTTTAATTGCCCAACAACCTGTTTTCAATAATTAAACAATAACATTGCACAACTGTGGGGCTCGGAGCGCACACCCAACTATGATCAGTGGGTCACGGATGTGGACATATGTGCGGTAAAGGAGCACCGGGTGTACAAAGCAAGAGGGTGCCCGCAAAAGGCGGGGAAAATATGGAGAAGATGGGAAGAGGATAGCTGAAGGCCAAGGGCGACCCTGTAGCCGCTGAGACTGTGTGAGGCCCACCGAAAGGGAAATATTGACTCTGTTCAGAGCACCCTGTGTCATGAGGTCATCCTATGTTAAATTGGACGGTCTGTTGGGCCAAGGTCCCTGAAGCTGAGTTTGTTACTGTTATTGTTTCTTCTTTTGATTACTTTGTTCTCTTCCCACCACTACCCGTCCCTGGCACTTGCCCCTCCCTCCATCCTCCCTCTCTTCCCCCTCTGCCTCCCCCCCCCAACCCCCCTCCCTCCCATGTCCCCTCCCTGGAATGTAGAGAGATGAATGTAATGTTGTTTTAACCTTGAAAACCAATAAAATCTTTGATCAAAAAAATATATATATATTGTTTTCCTATTATATCGTTTATTTTTAAGAATCGGTTCAACAGTCACTGATGTAAATGCATCGGAAAATGCTTCCCTAAATCTTTGTGGAAACATAGAAAAAGAAAAGGAAACTTGTGCCCAGTCCTTGTTGGCAGTACCTGTATCCACAGTGAATATAATGCCCCCCCCCAAAAACCTGTTCATTCAGGAATTGATCATTACAACGCCATGACTTGATTCTTGGGGGACTTCTTGGGATGGTATGAATGCCTACCTGACCTGTTTGTGGGTCACCCTAAGGCCATACCACACGGTGATGCTCTACTCTGAAAGCAGCTGCAGTCCCAATGATGTCATCATCCAGTCTTCTTTATGCACTAACTTCTATCAACACAGCATTAAGCAGACAGTGAAGTGCTGCTCTTGAGGTATGCCCAGCATTGACTGGCTGGATGCTGCTCGATTCCATTGTTCCCTCACTTTAAACTACAGGTAATCTTTGATTTAATCAGCTAGTAAGATAGCTCAGTGCTGTAAGTGGTGGTTGCTGAGATCGCTGTTTGTCATGCGGGTCGGTTCATCCTTCCACCCTTTGGAAGTCAAGAAATGGAGTACCAAACCGTTGGGTTACAGTTACAACAGTTATTCACAGTGTTTCAAAATAACAAAAAAGCAACACTGTGGTAGCGAGCACCAAATACAAGTGCTATTATTATTAGTATTATTATTATTATTATTATTATTATTATTATTATTATTATTATTATTATTATTATTATTATTATTATCATCATCACACTGTGATCACAGTGAAATATCAGTCTACAGAAGATAACCGTGAGAGAGAAAGACAGAAAGAGAGAGAGAGAGAGAGAGAGAGAGAGAATGAGAGTGTGTGTGTGTGTGTATGAGAGAGAGAGAGAGAGAGAGAGGGAGAGAGAGAGAGAGAGAGAGAGAGAGAGAGAAGGGTGTGGGTGAGATATAGAGGCAGGGGTGTTGCTAGGTCTGGAAACGATCCGGGGCTACACTAATGTTGGAACTGTTGGGACTGAGGGCTAGCTAGCATTTTGGTTGTAGCCCCTGAGCTTCTATCAGGGGCTACAACCAAAAGACCCGGGGCTATAGCCCCCTCGGTCCCCCCTAGCAACGCCTCTGTAGAGAGGGCCTAATTCACAGAATGTTTAGCATGGAGCAAAGTGTCTTTTCACTGCCAACAAACACGTTCCATCCGGTCTAATTCATAGAGCGGTGTAGAGTAATTTTGCAGTGCAAAGTGACTTTGCTCCGCAAAAATACACTTTCCACCACACTGCGAATTAGGCTCGGTTGAACGTGTTTGTTGTCAGTGACCAGTCACTTTGCTCTGTGCTAAATGTTCCATGAATTAGGCCCAGAACGTGATGGGGGCAGGGCCATCATTTCACCAAAATGGCAGGGGTAGCGGACGCGACATCACACAATCCTTGACCAATGATGACATCAAGTGATGTCATTTGACTCCACCCTGGAGTGACAATACTGGAACCGATGAAAACACAAACTTTTACCGCTTGAGAAAACAGGAAGTGGCATTGCATACCATTGTTGCTAAGTACACTATGAAAAATATGGTTACTAAACACTAATGTGATATACATATATAGCACTTATGCTTAATCGCTTTTTATAGGACAAATATATATGTAATATCACCCAACCTGTGTAATTTATTGACCTCAGAAGGGTGGAAGGCTGAGTTAGCCTTGCCTGGATTCGAACCTGCAGATCACACACAAACATTGCAGCAGCCAGTACCCGACCCACTGAGCTATCTTACCGGCAATAGTAAAATGAGCAGTTGCATGTCTGAATGTTCTCAGAGTCAGAAAGCACATTACACTCTCTAGTGGATACCATTAAACTGGTAGCTGAGATTTAACAGCAGGCCAGTAGTTCTGCAGGTCTGGTGCAAAGTTGGCCACATGTCAAGCCTGCATGGATCTACTTTACAAGCCTCAGAGGATGGTAAAATAGGGAAAGCAGCGCACTCCCACGACATCCCATACTCTCAGGAGTCGTTACCTCATACATGCAAACAAACATCCTGAACAGCATGTCAGAGAGTTAGGGAAGATAGACACATTACAACAAAGCATTAATTGTGGCACAGTGAAAGCAATGGCAACATGATGTGCTATGGTCAAATATTTCTACACTGTAAACAAGCTTTAAGCACAAGTATTTTGTCAAGTGACCGAGGACACTGAGATGGAATGTCTTGTGATGATCGTAACCGAGAAAATGGCGGAAAAAACATACTATATATGCAACATGCGAAAAGCAAAATACGTACTCTGAAATCGATGCTTATTATACTCCAAATTATCTTTTGATTTTTTTGTCTGTATTAGCACCTGGGCGGGGTAAGCCAGCCAATCAGGTGGCTAGGAACGTAGGCTTGAACTGCCGGTACAAGCCACCGTTCCAAGCCAGCTCTCCCTGCCGCCGTCTCCCCCACACCCTACGGCCCATTATTTTCTTTTTTTCTTAAGCACCCCACGCCAATACTGACCTTATTTCGCCGCCGCTACATCCGCTCCTTCTCCTTGTTCCCGCAGGCCGCCATGGAAAAGGAAGAAGGGCTCTGTATATGTTGGCCATCTCGGAAAAGGATTTTCCTTCCTACAACGGGACGCTGTGCACGTCCTGTTGTAGGGAGGAAATACTTTTTTTAAGCACCCTGGATTGGCGCTTCGAAAACCTGGTGCTAATGGCCTTCATCCCCCATTTCAGGGGCTGGAATGGGGAATAAAGGCCCATCAGCCCAAGTTATGGGTCCTCAAATGCCACATTGTGAATTTGAGGTGTTTAAGAACAGACTCACCCCCCGAAGTGTGCCTGTAATAAACCTTTAATGAGTCTATCAATTATTGAATAGAATTCCAGAAAGACAAATATTTGTTATTCCTATTCTTTCGTATTTAGGGTAATTGCCCAAAGTGTTAGAATCAGGAACCCCCTGTTTTTTTAAGAGGCCTGCTGAAGAATGCCAGCCACTCCAGAAACAAAGAGCCACATGGCGCTGGCCACAGCCTTGCAGCTTCCATTAAAAGAAAGAAAACTTCTTTTTTTTTTAGGTGTAGCAATGGAGACTACAGGTGTAGCAAGAGTGACCTCAGTGGTTGCAGTTGCGACCCCTGGCGACCCCAAAATGACATCACTGGGTGTGGGGTTAGGGTGAAAGAAATAGAGTGTGATATCTTGATAAAAAAGCTCATTTTGCAATATAGTGCCTACACTGAAATAGAACCCAAACCTTTGGATGTAGATTCTTAATGCTGAAGTCAAAATATAAAGAAAGAGAAAAGGGGCAAACGATGCTGGGTACAATGTACGCGTTTTACTAATAATGTTGGGGCAGAATAGAAAATGCTGCACTAAGTATTCATATAAGAATTACACCCTACTGTATTTGAGATTGAAACTTAAACACCTCAGCCTTTATTTCTAAACCAAAACAACACTTTTAGTGACACATTTTGTCATTGCTGTTGCTCCATTCTCTACCCTTCATGAGGCTGATGCAGCCACCAGAGCCACTATCGTTTCACCATCAATTGCCACCTTGTCAATCAACAAGGGTCATCATGCCTGCACATGCTTGTGTGTCCTATCAACAATGCACATGGGTGCACCGTTCTCAGGCACATGAGTGCCTGCCATAGCCAGAGCATTGGTGGAACGATGGTTATAACACTCGCCCAGGGAAGCAAGCCACCATGGATGCTGGGTTCCAGCCTCATCACCAATGTGCCCCATTACCGCGTATTTACATTGTTCTTGGTTTAGTCGTTTGATTAGATATAAAAGACACACTCTTTTAGAGATTCAGGCAACACATTGGCCTTCTAGAGGAAATTGCTGAGGCCGTGGATGTGTGCATATTCCAATGTGGTCGGCATTGTTTATCACATCACTGCAATTATTTAAACTCTAAACTGTACACTCACCAATGGCTTTGGGAGTCTACAAGGAACTGGCTGAGTGCTTCCACATAGTCAAATCAAATGCATCAATACACCTAAAACCATGACTAAAGGACAGCAATAAAGTTCACACTGTTACAAATGATAACAAAAGTACTAAACACTAAAGAGTCACTCAATCGATCCAAAAAAATAGATGACACCGAATAATGTTCGGCCAAGCCTCGGACATCTGGGAATCTTTCCATTGCATTGACAACCGATACAGCCAATTAAAATTAAGGCAATCACAGAATGTTCCGCTTTCAGCATTAAAGTGGATGTGTATCCATACACATTTGCCATTTACCACTTTCTACACCAGTAGTTTTTGCTTCAACAAAGCCTAATTACCTCAAAGATGTTGTTTCTTTTTCCCAGCTGGAGTGGGTCCTGAAAAAAAAAACACAGAGCCTGATTCACAAAGCATGTTGGTAAATCAAGGTGAGATGGTGGGGGGTGGGGGTTAGACGCGGGCCCATTAAAAAATGAAAAGAAAAAAAATCAACCAAAATGACCGCAGTGAAAAATCCACAAGCAATGCACAAACGAGGAAAGCGGCCTCGTTGAAAACAGGTCCATTCGTAACTGGAATCAGGAAATCAACGTGTTTTAATATTTTCGGTAACTACTTTTGGTTTCTGTAATAAGGAGTACTTAATTCCAAATGAAAGCGGAGTACGTCGCATATTTATTTTAGTCAATGGCTTCTATGTCTTCTGAACACTCTCTCGCTGTCCAGAAGCTCGGATGTTTTGAAATGACTCATTTAGAATGTATTTTTTTTCTAGCGGGCGTGACGCCTGACATAATTATATCTCAATACCAGTCAGATTGGATGGCCCATTAATTACAAGCTCAAGAGCAATGCATAATGCATTTGCTGGATGGAGGCTATTAATCACCGCTAATAGAAAGTATGGATATTCGTAATGCCATGTGAATATAGGATAGCAACCATCAGCTTGCAAGACAACTAACGTTCAATTGCATTTTGCTTCAATCCTTCCCTACTTGCAGCAGAGAAAAGCAAAGCGTTATACAGTATTGAGGAAGGCATGACACCTCTAAGCGCAACCATTTCACAGGAGTAACTGCATAATAATCACTTCCTATCCTAAGGGTGAACACACATGTTTATTTTGCACGCCTAGTGTGGTGAATATGACCTTATCGTGTCCTCTTCTCTTGTGATTTTAGTGATATTATTTAAGTGATTTTATGCATGTTCTGGTCTGTATGTGATTATACGTAAAATGTTATATGAGATGCAGTATATTTGAAACTTTATATATTCTGTATGTTGTTGAATGTTTTCTTTAACGTTTTTGTGTAAAGCTTATACTGAAACCCAATAAATAAATAAATAAATACTTTAATTAATTAATCAAAAACGTGACTAAAACTACCTGAAGGTAGGGCTGGGCCCGGAGTGGTGCTACACGCAGGTTATTCTATGGGACTGAGTAGGGTGCCATCTGCTGAAGGGTAGTAGAGGTAAGCCTAAAATCATTAAGTGCAGTTTCAGAGAAGGCTGGCAGTGCCAAAATGTCACTGTACCTAGGCAGCTGCACCTTCTTGCACCAGCCTTTAAGTGGGTGCATTTAATGCACCAAAGAGTGGATTGAGCAGTTTTCTGTTCAGAATTCGATCCACTGGTGAATTGTGAAACACCCCTGTCTCAGAAAACCGAAAACATAACAGAAACAACAAGAAGCTCAAATTCCCATTATACACCGATCTAAGAAGATAGAACAAGATTGCTCACTGAGGCAATAGCAAGAGCATTATTGGAAAGCACCATCGTTAGGTTTTGCTAGAGTGAGCTTTAGATCTCTGGCATGACTCTTCAGGACAGAGATTAGTGAGGGCCACTGGTATCAGCTGCTCCATGATGCGTAATGACATCACTAGGGGGGTAGCTGAGTTATGGTGGCAGCCATTGCGTAGGATCGAGTGGAAGTCTGGAGGTTGGGGAGAGATTCGTCGAATACGTGTTGTCCAGTTTTGTGCCATATTATATTGTGATTTTTGTTTTGTTTTGCCATTGTCTTTATATATTTTTACTGTCTGTGGTTGCCACTATTTATATAACGTTAAAGAACGTTACCATCATTGATTGGTAGATGGGTCTAACCACGTTCACTTCAGAACATATTCAGACATGTGGATAGTCAAAGGAGACGTAAACGTAAACAGTTCTGGAAGTATAGGAGAACAGGTAGAAGAAGTCGGTCAAGTTGTCTTCACATTGGTGTGGAAGAAGGTTGATCTACGTCGTTCAGGGTAGAACTGCGAGCCTTCAAGCTCCACTTCTTATATTCTATAAAGTGTGACACTGAAGGAGGGAGGGGTCTGTGGACCGCTGGGCTCTGGATGGCAAGTACTGGTCAAAGAGGTTTGTAGGCGGATAGGTGATGCTGACAACCTTGACATTGGGGTGGGCAGCAACCAGTAGCCATTGCAACTGTGTCACAGACATGCAATGCTGTCTTGGGTCTGTAGATGGCAGATAAGCCTAGCTGCTTAGTTCCAAATTCCTCGCAGTTTGTCGATCAGTAGCACCCTTTAACTATATGAGCAGTGGCAACCGCGGACAGCAACACTATATAATGATAATTGCAAAAAAAGCACAAATCACAATATGGCACACAATTGGAAAACGCATAAACATTCAATGGACCTCTCCCCGACTTACACGTGATCCTATGGAATGGCTGCCACCATTACTCAGCTGCCCCCATGGTGCTCCCCATGGAGCAGCTCACACCAGTGGCCCTCTCTAGTAGCAGTCTTGTAGAGTCATGACAGAGATCTAATGTTGGCTCTGTTTATTTGGGCTCGATGGTGGGTTGGGAGGTAGGACATGATGTAGAGCCTGAGATGGTAATTGCAGAGTTGACCTAGCTCAACAAGAGAGAGGTAGCTGATTATGGTCCCTAATGTATGACAGCATTGTTAATTTAATGCTTGTGTTTTCATTTTAAATATGTTGTATTGGAGGCCTTGTTTCCTCATTTTTGCACAAAGTCCATACAACAGTAGCCGTGCATGCCTGTATGGAGCATCCACAGGACTGGCTGCTGGAATATTATCATTTTCCTGTACTCTTACCATTTGCAATAGATTATGTTAGATGCATACATGTACATCTTTATGATGTGTATCTTAAATTTAAATAAACAAGTAGTGTATTTGTTATAGCTATTAGTTGTGTGTGTTGCGTTGCATCTTATGGGTTGATAACCCAAAATGAACATGGAAGAATTGGAATGACTTAACTCATCAGTGATAACTTGTCATCAAACCGTAACCCCGACATTGTGATGGTTGCTGCAGGCTTGAGTGCAGGAACCTTGATCACTAGGCCAAGTAAAGGGAAGTGTGGATGGTCTTTGGGAGCCTAGAATGATCATTTCTGATTGGGTGTCATTCAATGCAAGATTATTCCTTCATCCAGCTATGGATAGCTTTAAAGCAATTTGGGGTGGTATCAGACAGGGGGGAGGAATGGATACACCTGAGCTGACTGAGTGAGGTGTGTCATGTAATGAATTGGGTGTTTCCACATACATTTGGAAATGTAGGCTGAAACATCTGTGGATGGAAGGCAGAGAGCATATTTCTACAAGGGAGAAAGGGCTAATGGAACTCCACATTATAATGTATAAGAGGAGTAGAAGTGACGCCCTGAATCTGAGCTTTTCTGGTCTTAAAGATGGAAAGGATGTGATCCAGTCTAGCGCACAACCAGAGATGGTCCACCAAGCCTTGAGGTTGCTGTATGAGGATGGGGTGATCCACAGTGTTAAACACTGTGGAGCTGTCATGGACTGCCAGGCGACAGCCTTGTGAGATGTCTGTAGCTCATCCTGGTATCGAGTGGAATTCAGAGAAGGAACTCTCTCTGGTTGGAACTCTGCAGAAAGCCTTTCTCCAATTTAAAGTTCCTCACACTGGCTGGAGTTTATTTTTGGATTTGGAAGCGGAGGCCTAGCCATGATTGTCCAGCAAGTGGGGTCTGAAGCTAATGGATTATGGCCCAACACAGTGTCATTAACATCTGGAAATGCCCACACAAAGCAGCTGAGATGGCATATATAGGTTTTGGGTGGGCCTCAGCAGCTCAGTCCCTACCCTGTCTATGCCTCTCTTTGGAAGCAGTAATGAACTTGATCTATGGGCTTGCTGTGCTTAATTTGACCCCATTTTGCGTTCACCTCACTGAATTATCATCTGTCAGGAAGAGCAAACCTTCACACAAGATGGTGCTCTTTCAAATCTCTTGGTAAGCAGATGGTTGCTAAAAAACACGACTGATCCTATTGTTTTCTGCTGTTGAGACACAACTGAGCTGCTTTTGTTGTTCAATCACAGTTAATTTGAAATATTATGGGCCCAATTCACAGAACATTTTCCAATGGGGTTTTCCCATTATAAACCATTTCTCTGATTTGGGCCCTATGGCTTTCTTTTATTGGGTTCATGTTCAATGTGTGGACATCTTTTTTTGGAAGAGCAGCTCCAATCGGTTTTCCCTTCCTTAGGATGTGGTTGAGGGGTTGCAGAGGTGTTCATTTGGCAGTGCTGTCCCTCAGTTCCCTGACCAGGTGTTGCAAGGACAGCTCCAGGGAAGCATCTGCTTCTCCTGCAGGTCCATATGACTTCTTAACACGCCTAGTACCATACCTGAGTTTGGTTTCTAAGCGCGGATCCGGGATTCGAACCTCTGTTGCTCTGCATGGTCTTGCTTCCAAGGCCAGCGCGTTGCCCCAGTGCTATCCTCCATTCCTTCTGGGGAAGCAAGGAGTCTGTAAAGGGCAGGAGATGTGAAGGAGCTGTCCCTTCTTCTCGAGTCGCCCTAATGTAATGTTGGCATGGGTATTGAGTTGTCCTCTAAGCACTATACACCTCTTTGTCAAATTAAAATAAAGACAAGGAAGCATTTCATTAACTTACTTAGCTTTTGATTCATGGTTTGTTTTCATAGTGTGAATCCTCACACAGGGACAGTGTTATTCAAAATCCAGAACCAGTTGAATCTCTCTGGCTTCTGATGAGGAGCACAATTAAAAAGTAAGGGTGCCCGATATACTAAGTGCTTTTATTTCCAACTGGATTCAGCCTTTATAAAAACACTTTTGGAAATCAGGCCCAGAGAGTCTGAAACCTGGCCATTGAGTTTCTTCAAAAGACAGTTCCAAAGATCTGACGGGTTAGAGCGAGACGCGCCAATGCTTTGTCTCCTACCACACCGACTGAATGATCTTTTTCAAGGCGTCTCTTGCAGGGCTTCAGTGCCTCACAAGGTCAGCCTGTCTCTCAAACGCTGTGGACAGTTCTGGTAAAAGGTGAAAGAGCGATGGCGGAAAGTATGTCTCCGGCAAGTGTAGGATAGGCTATGCGTGTGCCGCAAGGTGATCTTCACCATTGCGATTTTTATTTGTTTCCTCTTTCCCTCTTGCTTTTTTTATGACACTCTTATAGCCTATTTAGAGATCTTCCGTGTATACACTTCGCTTCGGCTTCTTCCTGTTGCTATAAAAGCAAACACGATATTTTATATTCCAAACTATAAATCACTCTTGAGGAAGAGTGGGCGCCATCATTTGAGTGACTGAGTGCCCCTCGTAGTGCAATAACGCTGATAATGGAGGGGGGCCTGCATTAGCGCAGAGCCTTGAGGAGGGGCGACAATGCCTGCATCCATCCTCCTCTGCAGACATCTCTGTGTACGTTCCTGGAAATTTCCAGCAGCCCCCCATCTTATCCTTTCCTGCTCCGGTGCCTAAGGAGCAGACACGGCTAAGATCCAGCAACACACCAGGTAGATTTCTCTGAACTGTGTGATGTTCATTTCTATTCTCCAAGAGGATTTTCTTGGATTTCTTTTAAACATTGCTTCTGCTTTGTCCTATAGGTTTGGCATCCGGCCTGCATGTTTGCAAGGCATATTCCATTCATGGATGTCAGAAAAGAGGGACATCACTGGCACACACCCCAGCTTTGTATCCTGGATAAAAGGGAAAACCTGAAACCTTTGTATGTTCCAGTTTGGAGAGAATAGGGCAATGCACTTCTGTGAACTGTACGACTTGAGACTGAACGAGTTGTAGAGTGAAACATGTGTCAGTTTCTTTCTGTTCAATGGAAGAAAGACCCGGGTGCTCTATGGACTTCGTTTTGTTAAATGATGCTTCAGATAATGGAGGTAATGGTTTAAGGCGGGGTTGTCCAACTTCATGCCTCGAGGACCGGAAACATGTCAGGTTTTTTGGACACCCCTCATTAATATTCATGAGACAAATCTGCATACAATGGGTCTAAATGTATGCACATGTTTCTCTCATGAATATTGAGGGATATCCTGAAAACTCGCTAGATTCGGACCACAAGGCCAGGAGTTGGACAACTCTGGTATAAGGGCACTAGTGTTAATCATTTTCCTTATAGGGACATATCTTCTTGTACACAAGCTACGTTCATGTCTGCCTGTAAACTGCACTCACTGAGTCTCTCTCTCTCTCTAGGACATTGATATAGCATTGAACTGCTGGGATCCAGACCTTTGTAATTGTAATGGAGACATTTAATAAAATAACTTGGTGTGAGAGTGTGTAATCATTATAGCTGCAAAGTTGCAGGAGTGTTTAACCCCATTTTCTCCAAAGTGTCCCCCATTTGAATGACTTGAACATATGTGTGGGCCACTCTGGAGTGGGTGCAATTTAAAATAAATCCTCACAACCTCTCATCCCATGACAACTGTTGTGTTTTTTCGCCCTCCCACCCATCAAGGAAATTGAAAAATGTAGGTCAGTAAGGACAATGGCAGCCTGCCACCTAATGCATTGCCTTTGTCTGCCTGCACTATTGAAATTTTCTAGTTGCTAAGCTTAGAACATGTGAGCGACCTGAGCCACTCGAAATGGGGGTGGTCTCAGTTTCCCTTTATCAGTTTTGAGCAAGATTGGTGTTGAAAATGTTGTTTCCAGGTTGAGTAACTTGTTGAAAGTGATCAAATCATTGTGACGTAAACCCCAGTTACCTCATTATGCATAGTGAGGTGGGAACACTGTAAATAAATGAGAGTAGGACCCAGTGTTCTTGTGATCCAATTTTGCAATAAGCAAACAATCGTAGTGTCTGCATGTTAAGCAAGAATTATTGATGCGTCCATTGGTTACCAACATCTTCTAAGAAATTGATGTATAATTTGGCAATGATCAGTTGCTGCCCTTGGTATTGAGTTAGAACCATTGGGTGGGGTGAAGGGTTTTCATGATTTGCTTGTACGATAAGTGATTGACAGAGGTCCTTTCCTACGCCTACCAAAATGTTTCTTGACCAAAACTGATTTGCGGGCATTCAATAGTGACTATTGAAAAAGTGTTGCGGTAAAGGTGCAAAGGTGAAGTCCTGCAACTTCACACACATGTAAATTATCTGCATGAGTCCAATAAGGCATAACCGGTTTGTTTAGTTGAAGAAAACTAAAATTGCCATCATGAAAAGAGCATGTTAACTGTCATTATGTTATGTATGAGTCCGCAAATGTCCTCTGTATTTGTGGATGAAAACGACATAAATCTTTGATTTTATATCACAAAAACAGTGCTGAGGGTTGTATCCAACATACAAAGAAGCAACACAGACCCGTGTAGATCCTTACTTGAAATGATGAGTTTCTAGAAGACATGTGCACCAACAATTAAGCGTGATTGCAGTCAATATGTGTTTTTTTTGTTGTTTTTTTTGTTTTTTTAGTTTGGATTTTCTCCTCCTTGGCAGGAATCACTTTTGGTGGAAATGTGCCTATAAGTTAATAGGACTTTCACTTTTTACAGTCTAGATATACACCATATACACCCATTTAAACTTGAAAGAGAGCATGTTCACGTTTAAGCATACACGGAATCACAAACATGGATTGAATGTCTTGAATCCATGCAAGTAGTGATTATATTGGCATGGGGGATTGTGTTTTGCTGTGATCGGTCTTTTGTTTTCTGAATGTTTAGCTTTGTGGGTTATATTGTGCAAACATGCTGTGCAATTCTACTTGAAGTATTTGCCGAGATCACAGATGGTGAACAGTTTAAGAGGGACCATGTTAAAAGCTCATGAGACCAGTTGAAAAAGTGATGGGTCGTGTGTTTCTACACAAACGTGGTGGCCCAATATTTTCACGAGCTATTAGGTGAAAGTGTTCCTTAAAACCATGCGTTTGACTTAAAAGTCCTGGTCTTCGTGCACACATACATGGAACCGTTATTGAGTAATTATTCACAATGTGTGACTGCCTGATTGGTCTGTATTTTGTAGTCCGCTTCAGTGGATATGTGTTATCCATCTTGCCCTAAATGCTGGTCATCCTCATTTTAATCCAACCCTCTTTTTACTGACACCCACTGGAATGATCTAATCACAGTGCAGAACAATAATGGTTTTTCCAAGGTTTCAAATCATTGGAGATTCTGCCTGCTTTGGAACTCTAATCAATTGGCAATTATGATAGCAAGTACTCAGCAGAGCTATTCCTCTGACGTGTGTGTCTGTGTGTGCGCGCACTCGTGCCGCCTCTATAAGGAGTGATATATGCAAGTATCTTCCTTAAAAGCCTGGAATGATGGGTGGGCGCTCTATAGACGTTACTAATTCCATTGCTAAGAGGCCATCCTCAAACGGCTACCTTCAGGATCTTTCTTGGACATGTTGTGGCCAAGTAAAGTCGTCAGGAGATACACCTGAAAATGAATGTATCTGCTTCTGAGGGTTGTAGGTCAAAGGATCGACAGTAAAAGGATCGAGAGGTCAAAGAATCGACCCCAAAGGGTCGACAGGTCAAAGAATCGAATTATTATTTCCCCAAACCAAAACCCCAAAAAATATATATAATTAAAAACAAATGTGATCCTTTGACCTGTCGACCCTTTGGTGTCGATCCTTTGACCTGTCGACCCTTTGGATTCGATCCTTTGACTAGACAACGCTTCTAAGCCCTAGAGGAGAGCTGTGGAGGGTGGTGGGAGTGCTTGTGGTCTGCCTTCAAAGATGAATGTCCCTTAGACAAGTGGTGATGGGTTCAAGCTCACAAACGTTCCCCACACATGATTCTACTCCCTTTCTTAAGTGCATGCAAATATGGGTAGCGTCTACGTATGGTTGATCGTTGATAACATAGGGTACAGATTTTGATAGCATTTGCAATCATATAGTATAATACGGGTGAGTCTAGCACACGGAAGGAATACAAAGGGTATATTGGTGGATGGGCAAAGCTATACTGCACAGTCTCTGCTGCTTTGTTACGAGAAAGAATCAGACACATCCGATGTAGTGTAATTCTCGTGATGTTCCAGTGGTGTGTTAGACTTTCTACTAAGATATTTTTATTCACGGTATCAAAGGTAGTCAAGAATTGCCCAGGCACAAGCACTCCCAGCCATTGTTTTGCCTTTTCTGAATAAAGTCAATGGGCCTCATTATAAGTTGGCCGGTCTGGGAACTACTGTACCATTAAGCGTACCGGTACCATAGTTTGCGGACCAGAAAACTACGAATTGCGCTCGAGGGTGCCTTTCTGCCCGCCACGTCTGACCTGGCTGGCAGAGCGGCAAACGCGAGCTCAGCATGTCGGATGCACCGGCACCATTTAAAACGGTGCCGGTACATCCTGCTTCCCCATTCCCATTGAGCCCTATGGGGCTCAAATGGGAATGGCGAAGAATATTTTTCGGCGCCCAGGAAGGGGCAAATACCGGGTCCGGCAAGACCGCAATGACCCGTTAATTGTCCATTCCTGGGTGCCGTAATGAGGCCCAATGTTTTTACCAGCTGCATCAAGTTCAGGTTGTTTTCAGCATAGTCAAGTTTATATAAGCAGCTCTAACCTGATCAGACAAAAAATACATTGTAATAATCTGTGTGGATGCAGAGGCACTGTGCTCACATATCTCGCTATTTAAGATCGGGGTCAAGTGTCTGCTGGTGAAGAAGCCGGGCCCGGTGGCAGCTGAATGAATATGTCATATATTCAGCTTCTCTAACTTCTTAAATGTGTATATTTGCCTGGACTAAGTGGATAACCTCATTGAGAAGATGGAAGACAGCAATACCTGACACCAGTCATTGTTTAAAGCAATAAAGTGATGAAAGATTTACGGACATCCTGCTGTAGGAAAATATCCCCAAATAGTATGGTATTCTAACTCTAATCTGTGTATGTGTATTTATTTTCTATTACTGTAGTAATGTATTGATTACTTGGCAGACAGTTGCTTTGGGACAGTCATTTAGTTGAATTGTGCAGGTGGACTTGTGTATGGGCTCTCCGGTTTACATAATTTACGTTAGAGTAAACAAACGTGTGTTTTTGTATTTTTCTTTTTTTTTTGGTTTAAATATCAGCAGATCGTTGGTATGCCCTTGGATGGGTTAATTCTGTTTGGGATTCTGTTACTCTACAGTATTAGGTTATATGGTACATGGCCAGGATTTCATCAGGGCCTGTTGGGATAATGTATGATAACCATACTCTTATGGTGTTACAATGCCAGGAAAACCATAATATTATTACTTTTCCAGATGCTGTCATGTGACCAATGCCTTCTCATTCTGAAGGACTATTCCACTCATACTATGGATTTTATTTTGCAATATCAGGGGCTGATATTCAAAATGGTTACCAGTTTTAACCTACTTCCGATCTACTGCTCTCTTTCCAGGAACAAGCTAGGAGCATGTGGAAGTTACACGGTTGACTTTTTTTGAGAGTCAAATAGTCTCACTTCAGAGTCAGTTACTCTGAGTACCTTCTTTGTAAATAATCGCCAGGCTGTCTGCCGTTTGTTTGAAGATCTGTTCACAATTGGCAAGCTGGTCGTGTCATCACAATACAAATAAATTAAAAGAAGCAATGAAACTAAAATCATCTTAAACATGGCTCGAGCTCTGGGATTCTGAGTTCTTAATCTGTTCATTCCTGGATAAAGGATAATAACGCATTATTAAACAGGAAACGAGTGTGCTGGCCAGGGGGCAAAATAAAGAGGTTCATAATTTGCAACAGTGTTTTCCAATATAGAGAATGGGTGTAAGACGAATGAATGTCACTTCAGATTCTAATTTTTGCTCGTCAATTTTCTCAACTCAATAACGTGATAAAATATTTGAGTAACAAAACATATTTTTTGGATGCCAATTTTCTAAAGAAAAATATATTTATATATGGTTACTTAAATGTATTCTTGTCTTTGTCCTATTCAGGTGTTTACACGGTATGGTAAATGTTACATGTTTAACTCAGGACAAGATGGCCGCCCTCTCCTGACAACTGTCAAGGGGGGGACAGGAAACGGGTTGGAAATCATGTTGGACATACAGCAAGATGAATATCTTCCAGTGTGGGGAGAAAAGGGTAAGTAGCAATTCTAATTCCTCAATTTTATCAATGGTTAAAAACATATTATAAATATAATTTGAAATATCAGCTTGGGGTGTTTTGTTCTATTGTGTCCCCTTTTGCCTACAGTTTGTTTCAATCTATTTCAGAACGTGTGCGAAATTAGACGTAAACAATAATTTCTAATTCATCTGTTTACTTCAGTAGATTGCACATTAGCGTCATTCAGTAGAAGGCACAACTGAACACAAAAACAGATAAACTACAGACAGAAAGCATAACAGCTGCGCTGATTTAATCTAAATACTGATTACTATAATAAGAAAGATGTAGGAGTGTAAAGAGCTTGTTATTTACCTGAAATTAATCGATGGACAGGTGACTATGCTAATCACATTGTTAATAAACTAAAATATAAAAATATCAGCATCGGTGAGTAATAAGAAACCAGCAAAAAACAAATTATAATTATGTCCATAACTATAATTCGTTTGAAACACATTTCAACAATTCACCATATAAATCAAGTGCACACTATTATCGGAAAATGTTTCCTTTTCAGAGCACACGTTTACTCAGTGTGCATGCTTTTCTTATTTTCTCGGTATTGTTTCTCTAATTTGTTTCAAAACTGTAATTAAATTCGCATTTATTAAGAAGTCAAAACTGTACTACAAAAAACATCACAACAGGAAAAGTAAAAGGTAGAAATAAACATGCATTTAAAAAAGGATTCAAAGTATTATTTATTTTCGTACATTCTCGCCATTAATTTGACTCATATCACATATCTACTGCTGATTTAAGTTGTTTTTCTTTCTTTTATGGTTAGCAAATTTAAAATTAATAAAAAAATAAAAAATAATAGATAATGCACCAAATCAAAATATTTAATGTAGAATAAACACAATCACTTATTTTACTACTATTCATATTTTATGATGACATACATTTGTATTGACTCTTTTTGAGAACAAATATCTATTTGTATTTAATAGTATATACAATGATCCATTTGTACTTGAAAAAGCATTGATAACAAATGTGGTTGTTTCTTGTGTTTTTGTCAGTGGAAAGATTTTGGATCAAATGAAGGTGATTGGCAATTCTGCAGCAATCAGAATTTCAAAGACAAAGAATCTCAATTTCTCTTATTGAACATTAAATTCTCCCAGCCCTAATTTGTATGGGTGAGCAAACTACTATAGGCAAAACTGAAACCACACAACATTTTGTGTGTTTCATATTGCATTTCATAATGTGAAGCTTTTCTGGATATTTTGTACAATGTTCACACGATAAATTGAATATCAAATGAATGATTGTCCCAATATCCTGTGCCATCTGTAATCAGGGATTTATGTTAGCAACTGACTTGATTTCTAAGACTGTTTAGGTCACATGTATTCAAGATTTCCATGAAAGTTGTTCACTATCTTTCATCAATGAATATGTATTCAGTATAAGGAATGATTATCAATTATGTATGTGATAGATCTTCATACTTTTCATTGACCTGATCCAGTTTTTCTTGAGTGACCTACGTTTATCAATGTTGTGATAATGCTCCCTCCATTTTCAACATCACATCATACCATATTGGAAACAGGATAATGCCTTGTGACATGAATTCAATACCCAAGCCAGGCTGACTCAACCCTTTATCCTTCTTAAGTCAATGGCCCTCATTACGACCCTGGCGTTGGACCATGGTGCTAATAGCACCATGGTCCATGCCGGTAACTTACTGACTCCGCCATGGCGGAATGGGGAATTACCACCCAATTCCGAGGTTGGCGGGGCGGTAATTCCCCATGCCGCCATGGCCCTTCCCCATTCCCATTTTTGCCCCACCGTACTTAGCACCAAGGTCCCTTTGCGGGGGACCTCGTAATCAGGCGTTAAGGGTTTAACGGCACTGCCACCTTTTAGGGCGCCGTTAACCCCTTAATGCCTGGGTTGTAATGAGGGCCAATATGTTGACTACCACAATTGGGTATTATTAGTGAAACTGCTGGTAATCATTTAAACTCTCTACAAGACATTGGGCCTCATTCCAAGTCTGGCGCTAACCAATGGCGCTTCTCATTCCCCAGGGCTCTTCCCCATTCCCAAATGAGCCCCCGTAGGGCTCAATGGGAATGGGGAAATTGCAAATAACGGTGACCGTACTTTACGGTCACCGTTATTGGCTGAAAAGCCCCTTTGCGCCCTCGTTCCTAACGCGTGCTAAAAGCAGGCGTTAAGGACGAGGGCGCAAAGGGAACTCGGAATGTGGCGGTAAGGGATTACCGGCACCGGTCTCGTTAACGGTGACCGGTATCCCTTACCGCCATACTCAGAATGAGGCCCATTATGTTAAAAACACATGTTATGATACACTCAGAAATAAAGGTTCTGCATACCCAATATGTTCAGCTGTTATCACTACCAGACACTTGATATTGGGTATCAGGTAATAATGTCCCCATAAATAATGTCCCCATACATAATGTCACTGGGAAAAGCCATTGGTGACATTATATATGGTGACATTATATATGGTGACATTACGGATGGGGACGTGTTACAGGGATGTCCCCTGCTCCCATTGTAAACAAAAAAAGAAAATGTGGGCTGCAAGGGTGTCCCCCATATGTTCAATGTAATAATGCCTCCAAGAAAAACAGTGACTTTTTTGTCAGGAGACATTTCTGCAGGGACATTATTACATTGAACCAGATATTGCCAGTGACAACTGAAAAATTGAGTCAAACTGGAGATAGTTGGTTTCAGAGTGACAACAATGAAGCTTTGTCTGATACCAAAAGTGTGACACTGTCCTTCTAATAGCCAGGGAGTTGGCAATACGTACTTGAATTTACAGAGGTTTCAATCGCCTGCTTATTTAAGCAATATAACTCGAGCATCGGGGGCATTACCGACTCAGGTAATGCCCTGGGGCCCTTAGGTAAGAATTGCGTGACCGGGGCACTAAAAGCTTTTTTTTGTCCCGAAACGCTGCAACATTTCGGGAGAAAAAAAAAAATAAGAAAATGGCCGCCGCCATGGAAAGGGAAAATGGAGTCCGTTTTCCCTTTCCATGGCGGCCATCGGGAGCAGATGCGCTGGAAACACAAGTGTTCCCAGTGCGTCCTCTCCAGAAAAAGGATCAAAAGAAGGTAATTGGGTTTGGGAGGGCAAGAGTGGGATGGAGGAAAAAAAACAAAAAGAAAAAAATGTACCAGCGTCCCCGGCGAGGGACGAGGGAAGTCTCTCACCGCGAGGAGGCTCGGAGGGGGGATGGCCCTGCTTCGAGCCTCCTCATTGGCTGATGGGCTGCCACGCCCCAACCGGGAACAATGGCCGTGGAATCCCGGCTGAGGGATTCCCGGCCGGGTAACGACCCAGCTAGAGCCAATCAGAATGCATGTTGCATTCTCCTTGGCTCTCGCCGGGTACTAATATATGATCACACACACTGGGCCATAATAGGACAGGCTATACTGCTGGTTTTTATGTTGGTGCTCAATAGGCAGAATCCCCATAATTACATCCTCTTGCTTCCTTAAATCTTCTAGATTATATTATTTTATCACGTGGTATGGTCTGTAATTGCATAACAGCCATGTACTGCATGTAATTCATGATGTATAACTGCATGATAGATAACAGCTTATGCAAAATAAAAATAAAAATACAAATTAGGAATGGAAAGCTTTGAATGAATCATACCCTCTGACTGTTCCGTACATCACATTGTCCATGCAAATATGGTGCTGCGATTTGATAGTATGGGTCTGATTCATGGAATTTGTGCGCCGAAAAACGAGGATTTGTGTGCCATTCTGCCCGCAAATGCCCATTTGTTAAACAGGGATTTGTGTGCCATTCTGCCCGCAAATCCCTATTTGTTAAACAGGGATTTGCGGGCAGAATGGCACACAAATACCTGTTTTTTCAGCGCACAAATTCCATGAATCAGCCCCTATGTGTCTGCAATTTCAAAGTAGCACTGAGTTGCATCAGGTTTGAGCTGTGGGTGCAGTGTTATTGATTCATAATGCACTGAGTTCTGGTTCACCTACCCAACTTGTGAGAATATTTTTAGGATTGTCTGATACAAATGTAAATTCCCTGTCCCTTTTAAATTGCAGAATTAGTCTCTTTAGCGTGAGAATCTTTTTCTCTGCCATGTAAAGTCAGCAGTAAAGGGCTACATGGAATTCATATTTACAATAGTATTTAATGGAATATAAATGACACGATTAAGATTACGCTCATTCCTGAATTCTGTTTATATATATGACCAGCACCGATTACGCATGATCAATTAAGTTCAGAGGGCTCATCAGGGTCAGTTTGAAGATTAGTGTGGTTAGAGTTGTGGCAACCTCTGGCTATGGTTGGTGTATTGTGTGATGTTTGACACACATGTACTAGGATGGCCAGGTTGGAGCCAGATCACATCTAGTATTGACACATTGGGTAATGGTTCTTTTTGTTTGCTCATGTAGAACAAATGGACATTATAAATAAATATTAAAAAGATTGCTTGTCCGCAGAGGTCTAAAGGTACATATTCTAAAAACAGATGCATGGACGATCATACAAGGCTCCATAGCATGGCAAGCATCCTCAGATGCAGCGCGATGCCATGATGATGCCATGATGCTCATGGTGTATGGCGCACATATTTCTTTGATATTTTCAAAATGACATTTTATTTCTTCAGACTCTGCTGCCAAATGGCCTGCTCTATTCTCGTTCTATCATCTATGTGTTTTTGAGTTCAACTCTGAGGATAGAAATGGATGAACAATGGAAGTTGTATTTCTTTCTACAGTGACTCAGGAAAGTGCCATCTCTTTACTTTGCAAGATGACTTCTCCGTAAACTATGTTCATAGCCAGAAGCCCAAACCATGTATTTTAAAGCAGAATCCCAAACCCTATTGGAATGAGCCTACATATAGTGCTGCTACACTGTGACTTTAAAGGCAATGACTGTGCAATTACTGTTATTACACATTGCTGCGATAACCGCCTCAACGAGGAAGATGGATACCAACGTTCCAAGACAAACATTGCTTCAAAAACTGATCCTTTGTGTCAGAGCAGGCAAGGGACTCTTGCCAACACTGAGCGATTAGTTGTCTGGCCATATAGTATCAATGCTTCAAAATGTTTGGTTATTATGGTGGTGATAGTGAACAATAATTGAATTTCTTCATGGCTGCACACAAGGAAAAGTAAATCATGCTCTATTGAAAGAAAAGACATATGTCTTTGGAATCAGAGGATCAGGATACAATACACTTAGAGATCAGTCTGGTTTATGCAGGGGCACATTTTTAGAGTTTTAAGGCAATGACTGTGCAATTACTGTTATTACACATTGCTGCGATAACCGCCTCAACGAGGAAGATGGATACCAACGTTCCAAGACAAACATTGCTTCAAAAACTGATCCTTTGTGTCAGAGCAGGCAAGGGACTCCTGCCAACACTGAGCGATTAGTTGTCTGGCCATATAGTATCAATGCTTCAAAATGTTTGGTTATTATGGTGGTGATAGTGAACAATAATTGAATTTCTTCATGGCTGCACACAAGGAAAAGTAAATCATGCTCTATTGAAAGAAAAGACATATGTCTTTGGAATCAGAGGATCAGGATACAATACACTTAGAGATCAGTCTGGTTTATGCAGGGGCACATTTTTAGAGTTCATTCATATTTTGTATTGTATATTACTACACAGCGGGTGGTGTGGCAGCCTCTCAGTCAATGAGGAGTCTCAGAACAGGGAAATTACCAGCGGTAATCCCCCCGCTGCTGAGTCACCTCACAGCTGGAAGCTGCCATCTTCCCTTGCCAGGGAACAAAGTAAGTATGGTCTTCCTCCTCCCCCCTCTCCTCCCCATTAACATAATTCCCTCCCCAACACCCCCCACCCCCACTTAGCTTCTTTTCAGTTCATTTTGGCAGCAGACGTGCTGGGAATACTTCTGTTCCCTTTGCATCTGCTCCCAATCTCCGACAAGCCGTCAAGGAACGGAAGAAGGGACTACACACAGTTCCTTCTCCTTTCCATGGTGGCCAATGTTTTTGTAAAAAAAATAATAACAATAGGCACCATGGAAAAAGAGAGAGGACTACACATAGTCCCTTCTCCTGTTTCCATGGTGGCCATTTTTTATTTACTTTTTTCAATGGTGGTCAAGAAAAGGGAAAACAGACTTCATTTCCCTTCCGTGGCAGCCATTTTTTAATACTTTTTTGCTCGCTTCACTTGAGTCTGAAACTATGGGCCCTGGGGCACTACCTGAAGTGGTAATGCCTCCCCATGCTCGGGGCTTATTGCTTAAATATATACATATGCACTTGTTTTTAACATTCAAATTAAATTCAAAGTGTATTCAAAGGTTGTATCTGTATTACAACTTACATAGATAAACATTGGAGGGATCATGAAGATTTATTTTGGAAAGACCATGTGCAAATCGTTTCAAAAGATAAACAATACATTTAAATAATTTATTCTTGGTTGCCTTCATAATGCAGCCAGTGCAGTTTTTCGTCTGTAAAGCTGATTTATATGGCATTATATATGTAATTGGCCCTGGAATGGTTATCTGCTATGACAGTCTTCATTCATGTTGCAGCATAGCTGGATATGCAAGGAGAGGTCTGAACACATTATGATCCTGGCAGAAATGTACAATGTGAGTCTTCTTTTGAATTGAAAGGGGCGGTGTGGTATGAAAATGTAAACGCTTCTAAGAACAGCAGAATATTATCAGAACACCTATAACTTCCCGGTTATGCTTGTATATTTCCTACCAATCCAATATTCAGAGTATGAAGTCACATTGAATTGAAAACTTGACCTACTTCTGTTCCAAATCCAATGTTCACCCAGTTTGTCTGCTGCTAGAATTGAGCACTATGGTTGTATACTATCCCCTCTGAGAACATTAATAAACATCTTCATTCCTAAGTCATCAACACCGTAATTGCTTTCACTAACTTGTCTGCAGTTTTGTGAAGTTAGAAGAACATATTGTGTCACCCACACCTATCAATCTACAGACCTGTCCATCTCTATCCTTCCATTGCAGCCTATAATCTTTGAGAGGGTTGTCTTCAACTGCATAGTCAATAATATGGAGGCACTTACATGCTGACCCCTCCAAAATGGATGAACACTCCACTGAGACTCTGCTCATCCACTTCACCAATTCTCTTACTGTTGACCACCACTCTCACCCGTGCCCCATTCTCATTCTTCTAAAACCTTCACCGGCCTTTGACACTCTGGATCATCCCTCCTTCCTTCAGACCCTTCCCCCGTTCGGCCTCATGGACACTTTAATCAACTGTGTGCCCTCCTATTTCTTTGACTGCTCCTTCTCCCCCTCGTGGGACTCTAGCATCTCTGCCCCAATATTCCTTCAAAAGGGTGCTCCCCAAGGATCAGTCCTGGGCACCTTACTCTTCGCCCTATATACCACCTCAATTGGCTAACTCATTTCATCCATTGTCTTTATCTGCCACCTCTTTGCTGACAATGCTCAGATGCTCTTCTACTTTATTTCCTTCACCCTTGCAATCTCCACGCCCAAACCAAATTGCGAACCTCCATCCTCCACTAGTTGGATCTGTGCTGCCTCATACAAAACTCTTCAAAAACGGAACTCTTCTTTCTTCATACCTACAATTCCAACCCCACACTCCCATCTTCCAAACACCCTGACCCCCACACTCTGTCCTCAAAGGATCACAGCCTTGGGGTCCTAATTTACTACAACCTGAAATTATACCAATTCATCACGGTCAATGCCACAGCAGCCAGATTCAACCCTCCAAACATGAGAAAAATCCACCCACACCACACACAGTACTTAACTAAAAAAACAGTATCTCCACGTTTGTGCTCAGCACACCGGACTGCTGTGCAAACCTACTTTTTGGCCTACCCCTGAACTCTTTTCTTTTCTCAGCAAAGTTCTTGGTTAGATGACATGTACCCTTTTCAACCTACCCAGATCCTCCCTAAGCTCTACCAATCTTATCCAAAATGGGTGATCCATGCATACTCCCTACTTCCTAAAAATTCCTGCTGATCATCTTTAATTCTACTCATTGACTTGCCCACCACACTGCATCATATAATGCATCTCACTGTTCTCGCTGCCTCAAACTCTTGCACACACGTGCCTTTTCCTGCTTTTGCTCTTTTTACCTACTTGCCCCACTCCAATGGAATGCTCCCCCGACCATCAATGCAATCACTTCAGTGGGACTCTTTAAAGGAAGGCTCACACCCCACCACCTTCTAGCAAGAAAGAAACACCCAAAGCCCCCCCACATCCTATACAACCCAACTGCCCACTCCACCTAGCTTGCATTTTGCCCTCCCAGTGCTCTATTTAATGTGTAAATATGTAAATAATGGACCCAGGGTTCCAATGCTGAACGGGCAGATTGTGTTCCTATTCTTACCTCTTCACCACCCTGCATATGGCATGCAATACACCAATGCCCCTATGTAAAGGCACCTTATTCTAAGGCTGCCTCTGCTCTCTGTTATTGCATATTTTCTAAGTCATTTCTGTTCGAAATGGCATCCGGTTCTTAATTAAACACAAATACAATTGCAAAGAAAATGATACCACACAATAGGTTTGTGGATGAGACATACAGTCATGATATGTAAGATCAATGACATTTACAGAACGATATCAATTGGGTGCATGGAATACTCAATATGTGGCATGAGTGGTGAAGTGACAATACAGCAATTCTGGGCAGCTGTTGTCTGTGCTAGCAGTAAATAAGCAACAAAGAGCGCCACTCTGGCCCTAAAATATCAATGCTGGCCCCTTTTTAAGGAAGCAGGGTTCCACAATCTCATTTGCATGGGATACCGATCATCCTTGAACCAACCCACTTTAGAATTGACTATGACTTGTGACACCTACCAAATACCTGCTGCTTCACGACACAAAACACGATAGATATTGACAGCAGCTGCATCCAGCAGTGGCATTTGCTGTGTAATGGCTCCAAATCTTGGCAAGCTCTGACACCAATTAGATATTAATTTCCAATCAATTAAGGCGATGAGAGAACATGCTTACAAATAAACTAATGCTGAAAAGGGAAGAGGTACCCAGGGTTGTAAAAGAGGAAAATGATTATTTTAGAGTGATTGGACACCCAGAAGAGTGATCAGCGAACAGCTGAACCTTGGTCCTGACAACAGCTCTTGAAATGAAACCTGGCACTGCATTCAAAGTTTATTGATTTTTTTTTTTTTTATTCATGATGCAGCAAAGATTTGGGTTACTTGCCAAGAGACTAGCAAAGCAAGGAAAACCGACTCTTGTGATCAGTAAAATTCAATAATAAAATGCATTTCATGTTTTGCAGTGCTTTCAAGGACAGAGAAGCGGTTTAGGTTCTCTTCGCCTCAGTGCAACCCTTTTGAGATCTGTGAGTAGCCCAGAACTGAGCTGGAGAGGCAAAATAAGTACTGTATTAAGGCAAAGGTAGGCTTTCACAGATGGTGTCAATTAAATTAGTATGACTTTATGAGTATGTGCTTTGCAAGAGAAGCACTTCACCAGAGCACAGTAATTGCTTACCTTATATAGGTCTTTACTATTGTGTTATTTGACTTTCTGTCAATATATATTAAGTGTTCTTCGGTTTTGCCATACCATGATACTAATTGTGTGACACAGGGAAGTGCGGAGGGAGGGAATCTGAGGGTTGTGGAACGTTGCACGCTCCATGATGCTGAACGCAAAGGTGGTGTATGAGGGAGCCTCTAGAGCCTCCTTCCCACTCCTTGGGCCAGCCTTTAAAGATATCCATAAACAGAAGGGACAGCTGAAGTCTGAGGGTCACGACTGGATATGAAATGGGTGCTGCTATTGGGAAATGGGACAGGAGCGAAGGTCCGGAAGCAAGACCACGAGAGAGCTTGGCGCCTCACCATTTTCATTATGCTGTTTGACAAAATGAATTGACCCCCCTCGCTCCCCTATGAGTGGGAGAACGAGCGAGAGGTTTCAGGGGAGCAGAAAACTCACAGCTGGACACGGAGCCCATGGAGAAGTCAAATAGTCACCATAACAAGTCTTGGGTCCACAGTGTCTCAGATCCATGGCGAACAAAGAAGGCATTATTCATTGTTGACTAGCAAGGAGGTGAAAGCCTACTGAGCCAATCATTGGCACAAGTTTCCCGCTGGCACAGTATAAGAAAAGGTGGGTTAAGACCAAGGGGGTGATACATGGTAGGCCTTCATTCGATCAGAGTTTGCCAACACTGTGACTAAGGAGGTGGAGAAGAAAAGAAGCATAAGGGAGATACAGATTGCTAGGACTAAAAGATCCAGGAGGAGGTGTGTGATAGAATTAACATGAAGGAGTGACTGGGCAGGAGACTGAGATGTTAAAGGGGGAAGTGAAGATAAGCAAAGGAGTAAGAGACAGTTTAGACGACGTCTCCTTTAAAATGAAGGGAACAATATCCCAGTGGCTAAAGAAGTAAAAACACTAGGTTTTTACCTCGACGCTACACTGTACCTACATGAACAGGTGAATGCTAAAGCATCAGTTACTGCCTATATGGGCTAACTGATTACGGCATGCAAACCTCTGCTCTCTAAGGAGAGTTGCATCACACTCGCTAGAGCATTAATATTGTCCAAGCTGGATTATTGCAACAGTCTCTACCTGGGAGCAAGCAAATATGTTCTAAATAAACTACAAATCCTGCAAAATAACAGTCTTAGGTCTGCGCTGAACATCTCAAGGAGAGCTCACATATCTGAAACTAGTAGACAGTATAAATGGCTCTCGATGAAGGATAAGATCCAACTCAAAACCATGTCCCTTACCTATAAATCCTTGAACCATGTGCCCCGCTAATAAACAAACAGTATAATTACATGCCATATATGTGGTGAAATGATGGCACAATGAATATTGAACTTCATTGATAACAAATAAATAATGCTCCAACGAGGGACTCACATGTCACGATCAATGTAATGTCAGCACAAACATAATAATCGTCTTATAGTTCTATACATGTTACACCAAAGAAAAATGTGTTCATATTTTAAAGAAAACATGAAAGATGTCAGTCCTTATGCACTCCCCTTGGAGAGTTGTCTTGCCATCTATCTTTCTTTACCACCTCCAGGATTTGGAACTTCATCTGTGAAATGTTATGATGGCATTCCATGGAATGTCCGTAACCCATTGAGTTTATATTCTTTGACTGCTACATGAGCAATGTTCATTCAATCGTAGCGTGCATGCACATCTTGATTGCGCCACATAGTAGATGTCCCATGCACATTTGACTGTATAAGTCACATTTCTGCTGGCCGATGTAGCCTAACTTCTAAAACATATATTTTTCTCCAGATCATGGATGATATACTATGTCACCCTTAATACCAATAATACATTTAGTGCAATGCATGCATTCCCACCTTCTCAAACTTGGATCTGCCCTACTTAGTGGCAGGCCCTACTTATTGTTTGGGCAATACCCTTGATCTCATCTTTTCCCACTCCTTACTGGTCACACTCTTCCCTATCCTCCCTGTTATTTGGTCTGCCCACGTTGTTATTCCGTTCTCAGTAAATGTCTCTTCAATTTCACAACCTCCTGTACAACCCTGTCCTCCTTCTCTCCACTGAGGTAGGATCAACCACATGGATATCTCCTGAGGCATTCCACATCTACTGTCATTGGGTGGCCCCTGCGATTTTTTGGGCTGTTTCATCTGTGTTGAGGGCCACAGCCAACTCCTTAGCTCCACTTAATGCTTCCAGGCCTTGTGGTCGACTTTCAGAGCCATAGTTTTCTGCTGATATAGGTACGCTTTGGCTAACCCCCCAGGGAAGCTGAGCACAAGTGGCACTTTCCTTACTGTCCCATGGCTCAGCTAGCCCTATGTAAAGTTACTGCTAGTTAGCAATGTGCCATTACAGCAGCAAAGTGTGCATACTTTGCTTCTCATGTGGAAGCGTTGGTGAACTCCCCTAAGGAGCTATTTAAATTAGTCCATTCTTTTTCTTCTCTTTCCTTCACTAATTTGTTGATCCCTTCACAAAGGCACTGTGATTCACTTTCCGCTTTCTTTGATGATAAGATTATGACCATCAGGCAGAAAACTCAACCATTTCCACTACCCTGTCACCTTCTGTTGATGCTCTGGCCTCAAGGTCTCCTGTCTCTGCATGGTCCACTTTCCTTGTTTTCTCAGAGTCCCAGATTATGCCAGCCAATCTTAGTATGAAATCAGCTTCTCCTGCAGATCCCATTCCTCACAGCATTTTTAAATCCATAATTCCTCATATTGCATCTCCCCTCACTTCTGTTGTTAATCTACCACTCTCTAATGCTCACATACCAGCGCCACTTAAACATGCTCTGATCATTCCTCTTCCAAAAAAAACTATTCTGGATTCTACTTTTCTTTCCAATTTCCTCCCTATTTCTTTCCTCTCATTTCCTATGAAACTTCTTGAAGCTCTGGTCACTCCTCTTCTTTGTTCCTTTTGGAGGACTCTGGTGTTGTTGACCCTTTTCAGTCCGGGTTTCAGCCTGGCGGGGTAACAGAAGCAGTCCTTTTGTCTGCAGCTGATGACTTGGCTCAGATTGTGGATCAAAGTGGTATTGGGGCCTTGATCCTGCTGGACCTCTCTGCCGCATTTGACAACATGGACCATGGTGTCCTCATGGGATGGCTATCTTCTGAGGGTATCTGTGTCCGGGTCCTGGATTGATTCAGGTCCTTTCTTTCTGAACGTGCCCAGTCTCTGTCTTTTTCCCCTTTTATTTTGATGGCCAAGCCTCTCACTTGTGGTGTTCCCCAGGGTTCGGCGCCATCTCCACTTCTCTTAAATCTGTATATTCAACCTCTTATTATACTCATTCAATGTTTTGGGATTCAGTGTTTTTCTTATGCAAATGACACATAGATTCTGGTATGGCTTGATCTCTTAATGCCGGCTACTGCTGAGCGTTGCTGCTCCTGCCTTTCCGTGGTACACTGCTGGATGAGTAAATATTGTCTCTGCCTTAATGGAGAAAAATCAGAGGGATATATAGTTGGCTCGACTCTTGTGTCTTCCAGGCCGTCTTCAGCTTTTTGGCCTTTGGAACTAGGCCCTCTGCCCTCACCTTCTGCAGTTGTTAAGAACTTAGGAGTGACGTTTTTCGGCCTCAATGTCTATGCAGGTACAGATTAGTGCAGTGTGTCAGGCTGATCACTATGAACTGGGCATTCTTTGCAAGGTCTTGCCTTATCTCCCTTCTTCCCTTCAACACGTGGTTGTATCCTCCCTTGCATCTAGTTCACTTGACTCCTGCAACGCTTTGTTTCTCATGCAGCATGCTTTCCTTCTCCTGCAGTTGCAGGTCCTGGAAAATTCGAGCAGTAGGCTGGCCGTTGGGGATGCTCGCCTGTCCTCACCCTCTGTGATCTTGAATACCCTGCACTGGCTGCCTGTGGCTAAACGAGTCAAGTTGGTCCATCTGGCCTTCTTTGTGATGGGGCCTGCATATTTGCAGCCCAAATTTAGACATTAGATCCCTTTCCACTTTCTTCGTTCTTCCACCTCCCTGCAGATTGTGGTGCTTCAATTTGAACATTCCTGTGTGGGTGGTCACGCCTTGTGGTTCGCAGCAGCCTTGCCATGACTTGCCTTGCTGTCTCTTCGTGAGATGACTAATCATCTCTCCTTCAGGCTGACTCTGAAGGCCCTTTTGTTCACTACCTGAGCCTCCTTTGCCTCTGTCCTTGTGTTCAGTTCTTACCTCTATGTGCCCTTGCTGGCGAAGGTGCGTTTAACACATTTAGATAACATAACATAATGTGCATACAGGGGAAATTCCAGTTTTATTCTTGTGTGTTTTTATACGTTAATAGGGTGTGTGTTTATTAGGGTGCCCAGTACATGCAAATATGCGATGCTCCTGAAACAGATGTTCAACCCTGGAATCACAGGTTATAATGTTCCAGTGTTTTGGGTGGTGTACCTGATTGTTCTGCCCTATATTGTGTATTTGTATACATGTACCAGCAGCGGATTGTTTTTTTTATTTTGGGTGTTAGTTACAACAAGGTTTCCCATGCTAATACCTGTTACTTAGCCGAGGATGCATTGACTTCCTCCGCGGGATACCTCTGTACATTTCTGCAAATATTCCGGTCAGCATCTCTCGCTGTTTTATGCTTTATTCGTCATCGCTTGCTATTCTTCTAACTCTCACTGTGTGTAGCCTTTCGGTAGATGTTAGTGGAATAGCTAGTGTCTGTTGGTGTGATTTTTACATCAAGAAGATAGATGTCAGGTTTATCTATTTCACAATTAAATTGTATCTTGGGATCTGTTTAATTGTGTGTATGTTGGGAAACTGCCAAGTGATTCTGTGTCTCCATCCCATATGGCAGATGTGGCATCTATAAATCAGACCTACAATTTCAAGTATTTAAGCCATACTGGATTGTGTTATATATGGTCTTGCTCAAAAGTATGCATAACACAGTTAGCATAAACTGGAGCCACAGAGGCCGCCACAGATGTTGCAGAGATCTGAAATTAATGGTGTTTGCCAAATTGGAAGTAGGCATTTTGAGAAATGATTGTTAATAACCGCATAATTGTTTAGAAGCACCTATATGTCCTTCTTTCACTAGAAACCATTCCACAGCTTCTAATCCCAAGTCGTCTTGTATGGAGGTATAACGAATGTTGACAATGGTGACGTTGATTGTCAATTAAGTGAGATGGATTTCAAACTGCAATATGTCTTGTTTACAGTCAACGTCAAAAGTCGTTATACCTCCATTATAGCTCACGGCACTTCTAAAGAATTCATATGAAGTTTAACATTCATTGTGAGATCATTTCCTCATATATATGGCATGTACTTATACGGTTTTGCTTATGGTGTAGAAAAGCATACAGCACACGCATAGCCCTGCATCTTTCATATACTTTAAATGAACAGTATTATTCAGTGTGCCTCTAGGAAGGCATGCACATGCATAGTCTCCTTCATTTGCTGACAAGCACAAAATGCAGCTATCGCAAAGTTTTGTTTTTGAAAAATGACAACTGACTATTCCGGTGGATTTGTGAACAATGTATTAGTACACAGCAAGCAGGACACAAATAAACAAACAAACGATACTTTGACTCAAGTGAGTACCCCCCTCCCTCCATGCACTGTTCGCTTTTACCCAAAGGAACACAGGCATTTCAATGGAAGGGGAGTTACAGACATGGCAAAGATTCATACTGAAACAATGCTGAAGCAGGGAACAAAGCCCAACTTCACTAGTCTATGATACCAGCTGCATTAGCACATGTAAGACAGTGTTATCAGAAAGGACACCATAAAGCGATGCATTTAGCGGTGCTGAATATACTCATCAGAGGTTCACACACTGTCTGCAGGCAAGCATGCGCACAGCATGATGACTTCCATCTGCTAAAGATGCTTTTCCTAAGAAAGTGATGGCCTAAAACATGCTTATATATGCCAAAAGCAAAACACATCAGAAGCAGGAGATGTGAAGTCAGGCATAGCTACACACAAGGCGAAGAGTGTTCATCGCAAGGACATGTGCAGTGAAGTCTAAAGCCTCTCACGGGCAAGAAAGTTCTTTAAACATGCCCGTTTGCAGTACCTACTCAATAGTATAATGCAGCAGTATGTTGGGGAATACATACTTTCACTCCAGTCTCATTGCATACATCTTTAGGGGAACAAACTTATCCTCAAGGTACAAGATAACATATTATTTTTTCCATAGCATGACAGTTAAGCATTAGGGTAGTTGGTGAGACTTCAGAACAGATGGCGCATGCTCGATGTTAGTAACACTTCCCAACCATCCTCGGACAAGACAGACCTAGAATTAGAACTAGTGCTATGAGTACGATCTGGCCAATAGATACACCTGGAGGTCCCAATAGAAACGTCCAGAGGTCCCAATAGACTCTCAATCCAAAACCCAAATGTCCTGAAGCCTCCGGACTGGTGTGAAGGATTCTTACAGTGTGGCAAATGTGGGTGATGATATCATGAATAGTACTTGAGTAACTAGGTATGGAATTACATCATCACTCTTCACAATTGCACAGATGCCTCCTTGTGAATCTAGGGTGATGTCCAAAGCCATAAGGTTCTGAAGCACCATAGTTCAGATAGCTACTTGTTCTCAGGATAATATAGTCAAGGAAGATGCCATGGCATGTGCAATATCCTCTACTAACTCTGACAGTTGGGTCAAACAGTCGCTGTTTATCTTGATCCCAAGGGCTGGTATGATATATACTACCCAGCAACAGAATGGCCCCAGGCAGTACTACCCCTGAAGCGGGGGGCTGAGCTGGAAAGGTGGGAGTATGATGCACTGCAGGCAGTACATACCCCATGTAACAACTCCATCCCAATGGTCAGCCAGGAATAGGCTTTGTCCCCACAAATGAGATATGTTGCAGAATGCATGATGTACTCGGAGTGTGAAAATTAAAAATTGGGATCGGATCCAAATGTATCATTATTGTTAACTGCAGTGGAATTGGTGGACAAGTAATAATGACATGTGCTTGTTGCCATGAACAGAAAACTTGGAATGGTGTAACATACAAGAATCGTTGTAGGGGGTGTTGGGAGGGGGAGTGCTGCTGGCTTGGTGCATAATCTGTCTGGGGTGGGGAAATTTGGAGGAGCCAACTGGGAATAAACATCATTCAGGGTCCAGGGACTTGGGACTGGGTGAGCAACTTGAGGTCCATACAGACATCCCCCCCGTGGAATGGGGTTGTGTCCAGTAGGTATCTTGGAGGTTAAGTCGTGAGACAGACAGGCATAGACCCAGCAGACAGTAAGATTAAAAATACAGGCATATTGCCAGGAGAGGTGCAGGTTAGGATTTGTCCTGTCAACCAAGGGATTTGCAGAGTGATCATTGTTTTCATGACAGGTTGTGCGAAAACCAGCAGTCACAGTGAAATGAAAATATATCAGTATTCTGGTAATAACAATGATAATATAGCCAGACATAGTGTACACTATGTTCAAATCTCAAGTGTCCAAGTTCAAGAATCAGGTCCCAATGCAAAGGTTTGTGGATGGAAGACAATGTTCTGTTCAGTTAAACAAGGCAGGTGGTGTGCATGTAATAGAAGTTTGCCATGTCGCAGCTTTCCGTTCAAAGTTGTACAGGATCTGTGAAGTTTCAGCAAAGTAAATGTCGCAGTTCAAAAGTTGCAGCAAAAATCAGGTACAGAGCGAAACATTCCTCAGACTGTTCTTCATACTCAAAAGTTCCTGCTAAAAGTTCCAACTAGAGATATTCAAAATACCAGAGCCACATGCATATGAGAGTCACTAAAACAAATAGAATGAACAGCAGGTGATACCAGCAGGGACCATAACTTGAGTCAATAGTGGTGGTTTCTACTCTTTGCCAGTGTACCACCACCTTAAGGGGATTCATCGTCATTGAGGGGACAAATCCAACTGCGAGTGGCCTGGCAAGTTGCCACTTTGTTCAGAACGACTGTGATCAGGAGCTCATCACAGGATCACAAAGTATAGCTTTTGGGGGCTGCATTGTGAGATCAAGTGGGATTATGCAATGAAGGGGGTACACCAGAAGTGAGGTCTGAATTGGGGTAATTCTTTCTGGAGTATCGGCCGATTGACGAAGGAGCCTTTGCAATAGCTCCCACCGGGACCTCACTGTGTGGAAGATGTTCAGAAGCTGTGGGTCCTGGTTCAGCATGTGTGCATACTGGGTGATCGAAAGCTGCACCCTCATCCTTTGTTATTGATCATTACATTCCAGCAGAGCTGAAAGGGTCTGAGATCCCCAAAGCGGTGTCATTGGTGGAGGAATCATGGTGGGACTAGAGGTGGCATTGTCAACTGGGGTGGTGATCTTATGGCAATGTGCTGCATGAATCCAGGCAGGGATCCCAGCACATTTAACTGCAGTCTGTGTATTTAGAATGACCTGGAACAGGAGGCGGCACCTGGGCTGGCACACTCATTTCCACTGATGTACCTTCACCAGAACCCAGTGTCCTGGCTGCAGAGGGAGACAAGCCTCAGTAGCTGGTTTAGGCAGGGCTTCACAGACCTGAGTGTGGAGAGATCAAACCATTTTAATCAACATGCAACAGTATTGGTGTAAAGTATCATCCTCTCAAACATTGGATGTGGTGGACTAATGGGGTAACAGCTTCCATTCTTCTGGGGCAACCAGTGAGGATTTTGTGCCATCTGGGGAATGCATCAGGGAATCTACTCCTACTGTTCAGTTACTTTGGTTCCAAGTCACCTTTTCGGCTTCTGGGGCTTGGACATGATTGATTGCTAGACTGGAAAGAGTTGCTCAACAAGCTGTGCCATCAGATAGTGTATTTCTTGGACTGTAAATGACAGAGAGGGGTCATGTTCTTTACATTTAAAAATAGCTAGAGCTCCAGGAAGTAACCTTGCTGCAATAAGGGTGACACATATTTTCCATTCAATATTTGGGTGTCCGTGGGTGTTAGATACCCACGCTACTTCCAAATAACTCCATAGTCGAGGTCCACCCTGAGGGTGCACCTAGAGTCAGTATATATCATGGCTGATCTATCCCAGGCCTGGGCATAGTCATGGTGAGAGCAATGAGTTCAGTAATCTGTAATGATTTTGCCATGATTAATCAATATTCTTCTAGGACAGCATGGGGGGTACATACAGAATAACCAGAGATCAATTCCCACATTTTTGGAACACAGATGCAAAAGCCATCTACAAAAAGATCAGGTCAGGTTTCAACGAGGATACATTTAACAAATCTGCACGGACACATACTACTAAAACCTGACAGTCATGTGCTTCCCCATCCTAAGGGAATGCAGCAAAGAAGCAGGATCCAGGACTTAAGGTTGACTCAATCAGGGCTACAATAGTGACTGAAATGAGCAACTTCTTATATCATGTAAGTTGGGAATTAGACACATCTTGTGTCTTCCCTTTAAGAAGCAATGACAACACAGCATGGGGAACTGAAATCATAACAGGGTTACCTTGGACTAATGAGTAATTATTTTCTATCAACAAAGTAGCAACAGCAATGGCTCACAGACAAGCTGGGAGCACCACAGCTAATGGATCTAAGGCTATGCTATAGTAGGATAAGGACTGGTGTTTGTCAACATGTAACTGGTCAACACACCTTGAGCAAAACCGCTGCATTCATCTCAGTTCAGTACACTTGGCTTACTATAATCCAGCAAATCTAAATCTAGAGCTCTTGTAAGTGTTTGCTTAATGGTGAAAAAGGCATATTTTGCTCCCTGAGGCCATGGAAGAGGATTGGGGGTTTAATCATATGTGAGGTTTTGAAGGAGCTTAAATATGGTTGTATATATGAGGACCCACCTCTGCAGTCACTGACCATCTGGAGAAACCCTCTCATATGCTTTTTGGTCCAGGATTGGGGACTTTCTGGTTCATTGTAATCCAATCTTGGGATAACTGTCTTTCACAAGCTGCAATCTCATGGCCTAGGTATCGCACACAAGGCACACAAACTCCGTTACTTGACTTTAGATGCCTTGTGATCCTTTTCAGCAAGTGCTGTCAACAGAATGAGTGAGTTTTCCTCACATGCTTCCAGGGCGGGGGAGGCTAGGAGCAGATTGTCTACATGCTGCACCAGTGTCAACCCTCCTGGGAACCGAAATATGTGAAGATATTTCTTTGAAATCTGGGAGAATATGGTAGGACATTGTGGGGAACACTTCAGAATGTATACTGAGTGTATTTATGGGAAATGTGAACATATAATTACATCCAACATGTATAGGTATGGAGAAAATTGCTGAACACAGCTTTATAACAGTGAAGTACTTGACTGAGTAGGGAATACGTGGCAGGATGATAGTCGGGATTTAGGTACAACAGATAATTCAATAGCAAGGCTGAAACCACTGTCAGCAGGTCCTAAAAGAAATGATAAACCTCTTTACCTTGCTTCTTTGTGGGTACAATCGGAATATTGTAAGGACTACGAGGTGGTACAATAATACTTTGTTGGAGAAAGGATTCTTTTACAGGGTGAATGCCTTCTTCAGCATGTTGGGAAATAGATTACCAAGGAAAACATGGAAGGGACTTGGCAGGATTCAGCAAAATTTTACTGGCTCCGCAATGACTTTGTAACCAGTGTCATTTCCATGGGTTGACCATACCTTGGCCAGGACTCAGTCCCTTTCCCTGTCGTGAGCAAAGAGTGTCAGTCCGGTCTCCAAGGTTGAATGGGTAATTTACTATAACACTCTCAGAACCTTGTGCTCTCAGTGAGCATAGATGTCAAGGTATACACCATCAGGGGACTAGTAAAGATATCAATTTGGCTTACACAATGAATGCAATACAAACAAATTCACAGAAGAACATGGACTCAGCACGAATGCATGTTGGTTGGAAAATGGTCCTTTCTTGACCATAAGTCTTGACCATAAGTCTGTTAGACACAGGATGGGGTATTGGCGTACCCCCTATACCTACAGAATTAGCAATATCATCAGAATGCATCATTTATGGAAACTCAGAGGCTTTTCAGTATGGAACATGATGCTCCCTTCTCTATTAAACATACATTATTTTGAATCACAATAACACAATCACTGTATGGTGCAGTAGAATCAATTGGTATGAGTGGTGCAATAAGTTTGGAGACCCCTTGGCAATCCTAACCATGGTCTGCAGTGGTGTTGGTGAAGGCTGGGTCCTAGTCATTCCACTTGGCGCAGTTGGTTGTCTGTCTCAATTGTCATACTGAGACTGATTTGGGCACTCTCCTTTCCAGTGTCCAAACTCTTTACTGTAATTACTCTGATCACTGTGCATGTTTGTTCAATACCTCTCATCAGTTTGCCCGGTTCATACAATTGTGGTGCTGCTCTTCCTCGTCCCTATTCTCACCCTCACCCTCCTGTCTTGGGGTGGAACATTCCCCTTCCTGGGAAGGTTGTAAACTCTTAATCTGCAAAGGTATATGTTTGGTTTCAGTAGTTTCTTTCTGTCTTTTGACCTTTTCATTGAAGTGCTATGCAGCCAATAAAACCTCTACTAAACTGTTTCCTTCCCAACCTATTAGCACTTCCTTAATTTCCTCGAATACCTGAGTTTGCAAACCCATAACATACTAAGCCACCACAGCTTCAGGCACTACAATGACTGTGTCAATGATTCCAGAGTATTTTTCAAAACATTGTTTCAAACAGTTGAGATATTCTGTCTTAATTGTATAACAATCAGACTTTCAAGGTCATATTTCAGTGGTACCTTGTACAAGCCTATCAGTAAAGGTTTGCAAGCCATTGGCCATGGCAGGTTCTTCAGTTGGCCAGTCGGCACACACTTTCAGCAGGGTAAATGCCTCTGTCAGCAATTCTCAGAACTGGAACATTTGGAAACACCTCATGCGACTCCCATCTTGAAATATGTTTCTTTCCAAGCACACATCCTCTCATATCTCTCTTGGGAACCATGTGGCTTTATAAGAAAATGCATCTGAAATGCTGTTTGTGAGGACTAATTTCTCGTTTTATTTGATCTATGTATCCCTTCTGCAGCAGTTTCAATGGTCCTACCACTTCTCAGAGGGTGCAGTGCAACCACAACCTCTTTCAGTACCCTAAGTCTTGCCTCTAAGCCTTGATCACACCCAAATGTGTCCTTCACTGCCATTACATTTGTCTAATGTTGGGAACATAGTGTTACCTATCCCCTGCATGAACCATCTGAGAACAGCTACTTTTTGCAACAATAACCCATCTTTGTGTGGCGCTTCACCCTACTTCCAAGATCTTGGCAATGTAGGTGCTCGCAGGGGTGGGGGGGGCAGGAATAAAATCTAATTAAACAGGACCAAAGCTAAGAAATGCGGCCGAGCACCCTGAATAAAAGAAAGCTGCAGACTCTAACAGGATCTAGTTAAAAAAAGTCGGACTCTGGTTAACTTGACAGGTGGCCCTCGTGCTAATAAAGATCAATGTCTTTGCTACTTAATGTTTGCACTTCAACTGCACACTTGACAACTAACAAAAACTTTCACAAGATAAAAAATAAAAAAATCTATTTCTGTTAACTTCAAACAAAACACAACAAGACTCATTGATGACGAGTAGGAAATCCTTTAATTGACATTGGCTTAAACTCTAAATATAATTGCCAGCATCTTTTGCTGCAGATAATGATCCGTAAAAATGTGTCAAAACTAAGTGCAATTCACACGTGGACAAAAATGCTGAACACATGTCAAAACTCCTGATACCAAAATGACCAGCTCTCCCTGCTAATAGAATTTGTGCAGCCTGTACCTATTTTCATGCTTTACAAGTTGCACCTGCATATCAACAGTGAGCACGGCCAACATCCCTGGCTAGTGGGCCCAAAAGACATGTATAGTGGCCAAGGACACCTAGTGGGGCCATAAGAAGAATATTGGGGTAACATGTACAGTGCACACGGCCTAAATCCATGGCCATTTTTGCAAGTTTCTGCCTGCATGGTGAATTTGAGGTGTTTAAGAACAGACTCAATCAGTGACTCATAACCTCAAGTGATCCTGAAATAAACCTTTAATGAGTCTAGCAATTACTGTATAGAATTCCAAAAAGGCAAATTATTTTGTATTCCTATTCTTTCTTATTTAGAGTCACTGTTCAAAATGTTACACTTGTGGAACTCCCTGTTTTTTTTTTAAGAGGCCGGAACTGGAATGCCAGCCACTCCAGAAAACAAAGAGGCGCATTGTGTTAGCCACAGCCCAGAAGGTGCCATTAAACATTTTTTTTAAACATTTGTCTTTTTTTCTGGAGTAGCAAGGGTTACCACAGGAGCAGCAAGAGAGGCCACAGGGGTCGCAGTTGCGACCACTTGCATCCCCCAAATGACATCCCTTGCGGAGGCTAATTAGCAAATCAAGGTGGTCAATTTTCTACATGTGAGCCAGGGCAATGGAAAGGGGTTTGTGACAAGGAATTGGTGACTGAGCACTGTGGGCAAGAAATGAGAGGTGAGGGAAGGTGATTGATTTAAGGGTTAAGGGATGGTGCAAAAGGGGAAGTGAAGACTGAAAGTTAATTGTATTGATGATGATAAAGTGGCATCAAGGATGTGGTGCAAAATAAGGATACAGAAGGATGCTGGGCAAACAAAACGGGGTGAATGAGACATAGGTAAAATTGTGGAAATGTAGGTCAGCAGATTCAATTCTTGTTCCTGAGATATGTGAATAAGCTGCATGTCACTGTACCAGATCATTGACAGGCACAAACCCATTCTTTATTTGACAAAGTGATGCATACATGCTTGATGAACATATGTATAAATTAAGGCTTCTCTTATATTTTGTTAAGTTGCTTTGTCATGCTTTGAAAACCAGATTTATTTAACAGTGTACTAGTGTAGCTCTTGAAAAACAACTTTGCAGAAAGCTGTTGTTGGTTCTGTTATTGAAGATGGGAACTAGAGAAGAAGTCTCCTCTGCTGTCTAAGTTCAAAACTGTGGAACCAAGAAGCTATGGCTTAAATCCCAGACTACCACAATTGACTCATATGTTACCCGGAGCAAATCACTTTTCATCCCTGTGTCTTTAACAGTATGTAGGGAAAATCTCACTCATTTGGATGTATGATCTATAGTGTTACTCCATTCATAATTATTAACCATTTATATAATGAATAACGGTGTGGAGGCCATATGCCAAGGGAGGTTCTTGTGTTGGGGGAGGCCAGTAAACAGGGTGCCGCTTAGGGCTTTTGTGTTGTGCAGTGGTGAGGCAAGAAGCAAGGCATGGATCTTTTGCCGTTCCTACAAAGATTTGGCTCTAAAATTGAAGGCAGACTCTGCTCTGACAATGGAGACATAGCTTGTTGTTAAGTTACAAACTGGGGCACAAGAAACATGGGCTCAAATTTCAGGTTTGCCATTTTATCAAATTATGTGATCCTAGTGAAATCATGTTAATAGGTTTGTTATGTGGGGGACGTTCCCTGTGGCCTAGGTCTCTAGAAAAACACAAAGATACTGTAAAGCTATGTTACATAAAAGTAAAAAAATGTCAGTGGATACGTGGTGGAGAGGTTGCTATTAAGTTTAGTTGTCTGCTGCACTGCTTTGTGGTCTTGGGCCACTGCATCATGAGCCAGAAAATTGTTCCTCAGGCCAAACACTGCCAGTCCTCTTCTATTTATACTTGACTTGGCTTCAGTCCTTTAAAGTTCTTTTTCCTAGCAAGATATTCTTTGCAGCTTTGATATCAATTTAGCTTTAAACATTTATGTTATTATTATTATGATATGTATTGAGTGCGGACCCAGCTCAGAGAAGCAGCAGAGTGATTTACAGAGTTATACAACAATACAGATAGATAACAGAGCGCTTTAGAGAGGTTTCAACAATACAGATGCATAAAGGAGAGCATTTCAGGGGTAACAACAAAACAAAAATCTAGCAGGGGGATACAGAAGGGCACAAAGGAGGGGTACAGCTGCACCAGGTGGAAGGGAGGAGAGGGGTGGATGGCATCTAGTGAGTCAGGTGGCATAAGGGGCGATATGATGGCCTAGGTATTGAGGCAGAGTGATTCCTTAAAAAGGTTGGTCTTGAATTATTTTCTGAATTGTAGGAGCGTGGGGGAAAATCTGATGCTGATGGGGAGGAGGTTCCAAAGTCTTGGGGTGCAGGTAGAAGAGACTTGGTTTCTGATCCGTTCCTGGATTGTCCGTCTGCACATGTCCGGTCTTCTGGTGGTGCACTGTCTGCCAGAGATGCTAAGATTCTCTGCAAGGTATCTGGGTGACTTGAGGGTGACTGCCTTATAGATGATGCAGCAAGATTTGAAGGTGATTTGTGCCTGCAGTGGGAGCCAGTGAAGGTCGATGAAGGCAGTGGTGATGTGGTTGTATCTGCGTAGACCCTTGATGAGGCATGCAGCCGTGTGTAGGACACTTCTCAGGGGAACAAGGAAGGACAATGGGAGGCCAGCTGAGATAGGACCAGTGCTTCAACAGTGGATCTAAAGCTGTCTGGAGGGAGGAAAGGCTTGTCATTTCACAAGAGGAAGAGCTGATACCAAGCTGTCTGAGTTTTCTTAGCTATGTGTTTTGAAGGAGAGGTGTTTGTCGATATGGAACCCGAGGGACTTGACACAGGAGGTGAGCTCAGGTGTGAAGCCCTCAGAGATCATGGTTGATAGCCAGGTCTATATGTCTGGTTGTTCAGTGTTGTTGATGAGGAGTAGGAATTCAGTCTTTGAGGGGTTGAGCTTCAAGTATGCACTGGACATCCAAGACTGGAACAGCGAGAGGCAGGTTCTGAACCTATGGCTGTTCTTGATGGAGTCAGTCTTGAGGTATAACTGTGTGTCGTGGCTGTATTTGTGAATGTGGTTGTTGTGTGTGGCTAGGAGAGCTCCCAGCAGCTCCATGTATTGATTGAAGCTCACTGGCAAGAGGATTGAATCCTGTGGGACTCCAAAGGTGACGGGTACAATTGGCAATCTAGAGCAGTCCATCTCAACAAACTGCTGGTGGTTGGTGAGGTAGGACTGTGCTGAAAGCGGCAGAGAGGTTGAGTAGAACCAGGATGCAGGGTGGCTATCATGTTTCGCGATGATCTTACCTAGGAAGGGAAGATGGGTGATGGGGCGATTGTTACAAAGTTTGTCGAGACCCAGAGTCGGTTTCTCTATTAGAGAGAAGATTTGTCCTGTTCTTAGGGTTGATGGGAAGGTGCCATGAGTTAGTGAGATGTTGAGGATTTCCATGTAGGGAAGGAGACCTTCTTGGGGGGTGATCTTGAACGTGGTGCTCAAAGTATGTTGTCTGTAAACAATGTGACTTTGAGGGCAGCCCGGCTTTCTGCCAAGTTCTCTGTCGAGAGTGTCGTGAATGTTGTCCAGGATGTGCAGAGCTTGTGAGGTGGGTCTTTGGATGCAGAGCTGGTGTCTATATGCTGGCAAATCTTGTTGATTTTTTTGATGTAGAAGGTGTTGATGGTGGTGGATATGTTTCAATGGCGCGTGGCATGGCAGGGGCAGGTAGCGGGTTGACGCAAAAGCTTGACCACTTTGAAGAGGGCTCTGCTTTTGTTGTCAGCTTCCGCTATGGGGTTCTGATAGTGGGGGCCCTGGCTGTGTTGATTAGTTGTCGGTGGGTTGCTCAGAGTTCCTCGAAGAGCGCCAGGTCAGATGCATTGCTGGAGCAGCACCAGGTTTTCTTTAGTTTCCTGATGACCATCTTGCTAAGGTTAATTCTTGCGTGTACCAGGATGCTGATGGTTTTGGTTTGCAGGTGCATTGTTTCAGAGGCATGTGTCGGTCGATGGAGGCTGAATGCTTGGCGTTGAGTGCTTCCAGCAGAGAGTTGCAGTTCCAATGGGGGAATTTGGTCCATGTAAAGTGGAGGTGGGCGAGTTATTCTTTGAGGGCTTCCACCGGGAAGTTCTTGAAGGACATGAAGGTTTGTCTGATGGGTTTATGCTGGGAGTGCTTAACTGTGGTGTGGTGCAGGATGTTCAAATGCATGGTTAGGTGGTCAGACCAGTCAAGCGGGACAGTAGAGCTGTAGGCCTTTGCAGTCTCTACTTTTATAAATAAAGAAAACTGTTTCTTTATGCAAAGAATTCCATTCCTTCAGAATTACTTGGGAACACATTAAAAGAAGTTTCTGTCTTTTCCTCCATCTATGTGCTGGGACTCCCCAAAGTCCTGTAGTCCTCAGAGAGATTTTTCCTATTTCACAAAACTTATTTTTGATAGGGTGGGAATCCCTCCTGTTTGTTCAAGGTTTTTTTCAATCTTTCTGGCTTTCTTAGCCTTAATTCAATCATTCATATTTCCGTCTGTCCCCCTTTCATGTGTTAGTTGCATAATTGGGTTTCTCAGGCTCCCGTAACCTGAATATTTTTCCCAGCTGTTATTCCCAGTACCTTTCTCAGCCCCCTTTTATAGGGTGTTTACCTCTGGGTTTCTCATGCTCCTGTAACCTTAATCAGTTTTCCATTCATCATCCCCAAAGTTTGATTCATGGGGGCTCATTAAAAGTTGCACGGTCTGGAAAAAATGCCAGAAAGAATGTGGGTAATTCCGGCACTGGCATTTTTTCTGGACCGTGGAAACACAAGTTTGCTGGTGTGGGCAGTGATTGACTGGCAGGCCTCACGTGCCAGGAAATCAGGCCCATACCGACAAATAACTGCCAAAATCACTGGTACTACCAGTGTGGTAATTCCAGCAATCCCATTCATGTTGTCCGATGGGAATTCATGGACTGGGGATTTACCGGCGTCTCTGCCACCTGTATTATCCTGGTAATACCAGATTAACAGGCAGCGGAAACAGCAAGGCAGTTTTGCCGGAATCCTGCTGGAATTACTGGCAGGATATCAGCAAAAATATAACGAGGGCCACAGTGTTTGTATTCTTTTCCATTTCCCGTTAAATAGGATTTTCCACTCTAGTTCCCTATGTCCTTGGTAGCAGTTCCAAGCCGTTATTTACAATAACCTTTGTTAATCTCAATCCAGCTTTGGTAGGGTGTTTGCACACTCGGACCACTCAGCTTTTTCAGTTGTTTTTCACAAAGTTCATATTACTCTAACTCCTTCTTTTATAGGATATTGGTACCCTTGGGTTTCTCAAGTTTTCCAATGGTTTTTCACAAAGTTCATATTACTTGCACTCCCACTCTCATAGGGAAATTGCCCACTCGCGTTTCTAAGGCTCTCATAACATCAATGTCTTCCCCAGCTATTATTCGCAATGTTCATACTTGTAGCGGTATGTCTTCCGTCCTGTTTCTCAGGTTCCCAAACTTTGTCAGCTCGCCCATAGCTACTTATCTCTGTAGCTGTGGTTCAACGTACACAGAGCTCGGGGATCTGGTCTGCCTCATATGGTCTGGTCTCAACTTCTGTTCCCAGCCTTGTGGCCCACCACAGTTTCTGGGTGGTCGTGCCACCAAATGAGATTGGGGTCTTCCTGTCTCTGCTCCCACCCTGGCCTGGGCTTCTATGTCAGATAGAACGCCAACCTGCAGGCATTCAGTTAGCTTTTTCGCTCACCTTCCTTGTTTGTGCTGGCTCCTTTAGTCAGCTTGGCTTCGCCCCACCCAGATGTGAATACTGCAGAGACTCACCTCTGCGTAGCAGCCGAACTGCCTTCATAGGAGTCTTGCTTTGCTTTACAATCCATCTTCTTCTTATACAGATCACAGGCTCATTGTGAATGGTGTCCTTCTTTGTTGACCAGGGAATTCAGGTTGTGTTCAGCATTACCTGCAGCAAAGAGAGATAAAGGAGGATCATTGTAAAATACCTTGTTTGCAGGAGATATAAAGTCTTTTCCATATTCATATATGCTGACAAGATGGTTTGGATGGGGAGTTCCATTTTGGAATGGGAGTCTTTTTACCCAAGAGTGGAGTCACTCCCAGTGAGGTCTCACTTGCCCAGACCCCTAGGGAATGTCTTGTGTCTCAGGCTCACCTCCCTAGCCTCAAAGGGGGTGTCTCCCCTCTGAGGAGAAGGGACGAGGCATCCAGATTTGTCACAGAGGAAGGGTGCAATGTTTGAACGTTGTCATTCTAAGCTGTGGTGGTCAAATGCTTTTCCTTTTTTTATTCAGATAAACATTTCTGTAGGCTGGGTTCCGTCATTCCTTTATGTTTGGATACTGACACCAGTTTTCAGAATTCTAATTTCAGTAGACTTTAACCAGAGACACAGATTTACCCCAACCCATTTCAAACAATATTATACAGCACATGACAATACACTGATGCAATTACCTGTGTTCACCAACCCACAATTTTCTGTTGGGCCTTCTTCCACATCTGCTTATCGGCTCTGTCCACTTTCTCAGAGTTTGTGGTGACTTCAGCCAGCTCTCCCCTCTAACAATATTGTCTTTCCTGGGCCTACTGGGATCACCAGGAGGTGCGCCCAGCCACCCTTGGACTTGTTGTGTAACAATTACCACAGACTATTCCAGCGGATTGGTAAACAATGTATTAGTAAAAAACAAACACAAATCAACAAGAGTACCCCCCGTCCCTCCATTTATGGTGCACTTAAACCCAAAGGAAAACATGCATTTCAATGGAATGCGAGGTCCAACAAGTGCAAGGAATCGTACTGAAACAATGTTACAAGAGGGGAACAAATTCCCACTTTACAAGTCTTTGATACCAGCTGCATTCTCATATGTTAGGCGGTGTTATCAGGAGGGGCAGCATAGAGTGATGCATTTAGTTGTATAAACATGGCAGTTTTCAGTACCTAATTATTATGCAGCAGTATTTTAGGAAAATACATAAAAATTATCGATTCCACACTTTCCCCCAAAGTTTGATTCACCTTACTTACATGGCATTCCTGAAATTACCAAATGTAAGTATTTATTTTGCAGTGTAATTCCGTCCTTTAGATGGAATAATAATACATGATGTTTATACCATCTAACCCTAGGTCAATACATATATATATATATACATATATATATATATATATATATATATATATATATATATATATATATATATATATATATATATATATATATATATAAATCAAACAGAGGTTTGTTTCTATTTACTTTTAACCCTAGATCCATATATCCATATACATATAGTAGGAACGTTTATTTGAGCCAGGTCACACACTCCACAGCGCCACCTAGTAGCCATCACTGGATGTTTACCTCCAATTCTGAGCCTCAACCACAATGCATTGTGGGTATGCACATTAACTCATATGCACACCTTTTTCTCCAGGAAATTGTATGTGTCTATGAGGGCAGTGCTCTTTTATACATAGCTTTAACAACCCAAGACTTTCCTACTTTCACATTTCAGGTGAAGGTTTTTTTTTCAAACCTTTTTAAACCCACCTTAACTGATGCGCTGAAACTATGATGATGATGTTCTGAAAACATGGCTAAATGCTCCAACCACAAGGCTGTCAGGTAATAAGATATGGGTGAAATGAGATATGTGGTTGGTCTGACAGCCTTGCAAAATGTCTGTGTTGGGTTGATAAAGCTACATATAAAATGGCACTGACCTCATATACAAAGACAATTTCCTGGAAAAAAAAGGTATGCATTTGAGTTAATTTGCATGCCCACAATGCCTTGCTTATGTGGCTCAGAACTAGAGGTGTATTTCCTGCGATGGCTACTAGATGGAGTTGTGTAATGTGTGATTTGGCTCAAATTAACTTTCCTACTTTCACATTTCAGGTGAAAGGTTTTTTTTTCAAAACTTTTTAATCCCACTATAACTTTTTTGGTGTATATATATATATATAACAGAGGTTTGTTCCTATTTACGTTTTTAGTCACTGTTTCAGGATGTTGTGTTCCTTTGATGTCATTACGTCAGGGACATCATTGAACACACAACGTTATCAAGGCTACACACAATGACGGCTTTTGGCATGAGATTTTGGTAATATAAGCAGAATACAAGTAAACTATCACATAATTATTCACCACTCTTGATGAGGACAGAACCTTGCTTTAGTTAAGGTTATACACTGGAGTTCTAAATTAGTCGATTCACAATCGCATGACCTCTAGAATATTATTTTTTTTACACAAACTGGTTACAGGTAACCACCTACACCTGTCAGATGGATTTATGACAAAAGTTAATTAGGTACTGCACAATGTAAGGAACTCATGGTGGTAACAATAAAGATTAACACAAGTGATCACAGTCCAAGGTTGTGTTATTGAACTTTATAACGGGTGAGATAAACGCCTAATCTAAATCTAAATCTAAGAATGGAGCAAGCTACAACCATCAGATAATAATAATGCAGTCCTAGTGCGTCTTGTCAAACAAAAAGGGTCTATACAATAAAAAAAAAACATTGCCAATCCTTACCGCTAAGTTACAAAAAGACTGTGGGATAATGTTCACCAGAAAAGAAAGAAGGGTTCACAAAATGATATGTCAGGATGGTATGGCTGGGTCTCGCTTCCCCAGGTTTCAAGCACGGGACAAGGCGGAACTTCGGAGCACAGCACACTCCTGGGCCTCTCCAGCACAAGGCTGACAATTCCAGTTCAACGATACCAGAACCTTCAGGGGCTATGTCTCTTTTCTGCAAAATTCTAATGTCTTTAGGAGGCCTGCTGATTCAAAATAACAAACAAACAAATGTTCTCTCTGTGGTCTTGCACCTTTGGAGATTGGTCTTTGCCTCGAGGAACTCCCTCTGCCGGACTCAGTTCCTCCTTGCAACTTGGGCCTCCATCCGTTGGGTTCACTACGGCTTTTCAAATGCAGCTTGCAATTTTCAAGAGTCTTAATTTCATGTGGACAAACCTCTGCCGGGTTCACTCTTGTCAGATACACCGTTCAACTTGCTTTATCACAGTACAGGATTCACTCTCGTTAGCTCTCCCCTTGCCATCCCTACGTCAGGTTCACACTTGCCTTTTTTTTTCACAGTTCATGGTTTTCTCATCTTATCAGAAAGCATGGTTTCTCTTCTCCTAGATTTCTTTCAGCATCCCTCTGTCGGGTTCACACTTTCCTTATTAGACAGTTCCCAACCTTTTCAGAAAGCGGGTTCCCTTCCGCTAGCTTTCCTTGGCATCCCTCCATCGGGTTCACACTTGCCTTTGTTCACAACTTTGCATGCTTTCTCAGAAAGTGAGAATGTTCCCTTCCCCTAGCTTTCTCTCGGTGGTGGGTCAGAGACTTTCAATTGTACAAAGGATTTGACATGACCCTTGCAGGACCACTGTGACACCTCATGCCACCCTCTCATGGGGCCTTCTGGTACTTGCAGTTTCAAAACAGGTCCCGGTCAGAGCCTTTCGAATGTGCAGCCACGTGGCACTGGACCCCTCTGCACCAGGACCTTAACTGGCTTTCTTTAAAGTTCACAAATACACACGTTCTTTGGTCATCAGATCCTTGCTTTCATACTATGTTTCCGTTTACAACCATGGGCTCAACACAGTTTGGTTCGCTATCAGCTCCTTCTGACTCACCAGCTGTGCAGAACCCATTGGCTTGTCTTCACCTCTGGAGTCAAGGGGGGTCTCAAGGTAGCCAGCATGCCTCCCTGACTGGGTTATCAATGCGGGAGGACCCTGTGCCCCGCTGACATCTGCTGCTCCACACGTCAGCTGTATATCCTGGTTTTATGTTTTCTCTTTCGGAGGCCTTGAGGGTCTGGGTTGAAAAGGACAAGAGCATTCTGGACAAGCTGCCTCCCTGTGCTCAAATTGTGCTCTTGTGTGCTGACCTTTATTCCTGTGGGGAAAGTAAAGGTCCGTCAGGTGTGCATGGCCATCATCAATTGCCTGACTCTGCCTAACCTGTCTGTTGGAATACATTAGGTAAACAGCTCTGGTGCTAGTTTGTCGTCTGTTACGGTGTAAGAAAGTGTTCCTGTTGGAAAAGCGGGGGGTGGGGGGGCAGAGCTTCTAAGTGTCCTAAAGGGTAAGATGTGGAAAAGGTGTTATAAGGATGGGGGTACCACGTCTCAACCTTCGGTGTTCCAACTCCACTGCCTGAAGACCCCTCATCCAGGTGATCCTCCCCCACTGGACCACCCCCATGAACTAGATCCAGTAGTGATGGCCGTGTCTTGGCCACCTTGATATGCAAATAACAAGGGGGGTCCTGGGAGACTCTCTACCAGACATGAGTCCTGGTTACAAGAGCCTTATCCAGAGTCTTTAGCTCACTATCTTTCACAGAGAAGAAATATCCCAAACATATCAGTCTTTGTCGTGCCCTGGGGCAGTCCAGCACCAAAATGCTAGGCAATTCTCCTCTGAACAAGAGTACCAACAGAAACCCCAGACATGTGTTTCGGTCTGGTTCAACCTCATCAGTAGGGTGGATCTGTGCCTCCCTAAGAATAGTGATCAAGGGGTCCACGTCTGGATTCCCCCGGTGACAACGGGTTCAGCTATGCAAATTGGACCACTGATAATACTGAGTCAAAAACTCCCTCTAGCGGAGCATTATGTGCAGTTGGGCAGCCTCTACTGCGCATAACGGCATCAGACACACATACATCTGGCCTGGTACAATATAGTTAGATATTCTCAGACATGTACTACCTTTAATAATTGTGATCTGTTATTTCAGCATAGGACGCGAGCACAGAGTTCACTGAGAAGTTACTCGGAAATTTGTTGTATAGCTTATGGCACTCAAATGGCCTTGGGGATTTTTCTGAAGTCCTAATTGAAGATATTATATGAATAAACAGAAAAAATAGGAATTTGTTATAAAGTAGTGGTGCCCACTATCTCTTCTTCTTAGTGTCTGTAATTGTATATTTCTTAATCTCATGCAGAAATATAAATGAATACATATTGTTGTAAACAACAGGAAATTCCATACTTCAATTTAAAAGGCCACATTGAATCTACTTTGGAAGTATGAATGATTATTACTAAAAACCATTAGGTTTTAAAATATTTAGTAACCGACTGTGCTACTTTAATGGAGTAGGCACTTATTTTCTTCTTGGACTGATGCCCACGGGAGACTGCACCAATATTGTGGGTGAAGAGTGCTTTTAGGGAGACATATAAAGTGCTGGTTTATACAGGCTAGGTAATTCCAAGAATGTCCTCTTTATTTTGTTACAACCAGTGGAGAGAAAATGTGTACTAAACAAAAGAGACTGGTGCAAGGTGTTCCATTACATGATAGAGGTGTTCCTAACTTCCTATGACACATTCACAGCCACCCTAAAAAACAGTGCATCGGCTATCTACTTTGAATGCAGCTTCTTATCACTGATAGGGCTTGATTTACAAAAGCATTCTACATTGGCATAATCCTATTGAAAAAGACTTTGTAAATCAGGCCCATAGTGTGGTCCAGCAGATAACTTACAGGTGAAGTGTTCACCAAAAACATGGAACTGCACCTCACAGGTTCTAGTCCCTGACAATCCTCACTCACCCCTTTAGCTCTATGGGGTCGATGTAAGTGGTGCTGTTTGAATGGGCAATAATGCCAGCTATTATTGCAGTGCTTGGAAACAAGAGGCATCTAGCATGAAGCACTGCATTAAAAACCCAATTTTATCAATATTTCGCTCAGTTCAAGTTAACTCTCCCTTGGATGAATTTCAGGAGTAAAAGGGAATTTCTTTGACAACAGATCTATGGCCTCATGACAAATTTGACGGTCCGGAAAAAAGGGTGCCAGTAAGCTCACTGGCACCTGTGTTTACGGACCAGCAAACTATGTGTTTGCCTGCCTTAGCCGCTGTGCCTGACAGGTCTGGCCCTGCAGGGTACAGCGGTCATGCTAGGCAAACCCTTCACAGAAGCATCGGCACTGTTAGCAACAGTGCTGGTGCTTCAGTGTGCCCGCTCCCATAGAGTCCTATAGGACTCTATGGGAATGGGGACATATAGTTTAGCGGCGCCTGACTTCCCGGGCCGCCGATGTTGTAACCTCCCAGTGACACCGGGAAGTCAGGCGCCAGTAAAATATTACGGGTCCAGCAGCAACCCGCCAGTAGCACCGACATGGTTACCGACGGACCTGTAATGAGACCCCCTAGTCTTGATCGGGGGAATATGTAATACTGTGCCGTGTCTCAATGACCATTTTGTCTAACATTTTTTTACTTTGTCTTTTTAACATGTGTTGTCATCTCTTCTCATGCCATACTCTGTTAGGGAATGTTATGCTATGAAATATGCCTTAACAACAGTGGCATAAATATGCTTTCTGCTGCCTTAGGCCCAAATAAGCGCATGCACCCCCAACTTTACTCTACCTCTGCCAAACTGTGCACCTTTATCAGATTATGCCCTTTCAACAAACTCTATCTGCACTGTCCAAACTACGCCCCTTCACCCCAATTTTGTACCCCATTACGTTTCCATAAATTATAAGGACATATTTAAGGTTGCAGGGATTAGAAAGTTATTGCTTCCTATGTATTAATTCAAGCCTGTCATCTTCTATGTCATGTTAGTTGAAGGAGTGTTTTCAGATCCCTGCTGCACATGATATTGAGAAGGCAGTGTGTTTCTACAGTTCAGTGCACTAGAGGTAATTGTTACTGCTAATTGTCTACTTTCGGTTAGGTCATAATAGATTCTTTTAGAGGAAGCGATAACATCATAAGCTGTCTGCCAAGCCAGAAACAAATAAGAGAAGGTTGGAATGAGGAATTTTGCTTTCAAAGCTAATATCTGGCTTCTATCACATATTGCCTGCTATCACTCTGTTCTTTAATATGAATGCAACATAACTAAATTGGTACATCCATCCTTTTTAAATGGTAAAGTTTACATATGAAATATATGCAGGTGGTACAGGCACATCTTATTACATTGTTGAATAAAAATTACTCAACCCCCATCTCATGGTAGCAGCTCGGGTGTTAGCAGGGGGCAGAATGAAAATAAGGCAAGTTACCTGCTGCAGCCGATGTACCTCCAATCCCTCTGGCTGGAACGCCATTAAAATGTGGTGAAATCACTAGTGAAATTTGTAAACTCTGCCTGGTCATCAACACCTCAGTAGAGTAAAGCCAGTTGGCGCAGGTTATTGGAATCTTTGGCTGTGCCTTCTCACGGCAGAGTAATGGATAAGGCCGACCCTGAGCATTCATGTGTGGGACAGAACAGCATTCCTCGTTGCTGCACAATGCAGGCGCCATTTATAACAAATTAAGTGGTGCATACTGTTTACATCATTGCTGTTTGTGCAATTATTCAAAATACCTAACACTCCAAGAGTAACAATGAGCAATACATTAGGAGTTCCAGCACAATATTACTGTTGTGGTTGTTTATTGTTTGTTTATTGGATATTTGTTTTGTCCCAATACAACAAAGGGTGTTTCAAGGCACCACAAGACAAAACAGAGGGGGGGGAGGAGAAAGAAAACAATACCGGTCCTACTAGGCCTTGTGACATTCGGATAGTGCAAGTGCAAGTGCAGTAACAAGAAGTGTTAGGGAGCTTGTGGGGTGGGAAGTGTGGTCTGGGCAAATGCGACGTGCTAGGGTGGAAAGGGAAGTGCAGGCTAAAGAGGAGAGAGTGCAGGTGAAAAGGTTGTGTGGAGCTAGCGCATGCTAAGGAGAGGCCAGGAGGGAAAGTGCATGGGATTGCATGGGGTGAAGACAGGGAGTACCCACATGCTGAGTGTGAGGAGGGGTGTGGACTGGGCATGGGGGGCATGGCACCCTGTAGAACTCAGAGGGAGCCAGGCAGCCTGTGACTGCGGCAGACAGGAGTGTTATCGGGGGAGGGGGAGAGGGAAGGAATAAGAGAAAAGGTGGGTCTTGAGGAGCTTCCGGATTTTAAGGAGATCCGGCTGAAGCCTGAGAGGGGCTGGAAGACCACTCCAGAGGGAGGCTACTGCGGATGATAGAGATCTACCCCCCACTCTCTGCTTAGAGAAGTGTCTGATCTGAAGGGAGTTGGAGCTGTTTAAGGTAATTTCAAATGTTTGTTAACTCTGTAGAGTCGATTGCACTGTACAATACATAGAAAGATTTTGAGATTTGTGGGTATATATGCCGATGTCCTTCTGTCGTTTGAAGTACAGTTTGACAGTAAAAGTCCTGCCTTCTATTTTAAATATATTTAATGTAAATCTTACTTCTAAACATCACAGTTATGCATTGTGTGAAATACTGCAGTTGGCTTTCCTGGTAGTACTCAGCGTGCAGCAGAATGTCAGCAAAGAAACATGATAAACCCAGCAGGGATGCCATTTGTCTACTTAGCACTGAGCAGCTTCTGTAAAGATGGCGGAATGGATATCTTTTTGGGACACCTTTTCAGCTGTGAAACACGGTGTACCTTTGGCACACAGTTTCTGTTGTAACCCTTCTATGGCTTTGGGTTTCCTTTCACAGGTTTCTTGATGCACTTCTCCTTTTTTTATTTGGTGCATTTAGGAGGCACTTGGCGACCTTCTGCACACTATATAACATCAGTACAAAGTTCATAGTCTAAAAAAAACATACAGTAAAATCACATATATTTTTTTTATTAGTGTATTTAGTTTTTCACTGATTTACTTTCCAATTTTAAAAGCACAATTCTTTTTTCCTCACTTTTCACAACATTTAATTCATCATTTTCATTGCTCAACTCAATCAGCCTTTAACTGTTCAGTTTACCCTTTGATCCTATGACTTCTATAAATGTTACTGTTGCAAAATGTACTCTTTGATTTCGATGTTTATAAATAAGTTCCCACCATTTCTTGTCTTCAAGCCCACTTGAGTCTACAATCAAGTCATGCAAGTAAATAGATCTCAGATTTGACAAGTTTGAGCAAAATAGGATTAAATGTTTTAGAGTTTCAGTGTCGCAGTTGCAAAGGCGACAGTATGGTTCGTCCTGGTACTTTACATACCTTTGTAACTTAGTTTTGTTATGTAATATGTTTAATCTAAATCTTAGTAGCAAGTCTCTTTGCTTGTGATGTGGGAATTTGTTAAGGTAACAAGGGGTTATATTCATCACTCACCAGTTCGAGTTCAAAAGGGTATGAATCTGTGAATTTGTTCTCGCTACTTCTGATTTACCCCAGTCCTCCGCCCAGAGAATTTTCTTTAGCTGCATTGGATTTCTTGCATGCGTCTCTGTACTAGTGCCAAGATTTTTTATAATTTACTCACATTCATTTTTCCATTCTTCTAAAACACTCTCATAGTTTCCTGGTGTATGTACACCAAAGATCTTGAATTGTGGACGGCAAACGCTAAGCATTGCTTTTCTGTGCTGCATTAACTTGTTCCATGTAATTTGTGCGTTTAAGGAAAGCAACCCCAGTTCTTGTCGAAGTACTGCCATTGAAATGGATTGGGGTAAATGTAAAATTGATTTCCAAAACTCTCCTTCTAATCTGTTCCAGAGATGCAATTTTATCCCTAGACAGAACTCGCCTCCAAATATAAGCGTGGCAGCAACTTTTTGTTTATAGAAAAGAATAACTGGCTGAGGTGGACATTTTGCATATCTCTGGTCGATGGCTTTTCCTCGCGTAGTTAGTCTTTTTATTTTCGTTCTTAAGGCGTCTATCCAGGCTTTTTCGCTCTTTAGTATACTTAATTGTACACCCAAATATTTCATCGCTTTAACTGGTTCTAGTTTTTTTCCATTCAGATAGCAGAAATATTTTTTGTTTTTCTTCCATCTATTATCGCCTAAGATCATGATATCAGGTTTTGCAGCGTTTATTTTCAACCCTTTACTACTTACATATTTTTCTAACTTGTTTAGAGCTCTCTGCAACCCGATCTTTGTCTGATCGAGCAAGATCAGATCATCTGCATAAAGGAGTTTGCCAACCTCATTGCCATTTATCTTCGGAGGAGAAGAGTATTTATTTTCTGGTATGATATTCAAGTCCTCAATGTAGAAACAAAATAAGGTGGCAGCTAACAGACATCCCTGTTTTACACCCTTTTTAGTCTTTATTTTATTTCAGAGATTTAAACATTGATCTAGTTTCACTTGCATAGATGTACAAGAATAGAGCTCTTTTATGGCTTTTAACAGGTCTGTTGGACAACCCTTTGACTCTAGTTGTCGCCATAGCAGGTTTCGATCAATGGCCTGTTGGTGGTCAATACTGGCCATGTATATTTTTTGTTTTCTGCTTAGAGCTCTTATCTTCAACAGGCCTAGTAGAAATAGGTTGAGACTACAACCCACTTGCTCCACAAAGCCTAACTGTCTGCTGTCATATTCTTTTGTTTCTTGAATCCATTTTATCAAGCTATTTAGCCAGAGGGTGGCAAAGATTGTTCCAATACAATCGAGCAGGCGATTGGATGAGAGTTTACAGGATCCGTCCTGTCCCTCCTTTTAAAAATGGACACTATAATTGCTTCTTTCCATGAATTTGGTATCCAGCCTTGTTTAGCTATTTGTTGAAACAGCATCTTGCAGTATTCAGACCATTCTTCGGGATTTGCTTTTATTACTGCATTGGAAAGGCTGTCAGGTCCAGCATATCTAGATGCATTTGCTTTATTAATAATGGTCTTAATATCTCCTTGCTCAAACTCTACGTTCCATGGCTCAGCATCATGTTTTTCTTCGCCCGGTCGTCCATTACTACTAAATCACATATATACAAATAACTATTATATTAACAACCATCTGCATCCTAAAATCAATTAAAAAACAGGTACAAAGAGTTTACTTTAAGCCAGACATGAAAGGCAGAGGCTGTGATAACATACGATTCAGCAGAGAATAGGGCACTCCAGAACTGTTCAGAGCGGTAGTTGCCTGAACAATTGGTCAGCACATGCCGATCTGCTTCTACTTTTATGGTACAAAGCCGGCATGTTTGATCCTCTCTGTTGATTCCCCTACAGGCTCCTGTATTTGCTAGTACCAGGAGGAGATCAAAGCGCAGACAGAGGGTAAATCTTACAAGCACCTGTACAGACACTGATGTCTATAGACCGCATATTTACACATATCTGCCAACCTGCTCAAGGATCAGCAATCAAATATGTGAGTTTTCCCATTGATGCTACTCAAAAATAAGGGGATATCTGAGTTCCCAGAATAGGGTAAACTAATTTCTTGACAGTGGTTTACCACTATGCACTTGAGATCCTTGAACCAATAACTTTTATATAGGCGGCCACTATGGACTTGTGTATTTTATTTAATATCGACCCAAAATGTACAGGCAGCCATTTTCCAGAGAGATATTAGAGACTGTAGGCCCAGTTCTAATATTAAAGCCTCTACTGGAACGTCATTTGGAAGATTCTAAAATGAGTGTAGTATTTTCACCTTTAGGGGCCTCTTTACATGGTCTTTAGACAATGTACGACTGCAATCAGTCCATACATATAGGTACCTCAGTGTTTATATACAGGCTTCCTCGTCTCTTGTGCATTTAGAGGAGCTAGAGCCTGGAGTAAGTGGTTAGCAATCAGCAGGGTGATATTCCAAAATGACGGCAGATCTATTGAAGCACAATGGCATACACAGTGTCCATTATTCCTACCATCCTATATTCATTTGAAGTCTTCCCGTGGCCAGTTGATCAAAGTTGGGAGTAGCTGATAAGTTGGTACTTCTCAAGTTTGTTAAGCTGGAGTTCAGGCAATGGATTAGCAATGACTCACTATGATCAATCAGGAATTAGCTTTGCAGGAGGCTGACTCGATGTACCTCACATTTGACCATATCAGGTTTCCCAGCCGGTTTGTTTCCCAACTTGGCCATTGGGATCGTATTTTTTGTATCTTTTGGGTGGAATGTAGAGGAATACACATAGTTTGTTTTGTGTTTCTTGAAGTGCTGATTTAAGGATTTAATGATAGCATATGGCAGGGGGCTGTGCCGTCGTTTGGCAGCACGAGCTGCCGTCCTCTGGGGGACTGGCTTAGATTGCTTCGGTGGATTGATTTTTCCCATAATAGGCCCAAAACGCATAAAGCAAGCAGGGATGGGAACACTGCTAAGCACATAAACAAAAAAGGCTGGAAAAGCACACAATCAAAGATCCCAATTTCATAGCACCGGAGACGAAGCTGAGGGGGGCTATGAGGCAACAAAGAGTACTTGTGCTCTGCACACCACTCACCGTATTTTGTCCGGTGGAAGTTCTCCCCCGTTTTACAGCTCCCAGAGCCCTGCCGTATCTGCCAGTAAATGCCAATAACTGCAGTCACTCTGCAGTGACTCCTCAGAGCTCCTTGCTATAGCCCAGTATTTGCAATGGAACTCCGACTTCCAGTTAAGAAAGACTGCACACTAAACTGACCTCTCCTGCCAATAACTGCAGTCACTCTGCAATGACTCTCACTTCACCATTTTAAATTCTCTATGATCTATTTCATGCTTGCAACTTTTGGGTGGCGCAGACCTCTTAAATGTGGGTCCAGGGAGGGAAATTAGTGTTGCTTCTGAACATCATTTTAGTGCCACCTGTGGGAACTCTTTGCTTGTCTTAAGCATAAGCATGCATTGAATATTGTAAAATGAGTCATCATTTTTAACTGTTACTTTTCTAAAGGGAAAACCCCAATTTTTGCAAGCATGTTGTGTATTTGAATATAAATGTGATTGCCTAACACAGTGTATGTGTGTCTTGATTAGAAAGAACTCCAAAGATAATGTGAAGTTTTGCATATTAAAGAGCATTTTGGGGGGGGGGGTAGGAATGGCCAAAGAACTTTAGATCGGTCATATATGTCTGTGAGAGTTTTATGAGTGAATCATTAAATTCCTAAAGCATGCAGGGTTTGGTAAGTGTTTCTTTTTTTTAAAGGTTTAATTTTTTAACCAAAGGCCCCCTACCAATAACGTATTTGTAAATATCATCCATAGATACAAGTTTGCCCATCAATACTTCAGTTGTCACAGTGGAATGACTGCTAGCAGCTCAAAATGATGAACAATGTTGTGGATCAACCAGACTCAGAAAAACAAAATTGGTTTTATATCAAAAAAATGACGAGTCAATTGAAAATATAATGCCACTGCTCTGGCAATGTGCTGCCCTTGGCCTTGTTGAAAATACATCTATGCTTAACAATTGTTATATAATAACATGCTGTTAAGAATTTGGATCTCATTGGTGGAATTGCTCATTTTTTTCTATAGCTTTGAACAAGTTGTGCATTAACCGATTGCTGCAAAATGTTGGCTTCACAGCAACCAATTAGTGATTGCCCAGCCTTGATGCAAACGTACTGAGCACTGAAGCACTTTATGCAAACTGGTGCTGACCATTTTCTTTACGCCATATGTATTCTGTATTCTTCTTCACTTTACCATGCTGTTGTGTTACATCCAAAATTATGCCCTTCTACGTCTCATAGTGACATTCTCACATTTTTTGAAAATTATGTGTTAGTACACATTCGAGTCTGCAAAAAAATGATGCATATATATATTTTTGTAATTGGTATTTTTGTACATACTTGATTTGAAAATGAATTCTGTTATCACAGATGGCACACTAATCCCTCCAAATCACAGAGATGATTCAAAGGTTTTGAATGTTCTCTTTGAGGGATCTACAGCCATCTCCTTAACTCACTCATCTTGTTATGACTCTTCTCCCTAACACAGTCATCCATAATGCTGGTCCTTGGCACTGGATGATGTTGACCCCTACTGTCTAAGAGATGGCCTTGTGCTAGAGATGTTATACATGTTGGCTATCTAAACTCTGTCAATGACTGCCTAACTGTCCCTAATCTATCCAGTTGTTAGTGATCTGAAGGTATGTGGGGCAGTGCCTTGAATATACTCCATTTGATTCAGGCGTTGCCTAATATGCTCCCTTTCGACACTCCCTACTCTTTCCCTTTGTCCACTCTGTCTCATTCCTCCCACTACTCTTCTGTCCCAACAGTGTTCTCACTCTTCTAGGTCCTAGCTCCACCCATTGATGTTAGTCTTCTGATTCTATTACCTCTCTTTTGTTGTAGTCTACTAACTCCTCCACACTACTACTCCTCCTTCGAAATAAACTGCTCTTCACTCAAAACCATTTCCCCTCCCTCCAAACCAATACTCGACAGTCTAAATCAATAATCCTCCCTCTAAAACACCACTCCTCCCTTCAAACCACTACTGCCCTTCTAAACCCTTACTTAAATACTATTCTTTCACTCAGTAACATTTGATTCACAATCACTACTAATACTGTCTTGTCTATCCACTCACCGCACAAACACGCACACTTACACCTCAGAAACACTTTCACTCCTTATGCAATTCCTCATCTGCTCCACAATTCACCTCCACTTTCCACCACTCCTTCCTTTCTCCTGCTGGTTTCTTGGTCATCCACCACTTCCATATCTGATCTCACATGAAAATCCCATACTTCCTGCTTCCTGTCGCTGCTCATATGCCCCTTTCTCTGCCAGGATTAGATAGCTCACCCTGGTCAATCTGATCATGGCTTTTCCACCCATGGTCTGTATGTAATGAAACGTCATCGAAAGAGGGCTACGCCCCACCCCTTTTTCTGTGGGTCTTTGCACCCATTTGGGATTGCAACCTGGGAGAGCAAGAGTTCCTGTTTGTGCTGCAGGCTTTGGTTTTACCGGGTCTTCCGGTAAAGTCTTTGGGGAAGGGTGGGTATGGCATCTGGTTATATCCCTATTGGTGAAGTCTGTCACCGCTATGTTGGGTGGGATTGCTTTGATTGCTCGGTAGCCCTGCAAGGTCATTGAGTGCACCACATATGAAAGGCTCTGGATTTCTCTCTGGTAGGTCTCCAACACCTCGCTGAGAGGGTTTCCTGTCTCCACTTGATAATACCAATTACTGGCCTTAACACAATGTAAATGATATCATTATGCAATACATTGGACATATATGGAGACATAGGGTACACATATCAAGATGAAAAATAATTATGTTGAACTTAAATGCTTCCCCAAGGGCCTTTATGCCTGAATTAAGCCCATTCAAGAAGGCTCTCTGCTTTGCACTGTGAATTCAGTTGACACTTTAGTGTTGGAAAGAAAGAAAGGACACACATGTCAGGTGTTTATAAAAATCTATTTATTAAATATGTTGGCAGCTGTGAAGAAGCATTTTAAAGCCAAAACACGTTGTTCTTGGTTTCATGCCATGAAAATAAAGGGATGTTAAACTGAGTGCTGTGGCTGGGAGTCTATGTGCATTGCAGCATCTGTACACCATGTTTAAACGCATGTGTTTTCAAAATTAAATAAAATGACTTGCCTTGCCTTACAATCTTCACCCACGGTCGTGCAACTGGAAATGTTGATACGCTGAGCGCGAGAGGAAGATAAGATGTGTATACATACGGGGCTCATTTTAATCAAAATCGTAATTTGGTGGTCGGGAGTCTTTACGTGTTGACATACAGGTAGGTGGCTCCCCGATACCAAATTTTCATAATTTGCACACGACAGAGCAAACGTGCAGGTTGAGGTGATGTATACATGTGTACACCACCTTTTGCCATGTACGTTTGCACTTCCCCGAGTAAAGTGACTAAACACTGACTGGCATTCTCACACGGTTTAATTTCAATTGTGAGCACTGCGTGCCATGCATGGTAGGCAGTGTTCACACTTACAATTAAACCATGCCCGATACGCTGGTGTATTAATCTAATGGACCCCATAGGGATCTCAAGCATTTGCGCCAGCATGAAAATGCTTGCCGGCGCAGATGCTGGAGCATTTGTTTGGCAGGTAGGAAGTAAGGCAGCAGAAACGCAAGTTGTGTTCCGCCCATCCTCTCCACCATACACCTGAATGAAAATGGGGGGTGATGTAAGGAACAGACATACAAGCCTTATGCACAGCTTTTATGCATGTTTCTTACTTTATAAACCCCATGAATATGAGCCCCATAGAGTATCTGCCTGGTAAGTATTGAAGTACTTTTCCTTCGAAGACTTGCCTAAAAAATGGTGATAGACTAAACTTACATACACATGCAGGTTACAGTGCTCAACTTCCAGAAGAAGCACACTAATTTTTCTGGACTGCGCAGTCAGCTAGAAGTATTCATGGTGCAGTTTTCAGAAAGTTACTCTGCTGTACGTTCATGAATGCTTCCCCTAAAGGTGCAGAGAACAACTCTCAACTAAACCGAAGTTGTCTTAATGGCCCGACAAATTGGGCAATCAATCACCCAACTTGGAGTTCAGCAACTTGCTTAGAATTGATCTCATTCCAATTACATTACAGTATCTAATGGTGTCATCATATTTACGGCTTTTAAATGTTCCAGGACTGTCCGACGCTCAACATGGCATCTCCGTTATTTAAAAGAGGCAGTGCGAGGACAATCCTTTCTCTGCAGGATTTTAAAATGTTTAAAAGTACTATAATGCTCACCACATGGACAAGTAGTATTATTTGAAAGTGTCACCACTGTGGCTAGAATTTTGCAAAGAACAGTGCTCTATCACAAAACACGACATAATTGGATCTATGATGTGTTGTCGCAGAAATTTGCTCGAGGCCCATTTGGGCGATTTTTATTTTCTACATTTTACCGCTGAAAATTCGGGGGGAGACCCTCCACATCCACCGGCACTCACCCAGCTTTTAAAATACCTAAACCCTACCAATCATCTACATTTGCAGTAAAATATGGTAACACATCTCACAACCAGATTCTCCTCGAACGATCCTCTCTGCGAAGAAATGAGGTAGTTTCACTTTAACAAGCTCCAAATGGATTGAAATACAGCCGCAATTGTATAATCAAGAACAGAAAAGATGTGGGGCTCCAAACTGTCCTCTAAACATCTTAAGTGGCTCAGCATTAGGTCTTTAACCAAGTTTGAATCCCACCATGTCGTCAACCTAATGAATGGTCATATCCCTAGTCAAAATGAAAGCCCTTTCGTAAGCATTAAATAAGCAAAAAAACTCTTTGGCCCGTGTCCCCGCAGCCATAGGATTTCCTGCGTGCTCCATGTATTCATGAAATTGTTTCCGCAAAGTACACTATGTGCAAGTTGCTATACAAGTCAACATGTATTAAGACCATATCATTTTAGAATGTAATAAACATTTTAGGAAAACAAAAGAGTAAACATTGTATACGCCTCTTACTTAATGCTTATAAGTTATACAAGCTGATTGTAGCAGAGATAGATGTTTTACTGCTTTGGAGCTGTTATTTGAACATTACACCTTCTTGATAAGGGCTTAAGACATGCATGTCTCTTTGCCTCAGGTAGTACATTACCAAAGTACACTGCATTACACAGAAATTTATGTTAGAAGTTACCAAAACACAATGACAATCTGTTAGTTGTTTACTTGATGACAACAAAGCTTAGGCAGTTTATGTCACTACAGATCATTGCTTAAGAACAATTACAAAAACATATTTTATTACATAACATATTTTGTAACAGCATCTTAACACACTGAAGCACTATGAGAAGTGAAATGCTCCCAGTGCTTGCTGTTTAATGTGAAAAAAGAGGATCTTCATTGTCATTCTCATCCGTCCAGTTAATTTCTAAATACCTGCAGTACATTTAATCATTTTCAAATTCAAATATGTGGAAAGATCTCTATGGGAATCCTGGCAAAACAATTGCATAGGCTATAAAAAGCCCAAAGCGCAGCCATCAGACTGGTAGATTGCCTGGGCAAATGAGCCTGTATTTCCCCTTTTCGTAGAACACTCCATTGGTTGTAAGTGGAAGACTGCATTCAATTCAAGGTGACGTGCTTAATCTTTAAATGTCTTAATCATCTGAGTCCTCATTATTTGACTAATACAATCTGTAAAAATCAACCTTTAAGGACACTTCAATTTAAGGACCAGCCTCTGTTGAGCATTCCTCGATGGGTATGGGTTTCCAGAGGAGGTAGACACTTCGCAGTGCAGGTCCGAAACTTTGGAATAGCATCCCTTTGGAGATCAGGGTTTGTGATACGCTTCTTCAGTTTCACAAGGCCCTTAAGACATTTCTGTTTAAATAGGAGAAGGGGTTAATTTGTGGGATTCCGCTGCATCACATTTTATAGAACTTATGGATGTGCTTCTTTTTTGGCTTTTTGAGTCATTACCGTCTGCCATTACTGACTGCGCCTTTATACGGTCGAGTCTGTCCTGAGTGTGTTATAAATATTCAAATCAAAGCAAATGTGCAAAACCTTTCCTATGTAAATATATTAATGTGCAAAATTGCAAATCTGGATTTTAAAAATAATGTTTTAATTTACAATGCCAATTACCATATGTGAAGAAGCACAATGTGAAACATCATTCATTCAAACCTAAAAATGTATCTAATGTATCTTAGTCCACTATGAAATAATACAAAAAAAAGTTTAAAAAAGAAAATAAGAGAGCTATCTCTATCTAACCAAACCACACATTCATCATTTGACAACTTCAGAGTACAACATACAGCATCATGTATTGTATACCATTACCAAAACATTGTATTCCATGAGAGACTTTTCATAGGCACTGTGACCATGGGAAGTGTATCTTTACATACTTTCTTTTGCTGCATAAAAAGGAGGGAAACACTTCATTTGAACTTCTGAGAGCCCAGCAGCCCTCTGAAAACAAATATTTTTCTGCCGGGGCTTTTGTGTCCGTTTTGGGATAGATACAGATGTCCCTGGTGAAAGTAGCCTAACATATAAATCAAGATTAACACAATAATAATTGGGTGAGTGAATCTTGACATGTCGTAGGATGTTTATGCAGGATTTGAAGAGCATGGTTTGACAGACTGTCCACATTGAGAAACTGAATCCAAGTAATACACATTTGGACGCAAAACAAAAACTTAAATCAGATCCCACATTAATAATAAGGCCCTCTGACAGGGCATGACTGTGGGGGTTATGAATGTTCAGATATATTAATTAAGAAATTAGACAACTACCATATACTTCCTGTTATAGAAATTGATAACAGAATCCTTTCATATCAATAAATACAGAGGGCTTAGTCACAGAGTGTTTTCCAATGGGGTTTTGACATTATAAAACTCTTCTGTGAATTAGACCGAGAATTTGGTTTTATACTATCTAACTGGCAGGTTAGATCAATTGATTGGGAAGAAAGGCAACATTTAACTAATGTGTTCCCCTTTTTACCACCTATTTCTTCTGCCTTAAACGTGCACAAAACTAGGAAAAAGTCCTCCTGGTAAACCAATAATGACATCTAATAGGTGGCTTCAAGAAAGAACTTCCCTGCTTATGGACCATTTGTATTTCCTTTCGGTAAGCATATTCCCTCTGTATATAAGGGATACCACAGATGTATTATCTAAAATTGAGGATTTACAATTTGAACTCCAATATATTTGTGTTGCCTTTAATGTAATGTGGTGCCCATGTACAAATATATAGAACATGAAAAACCTATAGCGGCTGTGAAACACTTTAAAAAAAAAAAAACAAGACCAGAAAGTTACAGAGATCATTCACTCTGGATATATAATATCTTTCTCTATAGTAAATATTATTTTCATCTGTTAGATGGCACTGCTGTGGATACATTAGTCACACCTACTAATGTTAATTTATTCATGGGTCTGTTGGAGAGTATGTTATTTCACTGTAGTGTGTGCCCATAATATCAGAGAATATATGATTGTGGCATGTGTACGTCAATGATCTTTTCATTATATGGATTGAGACAGAAACAGATGTAAAACACTTGTTTTAATATTGCAGAAGAGCATTATTACAATCTTACCTCTACAGAGCATTATAGATATGTAGAACATATTTATTCAGATCTTGCGACTAGAGTAGATGGAAATAAATTGGAAAGTATTCTTTATCATACAGAAACTATACACATTTGATTTTACATGCAGACAGCTCCAATCTAAATGTCTGACAATTTGTATTAAGATTTGAGAATGTGTTAGGTTGAAAAGAAATTGTTGAAATAAAACACATTTTCTCAAGCCATCAATATATTTGACAAACATTTCAAAGAAAGAAATTGCCCCTAATGTTGTTTTGAAATAGGATTTGGCAAAGATATGTACACATGAGAGGAAGGATTTACTGGTCCCACAAGGAAGAAGGAAGTACACAAAAACAGCACTGTTTAGGTTTAAAAGAACATACACAAGTCAGTCAAATGATGTTTGAAGCATTCGAAATAAACATTGGGAAATTCAGAAAATTGGTTCAGACCTATGTGTTGAAATAGGAAACCATGTATCTTTTAACCAAAATCACTCAATGGTTGTTGCTCCCTAGTCTTTTTGCAAAGTGTCCTAGATTTAAGACTTGCAACTATGGAATTAATGTAGGTCCATATGTTAATGGATTGAGCAGTAGAAATTGGAACATGAAGTAAAGTATTGAATGGAATACTCAAGATGTGGTTTATTTACTGAAATGTATTTGTAAATAAATGGTACAGAGCGAGTATGAAATGCAAAGTGAATATTCCTATGTTGCATCATCTGAGGGCTATTAGGAAGAAGATATGCTTACAGGAAATATGTCGATTGTTCCTTTCTTTGAAATTAAATGTTCACCTATCCGTTATCCGTTTGGTCATATGGGCATGGACCATATTTTTTTATTGATTAGCATAATTTTTCTGTTGGGACATGGCCCCTAACCACACTAGAAATGATTTATGATGTTACTTCACTCCAGAGAAGATGGCAGTTGTGATGTAACAATGTTTAAAGCATTTGCAATGAATTGTAGGCTAAAGATGGGACAGTCGTGTTCTGGATGTCAGGAAGCAGTTTGTTATTTTGGCAATCATTACAGACGGTAGGTAAGTGTATCTGAATCACCAATCAATTCAGAAATGACTTTTGGACAATCCAGATGGGGCAAAGGAGCAGTTGCACTGACCTAAATAGACAAGACATGCACACACACAATTAGAAACATACATCTGGTATGAAGGACCAATCACAGGGAAGAATTGTGTGCACAGAAATAACCCCAACTCTCCAGCAGGAAGACAGGCTGAACACCAATAGGCCAGCCAAGGACACTGGAAATTATTTTCTATTGACCTGTCCCTCAATCGGAGCACAGGTGCCACCATGTGTCAAGTGAATCCACTGACTTCAAACCTCAGATCTTCCGCAGACAGGATGCTGATCATGTCATGCAATGAACCGCATGGGTATACAAAGGGTCCAGGAAACAGCACCCAGAAGCATCCCCATACGTGTACATCTAGATGGGAGCTATTGTTGAGTGTGACGAGCAACAGTCATAAGCAGGGTGTGCGATTGACCTCTCCTCTGAGAATTGAGTGTTTCTACTTTAATGATATCTCTATTTTAAGAACGTTGGATCAGGAGCCGTGAACCTCTTATGATGAGGGGCTTCTGGACAGCATCAAGGGGCACATGAATAATAGATTATATTTTATGTTTTATTACACTGGTGATGTTTAGTAAAGTCAGAAGTAGGAAAAGGGTAGTAGCTTATGAAGGTCAGGGCATTCACAGGGAGCTCTGACTATAAATATTATTCCCAGTCACAGTGCAAGAGTTCTTGGAGTGCTATGGAGTTCTTCATATCACTGAGGGAAGAGGTCATCACATGTTCGGTACTTTATCACAGCTCTATCCAGCAAACATTTTACTATTGTGATACATATCAATGAAAATCTACTTAAAATACATGTACAATTGATATATAGATGTTAAATAGAAGGCCTTGTGGACAGTGTAGGGGAGAGCTTTGACAGCGGGTAGATAACCCATTTATTAAAAACATCTCTCCTGCTCATTTATCATCTGCTTATGGTCATTCCTGGTATGAGGTTGTAAGAGGATTCAATTCAGCACTACAGCTAAGTTAACGCCTAGTCTAGAATACTGAATGAAAACCCTTATTGATATATCTCTATGTCCAGTTCATGCGTTCTGGATGACTACCCCTATATAACACCCCTCTCCTGGAATCCCCCTGACCCCACTGAGCCAAGAAGTAGTTCTGTTTTGCAAGTTTAAAAGGTTTATTTGATAATTTAAAATATATATATATATCCCACTTTATAATAAATTAATAATTGAATATCACACTTAATCTGATATGATAAAGATTAACAACGGAGAATCTGGCACTAGCACACTTCTTATAATCACTAATGAGTTGACATGAAATGGATAAGGTAGCACACTGGTAAATAGGAACAAAAGTATAATGTGGTAGAGGATGCTTTATGTAAGCTCAGGTGGATGCAATATTCAATGAATGCAGTACAGAAAATACTCAATATGATTTCAACCAAACAATGTGATCACTTTTCTCTGGCAATCCCCTCCCCCCCTTGATGCAAGGCAAGGAAGTGGAAGGAAAACACACAGTTCTCAGAAATGCAATCAATGTAAATCAGTTCACCCCAGCAAGCTTACACGACAGAAGTTTAAAACACAGGCAAATGCTTTGATATGTGCTAGCAATGGATGAGAAATATGCTGGAAATGCTTTTAATTCCCTTTCAGAGGTTCAGGGTGAGTGGTATCTAGTTAATATTAGTCCAGGCTCACACTGGCAATGATGCAGGGATAGTTAGCAGGTTAAACAAATTTCTGGCAAATGGAAGGCAAGCAGCAGCAGTTTTTACATGTGAAGAAATTTGCAAATCGCGGTAAAATTCGCGAATGCGTGTTCCGCGATTGCGGTAAAACTATAAGGGGTAGGAATGCGGTTCTAGGTTCATAGGAAAGCCACGATTCTAAGCTTTCAGATAAAAGTTACTGCAAGTCTCTAGCCCAAACGGTTACAGAGTTATGACCGATTTACTAGAGGTCGTTTTTGGTTTTGCAAATTTTAAAAGCTCAAAATGACAAGTGACAAATTTTGCAGCTAGAATGACAAGTGACAGCTTTGCAAATGGCAGGTGACAGTTAGGAGACAGTTCTACTTAGATTAAAATAGGATTGAATTATATTATTTTAACTAAGAGATTGGTTCTGCACAGTTTTCTAGGTACTCACACTATATTCTTGAGTGAAATGGGCCTCGCCATGGATCTGGTCAGGTTTTAAACTCGCCTCTGGTCTCTGCACTTCACAGTGATCTGGGTCAGCTCTCTCTGGTTCTCTGGTCTGGGTCTCTAGTTCTGGATAGATTGAAGTCTCTAGTTTGGCTCTCTGGAGGTTTGATGGAGGTAAAGTATGGATTTTTCCGGCAGAGCTTCCAGCGGCAGATGGATTTGAAGGTCCCTATCTGTCCTGTCTGTCTGCTTTTATGCGTTTAGAATGTGGGTGTGTTCTAGCATCACTGACCCTACCTCTCTCTCAGCTTCTAATTGGTCAAACTTCCATTTATCATTTGATTGGGGAATGAACTGTGAGTCAGAGGGATGTCATTTTATGGCTTGCAGACAGGACACTCCTCTGTCAGATTGCACACATTCTATATTTGATAATAAAAGACATATTTCACAGTTACACAGTTGCTTGAAATTACATATACATGGTGTGGCTGAATTTAGCCATGTCTCTGTCCAAATCTGCTGTTTCTAAGAGCTTGCATTCAGAAATGGCACATAATTGACTTTTTAACTGATTTTTCACTTTCTGACATTGACCAAACTTTACATACATGTGTGCAGGGAGTATGGACATTAACTGATGAAGTTTCAGATTTTTAACATGCATACATTTAGAGTAATATCCACTTTTCCGCTAAAACCCCCCTGAACACGCCACCGGGTCGAAAAACCTCTTAAAATGTGGGCAGAAAAATCACAAGAATTATGGTATCATTTATAAAATTTTCACATGTCCGCTCTATGAATGATCCATCTTTTTAAAGTTATGTTCTGGCTCCAAAGGGGTGTGGTTTCCTCTCAGCACAAGGTAGAAATACTGGTTTATCCAGTTCTGCCAAGCCAGCTTGCTCTCACAGGCAGTGCTCCTCCCAGCTTCTGCCAAGAGGAAGCTACATTTTACGACTGCTGTAATAAAACCTTTGCCTGAGTCAGGAGAGGCTCATTGTTCAAGAGGAAGCCATTTATGATCCTCTCAATAAACCCTCTGCCTGGGTGAAGGGAGTTGCATTGTTCACTCTCCTGCAGAGCACAGGTAATTCAATTATCAGATAGATGGCATATCCTTAGTGTGAGCAGCAAAAGGGCAGCTAGGCCTGGGAACACAGCTCTGACTCAAGTTTCACTCCTGATGGGGGTAGTTGCCAGGCAAATTGGAATCTCTTTAAGCTGTCATTTCTGTTCCCCAGTTTCTGCATTCAAATAAAACTAAACATTTTCACATATGCAGCTAGAAGGCTGATTCTAAGTTTAAAACTATGACATTTAAACAGTTACAAAGGCATGTGACACCAAACATAGGTCACTCATTTAATCTAAACATTTTCGATTTTAGTGTCTTTAAATCCAGTGCAACTTAAACTGCTGACTCCATAGCAGTTTTGTTATAAGCATTGTTTTGGGCTCTTCATTTCCCAGATTTTGTAGGCACACAACACTCCATTCTACCAAATGTCTGCTGGTGTCCAGTGAGTTTTTAGATGTGTTGCAATGTTTAAAATAGACAGTTTGAGCCTGCCTTCAGAGAAACACAGGGTGGTTTTAAACTGCCGGCTTTTGGATAGTGGTGAGTACTGGTACTGCACCCATTTTTGGGATTTAAGAAAATGAATTCCCAACAATTCTAGGTTGCATTTGGCAATCAGCATTGCCATTCCCAATGGTTTCAGACTACTGTGCGGGTAGTCCAATGGTGATTTTAAAGCGCTTTGAAGCTAACCGGCGCTACTGTTTTTCCTTTGGCAACCCATTTCCCTCATGGCAACCCGGCCTTTCGTTCTCGCACTGGTGGGTGGCAAGTGAGGCAACCATTTCGGTGTGCGCACAAACTGCGCAGCTTTCCTGGATTTCGGCGCACATGTGGGTTTTCCGCCATCTTGAATTTTCTAAGCCCACAGCACCAAATGTTGTGGCATGATAGCTTAAACGTGGGTCAGGACACCCAACAAGCCCCCCCACGCGACTGCACTTTGAATTTGAGTCGATGGGGAGTCGCGTGCCCAAGGGTTTTGACCCACGCACCGGTCTGTCCCCATAATGTTCTTCCTCTTCTGTAGATGGCATAGTTCAGCATCTTCTTCTCCATCCGGTACTGATCGATCAGTTCTCCTCGCCGGTCCTGATGGGAATATTGGGCGGTCCACTGGGCCCATTGGATCTTCGTTCCCGGTCTCCGTATCATCCTCCTTGGCCCGTCTTCAGGTTTTCTTTCTCCTAGGACGACAAAGGAAGAGCGGCAATACCTACTCATAGACTTTTTCCACCACTGTTGAGATAGTGGGGCAGCATATGCATTTCATCATCACGAAACATTACATTCTTATTTTGAAAAAATAAAAACAGTATAACTAAGAGACAGTTTCATGCAAATCACAATATTTTAGAGACTAGATGTGGTATGTTTTATGGTTGGAACTGAATTAGTCTGAGACAGTACCCGCTAGGATTCCAGAGGATTCCTCCAGTTGTTGCAGAGTGTGCCTGGGATGGCAACATTTCAACTGGTTTATGTGGACCCACTTGTCTTCCCCCTCTGCCGAACCGCCTTTGGGGATGTGGATTTTGTAGGCCACTGGTGAGATCTTGTCGATGATCTCAAAGGGTCCTTTCCATGTAGGCAAAAATTTGCGCTGCTTGGCCTGGTTCCTTTGGAAGTTGTATAGATAGACCCGGTCCCCCACCTGATATTCCTTCCTGGAAGTTTTCAGGTCATAGTGGGTCTTCATGCTATCAGCTGATCTTTCTAGATTCCGCTGAGCATAAGCAAAAGCATGTTGGAGGTGTTTCCTTAAATTCTCTACATACTCATGAGTAGTGGAGGCATTTATCAGTGTCTGCTCTTGGGTCCTATAGAGCAAATGCTGAGGAAGCACCATCTTGCGCCCAGTCATCAACTCAAATGGTGACATTTTGGTTGCAGATGAAGGGGTAGATCTGATAGCCATTAGGACCAGAGGTAATCGGATATCCCAACTTGGCCCAGAATCTGCCACAAACTTCTTTAATATGCTCACAATGGTTCGGTTATATCTCTCTACTGCCCCAGAAGAAGCTGGCCGATAAGCAATATGCAACTTCCTTTTGACCCCCAGTATCTCCCACATCTTTGTCATTACTTCACTGGTGAAGTGGCTACCTCTGTCTGACTCAATCCTTTGAGGTAGACCAAAACGGGAAAAGATGTGGTTAATCATCAAGGCAGCTGCAGTTTCTGCCTTGCAGTTTGGGGCTGGGAGACATTCCACCCACTTGGTAAACAAGCATGTCACAGTCAACATGTACTTATTCCCCCTAGCCGAGCGAATCACAGGGCCTACAAAGTCGATTTGTAAATCTGACCATGGCAGTGTCATCCCCCGCTTTTGTAAAGGTGCCCGGTGTGTGAGGGATGTCGGCTGAAATTGTGCACACACAAGACAACCCTTCAAATATTGGTTGAGGTCCTGGCCCATGTGTGGCCAGTATGCAACCTCTCTTAAGATTTCCAGTGTTGTGTGAAACCCCCTATGACCGGCGGTGGCCGCATCATGGGCGTGACTTAACATCAGGCTTCGGAATGAGGTAGGAACCACCCACTGATCGTGGCCAGCTTTGGATTTCCTTACCAGCAAACTGTCTTGGATCCGGAACATTTTTGGACATTTCATCAACACTCTTAGGTCCTCTTTCCCAATGTAATCGGTATCCGTCAGGGGAAAGTTCTCAGGGTCCTCAAGGTGCTGGTGAAATTTACCAATTATTGGATCCCCCTTCTGAGCGGTAATCAAATCAGCATCAGGGGTCTCCTTACTCCATTGTGCAATTGAGAGGTTGTTGTGAGCATTCGTCTGGGACCTAGTGATAGCAGTGACCTGGATTTCCCCCAACAGGTACTCAATCTCAATTAGATCACCTTGGATGGCCCCGGTTTTGGCCAGCTGATCAGCTAAGTCATTTCCAGTTTTGTCTGGTCCCTCTACTTTGGAATGACCCTTGATCTTCTTCCAATAGATGGTCATCCCATTCGATGTGACCAGATCATCAATGTTTTGGATCAACTTCCCATGTTTCAAGGGTTTGTTGTTAGCACATAACATGCCTCTGGTTTTCCAATTAACCAGGTGCTCCACGAACCCGTTCCGTACATAATCCGAATCTGTGATTATGACCAGTTCGTGGAGTTGATGCTGGACAGCAGTGAGGATGGCCTGATGCACAGCCATCAATTCTGCCACCTGACTACTTCGGGGACCAATTTTGTATCCAGCGGAGGGTTCTGGGGACTCATTCACCCATGCATTCCCTACGCCAGCCACCAGTTCTTTCTCCCCGTCGTTGTCAACATGGTAAGAGCATCCACCCACATAGACAGTGGGCATTCCCTCACACTTGTCTTCTTCAAAGACTTTGTGTGGGGAATTAAGGTATGCCTCCATGTTGTCCTTGATTTTTAGACTTTCGTCCTCGAGACAGTTTTCTCTGGCACAATCATGCAAGTCAGCCAGACCTTGCGCGAGTGGACTCTTCTTGTTTTGGCCATATCTGACCTCCACAGGAAAGCCTTGCATTGACAGAATCCAGGAAGTAATTCGGGAATTACTCACATTTCCGGCCCGGATTCTGTCACTTTGGAGATATTGCAGAGGCTGGTGTGGAGTCTCCACTATGATGTGTTCCCCCTGGATAAACGGGCGGTAATTCTTCAATGCCCACACCGTTGCCAGGAGTGCCTTCTCACAATCGTTGAATTTTTCCTCCACAGAGGATAAAGTTTTGCTCGCATAGGAGATTACTTTATTGACCTTGTCATGCTTTTGGTATAATACTGCCGTCAAGCACGTATTAGAGAACCCCGTCTCCAGGAAGAACTCCTTGTTTCTGACAGGGTAAGCTAGGCAAGGCGCTTGTGAGAGGCTTCTTTTGAGTTGTTTTACTGCCTCGGATTGTTCTGGACCCCATTCCCACTTGACCCCCCCCTTCAGGAGATGAATCAGGGGTCTGGTGATCTCTGCGTAGCCCTCAATGAACTTTCTGCTGTAATTAGTCAGTCCAAGGAGGCTCCTTAGTTCCCGCAGAGTTGTGGGGTCTTTCAGTTTCTGAAGTGCTTCCACTTTCTTTTCCTGGGGACAGAGACCCTGAGGAGTAATCTCATGCCCCAAGAAATTAACACGGGTTCTACACCACTGTGCTTTCTGAAAGGAAAGTTTTGCTCCGGCGGCCCTCAACTGTGTCAGAACATAACGGATCTCCGCTATATGTTCCTCCACAGATGAACTTTTGATGAGGACATCATCTACATAAGCCAGGTTACCCCTCGCACCCAGGTCGGGCATGGCCTTATGTAGGAAAATATTGAACTCATTACCGGAGTTGAGGTATCCGAAGGGAGTCCGGGTCCATGTGTATTGCTGGCCCCCAAAGGTAAAAGCCAGTTTGTATTGGTCCTCCCTACTGACAGGCACGGTCCAGTATCCATTGGTCAGGTCTATTGCTGTGAATACCTGTGACCCCTGGATCTGGGCCAGCCCTTGGTCAATGTAGGGCAGAGGCCATCGGGAAGTATGGACCCGTTTGTTGAGCTCCCTAAGGTCAGCACAGAGTCTCCACTGGCCGTTCGGCTTCAATATTCCCAGCACCGGGTTATTGAAGGTGCTGTGGACTGGACGGATTATTCCCCGGTACTCAAGGTTCTTAATTATTTCAGTAAGGGACTCCATGGATGCGAGAGGCAAGCGATATTGCTTCACAAACACTGGGGTCATGCCAGGGTCCGTGGGGATTGTTGTTGTGTGGATGTCAGTGCGACCACAGTCATATGAGTCTACCGCAAAGAGATCTTGGAAATCCAAGAAAACTTGTTTCAACTTTTGCTTTTGTTCCAGAGTCACACAGGCATCAGCTAGGTTGACTCTCTCTTCCACCATCTGCCTGAAGCCTGGAAAGACTTCTGGCTTGGCTATCTCAGCGGCCTCCTCCAGCTGGGTGGAGAAGTCCCTGGTCAGAGTGCTGATTTGGACTGGAGGCTTCAGGTGGGAAAGGCAGCCCTCATGGACCTGGAAAATCACCTCATCCCTCCTGAAGTCACAAGTCACATCTTCCTTACCATAGGGGCAGGAAGTGTACACCAGGAAGTTCCCCCCATGCCGGGTAAAAATCCTGTCTGGTGTTGTATTGTCATCACTGTCACTGTCAAAACAGTCCTTGGGGATTGGTCCTAACAGTTCATTTACTAAGTCGATGGAAAAATGTCGGTCATCAACCGCCATTCCAATAATGGTGCCTGCGGCTAGAGTAATACTCTTTAAGTCGCTGTTATCCACCTCTATTAGAATGGTGTCATGTTCTATGTTGACTAATGGTGTTGGGTTTACCCCCAACCCTTGCTGTTGGAGAGACGCATTTAGATGTATGTAAGCATCAGGGTTTTTCAACTCTTGTCCCCTTTTAACTTTCACTTCCAGGGAGAATTGTCGGGTCCTTTCTGGGATGGTGACTTCCTCTTTAGTCTCAATTTCAACTGCATAAGGTAGCAATTGAGCTGACCTAAATGCTTTTTCTGGATCATCAAAGCCCATGGGATTATCCGCTAATCGGGACCAAGCTTTGAAGTTTATTAGGTCCAAACTAATGGCAAAGCGATTGAGAATGTCACTGCCTACGTAAAAGGCGGCAGGGACGTCTCGCACGACCCAACAATTATGGACTATGCTCTTGTTGCCAATGGAGATTTTGAGCATACACCTGCTTGGCAGGAGATGTTTGGAATTAGGTGCTTCCAGGTCCATTTCCCATTTGTCTATCAGTTTGAATGTGGGAATGGCTGGATTTTTTGGGAGTTGGCGAAACATGGCTTCGCTGATGAAGCTCTTACCGTTGTTCACACACACTCGAGCGAGAACAGAGTCCTTCCCATCATTTAACTGAACAGGGATGAACAACTGCTCTCCAATTTGCTGAATATCAGCCAGGCTCTGAGCTGATTTCACATCTTTCTGGACTATAGGAGTGGGAGTTTCTGATTGTGGATTAGTATAGAATTTCAGAGTGTTTCCTTCCAGCGTAGAATACCACTTTAGACTGGAAGGAAGGTTGATTTTCAGAAATAGAGAGGACCCCCCATCACCAGTCTGTTGTCCTACTGCTATTACTGTCACGTCTGGAATTTGGTTATTCTGGAAGTGAAATTCTACTTGGTCAGATTTTTGTTCAACCATGTGGCATGTGCCGTTTAAACTAACATGGTTGACACTCTGTTTTAATTTTATTGGTCGGCTAGTCTGGGTCCAGAGGACCTTGTTTACACAATCTATTAGGGGTGACAACCTTCTCAGGAGGTCATTCCCTAGTAAACAAGGGGTGCCCTCTGGGGTCACAACTATGACCGGGTGTTTCAGCTTGTGTCGCCCAATTTTAATGTCCAAATCTGCCGTCCCCTCGACAGGAATTTCCTTCCCGTCAAAGTTCTGGAGTTGTCCAGGAAGAGAGGTGAGAGGAATTTGGTAATTCTCTCCCCTTCCTGCATTCAGTTCATCAAAGGCCCTTCTGGACAGAAGGGTAGCTTGAGATCCAGTGTCCACCAGTGCCGAGATTGTACCCTGCCCCTGTACTTGTACCGGGGCATAATATCTTCCCTCCTTCTCCTCAAGGGGGCACAGATAATGCACATTTTTGGACAACTGGTGGGCTAATTTTCTGGTTTTAGACCCCGCTGGCGAAGAGATTCGGGCAGAATTCTGTGGAGAGCCTTGGGAATCTGAAAGAAAAATTTGGCAACTGGAGATCAGAGCCATTGTGGGTTCCCCTGGCTCCGGTTCCGGGCCGCCCCCCCCCTTTTTGGAGGCAGTCACCAGGATGGGTTTGAACCAGGGGATTTTCTTGCTGTTGGTTCTGGGATGAGATGGTGGGCGGCGGTAGCTCAGTCTCCACATCTCCCCAGTCTGGATTTTCATCCCTAGGGACCCATTTTTCTTTGGGAGGAGTTCCCCCCTCTCTGAAGGAGAAGATCCTTTTCCCAGGATCCTCTGAGGATCCCTCTCCCTCAAATTGGAAGATCTGTACCTCCTCCTCAAACTGAGTCTGTTTGGGTCTTTTGTTTCTCCTACCCCCCCCTCTGCTCCTTAGGAGGCAGACTTTCAGGGGCAAGAGATTTCGTTTCCGGTTCCTGGGTTTCCAGGGGCTGTTTACAAGTGAGGAAGGAAGCTTCCTCCAAGGCTTTACACCCCCCTTCCCTTTGTGCCTCCTCCCTGGGAACCGGTGAGTTATCGGGGTGCTGCCCCCGTCATTGTTCTGGAGCACCAGGTCCAGAGTTGGGTGCGTTCTGCGCCGGCACGCCCATCTGAGGGTTCTGCTGAGCCCTCAGTATGTGACCCAGATCCCGCGCCATGTTTTGAACCTGGCGCTCTAACTGGGAAACCCGCTCAGGCTGATACGGGGCCCTGTTTTCTCCCCTGGGCTGATCCCGGGAAGGGTAGCTGTCCCTCCTCTGGTAATACCCCGGGTTGGGAAGATTTGGGTACCCCTCCACCCTTGGCCTCCCCTCTCCCGGATTCAGTGGTCTGGGCTCAGGGAATTGGGGAAAGAAGGATGGTAGGTTTTGGGGCTGAAAGTCGGGTGGATATCTGGGGAAAAAGTTCTGCCCAGGGTTTGGTAAATTTCTGCCCTCCTGTGGGAAGTTTGGAGGGAAGTTCCCTGGGTTAGGTGCTTGGCTGGATCCCCCCCCTTGGGCTGGAGGAGTCCACACATAACCCAGGATGGGTCGATTTCCCTTGTAACGGGGACTTACATAATCAGGAGAGCGAGGGACCCCATTTGTGGGGCTGCCTCCTTGGCTCCCTGTCTGTGACTGGCCCGAGGACCTTCTGGGCCTAGCATTATTAGGTGCAGGTAGGTTTTTAGGCCCCCCCATCTCCAAATCTAAAACGGGGGTGACCTTTACCTCTGCCACCTTGGCAGCAGCAGGGGTGGTGTTGGCTTTGGGGTTTTTCTGGGCATTACTTTTGCTATCTACCGGTTTCTGCACCTCATAGATCCGGGTAGCCTGTTCAATGACCCAGTCTAAAGATCTTTTCTCGTGAAAATCCCTCACGAGCTGGGTCATGATATATTTGGGCAAGGCATGGAAAAACGTATTAATAAATTCCCTGCTATCCGTGCGCACCCTTCTTGTGGTCTGTGCAAAAGCACGCTTTAACTCCTGCACAAATTCTTGTGGGGCCTGATCCTCCCCACATTGCAAATTGTAGGCTGCCTTGCGAGCCTCTTGAGGATTTCTGTGAACAGAAAAATGTTTCAAGATGGCCGCCTTATAGGTGGACCATCTTAAATGATTTTGGTCCTCCAGCCCCGCAAAGAAACTGGAGTATTCCGGGGAGAAGGTCCACTTTACATATTGAATACAGCTTTGGCTGTCCTTCAAATGGAAAGTCTCCATCATTTGTTCAAACAACTCTAAGTGCTCCCAAACAGAATACTTAGCGTTCTTATGGTAAGGCGTGATGACGCTCCTGATCGCCTTAATCTGCTTTAAGGGGTCCTTAAGCAAGGCCCTTTTTGCCTTATTGGCCTTTTTGGTTCGGGTAACCCTTGTCCATTCTTCCTCGGACTCAGAGGCACTGCTCCCAGAGGTTCCCGTCTGTTCTTCCAGGTTTTCCCGGATTCTGCGAGCCTGGGAATGGCTGGCAGAATGTGGGGACCTGGTCTCCTGTGTCCTGCGCAGTTCAGAGGAGTCTTCAGATTCCTCCTTGCTGCCAGGATTTGATGGGTACCCCCTCCACTGACCTAACTGGGCAGAGGTTTTCAGGATGCCCTTAATGGGCCTACTCTCCTGGGGTTCCCCATTGAACTGTACTGTACTTGGGTGCCCATACCCGGATGCCCACCCCTCCATTCCTGAGTGGTACTGGCCTATGAGCCCCATACTCTTAGCTGGATAGTAATCTGCCATCCCTGCGGCCCTGTGCTCATGTGCGCCAGGGGACATGGGGGTGGTAGAGTCCAGGGACTGGGGGAGATGAAGGCCCCTGGTGTTAGGGCTCCTGCGGTTATGGTCAGGAGTCTCTCTTTCCCAGCGGACCTCATCTCTATCCGCCCCTGCTCCCTGTTGCAATGCAAGAGCCTGCATTTGTGCTTTCAGTTCCTCTGTTAAGGCCTTACTCGACTCTATCAGTTTCTCCTGCATCGCTACCTGTTGCTGGAGCCTCTCATTGTGCTGGCAGAGAGCCTCATTTTCCCTCTGTACTTCCTGGTTGGTCCTGGAGAACTGGGCCAGTCTTTGCTGCAGGAGGGTTACCTCCTGAGCTGTGTCCCTATTGGCCTGCTCCTTTCTTGCTAGAGCATCCTCCACCCTCCTGGTGTGCTCTAGCAAGTTCTGGTGTTCTTTTTGGAGGTCACCCAGTCCCTGGTGGGCCAGGTGATTTTCTTCCATTTTTCTTTTTAAATGGCAGACTTCCTGGCCTAAGGTATCCCTTTCCTGACTAAGAGCCTGCATCTGTGCCGCCAGGTCGTCCCTTTGCCTTTGGAAGGCACCAGCATTCTGGCGCTCCTGATCAAACTCTGCCTGGGTATCCAGGTCTTTCAGAATTAGTTTGTTGCTCTCTGTCTTCACTCTATCTAGGTGGCCTTGCAGGGTGACTACCTGCTCAGCACATACCCTGTTGAAGTCCAGTTGTTGCTCCAGCTTTTTCTGGTTTTGCAGTAGGGAGTCCAAACCTTCTTGGTATTCCTTCTGCAAGGCCAGAAATCTGGTATCCTGTTCTACCTTTTCCTGTTGCAGCACATCCATATCCTTCTTTATTTTAATGATGTGCTGCCTACTATCATCTTCTGACTCCTGGCTCCTCTGCAGCCTCTGCTCAGAAGAGACCAGGTCAGATTGGACCTTCTCTAACGCCATCTGTTGCCTATTTGCCAGATTTTGGCTTTCAGCACATCTATCCTGCATGTCTCCCATATATAGGTACAGGTATGCCGCTATCCTAACAATCTTGTCGTGTTCATCTTTGGCCTTAGGAGCCATATATAGTTCACTCAGGGCCACATGTAATGGACCCTGATCTCTCCATAAGTCTGACCCTGTTTCAGTGACCTGTCGCGTGATGGCCTGCAACCAGGCATCCTGGCCCTGTTCGGTCCATTCACCTCTCACAAATAGTTTATGTAAGAAGTGCTCTCTGGCTATTTTCATATCTACCAAGGTCGTCATTCTAGAGATTGGTCTCTGTCCTGACTTACAGAAGTTAGTATTTTATTTTTTTGCAGAACAGAACTTTTCTTGGAGTGTCCCTTTTGAGGAATGCTTCACAGCGTAATGCAGCGTGGTGATCTGACCGGATGTATGTATCCCGTCAGTTACCACACTGTATTAAGCTGCACAAGTGGTAAATCTAACCCAACGTCTCGGCTCGAGCCCCCAATTTGTAAGAGGATTCAATTCAGCACTACAGCTAAGTTAACGCCTAGTCTAGAATACTGAATGAAAACCCTTATTGATATATCTCTATGTCCAGTTCATGCGTTCTGGATGACTACCCCTATATAACACCCCTCTCCTGGAATCCCCCTGACCCCACTGAGCCAAGAAGTAGTTCTGTTTTGCAAGTTTAAAAGGTTTATTTGATAATTTAAAATATATATATATATATCCCACTTTATAATAAATTAATAATTGAATATCACACTTAATCTGATATGATAAAGATTAACAACGGAGAATCTGGCACTAGCACACTTCTTATAATCACTAATGAGTTGACATGAAATGGATAAGGTAGCACACTGGTAAATAGGAACAAAAGTATAATGTGGTAGAGGATGCTTTATGTAAGCTCAGGTGGATGCAATATTCAATGAATGCAGTACAGAAAATACTCAATATGATTTCAACCAAACAATGTGATCACTTTTCTCTGGCAATCCCCTCCCCCCCTTGATGCAAGTCAAGGAAGTGGAAGGAAAACACACAGTTCTCAGAAATGCAATCAATGTAAATCAGTTCACCCCAGCAAGCTTACACGACAGAAGTTTAAAACACAGGCAAATGCTTTGATATGTGCTAGCAATGGATGAGAAATATGCTGGAAATGCTTTTAATTCCCTTTCAGAGGTTCAGGGTGAGTGGTATCTAGTTAATATTAGTCCAGGCTCACACTGGCAATGATGCAGGGATAGTTAGCAGGTTAAACGAATTTCTGGCAAATGGAAGGCAAGCAGCAGCAGTTTTTACATGTGAAGAAATTTGCAAATCGCGGTAAAATTCGCGAATGCGTGTTCCGCGATTGCGGTAAAACTATAAGGGGTAGGAATGCGGTTCTAGGTTCATAGGAAAGCCACGATTCTAAGCGGTTACAGAGTTATGACCGATTTACTAGAGGTCGTTTTTGGTTTTGCAAATTTTAAAAGCTCAAAATGACAAGTGACAAATTTTGCAGCTAGAATGACAAGTGACAGCTTTGCAAATGGCAGGTGACAGTTAGGAGACAGTTCTACTTAGATTAAAATAGGATTGAATTATATTATTTTAACTAAGAGATTGGTTCTGCACAGTTTTCTAGGTACTCACATTATATTCTTGAGTGAAATGGGCCTCGCCATGGATCTGGTCAGGTTTTAAACTCGCCTCTGGTCTCTGCACTTCACAGTGATCTGGGTCAGCTCTCTCTGGTTCTCTGGTCTGGGTCTCTAGTTCTGGATAGATTGAAGTCTCTAGTTTGGCTCTCTGGAGGTTTGATGGAGGTAAAGTATGGATTTTTCCGGCAGAGCTTCCAGCGGCAGATGGATTTGAAGGTCCCTATCTGTCCTGTCTGTCTGCTTTTATGTGTTTAGAATGTGGGTGTGTTCTAGCATCACTGACCCTACCTCTCTCTCAGCTTCTAATTGGTCAAACTTCCATTTATCATTTGATTGGGGAATGAACTGTTAGTCAGAGGGATGTCATTTTATGGCTTGCAGATAGGACACTCCTCTGTCAGATTGCACACATTCTATATTTGATAATAAAAGACATATTTCACAGTTACACAGTTGCTTGAAATTACATATACATGGTGTGGCTGAATTTAGCCATGTCTCTGTCCAAATCTGCTGTTTCTAAGAGCTTGCATTCAGAAATGGCACATAATTGACTTTTTAACTGATTTTTCACTTTCTGACATTGACCCAACTTTACATACATGTGTGCAGGGAGTATGGACATTAACTGATGAAGTTTCAGATTTTTAACATGCATACATTTAGAGTAATATCCACTTTTCCGCTAAAACCCCCCTGAACACGCCACCGGGTCGAAAAACCTCTTAAAATGTGGGCAGAAAAATCACAAGAATTATGGTATCATTTATAAAATTTTCACATGTCCGCTCTATGAATGATCCATCTTTTTAAAGTTATGTTCTGGCTCCAAAGGGGTGTGGTTTCCTCTCAGCACAAGGTAGAAATACTGGTTTATCCAGTTCTGCCAAGCCAGCTTGCTCTCACAGGCAGTGCTCCTCCCAGCTTCTGCCAAGAGGAAGCTACATTTTACGACTGCTGTAATAAAACCTTTGCCTGAGTCAGGAGAGGCTCATTGTTCAAGAGGAAGCCATTTATGATCCTCTCAATAAACCCTCTGCCTGGGTGAAGGGAGTTGCATTGTTCACTCTCCTGCAGAGCACAGGTAATTCAATTATCAGATAGATGGCATATCCTTAGTATGAGCAGCAAAAGGGCAGCTAGGCCTGGGAACACAGCTCTGACTCAAGTTTCACTCCTGATGGGGGTAGTTGCCAGGCAAATTGGAATCTCTTTAAGCTGTCATTTCTGTTCCCCAGTTTCTGCATTCAAATAAAACTAAACATTTTCACATATGCAGCTAGAAGGCTGATTCTAAGTTTAAAACTATGACATTTAAACAGTTACAAAGGCATGTGACACCAAACATAGGTCACTCATTTAATCTAAACATTTTCGATTTTAGTGTCTTTAAATCCAGTGCAACTTAAACTGCTGACTCCATAGCAGTTTTGTTATAAGCATTGTTTTGGGCTCTTCATTTCCCAGATTTTGTAGGCACACAACACTCCATTCTACCAAATGTCTGCTGGTGTCCAGTGAGTTTTTAGATGTGTTGCAATGTTTAAAATAGACAGTTTGAGCCTGCCTTCAGAGAAACACAGGGTGGTTTTAAACTGCCGGCTTTTGGATAGTGGTGAGTACTGGTACTGCACCCATTTTTGGGATTTAAGAAAATGAATTCCCAACAATTCTAGGTTGCATTTGGCAATCAGCATTGCCATTCCCAATGGTTTCAGACTACTGTGCGGGTAGTCCAATGGTGATTTTAAAGCGCTTTGAAGCTAACCGGCGCTACTGTTTTTCCTTTGGCAACCCATTTCCCTCATGGCAACCCAGCCTTTCGTTCTCGCACTGGTGGGTGGCAAGTGAGGCAACCATTTCGGTGTGCGCACAAACTGCGCAGCTTTCCTGGATTTCGGCGCACATGTGGGTTTTCCGCCATCTTGAATTTTCTAAGCCCACAGCACCAAATGTTGTGGCATGATAGCTTAAACGTGGGTCAGGACACCCAACAAGGTGCGAGTGTGCAGAGGTGCGAGTGAGCAGAGGGAATTCAGTGAATGCGTTTACCAGGCAAGATCAAATTCTGGCCAAGGCTATACCTGTGTCGTTTGTTCATGAGATTTTCGGTGGCCTTCCCATGAGTAGAATCGTGAGCAAGACTTGAAGATAATTCAGATAATGACACGGAACTATTCTATTGACATCAGTCTTGATGACATGTATGCAGTTTCCTTCCCGTAGTCCGCTGCTATCAATGCTGTGTGCTAATATATGATATCAGGTGCAAAAATGCAGTTCGAGTAATACATTTGTATTATGTACCAATCAGGAATAACATTAGAAATACATTGACGTTATATCATATTACAACGCTCCCCCTAAATGCACATGTTACATTTGAAGGTGAACATGAAATTATATCAGCTGGTGCTTTTAAACCTCACATTTTGGATTTGATGGGTCTTCATGAAATCTCTTGGCAGGTGACTTTGTCTTTTTTGGCCTGCCTAGGAAAAGAGGATGCACGACTTAAAACTACCTGGGCGCTCTTCTCATCCGATAAATCCCCTCCACAGATGGACAACATCTGGTGCCTGCTCCCTCTTTGGAAGAGATTCACTGGCATTTGCTAAAGACTGAAAAATTGAGGGTTCTGATTCACAGTGTGTGGGCCTCCGTTCCCTTATTCTTGAATCAGCCAGTAACCCTTTAGGATGTCTGGGGCCTTTATTCTCTCAAGCCACTGCTTCCAACTGCACAGTTTCAGCTAATTTGCACTCAAAGTGGCACTGCTATGCATATTTCTTTAAAACATGCAGGTCATCTCCAGGACCATATTAGAGAGAATAGCAAATATTATACAATTAGACTTGTTGAAACCTGAAAAAGACCTGGATTCTTGGAGTCAGAAAAGAGTGTTTTGCTAACAATTCATACTAAATTCTCAATCACATGCTTTTCTCAGTGACATAACACACACAGAATTTGCAATTGAACGTTTAAAGGGCACTTTTTTCAAACAGATTTTGCATCAATGACATACATCACATCCGCAAAATCACATTATAGAAGTAAAAAAAAAAACACCTAGCATTTCTGTGGGATGTTTTTACCCATGCATCCAAGCCCTACCATAAAACTGTGCGTTACTGGCATTGAAAAAATCATGATGGCCAGAACTCCCCAGAGAGTGCACAGGGAAAACATGAAGAATAGGCTGCCACCCATTTTTGCCTATGTTGTGTGCACAGGAGGGCACTGCCTAAAACCACCATTGGGCTACACGCACAGTAGCCTATAAACATTGGGAATGGCAATGCTGATTGCCAAAAGCAACCCAGAACTGTGGGGAATTCATTTTCTTAATGTCAAAAATGGATGCAATACCGGTGCCCACCACTATCAGAAAGCTGGCGTTTTAAAACCACCAGACTTTTGTGTAAAACTGAACAGATGAACCCAAACCAGGCCAAGGAAAGACTTGCTAAGAGGTGGATAGAATGTAAAACTATATTCTGAAATGACTTGAAGGAAGTCATTATTTAATGTATATATAAAAAATAGCTGCATGTAACTTGGATTTGAATGTAGAAAACTGGGAACTAAAGTGACATTTAGCTGAATTCTGCCTGACAACTACCCCCAACAGGAGAAACTGGCTCAACAACTCTTCCCAGGCCTGGCTGCATCCTGCTGCCCCCACCAGAAGAGGATCACAAGTCCCTGATTGAATTAAGGGAGGGGTACCTGCAGACTGCATGAGGTTGAACAAAGCCCTGTCCTGGACTCAGGCAAATGTTATATGGGGGGGTCGTAAAATGGCTTCCTCTTGGGAGAAACTGGGGGGGGGGGCAGTGCCTCTGCTAGCAAACAGAGCTTGGGGGAAGTGGATAAACCAGTTATTCCACCATGTGATGTGGGAAGCCACACCCCTTTTTGACCAGGGCATCATTTTAAAAAGATAGATAACTCATAGTACGGACTGGTCAAAATTATATACATAATATCATTATTTTTGTGATTTTTCTGTTCACGTTTTAAGAGGTATTAGGACCCTGTGGTGTATTCTGGGGGGTTGCTAGCGGAAAGTAGGGTCTTACTTCAAATGTCTGCATGTTAAAAATCTGACGCTTCATCAATTAATGTGCATACTCCTTGCGCACATTTGTGTAATTTTTGGTAAATGTCCGATATTGGTAAACCGACCGAAAAACGCAAAATGTTGTCATTTCTGAATCCCAGCTCGCAGGAACATGGGGCTTGAACAGAGACATGTCTTAATTCATCGGTAATATGTACATGTAATGTCAACCACTTGTGTATCTGGGAAATATGTATTTGAATCAAATATAGATTTGTGGGCAAATTGACCAGGGGAGGATCCTCGGACCATAAAACCTACAGCATCACTCTGACTCACATTTCCTTCCCCCAATCAAGGGAGAGAGGAGGAATTGGCCAATGATAAGTGAGAGGGGCAGGTTTAGTTATGACCAACGCACACACCCACTCTCTAAAGACATAAAAGGACCACTGAAAGACAGGCAGGACATTCACTTTCCACTTTCTTGCGGGACGCTTTGCCGGGAGACTCCAGACTTCAAATCCATCAACTTCCAGAGACCAGAGATCCAGAGAGACCAGAGATCCAGAGAGACCAGAACTGTGCAGTACTGAGAGCAGGACCAGAGACCAGACCGCTGTGAGCAGAACCACCCGCCAGAAGTCCCGTCCGACCTGACCAGACCTTGAAGGCTTATTTCAAAAATATAGTGTGAGTACTCACTGTGCAAAACCAATTTCTTAGTTTAAAATGATCTAATCCAAACTATTTTAGCCCATTAGAACTGCCTCCTAGAATTGTGTCATTCTGTCATCTTTAAAACTGAAAACTGTCATCTGTCATTCTGAGCTTTAAAATTTCAAATCCGAAAAACGACCTTTATTAAATCGGCCGTATCTCTGGAACCATGTGTGCTAGGAGCGAGTTTTAACGGTCATCTTAAAGCTAAGATTCTAAGCTTTCCAAAGAGCCTAGAACCGACTTCCTTATAGTGCCTCCGCAATCACGCTCGAAGCACACAATTAAATTTGCCGCGATTTGACATTTTGCACAATTTCAGCCAGGTGTAAAAATCAGCAGCTCTTTGCTTTCCTTCACTAAAATTCGTTTTAACCTGCTAGTTACTCATAGAGCATTGCTAAAGTGTAACTGAACTAATATAAACTAGATATAACTCACCCTGAACCTCCTACAGGGAATTAAAATGAATTTTAGCATCATTTCACTTCATTGCCACCACATTCAAAGCATTTTGGGCCTGTGTTTTAAAATCATACCTGTTTTTCTCTAAGCTTGCTAGGAGGGAACTGCATTTCGTATTGCATTTTATTGGGATTCTTGAAGACTGTGTGATCTCCTTCAATTTCTTACATTGCAAAGGGGGGGGGGTGAATTGCCAGAGAAAAAGTGATTATATTATCTTTTGCTAAAATCGTATCAAGTTATATCCGTACTGCATGTTATTCCTCATTGCTTTTCCCTTGAAACCATAAAAGTATTTTCGCTGCCTTATCCATCCTATACCAACTCCTCATTGATTGTAAACAAGTGTGCTAGTGTCAGATTACCCATTGTTGATCAACATCATATTCACAAGTGTACTATCCATTATCAATGTATTTATAGAAGTGTGATAGATATATATTGTTTAAATGTTCAAATAAACCTTTTAAATTTGCAAAACAAGCCTACTTCTTGGCTCAGTGGGGTCAAGCGGGATTCTAAGAGAGGGTGTTAAACAAGGGTTCATCATCCAGATTATAACTTGCCATCAAAATATATAAATAGGGGCTTCCCTTGGGCATCCCAGACAAGGCACTGACTTAGTGGGATTGCTTGATTGGAGTTACTTACAGGACTGCGCTGGGCAGGACAACAACTGATATGTAGGGAAATTGCTTCTCTGTGAAAAGAACAGTGAGCTAAAGACTTGGTTGAGACTCTCCCAGGAGCCATCCACCAAAGAACAAGTCAATGGGCTGTGTTTGTGCTAGTAGAGAGTTTCCCACACCCCCCTGTTTTGCATCTTATATATATATATATCTATATATACAGTGTCCTTTAGCTTACACAGTGTCTCCAAAATATGTCAACAATATGTCAATGACTGGGCAAAGGATAAAGTTGTTGCGCTCCTCTGTCCCCAAATGTGGGCAGGGGTTGGGTTCATCTTCCTGAGGTTAGGCAGATGTGGCTGCTGTATTTCAAGAGGGCACAATTATTTTTTTAGAAATCTGTGTTATTGGCAGTGTCCGCCACCAATGGGGCTTTTTGGCTAGAATATCTCTCCAGTGTTTGGATGCTCAAAAGTACCCATTACTGTATTCCAGGTGCTCTAGAAAGCCATAGCCGAACAACAAAACTCAATAGAATGCAACAACCACTTCATGCTCATAAAACAACACTGCTTTCTGTCTTGGTACAGGTTACTGTTTACAAGCCATACTCACTGTATGGGACCTGGTTACTGACACTTAACATGCATTGCCTTTGCTTTCTTTTTATAGAGATCATGTTCTTTTGTAAGGCGCATGCGATTATCCTTTTGCGAATATACTGTCTCACTGGCTTATGAATACTAATTTCAACTAACAAAATAAGTCATTTGCTGGTAGAGAGTTTCCCAGACCCCCCAGCCCTGTTTTGCATACCAAGTAACTTTGGGTCTCACCCTAAGTTACCTGGGGACTCCAGACGTGATCCCTTGCTCACTGCTCTTAGAGAGACACAGCTTCATCTCACTGATGATGCCCAACTAGGGTGAAACACATGTATGGGGTTGCTCTGGTACTCTTGTTCAGAGGAGAATTGCCTAGCATTTTGGTGCAGGACTGCCCCTGGGCAGGACAAAGACTGATATGTGGGGAAATGTCTTCTCTGTGAAAAGAACAGTGAGCTAAAGACTTGGTTGAGACGCCCCCAGGGGTCATTCACCCAAGAACAAGTCAATGGGCTGTGTTTGGGTTGGTAGAGAGTTTCCCAGACCCCCCCCCCTGTTTTGCATACCAATAACTTTGGATCTCACCCTAAGTTAGCAGGAGACTCCAGACATGGACCCCTTGCCCACTGCTCTTAGAGAGACACAGTTGCACCTCACTGATGATGCCCAACAGGGTTGAAACACCTGTATGGGGTTGTTGTGGTACTCTTGTTCAGTGGAGAATTGCCTAGCATTTCGGTGCTGGACTGCCCCTGGGCAGGACAAAGACTGATATGTGGGGACATTTCTTCTCTGTGAAAAGAACAGTGAGCTAAAGACTTGGTTGAGACTCTCAGAGGGGCCATCCACCAAAGAACAAGTCAATGGGCTGTGTTCATACTGGTATAGAGTTTCCCAGACCCCCTCCCCCTGTTTTGTATATATCTAAGATGGAATGCATCAAAGCACAACATTTGCATACAATTCATAAGTAAGTGGATCTTAAGTTATCAAGTGGCGGATGAGTGGTAGTGCACCAAGGAGGATAATCCATATATTATATGATAGATCAATAGCAATAGGAGCTAGGTGCTGATGAGCGCACTGATCTAAGAAAACTATTTGTTGTACACAGCAATGCAGATATTCAAACTTCTGTGGTTTGTTAAACAAATAAGTACGAGTAATTTAGCGAAAAAGGGGTGCATGTGTGTGAAATGAAGGTCATCGGCAGAAGCACCTACCGGTGAAAACAGCATATTGACTTTCCAACACGTTTCTTTATAATAAGGATCGCAAAATCACAAGCCTTTGCAGATATCAGCAATTCATTTTAATTCAAATAATGCAGGGTTGTACAACTTCAGGCCTCGAGGGCCCGACCATGCAGGGTTCTCAGGGTACCCCTCATTCATATTCACAAGATACTTTTGCATAAAATGATTCTAAATGTTTGCAAATGAGTCCTCATGAATATTAATGAAGGATATCCTGAACACCTGTCAGGATTCCAACACTCGAAGACCAGATTTGGACAACCTTGGACTAGTGGGTAACCTGTTTTTCAGGTGGGTGCTTAATGCCATTTATCAAAGTCAGGAGGTACAAGCCAAACTGGGCAGCTGTTGTCACTTGTTTGGTTATACCTGGATTTTCACCTGCAATGATGGATCTTCCACAGATGAGCATAATTAAAGGCATTCTAGACCGTGAACCAGAGGAACATTGCATCAGAGGAATTGTCATATTAGGGTACAATAAGTACACAAAAGGACGTTAAAAAAGTTCAATCTGTCTGAAGGGAAATGACACCCAATGGAACATTGAATATTTAGCCCACAATCAATGTAATTGTCTCTATGACTTTCAATCACAGCTCACTTAAGAATTCCAAAAGAAGACAAGTGTTGCAAGAAATACTGAAGCACGAACATGGAACAGGCCATAATAATGAGTCTCCACTCAGAGTTCCACCTGACTCTGGATACGGGAGGTGGTTGTTCAGATATGGAGCAAATTATTTAATTATTATTCATGTATTTGTTTAGTTCTAAATGAATCTTACAAAATACACTTCATAACCAATTAATACTCATTAAAAGCATCCTAAAACCACAATCACCTGTTTACAAAATATATATATATACATTATACATTTTTGCATTTTACATTTTGTGTTTTACTGCACCTATGGTTAAAAACCATGTCTACAAGCAAACAGACAGTTATATAATCCTATCTAAAATCAAAACACGTTTACACACGCTACACTGAATACAATACAAGGAATACAAGGATCTAGACACTACAATTCATAGTGCCCAACAAGCCTTCCTCCTCTGTTAAAAGAGATTTACTGCCTGTAATAGGTTCCTTATTCCTGCTCTTTCCCTATATGAATCACTCTTTAATGGCAACCCTCAGTCTGAGTCTCTGTATTCAAACAGTAGGTCCAAAATGCATGATCCTTCATGCTATCATTAGAATGGACACAGTTGCCCAAAATGGTCATACATTCCACCCCCATGGTGGAATATTCCATCAGGAGGTGTTTAGCTGTCTCCACTATTCTAATACCTTTACAAATCTTACAACATCTATCCCTAAATGGTATCCCTAACTGGATACCCATAAGGGCCAATACGGTTAACTGATTGGTACGCAATCTTAATCTGAAGTATAAGACTGCTAGATTGGGGCAGTACCATAGATATGTCTCTGGTTGTAGGTATTTGTATGCAACTCCTGATAATTGATAGGAGCTGGTCAAGGTTGCAAGGTAAGTGTAATTATTTATCCGATCCCATTCTTTTACTTTGCATATAAAAATGCGTTTTAATACATCATATCTAGTTCCCCTATGATAATTAGCACTCCGATCAATATCCCTATACAGTGAGGCCACTAGCTTCACAAACTCATCCCCCCTGCCTCCTTGCCTCAGGTTATTACATTCCGCCAGTATGGCTAACAATTGACATTTTGGGCTGGAGTTTGTTTTTAGGTGCAATAGGCCTCACCGTATCAACAATTCACCTTTATAGGGAAACCAGACCCAACTCTAAGTGGATGTATTGAATTGATGTAGAGGGGCTCAATCTCAAAATCCGTCTCCAGAAAGCACCCTTAATACCATCAAGACATGTCAGGTCTCATGGCCAAGGCCCCAGCCCATACAACACCATAGGGCAGTAACTCTGTTTATATAAGATGATAATCCCCTCCAAAGAAAAACCTGCAGTCTTCCCTGTGAAGTTAGAAATAAGCTGCATCAACCGTGAGGCCTTCGTTCTCTTTACTTCTACTATATTTTTGTAGGATTTCTTGAAACTCATGTCTATGCCCACATGTGGATAAGACTCAACATAGTCCACCTTACCCACAGCGGTGGTGAAGCTAGGGCATATCACTTTTTTATTAGAGATGACCATGATTATTCTCTTGCCTGTATAAGATTGTTTTCAGTTGCATAGATGCATCGTTCCGAGAACATGGCCTTAGCACCTCTGTATGTGAAATGTAACATAACAAGATCATCTGCGTATAACATGCAGGGGATGGTACGCCCACCCTTCTTTGGACAACACCCAATGATTGTCATCAATCAGCCTGGCAAGTTGGCCATATATAGGTTATAAAGAAGGGGTGCAAGTGTACAACCCTGCCAACCCCTTTAAAGATCTTAACGGGGGCAGTAACCAACCCATCACTGGTCAGACGAACCCGTGCCTGGGTGCTCTGGTGTAGGCCTATCAGTATATTAACAGCCCACATAGGAGATCCCAATGTGAATAATTTACCCCACAATCTTGAGCGATTCACTCCATCAAATTCAGCAGTAAAGTCTACAAATACTACATACATTGATTGCCCACCCTCGCCTGATATCCTTTTTTATCCAGGAGTTGAATTCTCTCAACTTACGTGTCATGCTGCTTCCTGATCTAAAGCATGTCTGCATAAATGGCAGGATCTCTGTTTTGTTAACCCATTCCTGCAATGCCTTCAGGACCAGGTTAGAAAATAACTTACCACTTACGTCTAAAAGTGACAATAACCTACAGTTCTCTGTGCTCATACGGTTGCCTTTCTTGTAAACCGACAACGGGACAGACTGTTGTCACGAATCTGGAATGTCTAGGTCATGCATACCTGAGTAAATAATACCTTCAGTATACTGGCCCACTGGTCCGGGTTCTGTTTTAACACTACATTTGCGTGCCCACCAGGACCGGGATCCCTAGAGCTTTTTCATTTACGAATAGTGTCAACAATGTCCTCTTCCGGTATCACCAGAGGCCATCCCCGAACCAAGTAGCTTGGGATAATGCTGGGAATGTGAACATTCCTCCTTTCCTCCAGATACCTAACCCATGCAGATTCCTGTATAGGGTTCAGGGTGCAATATTCAACATCCCCTCTGGCTGTGGCAGATTTTCTTGGGGCAGCTGCTCCACAGATCCATAAGCATTTGTTGCCAACTCACATTTCGAATGGAGTAACACCATTGGTTTAGCCAACAGGCATACATTTTCTTTATCACCCTGCTATGGAAGGCTACCATCCCCCAGGGGAGACCCTGTGCTTGTATCAAACAAATCTCTTTCCTCATGGCCCTCTTTGCATCTCGTATATTTACATTGCACCTGTGCGTGGGTTTACCACATATAACTTGCTGCCCAGCTTTAATATACCCTGTGTCAAAGGCAAGATTCCTGATCTAGTCCTCAATCTCATCCCCTTTTATTTTTACTCATAGAGGCCAGGTCAGTTTCTTGGATTTGCATTATTATGTTCCTATTTATCTTTAATAGGTGTTTAGCTGTCCTTCTCACTGTGCTACCAGCATGATTAACTTTAATACCAATACAGCCACTCTTTTTATATCCCTTGGGCTTGAGAATTGACTATCAGTGCCAAGATATTATGATCACTAAATGTTGTTGATAGCAGTTTTAGTTCTTCCACCAATAGTAAACACGTGTTATTGCCAAACAGGTAGTCCAGGGTGGCCACACTCTTATTACCTTCCCAGGTATACTGTCCTGGTATATCACCCATTGTCCTGCCATTCAACATACGTAGGTCCCATAGATCTAAATATGATACCCACCGAACTCCCTTGGTGTTACCATACTTTGCGTCATGACACTTTTCTGAGATACCATGCGTTACTCAGCAAATAACTTCATATCGACGCATCAGTCATATAGGTTGCCTCCCAATTATATGGGATATACAGTTGAATATTGATTCACACCCATCTTTACTAGGTGGGACATACACATTAATAAACAATATCTTCCAACTGTGTGTGCTATCTTCCTGGGGAACTTCCACAGCAATCACATTAGGTTCAGCAGTCATATCACTCATCTGTTGTGACACCTATGACCAGCCCACCATAGTATCTCCCCCTTTTGCCCTTATTGGCCCTAACCTGGTATATATGGTATCCATCGACATACATTAGGCAGTCTAACCATGTCTCCTGTAGCATAAATATATCAAAATCCTTAAAAAGCTACATTGAGCCATGTGACTGTAGTAAATGGCTAGGTCAATTGGGTTGGTGTCTGTCCTCTGGTTTTAGCTCCATGCCCTGGGGCAAAACCAAGGCATTGCTTCATAAACCATGTTGCCTACTCCTAATCTCTTCATTCCACTGAATTAAGTATGGTTTAATGCCTCCAGTGGTTTTTCATCAACATCTACCTTGGAAAGCTATGCTGGCCATGATATACCGGATTTGCTTTACAAAACGTACGGTTAAGGCCTATATTATACAATAGATTTGCATTTGGCCACATCAATTATACTGCCACTGGTGAGGCAAATTGTATCAGAGCCCAATTGGACTCACTTCCTCAATTAGGTATTGTGATCTGAGCTATATCACCTGATGTGATACTAGACAACAATGGTATAGTAGCCCATATCCTGAGAAGGGCAGATTGATTTAAAAAGGGACTAGCATCCGAGGTATGTAGCTCCTCGAGTTTCACAGATAAGCCACATTTTAGGGGGTTCTGCAAATAGTTTCCGTGATTCTGAATTAATGTACTTGAATGGGCCTGGATACAGGTGTTTGCCCTATGGTGCCCTCTGAGGCCTCGGCCCCGGACCTCTGTGGGTATGAATCTGTAGTCAGGGTCGGATACTGACACTTCAACCCGGGACCCTTATGAGCATTTCAAGGCAATCGATCCTCCCCGGGTTTACTAAGGTGTATTGCCAGCCCAATTCTTAGCTCAGGCGGGCCAGGTTGCCTAGCCAATTTATGGTGGATTCCTATATGCACAGGGAACACCCCTGTGGGAAGGCCACCCTTGCTTACTTGGGTGGGTTGGGGCCTTGCTGGGTTGAATGGATGGGTGTGTACCCACTTGTCCAGCAGGCCCTGCTAAGTCACTGTTCTTCTTACCCCATCATTCAATGTCTGGGTTACAACAATGACCGCCTTAGCACTCGTGCATTTATGAAACTCCCCACACTGTTTCGATGAACCAGGTGGGGGCCCACATTAATGCCTTCGCCCCCTCAGCACCCATTGTTTTTTTCTCTTTATGATAGTGTCCGAGTGTGCAACCCGAGGGCCCCACCTCTATCAATGAGATCTCAGCACACAAGGCATCAATTGCATCTTCTTCAGATACCGCTGCTATATTAAAGAAATCTTGTGATCTCCACGAGGTGTCAGTATCTTCAAGAACTATTATACTTTCAGGACCTCCCTCAGCTATACCGAGTGGAGAGCCCTGGGACTAACAAGTGGCATCTAGACTCGCCCCTCTCCCCCTGTTCCAATGATGGCACTCTGGTGTAAGGCTCCAGCAACATATTTAATATTGTGCCAGGTAGACTAGCTGCTGTTTTATGGTTGAGAAGAGTTGAAACCAGGGGATGTAAATCATTTCAAACTAATGTTGGCCACCTCATACAATTACATTCAACAGCAATTGCCAAGGAGCCTAAGCCTAACTGGCCGAATATCAAAGCACTCTATCTTCCATATTGAGACTGCTGAGGTGATTAATTAATTGAAATCTATTTATTAGGTTTATCTTTCCAAATAGGTTTGTCGTTCTGCGCTAATAATTCTACCAAAGATGTACCACAGCGAAATAAGTGTCAGAAGGTTTTTCTTATAACAGAACCGAGTTATGCTTGTTCCATTCCCCTCCCACTTCTGTCTTCTATTGCATGATGTATGGACGCCTGGAACCTACCTGCCTACCGGGAACCTACCTGGCAAGAAGGAATGCCCATTGGTGGTTGCTCTTGTTGGACTGAAATGCAATGCCTCTGGCTGACACTGGTGGGGACGGCCAGGCAGAGGGGCAGAGATCTGCACACCCTTTTTTGTATTAGCAGAAAACTTTGAGCCACAGCAAAAGTTTTAATTGCCTGCTTCACTGTTGATAGAAAATCAGACTCAACCAACAATCAGATAGAAGTGTGGACCCAATATCAGGTCAAACCTTAAAAACAGAACATGGCACGATGGAAGACTTTTCTTTTATGGTGTAATGTAGAAGTTGTGCATAAAAGCATTCATACAACCTTTGGCTACTGACATATTTTGCTGGATTTTCTTTTGGTGGAGGGGGTTTCCTGCACCCCATCTGCTCCGCCATACAAATCTGCCTGCATTGCCACCAGCATCTGATTTTGATGGTAGCATTAATTAATGTGATTCCCATTCCTTTTTACACCAGTTACAAGCAGGTGGAAACCATAGAAATCTGTTGTAAATGCTGCCTGCCAACGCATACAAGCACAGCAACATTTACACACTTTGCACCACGATGGGCTAAAGAGAAAGCATGAAGGTGAGCTTAGGTGTTTCACTCCCTTTGGCAATTTGTAGTACAAATGACAAATATTGCATGGAGTGGACCGTTTGGCAATTCAAGGTTTTTGAAAATTACGCTGAAATGTTCGCTCATTGCTGTTGAACACAAGTCAGAATAAAGAATGGTTGCACTAAATAAATCTTCCCTCGTATTTCTCTCTTATTTAAGCCTTTACCCTCCGGTAGGGCAAGAGGATGGAGAATAGTTTGAAGAGCTGGCTCGCCATAGCAACACAATTTAAAATATCTTTTTGTCAGAACATCGACGCTGAAAAAAGCATTTAAACATGACATGTTATGAATGTCATAACATTTAATTTGATATACAAAACCTGGCAGGACTTTAGTATCCACTGGGTCAACAACCACATTGTTGGGTCCAACACCTCACACCCTAACTCCTAGGTCTACACACCCTCCATGTACCACCTAGCCTGAGACTGGGTGATCTGCTTACTCTGTTACCTCCCCTGGTTGCTTGTATTGATGCCTAGCTGTCTGCCTTCCTGCTCCCCTGTTGCTATCACCCCACTACTTGTACCTCTGCTTCCTCTATGAATTGTAAAGCACGCCCTCCGAGAAGTGGCTCAGAAGTGGCTGTTTTTCTGGGATACTCTGGGATACTCTCTATCACTAACGACCTGTGGATTCTGCTCGACACGGTACTACACTTCATAGAACCTTCACGGACCTAACATCTCTTGTGGACTTCTGTGGACATTTTAATATAACTATACTTGTTAAAGTACAGTTATAGTACCTAATACCCCTTTTGTATATATTTTTTGCAGGATATATTTAGCCACGCCCCCATCATCATTAAAAAGAGCCAGCCACGCGCTCCGAGAAGTGTCTCGGAAGTGGCTGTTTTGCTGGGATACTCTGGGATACTCTCTATCACTAACGACCTGTGAATTCTGCTCGACACGGTACTACACTTCATAGAACCTTCACGGACCTAACATCTCTTGCGGACTCTGTGGACATGTTAATATAATTATACTTGTTAAAGTACAATTATAGTACCTAATATTACTTTTTAAATATATTTTTTGCAGGATATATTTAGCCACGCCCCCATCATCATTAAAAAGAGCCCACTGCGTGGCTCGGAAGTGGCTGTTTTGCTGCTCGGCAAGCGAGCAAGCGGACTGCAGAAACCTCTTATGCCCACTGTCTTATTAGCCTCTGTTAATTGTTTTGCTGGCTCATGCTAGTGAGAGTATGTGAGAGACCAGGACAGGGTCTCACTCACGCTGTCTTGCCTTGAACATGTGGATATGTGGTTATGGCTCCAAGTGGGTACTAAGAAGTACAAAGAAGTTAGCAGCAGCGGTAACAGTTTATCTTCTCAGGTCTGTCTAGCAGACTAGGTAAGTAAGTTGTTTGCCTGCTTATACCGCATTCTCGCTTAGTCTTACTGCTGTCATATTGCTTTTATACTGTTTTACTGTCATATTGGTTAGCGCTCTGTGCATCTTGGATGCTTTGAGTTTATGTGCCCTCTTGGGAAAAAGAAACGTGGGTAATGGTTTGCCCCCTTTAACAATCCATACCCACTTCTATGTTAAATCGTTCAGTTCCTACCATAACCTAACCTACCATAACCTATCACTCCCACTCCCAATAAGCTCAGCTCTACTTTGCTTTTCCTTTCCCATTACTATCTGCACATCGCTATGGATGACAATGAAAAGTAATTAGTCATGCATAAAAATGTGCGTAATCGCCGCATTTGTGTCCCCAAAATAATCTTGCGCCCTATAAAAAGGAATGATACAGGGAAATTTAATTAGTGACTACTTTGGGAAAATACCAAGTGCTATGCCAGAAGCTGAGTTTGTTGAGATTGCCTCTCTCAACTCAGCATCTGCCGATCTGGCCTCTGAGTTGACCAGTAATTTGTCAGTGCAAAATTGCTATGCAATGTATTATATCGCCCTATGGCAGTAAAACATGATAATTTTTATAGTGGTGAAGGTGTCAACGGTGTTATTGAAATCGATAAGGACTCCAGTGTTGGCACCAAAGCCATCCCCAGCATCCTTGACCCAAAAGCTAATGATTTCTTGCCTAATGTGACGCTAATGCCATCTGCTAATGGTGAGTGTGGTTTGAATGGTAGTGCATTACTTGGCAATGGGAGCACTGTTGTTATTGTGCAAAGGGAATTTAATAGCCAAACCACAAGTGCTATTGATATTTCGAATTCTGAGCTTATGGATTTAGAGATCGAGTACATGGGCATTGACCCATAAATGTCCCTAGTCGATGCAGTGGCTACCCCTATGTACTTTAGCCCTCCATCAAAGATGGCTCTAGCTCTTGTGCCTAATGATAAAGACGCAATTAACATCGGCTCACCCCCTAAGTACGCTTCTGAGTATAATACAAATATACCTCCTGTATTTAGCTTCACCACTAATGGAAAGCTTGGAAAGATTGCACGCTCTCCTAGAAATGTGATTCTGACAATGGGGAAGGTTCAAGTGAAAAAGATGCAGACACCAGTATGAATTCTGATGAAATGTTTAATGCTCTGGGAAATTTACATTCTATGTTACTCGAGAAGTGCTCACACCTAGAAACGAAAATTGATGTGCAATCATTGCTAATCCATACTAAACTAAAAGAGGTATGTTGTAAAGAGTATGTAAGCGGACGTGCAATGTCACATGTGATAATACCTGCAGTAGCAAATGTGAAAAAACAAACCAAAAAATGTATCGATACGAATACAGAGAAGAAGCTTGCTTCTGCCAAAAGGAAGCCCCCATGTGTTAATCAAGCCTTCATGTATAGCAAGAGAATTGTGAAAAGGAAAAAGACCCTACCAACTAATCCTGGTGCTGTTGTAAGCATTGTTGATTGTGCTGCTGCAGTATCACCAGCCATAACCATTGATGAGGGCAATGCACAGAGACAGGTGGGTGCTAATACAAAGACTAAAATGTTGCCCAGTAAAACCACTGACGCTGTGTCTGACTCGAGACGTGTGCATGACGACTCTGTGGCGCTTTTCGCTTCGGTCGATGCACAAGTATCGAAGCAGCCGTGTGCAGCAGTGCCTGTGATAAACAATAGTGTGGCAGTAGCATTGCTGCAAATGTCATTTCCAGATGCCTGGATGTTGAAATATCCTGTAAATGGTGCTTCGTATAGCTGTGTAAAGGAAGCATCAAATGTTGGTACGATGACTGCGCTACAAATAACCCAGGTGCATATGGATAAATCTCCGCTCCCGCTGAATCGGTCAGCGATCCTGAGCATATTAAAATCGATTGTGCCCTTGCGGGTTATTACCTCCAATGATATTCGTCTGGTTGATCAGTTAGAAATAACAAATAAAAACACCTCCAATATATGCTTTGAGGCTGAAGGCACATTGAATTATGTTTTATGCTATGAGGTAGACCTTTTAAACATGGGCTATACTTTCCATAAAGTTGTGATATCAGCTGTGAAATCCCAAACCAATTTTGTACAACATAAGTCCATTCCTATTGATCCCTGTGCCCCCCGTCATTCTAATCAGAATCATTGGCCAATGGTGAATAGCGAGGAAAGGCAAGTAATCCATCATTTAAGTCCACCTGCTCCTCCAATAAGAAATCCCCCTGCAACAAATGTGGCTAAAAGTGGCACAGATGATATACCCGAAGGATACTGGCAATGGCTACCATTGACTTTTAAATCCCATTTGCAGAATCTCGTAATTGACTGCACTCTTTACAACTGCTATACTCGTGGAATACGAGAGGTTACTCCCATTTATTTGAGTCGGAGGGCCTTATTGAATACCTGCCAATATTTAAAATTGTAGCACTCCAAGAAAACTGGTTATCCTCTGAGATCAAACCGGATGATAGGAGTACCGTTCATCAGATACCCATCAAGGGCCCTCTTGGTCATCCTAAAGGGGGATTGCTGATATCTGTCCAATCATCATGGAAGATTGAAAAGCTCCCCCTGTCCACCCAATATGTATTAGTTGCAAAACTAACATGGCTATTGGAAGACATAATAGTTAACGATGTATACGATCCCCCTAATATGACCCACACAATAGAAAATGTGCGCACCGTAGATGCCGCTTTAAAGATGTACAATCACCGCCATCCAACCTGGCTACTAGGTGACCTGAATGCAAAAATCAGTGACCTTAGTAATAACCAAGAGGCGAACGACAGGTTGATGAGATAAGCAACCATCCAGGAATCTAAGAGGCAAGGTCATAAATGGGCGAATCTTACCAATAGCCATGGTTTAGTAAAACTAAATGGACTTACCCCAGGCGATGCCATGATGAAATACACCAGGGTTGAAGGGAGATCGGCTGCTATTCTTGATTATATTTTTACTAACAATTTGGGCCTCCACTGTATAAGGGATATGGGTATAGTGGAACGCGAAGAAAGTGATCACCTCCCACTCTGCCTTTTGCATGCATTCCCGGGTAAATGTGATGTTGACACTGATCATGATGACAATGGGTTGATCCATGTGAACGAAGGTAAAAACAGAATTGTCTGGCATTGTCGAAATCTTGAGAATGTGACCCATGTTGTATCTGCTTTACAAAGGTAGCGGGCGCCCCTCCCTCGCAAGAACAGACATGATAACCTGTTCAGTGGTTATTAACCACTTGAGAGTTCGCAGCCACTGCTTTTACTCACTGTGCCTTTCACAGATGGGAAATATCCATTTGCATATCAGTCTTTGTCCTGCCCAGGGGCAGTCCAGCACCGAAATACAATGGCAATTCCAATCTGAACGAGAGTACCACCAGCAACCCCATACACGTGTTTCCCCCTTGTTGGGGATCATCAGTGAGGTGAAGCTGATGCCTCTCTAAGCACAGTGAGAGGGAGACCATGTCTGGTTGCCCCCAGGAGACCTAGGGTTACCAATCCCAGGTTCCTTAACAAATAGTTTTACAAAGGTAGCGGGCGCCCCTCCCTCGCAAGAACAGACATGATAACCTGTTCAGTGGTTATTAACCACTTGAGAGTTCGCAGCCACTGCTTTTACTCACTGTGCCTTTCACAGATGGGAAATATCCATTTGCATATCAGTCTTTGTCCTGCCCAGGGGCAGTCCAGCACCGAAATACAATGGCAATTCCAATCTGAACGAGAGTACCACCAGCAACCCCATACACGTGTTTCACCCTTGTTGGGGATCATCAGTGAGGTGAAGCTGATGCCTCTCTAAGCACAGTGAGAGGGAGACCACGTCTGGTTGCCCCCAGGAGACCTAGGGTTACCAATCCCAGGTTCCTTAACAAATAGTTTTACAAAGGTAGCGGGCGCCCCTCCCTCGCAAGAACAGACATGATAACCTGTTCAGTGGTTATTAACCACTTGAGAGTTCGCAGCCACTGCTTTTACTCACTGTGCCTTTCACAGATGGGAAATATCCATTTGCATATCAGTCTTTGTCCTGCCCAGGGGCAGTCCAGCACCGAAATACAATGGCAATTCCAATCTGAACGAGAGTACCACCAGCAACCCCATACACGTGTTTCACCCTTGTTGGGGATCATCAGTGAGGTGAAGCTGATGCCTCTCTAAGCACAGTGAGAGGGAGACCACGTCTGGTTGCCCCCAGGAGACCTAGGGTTACCAAACCCAGCTTCCTTAACAAATAGTTTTACAAAGGTAGCGGGCGCCCCTCCCTCGCAAGAACAGACATGATAACCTGTTCAGTGGTTATTAACCACTTGAGAGTTCGGAGCCACTGCTTTTACTCACTGTGCCTTTCACAGATGGGAAATATCCATTTGCATATCAGTCTTTGTCCTGCCCAGGGGCAGTCCAGCACCGAAATACAATGGCAATTCCAATCTGAACGAGAGTACCACCAGCAACCCCATACACGTGTTTCACCCTTGTTGGGGATCATCAGTGAGGTGAAGCTGATGCCTCTCTAAGCACAGTGAGAGGGAGACCACGTCTGGTTGCCCCCAGGAGACCTAGGGTTACCAATCCCAGGTTCCTTAACAAATAGTTTTACAAAGGTAGCGGGCGCCCCTCCCTCGCAAGAACAGACATGATAACCTGTTCAGTGGTTATTAACCACTTGAGAGTTCGCAGCCACTGCTTTTACTCACTGTGCCTTTCACAGATGGGAAATATCCATTTGCATATCAGTCTTTGTCCTGCCCAGGGGCAGTCCAGCACCGAAATACAATGGCAATTCCCATCTGAACGAGAGTACCACCAGCAACCCCATACACGTGTTTCACCCTTGTTGGGGATCATCAGTGAGGTGAAGCTGATGTTACCTGAGTTTACCAAGGAAGGGGCATCTTGCGTAATGTCTGCAAGTCAAATCTTGTCCCAATTTGGCCTGCATATGCAGAATTTTCGTTAACATGTGTGAGAACGTAGGACCTACAAAACTGCTGGTGAACGGACTAATATAATGTTGCATCGTAGGGTGGGAAATGACAATAAAATCAGAGAAGCAAAGAAACACCTCCGTCATGCAATTAGAATGGCAGTGAAGAATATTGATCCACCTCTACCTGTTAAAGCTGTTGCGTGTCTCATTAAAATGGATTATAAAAAATGGGTTAAGCAACATAAAAGGGAAACTGAAATACTTTTATGGAAAATAATCACAATGATGGCTATGTCTAATATCAACCAAGACATTTGGCATCTCCTTAGAAAACACAAAAAACGTGACCTGTCCATTAATTGTATATCTGAGGATACATGGGCCTTATACATTAAAGAAACCTTGGGTAAAACTGAATTGCCCCTTAATACTCTCCCTTTGCCAGATGCCACGTGGGATTGCAATGCAACTTTAACAGACATTGTTAGGATCATAGACACATTGAAAAATTCCCGGGCGGCGGGCCCTGATGGTGTCTGCAACCTTGTGATTAAAAAATAGCCAGCTCTATGGGGTGCGGCACTTTTGCTGCTATTTAAACATGTTGGTAGGTTGGGTGCAATTCCCCGATCGTAGCAAACAAGCAATATTCTAAAGTTCCACAAAAAAGGTTATTGGGACAACCCAGCACATTTTAGAATGCTAGCAATGCTTGATGTTTCCTCCAAGATTTTCACAAACGTTTTGCTTCAAGAGTTGAATGTATGGATTGCCGCTTCTAACATCTTACCATCAAATCAAATAGGTTTTTATGATAAATCCAATATTACGCATAACCTTTTAATATTAACATCAGCAATTGAGCATGCTTGGGCCAAACGACATTTAGACGTATATTGTGCCTATATATACTTCTCGGCCGCATTCGATACCATCCTCCGTAACAAATTGTGGCAAAAACTTAATTCATGGGGTATTCCACAAGGACTCTTGCGGATGTTGATGATGCTCCATACAGATACCTCGGTACGAATAAGACTCAACGCTGCTGGCAGGTTATCGAAAAATATGGCTACCTGTCGTGGGGTGAAACAAGGGTGCATGATAGCCGCAGTCCTCTTCAATCTCTACCTGTCTGATATGAAGAATGCCATTAACACAACAAATGCCAATCCTGTGAAAGTAAATGGTGTGATAGTCGGATGGCTTGCCTATGCCGATGACCTGCTGATACTGGACTATACCCCAGCCGGTCTCCAGCATATGCTTGACTCATTAGTGGCTTATTCCGCCACCAATGGGTTGACTATAAATATTGAGAAAAGCAAAATTGTGGTCTTTTCTAAAAAAAAGACGACCCAAGAGATATTTGTGGTATTTAGCCTCAGCACTTCAGAATCGGTGCCTTGTGTCTACGAATGCCTTGAGTGCTTTCATTGGCGAAAGCAGTGGCTACTCTGCCATTTCGGTAGTAAACTTCTATTTAGCTAAAATACGGTAAATGATCTTATATGCAGCTGAGATATGGGGTCACTTCTTTGCCAAAGTATGGTGGTATTTGAGGCTAAACTTTTGAGGAAGCTTTTCCGGTTACCACACAATCTGAGTGTAGAAAATCTATACTTAGAGTTTGCCTTTAAAGGTATTCGGTGTGCCTATGCATGCCAATGTGTATTGACCTACGTACAGGTGGTTACCCTCATAAACGGTATGATTATTGTGCCTTCCGTACAAGCATATCTTCGGTTAGAAGGAAATATTCTTGTTGGTACTCTTGGCATCTTACAAAGATCATATAATAAAAGGTTGCCTGGGAGTACTCCTGGAAAGTTAACTTTTTCTGTGCAAAAAAGGGACATAAAAAAGAAAGTGTTTGAGTTTTGGAATGAACAAAATGTAATCAATGTTGCCTCAAAGTCAAATAGTGGTCCATTTCTTGAAGAGTATCTAACGAGAACAATGCCCCCTAAATACATCGTCGCATATCCTAGCACCAGCACTTTTGGTACCTATCTTCTAATGAAATTTAACTTGACGGAAGCGCTAGCAACTAAAGGCGATATTACTAGTATCCCGCACGAAATGAGGAAATGTCGTCTATGTGGCAATAATGTTTCTGAGTCACTTTATCATTTAATCATGAATTGTGAAAGTCTAACTACGATTAGAACCAAATCTTTTACATTTTTTAACAATGCAATTGATATGACACACACTGCTGAATTATGGTTGTCTTTTATGAGAGGTAATGATACTAATTTAATATATTATTTTGTTATTTTCTATGTAAAGATTGTGGCGATTTTAAAATGTATTGAATGATGTATTTTATTGTGTATTGGATGTTATATTTTTAGAATTGTGTGATTTTAGCTTGTATCGACTACCTGTATATGTTTGTATGTCCTTGGGCCTCATTCCGAGTATGGCGGTAAGGGATAGCGGCCACCGGTAACGAGACCAGTGGCGGTATTCCCTTACCGCCATACTCCGAGTTCCCTCTGCGCCCTCGCCCTTAACGCCTGCTTTGAGCAGGTGTTAAAGTCGAGGGCGCAAAGGGGCCTCCAAGCCAATAACGGTGACCGTAATGAACGGTCACCGTTATTTGCATCTTCCCCATTCCCATTGAGCCCTATGGGGGCTCATTTGGGAATGGGGAAGAGCCTTGGTGAATGGGGAGTTACCGCCCCGCCAACCTTGGAATGGGGCGGTGATTCCGCCATCCACCAAGGCGCTGCCGGTCCGGGTACGGCGTCAACCAAGGCGTTAATAGCGCCATTGGTTAGCGCCGTACTCGGAATGAGGCCCCTTGTGTTATACAAACCTTTTGGCTAAAAGTATATCAATAAATAGATAAATAAATGAATAAATAAATAAATAAATAAATAAATAAATAAATAAATAAATAAAGCACTCTGTTGCTTCCCATGGCTAGGTCTGTGCTGAATAAATACCCTAAGAATAATAATCCTAACAGGTCAAAGACAGGGTGGCATAAATGCATCTCTGATCATTAACACCGCAGGGGATGGAATTGCTCTGGCTAGAGAAACAATCGAACATTGCATTTATTTATTTATTTTTTGAAATATTGTAAGGTGCCAGATGTGAACACAGCCTTTTCCTAGCCCAAGAACGGTGATAGATTTTCTGCAGCAAAAAGATGAGTTTAAGAAACAATTCAGGGACTCATGAAATACCCGCCGTGTAGCAGGAGGGAATGGAGCAATCTCCAATTGTCCCAATCACACTGAGGTCAAAGTGCCAATAACGAGTATGCATGTCCTTTTTGCATAGATTTGCATAATAGTCTAGCACTTAAAGGATTAAAAAAAGGTTCTTGTGTTGGTGTTACACAGTAGCAGAAAGGCAGACAAAGGTGAAGCATATTTCATGTACTTCTCACTCATCGCACTAGGATATCTGAGATCCAAATATAGATGTTGAAATGAACACACCCCTAAAAGTAAGCATTTATTGATGTGACCCTCGAACTGCGGAATGGCCACTGAATGTCTAAAATTGCATTTTTAATGGTAACGGCACGAGTACAAACCTTGCAGGATGGGGCATTCGGAATACTGTGGGGTGTTTTAACCATCCAATGTGATTCCATATTGATTTTTCAAAATGGCATATGACCTTTAGGAGATAAAACATATTTGGCCATGCAAAGTAGGAGTACCAAAGAGTACCAAATCAGACACATGACCTTTGCATCCCTAGTAGAAAGCATTTCCTCTCTAGGAGAAGATACATAGCTCATAGGGCTGCTGGATGATGTCACGTCACCCCACTACTTAGCTTTCCATGCTCCGTCAATTGCCTGCTGGGTGTGGCAATGTTGGGTCCTTCAATTGAGTGAAATAGACTGGAGTAAAACTCAAGTAAAAGCAAAGTCCATGACTGGTGTATGGTGTCCTGGTGTCATTGTGTCACCAATAACTCTGCCCAACAAAGGTGATTCTGTAAACATTTGAATTGGAACAGTACACTGAGAAGCAGTTAAAGGTAGTTTGGGCGAGGCAACAACTGGAAACACAACACACACCCAGAGGACTGTAGGAGGCACCTCCAATTCATACCTCAGGCAACAGAACATCAGCTCTCAATCCTCCTGGGACGTGCCCACCGCCATTCACCAATTGTGAATTGATACGCTCGTGCAGTGCGTGTTTCAGGATCCACTATCACTTGCCCAGATACTAATACTTGCATACACAGCAACCTACTTCGGCATGGAGCGTGCACTCACAGTGCAGCTCCTTGTACTGAGCGGCTACTGTTTGCTTAAATACACTGTTAACCAAAGCACTGCGTTTTCCCGTGCTTTGGTTGACACTGTATGTAACTAAAACATACATATCTCAGAGCGCTTCTCCTCTTGAATAGAAAGGGAGTGCACCTGGGATTGTAAATGGACATTCCAAAGGCAGCAACTAAGCGAGCATTCCCTGCAAACAACAAACTTCCTTTCACAGAAAACGACTGTGTATACACATGCACGTACCACTGAATATGCACATCGAGGAACCACTGAATTCACACTAAAAAGTCCACTGAATATACACATGGAAATAGCACTGAATATACACATATACGTACCACACAATATGCACATGAATGTACCACTGAATATGCACATGAACGGAACACTGAACATACACTATAAGTACCACTGAATATGCACATAGCAGTACCACGGAATATACACATAGAAGTACCACTGAATATACACACAGAGGAACCACTGAATTGACACTAATAGGACCACTGAATACACGCATGGAAATACCACTAAAAATACACATATAAGTACCACTCAATATGCACATAGCAGTACCACGGAATATACACATAGAAGTACCACTGAATATACACACAGAGGAACCACTGAATTGACACTAATAGGACCACTGAATACACGCATGGAAATTCCACTAAAAATACACATATAAGTACCACTCAATATGCACATAGAAGTACCAGGGAATATACACTTAGAAGTACCACTGAATATACACACAGAGGAACCACTGAATTTACACTAATAGGACCACTGAATACACGCATGGAAATACCACTAAAAATACACATTTAAGTACCACTCAATATGCACATAGCAGTACTACGGAATATACACATAGAAGTACCACTGAATATACACACAGAGGAACCACTGAATTGACACTAATAGGACCACTGAATACACGCATGGAAATACCACTAAAAATACACATATAAGTACCACTCAATATGCACATAGCAGTACCACGGAATATACACATAGAAGTACCACTGAATATACACACAGAGGAACCACTGAATTGACACTAATAGGACCACTGAATACACGCATGGAAATACCACTAAAAATACACATATAAGTACCACTCAATATGCACATAGAAGTACCAGGGAATATACACTTAGAAGTACCACTGAATATACACACAGAGGAACCACTGAATTTACACTAAAAGGACCACTGAATACACGCATGGAAATACCACTTCAAATACACATATAAGCAGCACTGAATATGCACATAGAAGTACCACTGAATATGCACATATAAGTGCCACTGAATATGCACAAAACTGACCGCTGAATATACACATAGAAGTTGTAGAACCTTGGAGTGAAGGATGAAAGACACCAGTAAACAATGGACTATCCTTCCTTTAATGGAGGCGATCCAGTGCAGATCTAACACAAAGGTTGATGGGAGCTATTTCCAGACACAGATTATTTTTCCATTCAATTTCAGACATGCAGTGCTGTACAGAGAACGCCGTGGCGTTTCGGTTAAGTTGAGGCTGATTGTCGAAGCCTTCATCTTATGGAGGAGGGGAAGATCGGGGGCGGGGCATTTGACTGAGGCAGATTACGTTTTTAACATTGCATTGCACACATATATAAGGTTACCAGGTGACTCCATGGATTTACTTTCAGATGGTTTTACTTTTACTTAAGCCAACTTAATTTAACTCAACTGATCCAACACTTAAATGCTCCGAATGCAATTGGCGGAGAAGTATACTTCCAGGACTGAGGAATGAGCCACAGGTGATCTGAAGTTATTGTTTGCCTTTGATATTTACTAAGGCAGGTACAGACCAATTAAGTGATTTACCCAGAAAACAAATAAAAAAGACAACCAATGTTGGCAACGTGCGAACATCGAGATAAGAACACAGGTCTTGCAAGATACAAAGATAGCAGGTTACCCTCTACCCATAACTCGTTTGGTGATGACATCATGGGGGAAGGGGATGCACCTGTCTTTCTGTGGCTGGCCATGTTTGTCATCATCTCGACGATAGCTAGCTCATTTCAATAGCCACATGCAAGTGGAGTCATATTCAATAACTCCATAACGTCTCTGCCGGCCGATAACCTCGTGCAATACATTACAGCCCCAATTTGATCAAGGAATAATTGCTCATGCTGGCTGAGTTGCAGATGGAATTTAATTCACTTTAGGGTTGTATATTATGGCATCATCTCCAGCTGTCCTTGGGACAGAGATGCTTTAGCAATGTATCAACTATAAGTGTCTAGGCTCCCACATACACAGCAGTCGGCATGAATAATTACTTCTTCATTAAGTTGTCACTATAATGTACAGCCTTGGCTTGTAATCATTAAGTCTTTTTATGGAGTTATTGAGCAAAGCTCCTACTAACAAAACGGCTTGTATCCTATCACCGGCTAACGCATGACCTATCTTGGGTTATGGATGGCTGTTAGGAGAGGTAGCGGACAGTCTCGCCTAATAATGGAAATGCATAATAAGGTATAGTCCTTAAAGGGGAATGAAACTGATTTGTTGGCAGTACTACATTTACCATAACCTCTTCCGGGAATTGATTTTCTTTCAACCCGAGTAGAAATAAAGCTGTCTGCTTGACAGCCTCTTTCTAGGCTCATGGGGATGTATGTTGCCAACACATATGCCAGGTAACGGAAAAGCGAAGGCCAGTGGACCAAGTGGGCTGAATGCCCCACGAGTCAGCCACGCTTCAGGATAGGGGAACACATGGTAATTTGCAAGAGAGCATACAATCAAGGAAATGCAGCAGTCGCAACTGGCAGCATCTGGGAGTCCAAGATGGCAGATACCCAGAAATCACACCTCCAAGGTCGATGAAACTTTAGTATGGCCAACAAAGCAGTAACAAAACATGGGGAAACTAGTTTGCTAAAGGTCCCCAACAATCAAATTGCCCACTCCCAATTAACACGCAGCTGGCATGTGTCTCCTGGCCACGATATGGCTAACAACCTGGATTAGAAGATAGAAGGAGGGGTAAACCAAAGGAGAGTTTGGGTACTTGGAGAGAGTTGGGAAATACGAGTGAAGAGAAAGGTGGGGTAGAGAGGAGGGAGAAATCTGAGTGGTGAAAGGGGGGAGTGAGGAGGAAACAAAAGGAGAGATGAGGGCGTGAAACATCAAGGGAGAGAGTAGAACGTAAAAACTATAAGATCAGAAAAAGCAGAGGAGGAAAAGAAACATAAAAGTTGAGCGAGAGGGCTGAAAATGAACCAGTGGGGAGAGAGCAAGCCAGAGAAGAGGAAAAGACTAGCAAACTGCTCTAGGGAATTGAAGACGAGAAGAGTACTGGGAGGAAGGTAAAAGAAGGCAAGCGTGTAAAGACCTGGGCCAGCGACATGCTCCTAAACTGGTGGATAGGCACCCATTCAATGGCCACAGCTATGCAATAGAAACAAGATTATGGGAAGTGATCTCTACTCATGACCATAGATGAAAGTGTGTATTGCGAGGACCACAAAGGAGAGCAATAATGGAAACAGCTCGAAGGACCCAACATTTTGTATAGTGTCTGATGCCTGACGTCATCAGATAATCTAAGATAATGGAGTGGTGGGGCCTGGTAGAAGAATTCAAAATAACCAACACAAGTCACAGGAAGCCCCTGCACCAGGCAAGAAAGAAACAGAGCCAAGAGATACTCGGGACATTATAAAAGCCAAAATACTCTGAGTGACTTGTTGAATCACTAAAAAATATCCTCTAGAACTAATGGAGAGAGAAGCGAGAAGTCGAGGCTCTGAATGGATCGCAACCTTGTTGATACACAGTGCCGAATCCCATCACTGTTGGCTCGGGCAAGCCTCATCCATTTTTTAAACAAGAATACAAGTCAATAAAGTTTCAAACTTGTTTCGAGACATTTTTGGATCCTTAGACATAAAATATGGTGCTAGTGTGGGATCAATTCAATCCAATTTAAAAGTCTCAAATTGCCCATCACCACATCCAATGCAGTGGCACCATCATACCATAGCACACTCAAGTTATGGGAATGCCAAAGGTAGCCATGGTCATTTTAGCATAATATAGGGCTGTTGACTTGGTAAATCCCATAGACAAAGCTTTCTACATTGAGCTAAAAAATCCATAGCTGAGAGAAACATATAGCTGGTTAAGGTTTATAGTGACTATTTTGAATGTCACTTTTTGGAATGCCATTTTATCGAACCAAAAATGCTGGAAAATCTTTTTTTTTTTTGTTTTTTTTTATTTTACTTTTTTAATGGGGGGGGGTCCCGCCATTTTTTTTATTTACACGCCTTTTTTTTTATTTACACTTTTTTTTACTAGCTAAACAAAAAAAACATAAAATTAAAAAAAATACATTTGTCATTTTTTTTTCAGCAAAACTCTTTTGACGAAATGGCATTCGAAAAATAGTTTTCGACAATTTAACTGGATACCGCTGGTTAATGCGCACATCTGACCTGGCAGTGATTAATGGCATTGGCAAGGGGCTGTGCTAATAGACAAGAACCACCTGGCCATAGTGATTGTGCTCCTTATCATCAAACAATGTTTCAAACATTTCCCCATTCGAGAGAAAGAACCTTAAACATTGATTGAGGTCATGTGCGTTCCTAAAGTGGAAAAGGCTGAGGAATTAACTCAGGTCCAAAGGAGTGGAGAATGGTTTGGCTCCACTTGCACACCCAATATCCCTTCTTCATCTGCACACCATGTGTAGATCCCTTCATCTCTCTTGAGTTTACAACGTCCCACTGCTGTGACTCCTTAATAGGGAACACCTGTCGAACAATTAATACTACTAAAAGAGGATGCTGGATAGCAACTGCCCTACTTTGTAGAAAGGAGGGAAATACTGTACCAAGGAGAGACCAATATGAAATTGGCAGGGGCCACATATTGCCAGACCTTTTAGTCCACACTGTTCAAACTGACAGTATGGAAGTAGGCTGATTCCCATCTGACAACAAACACCATGGGATAGTTGGAGCCAAGAACATGCCCAGAGATGATTTGTTTGCTTAAGAAGTACTTTAAAATTTGTCAGATGTATCACAAGACAACTGGGGCAAATGTCGGTCAAGTACCTCTCCAAAAACCGATGATCATTGATTTCCCGTTTTCTAGAGTGGGGATGTACAGAAAAGCTGTGTATGTTAGTTTTGTTTCATTACACCATCTAATATCCAGAAGAGTTCCTCCTCAAGAATAATTCAACCTAAACAATTCTTAAACATTGTTACCGTTTTTCATGAGGGTAGGTTTACAAAGGGAGATTCTAACCAATCAAGGGCCCACCTGCCTCTCCCAGCTTTTCGAGGAAGTAAAGACTTGTTACATAACCAGACTAGGAACCCTGTCTACCATCCCAAATGGACAGAATAATGGATGACGTTGAATATAATGTAAAAATAAACTTCTGACAAAGCTGGTAGATGAAAGTGAAAACAATGAGGACAACCTTGTTTCTTGGTATTTGTTCACCATCCAGAAGACTCTGCACGTCTCTAAGGCAGTGATGAGCAGCCAACTCCCCTCCAGATGCTTTGACCTACAACACTTATAAGCTTTATGCTGCATAATCAGCAGTGAGGAATTATGGAATATGTAGGCAAACACATCTATAGAGCTGCAGCCTGCCCACCACTAATCTACAGGATTCTCACCATATGAACTTGTCAATAGGAGAGAAGTCTGTGTTGTCCAGGATATGCTGTAGAAAAAGTTGGAAATCCAAGATAACTCGGTTTTACTCTCAGCCTGGTTCATCCAAGGAACCAGGAGATGATGGCGCTGGTCTCGGAACTCATAAACAAACATATATATCAGGCCCATGACAATCAAAACAGGCAGTATGATCAACAGGATAAATATTGCACATGGGAAGTAAAGTCCTACTCGTACTCCTTACCTCAGACAACTAGCTAATAACCCAGTTGAATGGACCGCATCTCGTCAATAGTGTCTTAAATGATACACTTCAACAAATTACCCATCTGAGGTGTTCACAAGTATATCATGTAAAGTTCCTGATTGAGTGGAATAATGTACACGATTTCACCATGTTGGCAATCTCAAGTGGTGTGGACCCAAAGTCAGTAAGTCACTCCCTAAACCTGGACATGATCATAAAAGGATTACAAACCTACCAATCCAGAGACCTCAGAATTTCCAAGACCATTTCTAAGACCTATTCCAAGAAACAAAAGCAGGAGGGTGAAAGATGTATTCACTACATCTTAGGGAAGTCTGTGCTTCAAGCTTACGATCTACCCTAGTATAATGACCGAATGTCTGGAATGAAATCCAAATGATCCTACAGTTGCAGGTCATCAAACCCTATCATAGCCACTTATCAACTTAGTTTGTACATAATCTGAACAACATAAAAGTTGGCATTTTTGAAATCAATGACTTTTGAAAAGGTCAATGAGAATACCCACTGCATTACCTTTAATGAATTAAGGACAAAACTAATTTTCAGGCTTCCCTCTGACACCTCCTCTCCTTCCCTCATCTCTGATTGCCTAATCACCATTCAAAATTGGTGTGCCCCCAACAATCTTTGCCTAAATGCCAACCAGACTGAGATCCTCCTCATTGGTAAACCTTCACCATCCTTTCCCCTCACACTCTGGCCGGCCTCCCTTGGCCCTCCTCCTACCCCTACTTGCAAGGCTAAGAATCTCAGGGTCATCTTTGGCTCCACACTTTCCCTCTCTGCACACATCGTTGACGTCTCTAAAAAGTCAAACTTTGTATTGCACCTCCTTAGAGGTACTCTGCCTTTCCTCTCCTTCCCTCAGAAGCTCACTGTCTCCCAAGCTCTGGTTCTCTCTGGGCTGGACTACCGTAACAGCTTCTTTCTAAATCTACCTGCCTCTACTCTCTGCCCTTTACAACTAATCCAGAACAGGACTGCAAGACTTGTCCTTGGCCCCAAGTCCTGGGATTGTATCTCTCCAGCTCTGAAATCCCTTCATTGTCTCCCGGTGGATGCAATGATTACATTTAAAACCCTCTGCATTGTCCACAAGGCATTCTGGGTCCTGGGTCCAAAATATCTCAACTATCCCTCCCTAAATACCTCCTCTCTCGAGCCCTTCGCTCCTCTACTTCTAAGTCTCTCAGGGTTATTCGTTTTTCAAAGAAACAAGCTGGGGGGCAGATCACTGTCTTCAGCTGGGGAATCCCTTTGGAACAGCCTCCCGGCCACCTTGAAACTTGAAGTGAACCATCTCCGGTTCATTTCTGCATTTGCCCCTCTTCTCCACTGCTGATTCTGTTTTTCTCTGTCAGCCCCGTGCACCTGTCTCTGTCCTTCGGGCCCAGGTACCTGGTCACCCTGCCTCCCTCCTGAATTGCCTTCGGGCCACCCATTGTACTGGGATATGTATTCTGTACCCATAAAGTCCCCCATTTTTCACTGCACTTATCAGATAATACCCTATCTGACTAATCATGTACTTGCCACTTGCTGGCTGCACTACCACTTTTCACTGCCTTTTTTTATTTATTTATTGCACTTATTATTTATTTTGTTTCTCTCCTCTGTTCCTCACTTTGCACCTCTCCCCCTTCCATGCACTTTCCCCTTTTCCCTTTTTCCATGCACTTGCGTGTTCTTAATGTCACTGGGCCTAGTAAGATCGTTGTTTTTGTTTCCCCCTTGTTCACATCCCTTTGCTTGGTCGGGCTCTGAGACACTTGTGTATGAGCGCGATATAAATAAAATATCATATCATATCATACCTTCCCAATGCCACAGATCAATAATATGTTTGAGAGAATAGGCACATCCACCTACATGTCAAACTGGCCATGGGGTATTGTCAAATCCCTCTGGCTTTTCTATATATATTTATTTATTTATACCAAGGAGGAGGAATGCTCTTTTGATCACAGGTACAACAGATACGAAATCAGATTTGATGGGAAGGAGTGAGCTGCTTACAATGGGGTGAGTTTGAGGGACATTCTGACAGTGTGCAGCAATAAAATTGCGGCAAAAATGTTGTCTGTAAAAAAAAAATCACAGCAAAAATGCTGTGGTTTGACCTAGTAAAGGTGTACCCATTATACCATTTAAAGGGACAGGGGGTGTCCCCCGCTCCCTTTAAATGCTATAATGGGTCCAGGGGTTGCGAGGGTGTCCTCCACATCCACTACATAGATTTCAGTGGCAAATCCACTGCCTTTTTACCGTAATTTGTTGTGTAAATGGCCATTTTTGCTGCAATTTTAATACACAGAACCATTCTGACCAGGGTGTGGAGCGGAGTAAATGGAAAAGTCAATGGCGACAATACATAAGTAGACAAACATAGATTAAGGAAAAGGAACATTGGACAAAAATGCAAGTACAGGTAGGCGGTACAGACAGCTGTGCTCAGGATGTGACTATGATAGTTGAACTGCTAGAGTGGAGGCCTAGGAAGTGAGGGAAGCAGGTTAGAGGCGAGAGAACAAGTTTAGTAGGCAGATGAGAGGAAGGTTAAGAGTGTCACCTGGAGGCAAGGAAGTATGCTTTTAGTTTGGATTTGAATTAATCCATGTGAACTGTTTATTGGATGTCCAGTGGAAGAGAATTTCATGTAAGTGGAACAAGAAGAGAGAAGGAGCGCAAGCAAGAGGAAAAACAGGGAGAGCGAGGAGCCACCAGGGTACTCGAGAAAGCAGAACGGAGATTATGAGAAGGCCTGTATAGGTGGATAAAGAAGGATAGGTGCAGTTGTGCCTCACCATGGATAGATTTGTGAACCAGGAGAAGACATTTAAACAGGCCCTGTTTTGGATCATCTGCCATCCAGCCTGGTGACGGGATGAGGAAGTCAGTGTGAAGTGAGGGAATTCAAAGAGATTCCTGGTAGCGAAGTTGTTCTTGTTGAGAGGACAGAAAGCATAGTTGGGGAGACCAAAGAGGATGCTGGCTCATTAGTCCAGTTTAGAGAAGATAAGAATGACTAAGAGATGCTTGGCGTTGTTGAAAGGAAGGAGGTGCCTGATTTTCCTAATATTTAGGAGGTTGAGGCAAGCTGCTGTTCCAGTTTTGGATATGAAACTAGCGAAGGTGTGAGAAAGGATATGGATAGAGAGGAGAGCGTTGTCACTAAGAAAAGACTGAAGTTTAGATTTCTGAGAATTGGTTGGAGAGGAAAAGTTAAAGTCACCTAAGAGAATGAGGTGATGTTTAGAGGAAAGATAATAAAGGAGTTGCCCAATGTCATCAAAGAATGGTCCAATGGGATAAGGAGGGAGATAGATGAAGATGATGTGAACCGGGTAAGGCAGGGCAGAAGTAGAGATGGTGAATTCAAAAAAGGTATGAGAGGACGTGGGCATTGAGGCAGGAAAAGAGTATTTGTCCAACGCCTCCACCTCTGACAGTCGAGGAGACTAAATGAACGATAGTTTGGAGTTGCGTAGGGCTGCCAAAGAGACAGTGTCAGATGGATAAATCCAGAATTCAGTTTTGGCAAGAAGGTCTGGGGAGAAGAGCTGGAGAGAAAGTTGTCAGTGATAAAGGATGTTTTGTTGCATACAGACTCAGCATTCCATAGTTCAATATTCAGTTGATGAGGTAAGGAAGAGTATGGAAGCTGAGCCTCAGAGGAACAGAGGTGCAATGGGTAGGTGTTAGTAGAGGTATGATTAGCTTGGCGGCTTTGTCTGTTGGAAGGAGGTGGAAGAGAGATGGAGCAGTGGGAGTTTCGAGTTTTGAGTTTTATAATAGGGACAGGAAAGGAGGAAGTTGCAGCATGATTGGAGAAAGTGTAGAGAGAGGTTAGTAGGAGGAGTTGGATTGAATGCATTATAGGTGGGTAGCACAACGAGGAGAGATAGTACAGTAATATGGAAGCCAGGGATACTCACAGGTGCAGGTGTATGCAAATACCTATTTCAGTGGAGTTTTGAGTTAGATTTGAATGCTGTTTGAGTGCTGTATGCAAGGCATTGTTGTGACAAACTGTGGCAAACAGGGGCTAACAGGAAACACAGAATAAAATAGAGAAGGATATAGTAGCAACACTTGCTCTGTCTTTTTTTTGCTCTGGATACCTGGTCAAAAGTTCACCCAAAAGACAGTACTCAAAGCAAGCCAGAAGTAACTATGTCAGAGGCCACAGGGGCAGTCCCGAGAACAATCCTGGATGCTTCTTATGTGTCTTTTGACCTCTGCAAGCAGTTTCAGGGAGATAGAAATATGACTGCTTGTGGTATTGGGGTGAGCTATGCATTGCCCTCACCCCAGTTGAAGCTTCTATTGGAGGGGAAAGACCTTCGAAAGATGGCAGTTTTGAGATCAGTGGTACATGCAGACTCTTCTAATTTATTGTATGCGACAGGGTTCAAAAATAGTCATTTGGGGTGCTCATTCTAGGGTTCATCCCTCTCCTTTAACATTTAATTCCAGAGCAAGAATAAAGGGCCAACAACCCTTGAATGGAGTTGGAGAAACCCAACGCTGAGGTGGGATTCACATGTGAGAACTTCAGCAAGGGAAGGAGGTGCGCAAACCATCAGAGCCAGCGGCTGCATGGAAAAAGTTGGGTGCCATAGCTAGACACTGAATGCCAGTAGAGGAAGTGTGCAAGGCAATGCCGGACGAACTGGACCTGAAGGCCCGGAGACCACAAACAGGTGGCGATTCCGGGGATGAAGGGGGGACTGGTTCCTCTGCTCTCAGACCAAGAGCAAGTGAACGTAAGTGAGAGAGAGAGAGGGCGAGAGAAATGAGTCGAGTGGCACATGAACACTGCTAGCATCCAGTGTGAAAAAAAGGCAAGCCACAGGGAACACTGCTGTCGCTAATGAGATGGACCCTCACTGGAGCAAGCATGACACCACATCAGGTACGTGGATTTCCCAGGTCGGAGGGATGATAAAAGAAGAGAGAATGAGGGGGAAAAAGATAAGGACTACCCTAGCTCCATCCAAGGGTCACAGGGACCTGAGAGAAGAAAGTCAAAGGATTATGGGAGCCCAAGAAACCCGAGCAGCATACAAATTGAGAAGGCTCACAGGGGCACAAGAAAACTAAGAGAAGCAGATGCAGAGAGGGTTTATAGGAACCCTGTAGAACAAAGTGAGATATTGGGTCATGGTACACCAAAGGAGCCACAGGGACACAATGAGCAGAGTGAAAAGTATATATCTCGTCAGCACAGACGCACCCAAAATGTGGTTGAAGTGTAGAGTGATCGACCAAGTTAGAGGAAAGGGATCAGCGAAATATCCCTCCAACTAAAGAGGTTTTGACATTTTGTTCTAACTTTGGGGAATTTGTATGAACTTTTTGATAGACTGACAAGAACTGTTCTCTTTGAGTGGAACTTTTGTTTTCTTCTAACCATGGTATCCAGATCAGGAAGGATCCCTGAGCTGGTCAGAGATACCTTGTGAAGAATCAAGCGTGCTGGGCACTAAACCTATTTCTTTTACATTTTTGCTCAGTGGCATGGCCAGTTTAGTGGATAGGTTTGGACCAACGACTATTTTATGTTGGACTATAGACAAGCACCTTAGTTTAGGTTGGTTAGTAAAGGAACTCCTTTTAGAAGTAAGGTCAGTGAGGCATTTTCTTTTAACTTAAATGAAACTACAGCCAAACATGTCCTTTGGTCTGAGTCCTTCTTCTGGCTTACCTCATGGCCTAAAGACCAATGCCTTCTCTCACAGACTCCCTCCGGGACAGCCTACTGACCAAGGTGGGTACGTAGAGTTCCTTGGTGTGTGTTTCTTAAAGATGACCATCACTCAGACTTGTCATCAGACTCCTCTCCCTACACCTCTCTTCTCCACCCTCTTCTCTCTATGCATCCCTCCGCCTCTCTCTCCCCTCCATCTCTATCTGTGTTGTGTGCTTGTTTTATTGCTTTCTCTCCCGTCAACTTTTCCCAGCCACCTGCTCCCGCCACATCATACCCACTTGCTTCCAGATCTTAATCTTCCCCACTGTACCCATCCCTCTACTCTCCTCCACCCACCATTAGGGCAACCTGTCTCTTTCCTTGTATTCCATGGACAGTGGGCCAAGATGCAGTATGGTAATTGTCACTTTTCTCTGCACAGTGATGCTTCCCGGGAAACATTATTGATCCCAGGCGGTCTGAGGACTCTAGTCATTCAGATTGCCCTGCGGTCTATTTCACCCGAAGAGAAATGCAAAGAGAGCTTGTCAGGACAAAGGTTGGTAGCTCCCAGGACAGGGGAAGCAGTACACAGGTACAAACATGCTCCATTCATACTGGGAATTTGGGAACAGGGGTTCTCTTAAACCTCGTCCACAAACCTTTGGGGTAGTTTTGGTTCTGATGCTGCCCTGATAAACCGCCTAGCCCAGGTTGAAAGAGCTCTCTTGGGCTCTCTGACAGGGTCATATCCATGTCCCTGTCATATACTTCAGTTTTTTCTAATAGCCATCTCACCCCTTCAAAACTCTGGGCCAGGGTACTCACTTTTTCTAAACCCATGTCAGCATTTGGATATTTACAAGTTTTTCCTCTAGCCTGTTCAGGACTGGGCAATCTGGCTTTGCCTGCTGCACGCGTAGCAGTGAAGTTCCATCACTGCTCTTGGAACCCCAATAGATCTAGGGTTTGGAAACTGGTGCTTTATTGGGCTATTTCATTCTTATCCTGTCCTATTGCTTCTCCTAGAGTGCTTGGAATCTTAAGGAAAGCATTCCTTTTATAACTTGTGGAGTGATTTTGCACCGGCTGGGTTCCTGCAACCTTTGGGTGGCTTTCTTTGGAAAGCATAGTAATAGGAGTTAATTGGAACAGGCCTGTGTCAGGCTTGATGGCAGAATGGACAAGAGGAAGGTAGGACTAACACCTCTTGGAAATGCAATGTGTCAACTCGAAGCTAGTTCCCACTCCTCTGTATGAAGGACAGTGAATGGCATGTCAGGGTCCACTATTTACCATATGCAACACCTGCAAAGCGGAGCCCTATGTGATTTGAGGGAGACAGAAGTCTGTTCTCACCACAAACCTCAAGGGAGATCTGCACGTTTATCAAGAGCCTCAGAAGGCCCAATTAACTAGAGGGACACTTCGATCTACAACAGGCAGGAAGATGGAGGTACTTAGGAGTGCATGTTGTCACCTCTTACCTTTCCTGTTGCAAAGCACTCTGGTCCTGAGCTCACACATAACAGTAGAGTTTTGTTAGAGACCTAGGATTGGTTCAATAATGTAGGCTTAACCTGCACAATCACTGGGGCCCATTTTAAAAGAGGGCTGTGCTCTTCAATTAGGATATCATCCAGCGACTTCGGAAGGAGTAAGAAGAAGGGCTCATTTGGACCCTGGCTCAAGGTACAGTCTGCCTTGCATCTTCCACCAGTGAAGGAAGGCTAGGGTTTCAAGAAGGAAGCAGTATCACTCCCCTAAACTTCTCACAGGGAACAGAGGGAGATAATGGACACAAAGGACCCATCCAGCAGCACCACAAATGGTACACAACCAGGACACAGCGTGCAGGTTCTGCCAGCAAGATTCCTAGGTGGGAAGTTCCAGAGCGTCTCTGAACAAAGGACAAGGCTGTTGCCTGCAAACACTCTCCTTTGCTTTGGGCCGTCCGCCTTAAAGGATGACACAAGCCCTGTGAAAAAGCTAGGAGGAGTGCCACCACAAGCATCAACTAGCCTACATTGTTTAAGGACATTTCCGAGACAGTCAAACTCTTGAACTGTGACTGGTTGCACCACAGGCTGTTCTCACGCTGCAGTCACTAAAGCCTTCTGAGATGCCTCGACCAGCGTTCCATATCCGTCAACCAGCACAGAGACAAGTCTTGACCCCGAGCCGTTGTGTAGGCAAGCATGCAGCCGTTCATCCTGCCTTGCTTGCCAAACTGCCTGCCGCCTGATACCCACAACTGTCTCCCATCTTGAACTCTGTCACAGGAGCTGCAAAGCGTCCTGGAACCAACTTCACACTGTCGAGCATCAAGATCATCTCAAGCACCTGTTACATTGTGGTTCTGTCCTTCTGGTCCTGTCCGGAGCCCCCTAGTGATATTTATGACCCCTTGCTCCCTTGGTACTGAAACCAAATAACCTTGGAAAGGTAAAATGGATTGCTTTAACAACTACACTCCTGTCAATATCCAGAGTGCATCCCTTTCCTTCATGAAACTGTCCCCTGTATTCCTTTACAGGGTGGGTTGTGCTTTGTAGTTTAGAATTGTCTGTTGTAATAATAATAACGTATATATGTTTATACAACCTTGATCGTGACAGTCCCTTTTATCTTTAGGTAATAAATGTGTTTTTGCTGTGTTGTAACAAACCAACAACCCACAACCTTGCAGAGATAAGCCTGCTGTTCCGTCCATGTTACCAACATTGGACAAGGAGGTTTATAATGTACTTCTATTTCCAATCTGTTCGGATCCCTTCTGGTGTATTAGACGTGTTAGGCAAATTGACGGTTTAGAAACCGATATTCATCCTTGGACCACTGGTGCCCCGGAAGTTGATTTGTCACAGTGCTTGAGTCAGTTGCTACCCTCGGACATCCTCTGTCTGGGCCATCCACTGTGTGAGTTAATACAGACTTATCCGATTTCCTACCTTGTTTTGACTGGGATTACCCCTGGAATTCGTCATAAGGACTGTTAGCCCTGCCCCTCTTTCCACTGTCCATTTCCCTCCACCTGCAATGTCATCACTGTTGTTGTGTAACCTCTGTTCCTCTTCTTTCTTTAGTGAGTCACTGTTCAAAACGGGATTGGTTAGTGTTCCTGGGTCTTCCCTATTACTGTGAATTCTACTAATTCAAGCTCTGTAGCCCCAGTGCTCCTCTGTATTGAGTCTGGAGTTTGTGAGGTAGGTCTCAAAGTTGGCTCTTGTATAGGGAAGTATAGTCCATTTATATTAGGGCAACTAGTCTGTTCCTCCTCTTTCAAGCTCACTCTTTTCCGGTGGGCCACTGTGCATCATTGTAGTTGTCGTTTTTTTTTTCTTTTTCTTCTCTGCACTGTACTGCTTCATGGGAAGCATTATCCAAGAGGTCTGCAGAGTATCATGCATTTTGGTAGCCCTAGTATTCCAGCAACCAGCTGAAAGAGAAGAGAAAGAGACTTGGCAAGGACAGAGTCTTATAGGTATAAGGATAGGGAAAGAGGTACCAAAGTTTATACATGGTCCAAGCATACTGGGGATCCAGGGATCGGGTCGCCCTCCTCACCCCTCACCTCCTCTGGAGTAGGTCCGGCCCTGACCTTGCCATCAGAAGTCACCTACCCTATGATAAAAGGGGTCCTGGGGAAGTGTTATATCCATGTGCCTGTCAAATGCACTACCTTTCGGTCTGTTGGAAAGCCTGCCACATTCCAAAGACTTAGAAGTCAAGTTCTGTGACCCCACCAGAATGCAAATGCCTCTCCAGACTGCTACATTTGAGAATGTCAGGAGGATCAATTTTAAAGTCATTATGCAAACTACTTTCTTCATTTCACTCTTGATAGTACACTGGGGGATGCTGCCGCGCGATTAGAATGAACTACTGTTCATTGTAATTTTTTTGGTGCAGTGGAAACAGAATGATTATTCAGGGACTAAAATGATGATTTTAAAGAATGATGATTTTGACATTCCATGAACCTCACCATGCATGCATTTATTGAATGGCGCTATGTAACAGGGGTTATAGCCACTCATACTATTTACTTGTATACTTAATACGAGTCCATAAATGATGCCAAAGTATGACATAATCCTATGTCGTACGAACATCATGTTCTGTTTTTTTTAATTTTTTTTAATGTTATTATTTTGTTTAGTTTGTTTGGTTTGTGAATGGCTAATATCATTACTGCAACTATACACAATGGTGTACAATGGGAAAATGAAGCATTTGAACCATAGGCGTTCACTTTATTCACCGGCTATGATAATGGTACTTACAATTGCTTACTAACAGATCATGCACTGGTCGATACAGAGTGGGGCGAATAGAGAGGGCGAGAAAGAGATGTACTGTTTCACTGTAATTGATTTAAACTGTCAAACATGTCACTTGCAAAGCAAGGTCAGCAGCAGGGTTAACACATGTCTCGCCCCAATCTCGCTGGCTATCACTGATAGAGCCCAGGCTCCATGTAAGGACAGACCCACGCCATCAGGTGCACACAACTCAGATGATTATTTGCATTTCTCCCAAACAGAAATCATGATTGGAGCCTAATTAGACAGCCTGCAAATGTAGGTTTCCAGCGACTTGTTGCAAGCAAACAAGAAATAGGCTGCACTTATCAAGTCGAGTCAATAATATATGTAGAGTTTGCAGTTATTTGAAACCCTCAACCAGCCAGCAAAAGCACAGTGCATCCTGTATTGGAATATCTAGATCTTAGAATACGAATATTTGTTCAAATGTTGTTAACAAATATTGATACAGCCAATAGTGTTGGCTTTGTTATAGGCATTACAATTTTCCTAACTGGAGATTTTAAATATTGTTTATTCAGAGTGAACCTTCATGTGCTGGTCACTAAACGATGTATTAGGTGCAAATGCTAACGATCCCGAGCTAGGCAGATTGCGCCCATTCTGTAATGATGCAGTTGAGTCGTTAAAAATAGTGTTTGGCTATGTTTGAACACATGTGTGTGCTGTATGATGAGGGTATATGTGCTTGTTAATGCAATTCCAAGCACACCATGCTATTACCTTGCTAAACATTTCAATGACTCCCACATTGTGTGAGTACCTGGGCATACGATAATAGACCTGTCAAATGTCAAAAGAAAAACCGAAGATGTGGACTTTGGCAATGCGTGTTTGAATTGTGTGAGTTTCTTGTTTAAGTTGTCTGACACGCATCAGCAAGGTGCAAAGTAGAGCATTTATTAAGAATGGGCATTGCCAGAATGAAGCAGATCAAGAAGGGAACACACATTTCAGTATGGTTGGGGTTCATCATTCCAGTGCTGTGTCTAAAATGGACTAGCATGGGCAACGTCAGTTTTGGGCACCTAAATAGAGAGATGTTATCAGTTGCTGATTAGGGAATCAGAAAGTGGAAGAATATTCACTGTGGGCACTTGTCCACTGAACAAAATGTATAGTGACAGAGAGTGCTTAATGCGGAGGGTGTTTGCACTTATTTTTGAGCCCCGGCACTTGAGTGTCACAGACTCAGATTAATTACGAAGTGTTCATAATCAGTGCATCCATTGACCAGAATGAGCAGGTGTGAGCTGTGGTGTAAACTCAAATATTTTGGCACTATATGGAGCAGCTATGGGTGGTGGCAGCGGTGGTGCCCACCCGCAGTGCCACAGGAGTGTTGGAACATGTTTGCGCCTTGGCGCCTCTTTCTTTACAAACTAAGCTCTGGTGACCACACTCAAAATGTGCTGGGTTAAGGGCAAGGAAGACAGAATGGGCAATCTGCATGGGGGATTGGACAGCGTATCAGCATATACTCTGATTGAGTAGGGCATGTTCACTGTGGAATATGTGATTGTAAAAGTTCCTAAGTGGGCAGCATAGAACAGTATAGTGGCATGCATATCTTTCCTCCCAACGTCATACAATGAAACCAGACATGGCGCATTGTGCACTATGCCTAAAGAGACACACCACCACAACCACTCCTCACTGATGATGCCCAAAGGATAGAAACCTCTGCATGGGGCTGTTGTTGGTACTCTTGCTCTGGAGTGGGGTAGGGTGCACTTGCTAAACTGTCCTTGTGGGTGGGACCATCCTGCAATTCAAATGTATATTTCTCTCCTGGTAAGATGCTAAGAGTATAACACATGATTGTATTCGATTCTGAGTGGGCACCACCACACACAACAGGTTATTTGCCTTTGTTGGTTGTTAGTGGAGGAGTGCTCACATTTTTGGAAAATGGTTTAAACTGACCTTGAACAACTACTTAACTCCCTCTAGATGGATGCTCTGCTTGTGCTCATTGTCAAATTGAACCACCCAAAATCACCAATACCCATGTTTTGGTCTGTTAGGTTTGTTAGTCTCAGTGAAATGATATGTTGCTCAAGCACACCCACACTCTCACTCACACTGCGATGGTTACATTATGTAAATGAGAAATATAGCAAGAAAATGCTTGAAATAATGAGGATGGCAATGTTCGTTCTTCCCTGCGAGAAAACCCGGTAGGTGTGACAGGCGGTTAAGGGTAAACATGACTGTATGCCAGGCCAACCGCAATCAAAGTATATTCCAGATAAGACGTTCTTCTCGAGCGTGTGAACATACTGAGACATTGGTTAATAGGTGACCTTTGAAGAATCTTCCCTTGCTGTGTACACATGTGAAGGTATCAGCCTTTAGACTGGAAAAAACAGCACTGATGCATAGTGATGGTCCTCACGATCACAGTGCCCGTGAAAATAAAACAAAAATGCATTCTCAACTCATCTTCACATGAGAAGTGTGCAAAGTAAAGACATCTGTCTTTAGATAAGCTGTGAGTACGCAAGCATTCCCCACTCATTAAACCTCAAGTAAATGGTTGGTCCCCTAAAGCCCATCAATTTCAACTCCACCCTGTCTAACCACTCCCTCTACTCCTTTCACAAACTCCCTAGTCACACTCAGAGAAACCAACTGAACCTGTCCACCAATCACCCTCCCTCAGCACAGTCATCCTCTTCATCAGTCCTGCACCCTCTGACTACTCCCTTTTACACTTACATGTCACAGTCCCTCACCCTTTTGGCCCTCAATATACTGCATCCATCACTGAAGTAAATTCAAACAGGACTCTATTGGCCACTACCTTGCTAAATTCCAAACATCTTTTCCTGCCCTATTGCCTCCCCATTGGCCAAGCCTTCATTCACTGACTCCCATCCAGGTTTCAGATCACCTTTTGAACAACACTGCCGGCTTGCACATTTACTCCATGCACTCATCACCCTCAAACTAGGATCACGCCTGCGATCCACCTTCTCAAGACCAAAGGGCATTGCTCATCATGCTGCTGGCACACATCCCCTTTCCACTAATCCATATTACTAAAGAAATGCTCTCTTAAATTAAATCTCCTAACAGCCTTAATGCTACTGTGGGATGTATTGACCCACTAGGCTCTGCCCTGCGACATCACTGTGTGTTGCTTTCACCAGAACCAACAGAATGGCCGCAAAAAGCCCTGTGCGTGCTAACACCGCTCAGAAGTGTGCAGTGAAACCGGAAAGATTGGTTGACAATCTACTTTGCCTGTGTCAGTGGTAGAACCGGAGACCACACTGCCCAAACCTGTCATTGGGCTGCCCACAGAGGGAAATGGAAACTACCTGGAAAGGCAGTGCTTCATTGCCAGGAACCCCAGAAGTGCTCTAAAATCCGTTTTTCCTTGGCTGTTGAAATTGCAAAATAATGGTTCCGAAACATCAGAAAAGATCCAACATACCTGCTGGGTGTTAACCATCATCTTTTTTAAGGAATCCACATAAGCGCACTATGTCAGGAAAAGCAGTATCTATCAGAGAATATCCAGATTAAAAAGTGTGCTTGCCTGGGAAAATCTGTCAGAATATCGGCGCAGTACCGCCGCCTGCCTCCATGACAGCTGTCAGTTAAGTGCATTAGGAGTTTAAACTTGTGCATTAAAATCAAATTGTTGGAAAGAAGTGACTTGCCATCAAAAGCAATACAAGTTGCCACGATTTAATTTCTATGTTGAAAAAGACTGGAATTGGAGATATGTTGCCTGTTTTTAAAATGGTAACTTTAATTGCAACAAAGAACAATGTAACAATTTACCTTAAAGTAACCTGATTCAGCAAAACTTGAAAGAATCTTCCCCCACTGGGAAACACACCACCTTTCTCCTTCCCACCAAAAGGGCGGGAACTCTCAGTCGGATGTTAATGGATGGGGGGGGGGGGGATTTTGCTCTGTTGCTCTGAGGAGAGACAAAAGGCTTCAGGGACTGAAAGGGCATGCAAATTCAAATGTCAACAAGAACTCCTGCCAGCAGGAAGCGAGGCCTGGATTGCTCTTGGCCCAGAAAAACTTTGGGGGCGGGAGAGACAGATATGTGTATCCTTAAACCACAAGAAAGTATCTTTTGAAAACGACTGACAGAGGACTGTACAAGGACTGTGCAAGATTGTAAAAATCTGTAAAATACAGTGTTGTTAACATGAAAATCCTGGTCACATTTTGAAAATACTCAGAACTTTGTGCTATGTTTAGAGACATGACTACAGAAATTGTGATTTTGTGGCAATTGTGATGATGCTAGAAATATGAAACTTCACAGGATTACGCCCAGATGTCATGCGCATATATGTATAAAAAAGTGGACAATTCTGACATTTTGTACCTGACCAAAAGCCCAAAAAACTGTCAAATCTGAACTAAAGCTCTCACCAAGATGGGACTCGGATGAATACTTGCTCTACTAAATCTGTGATGTAAATATGTTATTGCTAGCAAGTTGGTAATATTGTAAATATGCTTTATATGAAAAATAGATTTACTGTGCAGAAAAAAGGGGAGGTTCTTCCTGGATTGTAAAATACTGCATCATCACGACACCGTGTGTTCTCCTCAAATCAGGGGAGAGGACAGACCCTAACCAATAGGATTCCTAGAGGGTGTGCCTAGTATAATTCAGCCTACCCACCCCTTAGGGAAATACATAAATAGAGACTGCTTAGGACCTAGAGACACACACATTCACCCATCAACTGATTGCTGGTGGAGCACTTTGCAAGAAGAATCCATATCCAAGACTCCAGATCTTTGAAAGCAGAAAGGGCCATTTCCAAAGCTGAACGCTTCTCAGCTTGGCCTTTTAAAATCCTGAAACCAGATTTTACCCCAGACCCCAGGGGCACAAATCAAAAAGAACAGCCTGGATGTGCCGTTTCTGCTTTCTTGCCAATAATTCTTGCTAGAATCCAGAGATCCATACCAGTAGAGCAGAGCTGTAACCAGATAGCTGTGAACCAGAAACAACCTGTCAGATCCAGTCCAGAGTGCCATGCAGTGTCCAGAGTGCCGTGCTGAGTGCAGAACCCGAGCGCCCTGAATCCCGTCCGGTGGGCTAGCAGAATTCCAGTCCAGAAATCTTTAACCAGATCCCTGACAGGCCCATTCCAAACCGTAGTAGTGAGTATCTATAGCATAGAATTGTCCCTAGCCAATATCTTATTCATAAGTAATCCTATCCAACCCATTCTATCATATCCAGAACTGCATTGTAGAAAATCTTTTGTCTTTCCTGAATTGTTCTCTCATTCCTATAGTCCTTTGGTAATGGTAGTGATAATATCATCTTTGCGCTAATATATTTTCTGAAGAAAGGCAAGCGTCTCGGCAGGCCAAACCAACCAGTGATACCCTGGGCTGGTGGCTGCACTGTCGTGTAGCTTGTGGCTTCATAGTCTCTTTAGTGTAAAGAAATATTGTTTGTAATGTTCAAAAGCGCATCTTTCATTTGGAAATCTTGACTCTTTCTGAGAAAAACTGACCTCTACTAAAACCTTCATAACTTTTGTACCGTGTATGCTAGAAACTTAATTTAAGTGTCAAATTGAAGCTAACTTCCTCAGCTTTCCAAGAAATAAAACAATCCAATATAACTTGTCCCCAATCGCGCATCCCGCACGCAGAAAGGTTTGCCACACATTTTTCATCTGGCTCCATTTCATCATGTGTAAAACAGCTGTTCTTTGAATCCGACCTCAGAATTAAGTGTTCAATCTGCTAGTGACTCAATAATCATTGCTAGTGCATCTGAAACCATACAAAGAGGCTCCTACTAGTTTTCAATCCAATTTAGTGAATGAAATCATTTTTTCTGTGTTTTTAACCATTCATTCAAAGCCACATTCAAAAGCATTTGACCCATTTGCAATCATTCCCGTTTCTCTCTGAGTTTGCTGGGGGAAATTGGGATTGAAACTATATTTGTTGAGTGTGTATTCCGGAAACCTGTTTTCTCTCCTTCCATCTCTTTATCTTGCATATTGGGGGGGATTGAGTAGTGTGCAGGGGGAAAGAGTGGCATTGCATTTGAATGAATCCACACAAAGTATTATTCTATGCTGCATGGTTTTTCCTATTGATACTCCTTCTGATTAAATAAATTGTTGATTGTAACATCACCCCATTGGTGATCATTGTATAAATATGAAATAGTGTGATATATATTGTGCAAATCCATAAAATAAATATTTTAACTTTGCAAAACCGCCTGCTTCCTGGTTCAGTGAGACCGAGTGGGATTCAAAGAGAGGGGCGTGATATTAGGGTACATCATTCAGAAATAAAAGAACTTATAGACAAAAATATATAATTAAGGGTTTCTATTGTGCATCCCACGCTAGGCATTGACTTAGGTGAAGTGCCGGGTTGAAATCACTTACACTACAATGTTGTAATACATCACAAACCTAATCTCTGATCCTCACTCAAAACCAAGAAATGTCTGCAGTACCAACCAAACCATGCTGTCACCCCACCTTCATCCAGCTTCCTCCTTCCTGCCAGCCAATGGCTTTGCTGTTGATTTCTCTACTGCTTTAGATAATATTTTGGACAATCTCTCTGCTCTTTCCTCCCAATACACCCATCCCCCCTTCCTTTTTCTTGCCTCCTTTCAACTTTCCTTCTTCCTGACTTAGCTTTTTTTTCTCCCCTATCTCACTGTTTGGCAGACGTGCATCCACCAAACTACCGAGCCACCTTTTGCCTCAGTTGACCCATTGCCTCCGCAAACACTAAAGTGCTTCCAACCCTAGCATACTCCCTCCTTTCTTCCCTCTTCAACCTACCACTCTCCTCTGGGATCTTCCTCACTTGCTTTAAAATCGGCACTGTGTAGTCATTCCTTAAGAAACCCACTGCAAGACATGATAGTCAAGAAAGCCATCTGCCAGTTTCTATTCTCCACTACTATCCTAAACTCTTGGAATGTGCAGTATTCATTCTCCCTGTCCTGAATACAGCAATATCCTTGACCCATTAATTGATGATGACACCTAAATATTAATCTCCTTCCCTATCCCAAAATCTATCAGCATCTCTGACTCTCAGCCACCAGAACTGATGGTTTTTCATTGTCTTATGCTCAATTCATTGCCGATACAATTAATGTACTCATAGGCCACAAAGCTACTCCTCTTCACCCATTACCTATGCACTTCACCCGTAGTTTTCTCACCTCCTCGCTGAAGGATTACAACTCTTCTTCTTCATTACTATAATAGTTTGAATTGTCTACTGTTTCAGCCATATTTTAGGCCTTAGTCCATGTTCTTTTTCACTCCCTCGACAGAATCATACCTTTGCCAGCCAGACACTCAGCAAACTTTGAGGTCCAGTTCCCACCTCCCCTTGGTGTCACCACATGGGCAGACAATCTTTCAGCAACTGCTCCTCTTCGAATTCCTTTCATTTCACAGAATATCCCCTTTCTAGTTGGCTTCCTTCATGTCTCGCGTAGGCACTACCAAGATCCTGTTCTGTAGCAGCATTCCAAAGCTTCACATTCTACACTCATCATGCACAACCGCTTGTTTATCACTGGCAAACATATCCACAAAATGATTATTTTCAAATCTGCAAAAAAATTTAAAGAAATGTTCATCCTTATAAATACCACAGCCCTCTCCCTTGCTATATTGTCCCTCTCACCTACACCACATACTCTCATAGTTTCCCAACCAGACTCTTCTTGTATGTCTCCCCTCATCTTGTAATGCATTGTATGTTCAAAACTGTTCCTCTCAAAAAATGGCTCATTAAGCAGTTGCTTAATGTAAAGCACCTGGTAAGAGCTGTTTCCTGTATTGCATACTAAGCTTTTGTGCTTCCCATTAAAGCACAATGTTAAAATAAATACAATGCAGAGGTGTGGTACCTGCCAGCTAAAATGGCCACAACCCCTTGAGCTCTGCAGAAGAAGCTCAAAGGGGGGTTTGCATCGACTGGTCTGCAGGAGACAAAATCCAGCCACAGCACTAGAAAAGACCAGCAGTGCCACCCAGGCGTATGGCAGGATAAGTAAAGGGCTGCAAGACTGACATCACATGTTACCCTCATTGGTGGCCCCTCCCCCTGCTCTGAAATTAGATCCGGTAGAATTCTACTTAATGTGAAATGACATGAATATAATTAAACAGTGAACAACTACAGGATACATAAACATAGAACGAGGACAACGGTCAAAATGTGGCAGCCACACCCCAGCATTGCTGAAAGGTCAATGGGGGGTGTAAGGGCATCAAAATTGCAGACTGTAACATAAAGACTAACTGTGATTCATCATATCAGCAAACACACTGCACACAGGCTGAGGGACAATAATTGAATAACCCTCACCATGAGATCTCAGTGAGGCTACTCCCCGCCCCCCCCCCCCCATAATAGCACTCAAGACAGAAAGGAAATTGACAAACCGGTGAAAAGGCAGCTTATTAGTGGAAAGGGCTGGGTCAGACACAAACATGGACAAAGAAGCAGGAGCAATGCATTGCATGAAGAGTGTCGGACTGGGCCATAAAATTGTCTCGGGCACCAAAATAAAAGTGGCCCACAGTTGCAAATGGCTTTTCATTCCTTTTGTGACACTGTTTGAATCATACATAAAAGGGGAGTTTTTGGAAAAATGTGATGCAAATTGTGCATTTTAAAGAATATTTATTGAGCAACACTGGCCAAACTACTAGCCACATAGTGAGTAACTTATCAAACTGACCCACAATGGCCAAAAAAGTGACCCACTTTGACCCAAAAAACGGACCTACACGAGCATTTTGTGTTCTTGATTCGGCCATGGGCCTTTTGCCCTATAGGCCAGTCCGAGCCTGTGCATAACATTCTGAGAAGAAAACGAAACCCGAAGCGTGGCAACTGCACTGGAGGAGATGCTCCACCAAATGACACCAATTAAAACCACAATGGGCTTGATCAACACCCGTACCTCAGCAATCCATTCCAAAGTAGTGTTCCTCTCTGAGGAACTCAAACAGCAGGCAGGGAGGCTCCTAGATGTGGATGAAAGGATGGAGATGATGGAAAACAGGATGAAAAGGCTGGAGCAAATGGAAACGTTGCCGCAGGACCTAAGGGAAGCCAAAAGAGACCTAGCTGACTGCGGCAGGCAAAATGACATCCTCCTCCTTGGAATACCTAGGGAATTAGAGGGAAACGATCCAGTCACATTCCAGAAACGATGGCTTCTGAAACTTCTACACATGGACTTTCACCCGCTGCTAGAGTTGCAAAGAGCACACAGATTAGACCTATAAACATCCATATTGAAACAATTAAAACTTGCTCCTTAACTCTCAAACACAGCAGACAGATACTCCAGCTAGCCGAGAACCAAAATTCCTTTATATACGAAGGATGAAAATATATACATCACTGCAAACTACTGCAAGCACACTCTTGACAAGAGAAACCCTGAGCCTGAGACAAAGCCTCAAAAAATGGGATCTCGATTATGGGCTGCTGGATCCGGTAAGGAAGATCATCACAAAAGGTGGTAAAGCACCGAATATACAGCCCCAGAGGAATTACGAGACTTTCTAGAAGCCCTGGACCAAGACGCCAATGGAGGTCTCGGCCATTGACAGGAAATCTGCAATTTTGAATTCTCAGCAATCAAAGATGAGAGGAAAGGACAAGTAGGAGCAATTTCACTCACCATAAGCAGAGCACTAAAGAAACGAAAACATCACCATTCCAAGCTGCCACGCTGCCAACTACCGCAAATGAAGATGATAGGGAGACAAATCCTGGTCGTCCCTGAAGAATACGGAAAAAGACCTAAAAAAGAAAGTGAAGCCTGAGAGTGACGACAAAAAGCATTCGAGGAAGAAGGAACAGTGAAAGAATTTATCAGAAGCACATTCTCAATGCTGAACAAAGAAGCAATCCCAGCAGACAGATTTACAAGACCCAAAAACATAGATATGATATGATATGATATTTTATTTGTATCGCGCTCGTACACAATTTTATCAGAGCGCGACTAGGCAAGGGAGGGGAACAGGGGAGAACACAGCACAACATAAAAACGCTCTTACTAGGCCCAGTGACATTGAGAACGCGCAAGTGCATGGGAAAGGGAAAAGGGGACAAGTGCATGGAAGAAGGAGAGTGGAAAGTGCGTAGCCGAGGAGAGCAAATAAGTAAAAAATAAATAAAAATAAATAGAAAATGAAGGCAAACTGTGGTAGCGCATCCAGCAAGTGGAAAGTGCTGTGTTTAAGGCAGCAGACTGGGTAAGTCTGAATAAGTGCAGAAAAAGAAGAAAAAAAGGGGGGGTTCTGTGTGCGTACAGATACAGTCCCCAGTGCAAGGGGTGGCCTGGAGGCGGTGCAGTAAGGTGGCAGGGTGAGCACGTACCTGGGCCCAGGGGACAGAGGATGGCCAGGTGCACAATGCCAAGAGAGAGCAGATCAGCAGGCGAAAAGAGGAGCGAAGGCAGAAGCAAAGAGGAAGGTTTTGAGGTGCTTCCGGAACCGGAGATGGTTCTCCTCAAGTTTTAGAGTGGCAGGGAGGCTGTTCCAGATGGAGGCCCCAGCCGAAGATAGAGATCTACCACCAGCTTGTTTCTTTGAAAAATGATTGACACAGAGGGAGTTAGAGGTAGAGGAGCGAAGAGCTCAAGAGGGGAGGTATTTGCGGAGGGATAGCTGAAGGTATTTTGGACCCAGGCCCCAGAAAGCCCTGTGGACAATGCAGAGGGTTTTGAATTTAATCCTTGAATCCGTGGGAGCCAATGGAGAGATTTCAGAGTTGGAGAGATACAATCCCAGGGCTTTAGGCCAAGGACAGGTCTCGCAGTCATGTTCTGGAAAAATTGTAGAGGGTGGAGAGTAGAGACAGGTAGATTTAGAAAGAGGCTGTTACAATAGTCCAACCTAGAGAGAACCAGAGCTTGGGAGACAGTGAGCTTCTGAGGGAAGGAGACGAAAGGAAGAATACCTCTGAGGAGGTGCAGTAGGAAGTTTGACTTTTTAGAGACCTCAGAGATATGTGCCGAGAAGGAAAGTGTGGAGTCAAAGATGACCCCAAGGTTCTTAGCCTTGCAGGTAGCGGTAGGAGGAGGGCCAAAGGAGGCCAGCCAGAGAGTGAAGGAAAAGGATGGAGATGGTGGGCCGATGAGGAGGATCTCCGTTTTGCTGGCATTCAGACAAAGATCTTTGCCGGCACACCAATCTTGAAAGGCAGTTAGGCAGTCAGAGATGATAGAGGGAGAGGAGGTGGCCGAGGGCAGCAGGAAAATGAGTTGGGTGTCATCATCGTAGCACTGGAAATTTGAGCAGAAAATGGCCATGCAGTGAGTGAGAGTTGCCAGGTATTGGCTGTAAAGCTGGAGTGAGAGGTTAGACCCCTGGGGAACCCCACAGGTGGAGAGGAAGATAGATGATAGGAAAGACCCCAGTTGGACTTGAGAGGGTCGATCAGAGAGAAAAGAGGTCACCCAGGCCAGAGCCTGATCAATGATACCCAGGTTATCACAGAGACGGTTGAGCAGGATGGTGTGGTTGACCGTGTTGAAGGCAGAAGAGAGATAAAGAAGGATGAGGACAGAGGGAATGTTAGAATCAAGGGTGGAGAGCAGATCTTCACGGATATTGAGGAGAGCAGTTTCCGTGCTTCTGGCCGCTCTGAAGCCAGACTGGTGGTCATGGAGACAACCAACAGAATCAACCAATATAGGTAACCCTCTGTGAGCCCTTAAGAGATGAGGAAGCAAACAACCTGGAAAAAGTTCAAGAAAAAATGCTTCTAGATGCAACATTTTTAAGGATCAAGACATAAGTAGGAGACATATGCCTGGAGCACTGTTCTATGAACGGTTTGTGTTAGATCATTAAAATGGCCAACTGCAAGGGAGCCAGATCTAGGTGAGGGAACTAGACAGAACAGTAAGGGAGAAAAGGGCTAAGGGTAGGAGACACAGTGTAGATAAGCTTTTGATGATGTTGGTGCTCACCAGAAGTAGAATGAAGTAGTAATCCATCTTCACTAACAGTCATGGCTGAGCATCATATACTTGCAATCAATGTGAATGGCCTGAGCAATTTCATCAAGAGAAAAAAAAGACACTACAGCTCCTCAAATCCAAAATGCCCATTGTGGCGTTCTTCCAAGAAACATACTTATCAGAAATTGAAACATAAAAACTTCAACGAGATTGGCTGGGCAAGGTATTTTCAACTAGACACAGAAAGAAATGGAAAAAAGCAGGGGGTCGCTATTCTCTTTTGCAGAACAATGATATATAAGCTCTTGAGAACATGGCGAGATGGATATGGAGGAATAACACAGATCAAATTAGACATATAAGTGCACACACTAAACCTCAGACCCCGTGGGCCCAAAAGCAGGATTTCTTTTGAGCATCTGAACAGGCTGTTGGTGGAAGCAGGGACCTCACTGCTAGTACTTGGAGGGGACTTGAACCTGGTGTGTGACCCTTTGCCAGACATATCTCAGGGAGGAACTATAAGACTCATTCAGGATGAAGGCCTCTTAAGTGATATCCTAACAGATCATAGTCTTTTGAAACTTGGAGGTTCCAAAATTGAGATGGTGAGAATTCATAAATCTGTCGTGCTTCGTGGCACATGCACAAGAAATAACTATTTATGAATGACAAAAAAAACGAGTGCAAGAACTTTACTATCGATACAAATTGGAGTACTCACCCAAACCATTGGTATCCAGATGGAACATGAATCCAATTCACTATAAACAGCCTATAGTAAAAAGATCATTCAATGAAAAATGGCAAGAATTCATAGAGATTAATGAAAGCGCATCCACTACCATACACATATTATGGGCCAGCCCAAAATAATACACCAGGCTAGAAATGATGCACACGTCATCAATGGAAAAGAACAAGAGAATAAGAAAACTTTAAGTATTTGAGATTACGTAAACAACCTCACCCAAGAACTTGCAGTCACCAAACGTCTCATTGCAGTCTGACTCGATTCCCACTTAATACAAGTTATATCCATACTTCATGAACCAGGCTAAGAAAAGCTCAGTAAAATCATGAAAGTGCCAAGGAAGGTACTTCCCGCAAAACAATGTTAAGAAAAACAGACACCCGCCCACATCTCTCTCCACCGTCCTCCCCCTCTAGAAACTCCCACATATAAGAACTATTTGTAATGCAAAACCAGACCTGAATCACAAAGAGGAGACATATAAGACTATAAGTGTCCTGGGACCTTGATCAAGCAGGCACGCATCCCCTGGTATGTTGGCATTGTTATAGTGTGTTACAGTTTGTAGATTAGTCATTCTAGATTCTCATCCACATTCCCCCTTTTCGTTTTGTTCTCCCCTTTATCTACGACAGGCCACGGTTTATGCAATGGAAAATTAAAAATCATGAGAGCGCTATAGAGATGAGTGGGCTGTTGGACAGTGAGCAAATGTAACACTGTTTGCACATCTGTCAACACGGAAATTATTACTTGATTGTTATGTACATGAATTGTTATGTACAAATAGTGCAGAACAGTGTGCTGTGTGCAGCTCTCAGCATTCCCAAAAGAGTTCACATTACTCAAGCCAGGAAAGCTGCTCACTGGCTTCCCGTTAAGGAACGGGTCAGATTCAAAATCCTAACCATCACGCACAAATGCATGAGTCACAGTGCACCAACCTATCTAACTGAAAGTATCAACAGAGTCAACTCTACTCGTCCCAAAAGAAGTCAACCTGACAGCCAACTGCAAGTCCCACTCTGAAAAAGAGCCAACGACGGAGATCTAGGCTTCCCGCACATAGCTCCCAAACTTTGGAATGCTCTCCATAGCGAGCTTAGAGCAGACCCATCCTTCCTCATCTTTCGCAAAACACTCAAAACTACTCTGTTCAACTAACCCTGCTCACACTTCTTGCAAAAACTGTAACTTTCCCCCTGTGTTCCCCGATTAACCACTAAGCCATGCATGTCTTCAACATCTACTGTATCCAATGTAAGCTAAACATGTAACTAATATCCACTGTAACCATTGTAACCAACATGTATATAATGTTCTGAAACCACAAGCGAAGCTGCCCTGTAACCACTAAGCTAATCTGCGGCATGTAACCACTATACTCTCCACCCTCTTTGTAACCATCAAGTCTGTACTCTCTAACAGAGGGATGATACCTAAGGGCTGCTGTGAGCTCTATAAATGCTAATAAATAAATACATACAATTGCAGCGGTGAACATTTCCAATAAAACCAATTTTAATAAATAAATAATTCCAAAGCAAAAATATGGGAGTGGTACTCAATTAATGCTGGTCCTTACACTTCCTTCTGTTTACTTGATGTTCTCGTTGGGCCAAGGTCATTACTACTGTGCTCCTGGCTTTCCAACCCACCAATAGTATCTGATGACTGTGTCTTTGTACCAAAGGAATGAGGTAATTACCGTATGCAGCCTCCTTGGCAAGACCTTACACACCCTTCACCTACTGTGACCAATGCTCTGCAATGCATGTAGTTATCCCCTGCAGCTGTATGGTAATCCTAGGTAAACCTTGTTTAGCCATATACCTAGGTCTTATTTCTTTGCAAATATTTCTACAAATTGGGCATTTGACCTTTCTCTTTTCACCAGGGTCTGGCCCATAGGGCCCAGCTAGCTCTCACTGTCTCTCTCGATGTTTCCCTTAATGATTATTCTAGTAACTGTAAGGGCTTCTAGACACCCGTTGTTGTGCTCTGGTCCCAATTGCTACCTTTATGATCCCTTAGATGAAGCCTGTTTCTCCATTTCAAATGTATCACATTTGAATTATTCACCATGGCTCAGCAGGCAGAGACCTCAAATAGATAAATTGGATTCTTAGAGTCAGGTGGACTAAAGATGGTAACCTGCCGGCTCTGGGTTGGCTCAGAGGTTTTCCTCCCTCTACTCTCAATTTTCTAAGTATTATGTGTTTGCAGTTCACTGCCCAAGAATGAGCTTGTTGCAGCCTCTTCACTGCTCTTGAATGTGGGTGTGAGAGCATCTGCTGTCTGCAGACTTTTTGCCAGGCACATTATCCTCAGAACATCCCATTTGGGATTGGAGTTCGCAGCCAGTTTGTCCTCCATCTTTCCATATTAGGATTCTACTCTACCATCTGGTGTGATTATTACATTCCTGGATCTTTTAACTATATGGAAAACAATCTGGGCAATTGATACATTATCAATGAGGCTTATTACGGTCCTTCCGACTCCTTGTCTTGGTTTCAACCTCTCTGTCCATCTGTGATTTGTCCAGCTAGAGATACTTCCACCCCATTTCAAAAAGGACCTTGACACTTGGCATCCCCTCAAGGAGGTCTATAGGGGTTCTCACAATTACCACATGCAGGATTTTCATCAACAAGTAGGTGGACCCTCTTTACTCCAGATGTTGGCAAGCCTCCATTAGGGTGGTCAAACAGGTGAACCAGTCAAACTATGTTCATATTGTCTATACCATCTATCACTGCATTCTCTTTCTCTGTGTGTCTCTCTTTCTTTCTCTTTCTCTTCTCTCTCTTACTCTTTCTCACTTCTTCTTTCCTGCTTTATGTGTCTCTTTCCTTCTCACTCTATGCCTCTGTCTCACTTCTAATTGAGAGTGAGATTCTTATTGTCTGGTGTGCATTTGTTAGAACCACCCAACCCACTTCTGACACCAGGGAAAAAAACAGATATCTTGAGGGGAGAGAGTGGGCTGCAATGTTTCATGGTTAAGAATAGATTGAAAGCAGTAAAAAATAAGGTGTACCCTGAGGTTGAGACTATCCTGGTATTTTGAGAGAAACATTACTAGTTTGTTGTGCCATGTAGGAATGTCACCATCTTCTGTACAGTGTAAAGCTGATGCAAGTAGGTTATGCTGTGACAGCCCTTGTAAAGGACCAGAGGAACAGGTAGTACGGTCTAAATTTCTGTTTCGTATTTTCTTTGGTTTGATAATGAATAACTTATGAGACTTGTAGAACAAATGTGTAGGTTCAGCAGCATTACCAACAAATCAGTGGCCAATATGCAAAATGTAATTTTGCATTGCTGCTTACTGACAAAATATATCATAAGTTTTAAATTTAAGTGTGAACCGTTGCAAGAATAACGGACATTTTCAAACACAAAAGGTTATTTGCTTTTATCATAAGATGTTATTGAAAAGGAAACAATGTAAATGTACTAACATTGTAAACTGGAGTTTTTGCAATTGTACAATGGCCAGTGTATATTGGAGTGATAACAAGAATGATGCACTTTTCTTACTGAGCAAAGCACATTGTTTGTTTGTTTATTTATTTATTGTGCGCACCGGACCATGAGGTAGCAGGGCGCATGTGACAAGATGGCTTACAGCTTGGTTACAGAAGTTACAGGTTTACAGAAGTTACAAGTTTACAGAACATGGTAGAACAAATTTCTTGGCTCCACAGGATGAGAGTTAGGCAATAGAGTACAAGTACAAGCAGTATGCTGACAACAAGTCAGAAGGCTGACATAACATGATAGCAAATCTATATCAGGTACAATACATGCGGTAGGTGCGTGGGGAGAATGAGGGTTACATAGCATTCTCAGTGAGCCATTTTATTGTGTTCTTTCTGAATTTGTTGACCGTTAGGTCAGATCTAAGTGCGTGAGGTAGGGAGATCCACAATTGAGCTGCCCTAACTGGACCCTCCAATAGTGGACAGTTTAAATCTGGGCACTAGAAGGCAGTTGGGGCTGGTTATTCTTCTTGGCCTAGTAGAATTTTTTCTAGTAAATTGTTCTGTTAGGTAGCTAGAGGCTTTGTTGTTTAAGCATTTGTGGATGAGGGCGGCAGATTTGAGGTTGATTTTTTATTGGGTAGAGAGCCATTTATGTTTCCATCTTATTTCAGAAATATGTGCTCTTCTGGGAATACTTCGGGCCGCTCTAAGTGCATTATTTTGGAGCACTTGTATTCTGTTGATGGTTTGTTTAGATGCCCCTATGTAGAGGGAATTACAATAATCTAATTTTGAAAGGATAAGGGCTCTGGATAAAATTAGGCAACTGTCATCTGATAGGAATTGTTTCCCGGCTCAAATTAATTTACATGTATAGGCTGTGGATGAGGCCAGTGAGTTTACCTGTTTGGTAAAGGATAAGGTTGAATCGAGATAGAAACCTAGTGTTTTTACTTCTCTGGCGACCTTGATGGTGTTCCCATCGATGATGAATGCTGAGTAATTAGGGTTGAGTTTAGAGATGCGAGCTGTGGTACCCAGGATGATGAGCTCTGTTTTGTCATAGTTCAAGCATAGGCCATGGTTGGCCATCCATGACTGAACGATGCTATAGACTCTATTCACCAAAGCCAGATCTTACACATAATCCCCGGTAAGTGGTAGGAGAATATGGGTACCGTCTGCGTAATTGGTACAGGTGATACCCAGTTTGTCAAGATTGTCAAAGAGTGGCTTGGTGAAGATATTGTAGAGTGTTGGCGAGACACAAGATCCCTGGGGCACTCCACAAGTGATAGGTATCGGGTCTGCTGCCGCTGAGGGGGAGAACACCCTCATGGTCCTGTCACTAAGGAATGACTGTATCCAGACTATAGCCTCCCCTGAAAAGTGGGCCGCAGAGTCCAAGTGATTACACAGGACTTTGTGGTCCACCAGGTCAAAGGCGGCTGAGAGGTCTAGTAGGAGGAGGAGTGCAAATTTACCCTCATCTCTGAGTGAGTCTATTTGGGCCTTTAAATCGATAAGGGCAGTCTCTGTGCCATGTTGAGGTCGGAAACCGGATTGACGGGCGCCAAGGAGATGGTTCACCTCAAGGAAGCTCTGAATTTGGGTGTATGCTACCTTATCTAGTATTTTTAATAAGAAAGGCACTGTGGTGATGGGCCTGTAGTTTGTGGGAGTGTTAGGGTCCAGTGATTGTTTTTTCAGAAGGGGGAGTACCCAGGATTCCTTTAGGTTACGCAGAATTGTGCCAGTAGTGAAGGAGGCATAGATGAGTTTGGTGATGAAGGGAGCTAGATCTCTAGCAGCGTCCTTGATCAGTTGTTCTGGGCATTGGTCGCCTTTGCAATTGGATGGTTTAAGTGCAAGAATAGATTTCTCTACCTCGAGCACTGAGACCTTAGAGAAGTTAAATTGGGTGAGTTATTTGGGTTTGGGTATAGGTGTTTTGTTCAGGGGAAATTGGGTTTGGGCTGATAGTGTTGCTTTCTTTAGAGCAATTTTAGTTTGGAGGTTGGCCACTTTGTTGGTTATTGCCAGCTGAATATCTGTGCACCAGGTTTTATCTTTAATAGAGTCATCCTGTACTGCAATAGGGGTTTCCATTTCTTTTAGAATAGAGAAGAGCTCCTTCATACTGGAATTGGCTTGGGTAATCCTGTTGTTATACGTTTCTTGTTTGGCTAGAATGATATCCTTTTTGTATTGCGTTGAGATATTTATTAGATTAGTTTTATTTTCTGCGGTAGGATGTAGGTTCCATACCGTTTCGAGTTTTCTTTTCTGTAGTCTTAGGTTTTTTAGGTGGGGTGTAAACCAGGAGTTGAGATGCTTTTTTGGTTTACTCTTCCTAAGTTTAAGCGGAGCAATGTTGTCGAGAGCATTGGTCATAGAATTATTGAATTCCTCCACTAGGAGGACTGGGTCAGTATGGTCTGGTAAGGCGTTGAGATTAGGTAGGATATGGGGCAAGATATTGTCCGCTGTGATATTTTTCTTGTTTCTGGTTAATGTGGGTACGGTGAGGGGGGGTGTTAGAGCAGTGGGTCTTTTAGTGTTGAGAGTAAAGGAGATTAAGTGGTGGACAATCCATATTTGGGGGGCGATGGATGTAATGGAGAGGTTACAGTTGTGACTGGCAATCCAGTCGAGAGTTCTCCCTTTGGTGTCGGTGGACATATTCACTTTCTGCGTGAAACCTAGTTCTGTCAGGATGTTGGCTACATAGGTGGCCTGGTGATCATTAATATCATTGTACCCTAGGTTAAAATCTCCTACCACTAGAGTTTGTGAGGAGTTTTTTAGCTTCTCAGAGATAGCAGTGGTAATATCTTCATTGAACGTGCTTATTGGGCCTGGGGGTCTGTAGAGGAGATGGATATTTAATGTTTGAGAGTTGGCAGTGGGTAGTTTAATGGAAAGAAATCCTAGAATAAACAAATACATTACAGGCGGCACAGTCCAGTGCACTCATGTTGCAGTACCCCTTTAAAAAAGTGGAAGGATAACATATCAACTTTGGAAGCATAAGAACGAACAGACAACTTTATAATGATCAAATATGTCTGTAATAAAAGGTTTGACTCACTAAGTACATTTTGCACACTTGATTTGGTGCCCATTTTGATGTTCACAACAATTGACCTAACGTTAAAGTGTTTGTAACCATGAACCATGTATAATCATTTGAGCAGCCTCAGTATTTGAATGTGAGGAAGGAATGGTGACAACATCTCACCATGCATGTGGAGAGCATCCCTGGGTTTTGGTAAATTCTGGGATATGTCCTAGGTATTTGAGAGCTTCACACAATTTGATATGAGGAGGTGCTCAGTGGGGAAGCCAGAGAGATATCAAATAAATGCACATTGCATACATGTAAGCACTTTCTACATGTAGTTATTCTGATCTCGATAAATTGACACAGGGATTCACAACAGAGTTAGTACACAAAAAGGTAGGGATGGCCAATGGAAAGCGTGAAGGTAAGTTGTAAGTTAGATCAGTACTACACTCCTTTAAACAAAACAATAAATATACAATCTGAAAAACATATCAAGCCTATATAGAGTACCAGAATTATGTAAAGATTTCCAATCACAATGATAATTACAGTATACAATGCATCCCAATACGGAAGGAGTTCCTGTTGCCTTTGGTTGTTTTCAGAGATTGCACAATTCTGTTAGAAAGATGTGCTTTAGCCCATCCTAGAGAAGGAAAAAATGACAAGAAATACTTTAAAATTGCTATATCCTTGATTCTTACAGACAATATATATGCTCAAACTCCAAATGTTATGTTTCATATCTGACAATGTAACACTATACAAAGGTGTGGGGAGTTATCTTGGTCAATGGTCACACATCCATGCCAATCTCTATAAGAGATCACAATCTGACATGCCAGTCAGTCAGTCAGTCAGTCAGTCATTCATCAGTCAATATGTGTATTTGGAATGCACACATTCCATAAAGCAAGCAAATATACTTCAGCATTATCATGTGACGAAGTAATCTCAATACAGATTGAACACCATTTCAACAAGCATATGACCAATTGCACCTACAATCGTCTAATGAAAATCAGTAATCCATTACATTTCTACTGAATTCGCCAATCCTGGTGCAAACAATGTAGTGTGTCCTAGGCTATAACCTGGGTTTCTGCCTTTAATACAACGTGTGGGAAGCAGCGTTTATAATGATTTCCTATGGAAACCTTTGGTTTTACACCAGCATGAAAATGTCATGCGTTTGTAAAATCAATTTGTTTTTAAAGGCAGGGGGCAAATGGAAGGTGGAAAAGTAAGTCTTGTTCCCCCAGCCCTCCACCTTCAAAAACAACAAAAACCTCTCATAGCATCATCTCATAGCATCATCGGAGGTGTTAAGACAGGCATAATGGTGCCCTGGCTGTAAGGCATGCGCTCTGCAGTGTGGCTGGAAATACATGGATATCACTCAGATGCAGAGCTCTGGTGTTATACTGACCTGGAATCTATCAAGTTTGGAAGATACCAACTTCTTTCCCTCCGGTCCAAATGTGTTTACTATAGAATTCAATCGAAATATAGGTACACAATTGTTACAATGTGACAACAGTCAGAATTCAATTTCAAATTGAAATCTGATATAGAGTCAGTAGCACATTTCATGTATCTATGATTTTCTGCACAATGAATTTGAACACAAATGTGTCAGACCAAGTGAACATTCTGCAGCCTTGGGCTTCACTAAAGAATGGTGAGATGAAAGATCAGTTCTGACTTTGCATGGCAAAAAACACACTTTTCCATGATTCAGGGTTTGTGTCATCAGTGCAAAGTCACTTTTCAGCAGTGTAAAGTCACTTTGAACCATGCAGAAATGTCTATGAAGAAGGCCCATAATGTAATATTATACTATTAAACTGTATACCCATGTAGTAACAGCTGACCTATATGCCACACCCGCGAGTATTGGACTTCAGCTGTTGCTGATTGCTTGCCACTTATAGTGAAGCAACAAGAGATGTCAGCGAGAGCATTTCTATAGAGCAATCTATGTACACCTAGGCCAATGTAATAAGCTGCGTTTTAAAAAGAGCATTATCTCCCCAGGCTTTAAAAGATGGTTAATGAAAAAGAGTGGACAGAAAAAAGCAGGGATTGCACACCTTCTCAAGTGCTGCCACTGCCTGGACATACCCTGTACTTACTAAGATAACAGCGGCTCTATATCCCTGCCCGGTTGCCATGGTGTTCTCTGTTTTGCTCTTCTAGCTATGCACTCTTGCACACCAGTCTCAAAGCAACCCACTCCCAACTGTGCTACATTATAACAAAACATCCCACTTTTAGGAATACTATTTTATCTATTTTATATCTTCAGAAGGTGCTTTATAATACATATCTTCTGAAAAGTTGCAAATTCGCTTCAAAGCCATTCAATGGTCTAAATACTACTTTGAGGTCCGGCTTTAACGCTGCTTCTCAAAATGCCTTTATAACATCAGGCTTTCCATCACCGCTGCAGTTGGTCTTGCAGGCACTGCCAAAAGGCAACATTCCTTCATTAAACTGCATTACGAGTGTCTTTGATCTTGTTTCTGCAAGGAAATTGGTTGGCAGCACATTGTGCGTCTATAAGAGATCCGATTTTAGAAATTAAGCCGCATTCAATAAATGCTATTTCAAAGGCCTCGGATTCCATTGGAAACGTTTGCAGTGTTGTATGTCCCTGTCATGTTGTTTCATACTTGTGCCTTTCTCCGATATATCTTTGCAATGCTGGGCTACCATTTCACTGTTGGTCCCACTAGGCTCTGCATATCTGAACAATGGCATGCCCCTGATCAGAGGCCACCATTTATGTATGCATGTATGTATGCATGTATGTATGTAGGTGCTGAGTGTTGTAGCATGAACTCAGCTGTGAAGCAACCACGCACTGCACAACAAGGGGATGCATAATAAAGTATAATGCTATAGAAACAATTGGAATGATAATTTTTTAAATGTACACTTGGTAGCACGTTTCGAGTGGGGACCCAGTCTTCATTCATTTATTATCCAACACTACAGCATAGTGGTTATTTTTTGGGCCTCATCAAAAGTCTGGCGGTACCCCTTAAATGCGGCGGTAGCGCTATTACCGACGCATATAAGGGTCCGCCAGATCATGGCCTTGGCGGATTTCTCCCCAGCTCTGAGGTGGAGGGAAATCCGCCGAAATTTTGCGCTCTTATCGCTGGCGGGAAATCCGCCGGCGGTATGAGCGCAAAATTTCCCCATTGAGCCCAATGGGGAATGGGAAATTCCCGAATGGGCTCAATGGGGAATGGGCAATACCCGTTCCGCCGAACCCATGATCAGGCGCTATTAGCGCTGGGAGGTTCGGCGGTAGGGCTATTAGCGCCGGCGCTAATAGCGCCGGCGTTACCACCCAACTCGTGATGAGGCCCTTTGTGTGGACTACTGCAAGCCTGTCTAAGAATGAAGAGGCAGCTCCCTACAGTAATTACACAATAACAGGCGGTTCCCCTCCTTTGGTCCCCGGTCGTGGAACTTCGTCGGGTTAACTCACTGACTGTCTTTAAGAGCAGTTAAAAACGTATCTTTTTATGTAAAAATCTTCCTATACCTCGGTAAGCAAATGAGATAGACATGTGCAGTTCATTTGAATTGGTATTATTTTTTTGCATCAGCACCTAGATGCAGCCTATGCTTGGACCCTTCGGTGTATGCGTGTTACAAATATATGAATACAATAAAATCAAAACAAAATTCAGATATTTATAAAAAGGGATGAATGTATTAAACATGTCTTTCAGTGACAAAGCATTACGTTGATGGGCAATTGAAAGGATGAGTCACTCGCAGTTACTGCATGGAGACCATACGGTTATTTTGAAAGGAGACATGGCGGACAATGTTCTAGTTCACTGCAGCTGCACCTATACAGTGGCCATTTTAGATAGACTCAATATCAGAATCTACTTCAGTTCACCTACATTGGTGATCATAATTTCAGATGCATCACATCTGTGATGACATCTTTGATGTCCTGTGTGTTAGTCTTAGCAGTGCATGGTGATGGTGTGAGTTATGGTTGCTTAGCTTATCATAATTGGCACATTTCTGTGCTTTTCTTTTTTTACTTGTAACCATAATGTCTCTTTAACAACTTTTTTTTTCATTGAATTTCATAGTTTTTTAATAGTGCAATTTAACTATAATGTCCCTTTAACAACGTATTTTCGGTGAATTTCATAGGTTTTTACCTGTGCACCCTTAATTTCCAACATCTTGCTAATATCATACTACCCCAATATAGCAACATTTGTGTCCAATTTATAAAGTTTCACCTTAAAACCCTGCCATTCTTCTAGCATTACTTTTAACACTTCTGTACACTTTTTGCAACTTTTTCTGTATTTGCCGATGTCCGCAAATGTCCTCAAATCATCGTGGATTTGCCCAGTTGCACACCTGCACTGCATCCCGGCAACCCTTGCACTTTGGTCTGTATCTGTAACCCTACAGTCCCGCTACCTGCACTTTTGAACAACTGTTGTCTGCACTTACCCTTGCACTTGTCACCTGCTGGCTGCATTTCTTGTTATTTTTTTGAGCCCATGTACAGCACTGTCCACTCCCCTTTCCTCTGAGACTTTTCCTCTCAACCCTCCGCTGTACTTGCGCAATCTCAATGTCAGTTGGCCTAATAAGAAAATTGTCTCTGTCCTTCCTCTGTTCCCCCTCCCTTGCCTTGCCACACCTTGAAACACTTGTGTATAGGCACTTCTATAAATGCCATATCATGCCATATCATATCATATCATATCATACGCAGTGCATGAAAGATGACATGGAAACTGAATCAGACTTAATTACATCTCAGTGGCCTTGGTCCATCACAAGTCACTGTTGATTGCATTCCCACCACATTCACAAATGTCTGGTCCAACCCTGTTATCACTGCAGTGAGCCTCATCACCAGCAGCTCTGTCAAAGTAAGCCATTGTTTCCTCTACTCAATCCTAAAAACAAGAGCACAATAATGAGGCATGCTCTAAAATGACTGCCAAATTGCTTATCTACTTTACATTTGTAAAATTCTGCAAAATGTAGTAGTCATTCAATTATAGTAGTTCATTGAGGACTACCACACAGTCAGAAAATCTTGACAGATAATGAACTCTTCCCCATATTAAATTCTTTCCGGCCTAATGTTCTTACCGGGCAGATTAATCTGTACAAGCTATAATCACCCACTTTAGCCTGAATACTGCTTTTTACAGAGTCCATAAATGTCCAGTGGCTGGCCCACAACCTAAGAGACACCCTAGAATAGTTCAAATCACATCAAGCCAAGTTTAGTTCTGGCAAAACTCTTAAAAACCTCACAACAAAATATGCATTCACAGATATCATGTAAATAGCTGCATAATTAAAGTGTACAGTAACATATTAGTACCCGGCAAGGGTTGTGTGGTGACCTCTCAGCCAATGTGGAGGTGCAGAACGCAGGCGTTACCAGACAGTTATCACGCCACCCTGAGCCTCCTCAGGGCTGGCGCCCGCCATCTCCCCTGGCTGGGGAATGAGATAAGTCTTCTCTAACCCCCCCCCTCTCCTCATTTCCCTTCCCTCCTCCCACCCCAAACTTACCTGCTTATCAGGGGCAAATGCACTGGAAACACTTCTGTCTCCAGCACGTCTGCTCCCGATATGCGACAGGCCGCCATGGAAAGGAAGAAGGGGCTACCCATAGACTGCCCATAGTCCCTTCTCTCCTTTCCATGGTGGCCATGTTTTTGTTCAGTTTTTTCCCTGATTTTGAATGGCCATGGAAAGGGAGAAGGGATTACTTGTAGTCCCTTCTCCAAAAGGGAGAAGGGACTACGTGTAACCATTCTCCTGTTCCATGTTGGTCATTTTTTGTTACTTTTTTTGATTGTTTTCAATGGCCACCATGGAAAGGGGAAACAGTCTTTGTTTTCTCTTCCCTGGCCACTATTTATTTAACTTTTTCTTTTTTTTTTTTTGTTCCGATACACTGGAGCATTTCGGAACTGAAAAAAACAAATGCTTTTAGTATCCTGGTGTTATGGGCTGGGATACTAATAGCAATAAGCCCCTCGCAGGGGGTGGGGGCATTACCACTTCAGGTAATGCCATGGGGCCTTCGTTAAGTGGTAATGCCCCCCTAATCAGGGCTTATTGCTTAAATAATTCAGTGAAAAATAAAAGTGCATGTTTGATAACCTACTTCTCATTCTCATAAAAGCAACATAAATCCCACAGTAATTTGCTCACTAAAAAGTGAAGTTAGCAAATGGTAAAATACCTAAAAGAAACTTCAAGAAAAGACATTTGGGATGAAAAAATTAATTAGTGACCAAAAAGACTAAAGTCCACGTGTATGTTTTCTCTAGAAATGAATACATCAGGCAAACCATATGACAATATTGAATAGAATGCCCAAACTCAAGCTCCTGGTCATTTGTCAGATAAATGTAAACCAACGTAAATCCCTACAGCCAACTCTGGATAGTACCGCTTACCAGGCTCGCTGATAGACCTACAGTAATGAGTTACTGCAGAAAACAAGTCCATACAAATGTGTTGAGTTTTACTAGTTTTATTTCATGAGCCACTGCTTTTAGCCCTAGCTCTAACTGCAATGCCTCGTTGTGGGGACTACAAGGAAGAGCTAGAAGGGATGTCAATGTCACATTCGTAGGTCTTACATTCACAACCACTTTCCCATTTCTCCACAATTCAACACTTTTGATAATGGGTAATGGCGCTCCCGCCATAACACAGAGATAAGTTCTAGATGACCCTGTTCTGTCTAGCCTGCGCAATAGTGATTTTCTCTAATTGACTTCTCCTGGTACCTTTAGCATTGCATCTCATCCCTACCATTTCGATATCCAACACTCTTGATCTTCAATCTGATTGCTTTCCAATGTTTATAGGCTAAGCTAAGGTTACATTGATTTCCAAACACATATCAGTACAGCGGTCATTTCACAGATATGTCATCCCGTGGGGATCTTACTTATTTGCACAGGTTGTTCTCTGAATCAGAGTGTGCTAGATTGGTTTCTGCTCAGTTTTAGGGGAAATCAACAAGTTTATTTTCCTGTAGGTCCCCAGCAATCTCATTGATAAATACTGAAAACAACAAAGGTGATAAGACACACCCCTTCCTTATGTCTCTACAAGGTGTCAAGGATGATGTGCACCCACTCCCTCAACGCCCAGAGAGGGACATGCGGACATGTAAAGTTCTCTGTTTAAAGATCATGAATGCGAACCAATTAGTTATTAAGCGACCTCTCTGTCTTGGTGAACTTGATCATAATCTACACCTCGGCAACACATCAAAGGACCGGTTGTAAGTCAACAGAAGACAAGTAGATGAGCTTTATTCACATAGACGGATATAATACATGGAGGTGAAAGGCCTGATCGACTTCACTTACACCAGCCCTAAATCCAGTATGAATATCTCACAAAGCATCATTCCCAACAGCCCACGTCCCATTAAGTAACCCTCCCATTAACCTTAGCTGTAGCGTCATTAAATATGTAGGGTGACAATTGGACACTACATCACAGTTCCCTTCTCTGAATACCATCAGCTCCCCCCTTCCCTGATGGAAAAAAAAACATTGTAGTAATAGTATTAAACATTTTACAGAGAAAGGAAGCACAGAGGTTAGGGTCAGACCGAGGTAAATAGAATGTTATGTTTTCTAGCACGGGTGCATCGTCAGACTGCTGTGCATCATGGGATCATTTTACCTCCATTTTGAATATTTCCAGGGGGTATAGTGGAAATGCAATCATCTAATATGTAATGGTGCTGTCTCAGGGTCCCTTATATAGGGCCTATCATACAGATTCTCTCCTCATCATTCTCTCTGTCACCAGCAAAGTACCCCCTTGCCACTGCTCCATTTCATAATATTTGATCTCCTTCCTTAACTTACTCATTGATCTAGGCCCCCTCCACCCTCTTATGCCCTAGCGCCAGATCTGCAGCCCACAAGACCAGCGGTCTGCTTTCTCCAAAGAACACTCTATTCTAAGCATGACATGTTATGAGGGGCCTACACAGTAATGCTCTTCCACCTGGGTTCTACATCCAAGCCCAATGATCCTCCCACACACTCCATTCCCCCACCGCTTAATTCCACTGCGCCTTTCCTCCCAAAGTAAAACAGTGTTTGTTTGCTCAGCGCTTTGGCGCAAGGCACTATGAAGGCCCAATACAATACAAAAATACAAATACTTTCTGCCTGAGTCAGTCAGTCAATGGGTTTTATTTTAGCATAATGCACTGAAGGGCAACAACATACAGAAAGCCCCAAAAAAGTGAAACAACACGCAAAATGACAACGGTGGATGCAATCCTTAACATGGAGAAAGTCATCTCCAATAACTCCATAAGTATAGCTATAAGGAAAGGCTTGTCTATGGTTCAGCAAAAAGGCACACTGCATTCCCCAAATCAGCATGGGTCGAATCTAAAGAGCAGGGAGAAGAGAACAGGAAATAGGGTACACGACACGATTCATCCAGGGGGCACGTGATATTCTGGCAGTCAAAAATGGGGCCAGTCTACTGTTCAAAGTGCAAAGACCACAGTACACAACCCATTCCAGTAGCAGTCTCAATCTAAAGGCCCTGAGTAAGAACTGCTACATTGCCCATGAAACTCTGACATCAACATACAGTTACTGCTGAGTCTGTGTACAAAGTGGCATACTCATTTGGGCCTCATTCCGAGTATGGAGGTAGTCATGGCGCTATTTGCGCCAAGACTACCTCCCATACCGGTACCGTGTCCGGTTTGGTGAGATGGGGACTTACCGGTCCAGTCCAACCTAGGCGGGACTGGTAAGTCCCCATTCACCAAACCATTCCCCATTCCCATTTGAGCCCCCATAGGGCTCAATGGGAAGGGGGAAGTAGCTAATAACGGTGCCGCAATTTGCGGTACCGTTATTTGCTCTGATTTCCAGGCGTTGAGGAAGGGACTCGCTAAGGGAACTCGTAGTAGGGCGCAAAGGGATTACCGGCCCCGATATCCTTAATGGTGCCCTGTATCCCTTTGCGCCCACCTCGGAATGAGGCCCTGTCTGAAACAATCCTAAACTAGCAACCGCAGCATTACACTAAATGCAATGACAGGGCAGGGTAGCTTTGAGCCTTTGCATTGAATGATATTACAAGGCACTCCCCTCTCAACCTTGGGGCTCCAGACAAAAAGGCCAGGCCCCTCCAACATTGGGAATGAGCTGCAGATAAACAAGGGCATGTGACATTTCTTTTCTTTCGAGCGGTTTTGCAGACATACATCACCAAACACAAAGGGTTGAGTGCTGTCTGCCTACGTAGAATCCCGGAAAACATGTTTCTTCTTACGTCAGGATATACATTAGTTCATTCTTAAACATATGTTCATTTGGTAACTTTTTTCATCCGTGAAAAGGAAAAGATCACCTTTTGGAAGTATTATAACGGCTATGTTAAGTTCTTGAAGGATCTCGCAGCAGATCTGCACATGATAATGTGATGATGCTCTTAGTGTTTATTTTTTACCCAGGCTCTACTCTGTCTGTGGGATTTGAACTTGAATCTGTTACCTTCTGCAGTTGCTAGGCAACAGATAATAGCTAGAGGCCGCAAGCATTTGGACTACCCCGGCTGTTGCTGGCCCGCCTCAGTGTTCCACTTTTCATGCCAAAGGCAGCAGCAGGGGGTGAAGGTTAACAGGCTTCATAAAAAGCACAGATATTCGCAGCAGCGGGATTTAAGTGGGGGCTGACTTTGACATTATACGCAAATGCAAAAACGCGCAACTCATCAATAAATTCAAACCCTTTGTGTTATTCAGGCTCACCACTAAGTATACAAATGAGGTCTCATCAAGCTTACTCTTGGCTTGTTTATGTAGAATCATTCTTTGTTTGTTTGTAAACAGCGCCATAAATGCAGGCAGTCATTACAAAAAAAGTACATATGGGCCAATGAACAGCTTTGTTTCACTTTCCTAGAGATAAGGAATATGACCATAAAATGCACCAACTAATCAAGGAGCTTTCAAGGTTAAAGGTCCTGTACAGCTCCTTAATGCCTGCCATATAAAATCAGTGGTAAAAGTGTACCAAAAAAAGTAGTGGACCTGTGGTCTCGGGAGGGGAGAGGGTAGGTGGAAGCATGGTGCAACATGTGACAAGTGTTGCGGCCGGTGATTCCAATAGTCTAAGTGACTAGTAACTAAGGCTCCTATTCCAACTTTACTAGTGCATAGGGACATGAATGGACACATCCTCTATATGGAATGGTGAATATGGTTGTAAAAAGTAGAGGAATGGTAAACAGAAATAAATCAAAGTAGTGGAACACCGCTCCCAACCGTTCCCACTCACATCGATCACTGTATAAAATGCAGTTGAGCCGTCCCGGAAATCCTAAAAAGGGTGCTAATATTTCAGACTCATCCCGCTCCTCTAAGTGCAATATGAGCCATGCATTAATTATTTCAAGGTGAACCTGTGCCCAATAGTATTACGTCTGTTCATAGAATGCGGTCACTCTAGGCAACCTACCCTAGATGCCTTTGTGTTTAAGCAAGCCATAGCACTTTCTGCTAGAAACCTCTAGCCCACAAAGTCCTTGCTGCATGGACCATGGCCATCATACCGCACCCTTCTTTTCACAGGCTAACCCTATCCCTTCATTCACTTCTGCTACTTGCCTCCTGAGTGTGCTGCATTCATCTGCTGTCTTTTCTTTCTCTTTTTGGCGCGGAACCCCCTGACGCCCTTCCTTCCTTTTTGTTTTGGTTAACATGTACCGATAGACTAGCAAGCGAAAAGACGATGGCAGTTAGATGACCCTGCAGCTGCTATACTGTGGATCAATGTAAGATGACCATTCTTCTACACATGAGTCCAACATAATGAGGGTTTGATCTTTTTCTCACCCTCACGATAGGGCACGCCTAGCTCCTGCTGCGTAGTATGCAATGGTGACCCAGGAAAACCCCCTAGTACTGCAAAAATGAAAGGATTCTCTGGAGACCGAAGATGAGCGGGATTGGAAAAACCCATTATCACAATCCAATACGATGCCATGGGCACAGACTTGGCCTCTTAGACCTAAACAGGGATTGTAGTGATCTACTGCCATGTGTTTAGGGCAGGGTTCTGCAACCTTTGGCTTTCCAGGTGTTTTAGACTACAACTCCTATCAGCCAAATCCAGCAAAGTCAATGCTGAGGGATCATGGGAATTGTGGTCTAAAACATCTGGAGAGCCACAGGTCGCAGACCCCTGGTTTATCATATGACATGATTAGTTATTTATAATGCGCTTAATACCCAGAGGTTTCTAAGCGCGGACCCGGGGATCGAACCTGTGTTGCTCCATGTTGTCCTGCTTCCAAGGCAAGCACATTGCCCCTGAACTATCCTCCCGAGTTTAGGGGTTACTGCAGATACCAAATTTCTGTGGATCATCATACACTGCAGTAAATTGATTTAATGACGTATTCATATTGGTGCTACTGAACATGTGATTTATATGCTGCTTATTAAGAACTGAACTCAATACCCTTTTACTCATGAGTCTGGTGCGCTTAACAAATGAATAAACAAACAAACAAACAAACAAACAAACCCTAGGTGTAACATTAAATCATGATGATGTTGTTGAGTTTAATATACCATGATGATGGCATCATTGAGTGAAATTGATCATCTGCGTAAAATTTCTGAGGAAATCTCACCCATCTGATGTAGTCCCCCGGGGTAAGCGACAAAGGCAATAATACAGCCACTTTTTTTCTCAACTCTGGGTATCCTTGACACCTGAACTTTCCAAAGCCCTACTTGACTGGAGTTCACTGACCCCACAGTAACATATCAGCCCGATTATTGTGTTTGGTCTAGCTTATCTGCATAAGTATATCCCGAGTTTCAATGCAGTATGCAGATGGCCATTGGCACTCTTGGGTCATTTTGGTGTATGTCATTATCACTATCATTCTATCTGGAGATGTGATACAGTCAGGAATACAACCCATCTCTGGAACTTATATACCTTACAATATTAACAGTGATATCCAGCAATAGTCTGATTACTGCACCATCACAGTGGAACCAGGAGGCTTCATGCAAAGCGTCACCCTGCCACCACAAGTCCCTAGAAGGAAATTGTCATCACCTGCACTGAAATGGAAATGCAAGTAATACATATGTTTTTTTTTTAATTTTCATTATAGCACTGATGTGTTTGCACATGTCACATCAAATTGTGATGCCACTAGGAGATGCCAAATAATTGCATTCATAAATACCCAACTGTAATGGCTTTGTGCCAAGGCACAACATTTCCCTTTGCAAGGTCGCCTGTGATGTCCTTGCCACAGCAAGTCAGGATTTGCTTCCTTTAAGGACTCACCTGTAATGCTTTGAACCAGCATGCCAACATGTGTCCCTCTAAGCATCCACTTACGATGGTGTTAACCCAACATCCCAGGGGTAGTTCCTGTAAGGACACATCAGAGATGGCATGGCCCCAGCACGCCAACCACTGCCCATGATGGCTTTGCCCCAACATGCACACATAGTCAATCTATTGCATTAAGCGTACACATAGTGGGCGTCCTACCACTGTGGCTTACTCTAATCGTGTTCAAAAGCTAACACCCACACTTTGTCAGCATTATAACGATATGCACTGGGTAAATGGCTTAATTTAAGTATGCTTTCCCAAATCACAACGTGCTGTGAGATGGTGACGTCACCATCTCAACATTTGCTGTAGATTTCCACCTTGAGAAAAGGGTGAACGTTAGGTTGTGCATAGTATTACATTAATCATGGACATTGTAAATAGACTTCAGTTCACAGTAATGAAAGGCAGTCTGTTTACCACACTTTATTGAGCTAACACTAACTCTGCCACATTCACAAATGGTATCCGTCCGCCCATAGGATAAACGGCAGCCGTGACGTTCCCATTGAACCCAATGGCAGCACGTTTTCCACTTCTTTGGTAAGAAAAGACAGTGGATAACAAAATACGTATCAACATCTTCGCTGTTAGCACCTAATAACAAGTCTTTTTATTTTCCTTTTGAATTCAGTATTATAAAACATACAATTCGAGCTGTATGTTGTTTCAGTCCCTATACCAAGCACATTGTTTCAGTAACAATTCTACATTTCATCATTTTGGCAATACCACAAGACACATCAACATTGATGGGATTTGAATCTTAATTTCTCTGCCTTTGTTTAAGAAAATAGAAAGAGGGGCACCTTAAACAGCTAAGCCATCCTCACAAATGGCTGTGCGAAAAAGATCCACACAGACGATTTATGGTTATATATGTATTCATATATGTGTGTGTATTTAGTTTTATAACAGTGATGCCAATGTGCAATTTGTGAGGGTGTACAATTGGGCATATACCAGGTATAAGAGAACACAGAAATATAGTGTAGTTATGGTTAAGTTGCTGTTTCCATAGGAAGAGCACTTTTTGGGCGGCTTATAACTTTGCTCTCCCTGGACGAATCCTCACCAAACTTTGCAAAAAAAGTATCTGGCCCACTCTGAATTTTTTTGCATTCGTGATGTCATCTTTCTTGTTCTGGGTGTTAGTGTTAGCAGTGCACAGTGGTGTGGGCAGATATGGTTGCTTTCTTTACCATAATGGGGGAATGTGCAGTGATTTTTGGTTTCACTGTGAAGAATAACATCCCTTTAACAAAGTTTTTTTACTGAATGTACATATATATATATGGAAGGCAACGAAAACAAATAGGCTAAACATGTGAAGTCATCAGTGATGTCATCAGTGACATTTCAGAGGACAGCTTTCATGTTCTGGGTGTTAGTGTTAGCAGTGCACAGTGGCAATGGCAAGTAAGGGGGCTCAGCCTGCGATAACTGGCAAATTTCAGGGTTTTCTTGTTTTTAATTTGAACCACAATGGGGTGGGCGAACATTTTTCATTAGTGAAGTGCACAGGTTTTTCGTAGGACAACTTAACCATAACGTCCCCTCAAAAAGTTCTTAAGTTATTTTTGTATATATTTATAAATATATATATATATATATATATATATATATATATATATATATATAAAGAAAACAGATGACTTACAAAGGTAGCATTAACCTAAGGGGAAAGGGCATCAAATTAAAGAAGAGTACTTTTTAAAACTACAAAATTGTATTATTAAGCCTCACTGCAGGCAGTGGTGAGGTCAGGTAGGGAGGATGGTGGAGAGGGTAGTTGGAGTGCCTTCTTTAGCAGGTAAGTGAGGTTTAAGCCAATCTTTGAAGAGACCCATAGTTGGACTGGCTTTGGTTGTTAAATGCAGTGGTTTCCATTTGAGCGGGGCAAGTAGGGAGAAAGAGCAAAAGGGAGAGGAGCCACAAGGAGGGAATGGGATTGTAAGATTGAGCGCAGAGGAGAATCAGAGGGAAAAAGATGGTGAGTGACTGAGATATATTCAGACAAGTACTGATCAGAAAGACCATTGGTATTTGTGTAGACTAGGAGAAGGAACTTGAAAAGACATCGGTTTTGTATGGAGAGCTGACCAGCATGTTGTTGTTATGTATAAAAAGGGGAGGATCTGGGTAGATTGTAGGGAGTGTAGCTAGCACTTTTGAATACTTTGTTTAGAGAGAGGAATGAGTGGAAAGGAAGCCCGAGTATTGGGCTTGAGCAGTAGTCAAGTTTTCTGAGCACAAGGGTGGAGATTAGTGTTTCTGTAGACTGGTTAATAAGGAAAGGACACATTTCCGAATGTTGAGGAAGTTAATATGAGCAGCAAAGGCAGTGATCATGACAAATGTGTTCAGTCATAGATAGCTATAAAAGAGGAGCCCATGATTGCAAGTTTTGGGTGAGGGATGTAGGAGATTTATGGGGTTACATCAAGTATTTTGTGGTATTTTGTGGAATTTTGCTATTGTGATATTTTTATTGTGGTGAGACTAATTTCAGAATACTGCCTAATAATTATTTTACCAAGGGCACTAACAATAAACAAATACTGGACACAATACACTCTGAATAAATGGCTCATAATCTCATGTCATGTCCTATTTACATCATGACACGTATGCCCTTTTGGCTGTGTTTCAACAAATGTAAAGCATTCAAATGAAATACAAAACATTCAGTCAGCCTCACTAAGTAAAACAATGTATTGCTGCTAACTTTGCTTTGAGATATTTCGTACTGCACATTTTATCTCTCTATGCATGTCACATCAATGAGACTGAATGCAGAAGAAAAACACTGAAACTAAATTACCTTTTAAAACTTGTTCTTTATCATAGACTAGAATTATGCCAGTTACACAGAATGACATGTGCACCCATGTTGTGATTCGCATGGACAAGCAAGTGCCAAAGGGCCACCTAAACTGCAGTAGCAGCATAAAGGTTCACCACGTAGAAAAAACCTGAAATCTGGAGATGTGAATTGACAGAGGTGAATGAGCTGTCTCCAGATACCGCAAATATGCCTGCACGTGGTCACATATGGCCAGACATCCAAACAAATGAGTACACATCCTCAATGAGAAACCAAAATTATTATTTTAAAAACTCCTCTCATGTCCGATTGTCTCCCTGCATCACCACAAGTAGACACCCAATCCCGAACATACTCAACCAACACTGATAAACCAAAAGCAAACATGCGATGCTCCTGCACCATAAATGGCATGAGAAACTATAACTTGCAACCCCCACCCTTCTGATGGTCCATTCCCTACTTATAAAACAAATATCCACAAGGCCAGATGGGCAAATCACTCAAAGTAATGCCACCACACCTACCTACCTCAAACAACCCCCAACATGACTCACCACCCATGAAAAATCAAAGCACGGAAGTAAACAAGCAACATATTTGTATGATAAATGTGAAAAACGTGCAAATCCAAACATGTCATCTCCCTACATCTATCATTGTGCACATATGTGCATTGGCCATGAAGGCATCATGCTAAACATCACACTCACCTGATGCATGCACACATGTCCTCCAGCAAATAGTCCAGTACCACTGTGAGCCACAGAGTGTGCCCTAAACCCACTTGACAGCCATAGGGCATGTTAAGTTGGAGATCATATTCAAACAAAAGGGGCACATGGACAAAGAGCCAAATAAAAGCATTCTTACACCAGCATGCCAAGATGTGCTTCACATGGCATTAAGAGACAGCAAACGATTGTGTTGAATATTAAAATAACTATCTATGAATGCAAGACTATGTACAAAAATGTAAACAAAATAATCCTCATGGAAAAAGAAAAAAAATAACAAAACAAAACCTACAACTACTGAACTATGTACATAAGTCAGCAGGCTAGTCCATACTAATCTCCGACAATACCTCAGCCAAGGCTGATTCTTCTTTGACATCTGCCTCTTGCAGGTGGGCCTCTGTTGTTTACTGGAAGCTTGCACGGTCTCTCTCAACCTTGACCTGATGTCCTCCACTGCCCGGAAGACTCCTCCAGGATGGCAGCCTGCGCCAACTTCCCTGCAGCCTCGGCCCTGGCACAGCAATTGCTGCCTCAAGTGCCTGTTGCCTCTCATCATCCTGTTACCTCACAAAACCCATCTGTGATGTCATCAGGGCATGCAGGTGCCTCCAGCCTCAATTGCCCCACGTGTGCACCTTGTTGCCACCTCCTGATAGCAATGCCATCAAGTGTTTGCCTCCTCGCCAAGAACATCTCTTGCTGCCTGGCAGAGTGTCTGCGGCACAGAAACTCCCTCCGACCGGATGACAGTATGTGTCAGGGAAGTAGAGCCCCTGCCCTGCCATCAATTGCCTGGGGTTCCTCCACAGCCTGTTCCCTGTAGGTTACTCTGCAGGCTCAGTGACCACGTAATCTGCCACGGTACTGACTTACACCCCCACAAGGGACACAGGCACATCCAGACTCAAAAATCGAGGGACAGGGGAGGATAGCTCAGGAGCAACATGCTCACCTTGGAAGCAAAATGACACAGAGCAACACAGGTTCGATCCCCGGGTCCACGCTTAGAAACCTATGGGTATTAAACATGTTATAAATAACCTATCATATCTTATCATATCATGTCATATCATATCATGGTGGTAGCTGGCATGGAGGCATCAATTGAGGTTAACTGGGACACAGATGAGGAGGAGAAGGGACTCATTGCAGTGGCATATCCCTAGAGGCCGAAAGCAAGCAGTACAATTGCAATTGCCAGTTGGGACAAGCAGAGGCCCATCTGACCGTCATGATCTACAAGCATCTCATGAGTTGCATGCATAGCATCACAGATAGATGCCTGACACTTCAAGACAACCACCATCAGTTGCAGCACTGAATCCTGGATGGCATCATCAGATGTAGGCTCTGTCTGGGTGGAGGTATCAGTGAAGTTAGGTAGTGGTGGAGCAGATGGTGCTGGGATAGGAGAATGTGCTGACCTTTCTAGGGTGGATTGGTCAGCCTCCTGTTTCAGGACCAGGTCTGCAGCCTGCACATCCACCTTAGTACCTCCATTTGACACTGTGGGCAGGCCTGCCTCCTTCTCCTCCTTCACCAACCCTGGCACATCCAATGAGGTCTCCACAGACAGGGGCCCCTATGTGGCAATATCACCACCACCCGGTACCTGTGCTCAGGTGTATACCACAATGATCAGATCCTGGGCATATTGCCCTCAGAGGAGGTGGATATAACTCTGTGTGCTTGGGGTCTGCTTGTGCAACTGCAGGCCTTGGCCCTAATTGCAGCTCCACAGAACAGGTGGTATCCTCTTCTTCAGCTGCGGCAACTGTGGAAAAGGCAAAAAAGAACATAGGAATCAATCATAAGTGTCAATGCGTGTTTTCTCTCCCCAATCGTATCAGCAGCATGCTTTCATCATTAGTCAACAAGCAACTGCCTCACACAGACAGTCCCATGCTCGGAAATCTGAACAAATCCAGTCTCACAAGTGAAAGTAAAAGAGACAATGATGACACATGTACATGTGAACATAGAGCATTGACATATGGACACATGCACATGACAACAACACATTTCACCTCACAATACCAATGAAGAAGTGACCCAAGTGTACCCTGCAGGCAGAGTCACAGAAAGGACACGTGGCCCCATGTGTCTGTAGCACCATAGGCACATCTCCATCCAACCACATTTTGCAACATGCACCCCTAACAGTCCAACATGAACACATGTAGTACCCACGTGCACCCATTGCTGAGGATCAAGAAGCAATGCTGTTGGTACCAATATGAAAAATTATCATGATGACATACCATGTATGTCACTTCATTCTGTGGCCTGACAGGTACCAATTCAGATCCATATAGTCAAGTGCACAAAATGTCCATGACCAGACATCTAAACACATGTGTCTGTCTCTGATGAGTGGATACTATGCAATCATTATAGCAAATTGAATTACCCATAGAGGAGGTGTGCATGAATGTACCTCACATGTCCTCAAAATCTCATTCTGGGTTGTGTTCCTGTCTGAGGCCTTGCTGTCATTATCTCACATTGCATGCACATGAGTACACTTTATCACCAAAAGCTGCCATAGTTCATTCCTACACTTGTCCACTTCACAGATGTGTGCCATGACATATACTACCAGTGTCAGCATGATGCTGAATTCCAGTTATGAATTGTGCAACACTCATTTAGTGAAAAGCAGTAACCTCCGCAATTCATGCATGCTTATCCAAGACATATTGAATCTGTGTAAATGTTCACCCTGTGAGTACTCAACAGCACCTCTTGGTTGATCCTCTCTAGGATCTGGAGGTGAATCGGGGTGACCCGGTGGTGGTCTGCAGAGTGCACATCCATGGAAGCACCTGCCTCAAGGGCCACCTTTGCCTTTGCCTGGCTCCAGATTCTCAGGTCATCTCACCGCTTCTTTGCATTGTTCACTGTACAGACTGCCACCCGCTCTGCCTTGATGGCAGCCATGATGCCCATCCAGATCTTCTGATGGCCACACATCCCAAGCTGCTTCTGTGCATTGAAGAGGGCATCATAATGGGCCAGGACCTGTTCACCCAGGATGCCAAATTCTGCAGCAGAGAAGTTGACAGTGCTCAGCCTTGCCACCTTTGGGGTGCTGCTCGATGTGACTGACATGGTGCACCTGAGGCTGGTGGGGTGAACCTGGGCCCTGACTGCATGTTTACTGCGGAGATGTGATGGTGATATGGAAGTCCTTATATGACAGATGAGGTGGTGGTCACAGAGCCTGCCAGGGGACCCACAGAAGAACAGGCTATGGAGGAATACCAGGCACTCCAGGACAGAGCTAGTGATCCTCAGCCAGTGACACTATGCGGGAGCAGTATATGTAGAGGTTTTGTGAAATATATGTCTGTAGGTGGCATAAGATGGCACAACGCAGGAGGAAGAGCAAGGCACAGGTGTCCCCACTTCATACATGAGACAGCAGTGACAAAATCAGAGGAAGGGCCCTATGCTTGTAACTTCTGTTCCGCACGCAGCAAGCATACGCACATAACACTGTAAATAACGTGCTCACAAGTCCCACCAACCTGCATGTACTTTCCCTGGCGTGCGTGGAGGTGGCTTTATTTGGGGGTACCAGGTGGACATTTTGGCATGAATGGGGGTGCCAATATTTGGGCGTACCTTGCTGTAAACATGCCTTAAATAGTGCTTTGTATAACTCTTTTGACTCAACCATCACATTGCACCCTGCGTTACAGGGCACCAAGGAGAGGACGAGGACAGGGATGAGGGCAGAAGGGTCCACCTGCAAAATGTGGTGCTAAATTTGCAGGTATCCCAGTTCCACAAAGGCACATTAGGGCTAAGTGGGGCCAGCCTGCAGAGCAGGCACAGGCAGCACCCCATGAAGATCCACAGGTTAAGGAGAATGGGCCACCATTTCACTGATGAGGAGCTCATGGATTACAATGATAAACACAATGTCAACATGTACCCTTGGGCCGGCAATTCCCTTGCTTGGTCCCAGCAGTGAAGGATGTGGCAGGATGTCACAGATCTCATAAATGGCTGTGGTGTTGAGTGGCACACTGTGGAAGAGGTCCACAAGAGGATCTATGGCATGGGAAGCATGGACACCTATGCAGCCACGTCAGGTGAGTGTACATGATCAATATGTGCTTTCCTCATGACATGAAGTGCTCTCAAATGTTGTATTACTGTTGGTCGAGCTCCTTCTCACACATCAATGAGTACTGCAGTAATGTATCCATGGTCACTTCAATTGCATGTTGTGCATCTTACAAGGTGTAAATTGACCTAATTGCACACATTGCTGTATACAGAATTGCTTTGTGATGCCAAAACTCATATATGTGCCAAAGGCCTGCAAGACACATATCTTTGGACACACTCACGGAATAATGTTTGTGGATAATGCAATGTGACCTGAAATTTAGCCTCACATTGTATGACACTAAGATGTGGGTGATATTAGAGTCAGTCAAATCCTGGGCCTGGCAGCCAGTGGACCTGGATGAGCAACAATGTCATTGAAACGTTGTATTAGGTTGTGCTCCAGACAAAAGTTCCAGTGGTGGTCCAAAATATGTTTGATGAGGGATTTTCATTCCACATTTGGAAAGACAATTACCAGTGGTCATGCAAGTGCAAACTGGTCATGTCCATGTTGTAGTCTACTCACGCATGGTAAAGATGCATATAGGCATGCCTTACCACTAGTTAGTCCATGCCAACTCTGGCAATGGGGGTGATGGTGATGTTGTCAACACAATATCCTTTTGGACAATAATGTCAGCAGACATAAACGGGATACTTGCATGTCTTGGGTGTGTGCATGTATGTAGTTGAGAATGGGCCCGGTAATGAAGAAAGGGACACCATCTGTCTTCTGTTACATATTTCACTTTTATGCATGTCTAGCTGTATGCATGGTTACCTACTCCTCCATTTCATGGCTAGATGAATGGCCCAATGTACCCCAACAAGAATGCACAGCGCATTCAGAGTTAGCAACCTGTGCATTCCACAGTAAAGACTGGCCAGTCACAATGTCTAATGCCTGTGTGCTACAACCTTTTTGTGACTGTATGATAATGAAAATGATGATGATACTGATAATGATGTGTTACTTATATAGTACTTACATCTAAGCGTTGTACATAGAACATATGTACATACATCATCGTCATCCCAAACGAAGTTGGTACCCATTTATGGAACTGATTTTGAATATGCATGTTTAACTGGATAGGTGGGCCTCTGAATATCATTGTCTGATTTTGTGCAGGTGATGACTCAGAGGGCGAGGAGGAGGAGGAACAAAAATCCACCAGTGCTGTGTCTGGTGAGAATATCCTTGTGTTGCAGGCTATCATCAGCAGGCATCTCAATTCATCTTCCAATGATGCTGCCAAATCAGATATGGAAGGGATAATGAGGGACATGGTGGAGGGTCCAGCAATGAGTAGTCCAGATTCCATGGTGCTTCTTGAGTTCCTTGAGGCTGCTGAGTCTGAATAAGTGGGGCAGGAGACCCTAGGATTGGCAGTGGAAATGTTTACTTCAGTGGTGGATTCTGTGTTTGCAATTTTGCCTTCTAACATCATGGAGGCAACTGCTGAAGCTGATGTCAGTGGTAGGGTTGTAGATAGCCAGCCTGTGACAGTGCACTCACTGTGAGGGGCCTGGGCTCCAGCATCCTGGTTTGGTAGGCCAAGCACACGTAGTGGACATATGCCTGCCAGACACTTGGAGTTGGGGAAGGAGTTGCACATGCAAGTGTCCAATAAGGTGAGGTCCTGCAGAAGATGGCTTGGGACATCCATTGCCTGGCAGAAAATATCATCTCCTCCAATGTAGCACTCAAATCCGTACTACACAAGTGGCAGGAGTGGAGAGAGGAATTACAACACCAGAGCCAGGGGACTGGGAGGGGGGATCCACCTTGAGGCAATCCCTGCATGATGAGCTTTTGGCCTTAAGGGACATCCTGTGGAAAGAGATGGCCACCTCGAGGCAAGTCCTGTGTACAGAGTTGTTGGCCTTGAGGGCTAGCCACTGCCAAGTCATCAATTCTTTGAGACCAACTTTGCATGAGGAGATGTCTGCCTCAAGGTAATATTGCTGTCAAGACATGGATTCCTTGAGTCAATCTCTGCATGTGGAAATGTTAACCTCGAAGGGCACATCATCAAGAAGAGATTTTTTAAATGTTTTAATTGTATTGGATATTTGTAAGGTGCCTATACAACAAGTAGTGTTCCAAGCCTCCACAAGACATAAAAAGGCGGGTGTGCGGACAAGGGAGAACGATACATTAATGGTCCTACTTGCCCTTATGACATTCAGATCATGCAAGTTCTGAACAAGAAGAGCGAGGGAAGCGGTTGAGGAGGTACTGCCGGTCTGCACAAAAGAAAAGTTCTACGGTGGGAAGGGAAACGGTTGAAGGGGTGGAATGCAAGTGCTAAGGGGAGGACAGAGGTCAAGTTCCAGGGAATGTAGGTAAGTGTAGGGAAGGGGGGGTGGACTGGATGGGGGTTGGGGCCCTGTAGTTCTCAGAGGGAACCAGGCAGTCCATTGATGAGGCAGAATAAATGTCTTATCATGGGTGGGGGAGAGTTAAAGAGAACGAGAAAAGAAGGTTCTTGAGGAGATTCTGGAATTTAAGGAGATCCAGTTCAAGTATGAGAGGGGTAGGGAGACCATTCCATATGGAGGCTCCAGTGGAGGAGAGCCATCTACCCCCCACTCTTTGCTTAGAGAAGCATCTGATTCACTGAGAGTTGGAGCTAGCAGACCGAAGGGTTCTAGCAGGGAGGTATTTAGGGAGAGAGGGTTGGTTGTAGCGCTGTCCCAGCTCCCAGAAAACCTTTTGGACGATGCAGAGTGTCTTAGATTTGCAATTGGGAGCCAGTGGAGAGAAATGAGGGCAAGAGGGAAGCTGTCTCTGGGCTTGAGGCCAAGAATATGTCTTGCAGGCTTATTCTGGATTAGTTGAAGGTGACAAAGGGTGGGTGAGGGAAGATTAAGGAAGAGGCTTTTACAGTAGTCAAACCTAGAGAGGACTAGAGCTCTGGAGACACTGAGTTTGTGGTGGAAGGGGAGGAAAGGGAGAATACCCCTGAGGAGGTGCAGCTGATGGTGGGCCTTCTTGGCAAGGTCCTCGATGTGAGGAGAGAAGAAGATAGAGGAATCAAAGATGACATCAAGGTTTTTTCCTCACGAGGGGAGGATAGGGGACCCATAGAGGGCAGCCAGACGGAGGGAGGCAAGGTGTGAGGTGGGGTCGCAATGAAAAGCATCTCAGAATTACTGGCATTAAGCAGAGATCATTGGCAGTGCACCATGACTGAATGGCAGACAGGCAGTCAGGGATGAGAGAGAACAAGGAGGAGGAAGTGTAGGGAAGCATGAAGGTTTAGCTGCGTGTCATCTGAATAATACTGTTAGTGAGGAGAGAAGGAAGACATCAAGTGGGCCAAAGAGGCAAGGTAGATGTTGAAAAACCACGGTGAGAGGATGAAGCCTTGAGGTATGCCACAGGTAGATAGTTTGATGGGGAGAGAAAAGGGCCCAGTTGAACCTAGGAAGGTCAGTTGTAGAGGAAGGAGGTTAACCAGTCCAGTGCCAGGCCGTGATGCCAAGGGTGTCAGAGAGCCGATTTATCAGCGTGGCATGATTGACTATGTCAAAGGCGGAGGAAAGATCCCGGAGAATAAGAACAGAAGGAGAGTTAGAGTCAAGATTAGAGAGCAAGTCATCACAAGCAGTTTACCTGCATCTGACAGCTCTGAAGCCAGAGTGGTGGTTGTGGAGACAGCCCACAGATACTGTATGATGGGTAAGTTGGAAGTTGGCAAACTTCTCCAGTAGATTACCCAAGAAGGGGGAAATGGAGATTTGAGGATGGTTAGCAGGGCAGGAGAGGTCAGAAGAGGGCTTTTTAAGGAGGGGAAGCACAAGGGAGTGCTTGAGGGATTGAGGGAAAGAGCCAGAGGCAAAGGAGTGGTTACAGAAATAAGCCAGTGAAGGCGCAAGGGAGGCAATGCTGTTCTTGTACGTTCTAGAGGAGCAGGAGAGCACCTGTTTGAAGGAGACTTTCATCGAGGGGACTGGTCTAGAGACGTCATTCGGTGCTATGGGAGAGAAGGAGGCGAGAAGTAGGGAAGGGGAAAGGGGAAGCAAGTGAGGCATAACAGCTGGGGAGGGATGAAGGAGGGGGTAGAGGAGAGTGAGGACAGAATGTCATGGGTTTTGAAAAGGAAGTGGGAGGCCAGAGAGGTTCAGAGGGTCAGGGATGACAGGGGAGATGTGGAGACTGCAGAAAAACTGGCAAGTTCCTTGCCGATTTTAATCAGTTCGCCAAAGTTGTTAGTGGCCCCGGAGATCCAGGTTTGGATGTGAGACCTCTTCTTTGAGTGAATGGAGAGTCTGTATTGCCTTTGGAGAAGGCGACAGGTCAGTTTGTCAGAGGATGTGTCTGATGCTCGCCACTTCTGCCCAGCCACTCTGAACTTGCGTTTCGGAGAGGCAAGGTCAGAATCATACCAGGTATTGCGCTTGGAGGCAGGCTTCATTCGGATCCTCATGACAAGGATATCCAGGGTGTTGGTTATAGAAAGGTGAGGATTTGCAAGGGAAGATTCAGTGTCAGCAGGAGTGAGCAGGGAAATTAAGGTGGCAGCAAAAGGCATCAAATGGCACTAGCATGGGTCGAATAACAGAGAAGGAGAAAGGCAGTGCAGTCAGAGGCTTAGCACGGGGACCTAAGAGATCCAGATGAGAAGACAGGAGGGAATGGTCTGACCAGGAGAGAAGTGTAGTGAGAAGGTTGGAGAAAGGAATGTCTGAGGAGATGAGAGCATTCAAGGTACGTCCGACAGAGTGCGTTGGACTAGGGGGATGAATATTAAGGGAAATAATGTTGCAGAGGTTTCAGAAGACTCCAGTGGCCATCTTGGAGGTTTCAAGGTTAATATTGAAGTCACTGAGGAGAAGGAGAAGTTTGAGGTAGAGGCAAGAAGGGAAAAGGCAAGGACAGACCACTCAGAGATGAAGAGGGTGACCAGACCAGGGGTCCTGCAGTTGGTGGCAAGGCTCAGCAAAAGGGTTGGAGAGATGCTGAGCCTGCAGACGAGGCATTCAAAGGAGGAGTAGGAATGAGTGGGAATGATAGTGGCAGGGATCTAGTCAGGGAAGATCAAGATGACTACACCACCAGGCCGGTTAGGCCTGGGCTTGGAGAGGATCTTGAAACCCTTGGGCAGCAGTGTGTCAAAAGCAGTGACAGAGCTGACAGTAAACCACATCTCAGTGAGGCAAGAATGTCAAGGTCAAAGTCTTTGACAAGGAGACAGATATCAGAAGCTTGTTTGACAGCAGAGCAAGAGTTGAGGATAGCTAGAAGGACCTGGTTACCCCCTTTGAAGGTCTTCCATCATTGGGTACAGGGACATTGTAGACCCATCAGAGGTAGAGAAATGGCAGGGGGGGTGGCAGCCAGAGGACTGGGGAGAGAAGGAAGGAATTTGATGAGAGACAAAAGATACCTATCAAGAAGGAGAATGTTGGGCTGAAATCCCTGGGCCATGACAGTGATAGAAATTAATGATGAATCTGGAGGATGAGAAGCCCGCCAAGAGAACTTACCATCTGGTGCCTCCATTAATGGGAGACAAGTAGAAAGGATACAGGACAGATAGCATATGTGGAGTCCACAGGTCCGGGTACGGAATGACTGAGAATATGTCAGTGACTGTCTGCCTGGAAGAAGCGTTGACGTAAGTGTCAGCGATGGGGGGTCTGGATTGGAGCTTTTTTCCTTCCAGACTTCGAGAGGGTGATAGGTTAGGTGATAGAGTAGCAGTTAGAGTATATAGGTGAGATGGAGAGCACCATGGATAGAGGGAACCAGCAGAGAGATGGAAAGAGAGGGGAGGGAGAACATGGAACTGAACAAAACATGATGAACTCACCAGGCAGCCTAGCAGCAGACATATGATGATAGACAGGAGCAGACAGTTTCTTTTCCGGACTCTCCAGGGCCACACGGCTAGTCAGGCCCTCCTTCCAACGGGACAGATGGACAGATGCAGGGGGTGAAGGCATTAGGTTATTAAGTCAATGATGCCTTCAGGTAGGTAGGTGACCCCTCAGGTGAAGGCCTCATGGAGGAGACAAATTACTTTGTCAGTGATGTCCAACTGCACACAGGATGTTAAAAAGCATTGATTAGATAGACAAAGTACCAGGCAGTGGTCCTAACTGCCCCCAACTAGTGGAAGCGTAGGAGCCAGATGTCTCTCTACTCAATAGCTGCCTGCACACAGATGAAGTCTGTGCAGGGCTGGACATTTCCTTGGCTCTTCTGTCTGAGCCAGTAGTGATGAGCTGACACTCCAAACAACATCAATTCTCTTCAGGGCTATCTGAACATTGACACTCCTCTGTAAAAAGCAGGCACTCAGTCGTCCTTCTGGTGCTCCAGGCGCAGCTGCCCGTTGCGCAGGCACACTCCCTGTGTATCCTCTGAGTCAGCCACCAGATCCTGCTGTTTCTCTGACAATAGCCGCAGACCTGGGGCTGCAACTACCCGCTCTTGGCTGCCGGGGCTCTCACACTTGCCCGCTGCTTCACTTGCCGGCCCCTGATCGACTTCAAGCTGGCTTCCTTCGGCTCAGGCTCCATGCCCTGAACTGAGTACATGATCTCAGGTGCTGGCTGTTTACTAGATGACCTCCCGCACACCTCTGCTCATCTTGGATGTGTAGGCAGCTGCAGCCACTTCACTGTGTGCCGGAGTCAGCCCCAGTCCTCGCTCGCTCAGCTCTGTTGCACAGGCAACCAACCGATCACCATCTTGTTTTGCCTCTGAGTCCCGATCCAACACAACTGTCTTAACATCCCTGCTCATCAACACCAGCCGTATGTGGCTGGGCATAGTAGAAATCTGCTCAGACGGACGCAGCTCCAGCTAGTCCTCTTTCTATGCCCATGTATTGTTTTTTTCTTCCTCAGGCCCACCGACCTCTGGCAATCTAATTTACCTTTCCCAATGCTGCCCTCCATACACTCCTCCGCTATGCCACTCACCCGCCTGGTCGAGGTGGGCCTCCGCGCTGCTCCCCGTGATCCTTGAGAAAGAGAAAGGGAGTCTCTGTCACCACTCCTCCACCAGTAAGTCATGCTGCCACCTCTTCCCATGCAATCCTTCCACCACAGCTCACTGGTGCACTCTCTGTCCCTGTGCTTATTATAGCTGTGTCACTGCACTGCTCAGACACCTCTGGTGTCTTTGGTGCCCTCTTCTGCATTTCACTCATTGCAGGCCACCTCCTCTGGCTGCTGCCCTTTTTCAGCTGCAGGATCATGCCTAACTCATCCAGCTTCTCTCTAGAGGTGCGCTTTCAGCTACTAGCTCGAGCCCGCGCCCGCATCAACCTGCTCCAGCCACTTTCCACTTCTTATTTCTTTATAGCTGAATCTTGGCTACTTGCTCCAAGTACTCAAATTTCTGCTTCCGATGTGAGGGGATTGGGAGAGACAGGGCTAGGCAGCCATCTTGCTGGGTCTACATCATCAGATTGTTGCTTTGCAGCAAACTCCCAACATGCAGTTGGAGATGTCAAGGTTCACCATGCATGCTAACTCTTTGACAACTCGCAATAGTCATCATCAGGACCTTGTTGCAATTGGGGCTCTCATGCACACATCCCTCTCCCGAGTGGCCCCATCCAATGAGAACCAGACTTTAGTATTGCGTGGTCAGAGAGCACCATTCCTGGATCCACCACAGGCTGGTGCACTCTGTCACTTTGCGTCACGCTGAACATTTTGTGAATTAGGGCCATTGTGTATACAGGCAAAGGAGATACATAGTGTGGTGAGTCGCAAACCTTACTAACCGCCAAAGTAAAATGTAGACATGTGAATCATTTTAAGTTATAACTTCCAATAATGCCTTTGGTACCACATGTGGAACAATTTGTGAGCTGGTACAATAGGGGGTGATATTAAGGCCATCACTAAGCATCCTAATTATGGAACTCGTTGGTTCTCTGTGCATGGATCGACTGTGTGCCTCAACTTGCAAAACACTAGACAATACACCTGTACTTGTGCATTAACCCTAACCTTCTTCACTACATCAATGTTACTGATCTCTTGTTCAAGCCATTTAAGGTAAACTAGGTGGAATGAATGTTAATAATCAGTTACATGCAGAAAGTCACTGCCATCACAACCTCCCTAACCGCAGGCAGTTAAAATCTGTAAGAGTAAAAGTGGTTGAGACTAGTGAGTACCCTTTTCAATGATGCAGGCGTTTAAATAGACCTACAACACAAGGCCAGTTCTTGCAATAATAGGAGCCTCCACATAGTTCGAGGGTGCAAGGTCCAGTACCCACGTAGGGCATGAGAAGCAAATAACATGCAATTTCAATTCTTGATTTAATCTGCTTTGAAACATACATGTTTCAAAGCAGATTAAATCAAGAATTGAAAAGCAGCAGGCAGACAGTTCACCAGCATGAAACGTATAGCACGTAAACACTGGAAGGCAGAACATCAGACCCCCATCTCAGAAAACAGGCTCAGAAAAAGCCAGAGTTACTTACAGCAAACAGGCTCACTAATCCACTTGTGAACGAAAAGACATTTTGAAATCACCATCCGTATGCAGTGCTTAGGCCCTGACCTCAAGTGACTCGACCAATCACACATGGTGACATGTCACCATCAATCACACAGAGAAATGTCAGCTTGCTCGGAAAGCACTTGATTGATTCTGCACAATGTTCGCAGGCATCTCCATAAAAAAGCCCTTATGAGCTGAGAAATCTTAATGCCGGTTCATTAAATTATTTTACCGCATGGTTACAAACTGCAGAACTGTCCGTATCTTCACTCCCCAGTCAGCTCCAGCTCTCACACCCCCATAATAACGTTACGTACCCTCATCATAAAACACACTTGAATGTATCTACTGCCCTTGACAGCGCTAAAACCCTGCAGGTGATGGCCCTCTGCGACAAACAGGGACTGATTTATTATCGCCTATGAAGGACCGCATGAGGAGTGCAGGAGTTCGTAAGGAGGGCCAAGTCCCAATGAGCAGAGCATAGAAACCAAGGATTCCATTGGAAATGGACAACATAGAGCCAGGTGAGGTTTGTACGTGGCCGAGATTTCCATAGATGTGAACAGGAGAAGAATGTGAAAGAACTACAGACACAGCTGCCAACTTGCCTAGTTCCATGCGGGCCTCTTGGATCCGTTCCTATTTTTTGCTTCCATTTTCATCCAGGAACTTTCAGTTTCGTTTTTCCCATTGTAAGGGTTGGCTAACAAGTCCCAGTGTACAGTGTGAAAGAAATAAAAAAAAAGGACTGGTTCTTAGAGACCCGCATGGAACTGGGAAAGTTGGCAGCTACGCACAGAGCACCGTGAAAAGCACAAAGAGCCGCAACAGACCGTGAGCGCCGCTGCAAGTGGCGGGCTGCATGAGACTTCCAGATAATACTGTGTGGCTTTGTACTTGATCATCACTTACACCCCTCCCTTCTCCCAGTAAATATTGCTATATGGTCATGAAAATTGAGTGGGTGTGCCCATCAATGGTGTTGCTATGGAATTTGTTCTGGATACCACTGTTGATGAAATTATTGTTTGCAGGTTGCACAAAGGGATTGGAGTTGTATTGTTCAAGAAAATCACATCATTTCTCATGTTAATACTTTATATTGGACTAACTGAAAGTATTAGGCTGCAACTGAGCTTTCAAAATGACAAAGATTTGGTTGATCAGATGGTAAAAAGGAAGAACTTTTTTATTTCGAAAACTCGTGTATTATTACATAACAGCATATTTTTTGTAGAGAGTATAATAAAAAGTATCAAGACTCAAACATTTGTTATTTTTCTAAAACTTGACAAACAAGATAACAACTTTTTTTGCAGATTGTTCATGAAGTAATCTTAATTTTTACCACACTATTACTGCTCTGTCATATTCACTTGCCTCATCACCAACAACTTTCCTTCACTATTTCTCATTAGCACCCAGGATGGTCACCCCCTCCTTCATCCCTCCCCAGCTGTCATGCCTCACTTGCCAATCAGGTTGCTCGGAGGTGGGCTGACTACCACGATTTATGACCTCATTCTGAGAAAGTTGCGCCATCAGCTTAAAGATTTCCATCCCTTTCTCTCACCTATATACTATCTGCCTCATCCCTACTCCACTCCTCTATCCCGTGCCACCATGGAAATAGAAGAGGGGCTCCGCATGGATCCCTGCTTTCCATTTCCATGGCAGCCATCTTGGGTGATTTTTTGATTGAATCAATGAGTCACGAAGAGCAAGCGACCCATCGATTCAATGAAATGCATTGCTACTATCAACCCGGGACGTTAACCTGGGGTACTAATAGCAATAATAACCAGGTCCCCAGAAAGTTCCGAGTGGTAAAGTCCTGGAGTCCCTAGTTTACTTAGGCCCAGGCCCTCACCACCCGTTACATCCGGGCACCCGGTTATTATTGATATTAGTACTTGGAGATTGTTAGTGACCACCTTTCCGCCAATCCTTATGCTCGAACTCCAGTCAATAACTACAGCTGTTGGCTGCCTTACAAGCACTTTCACTTCAGAAGCAAACACTGAAAAAACAGCACGTGTGTATGTGCATTCAGGAAACATCATTTCAATTTGCAAGCACAATTTACGGAGACACTTCATTTTAGCACACCTAGTTGAAAGCTAACACATGTAGTAGTGCTTTTACTCTCCAAACATCTTTTGCCTTTTCATTACACCTAATCCCTGTTCATGCTAAAGCTGTTCCTTTTCTACCCAGCATACAATGAAAATGCTTACCATGTAAAGAAAATACCTTTATTGAAATATTAAATAATAATAATATCATGTTTAATTTACTAACACATGTGTTTATTTACTTATGTCACAATTAAACTTTGTTTACTTTACCACCAGAATTCTGTAGTCTACATTGCTATTACCACTATATGCTGATAGACTAATAGACCTTGGGAGGGGTCATTGTAACTTAAGAGAAGGACCCTTTCCTAAATGATGGCCCTCTGCTTTGCCTCGGGCCATACCTTGGAGACGGTCATTATCCTTCAATAATAAACCCTCCCGTTGGCTGTGAGGCTATATTATTTGTTTCTTGTACACCACACAACTTTCCCTATATCCAGGGTTGGACTGGGACAAGAAATAGGTCCGGAACACCCAAATTAAAGTGGGCCACCGGTAGCCTCAAAAAAGTGGCACACAAACCATCATCCTTGAATCAATTCATGACTTTACAGTAAATGCTATGCCTAAAATCCACACCAGGATAAATTGCCCTTTGCGACTGTGAGACACTTTGTAATTTGTGCCCAAGACCATTGTATGCTTCAGTCCGACCCTGGCCCCAACATGGCCCTGGAAGCGTGTTTTTGAAGGCGCCGCCCACGCATTATAACACTGTTTGTGATGGTGGCAATCAGAGTGGAAGATTAATTACTATTTACAAGAACACCTGTTAGCCCCCCCTACAACCCCACCTCATATCTTAACCTATAAGGTAACATAACTCCAGATGTGCTGCACTGCATGGAGTAAACTTTTTTTTAAGAAGCAGCCTGCCTGAAACAGTACTCCTAAAACAGGGCCTATTCCGTTTCTTACAATCATATTGTTGCAGGGACCGGTTTGTCTACACTCTTACAGCATTCGCAAAGCCAGAGCAGCAACACATGCAGACAAGTCATGCCGTTTGCAACACGGTGTGCGCAAGGCTTTCAGTAGCCAGGTTTCCGGAGCAGATGTCACTGATGACCTCAGACAGCCAAACAGCTGTGCCACTCCACTTACACTTTCTGCACTCACTCCACTTACAGCGACCCTCGCGATAAAGATCCGGGAACACTCATGCCGAACAGGCTCCCAATGACAATAGTCCCTTGAGATCCATTCCAACCTGCAGATGCAAGAAGGGCTGCTTCCAGACTGAACAAAGGCACAAGATTGTCAGGTGTATTGACCCACGTTTGAGTCATTAAGCTGCAACATTTGGGGCTGTGGGCTTAGAAAATCCAAGATGGCCAAAAAGCCCACATGTGCGCCAGAATCCAGGAGAACTGCGCAGTTTGTGCGCACACCAAAATGGTCGCCGAACCTTCCACCCACCAGTGCAAGCGTGATGGGCCAGGGGTGCCATGAGTGGAATGTGTGCCAAAGGAAAAACAGCAGTGCCTGTTAGCTTAAAAAGCCCTTTGAAATCAACTTGGTTTCCCTGAATGCAAGCTAAAAATGCCTATGTCAAACATTGCAGGATATTCAAAAATCTCACTGAACACCAGCAGACATTTGGCAGAATGAAGTTTTGTGCGCATACAAAATCTGGAAAGAAAAAGAGCCCAAAACAATGTTCATAACAAAACTGGCTGAGCTGTGGAGGTCAGCAGCTTAAGTTAAACTGAACTGAAAACCACTAAAATCGAAATGTTTAAATTAAATGAGGGACCTACTTTTGAGTATCACATAGTTTTTAACTGTTGAAATGTCATAGTTTTGAACTTAGAATCAGCACTCTAGCTGCATGTGTAAAAATTGTCAGTTTGATTTGAATGTAGAAAACTGGGAACAAAAAGTGACATTTAGCTGAAACCTGGCTTAATGAAACTGGATTCTGCCTGACAAGTACCCCCGGCAGGAGTTGAAACTGGATCAACAGCTGTGTTCCCAGGCCTGGCTGCATTCTGATGCTCCCACAAAAAGGAGGTGACACCTCTCTGATTGAATTACCTGGGGACTGCAGGAAACTGAACAATGGACTCAGGCAAATGTTATATTGGGGGAGGGCGTGAAGTGGCTTCCTCTTGGGAGAAGTGGGAGGAGAAGTGCCTGTGAGAGCCAGCTGAGCTTGGGGGAAGTGGATAAACCAGTTCTTCCACCATGTGATGTGGGAAGCCACACCCCTTTTTGACCAGAGCATAAGTTAAAAAGACAGATAACTCATAGTGCGGACTGTTCAAAATTATATAAGTAATATCATTATTCTTGTGATTTTTCTGTGCACGTTTTAAGAGGCGTTAGGACCCTGTGGTGTATTCTGGGGGGTTGCTAGCAGAAAATAGGGTCTCACTCCAAATGTCTGCACGTTAAAAATCTGACACTTCATCGATTAATGTCCATACTCCTTGTGCACATTTGTGTAATTTTGGGTAAATGTCCGATATTGCAAACCAGTAAAAAAGCGTAAAATGTTGTCATTTTTTAATGCAAGCCCCCAGGAAGATCAGAGGCGGACGAGCATCGACCATAAGGAATATATAATATGTACATGTAATGTCAACCACTTGTGTACCTGGGAAATATGTATTTGGATCAGATATAGATTTGTGGGCAAATTGACCAGGGGAGGATCCTCCGACCCATAAACGGACCTCATCATGATGACAATCCATTTCCTTCCCCCAATCATGGGAGATGGGAGAATTGGGCCAATGACAAGTAGAGAGGGGCAGGCTCAGTTATGCCATGCACACACCCACTTCCAAAACACATAAAAAGAGACTGCTGGGACAGGTAGAGACATTCAATTCCATTTTCTGCGGGACTCTCTGCCGGGAGACTCCAGACTTCACATCCATCAATCTTCAGAGACCAGAATTTACTTCAGAACTTAAAGCAAGGGCCTAAACCCACAAACTGAGAACTCTTCTCAGCAGGCCTCAGCATCCTTAAAATCATCTACAAACTATTCCACAGTGAGCTGTTTGAATTCTGTGCCAAGAACTTTTGCCAGGACCCAGAAAGCAGTGTTACATCCAGAATCCAGAGAGGCTAGACCAGCAGAGCAGAGCTGACCCAGACCGCTGTGAGCAGAACCAGAGATCCGGATCGCTGTGAGCAGAACCGGTGCCTGATTGACCCGCCGAGCAGACAGAACCGCCGCCGGACGTGTTGACCAGATCCGTGACGAGGCCTAGTTCAAATTTATATTGTGAGTACCTAGCAGAACTGTGCAGAACCAATCTCTTAGTTAAAATAATCTAATCCAAACTATTTTAACCTAATTAGAACAGCCTCCTAGAAATCGTGTCATCTGTCATTTGTAAAGCTGCACAACTCTCACCTGTCAATTCTGCAGCTGCAAGCTGTCACCTGTCATTTTGAGTTTTACTTTAAATCCGAAAATCTACCTTTATTAAATTGTCTGTATCTCTTGAACCGTTTGGGCTAGGAACGCAATGTAACTTTCATTTTAAAGCTGTGATTCTAGGCCTTCCAACGAACCTAGAACGGACTCCTTATACTTTTTCCACAATCGCGATTTACGCACTCGCGAAATTTACCGCGATTTGCGATTTGGCTCAATTTCTCCACTTGTCAAAATAGCAGCTCCATTCTTTCCTTTGTTAAAATCCGTTTGCAACCTGGTAATAACTCATAGAGCATCGCTAAAGTGAGCCTGAACTAATACCAACAAGCATCTCTCACTCACCCTGAACCTCTAGAGGGAATTAAAATCAATTTTAGCATTTTCACTTCATTGCCACCAATTACTTTAAACATTTCAAAGTAATTTGCCTGTGTTTAAAACTCATACCTGTTTTCTCTAAGCTTGCTGGGGGAACTGGAACTGCATTTCGTATTACATTTTGTTGGGATTCTTGAAGACTGTGTGCTCTCCTTCCATTTCTTACATTGCATAGGGGGGGAGTGAATTGTCAAGGAAAAGTGATTACATTGTCTTTTGTTGAAGCCATATCAAGTTATTTTCTGTACTGCATTTCATTCATTATTGCGTTTCCTTGAACCATATAAAGCATTCTTTCCCACCTTATTCTTCTGTTCCTATTCATAAGTTACCTCTTGCTGATTACTACTCATATTCACAAGTGTAATATCCATTATCAATTTATTTATAGAAGTGTGATATATATATATATATATATATATATATATATATATATATATATATATATATATATATATATATATTGTTTACATTTTCAAATAAACCTTTTAATTTGCAAAACAAACCTACTTCTTGGCTCAGTGGGGTCAGGGGGATACTAAGAGGGGGGTGTTATAGAAGGGTTGTCATCCAGAGTACTGAACTGGACATAAAAATACATCAATAAGGGTTTTCCTCAGCATCCCAGACTAGGCATTGACTTGGCTGTAGTGTTGATTGAATATCGCTTAAAAGATCCAAGTCTGCCAGGCCCACACGACCGGATACATGACTTCCGCACGTGTGAGCCAGAGGCGAAAAACCTGCTAGCCTGCTCTGCTACTTAACAGATAAAATAACAGGAACATTTTGCTGGATGGGCATGAAACTTTGCATTTATGGAAACCTACATAAGTATACCCTTCAAAGGAGGCTAGCAGATGACGCATTGTTCCGCCGCCTGCAAAATAGAGGTAGCAGTTGAGTACGTTTCAATGACCCAGGGGGCAAAGGTCACGGATTATAAATGGATAACGAGACCTAATGCAATGTTCTGACCGCAGACAAAGAAAATGTCTATGCCTAGCCCCCGGTGGGCTGGTCATTGAGGCTTTTATTTCCTTTGTATACTTAATGAAGCCAAACAATTGACAGAAATGCTATACAGAAGACGGAACCTGAGAGAAATGGCTGTATTCTAACTCTGATAGACAGATACAAATAGTGACCCTGAAATGGCGCCAGACCACCTTTTACTTTTTTGCCTGTCCCGAATGGGGAGACTTCCTGAAGCCAGGCCTGCCCCTCAGATCACTGCCTCCCTCCTTCCTTCCGCTCCTCCTCACTCATGCCTTGCCGTATTCTTCTAACTTCTCTTCCTGCAGACTCAGTGAACTTTGAGACGGGGAGTGGGGAGGAGCCTCTGCTGCGGCCTGGGCTGGATTCCTCCGTTCCATTGGGCATGTGGCTTGTGCCACCGTGTTGCAGCCTCATCGGTCTGCCCAGTCCAGCCCCCAACCCCCAAGCGCCAGCCCAGAACATTAGAGGACACCTGCCTGGAGGGAAGGAAGAAGCAATTTGCCACTTGTTGAAAATGTGCATGGGCCTGCCCCGGCCGGCCCAAGACTTGTGTCATGTTGATGTTGTTACTAAATAGTAACACTGCTGGTGCCATGGTGTCACATCAGTTGGCTCGTCTGCAGGCTGCAGCAGGCTGAACACGGTGGAAATATAACCCTTAACCCTTCCCAAACTGGCCCTGGTGTGGGCTTTCAATAACCGGCCATCAGCTCCTCGCCTGCCTCGTGATTTCAGCCCGGCTACGGGCAAAATGGCCGACGGCTCAATCCGACCCTGCCTATAACCTTTACAAATGCTCTTTACTCTATCCAATGCACTCAAGCCTTATCTATTGGCTTTGCTAGTGCCTATTCCATTAGTTGTCTCAATGGCAGCTGCACACAATTATACGGTCTGAACCATGTTTTATTCTTAACCCATGCAGCAATTGCATTGTTGACATTTTAACTCAAGGTTAGCCATATAACCATAATTCAAGGCAATATTACACCGGATTTAAGATATTTCTAAAAGGTAGAGACAAACCCTCACTTTTTAACTTCTTCAGTGAAGATTGTTCACTTTACGTAAATTGTGGGACACAACAATGACACACGAGCAGTCACAGTGGCTCAAATCGGGGGCTTCTTCTAGCTTTACTGACATTCAATTGCCAGTTTGTGTCAGCTATTTAAGGCACTTTTTAAGTAATACATTGGAGTCACAATGAAGACCAGAATCAAACATTATGAGACCCACAAACGTTCCCTGTGCTTCCAGGTCATGGCATTGTTCTGCCTGTTGCTTCTAAAGAATGATTCTGATTCAGGTCAGTTGCTGACTGCCCTCATCTTGCACACAACAAACTAGAGCTTTTTTCTTAGATCGCATTCATTGATTTGCTACCGGGCAAAGTCGATGCAAAAATGAGACTCCCCGCCCAGTCGCTGCTTCACTGAGGAAGGAGGAGGGGAGATCATCTCCAGCTGATTTTAACACCGGGCTGTCTGTGGGCTTGAGGCACTATTGTTTTTAGAACTGTGAAAATACAAGAATCTAGCGCCGGGCAATAGACTCAAAGAATGAATGCCAATTCTCCAGCTGTGTCTGCTATCTGCTCTCATTGCTAAATAAAAAATTAAAAATAAAAACAGAATGTACTTCTAGCACATGGCGTAGTGTTTGTGTATTTTTGTTCCTGTCTGTTCACAATTTCTGAAAAGGCACAAATAAGATTCTGCAGTTCATCCTTATTGATTGATGAGGCATGAAATAGCAGCAGCCTGCATGTATTGTTCTGTTAAAGATGTCACACATACCTCCCCGAAAATGCCTGTCCTTGTGAGCCTTTTCAACCACCATGTAAAAACCTTGATTAAATGCAGTATGTATTTCAACACATCAATTAGTTGATAGGCCCTTGTGTACATATTGCTCTCTTTCGTTGACCGCCTCTCCATACATTCTCAGCACTGATTTGATTGGATTTTTGTATTTACAACGCGCATCACCAATGGAACCAAGCAAAACATTACATCTGGGCGCATGTGATGTAATACAACAGGAACAGAGAGCCAGATTTATCAAAGACAGTTATTCAAAAAGAAAGGTCTTCAGCTTTTTTTCTTAAAATCATTCCATGTCTCAATTTTCCGAAGTTAATGTGGCAAGGAATTCCAGGCACGAGGTCCTGCACACGAAAAGCGTCTATCGCCCCAGGACACAGACCTGGATGATGGAACATCTAGCAGATGTTGCCCTGAGGAGCGTAGGCAATGGTCCGCATGGTAAGCAGTGATCCTTAAGGAAAGATATATAGGGGCAGTTCCTTGTAGACACATACAAATCAGACAGCGGACCTTAAACAGAACTCCTTGCTGTACTGGCAACCTGTGAAGCACTGTTTAGGGCCTGATGTATCTTTGATATAAGCTGGGTATGGCGTTCTGAATTGCTGTATATCATTGTATCTTTAGGTGGATCCTTGATAGTCAATAGGGTTTCAAAAACCCTCTCCATTTTTCGCTGGCCCTGGCCACAAATTCATTTCCTACAGGAGTGTATAAAATAAGCATCCTTTCAAGCACAGAGGTATTCAGCCCCCTGTGCTCTTTAACATATGAGGTTCTGGACTAATGCACTCCAATGTCTTTACTATGGAGTTTAAAATATGTGTCAATTGAAGACCATAGGTGTACCTGTTGCCAATTGCGGGCCAAGGTTTGAAGCAGGTGTGCAACTCATAAATTGGGTGAGCACCCCATTAACTTATTGACCGCTAAATGACTTGGGTCCCCGGTTTCAATCTGCTCCTCCAAAGGTATTTTGAATCTGCACATTAAGCCCCTGAATTATGCATTCATTTACATGTGGCTTTCTGTATTCAAATTCTCTCAGGGGTTGGATGTAGGATACCAGTCAAAATGTGCAATATAATTTGGTATTTATGCATTAGTTCTTGTTGTTTTGATTCTCTGCTGATTTTGCAATACTCTATATATCATTTCTAAAGTATGCTATGCTGTTTACATTATATGTAGAGACTCACAGTGGCATTTCAGATTCTACATTAACAGGACTACATGTCCCAGAAAGCAGAAGGAATATTTGTACGTATTATACACAACACACTCATCCTCAGCATGAGAGAAAATTTGGGCAGGCATCCCATACTCTTCAAAAGTGCCGATTAACTGAAGCTTTCTCTCCACAGTCACTTCCTGTGCAGGAGTAGTCGTTCAATTTATCAAGCACAGTTTTCTCGGCAAAAGAGCTGGGCACACACAGACTATGGCCAACCTTATATGTCAGGCTACATTCCAATAAGCTATTCAGCATAATTCACCATATGGGCCTCGTAAGGTAAAATGTCCTCATGCAAGAATGATAAAGCATAACATGCGTCATATTTCATCAATGTTGCAGGTAGGAACACATAGATTGACCAACTATTAAAATAGACAAATGCTGCTTATTCATTTGTGGCCCTTTCCTTTCAGTGGCCAGTGGCAGAACGTTTTTAATATCGGAGCATGTCTTACAGAAAATGTTCAATATGTCTACATGATTAAACAGTTTTAATTTTGGAGGTTGCATGTTTGATCATTTAATTCTGATCGATGTATTGTCCCCATTTGTTTGCTGTTATGGGGTCCTACCATCCCTACACCATGCCTGCACGCCCTCATTACTCCAACGCCACACATCTGTGCCTCCATATATGAATATATATGTATTTGGCTGACTGAGCTAGCTGGCTTAACCAAACATGCAAACTTCAAAATTAATACTATTTAATCCCTGCACACTTTGTGTAGTACTTAGCACCAAACGTGTAGATAAAAGCAATATGCTTTGACGTGTTCATACAGTTATGAACTTGCTTCAAATATTTCTTCAAGGAGTACCCACACCACTTTGATCAGATGTATATCTCCATGAACCCGGAACAATGTGTGCCGCAGAAATAAAATGGCAGAATCCTTCTTTCAACAGAAAGAGCTCTGGACTCACTGCCTTGTGACACTAAATCTCACCCATCTTCCGGTCTGTTGTTTTCAAAGTGTCTCTCTGGTTAATGGTACTCATTGTGTGGTCCCTGTTAAAGCGGCAGGTCTCCCTTGAAGCTTATGAATGGGTTCCTCTGATGGGTGTCCTGCTGTAGAAAACAGACATGACAGTTCACTTAACGTTGATACTGAGGGTGGGAGCTGGCTGCAGGTTGACACAGTTAAATATGAAAGGTTGTTGGGTTTCCTGTCTCCATTGCTAACCTCTGCAGCCATGACCCATAATGGCCTGTTTGTAGTACTGTCTAATTGGTATGTTAATAGATGCCAATAGATACATGGCCTAACAAAAGAGAAGTGTGGATCGATGGAGCCATTGTTAGTTAATAAGGCTTGCCATGACAGGGATATGATTCGTCCTCCCCCTTCATGGATTTGACATAGTGTACTCCTGGCTGTCACATTCCAGCTAAATATGACAGGGCGTACTGTGAATGTACACCGGTCTATGCATTTGTCGTGGTGTGAACATAGGACAATGTGTGTGGATTAGCCCCACACATTTTCATGAGGTTGGTCTACCATCATTCCAATAAATTCAAAATGTCAACAAGCCCAGGTGAGCGCACGCCCTGAATGCGGATGGTCAAATTCCTCACAATCATGTTAGAAAGAACAGCAATGTGTGTCCTTTAGTAACACTTCATATAAACATGTCACACACCAACCACTTCCACCCATCTCAGCCCAGAAAAACTGTACAATGTAATTTGTTTAACTGTATCATTTTCAAGTAAGAGCTCATTTAGAATGTCTCCACTCATAATTTTCATCCTGTGATGAAAGAACAACAGATATTTTAGCTGGGTTACAGTTTACTTATCCTATTCATTAATTAGGGTGTCATAGATGGCACACAGGCACCTTACTGTATAGTGAAAAGGTAATCTGCAATATTACTTATGTTCTAAAGTACACACCCTTGTTTTGAGAGATTTTTAACCCATAAGCCCCGGTAGAAAGGAATATACCCAATTACATTGCATGGGTGTGTATGATATTTCTGAGGAAGAAAGGAGGGAGAATTTACAAATTTCGAGTATACACTCCTATTTTACATAGGGATGGTTGGCATTTTTGGGCCCCTGCACCTCCTATGGTATGCAATACTGCTCCCTACATCACACCACCTATTGTTAAATGTTAAATGTTAAAGGTATTTGTCCGCGCACCGTCACCAACGGAATTGGTCCCCAGGCGCTCAGGCGGATCTGTAAATGATAAAGGGTGGATGGTTTAGTAAGGAGAAGAAAGGAGTAGGATAGTGAGAGGAGGATCTTGTAGCCTTCAGGGAGAAGAGTGTCAAAACTTGTAAAAGAGCTGTCCTTGAACCATGTCTCAGTAAGGGCTAGGACATTGAGATCCAGGAGTTCAAGGAGGTGGCAGATATCAGAGGAGTACTTGAAAGCACAGCGAAAGTTAAGCCTGGCAATGTGGAGCATATTGCTGTTTTGAAAGTCTTACAAGGGGGAGTACAGGGGAGAGTGGTCCCCTAGTAAGCGGCAGGTGTGTCTGAGAGATAGAGGTAGGAAGGGGCAGAGGATCCAAGACTGACAAGGATGTCAGTGGGGGAGTGTAGGAAAGGGAACCATACAGTAGTAGATGGCAAAGGAGATAGTGCAGGGTGGCAACGTGGGGCACAGGGCACCAGAAGCGCAGCAGTGCGTTGCAAGGACACCAGAGTGATGATTGCTGATGAGATTGTCAGAGCAGTGCGTGTAGACAAGAGAGCCTGTAAAGTTGCAAGCGACAAGGGAGCAGTTGTGAGAGAGGCAGTGAGGTTCGTAGGAAGCAAGGTAACCAAGGTGGGCATATCTGGCAAAGGAGCCCGGGCAGCCGTAGAAACAGATGGCAAGGGAGCCTGTGAGGAGGAAAGTGGGCAGTTGATAAGGCGAGGAAGAAGCCTATTAAAAAGTAAGATTCTGGGTTGAGGCCCTTGTACCAGGATGGTACCATTTTGATAGACATTTATGAAGACCCTGGTGGTTGAGAAAGTAGTCATGATGAGTCACCAAGGGGTCACAACTGTGACCCGTGAAGTGTCCCTTGCTACCCCTGTGATCTCCCTTGCTACCCCTAAAGAAATGGAGGCCCTTGGTCTGCGGCCAGCAGCATGTGGTGCTTTGTTTCTAGAGTTGCTTGTTTTCTGGTAGCTATAGTTGGTAATATAGCTCAGTGGGTAGAGCGCTTGCTTCTGCAATGTGTGGAATCTGCAGGGTGCAGGTTCGACTCCTTGCACGGTCAACTCAGCCCTTCTTCCTGCTGAGGTTGATAAGTGAGTACCAACACAGGTTGGGTGATTGTGTATGTATATTTGTTCTATATAAAGCGCTTAAGCATAAGTGCTGTAGAATAACACACCATTATCGTTTGGCCTTGGAAGTCTGCTTGCATTCTCAGTAGTATGGTATTGTGGGCCAATGTGCACTGCTAATAATACATATGGTGATCCATTGTTGTTTGCAATGTATATCACTTTACAGTGATACTGTAACCATATTGTTCATACTGTTCTTAGGAACAATGCTATGTGATGCCACTTCCTGTTTAGTCAAGGGGTGAAAGGTTGTGTTCCATCGTTTCCCATGTTGTCACTTCAGGGTGGGGTCAGATGACATCATGGCATGTAATATCAACAGAGGTCAAGGGTTGTGCGATGTCGCCTCCGCTACCCCTGACATTTTGGTGAAATGACATCCCTGTAGATAGTTTGGCTCACTGGCCTGAACAGGCCCAAACAGACATGAAATTGGTAAACACCCTTTAAAAAAACTCCCTTAATAAAACTCCTGCTGCAAAAGGTCCTGGGAAGGGCTATTAACTGAATGAAATGCAACGTGAACTATCAGGTGATCCTAGCCGAGTGGAGTGTCCTCCCGCTACTGACGTCAAAGGGGGTTGGGCTAAGATCAAGCCACGATGCAGGGAAACAAGTAGTCCTGTAATGCTGCATCCTGAGTAGCAAGCACCTGCCAGGAGCAGCTCCTATCAAGCAAACACCAGCGGTCAAGAGCGGAAAGACAGGCAGTACCTGTAAACAAAGACGCTTGTCATGTGAACATGTGAGGTAAGCCCACTGGCATATGATGAGCATGCTATAGCTATATCAGGAAAACGATGGCACTACCAGACACTAATGTGAAAACAGCTGGCAAATGGTCTGAGTTGTGGGGCACAGGATGTTAAAGTCTGAAATTCCAATGCCTTTGAACAGTTTGCTTTGCTTGTTTATTGATGTTGCATGAGTTTACTTCTCTGTCATAGAAAACGAAGACTTCCAAGGAAGCGACCTGCTGTGAAGTTGTCATATTGGAAAAATATAATTTAGAAAATAGGCTTCCAACCTACCACTCAGCTTAAAGCCTGAACTCGCATACGCATTCATTAGGAGGGAGGTAAAAATCCTCCCTCTTCGCACTGCATCTACATATGTCATTCCTTAACAGGCTGAGCCACATGAATATCTTTTCATTTCCTTCCTGTCTCCCAATGGAGCCAGTATAACACACTGCAAGTGCTTTTAATACAGAAGTGTCCATTTTAGAGGTTAGAGGGGCACGTCTGCCATCGCACATGTACTCCTAAATGTAACCCCATCACAGGTTATCACACATTACCATTCCATCCGCCACAACGGACATGAGTTCAGTACATTAGGGTCAATTAAAATGCAATTTTTGCTCAAGTCTGGAAATTGAGCTGCACTTAAATATCCCTCCACCTTGTTCTCAAATAAAAGGTACACCTCTTAATGAGATTTGAAAGACAGGCGCTCGCCTGATATGAATATGCAAATTGCTTCTTATTTGACTCTCTCGAAGCTGGAGCGGAGTTTGAGTGCACGAGGAGGACCTTTCCTGACCTCCGCAGTTTACTCTGACTTCTGCGGTTTCATGCCTTAATAGGTGCCATCTGTTCCATTTTTTTCACGTTCTCGGAGATGGACTCAAGCAGCTTTCGTGCTCGAAGTCCCCTGTAAGGAAAACCTCATTATAGGATGGGCAGGTCACTGCCTGGGAAGCGGGTTGATTTCATGAAGAGCAGTGAGCAGGTTCTTTAACTGGCCATGTTGGCATTTGACTCTCTCCATATTCTTTGGCTCATTCTGGACACGTTTAATACCCAGAGGTTTCTAAGGGCGGACCCGGGAATCGAACCTGTAGTGCTCCGTGTCGCTTTGCTTCCAAGGCGAGCACGTTGCCCCTATGCTATCCTGCAGAGACATGGCATCAGGTTGTGTGAAACTTTGGTCACAGGCATGACAATTCGAGCTATAAGACATCCTTAATAAATAATTATAGTCTACCTACATTTTGATCATTGTATCAGAATTTCAATTACAGGATGCGTAAGTATTGATCTGTATGTCTACAGTAAAAAGACAAATGGATAGCCATAGTGTGAGAACCTGCCATCTACCAAGTGTGCAAAGCCCTGGCTTATTTTGTATTTGTATTGAATGATAAAATGATGCGCGTAATTCCATCTCTGAAAAGGTAATATGCTGACCAGATTACCCTTTTATAAGCTCCATGCCAAAAGCACAGTGTGCACACTCGCCCTGCTGCATCAGTATCCTGATGTGCAGTGCCTGCTCTACATGTGGCAGACAGCAGGTTCAGAGGTCACAGCTGCCCATTTGACAGCTACAGTGGCAGCCAAGTCTCGGTAGCTCAGAGCGGCATTTAAGATATGCACCCCTGATCCTAAACTATGATGATCATACATAGTCCATGATGAAGGCCGGATAAACTCTTAATTTAATGCTATACCTGAGTTTAGGCATAGTGTGTGGCGCTACTACTGATAATGGCTGCCACATCACAATTGATATTGCACATGTGTCAGCACCTGTGAGACAGCTCTGCTGTTGGAGGTGATGTGTATTCTGGTAAGCCGCTTTGGAGACTGCCAAAGGGCAGAAAAGTAACCTCAGGAACCTGGAGGACCGACCCTCTTCTTTGATCTCTTTGTGAGGGCAGATAGCACCCCCATTCAAAAGGAGTAGCCTCACACCAGGATGCTGTATATCTCAAGGCCTTTGTTCTTATTGAGAAGGGGGGCAGGATTGGAGTAGGCTGCAGTGACCTGGTTAATGGAAGGAGGCTTCCACCATTTTCTTTCTCTCTGTCCCTCTTTCCCTTTCCTGTCCCCTTCACTTCCTCTGAAGAAAAACACTTTGGGGGTGACAACCAAAGGGAAAAGTCGAATCCATTGAAGCAAAGGGATTGGGCCACTAAGGCAGGCTAACGTAAATCCAATTATTTGAGGACCTTTTCTTTAAAAGAAGGGGTTTCACACCCCTTCTTCAGATTTAGATTATCTGATATCCTCTCTGATCCTTCACTCTGAAAGAACTCTCTGGACATCCTTAGGGAAAGTTGTTCTCTCCAACGCCCCCATCCTGTGGTGAAGGATGAGCCATCCAAGGAAGATGGACAATCTTCTCACTTCCAGAGCACATCAGATGTGCCCTTTGCTGTATAGCCGGACCTACCACTCTGCACCTGAATCTGCTAATGCTGGGAGAGGAGACTCTGAATGGAACCATCCAGTCCTCAAGTCCCCCTGAGTGGTCCTCACAGCAGTCAGAGGGCCAGATCAACCAAAGCTCCCTGTTCTGCTGCACCAAACCATTTGCTCCCTGTTCACACACCCTTGAATGAGAGGGAAGGTGCTGATACTGGCTTTTGCGCTCCTCCATCAAACCAAACTATTGCTTGCCCTTCAATCCAGCTCTACGCTTCCTCATGCCTTAGCTAACCCTGCCATTTGCTATGCCCAAAACGACTGCTCAACTCTGGGATCTGATCAGAATCACTGGTGCGTCAGAACCCGACTCTGACCAGGGGTTACAACTACAACTTGATCCAGCTATCCCTTGAGTGACTGCCTCATCGAGTTGCACATCGACGCACCCAAGATCACCAGTTCGTTAACCATTGCCCACTGCACCCAATGGGGAATTTTTGGTGCAATTAGCGCGCGCTAATAGTGCAATGCTAATTGCACCAGGAAATTGCAATTTTTCCAGCGCATATACCTCCAGCTCGGTGTTGGGGGTAAATGCTGCCAGGCGCGTGATTCGGAGGACACTTAAATGAGGCAGTAATAGCAGTACTGCTGCATTTAAGAGTTACGCCCAACTCGTGATAAGGCTGTTGATATTTATATTCTGTCTATATCAGATCTGAGCTACTAAATCGTCCATTGTATTACAAGAACATTCTATTCATTTACTCAGGGTCTTTATAACACACTCACAATGATGCTAGTCTGCATTGAAGTATGGGGCATGAGTACATTTTAATAGGAGGTTGTGGGATCCTCAGGGTGCCATTCATTTGCATTAAGATATGCTGAGCGTGATTGTATAATGAGGCGGTTATTGGGTGATCAGGAGCAGGGGGTTTGGCTCCAAAAAGTGCGCTAAAACTCCTCATGTCAGAAAAGAAGTGCTACTTGCTTGTTGGTGGATGCAAGAGGCTCTGAAGCTCCATTAGAAAGCATCCACTTGTCCAAGGAAGCTCTAAGTTCTACTTCTCTATTGGTCCCATCTCCTTGATTTTTGAGGAATATGGAAACAAAACCCTTATCCATTTTTGTATTTATCCACATATACATTAGCCAAATTGGGATCCATGGTAGCCGCATAGCTGTTCCTTCTACATGTAAACAGAATTGACCCTGGACATTTTTAGTAAGAGCATATTGTGTACACCACAAAAAGAAAAAAAATGTTCACTGGATGATTGTCAGTTCTTCAAAACAATATGTCTTCTACCACCTCAAGGGTGGCTCTTTGTGGTATCCTGGTACACAAGGACTATATGTCTAAACATATTAATACATGCGAGGCTGAAATCAAAGCCTTCTATTTTGTTAATTGCATTTTTCGTGTCCTGTATATAGCTATTCATTTGTAATGCAAAAGGTCTCAAATAGTGGTCAGCATATTGCGATAATGGCTCTAAAATCGAATTGGCCCCAGAAACAATGGGCTGCCTGGTGGCTTAAGTGGATTCCAATGAATTTTAGGGAGTATGTAAAACACAGAAATCCCCCCATTCTCCGTCATCAAAAAATCAGCTTCTTGTTTTCCATTTATGTGACACCAAGAGCACGAGTGACTTTACATTTGATTTCATTGACCATCTGGTTGGTAGGATAATAGAAGAAAGACAACATACAGATCATTCTCAAAATGACCAAATCAGGTACATTTTAAATGTAATTTGCTGAAGGAACAGTATTCCAGAAATGTGGGTTTAAAATTGCGGTCTTATCTAAAAGACTATACCAAATCCTGGAAGCTGGAACACATAATGGAGCATTTAGTAATTCATCAGGTTTAAGGCACAGCATGAGAAACAAGTATGATATTTCAGTGCCTAGAAATTCCCACTGTTGATATTGCTGTTGGATATCAGGCAGTGGAACTAACAGAATACACCCAGCCCCAGAGAAACCAAATTGGTGGTGGCATTTTGAAGTTACTGATTACGGAGAACATTGCTGTGAGTGGCACTGACGGATGTGTGGCAATAGCAGGAGCCAGCACACATCTCCTCCTCTCCCTTGGAGCTGCATCAGTAAACTCCAAGATCCTTACAATGAGCTGCCTGAACGTTTGCAGATGAATGCAGAGATATAAGGAAACCCACAAACGAATACCAGCGACCATGGTGAAGTCAGGTGGCAACTATGGCAGGGCATCCTGACTCCAAGTTTGTGCCCCTCTTCTTTATTGCTTCAGCCCTCTGAAACGAGAGACATAAGTGAACAATTAACATGATATATTACAACAGAGCAGTATGAGGGGCAAGTCACAGGGAAACAATCAAGTGTCCCATTTATCATATGGACACAGGGAACCCTAGTGAAACCATCTGTGACCCAAATCCACCATAGAACTGTATATGAACAAGGGATAGAGACAAGACCTGAGTGAGGACTTGGAAGGAGATAGGCAAACCAGAGTTGTGGAGTGAGGGTAAGTAAGGAAGAAAAAGCGATTGAACAAGAAAGGCTGGCATTGAAAGAGGGACGGAGGAGGAGAAATGACAGAGTCCAATGGACAAGCTGGAGCTGGAGGATTGAAATATCAGGAGGAGAGGAGTGGAGCATTGATGAGGAGATTGGAGTTGAAGACACAGGAAGAGAAGTTCAAAAATAGACTAAGGGAAGTAAACAAGTCTTTGTTGTAGAATGGGATGTCCCTTGCCCAAACCCTGCTTGGACTTTTATGATGTTAGTGATTTTGTGGGATCGTTCAAATTGATTCAACCGTGACTACATACTGTTTATCAGAGAGGACCTTGAGGCAGGACCACTTGGATTGTTGAATATATTTTTGCACAGTGTTTTCGCTATACTTTGGCACAATGAGACACATCCCCATTTTGTCAAAACACATTCATGTGAGACCCTATAACCCTTACTCCATCCTCTCTGTTTAACACCAATAAAATCATAGTTGCAAGTGATCTTATTGTATCTAATCTTCCACTGATTTGAATAACCTTCCGGAGGAAGAAGCCCTCATATCTGGTAGAAAGGGACCAAGTAAGTTGGAAACTACACAGACACTTATAACAGATGAACACAATCTACTGACAATCACTGGGTGTGGGGAACTACGCCCTCCGCCTTACAGATGTAAAAAAGAAGGTGGTAGGATAAGTGTGATAAGTTCCTAATAAGCCATAGATAATGGACTAATCGAGAGTCTTGTATAATTACTTTGAACATTGCATCATGAGATATGTTCTATTGAGGCTTTTTTTTCAAAATATGCACTTTAACTGGACTTTTAAAAATAATTTTCACTTGCACCTCCCACTATTTTCCTCTAGTGCATCAGGCCCACACGATGCAGTTGTTGGGAATCAAAAAATATACTTGAAATATATCACTTAAGTGATTCGATCTCACTGAGTTGTGCAGCTGAGGTACAATCTTTAGATGGGACTTAATGAGCAACTTCAGAAGTGAGATTGATTACAATCAGAGGCGTTGCTAGGGGGACTGAGGGAGCTACAGCCCCAGGTGTTTTGGTTGTAGCCCTGGATAGAAGCTCAGGAGATACAACCAAAGACTAGCAAGCCCCAAGTCTTGACAGTCCACAACATTAGTATAGCCCCAGATCTTTTCCAGAGCTAGCAACACCCCGGATTACAATAACAAAACGCACAACAGGAAGCATAGGTCGGAATCAGATCAGTGAAAGTGGGGGCAGAAGGCGTATCGAATCAGACATAGAATACAGTTTGATTGTGTGCGGATTTCAAAAGGTGGGCTACTCTACATTGCGGAATAGTTCGAGGCCTGTGTAAGCACGCTCTGGGGTGAAAGCGGCACGTCTATTGCCAATGCAACAAGAATATGAGGCTCTCTTTACACACGGGTATCTCTGTTTCATCTGATCTACTGCTTCATGACAGAGTGTTTCAGCTCAAAATAATATATAGCTGAGCTGTGCTGACCAAGATATTTATGAATCAATGAACGTATTGGGAGTGAATTCCCCCAGGGTCTTCAGCGCAAACGTCAAAACTAATGTTTTGTCAGTGTATACCTGGAAATGAGAGCGCATAGAACATCCTCGAAACTAGGATGATTATATATGTCCAAAGGCACTGAAAGGGTTAAATCATTAAGAAATAGCTCTGTATATATTTGTTGATTCAGTATTTTAAAAGATTTTAACAACTCTTTTAAAACCTTTTGCGATTTTTTATAAAACTGGGAATGCACAACCTCAGTCCCCATGAGCCACAAAAAGGTTAGTGTTTTTGGCATTTCCAGCATGAAATGTCATGAGACAAATGTGAATTGAATGGATCAATATGCAAAAAGTAATTGATATGTTATGTGTTTATGCTTTAAACCTGACACATTTTTAGGCTTGAGGGCGAGATTTGTGCATCACTGCTCGAAAGAGGTACATATGAACTTTATTTGGATGGTAATACACGAGACATTTCCTGTTCTATTTACAGAGGGTGAATGTACACCACCGATATCATTGTACACTCTGCAGGATGTGACAAAAATGCAATTGCCCAGTTTCAAAAATCTACATAAAAGGATAAATGCTCGTCACGAGTGTTTTGCTCTATGTACTGTACAGCATTGTGTAGCTCCCGAGCTACGTGCACATTAAACAAACAAATATAATGTTAAAATTATGTTTGGGTCATAAATGAAGAAGGAACCTGGAAATAAAAGTGTATTAGCTTGGGTGAAGTTATCCTTATTTTTATTTTTTTTAAGTCTCAATTGGTCACAAGACCCGACGTGAGATTTTAGGATATGAAAGAAGAATTTACAAAAAAAAGTAAAGGCATGGGACTGGATTGGACATTTTAAACATCTTGAAAATTTAAAAAAGGTATCAAAAGCATTATGAGCAGAATTGTACCTTCATGTATCCCAAACAATATTTGATCAAATGTCTTGATATTCGAATACAACGTTTTGATCTATTGATGAGGCTTGACCAACTTTCAGTCCTGCCTGTAACTGGTCCTCAAGTGGGTGTGCCAAAAGAGATGCAAAACTGTTTTATTTGTCTAAGGGTGGATGTACAAGAAACCGTGCGTCATGTATTGACTGGCTGTAATCAACTGGTTAAGACCTATGAGAAATTGTTAGGTTGCCAATGTGAAGACACTTTCGGGATGTATTGTATCATTTCGTGCAATATAGCTCTAATGATTGCCGTATAATAATGTTTGGAAGATTGTTCAAGATACATTTGGGAAGAGTCATACTGGTTGATTTTGTAAACTATGTCATTTTGTATGGTCTTTCTTGGCTTGGTTTGTGGTATATTGTAATACAAAGGAATATTTTGATAGACCGCTTAAGTGCCAAGGGCGAGGTATCTCGTCCTTGGGATTACCTCCCTGTTGCCAAGGACGAGATACATCGTCCTTGGCACTTAAGGGGTTAATGAAACAGAAAACGTTAGAAGGCATTGAATGGCGAAATACCAAAATCATCAAAAAAGGCGTTGGCACTGGGGGGGAAACCCATGGCAGTTAAAATTAACATTTGAATGCTATGATATGATATGATGTTTAAGTTTAAGTTGGTTTATTTTGTCTGTTTGTATATGTGTATGTGAACTAGTTCATTTGAACCAATATGCACATTAACATTAACATTAAAAAAAATAGTACAGCTCAAGGAAAATGAGCCTCAGTGTATTTTCTGTTCATGATGTCTGATCAAGTTGCAAAAAACATATTTGTTTACTTGCATTATTCATTAGAACGGTTCTGAACATAGTTGTTCTGTAATTACCTTGATAAGACATTCTATTTCAGTGTAATTTTCTCCCATTATACACAGAGCTGTATTCGGGTAGGTCTCATTCTGATCCCTCTCCCAGGAGGCAGCCAGTTAATCTTATTATTCAAATTCATTTCCTCTTAAGACCATACCCTGAAAATAAATTTAGCAGTACTGTGTGGAAATGTTCAAAAAATATTGTTATTTTACTATTTTATTTTTCATTCATCTAAGAAATTAATAAAACACCAAAAAGCACGAGAGTATAGAGCTAACTAAAACATACCACAAAATAGTCAATACAGTACAACATTAATAATTGTTGAGGGTATTAAGCTTAATCCAAAGAATTCTCCACAGTAGAAGACAAAGGGCCTCATTACAACCTTGGTGCTAAGTGCACCAACTTTACCACCATGGTATAAACTCTGTTTACACCATGGTGGATGGCGGATTTACCGCCCCATTCCAAGGTGAGTGGGGCGGTAAATCCCCATTTCCCATTTTTCCTTCCCCATTCCCATTTTTGCCCCATAGGGCATAATGGGAGTGGGGAAGGCGCTAATTACGCCGCCGTAAATTACGGCGGCGTAATTAGCACCATGGCAGGTTAGCGCCATGGATTTTAACGCCTGCTAAAAGCAGGCGTTAAAATCAGAATCAGGCGTTAAGGGTTAACGGTGGCGTTAACCCTTAACGCCTGAGTTGTAATGAGGCCCAAAGCCTGAAACCTTGAAGTTGACTTGATTGCAAATGGACACTCTAGGGGCTTTATATTTTTCCTTAAACAAACATTGTAGAGACAGAGCTTAAGATTGAAGGAAGATTGCTCCCCAGTATTACTAAACAAAAGAAAGTTTCTTCATTTCCAGTGGATGGCTTTAGACATATGCAGTGCTCGAACTAAACACATGACTACTTCGAAGTTCAATGAAATTATGCAGCTTCTCTGTGAGATAAGAGGGAGGGTCCTGATGCAATGCTACATATGGTAAGAGCATATGCTTAAGATAGATAGGCTCGTCGAAGCCAAACCCATATTGAGAATGTTTACTGTAAGGGAGGGAAATGTCACATTCGCAGAATAACAAATCGACTGAGGAATTAGAAGGAACGCATTAACATAATTAACATGATTGAGACTATGACTAAGCAGACCTAGGACCCATGATAAATCAGGATGCAGGTTGATGGCACTTTTCTCTGGAATTGCTGGAGAGACATTACTGCCCCAGATAGAGGAAGGCTTGATGGTGTATGGGGCTCACAAGTCTTCTTATCCTTACCCTTTACATCTCCAGGCCCATGCTTTGTTGGTTATGTTAAAATGTGGGGTCCCCAAGTGATCCAGTAGATCGGTTAAAGACTAAAGCAGCAATAGAAAATTCAAGGTTAAAAAACACAGTTGGTCTTATTTTCTAAAATATGGTAATTTATGCAGGGGTCGGTCAATGAATGAACAGATATGCTGTTCGATCCGTGCTTTTGCAGAATGGAGTGCGCACATTAGATAGATAAAAACAGGCCAATACCATAACCCTTTAACTGTACTTGCCATTTTGTGGAAATGGAAGAGATCCCTTCAAATAACGTTAGGCCCTTTACAACGGATTCCTATGGGCTCAACATGCTTTTAGCAGGTGCTAAATAGTGACACATTCCCTAAAAATCAGTTTCTGTAATTCCTCCTTGAGTATGTCTCGCAGGTTTAAAACATAGAAAGCGGGGAGTGAACAGATTTCTCTTTCCAGCCCCACTCCAACTGAGAAACCCAGAACAATTCCCTCGAGCTGTAAAATAGATGTAATGACTGTCGTAATGCATTTCCCCCCATTTTTCTTTTTAAATAACCCCCATGACATGTTAGACAATGAATGCAATGATGTATCCAGGGCAGTAGTAACCTGGGGGTTTGAGAAAGCCTCTAAGTCTGCTAAGATGTGGCTGCAACAAAAAGACACAGCTTCTTCATATTAAAGTGTGAGGGAATTTCATAACCCCAATTTGAAGTTGGACCGTTGTCCTAGTGTCTCGTTCATGATGAGGGTTGTATGACCTTGAATGGTTCACGCAAACCTGAACACAGAGTCTTGGGGTCCAGCACGCTTCTGGTGAGAGCCTGTGACACACATTGGCGCTCCTGGAGTTTGTGTTTAGCATCCAGATGAGAGGTGAGTTGTTCCCCTTCTGCCTCGGTGGATTTTCAGGCTGAAGGCATCAGTGGCACTTCCGCAGCCATCGGAATCATACATGATGTGGAGTGAGCAGCAACTTCCCCAATCATGAGAAGATCATAGCTTCATATTCTTTGGGAGCTCACCACAGGCTTAGGTTTCACATGGGCTATGGCTCTCAGTAGACCGTGGCATGGTTCCTCCCCTGCTAATGTCCATGTGTAATTGAGGGTAGCAAATAGTGTTCTTTTCACTCTTTTCCATTGCTGGTTTCACTGCTCCTTTCACACGTTCTCTTGGCTTGTATGTCATCATCTCTGAATCAGCTACCTAACCCTCAGCAAGCCTTTCACTGCTTTTGACCGGCCATGGTTTTTGGATTAGCCTGGATTTGAATCCTGTGCAATTTGGGGGTAATTATCTTTCCCTGACAACCCAGAGACCTGCTGTCTTCCTGAGCCTCCATATAATTCCCACTCTCCTCTTCTTTACTGGTATTTCCTTAGCTTCTCCTCCCTCAAACATGCACACACCCACACACACACACACACACACACACTCCTGTTAACTGCAACCTCATCCTCACCCATCTGCTTTTCTTCTTTGCCTACAAATAAACCCTCCTCCAACACGAACCTATTCATTGTAGTTCTTCGTTTCTACTCTTGTTTAAATGTTTTCCCAACTCCAGTTCATAAACCTCCCTTGTACTCCTCCCTACATCTTGTTTCCTGATCTTTCCCTCCTTCAACTCCAACCTCTTTCAAACTCTCCCTTCTTCCTATTTGTTCTTTGCTTCCTCCAACCACATCTTCTCTTTCATGCTCAGTCTCTACCCCCCTCCTCTTTCCTGATTGACAATGCACAACTTTGCTTTTCCGACCAACTTCTGAACTCCTCACCATGGTGCTGTCCCCTGCACTTTTTTATACCGGGCCTGCATGTGATTCAGAGCGCTAATAGTTCCACATAGGCTAGGTTGGTGTTAGATTCAACCCTCCCCCGAGGCATGTGCTGAATGCTAATTGGATTCTCTTTCGCAAACCATGATTTTGCTGTCTGAGACAATGAATAAAGCAATTGACATCTTGGAATCGGGGACCCAATCATGGCATACCCTCAACTATACCACAGCTTCCCCAAGCTCCTTATTGTTTCCCTGGTCCCTCACCTCTCGGGTCTCGGGAAGATAGCTCTGGGACAATGCGAGGTGATGCGGAGCTACACAGGTTCGATCCCTGGGTCCATTCTTAGAAACATCTGGGTATTAAGCGCCTTATAAATAACCAATTACAATTACCTCTGGTCTCTCTGCTCACAAACTGGTTAGCCCTGGAATAGGTGACAGAGAACAACTAGTGAGATCGCAGTCATATCCGTAATCATGCTCACAGACCAATTGCTCTGGTGACTAGTCCACAGTATGGTCTAGACTCACATAAGACACTTGTCACCTAAAAGTTTCAAAATATTATAAAGCTTTAAACAAGTAACTGTGTTTTATTAATCGCAAAGACATTAATTATGACTTTAGTTGTTGATAAATTGTATATTTTTTGTGAAGGCCATTTTAGGATTGGACATTTTGATATGATCTTAGTCATGGGAGATAATGTGCGACATTTAGAAGTTGTATCATCCACGGTATAGCAGCATGTGCCATGGACAAAGGCTGAGCATTTACAATCATTGCTGCTCATCATCTCCTTCCAGCAATCGGATGAAACTCGTCTGCTTTTTGCAGCACTAAGGTAGAAATAAGCATCCTTCAATTACATGGGCCACAGAATAACCACTGATCAATGTAAGGTACTCACAGCTGCAGTGACATCATAGTAGCCCATTTTATTACATAGGAGCTCCTTTTCCACATGTCCAAGCCTGCACAGAGTTGGATGCTCTTTCTGCAGACCAGAAAATAATAATAATAATAATAATAATAATAATAATAATAATAATAATAATAATAATAATAATAATAATAATAATAATAATAATATATGTACATATAATACGTATCTTGATTTGTGGTTGCAAACATGAATAATTTCTGATTTGGTCAACTGTTTCTAAGAGAGAAACTAACCAAACAGAGTAGTAACGCGGTGCACATGTTGGTGAAGTAGAAAAAGGTTTGCATTCTTGAGAGGTGCATATTGAGGTGACCTGCTACAACCTGCTGTTGCCCAGAATTGTCAGAAATTCAGGAAAATCCCCTTCACCAAACTATTTTCTGGCAATATCATATCACTCTAATGAGTGAGGGGGAAGGTCAGCTGTAACACAATAGAGCTCGACCGTAATGACTCTCAGGTTATTGTATGTTGTATAGGAGAGAAAAAGAGAAGCCTCACCTGTGGCGTGCGGGAGAGCTCCACCACATCTCCACGTCCAGTGCCTAGAGAGTACACATCATACAGAAAAGCATGGCATGCATTTTTTTAGGTGGTTAGATATTCCATTGCAAGCGTGTTGATTGGCTACCGGAATGGAAACAACAATAATAAAAAAGAGAAGCAAGGAACTCATGCATCTTTTGTTGGTTAGAGTATGGATTCTTCACTTTCTGATTCCCTAATCCAGGCGTACGTAACCTGTGGCTGTACAGGTTTTGTGGACTATGACTCCCATGTTCCCTCACCATTACCTATGCTGGCTAGGGATAATGGGTGTGGTAGTCCAAAACATCACAAGAACCAAAGGTTGCAGAGCTCTGGTCTAAAGAGATGAAATGTGTTCTAATGTGGAATGTTGGAAGATAAACAGCAGTCCTTCTAAGGGTGCTTAAAACCTTCTGCTGATCAATTATTTTTAAAAAAATGTTCCACAAACATTGCTTTGTTCTAATGCAATAGCTTGTATCCCTTAACCAGCTGTTACGACAGTAATGTTAGCAGTGCTACATTATATCTCAACTCCCCCAAGCTTCTCTCCCTGCAACATAGGATCCTCTGCTCTTTACCATTGGTTTGAGTGAGTTATGTTTTCTGAGAGAGATTCAGAGCAGGCCTATGGCAGAAGCTAGGTAATATTTCCTGACAAATCGCATCAGCTCCCCCTTCCTCGGCATTTCAATAAATGGGTTGAGTGTTCTGAATTCTTCCAGATGTTCTGTGTTAGCTGCATTTGCATAATCCTCGCTGCTAAAAGGGTAAATACATAAATGGGGAACAAATATGTCAAATGATGCGCAAATGTTGGTTAAGGATATGTCAGATAATTAACTTTCAAGTAGCATTTTGCTTATTAGAGTACGGTGCCTGTATTCCTGACAGTAAAGGCAAGTGCGTTCCTTCACTGGAATTAATGAGGTTCCACAACAGTAGCATCCTAATGCATGCAGGAACACAGAACATTCCAGTACCAATTGCTGCTTCCCTCTTCACTGAGCAATACTAGATGCACAGCGTTGAGTAGTGGATCTACTGGAAGATCACTCAATGTCTTCACCCTTGAATTGCATCACCATGAGGCTTTGTTGATGTTAGTCATCGGTATAGGAAAACGTTGTCCGGCTGTACCTCCGCAACCGCAGAATAGCAGAGCTATTGCACTGCCCGTCTGCTTCAGCAGGATGGTGGTGCAGTAAATAAGATGCATTATTTAGATTGTGCTGCATTGTTTTTCTAAATGCTGTATGGTTGTCAACCAAAGGACAATGCGCACCATTGCAAGTTTGTTGGATCTGCCGGTGGTAAATACGCCAAACTCGTTTGCCGTTACTGTCATTCATTCATTTTGGCAGTAAATCTCCCGAATTACGAGTGGGGCAGGGCGGCGTTATTCTGCATAAAGGGGGAATAATGTTACTCTTTTGTGAGCGTTATTTTGCCTATATGAGTAACAATGGACGGTATTAGCATACTTAATTGAAAAAAATATATGGGGAGGGGTAAGTGAATAGGTTAGGGTGGGGGAAGGTGGGGAGGCGGAGGCGGTCTTCCCCCGCATTTTCGACCCAAAAAAACAACCAAATAATATTAGGTAAAATTGGAAAATATCTAATATTTTCGGTTTAGTAGACCTAAACCACATTGGACTCCACTTGGGGTTTGGAGTATTTACAGTTGGTGGATTTTACTGGAGGAAAAACCTCTGGCCAAATGCTAGAGTTTTCCCTCAAACTTAGGTCCAAACCTTAGTGAGGTGGTGCAGTCAAAATTGCAGTGCATTCACTTGAGACACTTATTACTACTTGGAATGAGGCCCATCATGTTTTTGATTTCTACTGAACACATTAAAGAAATCAAATATTGAAACAACACCTGTATAGGCTATGGTAACATCTCTTTTATTTGCCACCAGTAGTGACCCAGTGGTGACTATAAGAAAATGTCGGTATTCCAAATGGCAAAGGGATGGAAACCAGACACATAAGGGTGGATAATGGAGATGCATGGCCTTCTACTCTGTCAACTAGCGACCTACCATCTGCAATCACTGTGACCTGGTCTAAAAACGTTGTTATCCTGAAAACTATTTACCAGAACAGTTCTATTACATGTTTTGACACGTGCCGGCTTCTGGAACATTCCATTGATTGGAGTGCCATATAAAGGAGCTTGTTCTGTATGTATTTATTTTTTTTTTCGTTTGGTTTCTGCTTAGTGATTATGAAGTCTGCACACATTTTCATGAAATGGCAGCATAATACACAGAGTATAATGTGCACGGTGTGAAGAAACGCGGGGCATTAAAGATATATTGACACAGGGTTGCTTAGTATCATTGCATTGGCTGATTATACCTTGTATTGTTTTGCTTATAAGTGGGAACAATCTTCCACACAGCATTATGTGCTATATGATGGTGAGGTCGGATAATACATTAATGCGATCATCTACATGATGATTTCAGAAGCTTTGGGTAGTCCTCGAGTAGGGTGGAAATGTTCTCATCGAGAATAGGCCTTCTTCAGGAGTTGCGGGTATCCCACACTATGCTATACAAGTGATTATTTCATGTAGGCGCATCCTGAGTTTCTTCCTGAATAAAGAATGAGTTGCATTCAAATGCATCTCTCCAAAGCAACAACCTTCTAACTGTATGCCAAAGGTACTCAACTACTCCTGAGACAACCCACATTGATTGAAAATAGAAATGCCATCCTACACTGCTGAGTCGACACTCGGTAGTGGATTTACGCCAATAGTATTAGCCTAAATGGAGATAATTTAGAGATGCTGTTGTTTGGCTACCCAAGTCCACACTTGATATGTTTCAAGTTGCCTAATAACTCAATATTCGCCTTCTGCAGTCGTGATAGCTGAGGCCATGGGGTTCACTTTCATCTCTTAGAGATCATGAGCCCCAAGATCACTACCCCATTAGCAACACCTACTACCATCATGACATCCTGAAATGATCCTACCCATGTAGACATGAATCAGACAACAAAGATGTTGCAAGCCCCCACATGTTCCAATCTTTACTACTGTAATGATCGGTACAGTTTCCTAAAAAAATCTGATAAAGCTGATCTAACTGGTATAGAACAAAGTGCCATGCCAAACAATTAGCCATAAATCACTAGCTAACAGTGCCCCAGCACTAACAACTTGTAACAGGTGCCTGTAAGGGAAATCATGAAACTCCTCTAAATGCCTTGTTTGACACAAAAGTAAGCATGGATGAATACATTCAGCCAGACAGCAAATCACCCACATATTGACTGTATTTGGGAGACTTGGGGGTCAACATTTTTTTAAGAGTTTCACATGAAAGATTTGTTTTAAGCTCATACAAATGTCATGCTGATTCATGCTGCTCTTAAAAGTGGGTTCAAGAAGTCAGGCCCTTTTCGCTAGCACCGGTTCAAAGCAAGCAATGTATAAACATAATGGAAAAGGTCAGGCATTTTCGTGCCAGGGATTTCCACAGAAAGCAGAGTGTCTAAATGACTTATGTGGTGCACCTAACAGAAACCAACATTAATTATTCATGTCCAACTGACAAAAAGATTTGTTAGGAAACGCTCTGGGTAAAATCCACAAAAGTAGCACCAATACAAAAGAGAGCAGAGGATGCACTTTTGTATTTGTGTTACTTTAAAAAATGCTAAGCTCAAATTGTGCTGCGCCTCAAATTATGAAATCGCCAGACCCGTTTTTTAAATCTATGTCTGAAGCATGCTCCCATCATTAATATATAAAAGGCTCCTAGCACCTATGTGGTTTCTAGGAGCATATTTCAGCAAAGGGTCACTCATAGTGAAACTTGTAAAAACAAAAAATTCTATCCCTCTTTGAGGGATAGAAATGGATGTCGCAGAGCAGCAATCCGCTCTATTCATTGTTTGAAAACATTGCATGAGTGGGTCAGAAATCATACAGTCATGCATTGTGAATCCACTTCACATCTTCCAAACAGGCACAATGAAAAGTGTTTATGTTTGTATTTGAATTTGGGTGTATATAGTTCAAACCTAGATAGAAAGAAACAGAGTGGTGAATACATCATTTGGGGTTGATATGGTATGCTATATTATGATATGTTATGGTATAAGACATATAAAGTACAAACAATCAGCTTGAAAACGGAACAACAATTGGCCGAAGCCTCCCTATTCAGGAAATAGGAAAGTCTTCAGTTTTTGTCTGAAGTTCATAAATTGTTCGCTAAGTTGGAGACTAGTTGGCAAGGAATTCCAAAGCCTTGAGGCCTGGACTGAAAGAAGCCTGATTTACCATTCTGCTAATCTAAACATAAGGCACAACTGCCAGTCCTCATGGTGCTGAGCAAAAAGCTCTGGAAAGAAGATAGTTGCAAAACACACAGGTGTGAGGTAGTAATACGTATTTTGTACCATGCACAAGGATTTGAACTTGATGAATTGTTCATCTGGAAGCCAGTAAGTTGAATACAAGGCTGGTGAGAAATGTGCACCGTATTCTGGCTTGACACAAACACATTAACACATTTAATTATCAGCGCAAAGGCAAAAGAACTCAAAAATCTCCTCAAGGAGCGTAATAGGAAAAAAGCAAGATCTGTAGATCGTAGAGATATGGCACTACAGAGACAGCTTTGGATCCAACCACAATCCTAAATTCCACACTTTCTGGGAGGAAGCTGTACCGGCACCAAGGGATTTTGGCAAAATATCATACAGTCAAGGATCTAATACTGGACAATCTTCTAATACATTGCAAGCATAGTGTTTACCATTTCTACCAGCAGGAGATGGGCAGATTAAGATCTTAGCTTTCACATTAAGCTTCAAATTATTATGAAACATCCACAGACGAACCTGATCCCAACAATCCCTTTGACTGTTCATCTTGTGACTGTCTGAATGTTCAAGGTGCATAATCAATTGCTCCAAAAGATCTGATTAGGTCAGACAATGGTCTCATGTAGAGATTAAACATCATCGCACTATGGGCCGAACCCTGTGTTACTCCTCAAGAGATGGGTGTACGTGTTGATTGAATCCCTGGTGGAAGTAAAGGTTACAGTTCATAGTAGCTTTGTATCCCATGCTGCAGAGATTGATTTCCTTCCTCAACTTCACAAGAATTAAAGGGATCCTGATTGTGATCAGGTTGGAGTGCCAGTAGGGTGTGGTGTTGCAAGGGAAAGCCTATTTCCTGCTTTTCTGTTTGCTTGCTTGTTTAGTCTTGATCCTAATTGTCTTACTCCTTGAGGAGTGCGTTCTCACTCATCATGTGAGTTTGTGGATAGGTCGGCTGTTGTTTGGACAGTAGCTGTCCTGTATTTTATGAAGGCAGTTTTTAAGGGTATTCTTTATATGATATTTAGCCAGTGTCATTTTCTAGCAGCAGAGTGTTGAATGGCTTTAATGTGGATGGCAGTATGAAATTACAACGGCCTGAGCCTTTCTTCTGAAAGTGATAGTAGATATCAAGCAGTTTGAGTTTATTTTTGTTAAAATGTTGCCAGATGTAACGATTGCTGTCAATAATGAATCCAAGTGGTTTGGCCTTTCAGCCACACTTGGATGGCCTCCTGTTTAGATGGATGGTCTAGTAGGACAAACTCATTTCATTGAAATTGATTTTCAGGAATGTGCTTGTCATCCAAGCTTGGAGGGAGGTGAGGCACTTACTGTTGCATAAAAAGGCTTTAGTGCAATTCACATTGATGTATAAGTGAGTGTTGTTAGCATTTTCTTTTTCATTTTATTGGGCATCTCATTTGCAAATTTGGCATTTGCATTAATTGCAAATTTCTCTTTGTTTGCGAATACTCTTAAATTGGCGTGAAAAGAGCATGTACATGTGTGCATCTATCAACAACTGGTAAGTGAAGCTGGGATGGGGGATGTCCTGCAAAGTGGGCCACCATTGTTACACAGTGGTCTCATATGGTAGAAAAGGTAGGGCTTAGTTGCCTAATTGTAACCATTGATTGTTGTCACAATTCACAGGCAGGAAGAACAATGACAGATAGATCAGGGCAAGAAGTAACATGGAAAAAGGAAGTGGAGCATAATAAGGGGATGGATAGGAGATAAGTCAAAATAGGAGATGGTGGCAGGCCAATAGACCAGCAGGTGGAAGAACTCTGGGTTGATGTATGAAGGTATGTTAAAGAAAATGTGAGGTCTTGGTGAGAGCAAATGGTACCATATGGTAAATGTGCATGCACGCTAAGTGAGTGATAATCTTAGAGAGAGTTGGATCAGTGAGTGATAAGTGCTTACTTAGGAGGTGAAGGCAGGGTGATTGTGGAGTATTAATGTGCAGGAGGGAGTATTAGTGTAGAATGTGGGGGAGTAGTATTAGTTTGGAAAGGGTAGAGGAGTCATAGTTTGAAGAATAGAGAAAAAGAGCTGGAGGGAGTTGCATCGGGGGGTGGCTGGGGTTAGGAATTAGAATGAGATAGTTAGACATCGGAGCATCAGATAGAGGGAAAAAAAAACTAGGAGATAAGTTGGGGAGGAGTTGAAAGAAGGAGAGTAGTAGGAGGAGTGAAATGAACATCAGTGCATGAGACGATCAAAGCTAGAGTGTTGCTGGAGTGTCTACATGGTGCAACTCTACAATCTCTTTAGAAGTAACATCATTTCTAACATAGCAACACTCTAGAAATCTCCAGAGGGAGATTTGATCAATAAGGCAATTGCCTTTAGCACCAAATTGATGGAACGTTAGGATACAGATACACATGGTCAACATGCTCTGTATACTAATCTGGGAAATAGGGACACCTCTACTAAAGAGGACAACACTTAGACTAGATGAGAGACTCCCTCGGATCCCATGGATGAAGTGTTGTCGCTGTTGTCAGGACCCCCTTAGTGCTGGGATTTATCTTGAACATGTTGAAGTTCATTCAGTTTCTGATGGAAACTGGATTGTATTTTCATATATTTGTTGTTAGACCACTTGCTCCTTATGACTGTATGTGCATTGTCATCATGATCACAGTGAAAGGGTGCATGTGTAGGATAAGAAATACTGGAGACAACACTGACCCCTGTGGGTGTCCACAAGAGTGGCAAGGATACAATGTAAAATTGTCAATTTTCCCTCTCTGCATTCTTCAGGTTTGACAGTTTCCCTGAAGCCTCAAGTATTACAATAGTTTGAGGTAATCATTGGTGTCAACTGCTTTGGATAACTACAGAGGAATTAGTGTGGCCCATTTACCATCATGAATCTTCTCTCGCAGTTCATCTGGCCTACCTGTGGCCACCAGCTCTGTACTATAATAAGGTCGAAAACAAGTGTGGCCTATATGAAGTAGAGGATGTTCAGTGATGCACACAAATGAGATAGTAATGTTCGTTCTACATGCTCAGACAGGAAAGGAAAATGAGGGTTGTGTCTACAAATAGTCAAATTGGCCAGGTTCAACAATGCCTTTTTCAGAAGAGGTCCTAGTACTGCCCTCTTCCAAAGTCTCTATGCCAGGAACACACCATGTATTCAACAGAATTTGCATTTTGGTTCAGAATATGTAAGAATGTAATTTGCAAATTTAACAGTAAAAGATCATGTGGTGATCCAGAACATTTAGTTGTAGTTAATGTTATGTTATGTTTTATTGCATTTGTATAGCGCCTTATGTATCTTTGGTATGATCTCAAGGCGCTGGTAGGTTGAACACCCTCGGGAAGCGCAGTTCAAGTCAGTTTAGAGAGAGAGAGAGAGAGAGTCGTAAAGTGCGTGGGCGCACCAGGTACGGGTGCAGCTGGTGTGGTTGTTGCATGATAGCTGCTTCATAGCGGTAGGTGTGGTGCTGAGGAGATCAGTTGAATGTGTTCAGTCTGGAGGGTGGACATCCAGACTGAGCTCTGGCTGCGTTAGGCCTGAGGAGACGCCTAAACTAGCCGGTATGTGCTAGCTAACTGTGTTTTTTAAGAATGATGGGTAGTTTGATGAGTCACGCTAGTATAAGAACAGCTTTACCGAATGTGTCATAGTACTGCTGTGTTCTAGTTGAATGGTGGTGTATAGGAGAGAGTAAGCATAGTAGTGTGATATTGTGGTAATCAGTAAAGTGTATGCGACCAGGAACACCCAATGATGTTGGGAATACCTTCTAAATTCAACTTTTAACACAGTGACACTATTACGGCACACTTTCTAAGTTCAACTTTAACACAGTGACGCTATTAGAGCACACTCAATGATGTTGGAATACCTTCTACCTTCTACAATGACGCTATTAGGGCACACTTTCCAAGTTCAACTTTAACACAGTGACGCTATTAGGGCACACTTTCTAAGTTCAACTTTAACACAATGACGCTATTAGGGCACACTTTCTAAGTTCAACTTTAACACAGTGACGCTATTAGGGCACACTTTCTAGGTTCAACTTTAACACAGTGATGCTATTAGGGCACACTTTCTAAGTTCAACTTTAACACAGTGACACTATTAGGGCACACTTTCTAAGTTCAGCTTTAACACAATGACACTATTAGGGCACACTTTCTAAGTTCAACTTTAACACAATGACGCTAGGAGTGATTCTGTATCCTTTATAATAAGTGAGCCCAAACTTTTTATTACTGGTGCATTTTGAGGGATATGTGCAATGTGATCTTGTGAAATCTCATTATTTTATTGTGGCTTATTGATTAGACCATCATTATAGCTTTATTTCAGTACTAGACCGAAGGAGTAAACAAGTTTAACATAACACATATACACAATAAAAACACATCAATTGCTCTAGTCAAGGAATTGAACTTGTAAAGTGACAACAACATAACCTAATAGTTATTTTAAAAGGGAGCCTGGCTCTAAACCTCCAATAAATCAATTCCACCAAACTACATCAGAAATATGTAAACATAATTAATCTGGCTAAAAAACATTCCTTAGGAATCTCTGCCTCGTCCTCCATGCCTTTTCAATAAAGTTCGATATAGCAAAGAGAACATCAATTGAAAGTGCCTTCTTTCAGAGGTCTTCCACACCTGCCAAAGAACAAATGTCCCTATTTTTCAGGCATAATGATAGATTACTCTTATGTATATCACCATACATTGGAAAACAAAACAATAAACGTTGGAGGGTCACTGCCAAGGCCTGGCAAAAGGGGTGAGACTGTGAGTCACCATTTTTCCAGCTAGCTGTAACACTAGCTACAGGTAAAATGTCCATTCCTATTTTTTAAATACAGAGCTCTTGGGAAAGGGTAAAACATAATGGTTAGATATAATTTCATAGGATTACTATGTTTTATGTCTAAGTAATTATATCCCATTTTGAGAGTGAGACACTAGGTGACATATTGACCCATAATGAACTCGACATACGCATCAATAAGTACTCGTTTTCTGGCCACAGTGATATTCTCAGGATTTTGCCAGAGGTTTTCCATGTTTAGTAACGTCAAATTTATTTTGGCATGTAAACACCTTGGTAGCGATGAGTACACTATCTTTACTTAGGACTTCTTTTAAGGCTAATCTGTACTTGTTGAGAGTACTTACTACCAGACCAAATTCACGTCCAATAAAGTCAAGGTTTCTGTGATACCTGAACAATGATACTTATATAGAGGAGTGTTTGAAGTATTCTTTGGCACCCATAGTAGTCTTTTTTAACAAATTGGGTTTCATAAACAGCCAGGGTCGAGGTTTTACCATAATCCCAGACACCTGCTCTGTAAAGAACAGCAGAAATGGCGTGGGTTTGATATACCTCAAGTGGTGGCATGAATATATGTATCCCAAATTAATTTTTAAATCTAAAAACCCCACTACATTTCCTTTTGAGTGATTCATTGACGTTCTCAATGTGCTTTGCCCATTTCCCATCTCGCCAGAACCTATCGCCTAGATAATCAAAGTAGGGCCCCACCTCAATATTGGCATTGACAATCTTAATCTTAGCCCTTGAACGTGCACCACGCTGATTACAGCATTCCTTACTTATCAGTTTTGTTCAGAAAGTGACCAGACAAGGAATCAACCAGATCTTGGCTATCGGCAGAGTAAGACGTTGCAGATTGGATGGAATCTAATTCATTTATGATCATAAACTTGTATTTTGCGTTAATTGTGGTTACGTCAAATTTTGATTACAACATGTCTTTTTTTCATTAAATGTAATCTGTTTGTAAAATAAAAATTGTCATCTGAACTGAATTGTGATAGATGGGTCATAGTTCTGTAGGGTATTTTGTGGAGATTTGGGGCCTGACGGTATTTTATTACCGCCGAGAAATAACTTAGCAATAATCACTCTTTGTATTCAGATTTGGCCATGTGCAACAATAATACAATGGACATGCATTATTTCAGCACCCAGACCTGCATATTTGGTATACGTGGTTGGTGGTATTTTGGTGAGCATAATTCCCTTGTTTTATTTGTGGCCCCAATGTCCAGAATCCCTTATCTTCGCTTAGATTTTTCGTGTGATCACTAGAGAGACCTCAGACCTGCATTCTAGGGAAACCACAATTTCCAGGGATAGTGTTGGTGCGCCACCATGGGCAAACTCACTGACTTATTTACGACAGAGAGCTATATGTGGTAGTCTTGTGGTAATTTCCACTACCTTATATACGGTAGGGAGCTATGTTCAGAGAGTCTCTCTTCCCGTTGGCTCATGTACCTCCAACAAGTTATACTACAGTCATTCACAATTATTCATACTGATTCTGACATACACACATCTGTCTTAAAATGACCATTGCACTGTTTAAAAATCTCCCCACATCATTGGCATTGTAATGGTAAATAGAAAATAAACCACCCGTCTGTTTTCAAATATTTTCTGTATTATAAAATTTACATTTAGGCATGATCTCATTTTTTACAGCAATAAAAGGGAACAATCAAAGCATTTTCAATGACACACTGCAATTATAGTGGCGGAGAACAGAACTTAAATTGCAACATTAGCACTTGATAAAGACACGCACGGGACTTTCATTTTTCTAAACTGACTGCATACTTTCGTGCACACACACAGCTCCCCCAGTTAGGTAATTACCTTATCTGTTCAGATTCTTCTCTCTGTGAATGTGGCTCTCTTGGCGTAACTCCAATAAAAAGGAACGCTTGCCTTCTCAAGCCGGGGTCATTGCCTGGAATTCTCAGCTTTTTCAGATAGGACTGCCTCTGCCAGTGGAAAGGTAATTCTTTCAGCTTTCCCCAGTCTCGACTGCAGCAGGACACCCCCACAGCCAGGTCTTCTCCCCAGTAGTGCAGAAAGATGTCTGCCTGTCTTTTTCCCTGCTACTGCCCACTAAAACTTTCCTCTCAGCCCTCTTTATGACGTGTTCCAATGAAATCCATCATCTCTCATCCTCCTACTTTTCAACAATAGCTTCGCTTATACATTTGCAATTGTTGCAAATCTGATTTCCTCCTTCCTGCCGTTACTGTGCACAACAACACGGATAATCAGGCAGAGAAGAGAAAAATCTGCACACTCATTTAAATGGTTTTCAAAGTATGCCTAATTCTGCAGTAGAGAACACATTTTATTAGTGGGTTATATTAAAATAAGGTTTTATTAGTCAGGTTAATTGTTAATATGTTAGCTGTTAATTTTCAAATGTGTCTCTAGCAATATAGGCATTTCAGGTGAAAAATAGTGTGCATTTTTAAATGAACACGTGTGCTTTTAACTGTAAAAATAGCTTTGCATCTTATATATTAAAATCGTTTTTTTGACTGAATAGCCTGTCTTTCCTTGTTAATCTGCTAACCCATATAGCAATGCACCGCACCCTTGTGGTGGTGCTGCAAAAAAAAAAATGCTACTTGTGCAGTAGTACTGTACTCTGTGCTGTAACATGCCAAATATCCTTACATATACCCTCCTTTTGTTTTTTAGAACTTGGCTATAATCCAAGCCAATCTCTAAAAACAACTTGTTCTTTCTTTTTCTCTTAAAATGCATGTGTATTGGGATATCTTTCTCTTCCTGACGTAGTCAGTAAAATCAGTAACATTTTCATTTTTACTGATAGCACAATCAACCATCCACCCATGATTAGCACCAAGATAGCCAAACCCACTATTGAGCGTTCCCCCCAGGTTCCCCAATTAAATCTTTCCACTTCTATTATGCCCAGATTACTAATTGTAATATTGTTTTTTCGCAAATTCATTTTCATAACATGTCTTTCTTTGTGATTCAATAAATATTCCACATCTGGATCTATTGGAAAAGTATCCCTTTGAAAAAAATCGATATTTTCCACTTGGCTTTCCCAAACATCATTTGTTACATGGAACAATGTTAATCCCCCAATTGACACAATTGCATCCTTTGGAACCTGTAAATAAAAAACATTATATTTTACCTGTTTAACCACGTATGTTCCATGGTTTAAATGTACTACCGTCATGTTCTTTAAACAGGTACTGACCAACCATTTACCTCTGACCATCTTAGCCTGTGCCATTTCTTCACTCCCCATATTACTAATAATCACTTCACATCCCTCTGATATACTTGGGTCAGATTTCAATCCACAAATAGCATCTGTGGCATCAGGAACAAACGGTTTACCTGGACACATATAATTTTGTTCTTTAAATGTTACACATGTTTCCAGGTTTGGTATTAAATAAACTTCAGGTTCCCATGACTGAAATGCCACCACTTCTGGAGTCTTAATCTTAATGAATTTGTCCTCTTGCCAAAATCCCACGTTGTGTACCCACTTCGTTTGATAAATAAGTTCAGGGGCTACAAATGGGATGCATAGCAAAAATCCGATCTCTAGTCTTTCCAAGTCCACATATAACGGCATTGCATTCCCCATTTCGAATGCAATTCTTATCTGTATAAGGTCAATTTCCCTCCTGGTCAATCTTTCTATCATTTGCCGAATGATATCCTGCGAAACAAAATACAAGGGAATATGTCCTTGAATCAATTGTGAAACTGCAGTTTGAACTTCTCTCATATAATTCGTTAATAGTCTATCAACAGGACTCATTATGTTCAATATTTCATTTAAAGTTCTGTCATGCTTAAGTATTATTTTAGTCGCCCGTTGCATCACATCCGCTTGTTCATTTAGAATGATTGCAGTTTCATTTATGAATCTTACTTGTTCATCCAGTCCCCCTCTAATTCCATCTAATGTCTTTTGTATTATTTCTAGGTCAATACTCAGTTGTTGTGCTTTAGTACTCAGCGTTCCTACCGAAATAGAATTGGCTGTTGATATTGTAGTACCTATTATTGCCCCAATTATAGACATTACCATTGATATCGCGAGCATCACCGCACCTCTCTTTCCTCTCTTCTTCTTAATGTCTGCTGAATTCACGAATGTTTTTTCCAATTGCATTAATATATCTCTTATTGACTGCTTAGCGTCCTCTTTTCTTATTTCCAGCCACTCTTTAGTCTGTTCAATCTTAATTCCGGTATTGTTCAAATGTTTTTCAATCAAAATCTCAGGATCCAATGGTATGTAGATATTTTGGAAAATCATCCTTCTATCACTCATGATGAATCCTGGTGCTTCTTCTACCGCGATACCAGATGCTGGTCCAGGTTCAATGACAACCTGTGCTTCTGAATTCTTGAAGATCCCTCCAAATATCACTATTGTTAAACATGTCATCGGTATCATCTTCAATGCTGATCGCTTTGTAGCCTTGGTCTTCACCCCTCTTTGGGGCTTTCCCGGAATCCGTCCTCGCGGTCTCCAGTACTCCATCGTCTCCCGTGGCCTCTGATCCCGGAACCTCCGACCAAATAATGTTAATTGTCTAAATCAAAATAGAAAATAAACAGATTAAGTACATAGCACAATACTAATTTCCACCTTTTTGCCAAAAATAAAACATGCTTGGTAAAAATACTTCTTTTTTTTTTTTTTTTTTTTTTCTGAAATTAAACACAAGTTAAAAGAAAACAAACACATATAAAACAGCATTCAATATTTAATACACTTTCTCTCTGTACACCAACCACGAGCTTCCGTTATATGTGCATTTATTTATTTATTTATTTATATTATATATTTATTTATTTATTTATTTATATTATATATTTATTTATATTACAGTGTTTATGTGCCATCATAACAATCAACTTTTTTTTTTTTTTTAACTTCTTTGTCACTGCCTCCTGATTACACCCATTTATTTTCTCAAGGGACTCTATCCGTTTCCACATGCTCAAGCTGCCTGATCTCATGTCTGGGATGGCATGGTTTGATTTGATTTACATGGACAAACTGCTCTATTGCTGTTTCACCTTCATTTTTCAAAATTTTATACACTACAGGAGAGACTTTATCTATAATTCGAAATGGCCCCTGCCAGGCTGCCAGAAATTTAGAATTTTTCTGTTTACTTTTTCCAAAATGAAACTTGTACACCTGATCCCCTACATTGTATTCCTTTACTGATGTCTTTTTGTCATAATATGACTTAGCACTGTCAGCAGCTCTTTCCAGATTTCTCTGCACAAAAGCAAATGCATGTTGCAAATGCCTCCTCAGTTCATCAATATATTCATGAACTGTGGATGCACTCACTAGAGTTTGCTCATGTGTTCTGTATAGTAGGTGTTGTGGTAACACCATTTTCCTACCTGTTAAGACCTCATGGGGGCTAACACCTGATGCTTTGGCAGGAGTCGACCTGATTGCCATCAAAACCAATGGTAAACGCAAATCCCAGCTGGAACCTGCTTCTGCCACAAATTTCTTTAAAATGTCCACAACAGACCTATTGTTTCTTTCAACTGTACCTGAAGACGCCGCCCGATATGCGATATGTAGTTTCCTTTTTACACCTAGTATTTGCCATACCTTACTCATTAGAGTACTTGTGAAATGACTTCCTCTGTCTGACTCAATTCTTTGTGGCAACCCAAACCTTGAGAACACATGGTTCACCAGCAATGTGGCTGCTGTTTGCGCACTACAATCTGGTGCGGGAATGCACTCAATCCATTTTGACATCAAACATACCACACTCAAAATATAGCGGTGTCCCCTGCTCGACCTTTTTAAAGGACCTACATAGTCTATTTGCAAATCTGACCATGGGAGAGTTAGGCCTCTTTTCATCAATGGTGCTCTATGCATTGGTGAAGCAGGTTTAAATTGGGCGCATACTAGACATCCTCTAGTATATAATTCCACATCTTGGGACATATGTGGCCAGTAAGCATAATCTTTTAGTATTTCTAATGTCTTTTGTGAACCTCTATGGCCTGCAGTTATGGCATCGTGTGCATGGTGTAGCATTAGTCCTCTGAATGAAAGGGGTACTACCCACTGTATTTGCCCTGTTATGGACTCTCTAATCATGAGCCCATCCTGTAATCTAATTCGTGTTTTGTTCTTTAATAACACCCTCAACTCTTCTTTTCCCATACAATCATTTTCTGTTAAAGGATTTTGTTCAGGATCTATCAAATGATTATAATAGATTCCCAAAATTTGATCATTCTTTTGTGCCTCAATCAAATCTTGGTCTGGCGTGTCATGACTCCACTGCACCACCGGTTGATCTACCTCCTTTGGTGCTTTAGAACGTGTGACTGCATCAATTTGTATTTCACCCATTAAATAATCAATAGGTAGCAATTCTCCCATCACAGCCCCAATCTTAGCCAGATGGTCTGCCTTATCATTTCCCTCCTTATCCTCTCCTGGTGTTTTTAAATGCCCACGAATTTTTCTCCAGTATATTGTTAAATTATTTTCTGACACCAATTTGTCTATGGCTTGTATCATTTTTCCATGTTTAAGTGGCTTTTTGTTGTATGTAACCATGCCTCTTGCTTTCCAACCAGGCAAATACTCCACAAAGCTATTCCGTGCATAGTCAGAATCAGTCACCAGGACAATTTCACTGAACTTTTTATCAACTGCAGTAGCAATTGCTTTATAGATGGCTGCCAATTCCGCTACCTGACTGCTCCTATCTCCAATCCTCATCCCTATACTAGGAACGCCTTCACATTTCAACCAGACATTTCCTATTCCTGCCACTAATTGTTTATTACTGTCATTTTCAATGTGAAAAGCACAACCATCCACATATACAGTTGGCAAATCCTTGCATGTTTTTTCATCAAAAGCTTTGTGTGGTGATTGTTCAAATTCCTGCAAACTAGCTTCCACTTCCATTTCATTTGGTATTTGTTCAGCTGCACAGTCATGTAAGTCAGCTAACCCTTGAGCAATTGGGCTCTTTTTATTTTGTCCATATCTTACTTCTACGGGAAAACCTTGTAATGCCAGCGTCCATGAAGTGATTCTGGATTGCGCTAGATTGCCTGATCTAATTCTTTTACTCTCTAAAAATTGCAAAGGTTGATGATTTGTTTCAATAATCACCTTTTCTCCCTGAACAATGGGGCGAAAATGTTGTAGCGCCCACACAGTGGTTAATAGGGCCTTCTCGCATTCATTAAATTTCATTTCAACTTGGGAAAATGCCTTACTTGCATATGCAATGGTTTTGTGATTCAAATCGTGTTTTTGTGATAACACTGCTGACATACAATGTTCAGAAAAGCCTATTTCTATAAAGAAATCCCTGTCCTTTATGGGGTATGCTAAACATGGTGCCTTTACAAGACATTCCTTCAATCTAGCCACTGCATCAGACTGCTCTCTTTCCCATCTCCAGGGAGTATTTAGTTTAAGCAGTTTAGTCAATGGTTGAGTGATTTCTGCATAATTCTCAATGAACTTTCTGTTATAGCCTGTCATCCCTAATAAACTTTTTACTCCTTTCACATTTTTAGGATCTTTTAATCTTTGTATGGCCTCTATTTTCTTCCTTTGTGGATTTAGCCCATGTTCAGTCACTTCATGCCCTAGAAAGTTCACTTTTTTCTTGCACCATTGTGCTTTTTGCAAAGATACTTTGGCGCCTGCTTTCTGCAATTGGCCAAGCACATGTCTTATTTCATCAAAATGGCTTTTAAGGTTTTCATTTTTTATCAAGACATCATCCACATAAACTATTGTCCCTCTTTCCGCTGCATCCGGCATGGCCTTTCTCAAAAATATGCCAAATTCACTCCCACTATTGATGTACCCGAACGGAGCTCTAAGCCAGGCATATTGAGTCCTGTCAAATGTAAAGGAAAATAGGTGTTGTATCTCCTCTGCCAATGGCACACACCAATATCCAGATGTGAGATCTAACGTGGTAAATACATTTGAACCATGTATCTGAGCTAGGCCCTGATCAATGAATGGTAGTGGCCATCTAGATACTGGTACTCTTTTATTTAACTCTCTTAAGTCTGCACACAGCCGCCATTGACCATTTGGCTTTAACACACCTAAAATAGGCGTATTGGATGTGCTATGAATGGGCCTAATTATTCCCCGTGATTCCAAATTTTTAATAATCTCTGCCAATGATTCTAAACATGCCAGCGGTAGTCTATACTGGCGTACAAACACTGGATTTCTGCTACAACCTTCTGGTAGTGTGGCCACATGTAAATCAGTTAAACCACAATCATAAGCATCTTTTGCAAATACATCCTTAAACTCCATAAATATTTCCCTCAGATTGCGTCGATCCTCATCGCTGTTACATGCATCCGCTAAGGAGATCTGCTCTTCTACCATTCTGGAAAATTCTGGAAACTCTTCTGGTAAAGGAATCTCAGCGCTTTCCTCTAACTGTGTGGCTGTGTCTTTTTGTAGGGTTGCCACTTTTAAATATTTTGGCATATCAGCTTCCACTTCAATGGGCTGATTTCCTGTTTCATTTTCATTTAAATTAAATATTATGCAATCCTCTTGATGGCAGCACACTGTCTCATTGGAATCATAAGGATACACAGAATGAATTTTAAATATTCCTTTGGGCTGAGAGTCCAGGTGTTCTGGCAACTCGCCCTTGGCATCTACATATTTTTCAGGAATATTCCCAATCACCATGTTATTTAAATCTGCCGTATAATGTGATTTTTGTATGGCCATTCCTAATGGGGAGTTTTCCTCTAAATGAACGTCCTGACAACCTTTATTATTTACCATGATTTTTACAGATCCCTCACCAATGTCTACCAATGGAATGTATTCATAATCCAGGCCTTGCTGTTTTATGGATTCATTCAGGCATACAAATGCATCAGAGCCTTTCATCTGCTGTCCATTTTTGCATTTCAGTGTTATTGCAAACTGTTTTGTAAATGCAGGAACAATAGTATTTTTCCTCATCTGTAATTCGACTGCATAAGGAACTAGTTGTGCACAATGATAAGCCCTTCTTTTGTCTTCAAATTCAGGCGCCGGCCCACCTAGGCGTGACCATATTTTTTGATTAAGGAAATCTAACACCATACACATTCTGTGCATGATGTCATTGCCCATGTAAAATTCATTTTGTGCTCCACTCACTATCCATACATTATGGTAAATTGCTTTCTGCCCAATGCTAATTTTAAGCATGCATCTGCCTGTAATTCGGTTTTCAAAGTCTGGACTGTCCAACCCAGAAACATATTGGTTTTTAATCCTAAATTTCGGGATTTCTTCCCTCTCCATAATTTTTTGCAACAATTTCTCATTAATGAAACTCCTTTCATGTTCAAGCGCTAAAGTGGCTTTTATTGTTTTAAGATAATCATTTATACCAGCGTGAACCCATGGTTGCTCATCTTCCATGTGTATCTCTGCCAGAGTGGTAATGTGTTTTTCTGAATCTGTTTTAGGAACAATATTCTGTTTGCATGTATTCTCTTTTAAATAGAAACGTAATGTGTGTTCGTCTATGGCAGTCTGCCAATCTTTCCTTGGGTCCAAGTATATTTGTACAGGTAGTTTTTCATTGTCGCTCTGATCTTTGTCTTGACACCTTAATATAACAGTGACACTAGGTATGCAGCTATTCTGGAGATATACCTCCACAGCATCATTTGTTTTGGCAATGGTGTGACATTCTTTTATATTGCTGTTTTGTGATTTTAGTTTCTTAGGCCTCAATGGTTTTTTGGTTAAGGACCACAGCACTCCATTCACCCCATCTATGAGAGGAGACAATCTTTTCAGGCAATCTGTCCCCATCAGAAATGGAATTTCACAAATAGATGTGATCAATACCTCTTGTTTCATTCTGTGCTTTCCTATTTTTATGTCAACCTCAGTTACACCTATGATGGGCACCTCCTCCCCATTAAAGTTATGCACTGGGCCTTGATTTGCCTTCACTGTGATCTGACTCTGTGGAGGCCTCCCTTCATTGATACTCTTTACCAGCTCCTTGGACATAATTGTGGCCTGTGCGCCAGTGTCAATCATAGCAAAGGTGTGGCATTTTTCTTCTACAGTGATGGGTGCATAATATCTGTCCTCAACTTCCTCTAATACACATAAGAAATGTGAATTCTTACTGATTTCAGGGCTCACCTTTCTCAGGCCTTTTTCACTTTTGGCTAAGCACATTGGTAAATGAAAAGACATTTTTCCCTCCTTTTTACCCATTTCTGTGCGAGATATTTTATTCATTTCTCCATGTTCAGAGGTTTTTTGGAGTGTGGCCACCGTTCGCCCATCCATCTGGGTAACATCAGAGACCACATTACAACCTTCCAACTGAACATGTGTCACAACATCATTCAGCAATTTGTCATTTTTTAATTCTGTGCATTTGTGATCATTTAGTGTAATACCAGCCCTTTCAGCCTCTTCAAAAATATGTGGCTCAAAGAATTTTTCAGGTGATTGACTTGTACCCTCCTTGTGAGTATTTCCTTTTTCTGTCTGTGTTTGGTAATTGTTTTGCTTGCCCAGGGAAGGAGCTATGGCATCCCCATTTACTCCCTGTTCACTGGTATTCCCCATGCATGAGTCATTTTTCTTAAATCTGTCCCTTTGTTCTTTTGGAATTCCTAATGTTTCTTTTTCATTTGTGCAAATCTTTACTGTTTTATTTAGCTCTAAGTTAAACCGTACCTCTTTTTTAGAAGTATTTGCACTTTCTGTCACAATTTCATTTACTGGTACTTTCATTTTTAATCCATTAGTCATCTCAGAGTCGTTATGCAAAGTTATATCAGAGCAATCTGTCATTTTGGCACTGCAGTTATCATGAGTACTTAGTCACTTTTCGGAAGCCCCCCGGTCATTGCTATGGCCATCAGCCCCCTCTTTGGAAGGTTGTTTTTGCGCTGTATAGAGCTTTCCTATTTGCTCAGCTAACATTTTCACTTGGGCCTCAAGGCATTGGAACCTTTCCACCTCTCTAGGATCCTCTTTCTGTGGCCTAGGTCGATATTGGTTGTTTTCCCCCTGATTGGATCTATTCTGATACCTCTCAGGTGATTGATACCGGTTGGGATGGTTTCTGAATTCTTGATTCATTTGTGGAGGGGAGCGGTTTGCACCCATCCTTTGATTATAGTCCCCTGGTGGGGAATCATTGTACTGGCGTGGACTGTAGTTCACGTTTTGCCTCATGTCCTGTCTCTCAGATTGTGGGTACTGGCCCCTATATTGATTTCCATTATCAGTAAATCGATCCACATATCGGGGCCTATCCTGATTACCATATATCATGGTGCTGGGATCAAATCTGCTCTGTGTCCCCAATGACTGGTAGGGACCATCATTTCTTTGATCTTGATTTTGTCTCTGATTATTGTTCATACCTGCCATATCAGACCGGTATCTTACCCGGGGTCTATCTCCTAAATATCTAGGGCTGATGTAGCTCTCTCTATTACTAGGATCATGTGATTGGAATATTGGTACAGTAAATGGCGATCTTTGTTGATTACCCCTTTGTTCAGGTGTCACATTATTTTTACCTTGGCTTTGAGCAGACTCAAGGGACATTTTGGCTGACCTGATTTCCATTACTGTGGCTGAGTGTTCTTTAGATTTAGGCCTAGTATCTTTCATTTTATCACTTTCTCTACCCTGACAATAGAGTACCTCATATAGCTTGGTGCTTTGATGTACAATCCATTCAAGGGACTTGTCACGGTCAAATTCACGGACCAATTGGGATATGATGTCTTTCTGTAGCCCATAGAAGTATGCGGTTTTAAACTCATTGGAATTTGAGTCAAAAGATACATCAAAGCGAGAGAATGCTCTTTTTAAGTCTTGTAAAAATTGGCGAGGTGATGTATTAGGTCCAGCAGTAATAGTGTACGCAACTTTCTTTGCCTCTTGCAATGACTGAAAAGGAGAAAAATGACGCCTAATTTCTTTTTCAAACTCCAGCCATGTCATATTCTGCTGTTCATTTAATCCCCTTATGATGCTGGCCGTCGGGGCATCTAAAGTTAAATGAAAATATTGTCTGTACTGTTCCTTAGGTATCTGGAGCGCTTTAAAAATGTCATGCACCGCTTCTAAGTGATCCTCAATGCAGCATTCACCTCCCTTTTTAAATGGTTTGATCAGGGCTTTAATGGATTTCATTATTTTTATGGGGCTACTTGTTGCAATGCATGGAATTGCACTATTTTGTGATTCAATCCTGTTTTCAGGTGTATGAGATTGGTGGCTGCCCCCAATGGGAGTATCAAATCCCCCAAGGGCGCTGCAACCAAGTTCAGTCACCGGCCCAGTCACTGGGGCACTAGCTCTTTGGGCAGAGCTAGAATTCACCTCCACTCCATTGAATGTGGTACCCTGCCGCCTCTCCTGTGACCTGGGAATGCACATTTGCTGTTCTAAGTCCTTACACTTTTTAAGGAGTCTGTTGGCTTCATCATGCAAATAATTATTTTCATCACTCATTTTATTAATTGCCTCCTGCATGTCACACATTTGAATTTGGCATTCATTGAACTCTTTATTTCTTTTGTCTCTTTCTTGAATCATTTTAATCATTTCTTGTTCTACACTCTGGAGATCACCTTCTTTTTCACAATGTTCTTTTTGTAAAATCTGCATTTCTGAAACAACCTCATCTTTATCCTGCCTAATGTGATCCACTAAGGCTTTTAAGTGTGTCAATTCTTGCTCACTATCTTCAAATTGTTTCTTGCTTTTGGATAACTGAGTATCAAAGTCTCTGCATTTTAATTGCATGTCTTTTTGGCATACATCCAATTCTGCTCTCAACATTTCCTGATTTTTACTTGCCCCATCTATTTCAGTCTTTAACCTGTTAATTAGCTGAGTATCATTCTCTTGCATTCGCAGTGACTTGTTTAAAATAAACCATATTTTGCCGCATAGACGTATTAAACAGTCTTTCTCTGCACTTTTATCGGCTGCATTCAATAATCTCGTAAGGCAGACCTGAATTATGCTGCCTTCTGCAAAAATATTGTCTAGTTTTTCTTTCTGCACCTCACCCTGAATGCGGTTACTCCATTCTAAGGTACTGTTCGAAGACCAATTCCCATGTGCAAATAACTTTGCCTCTAAATATTGCACTAGATCTGAGAATGTGGTTTCCCTTTGTGACATTCTGAAATTCGTTTTTAGTGGCACACTGCTATTATAAAATGGGTTCCCTTTAATGTGCAAATGGCAGTGTGAGACACGCTTGCCACGCCCAGTAGGTACTCTATGATCACTTTCCCGGCCTGCAACGCACCATAAATATGTAGGGTATTTTGTGGAGATTTGGGGCCTGACGGTATTTTATTACCGCCGAGAAATAACTTAGCAATAATCACTCTTTGTATTCAGATTTGGCCATGTGCAACAATAATACAATGGACATGCATTATTTCAGCACCCAGACCTGCATATTTGGTATACGTGGTTGGTGGTATTTTGGTGAGCATAATTCCCTTGTTTTATTTGTGGCCCCAATGTCCAGAATCCCTTATCTTCGCTTAGATTTTTCGTGTGATCACTAGAGAGACCTCAGACCTGCATTCTAGGGAAACCACAATTTCCAGGGATAGTGTTGGTGCGCCACCATGGGCAAACTCACTGACTTATTTACGACAGAGAGCTATATGTGGTAGTCTTGTGGTAATTTCCACTACCTTATATACGGTAGGGAGCTATGTTCAGAGAGTCTCTCTTCCCGTTGGCTCATGTACCTCCAACAAGTTATACTACAGTCATTCACAATTATTCATACTGATTCTGACATACACACATCTGTCTTAAAATGACCATTGCACTGTTTAAAAATCTCCCCACATCATTGGCATTGTAATGGTAAATAGAAAATAAACCACCCGTCTGTTTTCAAATATTTTCTGTATTATAAAATTTACATTTAGGCATGATCTCATTTTTTACAGCAATAAAAGGGAACAATCAAAGCATTTTCAATGACACACTGCAATTATAGTGGCGGAGAACAGAACTTAAATTGCAACATTAGCACTTGATAAAGACACGCACGGGACTTTCATTTTTCTAAACTGACTGCATACTTTCGTGCACACACACAGCTCCCCCAGTTAGGTAATTACCTTATCTGTTCAGATTCTTCTCTCTGTGAATGTGGCTCTCTTGGCGTAACTCCAATAAAAAGGAACGCTTGCCTTCTCAAGCCGGGGTCATTGCCTGGAATTCTCAGCTTTTTCAGATAGGACTGCCTCTGCCAGTGGAAAGGTAATTCTTTCAGCTTTCCCCAGTCTCGACTGCAGCAGGACACCCCCACAGCCAGGTCTTCTCCCCAGTAGTGCAGAAAGATGTCTGCCTGTCTTTTTCCCTGCTACTGCCCACTAAAACTTTCCTCTCAGCCCTCTTTATGACGTGTTCCAATGAAATCCATCATCTCTCATCCTCCTACTTTTCAACAATAGCTTCGCTTATACATTTGCAATTGTTGCAAATCTGATTTCCTCCTTCCTGCCGTTACTGTGCACAACAACACGGATAATCAGGCAGAGAAGAGAAAAATCTGCACACTCATTTAAATGGTTTTCAAAGTATGCCTAATTCTGCAGTAGAGAACACATTTTATTAGTGGGTTATATTAAAATAAGGTTTTATTAGTCAGGTTAATTGTTAATATGTTAGCTGTTAATTTTCAAATGTGTCTCTAGCAATATAGGCATTTCAGGTGAAAAATAGTGTGCATTTTTAAATGAACACGTGTGCTTTTAACTGTAAAAATAGCTTTGCATCTTATATATTAAAATCGTTTTTTTGACTGAATAGCCTGTCTTTCCTTGTTAATCTGCTAACCCATATAGCAATGCACCGCACCCTTGTGGTGGTGCTGCAAAAAAAAAAATGCTACTTGTGCAGTAGTACTGTACTCTGTGCTGTAACATGCCAAATATCCTTACAGTTCTTTCACCATTTTCATTCCAAGTTTCAGGTATGATGATGAGCTAGGTTAACCTCCTGAATGAAGCAATTATTTTCTTGCAGTCTTTAATTTGTACCTCAAGAAATGTAGTTTGGTGCCAAACTTTCAACCATGTCTGATGATCTTTTATATAGTTCCTACAAGCAGATGCTGGATCTGAGTTCAACTTATTAGTATTAGAAGGAATCAGCCTGAATCTTTAGTGTTCTGCTACCAAAGAGGGGCCACATCAATTTGATTTTCAGGAAAATTATGTTGGACTGATTTCCCCAAGTTCAGATGAAAGGAAACTCCATAATGGTGTAACCATTGAGTTTTTAGCATGTCTAATACGTGTATATGTATGGAGCGGGGTACCTGGTCTAATATATGTCCAGCTTGATGCATTGATTCTGAGGCTAATACATAGAGAGCTATGTCTTGCAGTGAGTCCAATAGATGTAACCTGTGGGAATCAGTCATATCGTCACACCATTAATTCAGTTCCTCGTTATCAATGGCTGGGAGGTGACAAGGAAGATCGCTGCATCAAAATGTGCTAAGGCATCTGTGATGTTTTTGTTGTTGTTGTTGTTGTCTGTCCCGAACTTGATAGGTGAGTAAAAGAGCAAAACAAAGGCCCGGGAGAGGGTCACATGCAACGACGGAGACACAGAAACTGGTAGGGTAGGGGTAGGTTGTCTAGTCGCTGCTAAGTGGTATTGATAAATAGAAGCCACCCCTTCCGCTCAGGGATAAAAATGGGACTTTGATAACCTGTTATTCTTAGGAGCACCAGGAGCAGGTGCATTGAAATTCGACAGCACACCTTTCTCCTTTCTTTCTTTCCTTCTTCCTTATTTCCTCCTTCCTTCCTTCCTTCCTTCCTTCCTTCCTTCCTTCCTTCCTTCCTTCCTTCCTTCCTTCCTTCCTTCCTTCCTTCCTTCCTTCCTTCCTTCCTTCCTTCCTTCCTTCCTTCCTTCCTTCCTTCCTTCCTTCCTTCCTTCCTTCCTTCCTTCCTTCCTTCCTTCCTTCCTTCCTTCCTTCCTTTCTCTCCCTCTCCATCTCTCTCTCTCCGTTTCACTCTCTGTTCCAATGCTTGTTTTTATTGGACCTGCATCCAGGAGCAGCTACGTTTCGAAATATCTTAGTATTCTACAAGTGTCGATGTTTCTACATTTGCATATATGAATGATACATTTTCCTTGTAATGCAAATAGTCCAACTGAACTAACACTGCTCTAAAATAGGCTAGCGATTAAAGTATGGATTTTTTTAGTATATCAGACATTTGAAAAATTAAAAAGATATGTGTTGTGAGATGAGACATTATTTACTGTTGTGAATTTAGGAAGGCGGAATTGCTGAATCAGACCTACCGAGTTATAACCGTTGATGCACAGGATTGCCCATAACAAAGGCGAACACTGAACCCATGAGCTATCAACCCGTACCACATGAATGAGAGTCACTATTTGTGAATATTCATTTTGAAAATTCGATGTGTTCTGAGATTAGCATAACAATTAATTTTCAGTGGGTAAGCAGACAAGATTAAAATTCTGGCAACATAGCAAACACAAGAGAGAGGTATGATCACATTGTATGGTGGAAATGCAGAATGTAGCTACTTTCTGAACTTGCAGACTCAAATATTTCACCGAAAGTAAAGCAAAAAAATGTTCCTGTTTCCTTGAAACCTGGACTTTTTTCATAATGAGCAAAATAATACATTCAACTAGGCAAGTATTCCAGGGAGAAAAGGTCAGCAGCATATTCATGTGTCAAGAAGAGCCTGCTGAACTGAGCATCGGGAGCATTACACTCAGTCCTAAATAATGAAGTGTGGCGATGCGCACTCATCAATAGTGTCATGGAGGAAACTGCCGAAAGGTTAGGGAGGTTGTTTTGTTCCTGCTGTGTCACTGATGCCATGTAGTTTGGTGCTGTGCAATAATGGTAGGAACAGGTCGGCAAAGACTTTCAGGGAGAGTGTCCTCGAATGGAAAAGTCCATCCTTTTCCTATTTTGAATCATTCCTGACACTTTATTTACAGCATGCAATGGGCACATGAGACTGCAAACAATTAAAATCTGAGTTGACGGTGAAGTTCATACAATAAGATAAGGTCACACAGGGCATCTACAGAGAAAACAAGCTCGCATATGCTGTTTACAAAATAAGGATGCTACAGAATACGGATAGATGCATTTTATATAGACAGGTAGATAAAATAGAAAGATTTATAAACAGAGTAATATTAAACCTTTTATAAAGCATCCCCCTGTTTTGACCTGCATGGGCCTTATGGGGTAGTTAGTGAAAAGATATTTTTCACTTAGTTGAAAACAATGATTCACTTTAGGAAAGTCCTCTCTAAGACTGTCCAGAACAGCCTTTCTTAAGTGATCTGTCATGACCTGAACACACACGAGTGTGCACCGGGTCTGACAGGACCGGCCGGGCATGAAGAGGGAAGTCACATCCTAGGTAAATGCTGTGTTTTGTGTGCATGTGTGTCTGTATGCTTATGTGTCTGTGTAGGTGAGGAAGGGGGATGTTTGTGACAGAGAAGAGAGGGGTGGTGGAGGGGGTAACTCTGAGTGCGTTTGTGTGGGTCTGTATCATTTGTGAAGAATCCTACGGATCCCTCACTGAAACCCTGCCTAGAATCTCCTCCCCAGTGGTCGGTGAAAGGCAGACACTTCCAGATCCTAACCTTAGGGGTGGTGTACTGTGGGAGGATCAACTCGGAGGAGACAAGGCCCAGGATGATGAGGAGTTCCTGCAGGATGAAACGCAGTATTTATCCTTTGAAAGATAACATCTTTCAAAATTGCCAAAACAGGTAATGTCACACTGCCATTTTAATGTCCCTTAGTCTCATATACAATCTGGGACTATGGGCACAAGTTCTATAAAAAAAAAACAAGCCTTACCCACAGAAAGAGACTTCAAAGTATTTCAGGATGAACACCATCCTTACTCCCAAAGATATAATGACAATTACTCTAGAAGTATTGCCTTAAATATATTGCCTTCCTCTGTAATTACAAATTCAAAATGTATCCTTAAATAACTTTAAGGGGACTAAATCCACCCTTAAAAAGCAGAAGCTATTTAAGAGAACTAACTTAGTTGGGGACTACAAGTCCCATAATCCGATGAGTACTGGAAAGAGGGCTGAAGAGGCATGCAGTAGCAGTAGGCAGGCAATTAAGCCTAACACCCTACACTCAAAGGAACCTGGGAGGCATAAAAGCCCCCCCTCCACCCCTACGTGCAGGCAATCAGAAGGAGCTCTAACTGTGACTGGAGTGCCTGCTGTAGCTGGATTAGCAGAAAGAACAAGGCACGTAGCTTTCAAACCAAGCAGAAGTGGGAGAACAAGGGGGACACTGTAACTTGCATACATCAGACTTCACCTGCTTGTTTGGAGATGGTCCTGTTCCCCCAAAACTGTGAATTGCAGAGGCTACATATCATAAGGTGTGCAGGAAAGCTGTCTTTCCCCCATGTGAGCCTAATTGCTATGGTCACCATGTAGGGAACGTGTCAGAGAGCGAGGTGAGGAGCTGTTGTCAAGCTGTGGATCTCAGTGGACCAGAGACACCTTGAGCGAGGAAGGGTGACACCCCTTTGAAGCCAGAAACAGTAAAAGATGTGACAGAAGTCAAGAAAGTTGCGTGACCCTCAGAACAAGAATTGCAGAGGCCGGTGAGTGAAGCCTGGCATTCTTCTTCCGTTCATGAGCACTGCCAGAAACAGTATCCAGTTGCTTATTCACTCACATTTAGTCAGATGCAAGCATATTTTGTTTGTTTAAGCTTCAATAGTGGAACAATGGAAAAGAAGCAACCACGTGTATTGTATAATTACTTTTTAATTGCATGAAAAGCAAACACTGCTAAAGACCATTGTGGTCACGTATCTCTTATGAAGAAGAGTGAACGTTGAGAAGGTCATTGCTGAATATCTAACATAGATAAAACCATTGTTTAAACCTTTAACCTTTGAAAACTACATAAAGAAGTGGTTGCATGTCTCCTATTAAGAAGAGTGTAAGATGCAAAGACCACTGCTAACTATCTAACATTGATAAGACCATTGTTAAAAACATAACCTTTGAAAAATACATAAAGAAGAGGTTGTGTTTGCCTAATTGTGACTTCCAAAGGAAGACTGAACGTTTATCCTTTGCTTTCACGTGGGCATACTTTTCCTAAAAAATAAGTTAAGCAGCCAAACCATTTATCTTCGTTGAAGAGAAGAGCAAGCATTGCCCACCCCGAGAGTCTCTCCATATTAAGAGTGAAAACAACCTTCCCCAGAGCCAAAAAACAATGTAACTATACTGTGAACACAATAACAGTTCACCCTGGCCTAATATACAAGTGTGTAAGCATTACCTGAAGCCAAGAGAGTGGCAAATAGGCTTCTCGGTAATTACTTGGGCTAACAATTAGCAGAGAGGTGAGGGTAAAGTTGGGGAAGGAAAACTTGCTGCTTGTAAAGACTACTGAAAGGTTGTTATTGTGGCAGACAAACAAGAAAGGCAACAAGGCTGCCCCTTATAAAGAGAGATATTCAGAGAAAGAGTGTCTTGCCTACTTGAAGGTGTTGAACTACTTTAAAGTTAATCTTGTCAAAACCTGTCTTGAGTCACAAATCACAGAAGCTGCAGTAGTAGTCCAAAGTATTGAAGCTGTAATGGTATATCTGGTTGTAATTAGATGCAAAATATCGGTAGGCCAGACAAAGTGCAGTACTATGAGGCAAAGGAGACTGTTCTCATAGGTAAACCTGAGTAGAAGTAAAGTGGCTGAAGTAGAAGCAGTGATTTTGTGAAGTCATCCTGACAAATATACCCATTGTGAATCCTAAGCTCATAACTAATGACATGCAAACTGTTAACAAAGAACTATGTATAACTAACAGTTGCAGAAGTTGCATTTCTTGTGAACTGTAGCAAGTCTTCTTGGATTATTGGAAGTGGTGACAATTCATTGTTGCTGGGATTACCATTGGTGCCCTTGTGATGAAGTAGAAAGTCCATATTTTACCAAGGAGAAAAGATTTGCTATTGCTGGAACTTTGGTTAACAAAACTTGATTTTGACATTAAAACATCAAGAACTGATTTGTGTCAGGTTAAGTTGGAAAGGCACACAGAACTGTCTGAGGAACTGGTCATATGTCTCACCTGTGTTTTGGAGGCAGAATTCAAAGATGTCCTTTAAATCTGTGGCTTTCTCTGTGTGATCCGGGACTAACACAGAAATGGGTGACTGTCTCTGGATGCCACCTGGTCAGTGGGATACACACTGGTCAGGGGAATAGCCAGCGCCAACCGCCTATCAGGAAAAACCCTCAAGAGTAGAAAAAACGTGTTGGACATTTGAAACAGCAACAGTGTTTTTGTTGTAAGGTATTTTGAACAGTGAAGGACGATGTCCCAGAATCACAATACAGCAGCAGGGTAATCCAGTAGAGCCCAAGATGATAACAAGGTGAAAAAAACAGGAAAACAGCAATACAGGAAAGGTACAAATGCAACACGCAAGGAAAGAGGAGCGGAGGTCAGCAGAACTCACAGGAAGGCTAGGCAGCAAGAGGAAGTTCAAAGGCTGCACAAAATGGCAAAGATGACAAGAAGGACGGACACAGGCACCGGGAAAACACAGGGAAGAACACGGAAAAGTCTGAAGCAGGGTCAGGGAAAGGAGCACTGAGCTAAGATTACCTTAGAGTTGAAACGCCACAAGCCCATTCTGGGAACTGCTAATAAGCGATTGGGCAGTGTAAGCACGTCCCAGACTAAATGCAGGGCACCATGTTGGCAGTCCAGATACCTCAAAAAGCATAGACAATAAGGACACCATCTTGGAACACCATCTTCTCCTAGAAGCATAACAATATGGATGTCTTCAGTTCGCCCACACAGACCAGGGTCTGAGTGGTCTGGTCATGACAGTATACCCCCTCTGATGACTCACCCCACTGGGTTTTCCAGGGTGTAATTGATGAAAGTGTCATACCAGGACCAATGCCTGAAAATTGGCAATGGGTTCCCAAGATCTTTTGCTAAGAGGATAGCCCTTCCATTCGATAAAATACTGGAGTCTGCCGAGTTTGTATAGGGAATTACAGACACAAGAGACTACATACTTGGGCACCTGATCCACCAGTAATGGCAAAGGAGGAGGTTTCTGTGCAAGGGAGGCCTGATGAAATGGTTTCAGTAAGGAGACATGGAAGGTAGGATAAAGGCGAGACCAGTAAGGAGGTAACTGCAGACCATATGTGAGTGGGTTGATCTTCTTGTTTATTCAGAAGGGACTGAAATACTTTGGAGACAGCTTGGAAGGGCAAAGATGTCAAGGTAGAAATTTCGAGAGAGGCATACTTGCTGACCTATCACATACGATGGGGCTACTTTCCTTTTGCAACCAGCGTGGTATTTGATAGTTTGTCGAGTCTAGTAACTCCAGCGTTACTTTGTGTGCCCTTTGGATATTAGTGACCCATTGTTCCACTGTACGGAGTGCAGTGGGTTCAGTGATTGGAACCGGAAACTCTGTAGGATGATATGAATAAATACAGAATAATTTAGTTATTTTTATGGAGGCATAGATAGAATTATTTTAGGAGAATTCCCCTATCTGTCGTAGAGTGACCCAGTCTTCATCTACTTTGGTAGCAAAACAGCAGAGATACTTTTCGAGGGTTTGGTTGACCCTCTCTGGGACATTAGTCTGTGGATGGTAACCCGAAGACAATGCTCTTTTCACCCGTGTTATTTGCCATAATTCAGGCCCAATGTGGGACATGTATTGGGAACAACAATCAGAAATAATCATATCCGGTAAGCCATGTAACCAAAAAATATCAGAATAGGATATGACAGCCATTTCGGCCGCTTTGGGCAGCTTGGGTGAGGATGAAAAGTGGACCAGTTCACAAAAGTAGTCAATGGTCACCATGATAGTGGTGCAGCCCTTTGATTCTGGAATGTCCACAATAAAGTCTGTGGCAATCTTTTGCCAGGGCATGATGGCAACTCTCATTGCAGTATTAGCCCCACAGGCTTTTCCTTATTTTCCTTGGTTTGAACCCACAGAATACATGATTCAATGTATTGTTTTATGGCAGGTATCATAGCAGGCCACCAGAAATACTGAAGAATAAGGTGCCTTGTAACATTTACTCCTCTATGACCAGCGGCAAGTGACTTATGGCATAGACGTAGAAGAGTTTCTCTAACCCGTTCACTCAAAATGTGATGATCTTAAAGGAGCAGATCCTGTTCTTTCCTTAAATCCCTAGGATTGTCCAAGGAAAGAGAAGTCCAGAAAGGGCATTTGGATGTTACTTGTTTGAGAAGGAGCATACATCCTTTCAAATGGCAGATTAATCTCTTTTCCTGGAAAACCGTGGCATGCGTCATGGCAGAATCCTTGGTTACAGTAGGTTTTTGTGATGGGGTATCTGCAAGTTTGTTCTGTGATCCGGGAATATAAGTAAGGTTGAACAGCTATTGAACAAAAAAGAAAGCCCATTGGGCTTGACGGCTGTTACTACACTCTGATGATTGCAAGACTTGTATGATTTTGTGATCATTGCCCCAAGTGAGAGATGTTTCCACTCAAGACAAGCTTATCATATAACCAGAAGCTGTTTTCTAGGACAGAATAGTATGGTTTACTATCATTTAATGTTCTGGCTAAATATGCCAGGGGGTGTTCAATGCAAAAAGTTTGAAGTTTGTTCAGAAAAGCACCAAATCGTAGTCTGAGGCATCTGTTTCCACAGTGAAGGGTCTGTTAACATCTGGCAGAGAAAGTATAGGAGCTCGGGGGAATCAATCTTTCAACTCAAAGAAAGCATGTTCTGCTTCCGTTGACCAGACATCTTAGGCCTTGAAAAAGACTAAGGTTGAAACGCGCGTCGGCTGTGTTGCCATTCACCTGTCACAAAATTGTCATTTATCTATACAATGATGCTCTTGCTGTCAACCAACCAAGAAATAAATAACGCTTGTAATGACAAAAACATTGGACGTTATCCTTAATACAACTAACTCGGACAAATTGTGATAACACAGACTAACACATCCGACCAGCGCCAAGCCAACCCATGGTTTTGTCATCCTCACCAAGCCTTAAACGAACCAGGAACCTTGGAGTTGGTTCCTAGACAAACCAGGATTGAGGCTGCAGGTAGATTTAGTAACAAGAAAATACCAGGTGCGCAGTTGAGTGGGAGCCCTGTCACCTTAACTCCAATCAATGCATAACATTATGCAGATTGACATTGAGATATTCCTTGAGGGCATGCTTTTTCTGATGTGAAGAGAATGAACATACGTCCAAAGGAAATCATTGCCCCTGTTTTGGTGTCAATAGCACCGTCCTCAGGTCTATGTGGAGATAATAACTTTTCCATAGACTCTGAAAACGCATCCTGGAAATCCTGGAATTCAGAAGCGATTGCTGCAGGTGGGAACCTAGAACCTGTGCTCTAGTATAGTGTTACTCCAATAATAGACAAGAGATTTGGACTCTGAGGCGGTTCATTGTTGGACCAGAGCTTTGACTCTAAGAACAATGTTCCGACAGACCTGATGTATGGGTTGTGTAACCGCAACCAAGGTATCCCAAGGACTAGAGAATAGTGGCCAGCTTATATCAGCTCAATTGTCACCTCTTCAAGATCTTGAGTGATTTTCATTTGGACTGGCTCAGCATGTTCAATAATTGGACCAGGAACAAGGGAAAGCTATCTATTCCCTCTACAGCTACCGTTTTCGGCTTCGCTTGTGAAGCAATGTTATGAGCTACATCACACGCAGTGTCCATGAAATTACCAGCTGTCCTGCAATCCATCTATGCATAAGTGGTAAGGGATTCTTGACTGTTGGAGGTGATGATGACTTGCAGAGCCACCAGCGATAAATAAGACACAACAGTATACAGTTGAGTCTGAATGGAGTGCTATGCACTCTCCCAAACTTGTACTCCATCTAAGACTGGGTGGATGCATTTCCTGAACAAAGATGTGGGCCAACTGGACAATCCATGACCAAATGGTTCCTGGAAGAACAATACAAACACAACCCCTGTGACATCCTTCAAGCCCTTTATTCAGGAGTAAGAGGGTCACATGCTACACCAAGCTGTATCTGCTCTGGCTCTGGCTGACTGTCGGTTGCAGAGGCTGGAGCCAAGAAGGGAGTATGAACATTTGGGGTTCTGTATTTCTTTTTGTTCCAGCCGTTTCTCCTGAAGACACAAATCGAATTGCAAGGCAAGGGTCAGCAAGGCGGAAAGCTAACCAGGCCGAGTAACTCTTGCTAGCTAGTCTTTTATGTCTTCACCGAGTCCTCTCCGGAAGAGGGTAAAGCATGCCTCATCCAGCCAGGCAGCTTCCTTGGCAAGATGTCTGAATTTTGAGGCGTATGTCATTGCATCCTGGGAATCCTGCCTGCAAGCCATTAGGGATTCCTAATAAACTGAATAAACCATATCAGGTCTATCAAACATAAACTGAATGCATTCAAGAATGTCTCTGGAAACCACCCTGTATATATGTTGTTTAGTGTGACGGCCTGACATCTGGGCAGGGGAATCCTCAGCAGAGTAGGGATAGTGAGGCACTATATTTCATTTATTCTTTGAATAAAATGTCATCTTTTGACCAATAATCAAACAGTTGTCCGCCTCACATTACTGACCCTTTACACATTGTGGTGGAGGTTTGAAGGGGAATGCTTTTGATGGGAAAGGGAGGTGGTGGGGAGGAAAGGAGATTTTGGGGGGTTGAAACCTTGTGCCATCTAAGACATTCCAAAAGCACAGGCGAAGGTGGGAGTGGAGGTGGCCAGGTTTTCAGCTTCCTATGGGATTGTGCGGGTAAACCCCACTAGAAGTGCTGTATTTCCACAATTGTAGGCTGTACATAATGGGATGAAAACATGTTCCTTTTTTGTGTTTGGCCTTGAATTTGCAGGAATATCATATAGAACCCCTTATGGAAAAGCAAATACATGGAGCTTTTTCTCCAGTAAACAATTCAGTGTGGTGGGCCTCATGAAACACCTGGCAGTGGATGGAGGTGTGTTGCTGACCCTTAACAGGTTGAGACATCATAACATGCACCTCTTTCTTCACCAGAGGAGTGCTCAGGTATTTCCTAACTTGGCTATAAAGTGATGCCCGCTGGAAGGAATTCCTATGGATCCCTAATCTCAGTTATTGGGGGAAGGTTGAACACCTACAGTCTTCCCTGTCTATCAAGTACTTCATCAGGCAAGGTTTGCAGAGATCCAGTTCACAGATTCTGCAAGATGGTGGAACCCTTGTAGTGGGGACATTGGCAGACCTACCTCTGTTCTCAGTGAGAGTCTTCCCATCCATTTTCATATGTGGTTATAAGTGAAAATGGTAGGCAGAACATGGAAGCAGTAACAACAAATTGGGTGGCATTCCCTTCACCCACTAGTTGTAAACTCATCCCTTGCCTCATTTTATTTTGGGAGAAACAGGAAATGCTGTTGTCACTGCTTTTTTAATCTATTGCGATTTGGTTATGTTAATGAACCTTTCACAAATATCAAGGATACAGAAAAACAAACAAACAAAAGTAGGAAAAAACAAACTAGATACATAAAACAAGTAATAGAAAGGTTTCACAAAATACATACAATTACAATCAAGGTTATACATTCATTAAATGTCCTTTCATTATATATTAAGAGTAACTAATATACTCATCACTATTAAAATTCGGTAAGACCTAAAGTGCTTTACTTCAACATAGCAAGCATAAAATAAGTTGTTAGAGCCTCCCAAAATACGAAACCCACAAATTTGTATAGGTCATTGTAGATGAAACATTGACAAGACAATTAAAGAACATAATCCTCTTGGTATTCAAAGCAGGACACACAGATATTACAATTTCTCATGTTTGGACACACTCCAGTTATTTGCACAATCTACAAGAACATGGATCAATATTTAACTTCTGGCCTGCTCTGATCACTTCCATATTTGCTCATGAATGTAATTTCAGCCTCAAAAAAGATATATGATATTTGTGGTTGGCAAATGTCAAGTAACTGAGCAGTGTGCTGTATGTATCCCTAAAATGTTTGTAGGCTTTGCAAAACTTGATTTGTCTCAATCCAATATATCGTTAATCCAAAATACTGAAACGTCGAGGGGAGTGGTGGAATTTTTTTTGCATCTCCTCCTTGGGGATTTCATCATCCACCTGTACTCCCCAGACTCCTCAGGACTTTATCACAACCTATGCTACTCTCTGTCCCTTTTTTTTCTACTCTCTTGTCAGACCCACTCTGGTAGGCACATCTTGGATGCTATCATCTCCTCAGACATCCCCCTCTCAAATGCTATCACAACCCCTCTCTCCTGGACTGACCACTCTCTTCTTTCTTCTCACTTGAATCTTCCTGTCCCCATTGGCAGAGGCCCACCCAGCACTGCCAACTTCCCCTGCGGTCATTCGACCTATGAAGCGAGTGTCAGTGGCCGCCTTTGCCTCCACTTTCTCTCCACCACCTACTCCTGCAGCTGACTCCCATCCTGACACAGCCCTTTCAAACCTACACCTTTTGATATGTAACACTCTAGACATCCACGCCCCTGTCATGAGGATCCGCACAAAACCTGCAAAAAAGTGCAGCGCTTGGTCTGACTCCGATCTGGATGCTCTGAAACGCAAGTGCAGAGCAGCCGAACGGACATGGGGAGCTTCAGGTGTACCCTCTGACAAACTGCATACTCCAAAAGGCAATACAGACTCTCCATATTCTCTAAAAAGAGGATCCACATTTAAGCCCGCATCTCTACAGCCTCTAACAACATAGCCAAACTATTCAAAATGTGCAAGGAGCTGACCAATATTATTGTAGTATCCTGTAGTTCAACACCTACCCAGGTCCTTTGCATGGCCCTGGCCTCTCATTTAACCACTAAAACCAAGGACATCCTGTCCGCATTCACCCCCTCTTCTCCTCTCTTGTCCTCTGCCTTTCTCAGGCTCTCCTTGGCTGCCCCCTCTCAACTCCTTCTCTTCTCCCTCTTTTCTGTCACACCTAATGATTTGTCTAGAAAAGTCTGGTCTATGAAAGTCTCTTCCAAACAGGTGACCCCCCTGCTCCTCCAGAACCATTAAGGACAACATTGGTTCTCTCACTCCAGCCTTGGCTGACTTGTGCAATCACGCTTTCGCCATTGGAGATTTCCCCTCTCCTCTCAAGCACTCCCTTGTGCGCCTGCTACTAAAAAAGCCTTCTGCCAACCCCTCCATTATGGCAAACTATTGCCCGATCTCCATCACTCCTTTGCTGTGCAGACTCCTAGAGAATTTGGCTATCTCCCAGCTAACTCCATGCCGAAGCTGTTGGTTGTCTCCACGGCCCTTATATTGGCTTCACATCAGCCAGAGGATTGGAAACGGCTCTCCTGAACACCCGTGAAGATTTGCTCTCTAACATTGACTCTATCTCTCCCTCTGTCCTCATTCTTCTCGGCCTATCCTCTGCTTTTGACCCGGTCATCTACAACATCCTGATCACTCGTCTCCGTGATACCCTGCCATCATGGATCAGGCTCTGACAAGGCTGTCCTCCTTTCTCCCAGGTTGAACTTGGGTCCATCCTCTCCACCACCTCTCTCTCTCCACATGTGATATTCCCCCAGGGCTCGATCCTCTACCCCTGGCTTTTCAATGTCACCTGGTCCCTTTGGCCCTCGTGATCTCTACCTTTTCCTCAAACTTTCAGTGTTATGCGGATGACATGCAGCTCTATTTCAGTATACTCTCTGCCTCCTCCTCGCTCATCCCTTACTGTCTATCCACTATTCCATCATGGTGTGCTTCTAATGATCTCTGCCTTAATGCCAGTCAGACTGATATCCTTCACATTGGGACTCCTGCTCCCGTTTTTCCTCCCTCACTCTGCCCGGCCTCCCTGAGCCCTCTGCCCTCACCATCTTATGAGGCAAATAACCTTCTCTCCTTCTCCCCATACATCACAGACCTTGCCAGCAAGGCCCATTTCCAGCTGCATCTCCTTAGAGGTATTCTTCCTTTTCTCACCTACCCCCAGAAGCTCACTGTCTCCAGAGTCCTGGTTCTCTCTACGGTGGACTATTGCAACAGCCAAACTTGACACTACTGCCACTGGACACCAAACGAATGTTTTCAACAAGCAAATTGAGCAATCTTCCAACTGCACGGGAAAGCTATGCGAGATCCTGAAACTAATTGAAAAACCAAAGGTATCCCAAACTTTCTTTCAACCCACAAGCCTAGACTAACATTATCAATGCAAGAAACACAATAATAAATGACCAGGGTAGTGTTTTCATGCAGTCTATCACTAAGGGTCTCAAACACCCTACCTTTATACTCACGGACATCTCTGTCCCAGATATGCTCAGAATGATCCTCAATGCACCACACTTCCTGTCCATACAATGTTATTCCTGCAAAACTGATTTTAGAGCAGAAGGACTTATTTGCCCCATTCCTGACCAGATTTGTAAATGCCTCCTTCAGGGATGGCCAAGTACCCAACGCAATCAAGAAAGTTACAGTTACCGCCCTTCTGAAAAAACCCAACATAGACCCAAAAAGAGCCAAGTAATCTGAGACCAATTAAACACTGTCAATTCCTTCTCAAAAGCTTAGATAAATTTGCCACTGCACAGCTCCAAGTCTTTGTGAGTATAATAACATCCTCCATGGCCGACAATTGGGCTTTTGTCCTTCCTTCAGTACCAATACAGCTATTGTGGATCTTCAATCCTGCATGTAAAAAATGATGGATGAAGGGAAAGCTGTGATGTTGGTCTTGTTAGATATTTCCACAGCTTTTGATTTGTTAGATCATGAATGTCCCTTGCTTTCCTTGTGTGATATTGACCAATGCTCTAAGGAATCTGCTGGCTGTTTCCACGTCTTCCTCTGAAACCGATAATCCAAAAATCAGTGGGGTCCAGTTTTTTCTACCCCAGCACCTATCAAATGCAGTGTGCCTCAAGGCGCATCCCTCTCGACTGTGCTCTTCAATCTGTATGTCAGATCGCTCTGCACTCACCTTGACAATTTGGGTGCATTTTTTACAAACTATGCGGATGACACCCAAGTGGTCATGGAAATTAGTGGTGACCATGTCAAAGACTCCATCTCTTTATGCAACATTTATGGCCAAATTGAAAGATGGATGTCAGAGAACTGGCTATTTCTGCACAGCAGCAAAACAGAACTGTTGATCTTTGGTTCTCAACAGGCCCGGGGCAAACTTAGTCCAGACTACAATGAATTCCAAATAAGAAACAATGAAATCCACGTCCAACAAAAAGTAAAAACTCTTAGAATTCAGTTGAAGGCCTTGTAAAATGCAGATGCCCATGTAAATTACTGAAACCAAACCTGCAAATACATCTACTCCCACTCAGGAATATTTGAACCCTACATCACAGAAAAGAAATGTGCCATCATTGCGTCAGAAACTATCTTGACCAGACTTGATTTTTGTAATTCGCTACTAAGTGGAACCTCAATTTCTAATCTTAAGAAGTGTCAGATCATTCTAAACGATGCTGTGCATATTGTTAAACACATCCCCAGAAGAACTCACATATCAGATCACAGAAGAAATCTCCACGGTTATCAATACAGGAACGCATATGTTTAAAAATGCGCACTAAAGTTCATCCCTGCCTCTACGGCACAGCCCATGAATACCTTAAACCATTGGTCGCCCCGTATCTCCCCACCAGAACCCTTTGATCGTCCAACCAAAGACAAATACAGGACCCAAGGGCCAAGCACACAAAATGTCTAGGAGATCGTTCCGTGCCGAAGCGGCCTCTTTTTGGAACACACTGCCAATCATACTCAGATTATAACCTGATGTAAGATCCTTCAGAAAATCTTTGAAAACCTTTCTTTTTAAATGAACTAAGCTCCTAATACAGTTTCCCCCTCAGGGTAAATTGTCCTGTCTCTTTGTGTTCTGTCGCATTGTGTTTTTGTTTGCGCCCTGATGCCTGCGGGCTGCCGGTGCGGTATGAATAGAAAATAATTTTGCCTAACTCTCCTCTTTGCCATCTACAACTCATCCAGAACAGTACCGCAAGACTTATCATTGGCCTCAAGCCCACATCTCTCCGGCCCTGATATCCCTGCACTAGCTCCTGAAGGCTGCAAGGATCAAGTTCAAAACTCCCCCTCGCTATCTCCAACTCTCTCTTCATAAGTACCTTTATACCACACCCCTCTGCTCATCTTCTTCTAATTCTCTGCGGGTGAGTCGCTTCTCCAAGCACAGATTGGAGGGTAGACCTCTCTCCTCTGCATGGGCCTCCCTCTGGAATGGCCTCCCTGCCCCAGTCCGCAATGAGCCGGATCGCCTTAATTTCCAAAAGCTTCTCAAGACCTTAATTTTCTCCTCTTCTTTCTCTCTTCCTCTCCCCTACTAACTTTCCCTTGCTCCTGCACCCTTTCTGCTGACGGCTATTTGGTGTCCCTCTGAGTCTTAGAGGACAGCAGCATTCCCCCAACCCCACCGCATGTCCTGCCACCGGCACTTGCCTGCTGGCCTTCGTGCACTGCAGTCTGGCCTCCCTTTCACAGGTAGTAGGTTTGGGTTCCCAGTGGGGTCCCTGCCTCCTTGCACTTAACTTAAGGCCATGTTGCTCTTGGTGCACTTCTCCCCATACCCTCACCCTGCACTTCTTGTCTGAACACTTGTACGATCTAAATGAGACTAGGCCATCTACGATTGTTTGTCATGCCCTCACTTTGTTCCCCCTCCCTTTCCTGGTTGTGCCTTGAAGCACCTTGTACATAGGCACATTATACATTACTTATTAATCAATAAATATAATAGTAACAAGTTACTGGAGTAGTTTGATGTTCAATATTATAAGACAGTAGGGGAAATAAAACCTGTGTCCACATAGCATGAATGCTGATACATTGTCATCCTCGTGAGACCATCTGGTCCTGGAGCCCTGGAGGGGTTAGCTTTGCAAACATTTTGGCAACATGTCCTCCTAATCAAAATCTAAGTACCAACCTGCAACTCTTTGGAGTGTAAGGGTCTGGAGGATAAGTGAAGTAGGTGGGCATCCATATGAGCAGAATGAAGTCTCCATTTGTGCTTCGAAATGCAATTCACCAGGGAATAGGTTTGCCATGACTCCTGATTGTTTATTAATCCCCAAAATATCTTTTCCTGTTTTGCACATAAGATAGTCTACACATGTTCCACTTTCCTCTGTAGCCTTAAGTATTTGAGTGTTCTTAATCACCTTTTAAGATCTTTTTTTGACTGATTTTGTAACTCTATTGTGCCTCACGGATTATTTTTCTTGATCCGTCTCAGGCTCCGCCTTAGAGGCCATTTCCTGTCATGAACCGCCCTTTCATAACAATATCCATGTTTATATTCGAGTAGGAAAAAAACTCTCCTTTTTTTCTTCCAGAAACAGGGTAGTTAATGCTCTAATCTCTCTTTCTAATATTTTAGGTTTAAAGGGTGCTTCTGAAATATGTCTTAGAAGCTCATCGAGTTTGTTGTTATATTAGGTTATTAGAGATTTATTCCAAATTAATCTCAACCTCTGGTTTTTGCACATAATCGATGGAATCACTATCATAAGCACCCTTCACCTGGAAAGCATGATCACTAACTTATATTTGTTCAATAATAAGATCATGGCATTACTCCAACAGCAATGGGTTTACAGAGGCATAGTTTATGCATAGAAATTCCTCTTTACCATTAGGCTGCACCAGCCTATCTGATTTTACATTTCCATTTAGCATAATCAGACCCCAAGAGTGCATGAGACTAGTGATGGACAAACCGCTCTCAATTGAAGCCTTATTGTGAGCTGAAATTCCCGGAGGAGGATTACACAAACAAGGCATATTAAAGTCCCCAGTGATTAAAATCCCCTGCACGCCCCATGACAAATTCTAATCTATTAGTTTGGTAAGCAAAAAAAGTATACCGTCAATGCTAATATCCTGAGGGTTTTAATGGAGGTTAAGAATTAAAGCTTTTTTTTAACAATATTCACTTTACTGTCCCTCCATGCCTTCTTTATAGCAAAAGATATAGGGCCTCATTACACGGAAGGTGGTAAGGGTTAACGGTCACTGGTAAGTGTACCGGTGACCGTTAACCCTTACCGCCTTACTACGAGGTCCCTTTGCGGGACCTGACCTTAACGGCTGGTGTAAACCAGCCGTTAAAGTTGGGACCCACAAAGGGACCTTGGTGCTAATTACGGTTCCGCAATTTGCGGTACCATAATTAGCTCCTTCCCCATTCCCATTATGCCCTATGGGGCAAAAATGGGAATGGGGAAGGGCCATGGAGAAAGGGGGAATTACCACCCCGCCAACCTTGGAATGGGGTGGTAATTCCCCTTTCCTCCATGGTGATACCGGTATGGTACCGGCGGCAACCATGGTGCTAATAGCACCATGGTTTACCGCCTACCGTGTAATGAGGCCCAAAATTTCCATAAACTGGCAATTTACGTTTTTACTACTGTAAGGGGCCACCCTTTGGTCCAACTGTTTAGCCTCTAGAGTCTGATGTATACAATATGGAGTATGCATCTAATTAGGGCCTGTCTGACTTCCACGTCTCCTGCAAAAGGCATATATCAGATGTTGACAGATTTACAGATCTGGAGAGGCAGCCAGAAGAAGGTAATGCCCCTGAGTGTTCCATGACAGAATAGATAAATATGTTTTCAGTCAGAGACGTTGCAAGGGGTGGCGGGGGGTGCTAAAGCCCCTGGTCTTTTGGTTGTAGGCCCGGATAGAAGCTCAGGGACTACAACCAAACAGGCTAGCTAGCCCCAAGTCCCAACTTTCCCAACATAAGTGTAGCCCCGGATCCTTTCCAGACCTAGCAGCGCCCCTGATTGCAGGCCTTTTTCACATTCATATCATTGGAACCTAGTCACCAACCCACTATTGGGAGGGACTTTGAAAGCCCATCACTTGATCTTCTTACACGAGATATTGCTAACTGAAAAAAATGCCATTTTATGATACATTTCTCGTTGCCAGGCAGCCTGTAAAAGGCAATGGGGCAACCTATTGAGTGGGATCTTAGCGCAAATTAAATTATGTTCTGCCATAAAAGTTGACTGAGGTTTGTAGAGGCTTTCTAGCGACAAACGTTGATTTGTATGAAGCAGGTCATCCGTTGCTGTTATGTGTTATCATGTAATGACATGCCCGGGTGATTGCCCTAGAAAAGGCTTTGGCCTGCCTTTCTGCTCTGGTCAATGACTAGCGCAGCAAGGTAAAGGTGGCCAACCTGTGGTGTTGGGTGACGTTAATGCAAATTGACATGGATAAAGACCAAGATGTTCCATCCATTCTTGGGATGATGAACATCAAATGTAAGGCCTACTGGGGGCAGATGTGGTTGAGTACTCTCCGAGGGATGGCTTTTCACATGTTAAATGGGATGATCCTGGGTCACATTCCATTTAAATGCACCTGGAGAAATAATAACTCCAGCTCCACAATGGAAAACATAATTTTTGTGGGAATCTGGTTCCACTCTAAATGTTCAGAATTGCTTTTATACAATACTGTTCAAAGTGACCATGGGATACTGATGTCAACATGTTCATTCAATTTCTTTCCAGGTGACCTCTGGGGTTCAAGTGATCTTTGGGTGAACATGGCAGGTGATAGGATCTGATGGAATGTCAAAAATATCAAGCTGGTAAACGACTATCACCAGGTTTGTTTAGATGAGACTTTGCTCACCTGGAAACTCGACACCTTCACAGTTAACCGGTTTGAAACTTTTGTTGCAGATCTTGTAAACTGCTCAGTGGGCACTCAGGCCAGACACAAACATATGAATGGTAGGCATTTAGACACGTATGATGCTGAATTAGTTGCAAAAAAACAGGCTTTAAGAGCACAGCTTAAGCTTATAAGGATCAGAGGGGCCAGTGACTTGGGACAGAGTTCTATCACACCAAGAAAGCTACATCCTATGATAGCCATTGGTTAAAGGGACATAAATGGGTTTTGCTGCAGAAGGACTCTGATAAATGCTGGAGACATTAAGAAATAAAATCACTTTTTGGGAATTGATCATGATAATCAGGTGAATCCAGTATCAGAGTGTGACTGTGTCTCACATTTTGAGAAATTCTTCTGTGACAAAACACCCAAGAACATGGAGTGTCCCCCTGTAATGGTGACAATGAGAGAGTACTTGGACCCTTTCTTTTCATCAAGAAACCACTGAAGCTATTTTGATGAAGATTAGCCCATCCCTAGCACTGGTGTGAAACATACTCTCAAATGCTCTGTTTAAGAGCAGTCAAAGAAACTGGCCCATCTCCCTAATTCTGCTCTTCGGGCATGTATTAACCAGAAACAGCTTCCCTGAATCATGACAAGTGGCTCATGTTGAGCCAATTTACAAAAAAGGGCCTTGTGGTGACCCATGTAACTGCTGGCCAATAGCCATCTGGATGCTGACAGCAAGGTGTTTTTAACACCTTTGCTGTTGGATCAGTTGAAGGCATGGGCCAAGGAGGCAGGCATACTCCCGAAGTGACGGAATGTATTCCTCGAGAACATGAGCACTTTATAAAATGGAGTGCTTTTGAAATCAGTCCAATCTCTATGCAGGGTCAAAAACTATGATTCTGTGTTTATAGACACCATTGACCTGTCTGCAGCCCACGATGCTGTAAACAGAACATCCTCTGGGCTAAACTTTGAAAAAGGAGGTTCCCTAGTTGTCTCCTTTGTCTCTTGATTTATTTGCATGAGCATTCTATGATCCAGGTCAGACTTAATACAGAAGGTGTTTCATGGAGACCAATACTAAGGTCAAGGTGATTTAGACAGGGGTGCACACTGGCTCCCTGCCTGTTCAATCTTTATATGTCAGATGTGAAGGATTATTTATACCCAGTGTCTCTCACACTGCCCAAACTGAATGGCCTGAGTGGCCTATCTAAATTATGCCGATGATTTCCTTGTATTTAAAACCAAGAGCACCAGAGGAAATTAAAGGCCTTCAGCAGTTTTGTGATGGACCACTCTCTGAATATAAACTCAAATAAAACCAAAATGATGCACTGCACAGGGGAAAAAAAGAACTTCTGCATTCAAGTGGCAGGTATACAACCAAATATTAGAAGGTGTGGATAGCTTTATCTACTTGTGGTTCCCAATTATTTCTAGACTTTGTAAATCTCAGATGACAGAGTGGCTGAAGGCCTGTACTACTGCCTTGACATATCAACTGGTGCAGGTAGACCTAAGATTTGGCAAATGTTCTTTAATTAAAACATTGAGGTTCTATGAAGGGAGACTTCTTCCAAAACTGCTTTATGGAAGTGAAGTTCATCTCTTTTGGACTCTCAATTCTCTACCAGTAATCTGGCATCATGTGTTAAATATGCACACATCTGTAGCACTGACTTTGAGCCTGGGATTATTTCCTTGAAGTGTTGAGCCAAATGGAGGCTCCTAGCGTTCATTAGAAAAAATAAATACCCAATATCAGACCCACTGTACCCGCACCTAGAAATTACAATGAAGAGTAAAATGGTTCCGTTCTTAAATGAAGTTTCAGACCTCTGTATGCAGCTGTTGACAGAGCTAGGCCTCCCCAAGGACAACCTTGCTAGGAACCCATGTAAGGTGAAAGCAGCCTTATACCAGCAGGATTGGATTGACGTTATGGAACGCATGTACTCTTATGGCTCATTAGGTCATCTGAGCAAAGGACATAAAAAACAAGGTGCGTTTGTGCCATATTTGTCAATCTATCCCCAACACTTGGTGAGGAGATCTTTCTTACTGTTTAGACTGAACCTGTTTTACACCAAGGTGATCCTGGTGAGATACGGCCAGTGTGAAGATAGTAGCATGACAACACGGGGATCCTGTGGCAATGAGGAATTGGTGGATGACCTTGAACATTAAATTATGTCTTGTCTTGTTCTGTGCTAATAATGAAGCAGATATTGCACTTTAGAACATTTTTCCGACTGACTGTCTCGCAGGTCTAACTACTTCCATAGTCATTGCAGTTGTAGGTTTTATCAAAAGTTTGGAGTTAAATGAGATTCCGACTGATGTTGTGGACCCGCTCTTTTAAGTTTGTGTTATGTTGTCTGCGAGAAGCACTTTGATCATGGGGAGAGTTATGAATTGCATCTAAAGTGACTTTTTATTGCTGTAATGATGGATCAGTGTGTTTTTCTTCTTATGATAATGGATTATGTGTTTTCTTCCTTTCTACTTCACATTAGTTTTAACTGTGATTTTATGCTGTGTGCCTAATTGTATAATTGTTATTTCGTGACTTAATGAATTGAAATAAAATTACTTTCTTTCCATCTGTTTGTTAAAGGCTTTATTGGCATCAACAATACACACATAAATAAATAAATAATTACATGAATAAATATGATTGCTGAGTTGATCAGGCTGGGACCTGTATCCCTGTTTCTGTACAAGGAAGGCCACGATCCAAAAATTGATTCTTTGCTTCGTCCTCGGTTGTATCATATGGGCAAGGCTCCTGGCCGGCTAGTGCCACCTGACTGTATGCTTTATTTGTATCTAATGTGATTGACATTTCTTTTGAAAATGTATTTGTCTGTGTTCAAGATGAATAGGTCCTTTTGGATTATCATAGAAGTTGGTTTACCACAACCCAGATCAAAAATGACATATCCAAGTGAAAGTCCAATAATATCGGTGCAATTAAATTGTTAAAATGCACTATGTCATTTCTGAAATCCGAAATTCCTTTCACTTGCAGATCTAGATATTTGAAGTTATAGTTTTTAATCTCAGAATTTCAAACAGAAGCTTAATGATGGTTTGCCTATTAAAAGTAATATTTTGACTATGACCAAAAAGCTGTTCCACACATACTACGGCTACTAGCATGCAACATATTAATTTAATTGTCTAGCTGGTGTTTTTCCCTTAGCATCATATTTTTTTGTTGTTGAGAGTTTGAAAAAATGTCTCCTTCACCGATATTACCAAGACTACTTGCCTCTACTTTAAATAGTAGATGACTATTTATCTGTCTCTTTCGAGTAACTAGAAAGCAGGCTTGAATTAAAAATATCTTATTCCTCTTTCTTGTTATGTGACTACATCGCATAGTGTTCAATGGAGCCTCTCCCATCAGTAGACAACTTGTTATGTTATGTTATGTTATGTTATTCAGATTTATAAGGTGCCAAAGCCCGCAGGCATCCAGGCGCCGAAAGACAGAAATGGTGCAGAAAACTAAGATAAATCCTTACTAAACAGAATGGTCTTTAACTGTTTGCAGAAGAGAAGATGGTCTTCAATCTTGCGTATCCCAGTTGGTAGGGTGTTCCAGGCTTGGGCACCCCGAACATGAAAGGCCCGCCCTAGTCCACAAGCTCTTTTTGTTCGTGGCATTATCAACAGAGAGCCCTCCATTGATCTTAAGCATCTATTTGGTTGATAAATATTAATCCTCTCCTTCAAATATGAAGGGGCATTACCAAAGATACATTTATGGCATGTATTAAGCAATTTGAATTGGATACGAGCAGCCACCGGGAGCCAGTGGAGTTTTCCTCTGGCAGTGCTGATAGGTTCAGAGCTTTTCATCTGAAAGATGATTCGTACCGCTGTGTTTTGTATTTTCTGCAACTGTTGAACATTTGCCTTACTGGCTCTTCCTAGTAGGGCATTACAATAGTCAATACATGGCAGAATTACTGCTCTTACGAGTTGTATGCGGTTTTCCACTGATATTAACGGGGCTACTTGTCTCAGTACCTTAAGATGGTAATTGGTATTGGTAGAGACGGCTGTGTCATGTGCCTCACTGTCAAGACTTTCCTCCATATAGGTGCCCAAGGTCTTAACTTTCTGTAGAGTCTTAATTTGATTGCCTTTGATGGAAAAGCAATTATATTTTTGATTCAGTTTTGATTGAGCATGTTGAGAGCCGAAAAGCATCAACTCCGTTTTAGCGGCATTTAAACAGAGCCAATTCGTTGACATTCATTGTTTAATGACGTGATATGCTGCAGTCAAAGTTTGTTGATCTACTTCGTAGTTCCCTGTTATATTTAGTACCAACTGGAAATTGTCTGCATAATTGCAGAAAAAGATCCCCAGGGCTTCTAGCTCAACACATAATGGTAGAATATAAATGTTGAACAGTAGAGGTGAGAGGCAAGCCCCTTGGGGAACACCACAGGTTATGATCTGTGGCTCAGAAACCCGGTCACGCCAGTAAACACAAGATTGGCGGTCCTCCAAAAAGGATTTAAGCCAAATGATGGCGTTGCTGGATAAACCTCTAACAGTCGCCATCCTTTTGAGCAAGATTTTATGATCCAGCAGATCGAAGGCTGCCGAGAGATCTAATAACATCAGCAGCCCTGACTTGCTGTGCTCTAATTTGCCAAGCATGTGTGTTTGTAAATCCAAAAGCGCGGACTCAGTTCCATGAAAGCACCTGAAGCCTGATTGCTTCACGTGTAGCTTACCAGTGTTAAATACATAAGATTGGAGCTGTGTGGTAGCTACCTTGTCAATTAGTTTTAGAAAGAACAAAGTGTTTGTAATTGGTCTTAAATTGGCTGCATCCAGCAGGTCCAGACCAGGTTTTTTCAACAGAGGCGTAACTGCCACGTTTTTTTATAGACTGAGGAATGGAGCCAGTACGGAAAGATGAACTAACAAACTGATTTAGGAACGGAGCAAACAATTCTCGATGTTCCAATATGTATTTGGAAGGAACATTTTCACCTGGGCAATTAGTGGGGTGCATGTTTTTTAATAGCTCCAGGATTTCAACTGAATTGGGTTCAGTAAAGCTGAAGGTGCCTGGAGAATTAATTGAATTATCTTTTTTTAGAGGTTTAGATATAGGCGGAGTCAGTGCTTCCTGTTCAATTGTCTTCTGGGCTTTCAACAATTTATCTGCAAAGGTCTTCTGAACTCGATTACAATCTTCAGTAGTAGGTTTGATATCGGAGTTACAGGCCATGGGTCTCTCCCAGGTTCTAAAGAGGCGGAAGAGTTCCTTTGTCTTGTCTCCAGCCTGGTTTCACTATTTCCAGGTGTTTATTGGCTTTCAAAAACCGAGGTTCCCACACCATACTTTGTTCTCATAAAACAGCCTTATTGGCATACAAACACCACAATGCAATTCACCTCCATTGAACAACATTGCATCATGAAAAAACCTGTAAGGGAACATATAGAGAAAGCCACATGCAGAAAGTCACTGAAAATGTTTCTAGCTTTGGAAAACAAAAGTACAATATGATGTTGATCCAAAGTGAACCAAAAGTCGATACCTTAGTTAGGCTAACAAAGTAATATATTTGTGAAACGTTGTGGTCTTGACCATTCCCCTAGGCAAAGATGAAATTAAGTATTTTTAAAACATTACATATTAACTTGGATTGTCTGGGAATCCTTATCCCCTTATTGTTGCCTGTTTGGGTACTTGATCTTAAGGTTGTATAGAGATGCCTGCATTACAGATGTTAAAACTTACCACGCCTTACAGTCTTAAGGTTGGAATGGTACACGTTTCCGTCCTTAGAAACCTCTGGGTATTAAGAACGTTATAAATAACCAATTACAATTACAATTACACTGTGTTAAGTGGGGTATGGGGCAGTGGATCCAAAAGGAAGGGTAAAGAAAACACACAGCCCACCTTAGAGGGCTCCCATGCGGGTCCCTTCCTTAACACCTGGTCTGACGAGGTGTTAAGGACGGGACCCGCTAAGGGACTTCAGAGCTACTAACGGTACCGCAAATTGCGGTACCATTATTAGATACTTCCCCATTCCCATTGAGCCCTATGGGGGCTCAAATGGGAATAGAGAATGGTTCTCAGAATGGGGACTTACCGGGTCCTCCAAGGTTGGAATGACCCGGTAAGTGCCCATTCCGAGAACCCGGACCTGGTATGCGGTAAGAGGGTAGCCGTGGTGCTAATAGCACCATGGCTACCTCCTACCTCGTAATGAGGCCCATTGTCTCCCACAGCAAGTGAGGCAGATTAGTTTGCATCAGTACACGGCTCGAAGGGCGGACATGATTGTTACTATCACCCAACATGCAGACTGCGCCACCTGTAGGAGCTCAGGTTGCGTGCAGTCCACAGCCCACGTGCACATCCTCGAGGAAATCACCCGCTACTAGACGTGGATTTAATTAAAGAAATCTCTGTTATTTCACAATTTGCACCAGGCCTTTTTTTTTTTTTTTTTTTGCACTTTGGTTCGTCCAAAGGCAAAGGTTTTGTGTGCCATATTTAGAAGGATAGGACACAATGTTCAAAGGTTTTTCGCTACTCTCATTTACTCTCATTTGGCACCTGCTTACGAAAAACCGTTTTGTGCGCGTTTTGTAATAGTGCATATTCAGGCAAAGGAAAATCTGCGTGGGCAAATGAGGCTTTTTATACTCAAGCCCAGATTCATGAAACATTTTTAGTGTGGGCTATTTGGCTTTTGCCTATGTTTTAAGTTTTTGCTAGGCACTGCTTTTAAATGTGCTAATATATGAGATGGGGCCCGATTAAACAGGCGAGGGGTACTGCGGGCACTATAAATACAGTAATGGTAAACTACCCCTACCTTTGATTGTCTGCCTAATGTGTCTCTTGATCCAACAAGTATGTTGCAGACATTTTTTACGCACAATTAATAAGAAAAAACTCTCTTGCTGCTACAAAATATTTTTTCATCGCACAAAACAACTTTTTCAATGAAAAAATGATTCAAATCAAATGGCTCAAAATCCACATTAAAATCAATTACTGATGTTAGATGCCCAGGTACTCGCACCATTTTGCACCTGAACCAAAAAAGGGCAGTTAATACCACTCTGGCTGTGCCTAGCAAGGCCCTTTCCCATACCTACACAAAAGCCCAGACTGTTGGCATTGCTAGTGATCGCATAACTTCCTGTGGATATTTCAGCATATCTACAATGACTATACACATTTCCTTGGAGAGTATGTGCGTATTTGTTGGCAATTTGGAAAACCCCACATGGATTTTGACATCAGAGGCTCGGCAAGCCCTTTTTCCAAACAGCAATATTGCCATTCTGTTATGTTTTTCCAGGAATTGCATTTTCTTTAATGCAGCCACCTCATTTCTCAGCAATCACAATGCACTGTGGTGCAAACTTGCCAGGACGTAAACATGTATGAACAAATGTTTGTCGCAGAACGTACAATTTTATGAAGAGAACAAGAAAATGGCAAGTCGATCAGATAAGGTGTTTGTTATAGAAGGTCTGGGGCTCTATACTCCAGTCCCTGAGTAACATATACAGGTCAGGTTTTTCAGCATACCTTTCATAAATAATCATGAGAAAAATGTGCATGCAATGGATTCAAATGAGAACACATGTGTATACTCAGGTGTTATGCAGAAACCATGGTAGGTTTGCAGGGTCACAGGATTGAATTTGGTGCCATTGGTGAAATAAATATGACAAAATGTCTGCCTTATTCTTTGCTTCTACTATTGTGCCTTTCAACAACATTGTAGCGGTGCAATGATCCCTCCGTGTATGTGCTACTTGCAGTTCACCGTACCCTTGGTGACCATGATCAGGGCTGCCGATGTATTGTGTGGGAGCCTTTTACCTTTGCTACCATGTCCATCTGCAATAAAGCTGTCTGAGGCTATTCAACTGACACCCAAATGGGGGGGATATTGATTTCCGCATTTTGCCATTGGAGCGGCTCTGCGGGACAGGTTGACTTTGTGGAAATTATCTCTGACACCTGCCCCGTGCTGGAGGAGTCAGAGACATATCCTTTATCCTGTGGAGATATGACCGCTTACCGACTCAATGGAGTGGCGCATCTGTCAAGATTAGCACAGCTTCTATCCGATTGTACACCCTGGAGGACTGCCTCCTCCACCGCCCTTCCATTCAATTTGTCAGTCTTCAGAGGCAAATTTCTGATTTCCGCTTCTTTTGAAGGATTGTCTGGCGCTCCTTTGGTGTTTAGCCATCGTTTGTCCAAATTGAAACTATTGATGACAATCTATTGAATTTTTATCAAGAAATCCAAATAATACTAGGCATATCATAACTCAATAGAACATGCCGGCCGAGCGACTCCTAGCCTTAGAATTGCAACTTCTCTTTAACGAAACATGGAGAAAGGGTCGTATTTAGATATTATTTTTGCAATGCTGAATACAAGGGACTTGACGTCTTTCAAAATGTAAGAAGATTTTAAATTGGATGAGTGGAATCGGGTGCACGTATAGGATTTGAAGTTGTTTTGGGGGGCGGCTGATAGGGGGCAAAACAATGAAGATGATGATGTGAGCAATATGGACAAAGGATACAACCCAGGAAGCTCAAGGGCTAGTCCAAAATATAGGGGCGTCCAACAATATTGTTCAGTAAAGCAGGCCTCTCACACCAGAAGGCATGGTGATAGTGGTACCGCCACATATACCTGAAACCGTACATTGAGGAAGAGTTTGCTTCTAAATTGTGGCTAGTTCTTCGGATATTTGTTGAGAAGCGAGGAGTTGAAGAATGAACTGCGGGAAGCAACCAAGAGAGCATATGTGACTTACATTGGGATCCTACTGCTGTTATGACAGACTCAGGATTGCTATCTTAGAATCAGATAGACAGGTAAAGGAGAGGGAGACAGGTGTGCCCTTAGCAAATATGAATACTGTTAATGGTCAAGAACCGCTCCATTAGGATTTTGACTCTGCCTATAGTAACCCTGTTGTACTGGCATTAATTAACATTGACGGTGGTATGGATATTTCACCATCAGGAAATACCACCAGGCATAATTTCAGCCTCAGTAAAATATAATGATAATGATGTGTTATTTATATAGCGCTGTTATCCAAAGCGCTTGGCAGAGGACATATTTACATACAATATCACCCAACCGAAATTGGTACTTATTCATCGACCGCCGAAGGATGAAAGGCTGAGTTGGCCTTGCCGGGATTCAAACCTGCGACCTGCAGATCACGCTCAGATCGCAGCAGCGAGTGCTCAACCCGCTGAGCTCTCTTACCGGCATAATGGTGTTAATCATATATTTTCATCTATTCTGGCAACTAAATAAACATTGACCAGGAGGAAAAATGTGGCAAAAACAATACAAAGAAATACTGCTGGACCTTATATATGTTATTGTCAGCTTCAGACACAGGCGTCTGCAGCAAAAAAGAAGAGTGTTCCATAATGACCCTTTGGTTCTAGTTTGAGATTGTCTTAAGGGCCATTCATTGGTGATCCTGCTTTGACAGTCATTTCATCCTTTCATGGCACGGATGTTGATTTGTGGGATTTCCAGCTCTAATGCATTGCCCACTGGTGAGCTCTTATCCACTGAATCAAACGCAGCAGCATGACTTTCCCATCTAGGCATACGTGCCAGGCTGCTCATAGAATAGTGGTTATTGATTAGCATGCCACCCATGTTCTTGGGTGCAGATATTAGCAGGCAGTGCACATGTGGTAAAACAAACACCTGAGCACAGATTATACAACATGGTTCCCTGTCAGTACACATGTGCTCTGGCAGTAGCTTTGCCGCTTGTGTAATATGGAGTGGAGCAAACAGAATGTGCCCCAAGCCATATACAATAGAGTTGTGCAATGCATTGAATTGGTTGTGCCCCATTTCTTTGGCCCGCAGAATAGGGAATAGATCAAATACATTTTATTTAACTAGTACCAGATTTGGTAACAGTTTTAACCATGGCAAGACATCTGAGCATCAAAACTGATTGTTGTAATGGTGTTCTGTTCATGGAGCAAAAATATACATTTGAGCCCAAATCTTTTTATTTTTATTGTTAAATGTATGTCACACAGCAAACAGAGTGCACACATCAGATGGCTGAGTATTTGCCTTTGAGCAAAACACGTTGTCATTTGGATCATGCAAGCACCTCTTTGCTTCATTTTGAATTGCAAATCTCGCTCTAAATGCAGTTGTTATATAGTTTGTAGCACTGTTACCAACTTTAGATACTAGGCGCCATCTTTCAATAAATGGATAGTAAATGGTCAACTATCTTAAAAGAACAGATACCTTCAAGCAGGCAGTGACATTTTCAACAAGTGGTGTGCTTAGAAAATGCCAAACAGGAATGGACTGATTACAAATTCTAATTTGATGTGTGACAGAAACAAATAGATTCCTTAAAGAAAGACCATAGAATCTTAAAAATGAATGTTCTATGTGTTATTATAATAAATAGATAAAAAATAGATCAAACATTTTGTAAAAAAAAATCTCTAAAAAACATTGAGGGCCCGATTCATGGTTTTATTTGCACGGTTCAAGGTGACATTGCACTGCTGAAAAGTAACTTTGCACTGCCGACGCAAGCCCCTATTCATGGAACTGTGCAAAGTGTATTTCTGCAGTGCAAAGTCAGTGCAAAGTGATTTTTGCAGTACAGAATGAACTTTGCACTGACTTTACCATCTTCAGGATGTCCCCGCTAAACCGGGGCATGAAAGATGGGCGGCTTGTCAACACATGGCTCATTGGTGAGTATGAAGGTCCATGTACATGCATGCATGTTGCTCACAGACCAATAGACACTTTCAACAAATGACAATGACAACCATTATCACATCTACAGGGGACAGTGCCTACTCTCTGAGCACACACATGATGATGCCCATAAGCAACCCAAACACACCTGCCGAGGTAAGGTACAACACTGCCTATGTTGCGACTCAAGGCATAGTGGAGCACTGATTCGGAATGCTGGTCGCATTTCTGCTCTCTTGACCACTCTGGTGGTGTGTTGCTATATGCACCACCAGTAATCTGCACGATATGTGTGGCATCATGTGTCCTGCACAATGTTGTAACACAGTGTGGCATCCCGGAGGGCATTGTGGTGGTACACCATCCACACCCACAGGCACACCGCTTGTGTATGGCTGGGCAAAGGGCACGTAGAGAGGCTGCAATTACCCAGCTTGTGCAATCTTTTCTCACCTAAAATCCTTCCCCTGTGGAGTGCACGCAATCCCACAAAATCCCAAGTGCAATTCAATGATGACAATGGGCTACTCCAATGTGCCCACAAAACCACTCTGAGAAAGTGTCCTTGGAAGTGCAAATGTGCGTGCATCCCTTAGAACTGTGTCCTCGTCTTGCCTGCAAGGAACTGGCCAATCCTGCCACAGTCTCTGCCTCTCCTGTCCCTTCCCAGGCCCTCTGCACGACACTGGCTTCTCACTTCATCTCTAAAACTCAGGACATCCAGTCCTCACTCTCCTCCTCTCCCCTTCATCCCTATACTCCCTGCTCTTCTTCTGGCCCTTCTCCAGCCATCTCTCCTCCCTCCTTCTCTGCCTTTCCCCTGTTCTCCACAGACAAGGTTTCTAGACAAGTCTGATCTATGAAAGTCTCGTCCAAACAGGTTCACCCCAGTTCCTCCAAAACCATAATGGACCACATCGACTCCCTTGCTCTTTCCCTGATCGACATCTGCAACCACTGCTTTGCCACTGAAGTCTGCCCATCTCCCCTGAAGCACTGCCTTGTGCCCCCTCTTTTTAAGAAACCCTCTGCCTACCCTTCCTGCATGGCTAATTATTGCCTAATCTCCATCACTCCCTTCCTGGGCAAACTCCTAGAAAAACTGGCCATCTTCCAGCTTAATCTCCACACCGAATCTGTTGGTTGCTTTCATGACCATCAGTCTGGCTTCAGCGCTGCCAGAAGCACGGAAACTTCTTTCCTGAACATCTGTGAAGACCTGATTTCCAACCTTGATTCTAACACCCACTGTGTCATCATCTTGCTTGATCTCTCTTCCGCCTTTCACATGATCAACCATGCAATCCTGCTCAGATGTCTCTGTGATAATCTGGAGTATCACCGGACAGGCCCTGGCATGGCTGACTTCTTTTCTCGCTGACTGACCCTCCCATGGTGTCCCCCAGAGGTCTTACCTCTCTCCCTGGCTGTTTAACCAAGACCTGACACTTTGTGCCCACCGCATTGCCGCTCTCTGACCCAATTTTCAGTGCTATGCAGATGACACTCAGCTCATTTTCATGCTACCTTCGGCCACCTCTTCTCCATCTTGCATCACTGACTGTCTTTCTGCTATCCAGGAGTGGTGTGTCGCCAATGACCTCTGCCTTAATGCCAGTAAGACTGAGATTCTCCTCATCGGCATATCCACTCCCTCCTTTCCTGTCTCTCTCTGGCCGGCCTCTCTTGGCCCTCTTCCTGCTTCCACCTGTGAGGCTAAAAACCTCAAGGTCATCTTCGACTCCACACTCTCCTTCTAGCCTCACATCTCTGACATCTCTAAGAAGTCGCAATACCAGCTGCACCTCCTCAGAGGTATTCTTCCTTTCATCACTTTCTCCCAGAAGCTCACTGTCTCTAGAGCTCTGGTTCTCTCTAGGCTGGACTACTGCAACAGCCTCTTTCTAAATCTGCCTGCCTCTACTCTCCGCACTCTGCAACTCATCCAGAACAGGACTGTGAGACTTTTCCTTGGCCTCAAAACCAGGGATCGCATCTCCAGGACTGAAATATCTGGATTGACTCCCAGTGACTGCAAGGATTAAGTTCAAAACCCTCTGCATTGTCCACAAGGCCATCTGGGGTCTAGGGCCTCAATAGCTTCAACTCTCTCTTCCTAAATATCTTCCTTCTCGAACTCTGCGCTCATCCGCCTCCAACTCCCTCTGGGTCAGTCACTTCTCCAAGCAACAGATTGGTGGTAGATCTCTTTCCTCGGCTGCGGCCTCCCTCTGGAACAGCCTCCCTGCCTCCCTAAAACTTGAGGAGAACCATCACCTGTTCCGGAACCACCTCAAAACCTTTCTCTTTGTTTCTGCTTTTCTCCTCCTCTCCCCTGCTGACCTCCTGGCTGAAACTACACTGGGTACCTGGCCACCCTCTGATCTCCAGTCCAGGTCCACACACCTGTACCGCCTGCCTGGCAACCCCAGCACTTGGGACTGTTTCTGTATCCCTACAGTCCCACCACCAGCACATGACACCTGATTCTGCACTTTCCTTTGCACTTGCCACCTGCTGGCCGTTACTTACTTTGTGATTATTTTATTCTCTTGTACAGCACTGTCCCTTCCTCCTCCCCCCGCATGTTACCTTCCCCCATTTTATGCATTTGCGCAATCTGAATGACACCTGACCTAGTAGGATCGTTGTCTGTCCTCCCTTTGTTCCCCCTCCCTTGCCCAGTTTCGCCTTCAAACACTTGTGTATAGGCTTGTTATAAATGCCATTTCATATCATATTGTAACTAAAAAGACATTCCATTTTGTGTTTCCAAAAGAATCACATTCAAGAGGGAGGTCACCACTACCAGTATGACACCCATTGAATTAAATCACTTCTTTGGCACCAAAAACATCACATATGACTTAACTTACATTCCTGTCAAATGTATAAGCAGTGCTAAATCCTGAAACTCATCAAACATCATGCCTGAACTGCAAGCCATACATGGCCTCGAAAAGTAACATGCATGATGCGCACAAATATGTCCCTATTGTGGCCTGTTGAAAAGCAGAGCAATAACGATCCACATGTGATACAATCTGGCAGCATGAACACAATAACCCCAACCCAAAAGAACAAATGTCAAAGAGGTAATTGACAATTATGACAAAGAGGGTGACAAAATCAGAATGGCAACATCCAGACATGCAGCAAGTAATGTAGCCATTCCATAAGGATCAATATAAATGCACATCTTATTTGTCCCCCTGAGCATGCAGTCGACAGTCAAAATGAATCCCAGGAAATAGCCATCGTTCCCTGACGGAAGGATCTGCAGACAATCAAAAGAATGAAGCAGAGTTCAGCCAACACATCCATGCACCTACAAAGTCAAGACCCATGTGCCCCCCCAAGTGACATACAACACATGCAAAAAACAACTCGCAAGAGAACCATCAACATGTGTCCCAGCAGACATGAAGCAAACACCTGCACACTGCATGCAATTCAAACACACACACTGATAAACAACAACAACCCCCACAATGCCTGGTCCCGAATGACATGCAGTAAATGTGCATGTAACATATCCCCATTCCCTAGCTAATGGCACATACATAGCACACGCATTAGTCAACCTGCTGCATGAAAATGAGAAGACCTCAGATAAGCAGATAATTGAGCCCCCAAAAAAACACTGACACCCCTGGAAGACAAGCAATGACATGACAAGGCATGCCACCACCAGTGTAGTATTGGGACAGTGCAGTGAACACAGTCATTGGGAGATCATGATACATAGCACAAGAAGGCCACTGTACACATACTCACATATCGCACTTGAGGCAGGATCATGCTTATGCTTAAGGCAGTATTTCACAGCAGCTGATGCCAGACTGGAAGGCTGGTCACCAAGGCAACTGCCATGGAAGACATAAGCAGACAAGACAAAGCAATGTGATTCTGCAAGCAAGGATAAATGCATGCAAAAGTTATGATGCCATGGAAAAGTGCAAAGTCTATGCAGACGTCATTTTGACAGCATACAATGGGTCCAATTGTGCATTCAATGGAATACATCTGTACCATGCACCCAGTTGTGGTCAACTTGAAGCTGTAAATACCATGGTGCAGCATGCATGGGACATGTATCTGAAAACACCAACATTGCACAAAATAGTGTGCTGGTTTACAACATAGCATCCAAAAATGTGCATCAATGGTTCCATGGTTGTGGATCGTAACTGGGGCTGCACACCATTAATTGGGAACCCTGACCAAGAGAGGTCAAATGTGCTGTCAAACCATTACCCCACAAACATTGAAAGTGATGTGAAGTGTCACTCAGTACACATGTGCAAAGTGCAATGAGACACACACCAGCACAATCATCAACACCTGTCACAGGTCACAAATAGCTGGCCAGGCCACTCACTCCCAACCACCCAAGAAAGGCCCACACAGTTGGAACACCCACAATTTGGAATCTGAAACCTGTGGCCCACCAATCCATAGAAACAACACCATGCCCAGACCTATGACCAGATCCACACCATGTGACAGATGCACCCATGAAGTAGTACCAGTGCCCCACAAGACAAGTCAATCCCAAGTGATCACACACAGTGCAAGACTCCCAGCCAAACACCACACAAGTGTCTGCAAATACCCTTCACTTACCTGCAAAGGGTACCCACCTGCCTTGCATACGATGCAATCCACCGGAAGACACATCCCCTAAATACAATGGCATGCATAGTAACAACAAAAATAACCTGCACATACATTACAACACATTAATGGAGCATGAAAATATGCTGAGACCACACACTGCAGAAGGATCACAGGGTGCAAGATGTTGGCAGGACATAGATTGTGATCTGCCCGTGAGTGCAGCGTAGTACAACAGAGTGAGAGAGTGACACTGAGAGGGAAGGGCAAGTTTAAATCACATCAAGGAGTACACAGCCTGAATTGGAGATGGCCAATGAGATGCACTACACCACAGTAGGTGCAGGCATAGCTGAGTTGATTGAGGGAGGACAACAATGACAACAGTACCACTTAAAAAAAAAGAAGAAAAATCCTGGCATGGTAGCATGCAAAGCACATATTTAGGAATCTTCCACATGTAGCAAACACAGGGAATGATAATGCATGCTGAACATGCAAAACAGTGCTCATGCTTACCCGCTGACTAAACCGCATGGTGTGAATCCTGCCTCACCTTCACCTGGAACTGTGCCTCTGAATAAGTGACAGGGCATGGGGAGCATGGATGTCAAAGGGTGCAGGGTGTCTCCCCAAGACAGAAGTCACCACCTCATTAAAGATTATTGAAACAACATGGCAGAAGACATTACAACAGTCATAGTTAAGAACCATTCACACAGCACACATGTGTGATGATACACTGACTCCCATAGTTACCTGCACACGCCGTCCTGAGCACCACCATGCAAACGTGCAAGTTGACCTCACTCTGCATGCCTGCACATCCACCACTGCAAACATCGTTGCCTTGAGAATGCAACTGCACAACTCAAGTAAAAAACAAAACACAAAAAAATAAAAATAAACCTTGAAAGGGTAACTCAAAAATAAAAGGCTTACATCCGGGCCTGGGGTCTACAAAAGGGGCACAGATAAACAAAAAATAAGTCCATTATGGACAGGGGCTTGCGGTGCACCCAGGAAGGGACAGGGCCAGGGTGCACTGCAATGTCCACATGGGAGTCGTCTCATAAAAAAAAATCCACTCCATGGTTTCACTGACCTCATGGCTATGGTGGACCCGGGAAGCATGCCTGTGCTGGTACCCCCATCCTGCATTGAATCTGCAGGTGGAAGTGGTGCTGGAAGCTCACCATGCAGTGCCCTGGACTGGTCCTCAGTGGCAGTCACCAGCAGACTGAGTGCTGTCAGGTCACTATGCACAGCCTCATGGGTTGCATGGAGTTCCTCCAAGATTGTCTGCCTCAATGCTAACACCTCCTGGTGGAACAGGCTTCTGGTGGCTACATGTTCCTCTTGGATTGCATTAATCTGGGCCAACGTCTCACGCTCATGGCATCCCTGTGCGGCCGACCCCCCGCAAGCAGGGATGCCTGCAGACACTGCAGATCTGCCAATCAGCCCCTGATATTGGCCTCCATAAACAGTCTGTGGGAAGGATATGTGGACCGTATGACCTACAGCTGTTGCTCCACCTGTGTTGCTGGGGGATCATAGAAGTGACCACCCTATCCATGCCCTCAGCCAAACTCTGAAAGGCAGCACCCTGTTGGTGTGCAGAATGCTGCATCTGCTGCTCCCACTCTGCCTGCCCAGCATGCATATGTCTGCAACATGTTCATGGCCCACGCCTGTTTGATGCACGGGAGCATGACCCTTTCTGTGATGCCCCTGTCCTTGGATGCAGGTATGCAACACTTCCTTGGACATCTGTCCCAGGACCAGAAAGCAATACATGGGATAGTGGCCTAGCAGCTGTAACCACCACAGACGGGTGTGCCACCACTGACTGGCATTGTGAAGGCACCTGACCCCCTGTAAACTCACAGGCCCTGACTGCTCCACCCATTGGTGCACTCAATTATGCCAGCATTGAAGACTGCACATCCGGTTCAGCATCAGAGCCAGTTGAGTCCAAAGAGTCAGAAGAGACTGCAGCATGGCTCAGGATGGTCTGTAGCACCAGTTGGTTCTAATGGCCTGGCACACCACGGCCTCCACTTGTGGTCTGAAGCACCACACACTCCTCTTCATCCTCCTCCTTCTCTTCTGCATCTGGTGCATACTCACCTGCACATGGACAGAAACAGACATGTGGAGTCATGTACAATGTTTCTACAGTAAACATGTGTACCACATCACATTGTTGTCATGCAACAAAATGCAGGTCATGTCGCCATAAGAAATACAGCATCCACACACTGTGGACAACAAGCTATCTGAGCATGGCATATGCAGACTGGCAACAGAATTCCCTGCTCACGGCCATGCTGCCAATGGACACATTGGCAACCAACAGGGTTGTTAAGAAGCACATTATCGGCCAGGGTACCTTAAACTGTTGACTAAAACCAGTGAAATGGGCATGGGCATGTGTCTTTGTGACATGCAATTACATCACATTGCAAAGGCAGACACACATATCCACATACATGTCTGCATCCATCCCATGTCACACCAGTGTTGTCTTGGTACATGGACTGGCCAGAATGGGAAAATGCAGTAAGTTTGGGAAAAAGGAAATAGTCCCATGTGATGTATGGCTGTAAGAGTACCACCCCTAGGCAAGGTCTGTGAAGTAGAGAGAGTAAGTCAATCGACTTGTAGATTGGAACAAGGTACAATGACCCACATGGAGTGTGGGCTGAGTGGTGTTGCGTGATTATGGGAGTGTAACAGGGAGCAGGCCTCACACCTATTTGCCTCATGAGTCATTGCCATTGGGGCAGCTGGGATCTGCACAGTCTGAACATATTCACACTCACTCAGGGCATGCAATAAATTGTGTTAGGAGTCAGCTTGGATGTTCTCTGTGGCATGGCAGCACATTCATACATGTGTGAAAAGATATTCAATACCCTGCATGGCATGTGTAAATAGGATTTCAGACACATGCACATGTCTAGCAGAGCAGAGTCACTCACACCAAGGATGCAGCAAACAACTGAGCATGTTGTGCTATTATGTTGCAGATGTTGGGGGGTATGCTTATGGGGGATGAGTGCTGTCACATGGACATGTTCAACTGATGTACAACACATGCTTTGTATCCACTCTAGTGTACACTGGACAGGAGTCAGTACACCACATGGCATGGTTCACCCAGCGCAGTCATTCCAATGCAACCAGATGTGCACCACAATTATACATCTTGGTGATGCATTACTTCACGTCCTTAGGATGCACAATGTTGGTCACTCACCGGATGTGTCCTTGTCATTTTCCAGGCCTCCCTTGCCTCGCACCTGCTCCAGTAGAATGAATTGGCTCATAGCCTCTTCATGCTGGGTCAGCTCCTCCTCCTCAGCTGACCTCCCTCTAATTGTCAGAGCAGAGGCCAGGTTGGCACCCAGCTTGGAATTGGTGCGATGGGTGAGATCATTCCAGCACTTCATTACCTGTGCAGCAGTGCACTTCTCAAACCCAAAGGCGTTGATCTCGTTCATGGCATGCTGCCAATGCACGTTATGCTGAGCAGTTGTGTGTGTGCTCCAAGGATGCTAGCACATGTCACGGTGGTGAATAGTCACGTAGTCCATGAGGATTTGGATTTCTTCATCATGGAAGTTCTTCTTCCTCAAAATGCCTGTGTACTGATCGTGTCATGGCGTTGAGCCTGTTCCTGCTGTGCAGGCTTTGCCTTCTTGCTACAAGGTGTTGGTGCCACCGTGTGTGGCTGGGACCACTTTGGGGTCCAGATGCTGTACAACAAGTGGCCTGGTACATGGCATGACACCCTGCTTCTGGGGCAGCTGCTTCCAAAGCACGTCCCTTACTCTTTTGGGCTGGGACAGCTGCTTCCATAGCACATCCTGGACCCCTTGAGGCTGGGACAGCTGCTTACACAGCACATCCTGAACCCCTTGGGGCTAGGACAGCTGCTTCCACAGCGCGTCCCTGACCATGACCCTGTCTTCCCCCTTTCCCTCTTGGGGCCTTTCCACTCATGTTCTGGGTGTAACAGAAATATGTAAGGCACACCAAGTAATTGTCCTGGACAATATGAGTGAAGAGGCAGTCTATATGATGTGAGATGTAGTTCAGTGGTCCAGCAAGGCACAAATATACCCCAGGTCTGGATATTACAGTATTTGTAATGCACAGGCACACCATAAAAATAAAATAATGCATACACAATACCTGGATAGCTTTCCAAATAAGGAAAAAGCAGTATGTGATACTCAGTGGCACCAAGCAACACTAAAAATGCATACCCGAACCCCGGAAAGCTACCAGAAAGGTAAGAATAGTGGTATGCGATAAACAGGGTCAACCAGAGTTGAAACAACATGCATACACGACTCACCGTTAGCCTTGGAAAAATCAAAAATCAAAAGTAGATGCGAGTATGTAGGGGAGGCACATCCCCCAACAAAATAAGAAGTTTGTATGGCCTTGAAGTGAACTGAATGCGTGGCACCCCAAAATATGCATTACTGCACTCATCCATCTCATCCCCTTCGCACACACGCTCTCAGTTGCTTCCACATGTACTTATGTATCCCCATATATGGCATGCTCAACACCTGTGTGCAGCACATGTCACATACGTTACGCGCTGAGGGCCTTTCCTCTGATTTCACGTGTCCACGCTGTTCTAATTTTGTACACGCAAAGTCCATTCACTCTGTTTTCAGTTGCCATCATTGCGAGACATGGAATACCCACGCTTCTGCCTCTGTGCCATTTTACCTGCCTCCACCTGCCCTGTGCTGACTCCAACTTGCCATCTGCTGCTGCATGTCCAGTTTGTGTGCCTTCTGCCCACCTGCACTAAATTTGGAGTGCCTGCTGTCCAGACATTGCCTGTGCCCTTGTCTCTGGCCCTGTGACAACCTCAGCTGCTTCGTTGGACTCTGACTGTGCCAATCCACCACCACCGCTCCCCAGCCCAGCCCAGCTCTAGGACCACTTTGCCCACCCACACCTGCCTTGGGGGTTGCCCTGTCAGCACCATTATCCTCAGACCAGAGTGGCAAACCCATCGCAGCTATGTAGAGGGCTGTCAACTTCAGACCAGGGAAGTTGACATTCTGTTGGTGAAGGTCCTGGAACATTAAGATTCCCTCTTTAACACTGTGATGCATCCAGCAAGGAAGGACGTCATCAGATCCGGGATAGGATCACGGATGCCATCAACGCGGAAGGGGTGCCAGTCCGCACCTTCAAGACCATGCACAAGCGCTGGGAGAATTTTAAATCCAGGACCCATGGCAAGGCAGTGCGATGCATCCAGGCTGGTGCTACTGCGGAGAGGCACTGTGCAGGTAGGTGCCAATGTTGGGGAATGACAGGCAGGTCCTGGAGAGGTTCTACCCTGCACTGCACACCCAGGTCTGTGAATTACACCAACGTCTGGAGTCGACTGGCGAGTAGCCATGTGGTGCACTGCTCTACGGTGCATGTGTGTTTTTTGCATGTACCAGCATGTTGACAGTGGCCCATTAGGGTTGCAGAAAGTATGCTTCTGAGACGGATGTCTGCATGCATGCCCCAGACATTACTCTTCATTAGTGCTTTCAGACATCTTTGGATTTTAAATGTGCTCTTACTTGCATTGTGTGTTGTAGTGCAGGCTTGCAGACCGTGCACATTGAATGTTGCTTGTGTCTGATACGTGCCAGGATGGCAAGTGTGCCAGTTGAGGTAATGTTGCCCACATCATATGCATGCATGATGCTCATGTGTATGTGCCCAAAACGGAAATGTACGACTGGGCATCACTCACGCCTGGATGCAACACATGCATTTGGATGTCTTGCTTAGTCACGTTGAGGCATTGGTATTCACGGAACTCTGATGTGATTGGTTATGGCACTGCTTTGGCCCTCTTAATTGATGTGTGTACATGACATGTGTATGTTCTTGTTGCTATGGCATGCTCACATATCCATGTGCAATAGATGCATATGTGTGTAGCATATGCAACAGATTGGTTGTGACAGGCGCATGTAGTTTAGTGTGATCGTGTGGAGTGATGGCCAGGCAGGTGACTGCATGGATGTGGATTGCATGTCCATGTGTGTGGGCGTGAAGGTTTATGGTTGTTTACTTGTTAAGTCATGTTCCTGTGAATGTGTGTCATGCCACACCAGCTTTGGTGCAGTACACTGATGTTGCTGTTCTGTCTCTCATTTTCTACAGTTGCATCTGATGAAGAGGGCAGAAGCAGTGCTGTGGATCAGCGATGCCTCCACCAGTCCGAGGTGCAGGCCACAGCCACGTACCCGTGCAAGCTCATCTTCGGGAAGAGATGTGGCTGTGGCAGCGCCAGTGACATTGGGCTTTGCTGCTGGGGGTGAGTCCAAGATGGTGAAGGTGGAAGAGGACTCCTCAGCTGTGGTGGGGCCCCTGAATCATCCAGGTTGATGGAGAGGGAGCTGGAGGAGGGGGCCGTTGCAGCCCAACGCATGGGGTCAGGTGGTGGTGTTGAGGTGGGCATGTTTACTGCAGTTCTGTCCGAGGGGCATGAGGCTATTTAGGCCACCGTGGAGGTGCCTGTGCAAATTCCTGTCCCTGGGGTATCGAATGCAGGAGTGTATGTCAGCCAGGATGCCTCCATCCAGACCCACCCCACATTGTCAGCTGGTGGGTCTATCCAGAAAGACACCCCCTTGCCATCAGATGTGTCCATCCATGATTACGTGCTGTCACTGTTGGCCAGGTTGGAGAGGTGTCATTTGTGTAGTCTTCTTGCCCATCATCACAGTGAGCTATACTGCCATGTGTCCTGGCTTGCAGCATGCCTGTTCTGTGGTGTACTCCATGAACTGTTCACTACTGCAACCACCTCCTTATCTTCCACCTCTGTGCACCAGTCATCCTCCATGGTGCCTTCCTGCCAAGATACCAGCAGGGCCCCCTGTGAACCAATCCTACCCACAACGCCCCATCTGGTGGATCTCACTTACCTGCCCATGTTGGGAGTCCAAGGCAAAGCAGCCGAGGTGGTCACTGTGCCTCCCCAGACGCTGATTGGGTCACAGGGCAATGGAGGGACAGCAGGCACCTAGGAGCAGTGCAGGTGCTGTATGCCCCCACGGATTGTCAACAGCTCAGAGGGCGTACCAATGTAGCAGGCACTGGGCATGGAGGCAGCAGGTGGCTATGAGGAGGAGGCTATCTTTTGCCGGGCAGACCACCCGAAAGAGGCAGGTGGAAAGTGTGAGGCAGGGGGCACCCGTGGACATGAGGCACAGAATGGATTCTGTGTTCTAGCGTTATGAAGTGTAGATTGTGGCGGAGAGGCAGCGGGCACAAGAAGCATGAGTAGTGATGGCCAGGGCTGGGATTGCACTGAGTCGTGCAAGGAGGTGGGTTGCCATCCTGGAGGCCACTTGCAGGAACGCGCGGGTGCTAGAGACACAGATGCTGGATAACCTGCAAGCGCTCCAGGCAACAACGGAGGCCCTCCTGAGGGGGGGTGGACATGGCATTGGACGCAGCCCTGGTGGAGTGAGATCTGAGAGGAGGAATAGCCCGCTGACTTTGTACTAGTTATTTAGTTCTAGGTTTCCTTTTTTATTTATTATTTTTTCCAGACTGCTTTGACCTTCACTCCTCATTTTTAATTGTACATATTTATGTTCAATACATCTTTCTTTTTGTTACATTCCACACTTCATGCAGGTCATTTTCTGTGTCGGCAACTTTTATAGTTCCCTTTTGTGCATCTCTCCATTGCAAGTCATGTGTCTTGTGGTGTGCATGCATGTGTGTTGTTGCTGTGATGGTTGCGGCTGGAAGACTGAACATGTTCCTGACATGTGGGGGTGGGTCAATCAAACTGGGTATGGACTGTATGTTTTCATTTGCATTTAGCTGTGCAACATTACTGTGTGGTTGCCATCAGTGTGGTTGGGGTGGAGGGAGGTGGGCTCACTGTGGAGGTGTTCAATGGTCGCGTTAATGGTGCATTTGTTTGCAGTTGTTGTGTTAAACCCATGTCATGCAGACAAGCCCACCAGCATGTGCAGTCACACTCTGACTTCTGTCATGTGTTGCTCCACTTCAGACTCTGGAATGCACTTGCGAGCTATGTTTGCTCTTTCGGAGTGGCAGCACAATTCTATGGTCTCTGTGACTCCTGCACTCTCTGACTGCGCTCCCATCACCCATGCATGGCCCTGTCATGTAATTGTTCCCTGTCAGGTACTTAGCCACCCCTTCCACCCAAGTCACTAATAACCAGACGGCGATGCGCCTGGCCATTGTTTGTGGACATTTGAAATTAATGAGTATGTTTACTTCTGTCATGGCACACATTCAGTTACTGTGCTGTGTTGCCTTGGCAATGGGCCAGGGCCAAAATGTAGATGTTCATGTCCTGGATGGATCTTGGGTGCTTCCTATTGATCGGTGGACATATTGGTGTACCACTTCATGGTGCTGGCAGACCACAGAGGTTCAGGTGAGCTACAGACATGCATTGCACTGGTATTGTGGAGAGACTGTCATGGGGCTGCCTGGGAGATTCACAGGTGAGGGTGGCTGGGGGGTGGTGTCCAGACTGGAAGGAGCTGCCTGGGGATGTCAAAGGTGAGGGCATCTGGGGGTGGTGTGCAGACTGGAGGCGGCTACCTGGGGTGGTTTCACAGCTAGCAGGGTTGGGGGCTAGTGTTCAGACTTGAGGGGACTGCCTGGACGATGTCACAGGTGGAGTGGTCTGGGGGGTGGTTTCCAGACTAGACAGGGCTTCCTGGGGTTTTCACAGGTGAGGTGGCCTTGGGGTGGTGTGCAGACTGGAGGGGGTATGACTGGGGGGGGTTCACAGGTGAGGGGCCTGGCGGGTGTTGTCCAGACTGGAGGGGGCTGTCTGGGGGGGTTTCACAGGTGAGGGGGGCTTGGGTGGTGTCCAGGCTGGAGGGGGCTGCCTGGAGGGGGGTGTGCCAGGTGAGTGGGGCCGGTATGCAGACTGGAGGGGTCTGGGGTGTGGTGAACATCTGGATGGGGATGCCTGGGGGGTGACACAGGTGAGGGGAGCTGAGGGGTGGTGTTCAGACTGGAGGGGGCTGCCTCGGGAGTTTCACTGGTGAGGGGGTTTGGAGGGTGGTGTCCAAACTGGAGAGGGCTGCCGGATAGTTTTCACAGGTGAGGGGGGTGGTAGTTGGTATCCAGACTGGAGGGGGCTGACTGGGGGTGTCACAGGTGAGGGGGGTTGGAGGGTGGTGTCCAAACTGGAGAGGACTGCCTGGTAGTTTTCACAGTTGAGGGGGGGCTGGTAGTTGGTGTCCAGACTGGAGAGGGCTGTCTGGGGGTGTCACAGGTGAGGGGGTATGGGGGCTGGTGTCCAAACTGGAGGATGCCGCCTGGTGCGGGGTGTGTTACAGGTGAGCAGGCTGGGGGGTGGTGTCCAGACTGGAGGGGGCTGCCTGGATAGGTAACAGGTGAGGAGGGCTAGTGGGTGGTGTCCAGACGGAAGGGGCTTCTGGGAGTGGTCACAGGTCCTGCCTGGGGGGGGGGTGTTCACAGGTGAGGGAGGCTGTGGGGTGGTGTCCAGATTGGAGGGGGCTGTCTGGGGAGAGGGGGCGTCACAGGTGAGAGGGGATGGGAGATGGTATCCAGACATGAGGGTGCTACCTGGGGGGGTCACAGTTGAGAGGGCTGGGGGGTGTTTTACAGTCTGGAGAGGGCTACCTGGGGGGTAGTCACAGGTGAGGGGGCTGAGGGGTGGTGTCCAGACTGGTGGTTCTAGGGGGTTGTGTCCAGACTGGAGGGGCTGCCTGTGAGGGTTTTGCAGGTGAGGGTGCCAGGGAGTAGCTTTCCATACTGGAGAGGGCTGCCTGGGGGGTGTCACGGGTGAGGTGGGCTAGGGGGTTATGTCCAGTCTGGAGGGTGCAGCCTGGGCTTGCGAGCAAGGGTCTGTGTTTTCGCAGGGGTGCAGCCTGGGCTTGCCTGGTGAGGGGCGTGAATTTGCTGCGGTACAGCCTGGCCTTGCAAGGGAGGGCCTGCATTTTTGCATGGGTGCAGCCTGGGCTTGTGAGGTGAGGCATGCGATTTCACAGGGGTACAGCCTGTGCTTTTGAGGTGAGGTGTGTTATTTCGCTGGGGTGCAGTCTGGCTTTAAGAAGGAGGGTGCACCTTCTCATAGGGTTACTGGATGGTGGTTCAGGGTTGGACGCGGAGGCTTGCACCTGGTTTGGCCTTCAGCTTGCTTTTTCATGTGCATGGGGGCGTGTTGTGGGCGTTCCTCTCTCAGCTTGTTTTTACTTGCGTGACGGCTAGTATTGCACCTTTGAACCCATGAATACGCAGGGAGCGCACATTCGTTTCTTGTTGCTGCAGCTCGCGCGGGGTCCTTGTCCGCGTGCGCCCCTTGCACCATTTCTGCACCCGATTCCATGAATTGGGCGCTATGTATTGTAAAAATAAAGGGTTTATTTAAATACAAGTAGACCCAGATACATATTGGGGAAATAAGTCCTATAACCTATCATATAAACATGATTATAAAAAAAAAAAAAACACAATACCTATGGGATGCAACCATTTTTAATAATAGGAATCTGCAGTTTAAGGTGATTCAAAGCTACAACACATTCAGAATGGCAGTCATCTATTCATGGGGAGTAAAACCAGGTTAGATATACTTTTAAAATACCATCAGTAACTCAATGGTAGTAGACCCTGTCAGTCATGCAGTGAACCTCAGTTACAGAAATCACGTAATTAACCAACCCAGTTACACCTTTTAACATATATTACTTTGTAGAACACAGTCACAGAGAGTAAGGCAATTCATATACTTTTTTGTGGAGACTTAAGCTACTCAATGATAAATATGAACACTCAATAAATGTTTTAGAATCCACTAAGCAATTCAGGGAAAGCAAAACCCAATTACACTTTAAGAAAGACACTGTGTATTTCAAGGTAAACAATTGGCCTATTGGTACAAAACTATCTGCTACCTTATAGCTAGTTATACCCAGAATACTTTTAAGAAGTGTATAATACAGTTTCTAAGGTAAGTAAGAACTTTACGAAACTATTTTAGAATAGCACTAAAGCAATTCAGGTAAGCACAGCCCAGGGTTACAAGCAGCCCTACAGATAGGTAAGGGGTGTATCAGACACTTTTACTCTCTAAAAATAGGCAAATACTCAACAAAAAAAGGGAGTACAAATACTCGAAATAAAAAAGGGGAAATGGACACATAAGAGGTTCTGCCCCTGTTTTCACCCAAACAGTTCCATGGTTGTGTCTGGACCAGTAAGTAGTTCATGTACTACCACAGGAAGAAACCACTATAATTATGGAAGAGGTCAAATGTATATTTTAATATGCATGGATAACTTGGTGCAAAAAAAGAATTTCTCACAAAAACATGTCTGTTTTACAATTGAACAAATGTTTACTTGTTTATTAAATACTCCCAATGACTTGTGTTTTTACTCCGAAAACAATCATTTTACGACTGCCTTTCAAAAATAGGGAGTAAAATACTCCCACTTCAAAATGTTATCTGGAACACTGGTTACAAGTTTAGAAGAGCAGCAACTATTCAAGGTGAGTAAGACCTTTATAATTTTAAGAGGGGCTACAAGACACTCAAAGACAAGTATTCCCTCAAATACAGTTTTATATCTGTATAAATCGGGCCTGGCAAACCACACTCCAATAGTACACTTTAGGAAACACACAATGTATTTCAAGGTAGGTGAACCCCATTGCCAAGTTTGTATGCTCATTCAGTTAAGAATAATGAACCAGTATTGATATGTATTACTTTTCAAAAGAGGGTAACCACCATACAAACACCATGCAAAGATAGTAAAGCAACTTGTATACTTTTACATGTGACCGCTTAAATAGTAGTGGCTCGCACCCACTATTGTTACAGGAAAATGACAGTAATGACACTTCAACTGTTTAACTAGTAGTGGCTTGCACTAGCTATTGTTACAGTTACAACACTAACTCATAAGTCATTTTTATACTTGATGCGATTTCCAGACAGAATCCTTATCATCAAAGTCCTTCCCTACTCTGTTGAATGAGTTTTCTAAGAGGCAGAAGAGGGACCCTAGTGGTCTAGGTGCCTGCTGTAAGCAAGTCAGGAAAGGGTTCAGTTACCTGAAAGTCAGAGTGCCAGAGTATATGTTAACACGTAAATATTAGCATCATAGTTAGTTAAAATTGTTCAGGGACTTCAGAGAAGGCTCTCTATATATGTTCCACAATTAGGCCTGGACAAGTGGTATGGGCAAACTTCCAACCACATGAATCACCTATGCTGGATTCACACAATACTTAAGGAAAGTATTATCCAAACGAGCACAGTACCTTAGGAAAAGTCCCATGGCCTGAAGATAGCCGCGGCTCTGATATAGACAATTACAGTGTGGCACAGATACAACCTCTAGTCGCTGCTGATATTAACAGTTCATGCGGTTGCGGTTCAACCAATCGCTTCAGCTGCTACTTTGAAAAAATAATAAAAGATATGTATATATATATATATAGACATATAAGTCTATATGTGTGTATTCAGTAGTCCTTGTATGGTGTATTTTTGATAGTACAGTGAAAGAGATGATGGGAGTAGGGTGCTAAAGTATGAATAGTTTCTCTAGTAGTAGGGTGGGTGGGTAGGATTCAAGAGGGTGGGGGTTGGCTGGGTAGGGGTAAAAAGGGTGTGGGCAGGCTCTATGGATGAGGGAAGAGACTAGACATGGCCACAGTAATATGTGCACAATGATTATGCAATGAATATAAACATTGTAAAATAGATTAATGTTGTTATTGGGCTTGCAAACAGCAATAAGCATCATATTAGGTATGGACACTTAGTTACATATGGAGAGAAGAGCATAACTTGTGTGTTTCTGTCTGTAAAAAAAGAACATATAATTAGTTAGAGAATATACTTTGTGAAATAAAATGTGTTACAGTTGTACACACATGTTTAATTTCTTTGACCTTTATATATAGTACATTACATGCACTATGTTTGATACAACATCAGTGAGGATAATGGGTGTGAGTGGAAACGGTGGGGTACAGTGAGTGGCTATGGCTAAACAGGGTGGTGTTCGGTGGGTGAGAATACAAAGGATGGAAGTCCAGTGGGTGGGGGAGCTAGAGTAGGGTAGGGTAGGTGAAGTTAGAAGGTAGGGGCTAGGATGGGTTGCATATAAAGAGTGGGGATATGGTGGACAGGTGTACAGAGGGCAGGTGACCAATGCGTGGGTAAGGGGAGACGATGAGGTGGGTGACTGCACAGAGAATGTGGTAGGGTAGGTGAGTGGAGGTAGAAAGGATGGGGTAGACAGGGTGGGCTAGAGTAGGTGGCAGTAATGGGGGTGCACATAGGTCAGGTGGAGGTAGGGAGGATGGTGGTTGGGTGGCTAGACAAACATTTTGCAAGGACACATGAGCAACACAACATAAAATGACATGGGCCTAACTCTGTACAGCATCCAACTGCTGTGGTGGCATCAACCTATAACCCAACAACCACCACGACAACCTCTGCATTTGAATATTGTCCACCGTGTCTCACCACAGCAATAGCAGCAACAATGTCATCCCTTACATGACATCATCCCCCCATACACTGTCTGAATTTTACATGGCAAGTTGAAATCGGAAAAGTGCATTGCAGGTTTTGCAAGAAGGTTCTACGCCGTGGACCGCATAACGTGCCATCACAGAGCATGGAGACATCCGTTCTCAATCAACACTTAGTCCGGCTCCACTGCAATGATGTTAATGTGGTTGCATTTAATTGCAGAGAAGGTTTAGGACAAGTGCAAGCAAATAAACCTGTAAACTCACAGGAAATTGTAAATTCATTATTTCAGTAAGTTATTTTCTTTTCTTTTTAAATATTTTAGCTTTTAGTAGCATACTGCTTTTTTCTTGCGTCTTTTTCAATTGTTTTACATTTTCCTCCCAGGTCAGACAATGTCCACCATGTCTGCCCTCAGCAGTAGTAGTGATAATGTCATCTGTATTCCGACACCATTCCCCCACAAAATATTGTGCAGCATGAAAGAAACTGCAAACAGTTGTTATTTCCAGGTGGAGGAGGACCATTTGGGAAAAGAAATTGAAAAGTTGCATGCAAAATGACAATGATGTGATTTCATGCTTTTTGTTCCAGAGAAAGTTTAGGAAAAGTGCAAGCAAATAAACCTTTAACATCAGGTCAACTTCGTTTTTTGGTGAAAAGTTATATGTGTAGAAAAAAGGGAAATCGTTGAAAATGTGAATCTTCTTGAATCTCCAAATCGAAATCTGTAAGAGGGTGAACAAGAGTTTAAGACACAGCTCTGAATCACAGCTCAAATGCACTCTGACAATTGCCACAGCAAAAAATCTATAAATATTAACTGACACAAACTATCTTAAAAGTTATCCCATCAAAAACAAATTACTGTGTAGCACAGCATAATCTCAATTAAAAATGTAATTTGTAATCTTCAGCGGCAAAAAAAACTGTACTTAGTATAGCTGACACACACCACTCTGCAAACAAACCTTTGAATATGTAAATATTTACTGACATTTACTTTCACATGAGCCACACACTCAGCATGTCCACAGTGTGAGTTCTGCAATCAGAATGTCTACAAAATGGTGACTATTATACTTTCCAAAATCAATTGCACAAAAAGAGGACAATAATAAGCAAACCATTAAATGCCTGATACATTTTCACTGCAACCTATCACAGACAATTTCAAAATTGCAACAGAATATGATTATTGCACAGAAATGTATAGTTAATATCCACAGCTACATACATAGCGACGTGTACAGTAGCAACCAATCAACTGACGTCATGCATCAACGTGGCTACATATGCCTAGCATCATGCTGCTTACCTGCGGGTATAGAAATTCCCAACGAAATTGTTTGTTTCAGTTTCTCATAGCTGCAGCCATAAAGAAAAACAGTGAAATAAAATGCTTTCCTGCTCTCCCAGCCCTCGTCAAGTGCCCCCAACAATTATGCCAGCTCACCCCACTCCTCTGATGGCCTCCTGACCTGCCTTGTCCTTTCCCATCCCCCCTATAACACTAATTGTTTCTGTGATGGAGATTAAATTGAGATGTCAGGTAGCTGCAGCTATTCTTTGCAATAGCTGAGGGTACAGAAAAACCTCTTGCCTCCCCCAACCTCTAGCCTGATGGTATTTGCATGTTTTTGATCTGCAAAAGCTTTTTTCCTGCGTTTCATTTTTCGATACTCTCACCTACAGCCGTGGCTACGTCTCGCATTCAGAAAAGAAAAATGGTTTATGTTTCATTTATAAATATCCTGTTTCTTGTTAATTTACCGGAGATATAGCTATCTATTATAAAAACCACAAAAGGGTAGCGAGTCAACGCTTCACGCCCAAGTTGTTTCAAACCTGGTGCAAATCCAACCAGCGTTTGGGCTGCGTGGTCTGGCAAAAATGTACCTTTCTGGCAATGGAAAAATGAATGGGGAGTATGTCAAAACTGTGTTTTGTGTTTATTTTTGGTTTCTTAATAATTTGTTTATTTTTTTATTAATAAATCTTTTTCAAAATTTGCAGTCTGGGGCATAGCTAGATGTATTCAGAATTCCAACCAATTCCGTTGCACAAATCAAAATGTATTAGCAATTCATCTTTTTGGGTTTCCTATAGGAGTCCTTGATTTAGGTCAGTGTTATTCTCCCATACACATGTAGACGGCATTGCTTTTCGTTGAGGATGCCTTTGGGCTGCTTCTCATCATGAAAGGCCAGACTGCCTCTGTGTAGATTCTGCCGTTTCCTGGGCCTTTTAGAGCCTTCCGTCAATGTTTAAGGTCCTGACAGTCTCACCACTTTTTCTTCTTACCTGCAAGTGGTTTTAGATTTTTCTTCCAATAACCCATTTGGCTGGTATTCCTGCTTCAGCAAACACACACATTGCATTTCCTGTCAGATTTGGACATCCCTGTAAAGGTGGATTTCTTGGGTTGCTGCTTCTTGTGGCCCTCCAATTTCTTTAGCAATCCTTCTTCTTTCTTTGTATGTCTATGTGTTGTCCACATATCTGCAGTCAAGACCAGCAGCCACATGATTGAGAAGTCATTGAGCTCCTACAACACATCTGTTGGTCAAGTAGTCATAATGTGCACACAGGTAATCGATTTAAAGTGTCTGACCAAATTGTTGCTTGATTTCCACAAACCCAACCATTCAATGTTCTCAAAGCTTCAGACAACAAAAGGTCAATCAGCCTCATTATGAGTTAGGCGGTAAGTGGTAAAATTATATGGATTTTGATTTTGAGTGGAGGATTTACCTCCAGGAAAACCCTGGAGGTAAATCTTCACACTCAAAGTGAAAAGATTTGCAGAATTGGCAGACTTACCGCAGCAGTAATTCTGCTGTGGTAATTCCACAAAAAAAGCCCCATTCGGTCCAATCGACCCAAAATAAATGGGTAATTACACTCCCACTACCACTTGAAATCAGATGGAAATTCCACCTGACCAAGTGGCAGTAACGCTTATTCCTCAGGGATATTTTTGGGGAGGATATACCTCTGAATTTCCGTCTAACTCGTAATCAGGCCCAGTGTTTTACAAAACTGATACACATGCACCTTTTATACCCTGATACTGTGTGGTTCACTTTATTTCATCTTAAGTATTGTGTTCCTCCTGCTCAGATACTGGTGAATGATTAATCATACTCCCAGCCATCTTCAAACACCCTCTGCATTGATCAAGTAAACTCAAAAATATGTGTGTGTGTGTGCGTGCGCGCGTGTGTGGTTTGTTTGGTCAGCCTCTGCTTCACAAGCTCCAGTTTCCTGGTCTCTCACTAGGGCTTGGTCCCACTTTTCTTCTCAGCTCTGTCCTTTACCTTTTATCACAACTTGTATGCCTACATCTGTGAATCTATCTGTGTACTAGTGTGTGTCCCCCCAGGGATTTGTGTGCTTTCTTCTACACTAGCTTGCCTCTTTTGATCTCAAATGTCAGTAGCTTGTGTGATCCTGCCCATGGAGTAAAGGGATGCATCAGAGTCATTACTGCAGATCCACTCTGCCTTGGTTTAACTAATATACTACACAAATAACAATTTAAAATCTCTTTGACATCCTAGAGCTCAGGGCCCATGGCAGAAGACATATTGGGCTTAAGACATAACATGGTCCGAGATAAAGGATGCAACACACTCAATAAGCAGTGCACATGCAACAGGCACCTCTTTCTCTTACTCCATTTGCTGCACAAATGCATGAACGTTTTGCTAGCTGCTCATCCTTCTGTGATTTAGCTCTCTCGCCCCTAACATGCTGGTAGTTTCTCAAGTGTGCATAACTTGTAAAGAAGACGGAAACACAGATCCCCCATTATGCCACGTTTCTATTATCTCGGCATGATATTTTAGAGCATTCAGCGCAGTTGAGTAACTCATCATCTTGTCCTTTCTTCGGAATCGCCTTCTGCACAGTGTGAGCCATCATCTTTTTCATTTTCTTAATTCTTTCCATTTTTTATATCACCTATTAGCATCCATCTCGGCTGCTGCTGTCTGAATTTTCAATAAAATGGTAATTTCATGTTTCCCTTCCCAGAAAGGTGAGGCAATGGTCTCCCTCTAATGGCACCCTTCATCCATTTGGTCCAGCAAAGTACTTTCAAAAATATATATTCTGTAGAATATTTTTACATCTTAACTATTTTCATATAGGTGAAGTCAATTGCCAAAAATGTGCCCAGCGTGCAATTTCAATATGTCCCATTATTTTTTGAAGCATACATGTTAAATAAATATATATATATATACTTGTGATGAATTCTTGCTTAGAGGAGATTTTATATCTTATTTCCAAAGTTAGAACACTTGTGTAGTTGTGACATTCCTGATATTACTTATTGTGATCCATATTTTGCCGTAAATGCATTTCAAAGGAGCCATCCGACACAGCTCTTTTTTTCCTGAAATAACCTTTTTTAATCAAGCGAAGAGTGGTAGACGGAAGAGCCAGAGACCAAAGTTTGATGTTTTTGCGCAGTCTTTTTATCCACACAGTGAGGTTTTATCTCTCTGGGAATAACACAACATCCATAGGCAATGGAGTAACAATTAACTAAAATGATAAGAGCTCCCTCCAATCCACAGTCTTTTTGGCTTCATGACAGCCAGCAAGCTCATACCCCTAGAAGATAGTGACCTCAACTATGAAGTAGGAGAATGTAGGTGGGATCTATGGATTTTCAAACACAACAACAAAATTGAACTTCCACTAATCAAAAATGTTCAAAGGGTCCAGGTCCAACTCTAGATCCAGTGGATCCTGAGGGATCAGCCCAGGATGGGTTCTGCAAAAGGCACGGACAGTCTGCATGTGTATTCGTGTCCCAGTGCTAGTGAGACTTGCTAACCTGAGACTACGATCATACTTCATTGTTCATACTTCACTGTTTTTCTAATGGACAAATTCCCTCCTGGAAGGCTAGGTCACTTCTGGTGGTCATTTGATGACTCTTCCTCAGAGGTATGTACTGGGAAGGTGTACAGTTTGCTCTCTTGCCAGAAATGTCTCATTTAGGCTTGGCTGTCCAGCCTGAGGCAAATCTTGAGATGGGCAAGAGCATAGATATTCCTTTCCTCTGAGTTCTTTTGGCTTACAACTCCTGGAATGACCACGTTTATATATCTTCTACATGGCCTAGGGGTTCTTCTTGGCATGGATGTCCCTGCCTAGGATAGTTGGATGGAATATGTTGCCCCCTTACCTGAGAATTGATCTGGAGTCTTGGGGTAATGCCGTTGGCCAGCTCACTGTCACACTAGTCTGAATCCCACCTTGCTTTCTTGGTATTGCTGATCAAGGAGATGTAGTAGCATTGACCCCTTTCACCAACCTTCTTTGTAATTTGTACTGTGTGTCTGGTCACTACTGGTCACTACTAGTCACCATTCCAAGGTACTCAGCAGGGCCTTTACCTGGGCTTAGGCTCGTCTCTCGCATGCTAGATTATAGTGATACCCTAGAGTTGTATCCCATATTGGTATCTGGGTCTTCCCAATTCGACTATCTGGTTTTCACCCCAGCTCTTGCCTTCTGTTTCCCTCTGTTCTTTTCTCCTTCACCACCTCCTGCACACACTTTTACTCCCCTACTTCCTCATGCTCTGTTTCTCACTCATGCTTTCTCCTATTCTCCTATTTCAGTTTTAATAACTCCTTGCTCCTCCTTTCTCTTCTTCCAACCTCTGTTCATATTTATAAGTCTGCTTTTAAGATTGTATCTTACCCCTGTATAATTATAGAAGACAGTGTGGAACTCAGCCTAACATTTCTTGCCCAGAAATGACCTATTCTCATTTTGTTATTGTATTATCATGTTATTATCTATCATCATCCTGGCCTCCTGAAAAAGCTGCCTGATTACATTCGTGAAGCCCTATTACCTGAAGTTAGAGTCAGGAAACAATTTCTTATCTTGGATGATTTTAACTTAAGGTTTGAAGCACAAGATGATCACCAAGCTAAAATGAACTGTGCTGCCTTTTGTAATCCTGCCCTTAATCAAGCTGCTTATGAACACGCTAATAATTAGGAGCACAATAATTCCTGGATTCTATATAGTGACTAGATATTACCAATGTCACAACTGCTGAGGTTTCCTGGTCCGACCATAATGTACTATATTTTACTTTACCTAAATTTGACATACCGAGGAAAACAGATCTTCCACTTACACCTTTCAGAGACTATGGGCCTCATTAGAACTCTGGTGGTAACTGTGTCATTAAAAACGGCTGGCTGCCACCAGAGTTATGTTTTTTTTCCAGCGCCTGGCTTCAGGGACCGCCGGGGCTGTAAAAAGTAACTCCCTATTCCCATTCTAGTCCCATTGGACTCAATGGGAATTGAGAGGATGGTAGCACCGGCACCATTCATAATGGTGCCGGTACTACCATTAAAGTCTGCAAGCGGGTGCCGTTCCCTCCGCATCCGTCCCGCAAACTTGTACTCTGCCAGTCCGGTAACAATGAACCAGCAGGGTTGCAATGAGGTGCTATGACTTAATGACCTAAGATACAGCAATAATGATGTTTAGAATATGGAATCAATGTCTCGGCCAGCTTCCTAACATTTGACATTTAGTTTCTCATTACAACAATTCTATCTATAATTTAGTTGAATGAGTAGCACCTTTATAGCTGAAATTAGCAAAGGAATCTCAAAAACATAATCCTTTCACCTTATAAGCCTAAAAGGTCAAATGATACAACTAGAATGAACAAGGCACATAAAACCTGTCATCTGTTAACTTTGTACTTAAAGGCATGCCAACATTTATTATTTATATGTAGCACAATATATTTCTGTGTATTAGCACCATATTTGGCACCATTCACACTTCTACTTTGTGCATAGTTTTTCTCTGGATAAGCACTATTTTGGCAACAGTAACAGTGCTATTTACTACATTGGGCCTCATTATAAGTTTGCCAGTCCGGTAGTAACGGCGCTGGTAAGACCAGCAAACTACAAGTTGTGCTCGCGGGTGCCTTTCTGCCCAACCGGTCTGACCCGGCGGGCAGAGCGGCACCCGTGAGCACAACTCGTCGGATGCACCGGTACCATTCAAGAATGGTGCTGGTGCATCCGATCTCCCCATTACCATTGAGCCCTATTGAGCCCTATGGGGCTCCAATGGAAATGCAGAAGAATATTTTCTGGCGCCCACGAATGGGTAAATACCCGGTCTGGCAAGGCCATAATGACCCAGTAATTGCACTTTTGCGGGCACCGGAAAAAAAATTATACCAGCGGCAGCCATGCCGGTTCTACTGGCATGGCTACCGCCACTATCATAATGAGGCCCATTGTGTTTTTCTGTGGTTTAGCACTATGTTGGCAGCAGTAACTTTTTTTCTATGGATCATCAACATTTTGACACAGGTAACAGTGCTATTTTGTGCATACTTTTTCTATATAATATCACAATTTTGGCACCAGTAACAGTGCTATTTAGTGCATACTTTTTGTATAGAGTAGCACTATTTTGGTACCAGTAAAAGTGCTATTTAGTGCATACCTTTTCTATGATATAGCACTACTTTGGCACCATATCAGTCGTGTGGAGTGCATACGTTTTATGTGTATTAGCACCATTTAGCCCCCTTAACAGTGCTCTTTAGTGCATACTTGTTCTATGGAGTAGCACTATTTTGCAACCGGTAGTAGCGCTATTTAGTACAATCTTTTTCTTTGGATAAACACCATATTTGGCACCATTCGCACTGCTACTTAGCATAAACATTTTCGCTGGATTATCACCATGTTGGCACCAGCAGAATTGCTACTTTGTATATACTTTTCTGTTGATTAGCACCATTTTGGCACAAGTAACAGTACTATTTAGTGCATACGTGTTCTATGGAATATCACCATTTTGGATTACGTAACGTGTTTTCAAGCAATGTATTTCAGCCATTCCAAATGTTGCCCTGCAAGTATTCTCATTTTGCAAAGATGGGAACCATCAGGTTGGTATCCACTCCTCAAAATGCAAAAGTCACTGCTAGAGTAATCCAGTGGGAAGAAACTCAGAAATAGACAGGGGAATGCTAATTTCTGAATACTTATTGATCTTAAAGTGAACTGCGTTCTTTCTATATCATTATTATGTGCAATGTTGTAGTATTTGTCACACTACAAGTTTTGAAATGCAATACAAGATACACCATTCATCTTGGGAAAGTTTAGTAAGCCACCAAATAAAATAGTGACATAAATAAACAACAATGTACCCATAACTGAATAAGAGACTTTCCTGCGTTAGAGCGGCGGAAATGGGAAAAATGCTTGCAATTAAAAAGTCGTCCAAGTCCTTAGGACCATTGTTCCTGATTGGTGAAAACATCTCCTACAACATCAGATTATCCCAGCCAATATAAGAGAGACTATTGTGAGACATACTCTGGTGGTAATGTAAGGCTGTTCAGACACTTCCCGAGAAGGAGCTCTCCAGAAAGTGATCTGTAGGGAGATCAGAGCTGTTGACACCTAAACTGAAAGATGTGGATTTTCCTACTATCAGGTTCATTACACTCTACACATTGCAATCTGCCAATATGAAGAAGATTGTAATTAAGCATCAGCCTATTCTATTGTGTGATGGTGTCTTGAGTAAAGTGTTATTGAAGACTCGACAGATCACTTTTTTCCAGAGCTCGTTCCTTGGAAGCTAAAATAGCTGCTAGCTCACTTCAAGAAATTAAGCAACAGCAGGAGAATTGGATGGGTACATCTGGCAAATGTAAAATGTGTAATCATGCAAGAGTAGGAGATGTGGTTTGTTATGGCCAATCGAAAAACTTGGTAAGTAGGTCAGGTGATGACATGTATCATGACATTTGTGGTATACTATCTGGAATGTCCTTGCATTCTTAAATTCATTGGCTCGACCACTGGACCACTCACACTTAGAATGTTGCAACATTACAGAGCCATAAAAACATGGATGAGAGTTACCCTCTGGCGGTACATTTCAAGAGAAAACACAAACATGATGCCTCCCTTTTGAAGTTTGGAGATTTGGGACAAGTTAAGGAACATAAACGGAATGGCTGAACTGCACTGTGCACTTATATACAGATTTTTTCAGTTATGCATTGGTCACTTTAATTGGGATATTTCAATCGATCACCAGCACTGTGATTACTATGAAGCAGTGCGTGTGACCCACTTGGGCTGTATTTATTTATGTATTACTTTTGTATAGCGCACAGCATTGTGGCGCTGTTACTTGTGGGTAACTTAGTTGCAGGGAGGTACAAAATATATTTTTTACATTTTACATTGGTAGCACAGTAATACATTTTTTACATTAGTAGCAAATTAGTACAGTCAGCTAGTTGCAGGTACATTTGCAGGTTTATTAAGAGATGTGGCGAGTAGCCCCCAGGGACTGAGATGTTAATCAGGTGAGTGTTTTTTATGGCTTTGCGGAAGGCACCGAGTAATGCCATAGGCACACTGTATGAAACATATGTGTGCAAACTGCTATGTTCTGGTAATTAGAGTGCTACTGAGTATTGACAACTGTCAGCTAACATAGATTATTTTATTGTTTACATTATTGCACTAAGTACTTTGTGTGAGATGAAGTATAAGTTTAATCATTTGATAACCTTGAGTGTGAGTATATTTTTCCATTTAAATATGGAGCTCTGATTTATTAATGATACTGTAGTGCCGGTTGAGAGTCACCTGATTAGGATTTCATGTGACATGTTGCTGTTGACGGGATGGCTCTTGTTTCTTTAAAATAATGAACCGAGAAGTGGCTTGTGAAATTTTGCCTGATGAAGTCCTTAGAGAGAATGGAACGCACGGCGGGTTAAACCTCTATCACAGTTTTTTTTTTTTTTCATTGTTACAGCCATATGTATTGGTTTTTCCACTCATCACTCTGACTGCTATTGTAACTTTAACTCAACAAATGTTGAAGATAACAGCACTATTACGGAACGAGAGCCCGGTTCATTTTCAAGAGTTCACTTTTCTCGTCATGACTACGGGCAGTGTAATGATCTCGTTGGTGTTATTTTTGTGTGTTTGGGGTGGGCAATTAACCAGTTTTTTTACAATAGTAAAATACATAAACCTTTCGCAATATTTACACATGCTTAAATTGTCAACATTAAGAAGAAACAGAAATAGAACCTTTATAAAAGAAAATCACATAATTTAACATTTCATTCATTATTACTCAAGTGACCACAGCTCAAGGGTGTTTATTGAACTTTATCAATGGTGTGACAAACGCCTATCTAAACCTTAATCTAAAGATGGGATCAAGTTACAGCCATTAAATAATAATAATAACGCAGCACTAGTGGAGTCTTGTCAAAATAAAATGGCCTATATTAAAAAAAACATTGCCAATCCTTACCGCTAATTTACAAATAGTGTGGAAAAATGTTAATGAAAGTGTTCACCAAATGATAAGCCAGGATGTTCAGGCCATTGGTCTCCCTTCCCCATGTTTTCAGCACGGGACAAGGCGGTTCACTCGGGCATAGCCTACCCTGGGGCTTCTTCGGCACAAGGACACAGTTCCATTACCAACATCATGACCTTCTGTGTCATAGGCCCTCATTCCGAGTTAGGACTACACCATGGAGTAAATAGCTCCATGGTTGGCAACCATGGAGCTATTTACTCCATGGAATACTGGCATGGTGAATGGAGTAATTTCCGGTCCATTCCAAGGTTGGATGGACCGGTAATTCCCCATTCACCATAGCCCTTCCCCATCCCCATTTCTGCCCCCATAGGGCTCAATGGGAATGGGGAAGGAGGTAATTACGGCACCGTAAATTACGATGCCGTAATTTACTCCAAGGTCACTTTGTGGGTCCCGTAATTTACCCCTGCTAAAAGCAGGAGGTAAAGAGGAACCCACAAAGGGAACTCGGAATACGGAGGTAAGGGATTACCGCCATCGGTGCCCTTACAGGCGCCGGTAATCCCTTACCTCCAACCTCGGAATGACCCCCAGGTCTCTTAAGTTCTCAAAGTATGTTGACAAAACAACAAAAACTTCCTTTACAAATATTCCAGTCGGGTGATTCACTCTTCACCCTGAATCCTCCTCAGCCAGGCTCAGATCCCTTTTCTACTACAATCTTTCGATTGGATACCCCTCTTCTGGGCTAGGATCCTCTTCTACAGTGCTTATAGAATATCTTTTCTCGGTGACTCACAGTTCATCCCGGACCCCCCTCAGCTGGACTCAGATCCCGTATACACAATTGGTCTCCCTGAGCTGGGCTCCGACCAATTACAGTTCATATAACATATCAAAGGATTTTGAATGTTCATAGGGTTTGGCTTGATCTATTGCAGGACCACTTCGATTTCACAGTTCACAATGTTATACTCTCAGTTGGATGCCTAACAGAGACCTTAGAATGAGCACCGATGTGGAGCCAGACCACTCTGTATATGGCATCTACTTTGGTTTCAAAAGTTCAGTGACTCCATGGGTATTCAATTATATTGGCGTCACTCATCACATATGTCTTACAGTTTGTTCTTTGTAGATATAATGTTGCCGCTCACAACCTTGATTTTAACACAGACTGGTTTTCTATCAGTCTCCCAGACTCACCAGCTGTACTGACTTTACTGGAGCGGCTCTGTTGTAGGAGCCAAGGACAGTACCACGGCGGCAGTCTCTCCTTCCCGCCTCGACTATCAATTCGGGAGAGCCCAAGTACCTTTGGCGCACAATGCACCTTTCTTCAGCTATAATTCCTGGTCTTATGTTTCTTATCCTTGAGGGGTGTGAAAGTAGGTGTTTTTCTTCATCTGAAAAGGCCAATGGAAATTCCCTCCTTGCAACCCTTTCTGGTCTTGCTGTCTTTCTCCTCATGTTAAAATGCCATCTTGGAACTGCTGCTTCCTTGTGTGTTTTGCCTTGCTCAGAGTTTGCTTTCGTGCTCCACCTTTTATCTGTGTGAGTAAGTTTGATGGAAATCAGGTGTGTGTATTTATCAGTAATTGCCTGACTCTGCCTGACCCTTGTGTTGGGACATGTCAGGTATAGGGCTCGGGTGTTAGTTCTTTTTTTTTCTCACAGTGAGCTGTCCGTGAAAAAGTGTTTGTGTCGAAAAAGGGGGGGTGGGGGGGTTGAGTTCCTAGGTATCCTACCTGTTAGGATGGGGAAAAGGTATTACAAGGAAGCAGATACTGCGTCTCATTCTTGGGTGTCCCACTTCCACTCCCCAAAGGACCTCTCATCGAGGTGATCCTTCCGCACTGGTCCACCCCAAGGAACTGGATCCAAAAGCAATGGATGTGTCCTGGCCACCTGGTTGACAGATCCCCGGACAGGTTTCTCATAGTCCACACATAGAAAGCTGCAGATATTATTACCAAATATTCTCCTCCTATGAAAGTGCTCTAAAATTTATCTAATTAATACCCTATTTCTGTGTGTACAAATTTTCCATAACCCATTTTATATTTTTCCACTCGTTTTTCACAATTTGTTAGAAGGTGTCGACTTGTCCGATTCATTCTTCCACAAAGTCTACAAAGTACAGTGCCTTGTTTGCTAAATTTGCCACATCTTTTGTTACATGAAAGACTATCCCACATCAATGTTTTCCTTTTCAGATTTTTGGTAAAAACTGGAAATGCACCTACGTCAGGAAAGCCTATATTTTTAAATGTTTTTTTGCTGAATATTCCAAATCTGTGAACAAGTAATTCCTTTAATTATTGATATTCGTTGTAAAAGATGTGCAAGAGCGTATCACCCTTAGCAATGGCATTTTTTTATGTGACATATATTTCTGTTCTTCGTATTCTCCAGAGTGCAGACTAAGAGGGAACTCCCAGCTCACATCTGAGGGCCTCCACAGGAACTGCCTGCGGGGCACCCATAATGGAGCGAAATGTTCTACCCTCCGCGCTATCCAACCAGGTTACCAGTTTGAAAGGGAGAACCGCTAGGCCATGTAGAATACAAGGAATAGTGCCAGTTTAATAGATTGCTAGTACTCCTTTAATATTGGAACCTCTGTTACTTCTCATACAATTACTTATTACTGACCACTTCCTCATAACTTTAACTCGCACATAATTTCCCACAAATTAATTATTGGGGGGTAGAAATAACAGGAATACCAAGATTAATGTATGAATTTACTATTTCTAGCTTTTCTCTATCTATTTTCCAATGAAAATGTGTATTTTTATGTCTTCCCCCACTAATCACCATGACCTTCGTTTTCCCTAATTTTATTTTCATATTGTTATCTGTTGTGAAATTCACTAGTGCATCTATAGAATGAATAAGACCTATGGGTGTGAGGTACAGCAGCATGGTGTAATCTGTATAGGCTAACGAATGTATTGCAGTTTCTCACACTCTAGGGAGGGAAAATACATGCTGTTCTTAAATATACATCCATGTCAGCCATATATAAATTATAAAGTGCTGGTGACAAAAAACAGCCCTGTTTCAATCCTATATTAGTTCTTATGGGTTCTGTTAGACAACCATCTGCGTCCAGACGAACCAAAACAGAATTATTAGTGTAAAGCAATTCTAAGAAGTAGAGCATTGTACTGACTATATTCCAGGTCTCGAGCTTACCCCAAAGTTGATTTTGAGACACTATGTCGAAAGAGCAAGAATTATCTTCATAACATAGATAGAATTTCCTTCCTTTATGCCGATTTATGTCTGCTCTTATGTAATTAAGGGTCCAGGTATTACGGGATGTACTAAATCCACTGCTGAACCCCGTTTGGAACTTTGATAAGGGACCCTTTTCCTCAATCCAGACATTACATTTTTTTCAATATGAGACCCACAAAAATTTTATTACTAGAATTCAGCATTTCTAATAATCTGCTTCCCTTTTTGAAAATGGGAATAATAATGGATTTGCCCCAACTATTGGGTAATTTTGTCCAGGTTTTAAGGATTTTAACAATAAGCACTGTCAATAACTTTGTCCAAAACTCATTTTTTTTTTAATTCACATTCGCTAAATGATGTGTGCAAGGACCCCCTGGTCCCTTCAATTTATTAATAGCCATTAATAAATCTATCTCCTCAAAGCCATTCATATCTATTTGTGTTCTGTAATAATAATTACTAATAATTCTGACTTGAGGAGTGAAATATATTTCCATGATAAATTTCATCCATATATCTTCATTTATTGGATTGAGGATTAAAGGAGTTTCACCAGATACATATTTTCTGTAAGTGTACCAGAATTTCCCACTGTCATTAGATCTCAGCAATGCGAACAAGAATTTCCAGCTTTCATCGGAAAGACTACCTTTGTGGTTTCTCAGCCAGTTTTTATAACTAGTCTACTGTTGAAATATATTGCTGTGTGTTTCTTTTGCCGTTACTGTTGTATCTCATTTTATATTTTGTACTGTACTTCAATGTTGTTTTTGTCTATTAGCTATCTGCATATCAAAGATACCCAATATTTGCTATTTCCAGTACAATTTATCACAGCCTATACAGCATCTGGCAATAGCTGTGTCCACTAATATGTCTAGGTTCCAATACTTTTCCTTTATTTATTATTATTATTTTTTTTATTATTGAGCCTTTGTAAGGTGCTTTATACAACAGAATTGTGTTTCAAAGTGCCACAAAGCTAAATGGGGAGGGAACAGGCGAAATGCAAACAGGGGCAAAACAGTAATATACAGTTATAGTCCAGCTAGGCCTTGTGACATTCGGCCATGCTAGTGCATTGAGGAGAAGAGAAGTGTAAGGGCAGGGGATGGAATGGGGAAGAGATGAGTGGACAAGTGCTGGAGAAGGGCCTTGGAGGGAAGTGCTAAGGGGAGCCAAGGAGGAGTATCTCAGGCTAAGTGCTGCTACAGCCGCCTCACAAGGTGGGATGTAGCACCACCAGGAAGAGGCCCACAGAACAGTGCAGTGGTGGTGAGGGGTGCTGGTATTGACTGGTAGGAAGGCCTAGGATCCTGTGAGAATTATGAGGATCAGGTCATAGTCACAGCAGAAGTGGGGTGATAAGCAAGGTAAGGGAGAGATGGAAATAGGTACAGAAGGCGGAGTATTAGAAGGAGGAGTATTGTTATTGACTGGGAGGAAGGCCTGGGGTCCAGTGAGATGCATGAGGAACAGGCCACAGCAGCGGATGGGTGATTAGCAGGGAAGGGAACAAGGGAAAGAGGTTGAGGAGAGCAGAGTTTTGTTGTGCAGTTTCCATAAATTAAGGACATCTGGCTTAAGTCTGAGAGGGGCAGGGAGGCACCAGCAGAAAAAAGTATCTAATCGAGGACCTTATTTGACCATTAGATCTATTCACATTCGAAGTACTCAATAGCAATCTATCTCCTTGTCAATTTACTTCAACTTTTAAAATATTTCTAGGAACATATTTTCCTTCGACATGCTTCATGCTCCATATCATCATTGCATGGTCACTTAATCCCATATGTGACACCATAACAGGAGTGGCCAGTTTTGTGAAGGAAGCTCTTGCAAATACATAATCTAAGTGGGAACGAGTTCTCCCATTAGTCCAGGTATAGACTTTTTTCCTGTCCTTCTCATTTTCCATACTCATTACATTGAAATACAAATGGGAAAGAAAATCCACCCAACCACTGCCCATTCTTTCCTCCTGCATACATTTCTATTCATAATTAGACGGGATAATATGGGAGCTCATTTCCCTTTCGGTTAGATCATTTACCCGTATGGCGATTTCATGGAGATTGACGTCACCCATAATAACAATATTTCTATTACCTTTGTATCTTTCTAGCCAGTGTGTGATAAGAGCTTTCACTTTTTCTTTTATTTTTCTAGTATTGATCCCTCCTGGGGAATCATATAAATGATTCAGTATCACCCTTTTTCCTTTGATTGGGAGACCTTCTATCTCCCCACTAAGAACAAATGGACACGTTTGATTCAGTGTAAATCTACTTGCTTTAAGATAAGTCTTTATCCCAATGCAAAGTCCTGCCATTGGTCTGTCTCGAGTGACGTCTATGGCCGATTGTTGTATGATGTTATAACCCTCTATCAGTGTCTTTAATAGGAAGGTTTTCTTGTAGTGCAAATATGTCACTTTTTTAAGTGCATCCAACCCTTGCTTATTGCACTAAAAGGAGCAATATCCTCTGATGTTCTAGGATGTAAATACATGTTTGCTTTTTTTAGCATATCAAGGATTATCGCCTTCTAGTGATTCCGGGATCCATCTTTCTTGCATTTCCACTGATTTTTTTACTAGACTCATTTTGGTGGTACATGCTAAACGGCTGGATCGTTCCGAAGTATGTGCTTCTTATGCATATTTAATGTTGTTTAATTTAGGGCATATTATTTCAACAGGTTTTATTTCTCCATAATGTTTTTGACTTATCACATTGAAACCTTTATTATATAAGATGTTAACATGTGTGCATAAAAGATCCACCACCACAGGTGACACAAACTCAATACGTACCCAGTTCTCAGCACAATCAATGACCCTTATCTCCACTGGCATTATGTCTGTAGAATTTATACATTCATATATGGACTTTCTCTTGTGGATTTTAGTTCCACCAGCTTAACCCATAGCCCCACTGGTTGAATCAAATGCCTCACTTGTTGATTATGAGTAACGTTCAATTACTCTTTTTGGTATGACTGTCTGCTGCATGGTCCTAGCGGTCTTCTATTTTCTTCCCTTATGTGGGAGGAGCTGTTGTATTCCTCTATATCACATACATGTATTTTCTCTCCATTAAAATTAGCCAATTTTTCCAAAGGGCCCTTACCAATGTGCATTTTTTAGGACTTACCATTTTAGACTCTGGGGCCTCTGATGCTGTTTTAATTTCAGTCATTACTTGTTTTTTTTTTTTATAGCAGTTTGATTTGCTACCGCTACCTCTCCTTGTCTTGTGCACGCCTCATACGGCCTTGTTCTTTTCTTTGTTTGCATTTACCCTTTTGAATTGCCAAGCATTTGTCTTTAAATTTGGCTCAGCCAAAATATCTGATGGCGATCTTACAGGTGTTTGAGCTACTGCACTCATTTTATTATAGGTTGCGCTGCGGTGTGTCATCTCCATATATAACATCTGTTTGAGAGTTGAGAGTGTAAGACATCATAGATTGGCAATCCCAAGAGCTTGACCTTAATTCTTTCACTTCTGGTGTGTCACTATTAGTCATGATTACATCCACCACACGAGCCAGTATGTGTTTAAGGTCGCATTTTTCTTTCACGATTCAGGGCACCAAAGCAAATAATTATTCTTTCATTGCTGCCATAGGATTAAATTGGCACCAGTTTCATTTGAAGTGTTGTTTATGCTACTCATGTGAGTACTGTTTACTGAGTCACTATCCATAGTTGTTGAACTTAATGTAGATTCTTTAAATGCCAAAAGATCTGGGGAGGCAGATACATGTGTTCCTATTATATTGTCACATTCGGGAGAAACACCCATCTCTTTTTCCGGTATAATACCACCAATAGAGTTTCTTCACAAACTCAAACATACATTTAAAAAAGAAATATGGTTGTCAAGAGTTGTTGAATTTTGTCCCTTTGTTGTTATGTGGTTACTCAACTTTGATGTCATTAATGTCTCCATATCAATTTGAGCCCCTGTTTTTGTGTCTACTGACTTTGCAGGGAAAATTCCAGTTATCCTAGGCTGGTACTTCAACAATGCTTTCTGTAGTGTTCATCTTATTTTTCTTGTTATTATTTTGTGCAATGGATTGATCAAATTGTTTCTCCTCCATGACCTGGGTGTTTTTTTTTTCTCTTATTGTTTTGTTTACTTCTCCTAAGTGCTTTTGATTGCTTGGTTGACTTCATCTTTGAAAACAATATATGTAACCTTAAGAGACACTCACACAGTCAATTTTTCTTCGTATATTTCTTGTGTTCCAAAATCACGTTGATTAACAACAAGTAACCTTCTGCCTCCCCCGCCTCAACTGCCACAACCTCCCTTGCCTGTCCTTCACTGAGTTTTCCATCGGAAACAGGTTAATATTGCCTTCTAAGTGTCCTCGTCTTTCTTGATGGTATGCCGCGGTGCTGAACAGCGAGAAAGGACCTCCAGTAGTTGTCACTGTGTGTAGCGGGTGCAGTTTACACCGTGCTGTGTACCTAAAATTAAACCTTATTAACAGGATGTAAAAAAGCAGTGTCTCCTGCCACAAATGTCCTTGCCCGTCCTTTGTGGCGCTTCACGCCCAGAATCGGTTTGATATTGCCTTCTAAGGGGCTTTCTCCTCCTTGCTGGTATGTTGCGGTGCTGAACAGCTTGAAAGGACCTCCATTAGTTTTCAATGTGGGTAGCCGGTGCTGATTTACAATGTGCCATGTACCTCAAATTAAACTTCAGCAACAGTATGTCAAAAGTCAGTCTCCTGCCGCAACTGTTCTCGCCTGTCCTTCATTAAGATGATTAATTATGTTCATGTGAAGCTTCCGATCTCCTGCTCTACATGCATTCATAGGCTTTCAGAAACAACAGAGAAGGGTGATGGACTCCCTGCCTTGATATGAAATAAATAAATCTCTTGATTCCTACAGACTCTTTGCGTCTACATTTACAGCAGCCCAAAACAATGGAACAAAGGAGATCTGACGAGGCCGAGTTGGCAGTCTTTGCCCACGTGAGTTGGGGAAATGTTGTTGTGGCAAGTGAACCGCACCAATCATACTTATTGAGACTTGTAAATCTGTCGGATGCCTTTTTGCCCTTGCATGAGCAAGTATTCTACTCCTGCCCTACACCGTCCAAAAACCTGAATCACATAGCAAGCCCAATATGAACAATGTTTGTAGCAGGGGTGGAAGAGCTGCCTTATTGTGTGCTCTGATGAAGACATTACAAAGGCAATTGCAGGTTTACTCTATGGCTCCTGGTGAACACAAATGAATACAATTAGCAGCTCTTGAGCCCAGTACTTTGCACATGGGTCCTTTGGCTTGTGGGGATGCGAGTAGGGAGGCGGATTAGATTCCATTTCACCTTCCTGCTCTCCTGGACAGAATTTAGGGACTGTAAACCTTTTCATTCTCAATGTATCATGTATTTTACTTATGTCCCTTTTAGCTGTTGGGAATAATTATGACATATTTTTACATATTGTTTTATAATGCATGTCTTTGTTTCTAAATTGAAATTGGGTTTTAAATAGAGTTTACATTTTTTATTTATCAGTATTTTATTTTGTATATAAAAGCTGTCACGAAAAGCCGAACAGCCGAAAGTGTAAATACAATCAATCAATCAATCAATCATGTGATGTAACAGGTTGACACGTTAAAGGTTATAGGAAGTAGAAGTGGAATGTTAGGTGAAAATCAGTGCTGCATATTATGTAAGCTTAATTTATATAGAGCGACTCTTAAAAATCTGATTATAGAATGCCCACAACTTGAAGAATTGCGACCTTCAGAAATTGAAATCTTGGAAGAATTCCTATGAATAGAGGTTTCATTAAAGAGTAATACATGGTGTAATATACTTTTATAAGGGAAACACATATAATTAATTTTGACAGTATTAGAATTTTGGTAATCCATTGAAATTTTGTTCAGAAAATCTTACAGAAACAATGAAAGGGAAATGTGAATTATAGATTTTTATGAAATGTGAATTGTAATGTACTAATGATTTTATTGTATTGAAGTTGCAATTGTATGAAGTGCAGAAGGTTTGATGTAAAACAAAGTGCACGATACATAAGAAATACAATAAATAACAAAGACTTATCTATTTTAAATGTGTTGTCTAAAATATGGTCCGGCTTATTTTATATGTGCTAATTATTCAGATCTCTCTGGTGAGCCGTTCCTGAAAAGTAAATCTACAGAAGCTGGAGGGGAGAAGGATGGACCATTAAAAGCTGGCAATGAGCTGTGGGAAGATCTTGACCGGTATTGGTCATGGCATGTCATGTCACATCAAACTCCAGAATGTGGTTAGTGTCTACTATGCTGAACTGCCACATTGGTTCCCTTTCATGTTTTGCAGGAGTGGATTTTCACTGGGAGGATACTTTTCAACTGACGGATGAACTCTTCCAGTTTGGTAGAAAGGTGGGAAAAAAGTTGGATAAATATGCAAAGGACATTTGGAGAAATACTAATAAAGGTTGGGTGGACATTTTTTTGGGTTAATGACAGCATAGATTGTGATTGTCCCTACACGTTTTAGGATTTACATTAGGGGGTTTATAAACCTGTGCTATTTGGCCAGTCATGCGTAACATTCCCAGACTGTGCCTTGCTCAGTGTATCCCGAAGCAGTGCTTTCCCGTGGGATGAGCATTGCCTGGACACTGCGGATGCTGACAATGAATGTTGCCCCTAGGCTTGTTACCAGCACTTGATAAGCCAATAGGATGTGACTATCAGACTTAACTGACTTTCTGTGTAAACATTCCTCCAAGACTCAAATATGCTCAGGTGATATAGGATCTTGAATGTATCACTTTACGGCCTTACTCCCTATGTCTCCACTGCTATCAGCCAGTCAGTCAAAATACCTGTATTCAATATTACATCTCTTTAGTATGCATAAGAAAATAAAACCTAATACACAATAATGCACAGCTATGATATGAGACAACATATAATATTCACAAAAGACAGACTAACACCAACGTGTTGCTAAAATCGAATAAAAAGAGAAATGCAAACAGAGACCAATCAGCATATTGGGTTTCAAAGAAAAGGTTCATTACTCATTGGAAAATATCTATAAAAAGCATTTACATAGCACAGCACCACCCACATGTCACACAATTTATGGGCACGTTTCTAAAGAGTTCTTCACTGATAGCCACATTCTGTGTATGTTCTTGGCTACATTTTACATTGTAAAATAGCATCTGATGTAAAACAACGTATTCATGTAACACATATATGCCTTAGAATCTGTTGTATAGAGGACATAGTAGGAAAAAGTAGCAGACTGCGTCCCTCATTGCCACACAAAGGTGGCACTTATCCGATGTCGAATACCACATTTAGAAAACCTGCTAAGGGAAGAATATCAAACCTAATTATAACAAACAGCGACTGTGTATTAAACATAGATTAGTAATCCAGGTACAGTTTGTAAACCCAACTATTATTTGGTTGCCAATACTGTGTAAGAGGTAACAATTTAACATTATTAGTAAATGTGTTCCCACTGCAATCAGTCCTTTGACTTCCTCGCATACTTACTCCTCACAATGACCAATTGGTCAATTCATTATATAACAATGACTTTAAAAGGGATCTAGATATCCTCACCCTAAAGACATTTGCAATACCCTTCTGATGAACAGGTATAAATCTGCCCTGTCACAGTAAAGTATTTGTTAATACATGCTTTTTACAATTGTACAGTTGGCGAGTGTTGGAGAACAAGTCGTGTGTGATCTGGTATGAGGGTACTAACTGTTATCTGAAGGTCCATTGATGTGGGTTTTGGAAATATTGCTAGATGAAGAGGATCATGTTCTGGGCAGTGGAATGGAACAGAAGGGACATTGGTTAGTTGCTAGTTTCAGACCATTCCATTAAAAGTGATTAATATTCCTGGCAAAAAGGGGTATGGGATGCTTCCACCTTTGCATAACATCACATTCTCAAGATTAGCTAACTGCAGCCCTTTCACCATCTTATGTACTTAAAGGATATTTGTGCCCATTGCATTAAATCTTACCCTAAATGAGGCACCAAAGTTCATGGAGCCACCTTTTTCCAGAAGCCACTCAGAAATGGCTCTCAATTGTGTCCTCTAAAATGCTCCTCAATGCAAAGGCTTGCCTGCATCCCAGAATGCATCAATGTTTGTGCCTGTTTCTTTTTTTTACCTGGTCGCAAGAATTCAGTATCACCCCACCTTCCCCTAATTAGTGAATGCTGATTGACATATGTCCTGTTCTCCATATTATGTATTGCAATCCTAATTATCCAAATAAATAGTCTAATTCGAAGTTCCTACACGCCTTCTACTCCAACACTCATCTACTATTGATGTATCTTAAACTTACAGACATGACTGTATAATATGTTTGTTCCCAAATTATTTGAACCAGGAACAGAATATTTAGTTGTTCCCAAATTATTTGAACCAGAACGGAATATTTTGTTAAGAGACAATTACAAAAATCTAGAGGATTCCTTGGTGCGCCCTATACTCTTTTTTAATGAGTGAATGAAATTGCAAAGTCACTCTTGCGTGGCAATAGCAATTCATTCAACCAGGACTTATTTCTCTCACTAAGGGCGATGAAATCTATGCCTCCTTTGTGGATCAGTCTGAAGGAGAAACTAGACCACAAAGATACATGTTCACAGAGAGAACCCTACGGCAACTGAATATTCACGCCGTCTACCACTCCTGAAGTTCAAGGGATGTTTTATTTGTACACTATTTTAAAATTCACGTGTTCTTAATCCTCTGTCATTTCTTAAAGCACTTCGAGGATTCTGTCTCCTGCCTCCTGTTTGTCTTCCTCATTTGAGCCTGCTCATAATTCACTCGTGAAAATGCAACTCTAGCAAGTGTGCAAGAGCATTTTCGCTTCACTATAAGGCTGTTTGAATGTGCTCCATTCTGTGCTCCTTGCTTGTATATTTTACTTAACTGTGCATTACTCCAGCACATCTTCCCCAAACATTACCGTCCCTAACTGTTGTGTAACTTAAAAAAAACAAACTTGAAGATCAATCCCAACGCAAGAACATCAAGTGAAATATAAGACAAATAGAAGGGTTTCAGATAGTTAAGGCAGAAGTTCACTGTTTATTTTTTACAAATTCCAAATTGTATTTCCTAGACTATAGTATGTCACCCCCATCCCTCTATTAATTGGACATTAAGCACAGCAGCCTTTGACTTACTTTGACATTAATGTTAGTGAACCCGTAGGCCCTTTAAGCAAGGTGGTGCTATATGGGATGGATGTGGATGCAGAACTTACTCTTACACCAATAATCAGACCGACTCAGGAAGATAGCCAACTTGAGCTGTTTTATTAACAATTATCTAACACAGGGAGTACAACGGACATCACAAATGTCTCACAGTAAGCGTCTCTAGGTGTTACATGAAATAAACACAGTAATATAGTAAAAACCTGTCATCATTGACGTCATACTACAAGGCAAAATAAGAAAACATACTTGGGATTGTGGTTGATCGACGTGGAGCATCTAGGTATACTTTCTGTGGGGAATAGGATTGTGATTGGGTCTCCAAGGTCAGGTGGACAGCTATGCCCACCCCTGGTGCAAGACATCTTTGCTGTCATGAAATTCACAATGTTTTATTGGGTCCCAAACTATAGGGCTCTTTTCTATGTGGCCCTCTTTGATTGGTTGGCATGCTTGTACCCTTCTGCAATATTCCACTTGCTAGTAGCACGCAAGCTGGTACCCCAGGTGCTTATGGGCTGGACTTGACCATGCCTCCCCACCCAATTAACCCATCATCCATCATCACTCCTACTATCTACCATTCAAATTGTTTTTGAACTTGGCCTTGCAAAGTATCGCTGCTCCTGAGAATAGAAGTGAGTGTGAGCATGGTCTTACCTTCAAGTGTCGATGCAGCTTGCCCAAAGTCTATTTTCATCTAGACCATGTGACAGGAGACCGTGTTTGAGGTCCTTTTTTCGTATTTAACAGTATTAAATGAATAAAACCTTGCACTTCTAGTGTTTTTCCATTGCCCTCAACAGAAACTCACCTTGCTTCTCACGTTCATTGTATCTTCTTGAATAGATAACCAGTTTCTTGGCTGCCCCAAACCTTGACACTGGGCCAGCCAAGCTTTCTCGATTCTTCCCTCATTGTCAGCTGTATTCTTCTACTGCGACACACTTTCAGCTCTCTCACTCATGGGCTCTTAGTTTGCTAAAATGTGACGTGGATCATCCAGATTCTGTACATATATATATATATATACATATATATATATATATATATATATTGGCGGCATCACCTGCACTCTATTCATTATGTATAGCCAGCCTTCATAATTACTTAGTCTACTTGCGTTTCAGCATCTGTGCAATTATAAAACAGCTTGCATTTTCTTCAGTGCTCTCTGCACGTGCAATCTTCACTTGAAATGTTGTTCAGTTTTCACTTTGCCATCAGATTCTATATGTATACGGTATATTCACCTTCTTCCCGGGCATTGCTTGTGGTGCGTCATCTCTGCTTCATATGACATCACCAGTCTTCTCTTTCGTTCATCTTCACACTTCTTCAGGGACATCCCCTAAGAGACTGCCATCTCTATGTGGATTCATCATGTATGGTTTTCTCAATGGATACCTTGTTTCAAGGATTCTTTGCGGTATAGGCATCATTACTGGCTTTGTGTATGTTGCAATTTCTGGCTTCCAACATATAGGCAAAATGGGGGCGGGACTTCCGGTAGAGGCACTTGGCTCCTCCTCTACATTACAAAACAATGTGCTATACATGCATCCTGTTGTAGTGCAGTAGCATTTCCTGTATTTTATGGTGGATTCAGAAAATATGTCACATGTAATATTCCTCACCTAGGCCCCTGGCAAGTATTCATATTTAGTCCTAGATGTTACTCACAATTGATTAATCGCTCTCATCTACACACCTCACTTGACATATGCAAACAAACGGGATGTTGCATGTCCAATAGAGAGTCTTGCATTTCGAATCTTCTTATGTCTACTAAGTGAAAATGGTACCCAGTCATGCAAGGCAGCATTGTTTCTTCCACCAGAGGTCTGTAACATGCACAGCCATCGTTCACCAGATCCACTTTCAGCCACGCGTTCCTCTGTTTTGTTTTACAGTAATATCTATCTACTGGAACATCTCGCTATTGGTACATCCGGTACAGGCATGTCTTTAAGCAAGGCTTTAAACGCATCACAGGAAAGCTAACACATCTTCTCTATTCACACGCATACAACCATCCATCCTATCACACACACTGAATCATGCAACCACATGGGTGGAGTTCGAATATTGAGAAAGGGCTCTGTGTATACATGTGCTTGTGAGAGTATGCGTTTGACTTGGTATCTTTGAATGTGTGTGTGTGCGTGCGTATGTGTGTGTGTCTGTGTGTCTGTGTATTTGACTTGGTATGTTTGAATGTGTGTGTGTTTCTGAGTACACTTTTCATAATATTTTTGTGCACATGCCTCGAAGTGGAAACATATACTTGTATGTTATGGAGGTGGATGAGAAAACCGGTGTAATCATGTATGTATTTATTTATTTATTTTTAGGGGTATGGTGGAAATATTTGGGTGCATTACTGGAATATTTTCGAAACTGGCAATCTGTTTATCAGTGCGTTGTGCACACATTACATTTGCACCCAAAGGGGATTTTTTGGGAAGTTGCCACGTTTTATTTCCATTCATGCAAATCGGTTATATTTGCATTATTAAGGCTGTTTTTGGACATGTGTTCTTTGTGGTACAATATGGACAATGCTATGTGTTTTTAGTGGATCATTGTTCAAAATAGGCATGTCAATGAGGGTTTGTGGAAACGGACACATTCTGTTTACTGGGTTGTTTTCAGCCCCGCACTTGATGTTTTTGGACATTCCTGAAACTTATTATGTGTGCTTACAACCAACATGCGATGCGGACTGTGCAATAATGTGCTCTGACGATTCTGCATTGATGCATTTTGGCGCGGGACTGCAATATGCCCTAATTTTATCATGGTTGAAGGGAATATGCACTCACTATGTAATCAGTGAAAGATATGGTGTGTGCTGAGCCTGGATCTTTTATTCCACTCAATATATGTGGAGAGATATGTACTGATGAGGCAATATGCAGTCGTGTGACTATTATGCGGCAACACCAGACAGTACCCGAGACTGAAAGGATGTTTGTACTGGCACTCATTTTAGGATTCCCGCGAGATGTCGTCCTAATTGCTTCGTTTTTGTATCTGACAGTGGCACTGATGGTCGTTGGTAAAAACTGACATTGATTAATAGGAATGCTAATGTGGACCAAACACAAACGTTTCAAGGCTATCTATCTCAATCCCTCTAAAGAATAGACTTGGAAATACATTCTGTTTGTGTGAAATCCCCATAACAAATGTGGAATCATATTTCCATTGTGCAATATGTTTCTTTTGAATCATCTAATTTGCTGTAAAATGCACCATTCGCCCCTACTGTTTCCACTACTCTTTCCAATATATTTTGGGAAGTAGCTTCTCCAAATCCTGTACATGTCTTTCCCCACATTTTGCAATGAGCCACTCCAGTGATTGTGTGTATATATACACTAACAAAAACATTGTTCAAGGGAGGTTATGGTTACAGTGCCCTACTAAAAACCTATGCAATTCACTGACAAAAAACGTTGTTAACGGGACCTTGTGGTTTAGTTGCTCTAGTAAACATATATGCAATTCAATGGAAAAACGTTGTTACATGGAAGTTATGGTTACAGGTAAAACCGAAAAACCCCAGATATTTGCGAGTTCTGGTAAGCTAAGCAACCATAACTCGCACTACCACTGTGCACTGCAAGGACTAACACCCATGACATCAAAGATGACATCACAAAGGCCATAGACCCATTTCCATTCGCCAGCATAGTGAGAAGCGCAGAATGTGGCATGTGCCTTTCCCAAAGTACTGCGAGGGCCCCGCCCCAATGAAGCAGGAGGAGTCCTTTTTCCCTTTCCACTCCAGCCATGTATGCAAGGCGCTAGGCCCTCCCCACAGAAAACACACCATAGCACAGGATAGGGTTAAATTCTCATGTCATGTACACTGCACTCCCCATCTGCAATTGAGCCTGCTAGCTTTCACCCATGGCACATATTTGTACGCATGGCTGCATAACGTTGCACTGAGGGTGCTGAACGGTATGTAGGAACCTGTGTACGTTAGCCATAGTTTACATGTGTGCTGCTGAGAATAGACTTTCATGGTGCAATATCTTACAGCACTCCCAAAAGCAAGGGGATTACAAGGGTCAAAACATAGGAAATGCACATGGTGGTATGTGGCTCCCTATTGTTCAACAGGGGCAATGATGTACACTGTATGCTAATGTACGCATGGCAGCTCACTTCTGCTGCTGTACCAAGTCTGCAATGTCCTCCACAACCATTGTGAAAAAGTCACTAACTTCAAATGCATGCAGACACCATCGTACATGCTATGTTTAAATGCTTGTGCCATGTGCAATGCACTCCCCATCTTCAATTGAGCCTGCCAGCTTTCACCCTGGGCACATATTTGCATGCAGGGCTGCATAATAGTCCATTGGGTGTGCTGAACGGTATGTAGGAGGCTGTGTATATTAGCCATAGTTTACAGGTGTGCTGCTGAGCACATTCTCTCATGCTGCAATATCTGAAAGAACTCAGTAAAGCCAGGGGCTTATAATGGGCAAATCATATGAAATGCACATGGGGGCATGTGGCGCCCTATTGCGCAACAGGGCAATGATGTGCACCATATGCTAATTTACAAATAGCAGCGCTCTTTGGCTGGTCTACCAGTGTACAATGTCCTCCACAACAATTGTGTAAAAGTCACCAACTTCAAATGCATGCAGAGTGACAACTGCATGGCTGTATTATGTTGTGGTGGCTCTGCTGAAGGCGTGGGCTGTTGGGTGCAGGTGTGGTGAATGGTATTTAGGAGGCTGTATGCATTGGCGAGTTTTTACATGTGTGCTGGTGAGCACGTCCTTTCATGCTGCCATGCCATATCTTACAGCACTTCCTAAAGCAAGGGTCTTCTCAGGGCCTAACCATAGCAAATGCAAATGGGTACATGTGGCTCCCTATTGTGAAACAGGGGCAATGATGTGCACCATATGCTAATGTACGCACAGCAGCTCACCTCTGCTGCTCTACCAAGTCTACAATGTCCTCCACAAACATTGCGTGCAAGTCACCAACCTCACATGCATGCTGACTGACAAGTGCATGACTGCATTACATTGTGGTGGCTGTGATGAAGGCCTAGCCTGTTGTGTGCATGGCCTAAGGCCTACAGCCTTTGGCCATGCAAACAACAGTCTAGGCCTTGCCCACACCAACCACAACATAACAAAGCCATGCTGGCGAACATGTAGGCGTGCGCCCCAGTTCAGAAAGGTAAAATAGGCACCAGTAGTTCTTACCAACCTCCGCACCCTAAAGCAGGAATGCAAGCACCCATGTTCCACTTACCGTAATGTACAAATATACCACAGGGTTTGGCACCACTACCCACTTCCATTCAAAAAGCATTGCAATAATGCCAACCAAACAACACAATTGTTGCAACATTAGTCCTGCTCTCCACACTGTACTATGTGCATACAAGCAGTACTGCATAGTGCACTGCAACACTTACTAATCTGTGCAGTGCACACTACGCAAGCACATGTAAGAACCAGATGCACCATAACCTCTTCCACATTTACACTATTCCATTAGTGCACACGACTGGTCACTGCAGCATCTTCACCCATACACTGACAACTGTACGATGTTCTTCCAATCACCATACCCATGCAAACAAGAATGTGTGCAATGCAGCCAAACCACACACACAAAGCGACAATGTGGCACTGACTTTCAACCAGTGGACATACATTTTCAACCAGTGGACATACTTTTCTGTGCAAGGGCTACAGCCATGCATTAAAGGGGGTACAGACTTACCACACACAGCACACCATAGTACACCCTATCTGTAAATGTGCATGTCTTGTGCAATGCACTCCCCTTCTGTAAATGTGCCTGTCACCACTCATCACAGAAAGACATTGCCACTGCAGCTGGCATGCCATAACGAAGGCTGCCTGCAATGACCACACAAGATTTTTGCCTGCTGAGGTAACCGCAAATTGGCGTGGTATGCACGAATACCGCTGGCACACCACTGTCTTCTTCTAATGAAATGTATCAATTGCAGCACTTCTCAGTCCCCCACCCTTTCCATCCCTTCTTCCCACCACCAGATGCCGTAAAGTATGTATTCTAGGCCCTTTCGCCGCTGCACTGCCCACGGAAACAACATGCCGGCTTTATCGAAAAACTATTCACACACAACACGTCACCGTACACTGCAGTGCAATCACATTTTTGACTGCACAGTGAACAGGGAAAGTGGACGCCGGAGCAGAGGCAGATATGACTTTTAGTAGCCACACAGTTACATACAAGAGGCCCAGCCATGAACACAATGTATTAGGGGTTTGGCTCACACACCATAACACTGTCCTCCGATACACCATGGCGGCGTTTCCCAGAAATGTTGACACACAGCACGCTTCCCTCCAGCCAACCACCGGCCGTGTCCATTGTTCGCCAGCATCACGGCGTACCGCAGACCAAACAGGGAAATGGGTCCGCGGAGCGGACCAAGATATGACTCATTTTTTGAGACGTACATTTCAGTTTTTTTTGCAACAAGTACTGGTTGGATTCCCACCAAACACACAAAAGCACACTTTCTGACCCAAGCCCCCGCTCCTGCCGCAAATTTGGTGAGAATCCGTCCAGCTGTTAGGACTGTAGCCGTGCGCAAAGTTTTTCCCCATTCAGTCTATGTAAAATAAAATGTTTATTGGGACATCACTATAACTTTGCCGCCCTGCACGAAACTTCATCCAACTTGGTGAAAAAATTCAGAGCTGGCCATGTACTTTTTTGCATAGTTTGGTGCAGATTCCACCTGGGGGAGCGAAGTTATAAACTGCCAAAAAAGTGCTCTTTCTATGAGTTTAGCAACTTAACCATAACTACATCGATGGTACTGCGGGCTGTGTAAAAAAATATATATATATATTTGTGTTGCATGATACTATTAACTGTAAGTAGCCATTTTTATCAGTGTTATATGGCCATAAACAAATAAGTATTTTTATAAATAATTGTGTAAGTATTCCCTGACTTTGCACTGTGTGTACTCATTGGGGACCCCCTACAAACTCACAACCTCTTGAGACTTAGCATAGACCACTTGTCCACCTACCTTGCACTGGTTTGGCTACAAATCCCAGAGTTGAAACTGTCACTATACTAGGTTGGCCTTCTATGTATCTGTCCACCAAGCCAGAGCATAGATAATCAGTCCTCACAGTGGGTACAAAAGGAGAGTGGTCCCTATTTGTGGGTTTGAGGGGTCATGCTTTTGGTGAATGGGAAGCATTGCACAGCAGTAAAGAGGTTCAGCAGGTCATTGTATGTGGGGTGTAGTGATAAATCAAGGCATACAAGTAAATCATAATGCTTTTTTGGCTTGATTTACCACTCTGACACATTTCAATTCCTTTAAAGGTAGAGATGTGGTATGAAGTGGAATAAACACTTCTACTGTGCTTCCCTCCTCTGCCTTCAAAGTAAAATGTGTTTGAAAATGTGTGTGAGATTTTCATGCAGGTTTAAAATTAATGGGTTCCTATGGATTCCGTCACCATTTAGAACCTGTTAAAGTAGGTGGCTAAATGCCCTCTCTAAAGTGTAATTTGCAGGGGGCATTTACAACTGTCACAAAATGGTAAAATGAGAGTAGATCCAATTTTGCTTGGGTATACTCTTTCACTTAACATTCCATTTTGTAATTGTGAAAAATTGCATCCAAGGACCCCACAGAATTTAAGTGCTAACGGTAATGGTCCACAGCATGCAATTGTGACTTGTTCTAAACTACAACATCTCTTAAGTAGGGTTTCGAGGTGTCTATCGGTCCAATAGCGGCTTAGCCGTAAAATCACTTGTGCAAGATGTATCTTATTTTAAAGAGGAATCAGTGTATTATAAAGGAGCTGGAGACGTTCCATTGGTGGCAGCGGATCATTGCTTCAGTGCAGGAGTGGATCCAACTGTTGCTTATGGCTGATGTATGTTGTCATCCGTGGTGATTGTCATTCCGTTGCTTTTCGCTCGAGGAGGATGATCCTTGAGAAATTGCAAATGGGAGAAGAACTGTTGAGGAGTCAAAGAATAGCAAGCTGGACATGATGCCATTGTTGGCAACTTGCTGAGTTTTATGTTAAATAAATATAATAATCTGTTGAGCGACTGAATAGGATATCCTATTGGTACAGACCACCAGTCAATTGTTCTACCACGAATCCTTTCAGTATGTCGGCCCGGAATAGAAGATAATCCAATAGGACAGTATCCTTCAGCAGGGGAGGGATCAAGGTTATGATTTTGAAACACACTGATAAGGTGGTTTATTTCAAATATCTGTGCAGAGCATATCCGGGGTGATGGAGGAGTTCATTATTTAGCACTTTTGTCGCCTCGAGAGATAAGATTGTTCAGAGCTTCAGCGCATTATGTCCGAGAAGGCTCGCACTGATATGAAGGCCAACATGCCATTATGGTTGCTGGATGGAAGCGAATGTCCTCACATGAGGACTGGAGTGGTGACTGTGTAAACTGAGAAAGGCATGTAAAAATCAGTGGGTTTGCAATTTCATTGCAAATAGATTTGGAATGGTCTAGCGTTTTGTTGATGCGTCACTGTACTGTATGACTGCAATGTGCACTGTGCACGTGTCTCCTCTACATAGATCATCAACATGGTATACAGCTGTTGACAAAGCCCTACACATAGCTCTTAGGCTATGTAGGGCTGTGTGATTTTGCTGCTGCACAGGACCACACGGCAGCAAGAACGGAATCTGGTCATTTCATCTAAACCATCGAATGCCATTCCATCGACAATATTGCATCAAAAAAATAAGCATTGAATGCATGTTTTTTTTCAAGGAAAAGGGTTTAGTGTTATATATAATGGGTTTTGGAGGGTAACAAACAGGGGAATGTGGGGGGAACCCCATAAAAAAAGGAATGGTAATTTGTTCAATGCATTTTTCGAATGGAATGGTCATTCAATGGTAAAAATTCGAAGGAATTACCATAAACCCTGCAGAACTATACCCATCCACCCCCACAGCCTCCACCTAATAAAATCATGTGCATTGTAGGCTGTGCCCAGTTACTCTTTTTTCATACCCTGCCAAACCTAGCGCCCTCCAACATCCGTTTCAGGTACTGCATGATGTGCCAAACATCTGTGTACAGCTCGTTATGGCCCTTCAGCTGTGCCTTTTTCCAAATTCACTCATGGACGTTTTAATGCAGTGCAAAAGACTTGACAACAAACATCCTGATTCGCAGAGTGGTGCAAAGTGTATTTTTGCAGTGCAAAGTTGCTTTGCACTGCAAAAGTGCTCTTTGCACCGCTCATTTATCGCGGTGCAAGTAGTACATTTGCAGTGCAAAGTCACTTTGCTCCGCAAAAACACATTTTGCACCGCTCTTTGAACCAGGTTGATTGTTGGCAGTGCAAAGACGTTGCACCACGCTAAAAGTAGCATGAATTCGGCATGACCAGAATGCGTTCAGGTAAGCGGTGGCAAAGTAATAGTACTGCTTTGTTTGTCACAGTGGGTCAAACGCATTCACAGACAAATAACAGGATGACTGAGCGAGCTGTGATTGCATCAGAGTCTGATTACTTTTGGATGTTATCCTTTCTTTTTCTGTGGAGTCCTCACTGAGATAATCACTCTTTCCTCCAATTACCACATGCACTGTTCCCCGCATTGCACCACATTTGAATGATTTGCATTTGAAAAGGAAGGGTTAAGGCCGCGCCGCCCACCTAATCCTCTGACTTTAAAAAATGTTAAAAGTCATGGTTGTGTTGTTATAACACGAACATGCAATTATGGAATAATGAAAGGCTCTACCAGGAACTTAAAATGCTGACCTGCATCCAATGTTATACTGATTTATATTGCTTTCAAATATTAGTGATTTTTCCCAACTTCTTACATTATCTTGCCAGAAGGTGACTGACAGGAAAAACAGACATTTAAGAAATTGTACAAGCAGGGCAATACATAGTTGGGCCATTACAAGTACAGATGTAAAGGTATTTTAGAAACAATTGAACACACCTCATATTGATCAGCAATTAACATAAGTGAATGCTTAAGAATTAGAAATGATTAACTGCAGCACAGCTAATCATATGCAAGTGTTGAAATGAATGAATTCAGAATGACATGTATATAAATGTTGATCATGTAATTCCCCCATGGAGAGTGTTCCACATTGGCACCTATTATGTAAATTACGCACCCGTCTTCCGCTGGAAATCACCATAACCAGCTCCTGAGAATCGGGGTTTACCCTTTTGAAATCCCTTTACCACTCAACTATATAAGTCAAGAAGCGCTTCTAAGACTGAGAATTCATAATGCAAACAGAGTAAATCCATCATCAAGTCGATGCTGCTTCTATTTTTATTCACCATGAAATTATGACTGAGGACCCTTCGTGCATGAATCCTTGACTGTCTACTGCATGCAAGATGTGGAAACTTGCAATCTCCGCCTTGCGTAAGGGACATCACTTCACAGCGGAAGTGACATGAGATGCCCAATGCACAACAGGAAGTAATGTCACAATGGCCTTTTCCACCAATGGCATCACAGTAAGGGATAGCCCAGCTACAAGCTTTAGCTGTTAATGAATCACACGCCATGTGTCTTTACTGATAGGTTAAAGTTTGCGGTGCAAGCTTCGTTAGTCCCCACTTGAATGGGGACATGGCCTGCTGATGGGTCTCCACAGATCAGGACGTTTTCGAAAGATGACAGTTCCCCATGATGACGCCAAGTTGACAGTGGGCACACACACGTATGATTTTTCAATGTTAATTCTTAGGTGTTTCAAGGTGACACCTATTGTAGTGAAACTATTGACATGAGAGCATAAATAGAGGGAGATAGATATGAGCAGAGAGATCGCAGCCTGCAGGTGTTTGTTAAAAGTAAAGAGAGCAACCATATTGGAATGGAGACTTTCCCCAATGGAGGCTTCTATTGTGACACATAAAAGCAAACCATGTGTTGTTTTGTTATGATGATTAATATGTATGTTAGCTATCCTAACATAACCTGCAAATGCAATATATGCATACACACACACACACACAGACTGCTCACAGCACTGCACTAAGAGCACACACACAATCTCACACAGACTGTCCAGCACTGAACACACCGAGACCTCTAAACCCTCGCTTAGACACAACCTCCAGCAATACACACCATGCACACACAAACACACTGTTTCTGGCCTGCACAAATACACTGTCCCCGCACCAGACTGTTAATTCACAAAACCCCAGTATGGCATGCACACACACAATGGGCCTCATTACGACCCAGGCGGTAAGTTACCGCCTGGGTCGTACCTTTACCACCATACGTTTACGCCATGGTGGTTGGCGGACTTACCGCCCCATTCCGAGGTTGGCGGGGCGGTAAGTCCCCAATCCCCATTTACCCTTCCCCATTCCCATTTTTGCCCCATAGGGCATAATGGGAGTGGGGAAGGCGTTAATTACGCCACCGTAAATTACGGTGGCGTAATTAACATCAAGGTCCCTTAGCGTCATGGATTTTAACACCTGCTAAAAGCAGGTGTTAAAACCTCCATGGCGCTAAGGGACCTCGGAATCAGGCGATAAGGGTCGGTGCTGTTTACGCCGCCGTAAACCCCTTACCGCCTGAGTCGTAATGAGGCCCAATGACTATACTACCAATACACCAAACCAGAACACACACACACACACACACACACACACACCACCCCCAACAATGCATACACCCACCACCCACATCAATGCTTATGCACTCCTGTGCAATGTGTCCCCTGCATTGCACACACTATTCCCCACAAACACGCTCACATGCAGTCACAGTGGAATCTGGCAATGACGTGCCACACTGGAATGTGGTGCAGCTATGACATCTGGAGATAATTATAACAATATGCTGTTGTGCAATGGAGCTCAGGGAAACATTTGTGCTACCCAAGGAAGACAGGGCTTTTTTTGGGCTAACCACCCGGAGTATTTGGATCAATCACGGTACCATCGTTTTTGGCAATTTGACCCCGTTCATGATCTTAGGAAGTGGTGCACTACGTCGCGCACCTTTTATTGGCAATCATACCATACACAACCCATCCTCTACCTTGAAAGAAACATGCTGACCTTGGAATCCACAGCAGGATTGGCTCTACATAAAAGCAGGAACAAAGCAATTAGGGGACACCTGGCAGTACTTAGCATTAGCCCCTAGATTAGCAAGCAGCTCGCTACTACAACTACTAACCTTCACGGTTCATATAAAAGAAAGCTCCCTTATTCTGACTCTCACCTGAAACACTGTGTGAAGATGGACCTCTTGAAAGCAAATTGCAGACATAATGGATCCCTATAATCTGTCCTGTGCCCTTGTTTTACAGCTCCCCAGCTTGCAGCATCAAAAATCCATTCAGTTTGTGGTACCCACTGTATACTTCAACATAACCATATCACATGGCGGTAATATGGCGACAAATACAGCAGCAGTCCCTTCCAGGCCCTCCAAACCCCAATTGCTTAATATGTAACTAATAAAAAACCAAAAGGTAGTTAATGCAACAGAAGCATTTTACAAAAATGCAAATTGGCCATGAAGAAGAGCCCAACTGATTGCACATCTGATCAGGATCTTCCCACCTATTCTGCTCCATCTTCGTATTGGCTGAAATTAATTGAGGAGTCATTGCAAGCATCCCAGTACTCCCAGGGCTTTTCGTCCACTCTTATGATGAATTCAGAAACATCTTTGTCATGGCCAAAGCAATTAGCATGAGCACTGTGCAAATGTGCAACACAGTCTACTATTGTGAAATGGCAGTCACCATTTCAACCCTGCCACCAGCCATTTAGGTGGAATGCTTTTAGCTTTTGCTGGCAACATAAAAATGGGAACATTCCACCGAAAATGTAATTATCTTTTGCATGGAGAGACACAACACACATTTATTTTGTATTTATTTTGTATTTATTTATTTTAATAGTTTTGTTTTTAATTATAAGACGCTTAACATCAGAGTTTGGTTTCTAAGCACGGATCTGACATTCAAACCTCTGTTGCTTTGTGTGGTCTTGCTTCCAAGACCAGCACGTTGCCCCTGTGCTATTCTCCGTTCACAAATGCATTAAATGTGTACTTTTGATCACCTAGGTAATAGCTCAATAGTTAATTTCTCATGTAAATTCAATTTTTCCCACCCCAATTAATGATTGATATCATAGGTATTCACCTTTAAATGCAATACACTCATATGGCGGATAAGCTGGGTTGGTTCTTGCATGTGCTGCTAAGGCAAGGGACAATGATACCGTGTGATCCAGACACGTCCAAAATAGAGCATGTATAGCTTGTATTTATTAAAATATTACTGAGTAATCCTAATCTACATAAGGATAAAGTACTAGACAGCTGAATGTTATACCAACATAGCTTTACTAGTAGTGAAAATTGCTCTTTTTTGAATTGTATAGTGGTTTCTGAATGTGTTTTTATTAAATCAAAGTGTATTATCTTGCCTTTTTGTGACTTTGTGAATGTATTGATGAATTTTGTTAGTAACAGTATTTAGGTGGAGGTTGTTCTGTGGTTAATTTGGTGTAATCGGTTTATTTATCCACTTCACCACTCCCCTTTTCTTTTCATAATTTGTGTTGACATTTTGTTGATTTTTTTGCGTTGATAATTAATGTAAAACATTTTTTTAAAAATATTACATTACATACCTATTGAGGTTGAATGTTTTTTAAGAAAAGAATGTAATTTGGTACAATTAAATAAAATAAAATATCTATATTTTTTGTAATTTTATGGTCCTGAACCGTGATTTGGTCTGAGCCGTGAAGTTGCACACCCTCAAGGGGCCATTGTGAGCATGTATCTCACTAGAAAGGGGTGAAAGTGAGGAGCAGGATCTCTTCTGTAATATTTTTCATATTCGTGCGAGGGGCGCGGCCCTGGCCTCAGTTAAAAAAAAAAAAACAGTCCTCATATAGTTGTAAGGCGTGGGCCTGTGACATGCTACTCACTATGGTTATTTTGATATAGTTGATATGCTGACATGCTGATGGTCTGGAACCAAGTGGATTCAATTGGACACTGCTCCAGATATATAGGGGGTAAAGGTAATTGATCTTCTTAATGTGTCTGTGAATTAGAATTTCCCAAGGCATGAGATCACATAGTATAACAAGGATGCTCCTACATCATGGGTATGGCTTACATATCGCTGTTCCTCTAGGTGTTATATGTACTGTGTAATTTTGTGCCCCAAAGAAAGATACATTGCTATATTGGCATTCTTAGAGTAGAGGAATACAGCTGTCTTACACATGCTCAAAGAAAGCTTCTTTTTTTGTATAAGTCTTTTTTTTTATAATACAATTCACATACATTGAGACAACAAAAGAAAAAGAAAACAAGACAACAGATAAATAGAGCGTACCCAGCTTTATTCTCACAGTGATACTTATGGACTGCAGCTTTACCCACAACATTCTCCATCCCATTCAGACCCATATAAAGATTGCTTTTGGATACCATTTCCCCATCTCCTCTGAAATTTCCCAAGACAGCCTCTATGTCTATATACAGTTTCTTCCAATGATCTGCACCGATCCATACCCTCTTTGCATGTAGCACCTCTCGGTAATTCCCCCGTCCACTGTGTAGTCAGGTCCTTCCTCGCAAGGACCAACCCTGTGCTAATGAGTTGATGCATCCCCCAGAATGTGCAAGGTGCCCACGATGCGGCACGTCGGTATTTCATCCACTTCCAACTTAGATAGGATGTGTAGGATCTTTTCCCAGTAGGCCCTGACTTTCGGGCATACTTTCATGTGAAAGAATGAATGAAGCCACCCTGCGTTTGCACTTCAAACACGTATCAGCCTCTGCCCTGCACATTTTAGACAGACTCTTCTTTGAGTAATATATCCAGTGTGGCATCTTCAGTTGTAGCATTTGGAGTCTGGTGGACATGGCAACCTCCCTGAGTACCATTTGGGCGGCCACCCGTTCTTCCTCTTTCAGCTCTCCTAGATCTGATTCCCATTTCGCTTCGACACAGGTATGTGTAATGATCTCCAGCACACAGTTCATGTTTTCCTCATAGGTCAGGGAAGAAAACCATCTTGTGTCCTGCAATGACGCCCCCTAGTTATTCACCCACTTCCTGGCCCATCAGGCATGTTTGCCCATCTTATAATCTTCCAGTATGGCCAGATTCTTCCACAGAGATGAGGCCTTAGTAACCACTCCCTTGTAACCCATGGTGCTGGTGACCTCATACCTAGCTTCTATGACCATATGTGCTGCTGGTGGGAATGTGTGGTAATGTGTGATCTGCAGGGCTGCCATAAAGAACATGTAGGAGAGATCGCCTTCCCATTGTAGCTATCTCAAGCTTTGTGTGTGCTAGATCGGTACCGCCAAGCATGCATTTGTTAGCCACTACTAGCTAGTTTGCCCAATAATACTTGCATACATCTGGGACCACCATGTCACTTTCCCACACTGTATTAGTTATAAACTTGAGCAAAATTGAGCACAATGAATGGGATGCCCCCCCCCCGCCCTCCCCCCATATGATTCCCAGCACAGTATAGTTTATTCTGGGCAAAAGTGATCCTGGGGATTTTATATAGCTCTCTTGGCTTCCCTTTATTATGGAGGACTACGATATTGGCCAGCCGCAAATCATCTGGGAGCTCCCCGTTGTCTCAACACTCCCTAAATATTGCAAGTCCCTGTTTTCTCTCCCCTCCCGCGACTGGCTCTATTTCTCTTATCCATCTCAACCCTTCCTCGTGCCACTGTAACCCTGCCATCAGTTGCCTGGCCTTATCCCCTGTCTCATATATTCCAGCTTTAATCACCCAGTCTGAGTGGTTGTCTTTGTACATCGAAACTTTGTTAAACGATAATGTAGCCTCTAGTAGTTCCCTATGGGTTTGGGCTCTCCTATATCTCCCATGCAGTTCCTCCTTTTCTTTGATAACCTTCTCCAATTCTTTCAATGAAGCCTCTCTATTTTCCCAATGCTTCTCGGGATGTAATATAGTCCATACCCTCAGGACAGTGCTGTATCACTCCCATAGCGTGGTTTTGCTCTGCAAAGAGCCTTCGTTCTTGGCAAACAAAATGTCTGTCCTTTCCACTAACCCTTTCAATATCTCCTCATTGCACACATGATAGGCACTCACTCTCCACTCTCTTTGCCCTTTAGGCTCCCTACTGGTGATGATGATAGTCAGAGGGACATCATCGTATATGCCGCCCTGCAAGTACTCAGCATCAAGGACCCTACCCGTCCCAGTTCATGCAACAAAGAGAAAATGTTGAATGTTGCACGTGCCCCAGAGTAGCAAATGAAACCTATGTCCAGTGGGTGTATGTTCTTCCAGAGATCTACCAAGCTGGTTGCCTCCGCAAACATTGCCAGGGAGGTCTTGAACATTTGCTGTGCTGCTCCCACTCCATATGCCAATCTGTCCTACCCCATCACATGCCATCATTCAAATTCCTGCCCACAATCATTATATCCGTCCTGTGTCGCGCTAACATACCCTGGATCTTGGCTAGAAATCCCCTCTTGGTGTGGGGGGGTAGGGGTGGGTGCCTGCATACAAACTTAAAAGGGAATCGAATGTTTGAACATGATGGCTGCCCCTCTGGAGCCCCTATAATACCCTGCGTGCTTAACTATTTTGTATTGCCCCAATCCAAGAAACCGCACGAGGTGCCAGCCATTTGGCCATGAGTATCCTACAGTAGAGCTATGTCGTTCTTGTGAATGCCCAGATATTTCAGAACCAGCCCGCTTGATCTTGTCATTCCGGCCATTATCATTCCATATGAGAAATTAGATCTCACTCTTTTGCTCACCCACCATTATCCACAATAAAACCATTGTGTCACCCCATGGGGTCCTGCCATTCCACAGTAGCCACCATTTTTTACATTCCAAGAAGGTCTTACTCGTATATGCTCTGCCAAATAACCTAATTCTCAAACATTAACATCCCTAACCCCGCTGGATTCCCTCCCCCGCCACAAACTCCATGCCCAACTTGAAGCACCTATCAACCCCTGTCAAACAAAGCCTAGCCACCCATACAGGGATGGCACAAACCAGGCTAAAATATGGGGTACGTCGCCCCGATCCAACTCAGTGCAGCTTAAAACTTCTCTGTTTTGTGTAAGCACATTTTCCGTCCCAAGAGATGTCTTTGCCTACTTTGATAGTAGATGTGCTTTTCTTCCCACAGCTCCATTTCACTGCCACTCTGCCGTTAGAACAGTTCCAGGTGGGTAAGTCATACTCTTCTGACGGGCTAGAGCTTGAAGTCTCTTCAGTTGATTTTTTTGCCCCCTCTGTGAATCCTGCTGTTTCCCATCTGGATTTGAGCGGGTGGTCTATGTCCAGTCCATGGCTTTCGTTTGGTCTTTGAAGAAGTGTACCCTGTGCAGACCACCCACTCTAAAGGTTGAAGGGAAGATCATGGCATATTTGATCCCTTTGCTCTTGAGCTGCCATCTCACTCCATCAAATGACTGCTTGGCCTTATGGACTGCCTTTGTGGAGTCAGGGAAGGCAATGACCCTTGCTCCGTTCACCTCCATCATTCCTTTCTTACAGGCCCCCTGAAGGATAAGGTCACGATCCCTATAGTTTAAGAGCTTTGCTATCACTTGCCTGGGAGGACTTCCCAGTGTTGTTGCCCTACCCGGGACTCTATGGAAAATAAGTTTGAGTGGACATGTGGTCTGACCCATCCCTTGATTCTCATCTCCAGGTATAGCTCCATGGAAGGGTATTTGCTCTTTTTCGGAAGGCCATTGATCTGAATGTTATTCTGCTGTGTCCTTCCTTCTTTATCATCCACCCGATCCTCTAGTTGCCTTGTTTTTGAACCAGGGGCTGAACCTCCATTTTTAGAGGACATGTGGCATCCTCTAAGTCAGAAATGCTCTTCTCTGCCTCCCGAACCTTCCTAATATTATGGGCAAGTAATGCTCAAACTGGCCTACATCAAGCCCAACCACATCTATCTTGCATTCCACTGTCGACTTTGCCTACCTTATGGCCTGCAGTATGTCCTGTGTCGGGTAGCCCCACCCAGGAACTCTCCCTGACTTCGATGGGGTGCCATCCAAGTTTGCCGCTCGCTGGTTGCCTGAGCCACTAATTGTAAAATTGTCAATTCTAGGCTCTATATTCATTTTCTTCCCCTCCAGCTTTTTATTATCCTTCTTCAACATGCTTTCAGTAATAGAGGTCCCGTTTGTCAACACTTAAATCATGTTCTGTCTTCCTCTATTGAGGCTTCTCCTTTGAGGTCTCAAGATACAAGCCCTCACAAGTGTCTCTGTTGCCAGGGTGGGGGGGAACTAGGGGGATTGGAGCAGGGACTGGTTTCTCTCAACTTCGGGCACAGTGTTCCCCTTCCTCTCCCCATTCTGCAGACCCCAACGGGTGAGGCCGACCCTCACCTACCCTGCCACTGGTGTCTGCCTGCTGGAGCGCATTGAGCGGCATAGTCGGTGTGTAGTACTGCATGCAGTTTGAGGTATCTGTCTGTGTCCATGATCTGTGTGAGGTACAGCTAGAAGCTGTTGCATGAAATATAGCCTCAGTTTCACCAATGATGTATGCCCCTCCAGGTGGATGAGCGGTCCTCACCAGGACCATCACTCCACCGGCGCTGCTGCCCCACTTCTGTTCCATTAATGGCAAGTCACCTTTTGCTTGTCCTGTGGCGTAAATTGTTGTGGCCGCCATGGGGTTTCTCCTTGGCTGTCAGCAGTGTAGGTGTCTTGCACCCCCACCCCCCGGGACCATCAGCAGGAGGGTTGAAAGTCGCAGGTCCTCGTCACTCGTTCTGAAACAGCTTGTCCTATGGTTGTGAAGTGGGAGAATGGAAAACCAGACTCCCGTCCTTCACCTCTCGCGCTTGGCCTAGAGGGTCGCGGCCCAGACACCCGCCACGAGAAGAGTTTGCCCATTTACCAGATGACCAAATACCCTGGTACAGAAACATACGGATGTGTCCATCTGCCTGCCCAACAGCCCGCACTGGCCATGCCGACACCTGCGGCACGGACCAACTAGACTGAAATCTACACATCGTTAGAGATGCCATGACGACCTAGATAACGGGAAGCACCGCTGAACTATTATACACGCTGAACATTTCCACACCAATCTACACGAAGAACATACTCAGTGCTCTGACGTAGGCGACAGGCTTATTCACGGACGTGCATCTTTATTATTTTTACATAGGCTTTCAGAATGCAGAAACGCAAGACGCACCATGAGCTCATTTATAACGTTTGCTCACGCTTCTCTTGAAACCCGTTACCATCATGAGAGATATAATGGAAACACGATACTGGCCATGAAACTGTATGCCACTATAACCTAAAGCATCCATGCACTAAATGGATTACTCGTGCACCAGGCCCAAGTAGGCCTCAAGCAAGAGTTCCCGTGGACATTAACAAAGCAAAAGTCAGGTTGCTGAGCCTGCAGAAAGAACCCAGTGGAGCAACCAGCCAAGGTCGTAATGTTGCAAACCCACAGTCAAGAAACAAATCTTCAAAGGCACGATGTCGCAACCTCGCACTCCACGTACCAATGTTAAAATCATATCTGCAAATTAAACCAGACATACAGTGGAAAAACAATATTAATTGTGCAGAATTATGCCTCAAACACGGTCCCTCCCCACGTGACCAAGCCGAACCTGACGAGATGCCAAAACCCAGGAGAGAAAAGGCGTCTGGGTACCTCGCTACGAGACGCAGGCCGACACACTTGAAAGGCTCAATGGACACCTGCTACAGTGGGAACGGTCAGTCTCCCACCTATGAATAAATCCTCACATTGCCTGCACGTACCCATATTGAAACACTGTTGCAACCACAGGTGCACCGTGTGCTGGGAACAACGGTGGTCCCAGGCTGGGGAGCTCACGGATGCACCAATCAGAACATGAGGTTCTTATCTCAGACGTCAGTAACGTTAGCCAATCCTCAGGGGTCTTCATGTAACAATTCTTATGTATCTAATTGTAGGGACAACCCAGATATACCACCTGACTACATCTTAACCACTAATATCATTCTCTATATGCGTACTATACTAACCCCACCACTCGAGCAACCAATCAAGAGTGGCGATAGGTTCTTTTGGTAACTTTTTGGAATGACGCAAGTAGCGCGTCATAATGTAGTAAAAAGGGCCTGCGAGCCCCACTATTGTGTGTGTGTCAGGACGAACGCGTACGCTCCTTGACCCATCCCTGCCGTTTGCATAATAAACGGCAGAAGTTGCCTTGCTCCTTGTGTGTGCCTCATACTCTGTCTCGATCCGAGATATACACGGGAGGAGTTGGGGCCTCCCTGCCCGGAGGTCTGCGGACGGCCCGGCCGACCCCGGCAGAATCCCCCCCCGACAAGTTGGAGGCACTGCTGAGATCTGTTTAAGATCGACTTTTATTTTTTATTTTTCCAGGCACTCCCGTTGCGGGGAGGCCCGACAGCGCGGCCCCCTCTGCCGTTGCCCCCTTCTGAGGACTACAGGACCATCGCGGAGCTGCGAGAGGACCGGACAGCGCAATCCGGATATTGGCCCTCGGGAGCCGGTTGAGAAGTATCCCGCCCGCGGTCGGCGAGTGTCCAGACGTGGTCCAGACGAGGGGAGGTGGCGAGCCGCTTGGAGGGGTGCACGCAGTCGAGCGGCCCTGCATCGAGGGAACTTGGTGAGCATGACACGCACAACAAGCAATGCGAAATTGTGAGGGAGGGGGCGGAAGTAAATAAGGGAGGAGGGAGGTATTGTAAAAAGGTGGGGTGAAGGTTTAATTGAGTGATGATAATGGAATGAATGGTAGTGAATTGAGTGCGAGAGAAGGCGGCTAACGTTACGCGAAAGAGGGGGGCGGGGCACGAAAACATCACGTGCAGCCGCTCGAAAGACACTGATTGGCCTAAATCGCGACTACGTGTGAGGGTGGGTGTGTGTGGTTTCCTACGATTTGACATTTATCATTCAAGGAGTAGATGAGGTTCCCTATTGTTCGAGCAAGAAACTCGATAGGTAGATGAGGTTCCCTATTGTTCGAGCAAGAAACTCGATAGGTAGATGACGTTTCCCTGTGGGCGGTGGCTAGTTACGTAGTTGCCCAAAACGGAAGATAATTGGCTGGTTAAGCCCTCCTGTTGAGGGGCGTATCACACGCGAGGCGACGCAGCGTGCGCAGTCCGGTTATAGTATTGATGAGATTACCTTGTTCCAGGAGAGACAGGAAGACAGCTGTAGGGTTAGCGGGGTAGATTGCAAGTGTATTTTGAATTTAAAGAACATAACACGAATATACCAGTAGTTCGAAGAAATAGGTGACGTCACCAGTAGGGATTTAGTAAGATATCGTGAACACAAGAAGCTTTGGGTTTGACATTGGTGGGGAAGAGAAACATGATAAAGGAGCGGACACGGAGATAAACGATAAACGAGTGGATCAAAGAGGAGAAGGGGAAGGGGGCATGGCTGCGCACGGAGAACGCCGGCCACGGCAAGTGTAAAGGTGGGAGGAGAACGGGGAAAAAGGACGACTGTGTAAGATCGTTGTAAGGGGTACGCAGCTGCAGGGGGCTGCGTGCGCTTCGGCCGCAGGGGGCCGTAGGGGAAGGAATATAATATAACATCATAAATATATTTGTTTTATAATTTTTTTTTTTTGTGATTATTATCATTGCATAATTTGTCAAAGGATTGTCGTAAGTCCCCACACTTGCGGGGCAAGGTAAGCAATAAAAGGTTGTATGTTGCAAACTGGTAGCAAGGGGAAGGGTAAGAAAGGGTGCGCTAGTATGTCATACGGGAGAGGGTTGGGAGGGTGGGGGAATACCCTCACTACCCCACTACAACATATATGCACCACACTGCCACCACATAGGGAGAAGTTAATTAAGTACAGCATAGAGTGGACCCAGGGGACGGACAACAAAATGTTGACACCATGGCCGCCTAATGGTAGCTTTGACCCATATGCCCAACATTCACTATTAAACCATCTGCACAATACATACAAGGGGAAGAAGTTGGCAAACCATGTGGAGGTGTTTAACTTATGGAGGATGTTCCAGGGGTCTAGACCAGGACCAAATGGAATGTTCACTATGGGGGAAACACCGGAAGAAAAGGAGATTAAGAAAGAAGGAACGGATGGGGAAAAGGAGAGTGAAGGAACAAAGAATATGGGGAATGAAAAACTGGGTGGAGGAAAGGTTGATAAATTAGCTGACATAAAACAGGAACCGAGCAATGAGATACCCTTAACACCGGGAGTGAAAACAGAGGGAGGAGGGTTGTACCCTTTAAGAGAATTAGGAGAAATAAAAGGACAGTTAAGGGCGGCTGAAGGATACTCAAACCCGGCATACAGCCCTCCACCATATGTGGCTCATGGAAAGATACCAATGGGGGACGGGAGGAGAGAAGAGCAGACTGTAGAGATAGGAAACGATGAGTGGGTAGCTGCACAGATATTGTTGAAATTACGAGGATCACTAACTGGAGAGGAAAGGGAGGCGGTAAAGAGAACAAACGAGGATAGTGAAAGAGAGAGTGAAATGAGGGGAGAGGAGCTGCTACGGCAGAAGGAAGAGATTTTGGAGGAAAGATTAGCTAAACTAAGGGATGAGCAGAATGAACTGATAAAACAACTTGAGGGGGAGGAAAGAGAGAGAGTGAGGAAAAGGAAAGAAGGTAAGGACGAATTGGAAAAATTAAGGGAGCAAAGTGAGGAGAGAAAGAGGGAAGCTGTAAGGGTAAAAGCAGCAGCAGAAAGGGTATCAAGAGTAGTGATGAGGGAGAAGAAGAAGGAAGAAGAAGAAAATGAAAAAGAAATGGAAATATGGAGGAGGAGGATAATATCAGAGACAGCTAAAAAATATGAAGAGGGGAAGGTAATAGAGAGTATAGTAGAAAGAGAAAGGGTGAAATGGGAAAGGAGGAGAGAGGATGAAAGGATATTGGAACAGATGAGCAACGAAGTAATGGAGGAATTAAAAAGGAAAAGAGAGGAAAATAGTAGGGAGATGGAGGAGAGGAGTGAAGGGGAGAGAGAAGAGAGTAAGAGGGAGAGTGAAAGATGGGGAGAAGTATATAAAAATAGAGAGGTAGCAACAACGTCAGCACTAAGGGGAACAGTTGGTAACAACGGAAAGGAAGAGGGAGACCTAATAGACTTAAAAACTGTAACAATAAAAGGAAAAAAGGCAGAGTGGGGGGCGCAATTTATGAATGATTTTTGTAGTGAGGATGGAAGGAAGAGTGAAAGGGAAAGCTTAGATAAGCTATACCTCACTAGAACAAACATAGATTCGCCATGGGTGAGTAGAAGATGGGAGGAGCTGGAGAGAAGTAAGGAGGAAGTGAAAAGAATGGGAGAAACACAAACTAACGAACACACGCCACCGACGCTCACCAACCAACACACGCCACCCACATCACCATCACGCTCTCTAACGCCACACCCCACATGTTCAACAACTGCACGCTCTCTGCACAGAATAAAGCTCGCACCCTTCATGGACGAAGTTACACCTTATGCATGTCGGCTTAGGGACCTCCCTAGTCGCAGGCAAGACAGGCAAACAGACGTGCAAATATTGAACACAGGAAAGGATGAAAAAAGGGGAAAGGAAGAAGAGGGAGGTAGGAGAAGAGGTAGTAAGGAAGGATTTGAAGTAGTAAAAGGAATGGGGGAAGAGGAGGGGTGTGAAGAGTTAACATCATGGAGCATAAAGGATGACACAAGACAGAATGTAATGCCACTGCTGGAGAGAGGAGGGGTTAGACCACAGTATGTACCTTGGAAACATACGGATAAGGAAAACATAAAATGTAGGCTCCCATCATTAAGTGGAGGTGCGGGTAAATGGATATATGAAATGGAAAAACACACCGCAGGACAGAAACTAGCAGTGGGAGATGTTAAGGGCCTGTTAATATCAATATTAGGGGATAGAGCGGATGACATTTGGAAAAGAGCGGGATTCCATGGGGTAACAATAACAAACACATCGCATGATGGGGCACCATTTGCAAACTGCAGACATGCGCTATGGCAGGCACTAAGAGTGCAGTACCCAGACACATCAGACATAGGAGCCATTACTTCCCGTAAGATGGGTGAGAACGAGGATCCTGTTGATTATATCCAGGATATTCAAGAGAAGTGGCGCATGGAAACTAGAGAACAATGGGACAAAACACCAGCAATATTTTATCATATACTAGTACAAGGGCTCCCAGAAGGAGTTCAGAGACAATTAAAGAAAGTAGTGGGGATGGAAGCAAAACCATGGCCGGAAATACAACTGACTATAGTACATCACTGTAGAACATGGCAAGGAAAAATGAAACAAAAGGAAGAGGACAGGAAAACAGAAGAGGCCAAATTAGTACAGAAAAAACTTACTAAATATACCATGGAAGGGGCACTAATAACTGCGCCAACACCAATGGCCCAAAGCCCAACGCAAGTAGTGGCTGCACAAAATCCAGCTCAAATAGCGCCTCCACAAGAGGTAATAGAGCAAGTGCTGCCTCTGCAATCACACGCACAGAACATGGGAGGAGGGTACCCAATGCAAGGAGCTGGGTATTATAATTATAATAGAGGGAGAGGAGGGTTTATGAGGGGAAGAGGATACGGATATAATACCCAACAACAGGCTGGGGGACTCAGAAATAACTACCAGACAGGGCAACCAGTATACCAGGACAACACAGGGAACTTCCCATGGCAAAACAGGGAACCACCCGTGTGTTGGAGCTGCGGACTATTAGGACACATGTCACGTACATGCAGGGTCAGGCCAGGAACACCAGCATGGAACGAACAAGCACAACATAGGACATCACAAGAACAGCAGGGCATACAACCACAGCAGATGTCACCACAAGGGAGTGACCAACACTATTCCCTACCACAACAACAAATAAAACAATACCTGTCACAAGTAACTGGTGCAGCGTTAATACAACCACCACCACAACCTGAACGAACGCAATTGGGTGGGGTGACGGTGTTGGGACACAACCCTTACACAGGGAATGGCCAGTCATTGTACCCCCAATAGGACAGCCCACAGACGGCCTTGGTGTGTCCCATCCTGTCAGTAACACCTAATAGTGCGGAGGAGCCACGCATAGAGGTAACGATAGGTGACAAAAAATTATCATTCCTTGTTGACACCGGGGCAACCCGGTCTTGCATAAGGGAAGGTAAGTTTAAGATGTCAGGCGAAGCCATGAACACACAAGGGTTTTCTGGGGCTAAAGGGTTGGTTCCATTTACTGATAACGTTCCGCTATCTATTGGAGATTACGATCTGTCAGTACCACTTTTGTATTATAGTGCCTCACCAGTAAACATACTGGGGAGGGACATAATGAACAGATTAAATATGACGATCTCCTTTACAGAGGATGGCATAATTTGCTCTACTCCAGGGATTAACATGCTTGCAGCACGACAGATTTTGCAAGCATACTGTGGACAGATAGCGATCAGGGCGGAGCCGGTAGACGGCGAGCTATTCCAGTACGGAACAGACATGGCATTTGCATGGATGCCAGGGATAGGAGGGAAAATATGGAGGAGACCAGCAGCCTATCTATTCCGACCAGAAACACCAGCTAATGAACTGGAAGGGAAGGTCCTTGCAGTGGACATTGAGAGCATTATTGCAACAGCTGATTATGTTGCTGTGCACGCCCAAGATAAAGAAGGGAGAGCATGGAGGGCGGTGATAGCACTAGCAGAAGGATGTAGGCTGACCCAGGTGTCAGATGAAGAGTTGTTTTCAGAAGAAAAGGAGGAAAATGAAATGGTGTTCATGATGAGTGTAGAAATGTGGCTAACAGTGGCTCACAAACAAGTGGCACAGAAAATTGCAATGGCACTTGAGGCACCCGCTGGCACACCAGTCCCATTTTTTAAAGAAGATATGTCAAAGGTGCCAAAATCATTATGGACTATTAGCCCTTATGATGTAGGATGCATTAAAAGCATAGGGGGTGTAAGGATAAAATTAAAAAAGGGTGCCATACTACCAAGAGTGAAACAATACCCATTGTCAAGAGAGGCAGATGAGGGCATATACGAAACCATAACAGCCCTTATAAACAATGGCATATTGGTCCCCTCAGAATCCCCATGCAACACAGCTGTGTACCCGGTGCGCAAGGCTAAAGGAGGGTCTTGGCGGTTCATACAGGACCTCAGACCGTTGAACAACATAGTAGAAGCAGAGTATCCAGTAACAGCAAACCCGGCCACAATTTTGTGTGGCATTCCAGCAGAAGCATCACGGTTTACAGTGATTGACCTTAAAAATGCTTTTTTCTCAATACCATTACACCCAGACTCACAAGACTTGACAAGCTTCACTTACCGAAATAGGAAGTGGAAACATACCAGATTACCACAGGGATATTGTGAATCACCTTCAATTTTCAATAGGGTAATACAGATGGATTTGGGTAACGTTGAGTTGGAAAGCACAGTGTTACAGTATGTGGATGACATGATAATTTGCAGTACAAATGAAGATAAATGTAGAGAGGACTCATTAAAAATGTTGACGATATTGGCTGAAAAGGGGTACAAGGTAGACATGGAAAAGATACAATACTGTCAGGAACAGGTACTTTACATTGGCCAACTGATATCACAACATGGAAGAAGGATTGCACCACAAAGAGCACAGGCAATATCAGGCACTCCCGTGCCACAGACTGTAAGAGAACTGCAGCAATTTCTGGGACTGTGCAACTACTGTAGAGCATGGGTATTTGATTACAGTTCTTACATAGGACCCCTGCTTGAGGGTTTGAAGGAAGCAAATAAAGGGGAGAAAAAGTTGGGATGGACTATGGAAATGAAGGAGGCATTTGATGAATTAAAAGAAGCAATATCAACTGCTCCAGTACTAGCATCCCCAGACTATGAGCGACGATTTTTTATATTTTCACATTGCGACTCAGCAGTAATGAAAGCAGTATTGGCCCAAAAGACTAGCATGGGCTATAAACCAGTAGCATTTTACAGCGGTCACTTAGATCCAATAATGTTAGGACAATTCTCTTGCGAACAAGGTCTTGCTGCAGCTGCATTTGCAGTAGAAAAAGCATCATCAATAACTATGGGGTGTCCAACTACACTATTTGTAGAACATGCACTATTTGCGATATTGAATAAACCTAAGTCCACACTGACGACACAGAGGGCAACAGGTTATGAGATTATTTTGTCCAAAGCTGAACTGGCAATTGTTAGATGTAGCACGGTTAACCCTGCAAGGTTCCTAGCAGAAGTAATTGAAGAGGGAGATTACGCCCACGACTGCACCCAAGTAACTGAGATGTACTCATGTACTAGGAAAGTTGAAGAAAACGCACTAGAGGGAGGTGAGCTTTTGTTTATTGATGGGTCATCAACTATTGATCAAGGAGACGGGATAAGGAGGACTGGGGCAGCAGTAGTACAAATGATGGAAGCGCCAGTGTGTGTGGCTATTAAGTGTGTACAATTACCACAGCATTACTCTGCTCAAGCGGCGGAACTGGTTGCACTCATATTGGCACTAAAGGAAAGTTTTGATAAAAAAGTTACTATATATTCCGACAGTGCATATGTTACATCCACTGTCCACTCAGGGCTATCAAAGTGGAGAAGAAGAGGGTTTAGGAGAGCTGACGGCACTCCAGTACAACATGCCCTCTTGTTGGCTGAACTAATTGAAGTAATAAACGATCCCCAAGAACTAGCCCTAGTAAAATGCACCGCACACACCAATGGAGAAGACTATATATCAAAAGGAAATGCAGCAGCAGACGCACATGCAAAATATGCTGCATATTTTGGTGAGATATGGAACCCCACAGACTCACAGAGAGGGAGAGGGAGGGGAATAGCGAGGGAGATGTTAATAAAAGAAGGGTACACCCATCTCCCAGCCACCCAGATTATGGAGTTACAAGCGGCTGCACCAATGGCCGAAAAAGAAGTATGGGTGAAAAGAGGATGCACAATGTCACCAACCGACGCACTATGGCGCCAGGGTGGCACTGGGAAAGTTGTAATACCATTGGCATTGTTAAATACCGCCTTGAACCAATTACATCACCCTGCCCATACAGGCAAAGAAATAATAGCAGCACGAATTAGAGAAGATTGGTTCTGTCCCGAGTTAACATCCCATGTGTCAAATTTTATCAGCAATTGCCTTACATGTCAACAGTTCACGGCCGGTCATACTTTAAAGGTGATAAGAGGTACCATACCCCGACCAGAAGGACCTTTTCGGCACCTCCACATTGACTATGTTGATATGATCAACATTTGTCAAGGCAATAGATACATGATAGTAGTAGTATGCCCATTTTCTAGGTGGATCGAAGCAGGGCCCTGTTCACACCCTGATGCGTTTAGAGCAGCCAAATTTATAGTAAGGGAGGTATTCCCCAGGTGGGGAGTGTGCGAGGTGTTAAGATCAGACAACGGACCCCATTTCGCAAATGAAATGTTCCAGCATATCACATCCCTACTGAACATTAAACACAAATTTGCATGTGCGTACCACCCACAGGCTAATGGTGTATGTGAACGCCTGAATGGCCTACTGAAGGAGGCAATTGCTAAAATACAGCAAACAACAAAGAAAAGTTGGTTGTATTGCCTTCCGTTAGCACTGTTCGAACTTAGAAACAGGCCAGGGTCCGACCACCACCTCACCCCACACGAGGTGGTTACTGGACGCCAAATGCGCCTTCCCCTAACACCAACGTCAAGGGCATTCACCGACCAAGAAAGTTCTGCGAATGTGTTAGGTGATGAAATGTATCAATATGTGTCTTCTTTGATTACTAGCGTTGTGTTTGTGTCTCAACAGCTCGAGCGCACACGGGGCGGGTCCACCAGCAACCAAGAAATAGACGAAAATACAGAATTGGGAAAGGAGAACTTGTGCCAACTTGCCAAAGGTGACCACGTACTACTTCGAAATTTTAATAGAAAGTGGAACCAGCAGAGGTTCACTGGCCCCCATTTAGTAGAGGACGTATCAACAAGAGCAGTAAAACTAAAGGATAAGCGTGCGTGGAACCACCTGCATGATGTAAAAATTTACAAACTGCAGACCCGCCCCAGCGCCAACGACAGGTCCATTGGAAAAACGCCAACAACATCCCCGGCAGCGGAAGAAAACACAACCACAGACAACGACCCAATTGTTCCCTCGGAGAGAATAACGGACGAAGAAGGGGGTGATCCCCACACTGCCCACCCCATGGTCACACGTTCAAAGAGTAAAACTGCTCCCGCCATCTGAGCAAACCCCCCCCCCCCCATTGACTACTAAATACAATTGTAATAAAAACTAAGGACTTCGCTTGCACCAATACACATGTAAACACGTGAATGTTCTCTTTTTCTCTCGCACATACAGGAGCTGCGTAATATTGTATTGTTAAGAAAAGTTATCTAACAAATTCAGTGTGCAGGCGTAGATGGTGCTGCCAGACGATAGTTACCCAGAAGAATTGTCACACCAATTTGTATACGAAATAAAAAGGCCAACATACTTAAAAAAGAAAAGGGTACGTGTATACTACACGGCCTTCCTCCTGGCCATAGAAAATTACATGCCCCACCTCCGCCCATACTTGCCGGTCTTGAGAGACCGATCACTTAGAGTAGCGTGGGAGCAACTCTTCACCTGGGCACTGAATGACTATTTGATAGGGAGAGCTTAATGAAACAAAACTAACATTTAATAACAAGCACTTTTTGAGAATTTTTAGGCGGGCAACTTTAACGTCGCAAGAATACGCTGCCAGGACTGCAGCAAGGTAAGAGCAAAAATGCCGGTGAGGTTAGCATATGTAATAAAAATAATAGGGATTTTTATGATCACCGGAGTTTTGGCTGCCTCTGTATGGCAGTACAGCTATGCTATGAGTTTTTTTGCTGCACCCAAACCTAATGTACCCCACCTCCCTGCTGCAACAGGTGTTACGTCAGGTGGTAACAGTAACAATGAACAAAAGCGAAATAAAGTTAAACGCAGCACATACTCAGACAATAAAGGTATTGATAATTATGTACAAGATTCAGCACACGTCACAAACAACATATGGTACCAGCACATGACCCGCATTGGTAAGCAGACAACTGAGGATAGCTGTTACGTTTGCTCATTAATACCATACGCCATGAGCGCTTCACGAACATTTGTTGCCACAGAAATAGATGAAAAAACAGCACAGTGCATAATATATTTGGCCCTGTTCCAAACGAAAGGAAGATTCCAAGGAACAGTAGTGCACATGACATGGAAAACACGAGACTCATACCCATATGAAAACAACTTCCTCAAGACCTATCTGAGTTATCACAAGACCAGTTTACATGCTGAAGCATTCAGATACATAACAAGTGGCCCTGAAAAAGGAGAAACAAAGAAGGTAACACTGCAGTATCTACCATGTGATTGGTACGCCACGGAAGTTCCGGGTAAACAAGGATGCTGGGAGAGGCCATTACTGACGATAACAGGAAAGGTGTTCCTGGGTACCAGCTGGGAGATAGGAGTGGTTGGCAGCAACATGGTAACAAAAGAAACTATCTCAACCATCGAGACACACAATCATCGATGTTGGACGACATGGATCAAGTATGTACCAATGCTCACGTGGGTAGAAGAAGATGAAGACCCGATAACTATATTACCATTGACTGCGCCCAAAGTATGTTACCAGCATAAAGGAGAGGTGGACGTGGGATATAACACCAATTGTGCAAGTGTGATGGAGTTACCTGAGGGGGGAGCGGGAACAGCAGTAATAATGGACCATTATTGGGCCTGTGGAGAAAAGGCATATCATACACTGCCTCCCCTGTGGAGTGGTGTGTGCACAATGGTACACGTCAATGTACCATCACTAGTGGTACCTAAGAAGCATGTCGATGTGGCGAAATTTCCGAAAATGGATGAAGGAGACAGGAGAAGAAAGAGATCTGCACCACTCCAGAAGGAGCAAGAAAACAGGACCAACAGCAATGATACTGTCCTAAACAGGAGAAAAAGACAAGGAGAGCCATTAACAGGAAATTATCTGTGGGGAAGGTCGGAAACGGAACTAACATCAATACCGCCAGAACACAGACTATTCAGCAGAGCAGCAATGTTCTTCTCCTCAATAATACATCCGGGACTGCAGGCATACGCAAACGCAAAATGGCTGCAAATAACCAGATGGGAACTAATGATGACCATAAATTCGACAGTAAATGGGTTTAACGCAATTAAAGAGGAGCTGCGAGCTGTAAGGATGGTAGCACTACAGAACAGATATGTATTGGACCTTCTCACAGCAATGGAAGGAGGAGTTTGTGCAAAGATAGGACAATCATGCTGCACGTTCATACCTGCCAACGATGCCGACAATGGTACACTAACAGAAGCAGTTTCACAATTGGCCCAGATGCACTCCAAAATGATGGACGAAAGTAACGGCGTAAACAAGGATAAAAGCTGGTTTTCACTATTATGGTCATGGATGCCATCTTGGCTGTCAGATGGACTGAAAATAATAGTGGGATGTGCTATTTTGGCTGGAGCTGCACTGATAATAATTAGATTTTGGAAAGCCCGGAAGGCGCGCTCAACTGATGAGTTGCTGGAAATGGTGGGAATGCACCCCTTGATGCCAGCGGATGACGGCCAGCACACAGGTGTGATAATACACGAAAGGGAGAAGTTGCGCACCCAAATCATCGCCAATCATCTAGACCCACCATCAGTGAAGATCGAGAACCCAAGGAACCCTAGGAGCTACATAGGAAGATGGGTGTACTGTACTCCTGGAGGAACATGCGAATACATGTATTGGTCATTTGAAGATCACGTAAACCATTATGGACATCTCGGAGGGATAACCAAGATATGGAGAGTAAGAGGAGATAACGAGAAGGATATGTTTGTGGTCGACAAGTCGACCAGAGGGGGGACTGAAGTGGGAGAATGGAAAACCAGACTCCCGTCCTTCACCTCTCGCGCTTGGCCTAGAGGGTCGCGGCCCAGACACCCGCCACGAGAAGAGTTTGCCCATTTACCAGATGACCAAATACCCTGGTACAGAAACATACGGATGTGTCCATCTGCCTGCCCAACAGCCCGCACTGGCCATGCCGACACCTGCGGCACGGACCAACTAGACTGAAATCTACACATCGTTAGAGATGCCATGACGACCTAGATAACGGGAAGCACCGCTGAACTATTATACACGCTGAACATTTCCACACCAATCTACACGAAGAACATACTCAGTGCTCTGACGTAGGCGACAGGCTTATTCACGGACGTGCATCTTTATTATTTTTACATAGGCTTTCAGAATGCAGAAACGCAAGACGCACCATGAGCTCATTTATAACGTTTGCTCACGCTTCTCTTGAAACCCGTTACCATCATGAGAGATATAATGGAAACACGATACTGGCCATGAAACTGTATGCCACTATAACCTAAAGCATCCATGCACTAAATGGATTACTCGTGCACCAGGCCCAAGTAGGCCTCAAGCAAGAGTTCCCGTGGACATTAACAAAGCAAAAGTCAGGTTGCTGAGCCTGCAGAAAGAACCCAGTGGAGCAACCAGCCAAGGTCGTAATGTTGCAAACCCACAGTCAAGAAACAAATCTTCAAAGGCACGATGTCGCAACCTCGCACTCCACGTACCAATGTTAAAATCATATCTGCAAATTAAACCAGACATACAGTGGAAAAACAATATTAATTGTGCAGAATTATGCCTCAAACACGGTCCCTCCCCACGTGACCAAGCCGAACCTGACGAGATGCCAAAACCCAGGAGAGAAAAGGCGTCTGGGTACCTCGCTACGAGACGCAGGCCGACACACTTGAAAGGCTCAATGGACACCTGCTACAGTGGGAACGGTCAGTCTCCCACCTATGAATAAATCCTCACATTGCCTGCACGTACCCATATTGAAACACTGTTGCAACCACAGGTGCACCGTGTGCTGGGAACAACGGTGGTCCCAGGCTGGGGAGCTCACGGATGCACCAATCAGAACATGAGGTTCTTATCTCAGACGTCAGTAACGTTAGCCAATCCTCAGGGGTCTTCATGTAACAATTCTTATGTATCTAATTGTAGGGACAACCCAGATATACCACCTGACTACATCTTAACCACTAATATCATTCTCTATATGCGTACTATACTAACCCCACCACTCGAGCAACCAATCAAGAGTGGCGATAGGTTCTTTTGGTAACTTTTTGGAATGACGCAAGTAGCGCGTCATAATGTAGTAAAAAGGGCCTGCGAGCCCCACTATTGTGTGTGTGTCAGGACGAACGCGTACGCTCCTTGACCCATCCCTGCCGTTTGCATAATAAACGGCAGAAGTTGCCTTGCTCCTTGTGTGTGCCTCATACTCTGTCTCGATCCGAGATATACACGGGAGGAGTTGGGGCCTCCCTGCCCGGAGGTCTGCGGACGGCCCGGCCGACCCCGGCAGAATCCCCCCCCGACAGTTGGACTCACTCTGAGGAGCAAGCGGCCATCTTAGCCCACAATTTCCCAGGCTGACCCTTTCTCTTCACCCGGTATTCTCCAGCGATCAGAGATTCTGCAGTGGTCATACCTCCTCTCTTTCCCCTGGGCGCTCCTTCCCCTGCCTTCCCAGGTTTTCACGGCACACGGAATTGCATTGGTACGGCAGATATGTCCAATATTTGGCTTTGTCAGATCGGAGTAAACAGAACACGGCTCCAACTCAGGCCATCATGTGACAGTGCCCCCCACGTAATGCTACCTAACCTTAAACTACTTCCTGAGTATTTGCTCATTAGTGGGGTACAGTTGCAACGCTTGTGATTTTCCCTAACGGTTCATATTGAGCATGTGCAGGATGTTTGTACATTTCATTGCCATAAAAGGTCTTTGTATTACAATGGGGTATAAAATAGCTGCTCAAATGGGTCTGCAAATGAAAACCCCATGGAGCTGAAACACTGACATATATGTTTCTCTGTCCTCTCTGCCTCTATGATGAACATATTGTTGCCGTTGCCTGCCTCATTTGCAAAACACTGTTTCCTTATGGCCGTCTCCAGTAGACACAACCTGTCAAGGTGCCGTTCGCAAATATAGAATATTTGGGGACAATTGGCACACATTTTGAGAAAGTGAGTCCCTTTCAGGGAATGTCCTGAATGCAGCTGAAATGTGCATCCACACCTTCGTTCCACTATCCACTCCCAGAATTAGTTTCTCATTGTATAAAGATTCAGACACAGTGGGGACCTACTCTGTCATTTTTGGTGAATTGATCAGTTATTGACTGTGTGCCAAAGGAGGGGTGTTCAGATAAGTTAGGGGTAAGATGTGTTTGCCTCTGCCTACACGTCCTTTCATATCGACTTAACCGTGCATATGTTCTTTGGGATGCTCAATTTGAACCTATTTGAAGGATGAATGAATATAGTTCATTTCAGAAAATATTGCAAAGCTTTGATCTTACAGAGCGTGGTGTGTAAACATTTCAGGAGCAAATTGTGAGGTAAAACAGACGGCCAAATGCCATTTGTACTTGCTCCCCATTCCCCCCCTCACCAGTTTAAACAAATGTGCCCATGCATACGCTACATGCAACCTCACAATTTCATTTTTATCCAGGACACTAATTTCCCTAAAGGCATTAGTGGTTCGGTTGACTGATTGCTGATCCCTGGTAAGGGAAGGAAAAGCTCAGATGAAGCCAATTATGTTTCTTGACTCTTGTGAGAAAGAGCAGATCCACGTGACTCTGAGGTTGCTTCTGGCATGGTACAGCGTGCCGGAACGGGCACGCTCGGCTATCTAGGGACTATAACCAATTCTATGTTTTCAGCCAGAAGGATCTGACAACGCTTTCTAATGGCCCTAATATATCTCAAAGGCTATTTGTTCATGTTGCATTGAGAATGCTGTAAACAAACATTAGCAAACCATTTTGCAAGATACAGCCGTCTAATGTGTGTCTCTCCGGTGCAATGGAGGGCACAGAGCGGGGCTTAACCAGCTGGAAGCCATGATGATCATCTGTGTCTGACGGCACATTCTGTTGCTGCAGGAGATACTGGCATGTGAGTTGGAAAGGAGAATTTTGATACTATGTAATAACAAACAGGAAGGACTTACAGAAACAATGATATACCAATTAAGTGTGCTCACGGGCTGATTGTGCGCTTTAAACAAATGTGAATAAATACATAAATAAACAGTTGATTTCACTGCCTTCTTTGGGGTGCTGCCAGAATTAGATATTTCAGCTATTTCTGGTTCAGCTGCAAAAATATAGACTTCTACTTGTTACATGGATTATTAACTTCATCTAGTTTGTTTTAATCAAATCCATTAAATGTCTATAAACTTTGCATTTTTCTGTATATAGTGCAGTTAAAAAGCAATGCTGGAATATTTGCTGTGCCCCCATTACACTGGGTCTCATCACGAGTTTGATAGTAATCTAGCAGTAAACAAGTGGAATTACCACCAAACTATGTTCCCTTTACTGCCACTGCGTCCTGTTGCATTACCACAGGATCAAGAGTGATGGAGAGGCAGAGTAAACCCCCATTTGTTCATTTGACCAGACTCTATGGGGATTGTTTGTAGATGTACTGTGAATGATATTACTGTGTGGTAATTCTGCTGAGTCGTAAGGGAAAATTGGAGGATTTAACTCCATCAAAATGCTGAAGAACCATTGTACTTCATGTTTGGAGGTAAACGTGAAGTACAGTGGTGCGGTAATGACGCGGTAAAGTAGCAGTAATGATCACTCATTTTAGATTTCCAGCTAAATACTCTGCCAGACTCCCAATTGGGGTCCTAGAAAAGTAGGCCCTTTGTTCCCTCCACTCAACACTCTACACCTCCACCCTCAGTGATTTAATTTCCTCTTTTGTAATCTAATGTCATCTATTTGCTAATTACACTCAAATATTGTTCTCCTTGCCCGCTTAACATGTGTTCTGTCATCTCTTATCATTAATTGCCTATCTGCAGTACCATTCATCACAGATGGTTCTGCATTTCTTGAAGCTCAACTCCTCTACAACTGAAATGTGTGTTCTCATGGTCCCCAGTACCACACCTTCATCTCCTCTCCTATATCTTTTCCACTCACCTCTTTACCCCATAAGCCAATGCTCACAATGTGACGGCTCCATTTGAAAGCTACCTGACACTTCCACACTTCATCACCTACACGGCTATGACTACAAGGCTTAACCTCGTGAACATCTGTATGTAGACACCATCTCACCTTTCTCATCTGCAACATGCTTGGCACCCACCCTGATCCTGAGCAGACTGGACTACTGCAGATGCCTCCTCATTGGAGCTCCCTCTACTTCTTCATTCCTCTCCACTCGGTATTTAGCTTTCTAGCCATACTCTCTACAACTACCCATGATCCTCACCAGCTCCCCGCAACACATTCACATGAGGGTGGCTAAACATGAATGTCACTCCCTTTAGAAAGTGAAATGTTATCTTGTCTTTACTTCAATCTATAAGCTAGTCCCTCTCACTTCACCTGGCTTAATCTTTCTTCCAAGCCTTACACCCTCACACCACAGGCTCTCCCCAATCTAATGGCCACCCATACAGTCTGCACTGTCTCCCACTGTTGCTCTTTTAGACTACTGTCACCTAAACACTGTAACACCTTAACCCCTGAAAATCAGAACACCCCCACAGGGAGTGGTGTGACGATCACCCTAAATAACAATATTGCATTCCAGGAGGGAGTCCCTGGGTCTTACAGTGCTATGGGCCCCTCTCCCAATGATCTCGAAACACAGTAACCAATGTTCCCTGTAAGGTTCGTGCCTGTGCAGCCGCGCACCTTTGATTGGGAAGCCGCACATATTGTTTATTTTACCGCGCACGTGCCCTCCCTCCCTTCAATCATCATTGTTTTTTTTTGTTGTTAAACAGATCGGTTTTTTTTTGTTGAACATTAATGTTGACGGGCTGCATGGCTCAGCCACTCACAAGCTGATGCAGTCATATGCTTTTAATTTGATTGGCTGTAGCAGAGCTTGGATGCACGTGCTGCACTTCTACAGCCAATCAAACACTGTTGCTCACACGGTTGCCCCCCCCCACTCACTCCAACATTCAAACCTCATTCGTGACGCGTGCCAGCAGGCACTTTGGTTGGAGGCGCTCTACTGACGGTGCAGTCGAGTGACTCGTGTTCCACAGCCAATTCCAGCATTTCAGGCCTATAAGCTGTGCACTGGTGGTGAGTAAAACAGACAGTGGTGGCTGCTTATTTAGGGTGGGGGGCACAGGGCAATTAAATAAATAATTATAGCAGCAGTGTCGGTGTGAAATGGAACGTGCACCTCTGCCTGTGACAGGAAGAGGGACACGTCCAATTTCACACTTTTTTTTTAATGTACTGCACTGAGCCTTTTGGCTCCACGCAGTTAGCGTAATGTATTGCATCAGGATGCTGGCGGGAGGCAAAAGGTTTGGCCCCATCACATGTTTAACTGAGTGTGGGTGGGTAGGCACACAAGGGCCTGAGCGTCAAGGTGCCGGACTAGTCAGTCTTGAGAGGGCCCGGCTGGGCCATGGGCTAGCGTAGCGAGATAGAGTCAGGCTGTGGCCTGTAAATCGATTTGAGAGCCTTTTAGTGGTGTGTTTCTATGAGACCAGTTGCACTAACTGCTCGCGGATACAGGATTAGCATTGTGCAGTCATGTGACGTCTGCTTATTAACTAATAAGAAACAGTTTCTTTCTTATTAGTTAATGCGCAGACATGACTGCACAAAAGTAACACCCATTTCTCATATAACAGACCAACAAAAGCATGTATCCCACGAAAAACTTCTAAAATAATTAATTTGCACATTTAAGTTAAATATGGATTTGAATTATTTATTATCATTGGCGCCATGAGCACTGGCTAGGAGACGTACATGCACCTGCAGCGCCTTATTGCTTCTTTAAGTAGACTGGCTAGGATGGCTTCCTTCTGTGCATCAGTGCACGCTGCAGCCAAACCCTTCCCATGAAGGCTTGATGTTTATGTATCTTAAGGCAAGTTTGGAAAAGCTAAAGCAAGAAGGAAGAAGTGCTTGCGGCTTATTGGATATTTTGGTCGTCAGCAGATGAGACCTGCGAGAGGTAAACAGAAGTTCTCAGTTGGTCATCCCTGAATTTTTGAGCCAAAATGCAATGTCCCTTGGTGGGCTTGAACAAACAACATTTCGGTTAACAGCTGAAATGCGCAAACCGATTGCGCCAGAGAGACTCATGCAGTGCTTATATTGGGGCCTGATAGGTGTGCTGTTTGCTTATGCTTTCCAGACAACCTGAACATCTTTCTAAAATAGCTCTATTTCCCACAGCACATCAGGGCCTCAGAGCACTAATCCACAAACACAGGGCACTTATTAGAGAACACAGCCCATCAACAGTGCACCAATTTTCCTGTCTAGGTATAACTTGCTAAGAGTAGAGCCACAGTTGCATACTTGTGTTAGAAGGGGACAGCAGGCTGAACCCAGAGAACACAGGAGAAATGACTCGGGTTTACTGAGTAGCCCACTCTGTGTCTTTGTGCCAAAAAACAGTAGGGCACCTAGGAGGGACTGAACCACCAACATTTAGGGCAACAGAACGTGCTAATCAATTGCGCCACAGAGACTCGCTGGCATGTGCATTCTGCCTTTGGCCTGATTGCATGGCAATTTTGTTCTGATTGGCAGAAAAGCTGATCTTTTTTCTGAAAAGGGCATGCCTCCCATTAGTCCTGCAGTGCTTTGGACCGCTACCGTGCTTCCCTGTGTCCCCAAATACACAACCACCTTGGGCACAGTAGAAGACACAATCAGGCATATTTAGCAACAGTGCACCAAGGTTTCTCTATGTAGGTACCTTGCTGAGAAGCAAGACCTGCAGCCGTTGCATTCTTCTGTTACAAGAGGGCAGCAGAGTGTACCCAGAGAACTTGGGGGAAGTAGCTTAGGTTAATTGGATACCATGCTCTTTATAGAACCCTCTGTTTGACCAGGTGAATTCTAGTCTCTGGGGTAGAATAAGAAATTACACGCTGGGCCTAGATGTTCTGATGATTGTATGCAAGATTTTCAGCAGGGAAGTAACATATTGACAGACACCTTGTAGGACATGGTCAACGTTTAAAGCAATCCAATCTCTGTTTTACTGCATGCAACAGAAGTATTTCTTTTTTACCATCTCTTCAAGTGGGCCTCCTGACTGATCTGCTCTTTCGTCTCGCCAGGCACCAATGCAAAAGGGGCCCACAGTTACACATGGCCATTCATTCCTTTTGTGCCAGAATGTTTGAGTAATATCTCCGCTGATTTATTGGTGAAAGAAAGAAGAGTGTGTGTGAGTGTGTCTGTGTGTGTTATGTGTTAACAACAATAATTGGTATGCCATTCCCATATCCCTTCATTTATATGCAAATGTGTAGATTTGTATTTTGTTTGTATTAACATCTCATCAGCTTAGTAACAATATATGGAAAACTGGTGGTGCTCTCTGTCCTGTTGTTTTCCTGTCTGGTGAGAAATATGTATTTTCTGTATTATTTCCATAATAGTATATTTTTTTTTCTTGATTGTAAAACGATGTATTTTGTAATGTGCTACCTGCCTGCTACTATACCAGTCCCTTGCCACCCCCCCCTCCCAAGTCCCTTCATCTTTACAGTTTATATTTATTGTTCATGTTCCATAAAATAGTAAACATAATATACTAAACCCTTCCTTGTCAGAGTTAGAGTGTCGCATCTTGCTGGACCTCTGAATTGGTTGCAAAACACTAAGAGTCCTCTTATGATGCTGCACTAGTAGTCCAGTCACCCTTTTCTTGGCAGACTTTCTGAGACTGTCGGGTTAACTTCCAGGACAATCTGACATTACCATTATTCACTGCTTTTTATTTAACTGTCCAGTGTCCATCCACACCCCCCTTCTATCAAGACGTCTTTGTCATTAATCATGTTCATGTATTGCTTATTTCATTAAACCAATAGAAAACATTTCCTTTATATTCCATACAATGCAGGAGCTACTGGTGTGCTACTAATAGTAATTTGTGAGGCAAAATATGTGTTCCACTAGAAGAACCAGACTCTGTTCATGTACCAATCCATCATAAAACAAAAGATCTTGCTAATGTTTAGAGAAGTAAAAAGGACACAATTTGAGCTAAAGTCTTAGGAGCAGAATAGAGCACCAACATGTCCCTTGAAACAGAGATTGTTGTGCGGCAAATTCGCATTCCTCGCTTGCACACTGTGGTATCAGATCACTAAGCACTTGCTCACTGGTGGGGTGCCGGGCCGGCGCCGACCACCACCGGTCTGGCGGTGCATTAATCAGTTGCGTACATTACTGAAGAACAGCCCTCACACAGCTATTCTTTGGTGCACACAGCGGCAAAAAATTTAGAGGGAAATTTGACAGTAACCACTGGATTGCATGCCCGTGTGCATCTGTTAATGTTTTATTTTTTACTGAAGATCCCTTTAAAGTCTGCTGTGTGTTGTCATAATTCATTGATTCAAGCTCCTTCCACACATGGGAACCAGTTTAATGCATTCATTGGTATAAAATGACTTGGAAAGGTGTTGTAAAGCACCTAGAAATGGGACTGGTGCAGCGATCAACATGCCCTTTCTACAATGCTTAGTGCTGGAGCTGTTTTTAAATGCAATACACAAACAATGCAAGTTAAATCAAGCTCCAACGACACTTAAAACATGCATGTTAGATGGAATCTAAAATAGAGTATTCTGAAATTAAATCTCTTGATCCAGGGATTGATTAAAAGTCACAATATGATGGGCCTAGGAGGAGCCGACAACCAGCACTGACTTTTCAATTCCAGAATGGATCTGAATGTGGTTCTTCCAAGCCGAACATTTGATCCATTTCATATGAGACTAATGGGGCACTGAGGAGGGATGAAACATCCCATTTGTGTGCTGCTGCCACCCTGTAAAATGGGGCAATCTCCATGTACTTGCCTTTTGCCAGACTTTGTGTCCATTACTGAACGCTTGCACCTGTGTGCTGCTGCTGCCCTGCTACATGGGGTAGGCACCACATAATTGCCTATTGCCGGACCTTAGCATTTGTGTGCTGCTGCCGCCCTGTAAAATGGGGCTGGCATCTTGTATTTGCTTTTTGCTGGACATTTTGCCTATTACTGGCCCTTTGCACTTGTGTGCTGCTGCCGCCCTTTAAATTGGGGTAGACACCATGCATTTGTCTTTGCTGACCTGTGCATTGTATGCTGCTGCCGCCTTGTAAGTAGGTAAGGCACCATGTATTTGCCTAGTACTTAACCCCTTCATCGGTGTGCTGCTGTCGCCCTGTAACATGGGGTAGACACCATGTGTTTGCCCTTTTGATTTGTCATTAGCATGTGTTTGCTCCTGCTACCAGTAACATGGTGTCAGGGTCAACAGATCTAATCACCTTGTAATCTCTTTATTGCACTTTGCATATGATATATTACCTTTTCACTCTCTGTGATGTTGTAATTCACTTTGTACGCTTCCTTTTCTGTACCCTGAAGCACTGAAACTAAGTCTAAGTGCCCAGATACCGCAGGGTTTTGCGCGCTATAAAAAGAAAGAAACAAACAAACCACTTAACATGATAACATAATGCAACAGGATCCTAGGTCTATAAAGAAGTGTGTTTCCTGGATAAAGCTAAAGTCGCTGAGACCTAGCAGACCCAATGATGTAGTTCATTATTTTAGGACTAGGGCATTCTGAAAATAGCAGATCTGCACAGTCTCCTTTTTTTTGTTTGGATTTGCAGGAACATGGGACACCAAAGAACTTTCATTACTTCATGAACTTAGTTGAATTTCATCCCAAACTGGAAAAAGAAGAGAATACATAGTTGCTGCCTTTAGCTTCCAGGAAAATAACTGGGCCTTGTGCCAAAGTAGACGTTGCTAAGCAACACCTATTCAAGATCATGACATGTGAATGGCAGGAAGTTAAAACAAATGTTCGTATGTGAGTGAGAGTAAACGTCTCAGTGCCAAAGAACACATCCATTGTCAAGTTTAGGGTTTCTCCAGGAGATGAGATGCAACTTATTCTTTGTAGACACTTCTATTTACATATTTTATAGTGTGCATTCCACAAACTCTGCCATTACATTTCTATAGCCTATATTTTGAATGCTGCCAAAATAGAGGTGATACTGTTCTGTTGGGATGGGGAGTATCATCTATATTTATAATTCTCTAAGGATGTTTGTGCATTGCGAATCAAGCACAGTCGTCTTTACCCAGAGAGCCAGGTAACAAAATAAAAACTGAACACTGCTTCCTTATTGTCTGAATGTTGTTACCATCATTTCATCTTCATATCCATATCCCAAGATTGTCACAATCGAAAACATACTTCTGTGTTGCATTGTAATTTTAGTGTGACAAAAATGAAATGAGCACCACACCCATTATGAATTATATACTCAGTAACTCATGCACATAACTTTTTGTTATGACAGATATTTTGTCATATATAAATGTCTGTGGTACTTCATATGTTCTCAAATGCTCTATGATTTCATGCAAAGCAGGCTGGATGCCTCACTGGTGCTATTTGGCCCTTTTGCTTTTATCATATGGGGTATCTGAAAGAGTAAAAAGGAGTGTACCAGACCGTCCATCTTGGGATCATAGATTTCTATTCATAATGTATATGTATTTTCATTTTTTTTTATTTTTTTTTTACAATGTGCTTTGCTCTGGAACAAATGTTAAAATGTTGTTTTTGACAACTACAATATATACTGGAAATGGCCATTAATAAACATTGTCACATTTTTAAAGGGGCCAGATTAGAACTCTGGTAGACATTAATAATGTTCGCTTATTTAAATAAAGGTTAACATATGAGAACACAAGGAAACATAAGAATGATCACAGCGTGTTATTATTTGACAAAAATGTCTATAACAAAAGTACAGATGCTTGAATCACTATGCATTTAATGCACTCTGGGCCTGGTGGTCATTTCATGTTCCACAACTCTCGACCTAACCTTAAAGTGCTTGTACAATTGAGGATATATACTGTTTCGAACAGCCTAAGGGGCAACCGCAGCCTCCTTCTTTTGTGCACTTCTTTTGTATACTGCTTTGTTTGGGCACCCGTGGGCTGGGTGTTTTTGTGTTAAAAGTGGATGCTTTTTCACACATACGTATTTTTTGCACATAGGAGAATGTTTTGTTAGGTAAATAATTTGGATATTTCTTCGAAAATATTCATTTTCGGGCATTTTTGTCATAATAATAGGCCCTGATCCACAGAAGCGTTTTATAATGGTGCAATCCCATAGGAAGACATTCTGTGAATCAGGCCCTCTAGGTTTTGCAATCATACACATTTGTAAACTCGCCAAAGTGCCATAGTGACGTGACATTAGTTGGACAAAATGCAAAACCTATGAAAAATGCAAAACCTATGAAAAAGCAATTATAATCTTGTGGACCTATGTGGCACAGTTTCCAGAACATACTGTCTATAATTTCAAAAAATGCGTGAAAAGGAACTTGCCCAATATCACACATCTAGTTATGAGACAGTTGAAGGTGTGCTTAAGGGTTACAGAGTGATGGGGGACAGTGCATGTGGGCCTGTCTATAACCAATGCATCACATTCGGAGGCATCCACTAGCTACTCACTTCTGCTGAACATAAGAATGGAATTTGAGAAGAAGCAATGACATTTCACCCAGAGGACTTGCTCACGTTAAACCTTTATGGGGAAATGACATAAGTAATTTGGAGAATTCCCTATACAGGGTTGCAAAGTGGTGGCCATATTGGAGGAGTGTGTATTCTTAGATCAGTAGTCTGCAACATTTGGCTTTCCAGATGTTTTGTACTACAACTCCCATCAGCCTTAGGTAGCGCAGTCAATGTTGAGGGAAGTAAGGCAGGCTTAGTCCAAAACATCTGGAGGGCTGCAGGTTGTAGATTTATGTCCTAGACTTTCTGTGCAGGAAGATATGTTATACCTAAACCTTATGGACAGGGCTCCTAAATGGGGTCTGTTTCCCAGAATATGTGGCATTGTGAAGTGGCTATTTTCTCCAAACATTTATGTCATCCAGTGAGATTCACAATGGTGCACTAGTTGTCTCACTCTATAGCATTTATAAAGGGTTTCTCTTGAAATGTGTGGTCATTATTTGAAGAAGATGGTAGCCATCACAGTGGAAATAAATGTTATATGAGTTTATTCTTAGCCTCCCTTTCATCATGGCTGCTTTAGTCTTCGGGAACTGGAGTATCCGACCACCCCTCCCTCATCCTCACTGATTGGGCCTTGCTGTCCCTTTCTGTCCCAATCAGGTGACCCGGCAGGTGAGCACCCAATGCTCACTTCTAAGCCCCTGTCTGAGCCTGTCTGGGCTGAGGAGGGCTTGGAGGGCCCCCTCTTTTTCCCCCCACAAAGCATGGAGCAGCCCCAAGGTGGACAACCCATTACTACAGGAACGAGTACCCCTGAAACTCAATGCGCCCTGCAAAATACCAGTGAGTGATGACTGAGCATTGCAACTGCCCCTTCATCAATCCCTAACAACGGCTGAACTTAATTGCCTTACTTATATCTCACTCATTCCTTCCTATATCATATTTTGTCATTTTGAATATTCAAAGCCTGGTGTGTGTTTATTAATTTACATCTCTGCTACTTCTCTTTCACTTTGGCATGTTCCTTCATGAACTTTCTCTCTCCTACACTGACATGGCATGATTTGTCATCAATACCTTGTACTACATGCTTATTAATGCCTGCCTAGCTAAAACGTTCTTTGAATGCACCCTCCACCTGTGCTGTTAATTTTGTTATGTGTGTTTTGGGTGCCTTGCATCAAAAAACGAATTTAGGTGCACTTACATTTGTGCTGCTAATTTTGTTGTGTGTGTTTAGAGTGCCTTACATCAAAAAAAACATTTTAGGTGCCCTTACTGTCGAACGGGAAATCGTATTATACCCTCTTGATTGTATGTATATATATTGGCCTAGGCCAAGTCGCTCTGCGAGGAAATCTGCGTTGCAAGGTCCTGACCTTAGATCAGTCTTAGCCGCCATTTTAGGTTCATCCGCCATTTTGATTCTCGCTCCAAAGTCACCCTGTGTTCTAAGATGGTGGACAGTGTTCTTCTGTTGGTAACATGGCCGTCTTGACCTCTGCATGCAAGTTAATGTTTAAACTGCCCGCAGGCCAAATGTTAGGGTCATGTAATGAGACCTTGTCCTTCGTTGACCTGTGGATAGAGGATTACCTGTACCAACGATACTAATCCGTGAACATATATTAAGCACAATGTTATGTAAATACTAAACGTGAACACTTGTTGGACTGCATTGTATTAGAATATGTACTAAGGCTTATGTTAGATCCAAGAATATACTGTTGCTATTGTGACTTGTTGAATGTGTAAACTGAAGGTGATCCATATGCATATAGTTGGGCGAGTCAGAGGTGAACTCGGCACAAACCCTGGATTGGGAATCATTAACGTACAGAGGGGCTGAACATCATGTTACAAAACTGTATAAAAAGAGTGAATATTCTGATGTACAGCCCCACTCACTGCACACACCGAACAGGGCTGGTATTCGCTGTGTTGTACTGAGGGCCTGATAGCTATCTGTTGCTTTGTTCTTTGAAAACTGTTCAGTTGTAGAATAAAGATCTGTGTATCTTTTGAACCCGCGTTTGGTGTATTTCCTTTTGGGGTAGTCAGCCTCGATATTCTCTTTTTGCTTTCACATTACATCTGTGCTGCCAATTTCATGTTTCTGTGATTAGAGTGCCTTGCATCGGAAAAACAAATTTAGGTGTCCTACATATGTTTTGTGTGCTTTGATTGCTATTCCAGTGCATCTGTCTCTTGCTCCCCCTGGCTACTATGCCACCTGTTGAGTTCATGCTCATACTCTGCAGTCCCTCCTCTTTCTTCCTCCTTCCTCCACCACCATGGCACTCACCATTTCCCCTATGCTTTTGAACTGCTATACTATCACCTATCCTCCCTCACTCACGAAATCTGGAAGAAAAAAGCTTAAAAAAGATATCCTGATCACTAGCCCTGGCCTAATTATCGCAGACATCTATGTCAGTGCAACTTCAGGACAAATCTTTACTGATATCCACTTCTCTGACCCCTCTGCAGATCTATGGACACCTCATCTCATCTCTACTCTCTCTCCTCTTACATCCTTGCCCATCAATGGTGGCACTAAATGGGAAGTCCTCTTGGTTTATTATTAATGTCTATCACACTGGCACTATCTTGGATCACGGTCCTCAACCCAACCTCCTCCTCTTTGACCAACATCTACAATCCCTAATTAACTTCTTCCTCACTCCTGCTACTTGTTCTTCCTCTCTCTCTGCCCCCACCCCCTATGAATGGTGAATCACACCCTATTTACTCGTCCTCAGAAAAGTTTCAAAGGTGGAGATCTCTTGCATCTAGCTACGCTTAATGCTTGTTCCGCCATCATACACTCTGTCAACATTTGCCTCCTTCTTGAAGACCTTGACCTCAATATCCTTGCTCTTACCGAGAAGTGGTTCAAGGCCAGATCAGTCCCTGGTTTTGACTCCCTTCTCCCTGATGGCTATAAGATCATCTCCAAACCGCGCCCTAACCATGAAAGTGGTGGGGTTGCTCTTATCTTCCCAGAGTGGGTGTCATATTTCCTCCTACCCACCCAGCCTTACTCTTCCTTCGAGAGCATGGTTTGTAAATTGGTCATCTCTCCCACCTCCTCAATGACAATTGCCACCATCTAAAGGCCATCTGGCCCTACCACCCTGTTTTCTCTCCCCCTAACTACCACCACTAAATCCCTTCTCATAGGCGATTTTAACATCCACCTTGACTCCTCAATCACAGATTCCACTCTATTCCATGACCTCTGCACCTCACTGTCCCTCTCCATTCTCCCTTCTGGACTAACCCACTCTGCTGGACACACTCTTGATGCCTTCATCCACACTGATCTTTCACTCTCCTCCCTACTCTCCTGGTCAGAACACTCTCTCCTCTCCTCTCATCTGTGTCCTCTCACCCCTCTGACAATGCCTCCCTCAGCAGTGCCAACTTTGTTCATGAACATCCACCTGATTAAACAAGTTTAAGTTGCTGCCTTCACATCTACCTTCATCCTCCTCTCTTTCCTCACTACAGAACCAACCTCTGACTTCGCTCTCAGCAACCTCAATCATGCTATTACCATTACCCTTGATATTTTCGCCACAATCATGATGATGTGCCTGAAGCAAGTCTCTAACCATAACACTTAGTAGAACTCTGAATTTACAGCCCTGAAACACAAGTGCAGAGCAGCGAAACAGAAGTAGCAGATCTCAAGCTCACCCTCTGACAAACTGGCCTGTTGCCTACTCCAAAGGCAATACAGACTCTCCATCCGTATCAAGAAAAGGGCCCATATCAAGGCTTGCATCTCTAGTGCATCCAACAACATGGATGAAATCTTTAAAATCTGCAGGGAACTAGCCAACCCCTCAGCAGTCTCCTCCTCCCAGGCCCTTTGCAATGCACTGTCCACACACATCACTGCAAAAACATAGGACATCATGAGCACCCTCGCGTCCCGGCTCCCTCATTCACCCACTCCCTTGCCTCCTATGACCTCCCATCCTCCCTCTGCCTTTCTCTCCTCCTGGTCTCCTCTCACACCCAATGAGGTCACCAAAGTTGTCTGCTCCATGAAGGTCTCCTCTAAACAAGTTTCATCCTGCTCCTCAATAACCATTAAGGACAATATTGGCACCGTTGTTGATTTCTGCAACCACTCTTTTGCTACTGGATCTTTCCCCTCCTACCTCAAGCACTCCCTTGTGCACCCCCTGCTGAAAAAAACCTTCTGCAGATCAGTCTTGTCCAGCCAACTACCACCCCATATCCATCACCACCTTCCTTGGGAAACTCTTGTAGAAGCTGGTCTTCCCCCAAATGACCCAGCACACTGAACTTGTTGGTTGCCTCCACGACCATCAATCTAGATTCCGAGCATCCGGGGGCACAGAAACTGCTATTCTGAACACCTGTGAGGAGCTGCTTGCATTTCTTCATAGCAGCTCTCAAGCAGTTCTCATTCTACTTGATCTCTCCACTGCATTTTATATGGTCACCCACTCCATCCTCATAAAACAACTCCATGATACCCTAGGTATTTCGGAGTGGGCACTGGACTGGCTGACCTCCTTCCTCTCTGATCATCTGTCCCAGGTTATTCTGGGCTCTTTCTCCTCCCCCACCTCTATCTCCACCTGTGGCATCCCCCAGGGCTCCAACATCTCTCCCTTGCTATTTAACAACTACCTTGCTCTGCTTACAGACCTCATTTCCACCTTCCCCCAAACGTCCAGTGTTATGCAGATGGCACCCAACTCTTCTTCCAACTTCCCTCTGATCCTTGTCTTACTTCCATTATCCCTGACTGCCTATCTGCCATCCAGTCCTGGTGTACTTCCAATGATCTCTGCCTCAACACAAGAAATACAGAGATCCTTCCTATTGGGACTCCTGCTCCCTCTTTCTGTTCATCACTCTGGCCATCTTCAATGGGGTCTCCCGCTTCTCCTTTATCTGAAGCCAGAAACGTTCTAGTCATCTTCGACTCCTCTCTTTCCTCCATCCCTCCTCACATTCAGGACCTTGCCAATAAGTCCCACTTTCAACTTTACTTCCTCAAAGGAATGTTCATTTCTTCACTTTCCCCTGAAGCGCAATGTCTCTAGAGCTCTGTTTCTCTCTAGGCTAGACTATTTCAATGGCCTATTCTTTAATCTACCCTCTTCTCCTCTACGACCCCTCCTGCTAATCCAGAATAGGGCTGCAAAATGTTTCCTTGGCCTAAAGCCCAGGGACCGCTTCTCTCCAGCCCTAAACACTTTCCACTTACTCCCGGTTGATGCAAGGATCAAATCCAAATCCATCTGCATCATCTTCAAGGCTGTCTAGGGCAGGAGACTATTCTATCTACAATTTGCTATCTCTAAATAGTCTCCCTACAGATCTTTATGTTCTCCTCAAATTCCGGAAGCTCCTCAAGACTTTCCGTTTCACCTCTTCCTTCCCTTCCTCCCTCCTCTGTCAAATCCCACAGTTGCTGAAATTGGTGACAATGGCCTTTTTGTGTCCTTCTGCGTCCTGCCCCCCCACACCCAATCGCTTACAGCCTCCACCACCCCCAGCACTTTGCCTTGGCACCCCCTGGCCTATGTCACCACTGGCCTACACTTATTTATTTATTGGCTACTGACCACGCCACCTAGGCACTTACAGCTGATTACTCCCTAGCTCTTGATACACCTAGCACTTACCTCCCCCACTCCCTCCTCCCTTCTCTCTCTCTGCTCTTACACATTCTGAATGCTCACAAGGTCTAGTAGGTCTTCCTCCATCTTTCAGTGTTGTATTTGTTCTTCATCCCCATGTCACATCCCTGTTGCCTTGTTGGCACTTTGAAACACAATTTACTTGATGTATTAGCGCCTTGCAAATTCACAATATATAAATACAATATGGTCTACTGTTTCAATACAATTAATGCAAATTGTGAAAAATCAATGTCTAGGTGCTAAAATGACTGTTGGCAGCAAAAAGTAAATAGCTTTTCCAAAATCACAAAAAACATGAAAGGTCAAAAGGTAGTGGCGTTAGGATGCCAACAAAACATCTGGATTTATAGTAAACAATGATTGTATAAGGTGAACACACACTTTGAAATCATTGTGTAATACTGATGCAAAAGACATAACGCAACCCAAATTCTCAGTTGATAGGATGCAGTCATTGGTGTAGTAGTCAATGATGAATATAATTCTGGACATTCTGCAATAAGTTACACAGATCAAGAAAATAGCATTCGAATCTATTGGGGGTGGTCGTATGGAATGTTGCTAACTTGTTCGAAGCATTACAATCCATTTGAAACAAAACACTATCAAATCCACTTTGTTCAGTTCAGCGAACACACACACACACGATCAAGAAAGCAGCAATAGTCCATGCTATTTGCTCTAGGTTGTCACTTCATGGAGCTGAAAGGGCGTTTTTTTCACTCAGAGATATACCTCAGGAAGAAGGAGACAGAAAACAACATCCCCATGCTGTTAGCTAGACATTGCAAAGGGCAGCAGTCCAGCAGAAATGAAAAGCCTCACCTGCTAAACTAAAGTAAGAAGGTCGTTCCATTCTTTTTACAAGACTCTACCAGAAAGGTATACATGCTAGTTGAGGACTGCAGTTAATTCCTACAAATACCATTGCAGCAACATGTATTGAGAGAGACATCATGCTCAGTTGCATTAAGGCAATGACCCATTCAGAGCTCTGTCTTCCTTAACAAATAATAAACTCTAATATGTTTGAGGCAATTAAAAGAATATTTGAAAACGGTTTGGTTGAAAACACTGAGGAGAACAATGGCCTTATTTCACCGATGAGCCCTGCACATGGAGAGGCCATTGTGTCAAGCAGCAGCTGCTCCAGCATGCATACACGATGAAACACGAGTGGGTAAGAGAGCATTGCTGTCAGCCAGGAGAGGATTGCTAGATAGCCACTCCAACACAATAGGCACTGAGCCAGGAGGGCCATCGAATTACAATGAAGTGGGTCTCTACACACACACACACTGACACCGTCAGCAGAGTACTTTAGTGCTGAGAGATTGGGAAATTAAAAGATATGTTCCTCTAAAGGAAGCATTTCATTGAGCGAGTTGTGTGAGTCAATGCACCGTATTTAATGAAGTGGGTTGATTTTAAATACCATTCTTGGTGTAGTGAGTAAAATAGGGATTTAAATATATATATATATATATATATATATATATATATATATATATATATATATATATCCAACGTCTCTGTTATTTCACTTATGCTAAACAATTATTTATGGTGGGGAGGGGGATCAGGATTAACTGATTTTGAATACATATCCTGATCATGATATGCTGCTCAAACCATAGACATTCACTTTCAGTGCACCCCTGAATTTAAGCTGACTTCATGAGCTTTCGCAGAACATGGACGACACGCCCCTTCACACTGCTCACATGCAGGTTGAGATGTACAATGTGGAGGATTGCACTCCATGCGCTTCCACCATTAGCTGTGCTTCAGCCCCGGTTATCATTGACCGGTCGGGCGGAGATGTACCCCGATATGTGCTTTTAGAAGGGAGGTAGATGTGTCACAATTAGCAGCGCTGGCGGGTATGGATTCAGCAAGGTATCATTGGGTTGATCTATACATATGAACATTAAACATGCAATTATTGACTTATCTGGGGCAAGTGGTAAGAAGACATCCCTCTGGCGGAATCACACTTCCACATTGTATGAAAGTTGGGAGCTTTCAAACCCCCTTCGATTGACAGATGCTTGTCACTGGGAAGATGTCAGGCGGGGAGCTGGGACTGTGGAAGGAGGCACTTGGAGGATGGATAAGCAGCTGTTACCAAACAGCCTAAGATCTTTAAGAATGTGGGACCCGATAAAAGACCCTCTACCGACTGAAGAGGACTGAACGGGTATGAGGTCAATGAGCTCGAGGAGATTAATCACTGGCCTGCTCTGAATGTTTTAGGAACACTTGATGAACCCTGGCGCTGCCAAGCGTCTCAAAGGGAGACGTTCCGTGATAGGAAAATTGGGGGAACTGATGGTCTGATGCACTCGTGTCTGTTATGCAAAAAATTCAGCTAAGGAAAAGATTGTTTAGGCCACAGATACACAGATTAGGGGTGTTGACAAATATCTCGGCATCTTAAGTGCGCCTGAATGATCCATGCGTGTGGTGCAATATGAGCAGGGAAATGCACCAATTTCTTTGAGACTGCCGACAGAAGCATGCAGTGATCACAGTCATTGGGGCAATTATGTGTAGCCAGGAATCTACTTCACACACACTCATTCCCACTTCTGAATGTGTTTGTTTTCTTTATGAATGTAACCATTTGTGCTCGTAACTTCTGACACGGTTCTTAAGGGTTGTGTGACCCGCCACTAGACGCAACCGTGCGTAGGAGCAACTAGCACAAGCAATTAGGTAGCGTAGGGAATCATTTCATGAATTTTTAAAACAATCCTTGAAGCATACATGCACAGGCAACACATACATAAATACATACATACATACATACATACATATATTCATGTTATACCTCTGTAATTATGACCATAGGTCGTGCCCTCAAGGCATTGAGACCATAGATCTATGTTTAATGCATATCATAACATCATTTAAGGAAGCTATGCCGTATGGAAGTTTTGGTTTGCAACTGAGATTATATAGAAATAGAAGCTTTACAAAGGGCCTCATTAGGACCCAGGCGGTAAGGGGTTTACGCCGGCGTAAACAGCGCCGACCCTTTCCGCCTGAGTACGAGGTCCCTTAGCGCCATGGCGGATTTAACACCTGCTTTTAGCAGGTGTTAAAATCCATGGCGCTAAGGGACCTTGTTGTTAATTACGCCACCGTAATTTACGGTGGCGTAATTAACGCCTTCCCCACTCCCATTATGCCCTATGGGGCAAAAATGGGAATGGGAAAGGGTAAATGGGGATTGGGGACTTACCGCCCCCGCCAACCTCGGAATGGGGCGGTAAGTCCGCCAACCACCATGGCGGAGTTGGGACCTTAGCGGCATGGACCATGGTGCTAATAGCGCCATGGTCCTCCGCCAAGGTCCTAATGAGGCCCAAAGTCATGCTGTAAAGGGCTGGCAACGCACCAATTGGAGTCTGAACAAGGTTCATTGCTTTCATGGGGCGTGGCAGTAGCCCAACCCCTAGCGGCCCTACAAATAGGGTCTCTAATCCAGGCATTAGAGAGTTTATTTTATTGAACATTTGTTAGGCGCGTATACAGCAGATTTGTGTTTCAAAGCAGCACAAGGCTAATTTGGGAGGGAAAAAACATTAAATATACAGTCATGGTCGTACTAGGCCATGTGGTATTCAGACGTGCAAGTGCAGTGAAGAGAAGTGCAGGGGATAGGAATGCATGGAGTGTGGGGGGAGTGGAAAAGTGCTGGTGGTTGCCCGCGAGGAAGTACCAAGGGGAGTCAAGGAGGAGACCTCAGACTAAGTGCTAGTGCGGGCGACTCCCAAAGGTGGCTTTTAGAGCCACCAAGAGGGGGGCCTGCAGTGGCCGTGCAGTGTGGGGGACAGTGCTGGTGTTGACTGGGTAGAAGGGTCTTCACTTCGAGGTTCTTGAAGACCAGGGCACCAGTTTCAGTGGCAGTGTGGCCAGAGGTCTGGCTCAAGTCTGAGAGGAGCAGGGAGGCTGTTCCAAAGGCAGGCACCCGCCAAGGAGAGAGACCATCCCCCCACTCTCTGCTTAGAGAAGCATTTGACAATCAAAGAGTTGGAGTTAGAGGAGCGGAGGGCTCTAGCAGGGGAATATTTATTGAGTGAAAGTTGGAGATAGCTTGGTTCCAGGTCCCAGAAAGCCTTATGGATGATACAGAGGGTCTTGAATTTGATCCTTGCAGCCACTGGCAGCCAGTGGAGAGATTGTAGGGTTGTAGACATACAGTCCCTGTGCTTGAGGCCAAGGATAAGTCTTGCAATCTATTTTGGATTAGCTGGATGGGGTGTATGGAGGAAAGAGGTTGTTGCAGTAGTCCAGCCTGGAGAGGATCAGAGCTCTTGAGACATTGAGTTTCTGAAGGAAGTCAGGGAAAGGGAGAATGCTACTGAGAAGGGATATCTGGAAGTGGGCCTCCTCAGTAAGGTCCATGAGGTGAGGGGTGAAGGAGAGAGCAGAGTTGAAAATGACCCCAAGGCTTTTGGGCTCACAGGATGGTGGGGGTAGATGTCTCAGAAAAGGAGGCCAGAGGGTTGGAGGAAAGGAGGACACAGGTGTCCGAATCAGAAGAATCTCTGTCATATTGGTATTAAGACAGGGATCTTTAGCTGCACATCATCCCTGAATGGCAGACAGACAGTCAGGGATGAGAGAGGAGGAAGAGGAGGTAGTGGAGGGAAGTTTGAAGGAAAGCTGTGTGTCATCAGCATAGCACAGGAAATGAGGCGAGAAGGGTGAGATCAGGTGAGACAGAGGGGCTCAATAGATATTGAAGCGCCACAGCGATAGGATAGAGCCTTGGGGGATGCCACCGGTAGAAATTATGGTGGTGGTGGAGAAAGGGACACATTGCAACTGAGAAGTGAGATTAGTGAGGAAAGAGGTCAGCGAATCCAGTGCCTGGTCGGTGATGCCGAGGGTATCACAGAGTCGTTTTATGAGGATAGAATGGCTGATCGTGTCAAAGGCAGAAGAGAGTTCAAGTAGAATGAGAGCAGTGGGAGAGTTAGAGTTGAGATTTGTGAGCATGACTTCATGAGTGTTCCGGAGAGCAGTTTCCATGCCTCTGACTTCCCTGAGTCCAGACTGATAGTCATGGGGCAACCAACAAGTTCAGTGTGGAGGGTCAGTTGGGGAGGACTAGTTTCTACAGGAATTTACCCAGTAAGGTGATAGTGGAGATAGAGCGATAGTTAGCCGTGCAGCAGGGTAGACAAGGGAGTGTTTGAGGGATAGAGCGAAAAAGCCAGTAGTGAAGGAGTGGTTGCTGAAGTCAGTGAGAACCGGGTAAAGAGAGGAGATGCTGTCATTAATTGTTCAAGAAGAGTAGGGGAGCAGGCAACTTTAGAGATCTCATCCGGTGCTATGGGCAGGAGGGAGGAGAGTTTGGGCGGTTGAATGCAGGGAGCCAAGGGAGGCAGGGGAGCAGGCACAGGAGTGGAGAAGGGGCAGAGGAGAGTGAGGACAGGATGTCCAGAGTTTTTTTAATGTGAAATGGGAGGCCATGGTGGTGCAGAGAGCCTGGGAGGGAGGGGGAGAAGTGGAGATGGCAGCTGGATTGACCAGTTCCTTGCATATTTTGAAAAGCTTGGCCATATTGTTAGTGATTCCAGAGATGCAGGCTTGTATGTGGGCCTGCTTCATGGAGCGTTCAGCAACTCTGTGCTTCCGTTTCAGAGATGCTAGATCAGTGCCATCCCAACCTTTGTACTTGGTGGCAGGTTTTAGGAGGATCCTCATGACAAGGACAGGGGATTTTGAAAAGCTATGCCATGTTGTTAGTGGCTCCAGAGAAGCAGGCTTGTATGCAGGCCCGCTTCTTGGAGTGGATAGAGAAACAATATTGCTTTTGGAGAAGGTGGGAGGTCAGTTTGTCAGAGGGTAAACCTAAAGTCTTCCACTTCCGTTCAGCATCTCTGCGCTTGCATTTCAGAGATGCTAGATTAGAGTCATACCAACCTTTGTTCTTGGTGGCAGGTTTAGGTAGATCCTCATGACTGGGGCAAGGATGTCAAGGGTTCTAGAGATGGAGAGGTGCAGGTTAGCAAGGACAGAGTCAGAGGGAGAGTCAGAGGCGGGGTGGGAGGAGGGATGAAGGTGGAAGCAAAAGCAGTGAATGGCACTCACTTCATCAGTCGGATGATGGAGAAGGAGGCTGGCAGTGCTGAAGGGGGCTCGGATAGAGGGCCAAGGGGCCCCAGGTGGGAGGAGAGGGGAGAATGGTCAGACTAGGAGAGGGTGGTGGTTACCGGATTAGAGATAGGGATGCCACCAGAAATTAGAGCATCCAATGCGTGCCCGGTCAGTTGGGCCCGAAGGACAAATAGTGAGAGAGAGGGAGTCAAAGAGGGCACAGAACTGTGAGGTGGGTGATTTAAGGGAGTCGAGGTGGATACTGAAGTCACCAAGGTGGAATTTAGAAGAAAAGGTTGAGAGGGAGGAAGCAACGTCAGCCCATTCAGAGAGGAAGAGAGCGATAAGGCCGGGTGCCTGTAGATGGCAGTGAGGGTGAGAGAGAAAGTAGGTGACACCCCCAGCCTACAGGCAAGGCATTCAAAAGAGGAATATGATTGAGTAATTACGATGGAAGCTGAGACCTACTCAGGGAAAATCCGGGCCTGTTGGGTCTGGGTTTAAAGACGATTTTGTAGCCCTCAGGAAGGAGAGTGTCAAGAGCAGTGACAGAGCTGGCATTGAACCACGTCTCAGTAAGAGCAAGGACGTCTAGGTAAAAATATTTGAGAAGGAGACAGATGCCAGAGGAATGTTTGACAGCAGAGCGAGCATTCAGAGTAGCTAAGTGAAGATGGTTACCACCTTTGAAAGTTTTCCAAGGGGGGTACAGGGGTGTGGTACTCCCGTTGGTGGTAGTGAAGAAGGGAGAGGAGAGGAAGGAGAAGTGGCAGGAGAAGGGAAGAAGTTTATGAGAGCGGCCAGGTGCCAATTGAGAAGGAGAAGAATAGGTTAAGAATCTGAGGCCATGATAGTGCCATTGTGATATATGATAATAATAATGATACACCTAAAGGATGAGAAGTTTGCCCGGGGTACTTCCCATCTAGTGCCACCATTAATGGGTAAGGAGGAGAAAAGGGAGCCAGTGGAGACAATATGGGGGGGTCCATATGCCAGGGCAGAGGACAGAGCAGAGGGTGTCAGTAATAGTCTGCTTGGAAGTAGCATTGACGTAGGTTTCAGCAATAGGTAGGCCTGGGTAAGTGTCCAGGAGAGCTTTCTTCAGCCTCTTTCTTCCTGACTTCACGAGAGAGGTAGGATAGGTGATAGAGTAGCAGTTAGAATAAATAGGGGAGATGGAGAGTTCCATGGAGTAGAGGAGAGAGAGACAGACAGACGGACAGGGGAGCTGAAGAATGCACGGGAGCTCACGAGGTACCCTAGCAGCCAAACGGGCACAGAAGAATGAGGTGTGCATTGGAAGACAGTCAATGCACAAATATAAAGCACACCTACATTTGAATTTCCCATAAAGCACTAAAATGCAGCACAAAAGGCAGAATGCACAGGTTTAAAGCACACCTAAATTCGAATTTCTAATAACACACTAAAATGTAGTGCAAAATGGGGAATGCACAGGTGTCAAGCACACCCAAATTTGAATTTCCAATAAAGCACTAAAATGTAGCACAAACGAGAATGCACAGGTTTCAAGCACACCTAAATTTGCATTTCCAATAAAGCAGTAAAATGCAGCACAAAAATGGCGAATGCACAGGTTTAAAGCACACATACAATTGAATTTCCAATAATGCACTAAAATGCAGCACATACAATCGAGAATGCTCAAGTGTAAAGCACACATAAAATCGAATTTTGAGCAAGGCACTAAGAAGCAGCCGAAAGTGATCAATGTGCGAGTTGCACGCAGGATGCATATTTTACGTGTTGCTGAAATAACAGTTTGCAGTTAAACTAGGGGATATGGGAGGCAAGATTCAGACAAACAACCAATGGAAGAGGGTCTAGGGCAGGGTGATCCAGGATACTTACCTGTTCAAAACAGAAGCAGAATCTATGTTTTGAGGCTCTACATCCCATGGCGCAGCAAGACTACACAAATGTTATGATCACAGGCATTCCAAGAAGGACCACTGTCCCAGACTATGTGCCCATTGCATACCAGCCAGATCTGCAAAGCCTATGGGATTTGACAATGCAGCATGGCATGGTCATGGGCATTGCTAGCAAGGCTACAGTGTGTACTTGTGTGGGAAGGCCATATTTTGCAGCCACTATGGGTAGATTACTTTACTCAGTTGATGGCTGTGAACCATGTCCTGCTTGCAGATTGCACCATGGTCAGGATAACATGATCCATATGCATGGTCAAACTACTCAAAATAACCTTTGCTTATGCAAAGGTTTGGTTCACTAATGACTTTATTTAGTAGCCTGTTTTAATAAAAGTCTTACATATCGCTAGAAAAAAATACAGGACATTGATCATACATACAGGCATATATCTTTGCTTTCTTACAATTTACAGACATCCCTAAATAAAAGTGCACATAAACATTAACTACTCCTTGTGGAAAATATGACACTTCACTGCTCTTAGGTGGTTAAAAATAAATAGGGCTATCACTATGAAACCCGCTACCAGAACCACCAGATCCTCCAACACCTTATGTCTGACAGTGCCTAGATTCTCCTTAAAGAGAGCTGGAGGTGCCAGCTTCCCAGTACTTACCGCCCAACATTGGAACACCTTATCACTCAACATTAAAACCATCGAGTCCTTCCAGATCTTCAGGAAACATGTTATTGGATGGCTCCTGAACAAAGAGTACCATGAACCCCCCCTAGATTTGTGTGTTCACCACCCTCTGCTTAACTATGTTTATAAGCGTTGTAAATTGTTGTATATTGTAACTGTATATATCAAGCCATGTAACCGTCTGCTTTAAGTGCCCTTTTGCCTCCAGGTTTGGAGTGCTATACAAATAAAATAAACAAACTATATTCCAATTCATGGCTAAAAGGCAGAGGGCAATGCTCACAATGATCTTTTCTCAGTTTACAACTCTATAAGGTGGTAACATTTTTTGGTAGTCACAGCTGTCCACATATTGCCTTAATCAATCCCACAATGCCAAAAAACACCCTTAATTCACTGTTTTGTAGCTATATTTGCAACAACCCCTTCACTATAATGACATGTACAGATATTTGCAATATTCTAAAAACATGTGATAAAAAGTTTAATATGGAAATATCTGTAAAGATAGGCCCAATTTGCTGCACTAGTAATAACAATTCTCAATAATGGAGTACTCAGAGTGCACGTAAAACCTAGCATTATTCAACACTGAGAATAACACCAGAACAACAAAAAAGTAGCTCCCAGCATTACATTGAATGCAAGCAGATTTTGTACTAGAAATACGTAAGTAATTACATCATAATACGATATCAGTTACAAAATGTATGAGTTGTTAGGATTGGTTAATATCCAAAGATACATGTAGGATTTATAAGTGTTAGTTCCATCATTGGTTTACATATATATGATGGCCCCTCCTGGGTCCTGCCCATTACAGATCCTACTTTCATTACATCATTACAATCACATTTGATTTGTTCGCTCTGTTTGTTATGGGTGGTGTGGCAAGAGGGATTTGGCTAAAGGGTTTTTCTATTGCTTAACAATGTACTCAGCAATCTTGGACACTTTGACGAGACATCAAGATATGAGAGACTCATATGGTAGGCGGAGAATGAAGTGCCTGGTATGCACTAATTACAATTAAAAGTACGCCCCATCATTCCCAGGACATGTCCCCTATCTATTCCTTTGTATTTAGCCTTGTGCATCATCTTGTGCCTGTGTGTGTGATAGGGAGTTCTGCCAGTGTCTTATCTGTACTTGGCTCATAATGAATAGCCAGTATTCTTCATGTCTTGATAATGTGTTAGGGTACCATGTTGTAGAATGAACTTCTTCCTATTTACTGAGGTTTTAGCTAATTGTAATGTTCATGTTGTACTCTTTGTGACCACTTCAGGCACTCTTTGCCTATCCGCAATGGAGTTTTTTGGCATACTGATCTTATGTACCTGGACATCAATGACTGAATTCTTATTGAACTTTAATTAGCTTGGGAGTCTACTGTTTCTCGATCTAGAAACAGATATCTTGTCCCTGCATTCTGCATGTCCATTACTTCCTTCCTTCTGACATTGGCGATTGATACAAACTAGTGTCTGGTCATCTTCGACGCTTCTAAATAAATATGTTTTTTTATGAATTCTGCCTTGCTAAGTCCTAGGCCCCTATATTGGTTATACATATACATGTCTTTTCATGTTACATTCACTTTGCCTGTGTCTATCCTGCCTATAATTCCTTCTGCTCTATCAGTGTAGCGAGGGTTGTAGGTCAACTGGTCGAATCTAAATGGTCGACAGGACAAATGGTCGACACCAAAAGGTCAGCAGGTCAAATGGTCGAATTTTCTTTTTTTTTCACTTCTTTTTTTGGGGGGGGGTCCCTCCCAACCCCCTTTTTTTGCTAAAAACCCCTTTTTTTCCCTCAACGAAAACCTAAAAAAAATATATATATAACTAAAAAAAAATTTGATCATTTGTCCTGTCAACCAAATTGTGTCAACCATTTGTCTGTCGACCATTTGTCTGTCGACCATTTGACTAGACACCTGTAGCGAGTCCCTCTCTTGGTATCCTGGCATCCACCTCCCTTCTATGCTATACACAGCACATTAATAGTGCCTGCTACTATCTAACTGTAATCCCTACTAATCCCTACTAGTGTTGCACAACCTAAACATTCTTCATGGCATAGATGGGTACAACATTGACTATTAAATGTACTGTTTCTTAGAACCTGCCTTAGTTTGTCTTGTAATTACACAGGTTGTGTCAGCCCACACACACCAAAAGGAGCAAATCCTTGTCCTAGACATTTGATGAGCCCTCCTCATAGAGTTTCATATGAAATGTAGTAATACATAGCCAGACTCTTCCTTTTTCATAATTGTATCATACCTCAAGATCTTAGCTATGCACCATCAGGCTTAGTACTGTAAGTTTCATGCATAATGTTCATTTACTTCTAGATCTATAAAAAGGACTGCATCTAGACACAAAAAGAATCACTACAAACCACTTTCACATTTAGGCACTTTATATATTCAATCTCGCAGCAAGAAACAGAGAAATCAATTATGCCACTTGTTGAGCACAAATACAAAACTGTCATGTGCCGCTTTCTCACCTGGCGTCTTTGGCCCTGCTGCCGCTTACGGACTTCCTGATTTCCGTCACGTTGATGCTACGTTCACTAAACGGTCTAGTCTTTCTCCGCTAGGATGACCGTAGCGGTATTTAACCACTCCTCTCCCTGGGTCCAGCGCGTTGCAACCTTCCACGGTCAGCTGCTTTTCCTCGCGGCCGCGGTCTTGCTACACGCTGTTTTCCTCTTGCTCCTCGAGCCTTTCCTCTTTCACCTCTCTTACTCTTCCCGGTCCTTCTCAGGTCCCCGCCTTCTGTTCTCTCCCTCCTTCCTACTTTCCCTCCTTCGTTCCCGGCTTTCTGCCTTTGGCTTTGTTTACTTTCGCTTCCGGTGTATGCTGGAGTGCACATATCCTACTGGGTCCTGTTGCTGCCTTCTCCCGTTGATCATCTGCTTACACGCCCAGCTACCATCAGGATACCTGCCGGTTTCAGGGGTTTTTTGCCTATTCTGGCTTTTTTCCCCCTTTTTTGTCCCTCCCGGGAGGGGGACACGGTCAGGGCGCATTTACACGCTCTCACTGTGGCTTCCTCTTGTGGGAGACACGCTCAGCCTCGGAAAAAAGAAAAGGACTACACGGCACATCGAGCGCTCAGCCCAGTTGAGGAGGATTTCGACTCCACAGGTGAGGAGGTTGAAGAGATAAAAAAGGGTTCTACAACTGTATTCGAAGTTGGTGCTGACAGTTTGCAACGCCACAAACAACAACCATGGCAACTCCTGAGCAAGTGCAGGAACTAATTGCTGCAGTACAAAGCCTCTCTCTAGAAATGCAAAATATAAAAACCGAAAACAACCTGCTAAAACAAATGGTAGCAGTGAGGGAGCCCCCCAACACGGATCTGCCTCCTATGCCTTTGTCTTCGGGGAAGTACGATGGTTCCCCCAAGACCCTGAAAGAATTTCTTGACGCTTGCAAGGTGTATTTTTCTTTCAGAACCCGCACCTACGCCTCTGATCATGCCAAGGTTGGATTCCTGGTGTCTAATATGACAGGGAACGCTCTTGCTTGGGCCACCCCTCTAGTAACCGGAAATGACCCTGTCCTACAGAATTTCGATGCCTTTATCGATTATGTCAAACAAACCTTTGAAAGACCCGAAATCTCAATGGCAGCTGGTGAAGACTTGATGGACATTCGTCAAGGACAAGTTGATGTGCTGTCTTATATCTCCTCCTTTAAGAGACTGGCCATGGAGACGGGTTGGTCTGAGCAGTCCCAATTTATTCTGTTCCGCCAAGGTCTTAGGGAAGAATTAAAAGATGAGACGGCTCATTTTCCTCTGCCTACTTCCCTGCAGGATCTGATGACGGCCGCCCTTCAGATGGAGTTCAGGATGCAAGAAAGACGCCAAGAAAGAAGAAAGACGCGTACCTCCTTTTCAAGGACCTCCTCACCACCTTCAACAGCGCTCAAACCTCACGATGAGCCCATGCAAATCAGCACTACTCGCCGTTCTCTTACGCCTGAAGAAAGAAGGAGGAGAAGGGAACAGGGCCTATGTGCCTATTGTGCCTCTGATCGCCACACGGTGCATAACTGTACTGAACTTACCAAGAAACCGGCGGAAAACGCAAACCCTCGAACCTAGTTGGGACGGGTTATCGAGGGCAGTCTTCCAGTCCCTACGTTACTATGTCTATTGATTCCTCGAACCCTTCAGAAGATTCCCGCTTGATGGTTATAACGGTTAAGGTTACTATCAATGGCAGCCCGGTAGACGCTGGCTCTCTTGGATTGCGGTGCTGCAGGGAACTTCGCTGACACCCTTTGGGTTGACAAAGTAGGGGCTTCACGGATAGATCGCGGACACGGCCAGAAAGTAGAAGGAGTAGACGGCACACCTTTGAGCTCAGGACTCATCGTTCAGACTACCGAACCCCTTCCTCTAACTATATTTCAGCATTCAGAAGTCATTACTTTTGACATCATTCGAGCAGCCCATTTTCCCTTAATCTTGGGGATTACCTGGCTACGACAACATAATCCCCATGTCGACTGGAAGTCCAATAGTTTGCATTTTAGTTCCAGTTATTGCCAGACACACTGCTTTCAAGAGGCACATTACCAGGAGGTAACAATATATCCCACTGTTCTCCCCACGAGTATAGGGGTGCATTCCATTGACAAGATATTGGAAGAATACCCAATGGTGTTTGCTGAATCCGCCCCCATGGCATTACCACCTCACAGACCGGAGGACTGCTCCATTGAGCTGATACCCAATGCCCTAGTGCCATTTGGCCGAATGTTTGCCTTATCCAAGACTGAAAAGGACGCTTTACGAAAGTATTTGGATGACAACTTGTGCAACAGTCTCATCAGACCCTCTAAATCCCCGGCGGGTGCTCCCTTATTTTTTATTCCAAAGAGGGATTCCAAGGACCTCAGGCCATGCATCGATTACAGGGGACTCAATAAGGTAACTTGCAAGGACAGATATCCCATGCCCCTCATTCCTGACATATTGGAATCAGTACAGGGAGCGACAGTTTTCTCCAAATTGGATCTGCGCAATGCTTATCACTTACTCAGAGTAAGTCCAGGAGATGAATGGAAGACGGCCTTCAGGACACCATTTGGTCTGTACGAATACTACGTTATGCCCTTCGGACTGGTCAATGCTCCAGCAATATTTCAAAGGTTCATAGACCGAATATTCTCAGATTTATTGTTTATTTCAGTAGTAGTTTACCTTGACGACATACTTGTTTTTTCACAGTCTATGTCGGAGCATCTACTGCATCTCACAGAGGTCCTGGAGCGCCTTAAGAAACATCATTTATTGGCCAAACGGGAAAAATGTGTATTTGGGGCATCTTCGGTCCCGTACTTGGGGTTTATCCTCTCACCACAAGGAGTGCAAATGGATCAAAAGAAGGTCGAGGCTATTCTCCATTGGCAGGCTCCTTCCTCAGTCAAAGAGGTTCAGAGATTCCTGGGCCTGGCTAATTTTTACAGGCGTTTCGTGCCAGGTTTTTCCAACACTGTTCTACCAATTACAAACTTGTTGAAGAAGACATCTGTGCCTTTCCTCTGGAGCCCTCAGGCTGAAGAGAGCTTTCAACTCTTGAAGAAGAGCTTCTGCAGCGCTCCCATCCTATGCCAGCCGGACCAAAACAAGCCTTTTATCGTTGAGACAGATGCATCTGCCGCAGCTATAGGAGCTGTTCTACTGCAAGAGCATGACAACGCGGAACACCCAATAGCGTATCTGTCTAAGACTCTCACTACTAGTCAACGGAATTATTCCGTAATTGAACGTGAACTTCTGGCCATGAAAAAAGCATGTGAAGTTTGGAGACACCTCCTACAGGGGTGCAGCCACCCTTTTGTAATCCGGACTGACCATACGAATTTACAAGTTCTACAGTCTATGGAGTGCATCAATTCCAGACAAGCCCGATGGGCGCATTTTTTCTCACAATATGACTTTACCATCACTTATATTCCTGGAAGCCAAAATGCTTTGGCAGATGCCCTGTCCAGGAAGTCTCTCTCCTCCCAGGTTGCCCCATCCTGCCCGGAGAAGTTGTTTCCCAGAAACCGCATTGTTGCCACTATCTCCTCCTTGTTTCAACGGATAAAAGAAGCCGTCTCTTTACATCCAGAACCCCGCGGCATGATTCAAAAGGATGGTTTGTTCCTGAAGAATCAGAGGATCTGGGTACCATCTAAACCTCTTCAGAAAGACATATTGTCCTGGTGCCATGATCATCAGACGGCAGGCCATAGGGGACAGGCGAGTGCCTTGGACTTGATCAGTAGAGCTTTTTACTGGCCAAGTTTGTTGGGAGATGTTAAGCGTTACGTCAGATCCTGCAGAGTCTGCTGTCAAAGTAAAAACAACACAAAAAAACCCATAGGTTTGCTGCAGCAAGATTCCATCCCGGAGCGTCCGTGGAGTCATGTATCTACTGATTTCATTGTGGACTTACCTTTGTCTCAAGGATGTTCATGCATAATGGTGTCCATCGACTCCCTCACCAAGATGGCTCATTTCTCTCCACTCCCTGGTATACCAACTGCCGATGCTATGGCATTGGTTTTCATTAAAGATGTGTTTCGACTCCATGGTCTCCCAGACAAGATAGTATCAGACCGAGGGAGCCAATACGTCTCCAAATTTTGGAAGTCCTTATGTGCCGCTCTTAATATTCACCGTGCATTATCATCAGGATATCATCCCCATACCAATGGGAAGACAGAGCGGTTAAACGGTACCTTGGAACAATATTTGCGCAGCTACACCAATCTGGAACAAGACAACTGGGTGGATATGCTGCCGACGGCGGAGTTCGCATATAATAATGCCAGTCATTCCGCAAGCAAGATGTCTCCTTTCTATTGCTCATATGGATTTCACCCCCGAGCCATCATTCCCCATTTTTCCTGCAAACCTGCACTTCCGGTGGTAGAGGAGGTACTACTCCGTATAAGGGACATCCAAGACAAAGCTAAGGTGAACCTCAGAGATAGCCTCCAGGCATATAAGAGGCAAGCCGACCGGCACCAGCAGGTAGTACCTGGTTGGGACGTTGGCTCCAAGGTGTGGTTATCCACCAAATACCTTCCTAGATGGTCTCGCCCGTCTAAGCTGTCCCCCAGGTTTATTGGTCCCTATCCCATTACTGCCAAGATTAATCCAGTGGCCTTCCGCCTAAAGCTGCCACATTCTCTTAGGCGAATTCACACAGTGTTTCACGCATCTCTTTTGAAGAGTGCCGAACAGTCACTAAGGGCTCGCCCTTTTCCCATTCTCTCTCACTCACCTGATACACCTGAGTATGAAGTATCCAGGTTGCTGGACTCCAGGTACCGCAAAGGGCGCCTGGAATACCTGGTGCATTGGAAGGGTTTTTCCCATGCTGAGGACTCTTGGGAACCAAATGCACACATCCATGTTCCTGTCCTTCTCCGGAAGTTTCACCGTTTACATCCCGGTAAACAGGGTGGCCTGGGCCTTGGCGGGGGGCATGCTGTCATAAGCCGCTTTCTCACCTGGCGTCTTTGGCCCCGCTGCCGCTTACGGACTTCCTGATTTCCGTCACGTTGATGCTACGTTCACTAAACGGTCTAGTCTTTCTCCGCTAGGATGACCGTAGCGGTATTTAACCACTCCTCTCCCTGGGTCCAGCGCGTTGCAACCTTCCACGGTCAGCTGCTTTTCCTCGCGGCCGCGGTCTTGCTACATGCTGTTTTCCTCTTGCTCCTCGAGCCTTTCCTCTTTCACCTCTCTTACTCTTCCCGGTCCTTCTCAGGTCCCCGCCTTCTGTTCTCTCCCTCCTTCCTACTTTCCCTCCTTCGTGCCCGGCTTTCTGCCTTTGGCTTTGTTTACTTTCGCTTCCGGTGTATGCTGGAGTGCACATATCCTACTGGGTCCTGTTGCTGCCTTCTCCCGTTGATCATCTGCTTACACGCCCAGCTACCATCAGGATACCTGCCGGTTTCAGGGGTTTTTTGCCTATTCTGGCTTTTTTCCCCCTTTTTTGTCCCTCCCGGGAGGGGGACACGGTCAGGGCACATTTACACGCTCTCACTGTGGCTTCCTCTTGTGGGAGACACGCTCAGCCTCGGAAAAAAGAAAAGGACTACACGGCACATCGAACGCTCAGCCCAGTTGAGGAGGATTTCGACTCCACAGGTGAGGAGGTTGAAGAGATAAAAAAGGGTTCTACAACTGTATTCGAAGTTGGTGCTGACAAAAACACAACAAAACACTTATTATAAAACACATGTAGAAAAAAACATTTTAACTTAGCATTTAATTTCCTGCATACTCATTTTGCTGTATTCATGTGTTACCAGAACAATATAAAAACACCAGAGTCTCAATTTTCTGTTATTCACTTTCTCTCATTTATCTTTGGATGGCTCTTCAAATTATGACACCTCTTGCACTAAGGGGGCACCATCCCAATCAAGATTTTGAATAAGCCTACTTCATTAATCTTTTGGTACCAGAAAGATTAATGAAGTGATCTATTGGACAATTGTATGGCACCTATACACAGGTGTTTCCAGGTGCCACAAGACAAGATGTGGGGGGGGGGGGCGGGACATGGGAATAAAAAAAAAGAACAACAACGGTTATATTGGTCTTGTGACAATCTTTCTGTGAAAGTGCATGACAAGGTGGTAAGTGCAAGGTGCTGGGCGGGCCAAGGTGACAAGTGGCAGGTGAAGAGGCCTTTTGTGTCCAGTCTCACACCGTGCCAATTACCCTGCATGAGGGGTCTTAATTGGTATCCCTCTCACTGATACTCACCATCCAAATGAATCTTGTCTCTCTGTCATTTAGAAGGGCCATCCCGCCCTTGGCTCACAATCACCTTTTCAGCAGCTAGGTACGCCCCAGCCCGTCTTTGCCAGAACATTGTCCCACAGTCGAACCACGCACTCCAACACGCTCCCTGCTCATTTTTCACCAGCCCCCTCCAACGACACTGATCAGCAGCCCAGGAGCCAGGCCTCGCCAAAAAAGACAGAGGGCCTCATTACATGGAAGGCGGTAAATCATGGTGCTATTAGCACCATGGTTGCCGACGGTACCATCCCAGTACCACCATGTAGAAAAGGGGAATTACCACCCCATTACAAGGTTGGCGGGGGGGTAATTCCCCCTTTCTCCATGGTCCTTCCCCATTCCCATTTTTGCCCCATAGGGCATAATGGGAATGGGGAAGGTGGTAATTACGGTACCGCAAATTGTGGTACTGTAATTAGCACAAAGGTCCCTCTGCGGGTCCCAAATTTAACGGCTGGTCTACACCAGCCATTAAGGTTGGGAACCGCAAAGGGACCTCGTAGTAAGGCGGTAAGGGTTAACGGTCACCGGTATCCTTACCGGTGACCGTTAACCCTTACCGCCTTCCGTGTAATGAGGCCCAGAGTCCCCTTGGTTTTCCCTCTATTTCAAACCTTTTATTCATCTGCTCCTCCTCTATATGTTTCTGTGCATCTGTCTTTTTCACCTCTGACCATTTCACATGCTATAACTTTCCAGCACCCATTTTGCCCATTTTGTGACCTGTGAGCAGCATTACGCTTTCCATAATCCACTATTAATATTGTGCTTTTTATTTTTATTCTTCTCCTTCCTTCCATCCAGATTTGCATGAACAATGCGTGTCAAGGACCATCTCAAAGTGATACATTGCTCTGGACGCTATGAATCTTTCCTTTATGTTCAACATTTAATTTTGCTTTATTTTTGGAACCTATCCATATTCGTGCACCTGTGGCTACTAATATTTTTGTGGCCAAAGCAAATCTAACCCACTCTATTTACCCCCAATTCTAAGTGTTAATTTCAAATGTTAAACTACATACTGAAAATACTGCACACATTCTTCAGCTCATAACTTCTCTAACATTCCCACCTTTTCTGTTGAAGACAACGATCCAAAGTTGGGGACTAACCTTCCTGGCTAGAAATCATGCGCCACATCAAAACGTAGTTTCTTATTTTCCATGGCTGTCAACCCTTTTTAATTGATATGTACCTTTATTGGAAGCACCTCTTACCATATTATGATGGCAACTATAAACACACCTACAATTATTAATCCCTTCTCTGTCCACTGCAAAGTCTTTAATGTGTATATCTCTCCATCTGCCAAACTCAGGGCACTCACTCGGATATTATCCTTTTGTATATTGAACTTGATTGTGTGTTCTTTTTTATGTTTCAGGAGATAGTAGGATACATAGGAAATGTGTCTCTTTGGAATAACTCAATGTTTTCTACTCTTCCTTCCCATAAATCGCCATCTACATGAAACAATGTCAGACCTCCAACTGTTACCACAGTATCCTTAGGTATTGTTGTAAAGAACACATTGTACTGCAATGGTGGGACAACAAATGCCCCATGACTCAGGTGTGTGACTGTATAATTCACTGCACACGTACTGACTACCCACCTGTGCTTAATTAATGTGGGATGGCTTACTATTCAGGTTTCGGTTTATTTATTGACACCACACATTATTCTGTAACACTTTGATCTGCCTGCAACCAACAGAGGATATTTGTTGCATCAGGTAGCAATGGTTACCCTGGACATATGGAATTGTTCTCTTTGAATTGTATGCACGTATCTAATTTTGGAATGAGGTACAAACCCATCTCCCATGTTTGGAATGCCACCGTTTCAGGAGTCACATTTTTTATGTATTTATCATTCTGTCAGGAGCCTACATTATGCACCATCTTAGTTTGATATATCAATTCCAGGGTGATATCTGGAATGTTCAAGAGAAACACAATCTCCATTTGCTTTATATTTATGTACAGGGGAATCACACTACCCATCTCAAAGGCGATTTTCTCTTGAATTATTTTTGTTTTGTTTTGTGTTATCCATGCCATAATTTGCCGGATGATATCAGATGTCACACAATACAATGGAATGTGACCCTGTATCAACTGAGATTCCCTGTCCTGAATTTCCTGCAGACATTTGATTAATAACAGTTCCACTGGATTCAGCAAATTCATCATATCTTGCAATATTCCATTCTGCTGCACCATTGCATTTATACTATGCTCTAACAGTGTTGACTGGTCATTCAGGGTTACAATACTTTGATTCACAGGCTGAACCAATTATTTCTGTTCCTCTCTAACTTTGTCAAGTCTTCGTTGCATAATCTTTATATCTTGACTAAACTTCCGGCCATGTTGTCCAATGTGTTCACTGACACTGCATTTGCTGTTGACACAGTTGTCCCCAAAATAGCCCCGATTATCGTGACCGCAATCACCGATATCAGAAATCCTTCCATTCTACATTCCCTTTTCTTTTTAGCGCGTGTTGCATTTATGAAAGTCTTCTCCAGCTGTGCTAATATCTCTAGTACTTTGAGCTCCTTCCCTACATATTTGAATCCACTCTTTCACTTGAGCGGATTTAACCTCTGTAAAATAAAAATAAATATTTCTCAAATTAAATCAGGATCTACACTAGTATACATATTTTGATGCAGTAGAACATGTATTATTCACTTCAATGGATGATCTCTACGCACCAAGGTGGTAGAGGCGGTAAAACAAAGGAAATAAGCACGCTCTTGGCGAATGAACAAGAATATCATGGTATTTATGAATGTTTTGGAATGTAGCAGGTCTTTTAGGCCACACCTCCCTGAGTCTAGTGGCACAACCTGTTTTTTATCCATTTAGTTTAAAGCTTTTTAAATGTATGAAATGTAGTAGGGTGCAAGGGAGAATGACAACCATGACACAAGGTTGTATATTGTACAAAAAGAACAGCAGGTGTCCACAACCTTGTGGAACACTCCCGTCCTCTGCACACCTATTTGTATTAGATTCCCAATCAATAAATTCATGTATTTTTCTTTGTTCCTTTTACTCCATATTATAAAGAAACAACTGAGATTCGAATTTTCTCAAGAAATAAAATTATTTGTATATATATAAAAGTCGAGTAATCTCACTTTTACTTGTCAAATTTTCAACAAAAAAGCATATTTTCTACATTATCAATCTGTTGACTAGTTACAACTGTCACACTTTGTGTGTTATTTTCATAATTTCAATTTGTCCAAAGCAAACTTTCATCATCAACATTTGTAATGCATATTCAGCATGATCACTTCTTCATGTATGTTGTTCTGCTCTCAAAGTTTTGTGAAATAATTGTTCCCTTCTTCAGGAGCTGTCAAATCAGATGTTTTCCCTTTCTTTCTCATTCACATCCATTAATTCAGGTCAAAAGGTATCAGTCACTATATTTGTAGATAACCATTACTTCAATTTACTGTAATTCTTCTCAATGTGCTAATCACCTGGATGTTATCCGTCCTCTTTCATTGTTCCCCAAATGATGGTATGGTTTCTCACTTTGAATCGTCCCCCTAAAAAACAATAAAAAACATAACCCCAAGTGGTTGTTCCAGTATCATAGGCTTTACTATTTCCAATTAATTAGTGTTATTAAAAGACTCATCATATGTAAGTCAGGCAATACCTGTATTTTGTAGTTGGTAGTAATTCCCTCTCTTGTAATATTTTTCCACATGGCTTTTAATGCTCCACTACTAGCTCTTTCACATGTAATATCAGCGGGATCCTATTGGGCAAGATATAATTATGCTGGTTTTAGATATTTAGGTTCTCATAGCTTATGTCCAAAAACGTTACGTCTAACATCTAGCCCTTTTATACGGCTACTGCTGCGGTTGTATTCATAATCCTATATGGCTCATGGTTTCAAAAGCCTAGTTTCATAAAGATTTGCAACTCCGGACCTGTATGCATTTTTCTGTTGGAATCCTCTAAAACATGATTAAATGGGCAAATGTCATTTTCACCATCATGTAGCTTGACTGTCTTCAGACGCACTATAAGTGTGCTAAAAAGTGACACTATTTTAAGGTCGGGAAGACATTTAGTCAAAGATGCTACAATAGCATGCTCTAGTAGCTTTATTCTAATGTCCTGGATTAATTTACCAGCACTATTGCGCTTTTTTGCTTCTTACGTGTGAATTTTTCACTCGCGGATTTCTTGCGGGCCCAAAATGGCTCCTATTTGTTCACAAACGTCATCACGCCCTTGCATGATGATGTCACCGCGTTCGGTTCTTTCCGGTTGTTATTGATTTATTCGGTCCCTTGATATGTAGAGTATCTTATAAAGGCATGCTCCTTCTGCTTAAAACAATGACATATCCATATAATTAATAAGCTGAAGGAGCAGGCCTATATAAGTTATGTTTTGTTCATTTGATTAGGTTTTATTCTTGCTTTCCCCCAGCGAGAGTTCAGAATTGCAAGGTCCTTGGTATGTGAATGAAGAGATTGACTATCGTTGCGAGGCTTAGCAACTCACAGGGACTGGTTCTGAACTCATTATACAATTTCTATTCTAGACAATAGATTAGTGTTGCAGCTGTGAAGGACAATCTTTCTGAGAACAAGTCCTAGGGTTCTGGCAATAATAGGTTGAGTTTATATTGCCCCCATTGCAGAGAGACAACACCATGACAACACCATTGGAACTGCAGCACACACACCAAATGGAGAAAATACATCAGACAAATGAATCCCCAAGAGCCGTGCCTCAGCTGTGATTTTTATAAGAACACCTGGTTGCCAGGAGAGATAGAGAAGGATGTGTGCCAGGGAAGCAACATGTTTCAAAGAGGGATGTCGCAAGAGGTGTTGCCAAAAGGTTCAGCTGCAAGGTCGAAAGATCTGTTTGCGGTTGCCAAGTTGTCCATTCTCATGGGAATTAAGTATTGGGATCATTCTATTGCCACAGGGTGTTAACTTCACTGTTCACATTTGCTCCATGATTGGGTCCTGTTGGGGGTATGGGCACCATGAGTTGGCCGAAGTTGTGTTGACCAATAAGAACAATCCATTGTTGCAACCAGTTACCTGAGTGTAAATTGAGCAATTAGAACAAACTAGTTTCTGCTTACTACACATTTAGGAAATTTGTAGGGGATTGTATTCATGTTGTCACACATAGGATATTGACTAATGGGGTCGTAAAATATAGAGAATGTTTAGATTTTTGTATTGGGGCTAGCCAATAGGAAATATGGGTTTAGCTTGTATCTGATAGATGTTTCTTGTGTAGATTTTGTGTTTTTCTGCTATAAAACTTGTAACCTAAAATGGGCGTGTTGAAAGTGTTTTCAGTTTTCCAGTTCTGCTAGCTGGCTGACCCTCCTGGACATATTTGCATGTAGTAAGACTTGTTTAGCAAAATGTGCAATCCCTATTGAACTCTTGCATTGCTTTTTATCAATTGTTTTTGGGCCTACCTTTCACCTGGGATATGTTACCTAATCGTTTTAACATTTGTATTTTACAAACAACTGATTGTTTTCTTAATGGTGTTTTTTATTGTATTTCATGGTTGGTTATTTTTCTTAAATCTTTCAATGCTGGTTGATGGATTATATATTATCCAAAATAAACTAAAATGTATTGCCCCATAACTCATTTGCAATGTTTTCAGCTCTTCTGACTCCCCCACACCTCACGTATTATTTAGCATATGTTTGACACTCTATTTATTGTATTCAAGTATATGCTTCTATCTAGATAATACCCAAAAATAAATCACCATCAATGGACAAGAAAACAAATATTAATCACCTTACATATTGACTTAGTAATTTTCATTACTGGATGGCAAAGATCTGGATGCAATGCAATGCAATGAAAAGATAGTTCAGCATGTTTTGTCCACTTAATAGACCTAGGTCCAAATGGTCTGATCCCTTCACCTATACAACCTTTCTGACCTTCACGCCAATTGTACCAGTTCTACATTACTGGCTAAACAAATGAGAAAAGTGCAAATTGCACAAATCTCTAGTAGACTCAAAAAAGGTCTACGCAAGGGGGTCATATTCATGAATGTGGCAGACAATTCACTTGTTGAAGGCAGAAGATGGAATTGTGTTCAAAATGCACATAGATATTGGAGCGCATCTGAGCTTTTCAAGCATTCTGAGGGCCGGATTTACAAATATGTTTGCAATAGGACTTTCCCATGTTAAAACATGTTTATAAATCAGACCGCATGTCTCTAGATCGAAGCTTTAGTTATTTACCAACCATTTGAGTTATAGTCAGTTAATTTGCTGAGCAGAATATCCCAGTGCCATGTTAGTGGGTGTGAACCATGTTGCTATGATTTCCATAAATGGTACTCGGATGTTGAAATCACACTGTGCAGCTCTTCAGTCCACCTGTGAGGATCTCTTGTCCAAAGTCAGATTGTTGAGGAGGTAAGACAAGCTCGGGTCAAAGGGTAATGCAATAATAGAAATGGTACCACTCAGTTGGAGCTCTTCCACTTTCCTTGGGTGAGGTTGTTGTGCCAGCAATTGATTGTTGTTAACCTCTATAAATGAAGCAGTCAATCAACTGTTCCAGTGGTGGACTCCATGTTCTTCGGTCTCATGCTGAGGCATGATGGGAAAGGAGTTGCAGCATAGTGGCAATAGAAGAAGACAATTCAAAATATATATATTTTTTTATTATGGTTTAGTCAAAACAATAGTAAATAAAATGTGACTTTTCACAAACTTTCCACACACAATACAATAAACTTTAAAACAACATATGAATACATTAGTTTCATTATACCAATACACTTGTTGTTTGATCATACAAATGCTTTCAGCAAGTTCATATCCCACAGTACTTTTACCACCTCAACAGTAAGAAAGACCTCATGTCCTAAAGACAGTCTATTCCAAAAACAGTCATTCTCAATCCACCAGAAATGTTGGGCAAATCTTTCCAACCTTTGCCTTCTTAGTTCAAGGGTACCAGGACAATCAATCATCAAATGTCTTAGAGTGTGTTTTTCATTTACTTCACAACTTTGGCAATTTGGGCTTACAATCCTAAAAAAAACAGTTTTGGGCTGGCCACTGCCGACTCCATCATCCAATTAACCAGATCGGCCAAATAAAGATTGAATAGAAATGGTGCCACCAGGCTTCCTTTTCTGAGCCCCCTGGTTATGATAATGACTTAGAGAGGAGACCAGATCGATCAAGTCTGACGTGAAATTCCGTATCTCTGTGCAGCTCGATCAAAATGGCCAACAGGTGTCCTGGTAGTCCTCACTTTCTCAATTTCCCCCATAGGCGATCGCGGTCAATAGTGTTGAATGCACTAGTCAGGTAAATCCAGGCCCCGAATAGTGGCCGGGCTCCCTTGGAGAATGTTTCACTACTGACTGCATTCAAAACAAGGGTATTTAGTGAAGTTGATAGGCCCTTGCTGAAACATGTTTGATATTTGGAGATTACATTTTGTGTTTTAGCTCATGATTCTATGTCCCTGAGATCAAGGCCCGCAAAAAACTTCCCATCAGCATCTAGAAAGCAGATTGAATGGTAATTCATTAGTTCCATCCGATGTCCCTTCTTAAAGATCGGCTCTCCTCCATGAGCTGGGTATCTGCCTTGTGGCCATTATTCCCTTAAACAGAGCATCAAGCACACTTGCCCATGTTTCCGGGTCAGATTTGAATATCTCATTACTAAGACCATTTGGGCCTGAAGATATAGAGGTTGACCTCTTACTTATAAGTGTTTTTATTTCTTCTATTGAGCACTGCAGTGACCATGTGACATCTTTATACCCCACCCTTGGGCTCTCCTCAGATACGTCAAAAAGATCATTTAAGTGATTAATCCACACCTGCTGCTGAATTATCTGTCCTGAACTGCCATAGCTGGACTTTCCCAAGCTCTAATATTTGTCCAAAAATTCTTAGAGTTGTTCTGCCCCACTGCTCTCAAAATTGACTCCCCCTCCTGCTGTACACGGTATGCTCAGTGAGTTCTGGACCAGTTTCTGTAGGAGTATTTATGCTTTTTCACTTCTTCCCCGTTACTTTCCATATCTTCTGTTCTATTATTTCCACTTTTTAGTCTCCTTAGCTGACGCCTTAATATCCTTTTATTTTCCCAAGTGTGTTCATCGAAGGTATGAGGTTGTCTTACAGGCTATTTTACTTCTGCCTTACTAGTGGGATTAATATTCCAGAGAAACTCAACAAACCTGGTGGGATGACATAGCAATCTCTTCTGCCATTCTGGCATATGGGTGAAGGATCTTCCCAGAGCATTAGTCAGTAACTGACTTCCATTTCTAAATCTCACTACCCTATTCCCTCCATTATTCACTGTTAATTCTATCGGGAAATATTGGTAATTCATTTGAATTTTCCTCCCAAAGTTAGCTTCCAAAATGGAGTAGTCACTAGGGAAGCCATTCTTATCAGTATAGTGAAAACAATCATTAAACACAGACCTGGACAGAAACAGATAATACATTGTTGAGAAGCTCTTATCCTTCCCCCAAGTAGGTGCTGGAGGCATATCTCCCTCAATTGCTCCATTTTCCATTAGGAGGTCCCAATTTTCAAAGAAGCTACACCATGACTCACCATTAAGGGAAGGCAACTTAAAAGCTGTTGAACCCGGAGTGTGACACTTTATGCACTGTGTATTAAAATACCCCAGTACCAGGAGCTCATATCCCTACAGTTGTTCCCTTTATAATAACAACAATTCTGCAAGTGACTGTTGAAAAGTCTGCAGGTCCTTGGCTAGGGCATTCCAATATACATTAATAATAATCCACTTAATACTGCCACGTTCAGGCTCTGAATCGGCCTTTACCACCAGAAGACCAGGTTTTTCAATCGAGAGGAGGACTGTATTACTGAAAACATCATTTCTACAGGCGATGATAAGACCTCCTGAAGGTCGTCCTACCCCTCAACCCACTGCTAGCTGCTCAAATACAGATATCCCGTCCACCGCAAAGGAGGCCTGAAGCCATGTTTCCTAGAAAGCAACCAAATCAAACTTTTCAAAAATACAGGACCGTCTTTCTGTTATAAAAGCTCTGTTACCCCTGGTGTTCCAAGACATTATATTAAGTTCCTCCTTTGCTAGAGTTGCTTCCCCTGAACCCCCAGTTTAAGGCGTATTTGTGAAACAATCTCCGGTGCCATTGACAGGAAGTTAGGTGGAAGTTCTGCCCTGTATGGGGTGACAGGTTTTGGCTGGTGTGACACTCCTCTCGAATCCACTCTGGGATGTAAATTCATGCTTGTGGCTAATTCCAACGCTGCTTCAAATCCATTTCTTCTCAGTTCTCCTTTGACCCTTAGAACAGCATCCACTCCTAATATTGATTTTAAGCCTAGCTACAATATATATGTCACTGGAGCAAAGGGGAAGTGGACATAGTCGATATCAGATGTGGTAAAGAATTGAAGTTGTTGAGTTTCCTTCATAATAGATAATATCACCATTGTGTTCAAATGGTCTCTTTTTTGGTCTGAGACGTCCACTCTTGAGATGAAAACTCTATGTGCTTTCTTTGGATATGGACCTGTAGGTTTTCTCAACGGGATTCGTTTTGAAGGATCCGCTGCGCAGGGCCTGTAATCCTCTGCAGTTTCCATCCCTCTGTCTCCTATCCGTGCTGAAATCAACCCGGGGACTTTTATGGATTCCTCTGTCTCCCTGGTAATCCTTCCTGTATCAATATGTACGGGTACCTGATCTATTCCTGGAGCAGGTAATTTTCCAAGTTGCTGTTTGTCCTGCACCTACAGTGATGCAATTCCACTAGTGTTCAGCTTCTCCATGTTTTTTTTTCCCTTCCGGAATATGGGTGCAATTTTCATGGGTACCCGTGGCATCTCCGTTTGACTACCCACTGTTACATTCGTGTCCGATGGTACTTGTCCTTTATTTGTGCTCTCTGTGGGGCAGGCCTTTTCTTTACTTTTTCCTGTCACTCGCAGTCTTGGCATTTTCAAATTGTCCTTCTCTTCGTTCTCTATTCGCTTTAGAAAGTGGCTCATATCTATATTTTTCATATTTTTTCCTTTCTGATGTTTGTTTTTCTTTTGCTCTTTGGTAGATATCTGTTCATTATCACCTGAGGCCAGGAGAAGATGCTTCTGTCTTTTCTTTGTTTTGCCATTTGCTTTATTCGGTTTCTTAGTCAGTGTCGCCCCCACTATATTTCCTATATCCAGGGCCGTGCTTGGTTGGGGGGGGGGGGGGGGGGTATGGGTCATTTTCTGTCTGCGCGAACCGTACCAACTCATCCAGAGCCGAAACTGATAGAGGAGTATCATCCATCAGATTAATTGCATTTTTCATATTTATAGGTTCTGGGACTATACTTATAGGATGCAACACTTCACTCTCACACAATTCAATATTGCTGGGGTATAGAGCAGATCTCTCTGTCCAGTGAACATGTATCTACAGTCGTACTGGTCAAGGCGCAGATGTGCCTCAATGTTAGAAGGCAGACAAAGTGTCCCTCTGAAAATTGTGGATGCCACTAGGATATGTATGTGCCTGAGCAAGTCATCGGATGTGTGTGATCCTGTAAAATGTAGGTCAGTGATTGTCCAAGCCAACGTTTCTTGACCTCGGCTGACAAGACTTAGACAACCCTGCACTTTAGAATTGTATTCTAGTTGGTCATTACAAGAGAAAATAGCAACATTCATGTTCTCCCTCTGGTAGCTGGGTGCCTAAGTCCTCTAACCTCTACTGTGAGCTATGCAGTTTGCGGGGACTGGTAGAGTCTGTTTTTGAATCACTTTCTCCAACTTTGGTTTGGGCATGTTCTTCCATACAACTCCAGGTAACAAAAGTGGACAATTAACATCAATGGGAAACAGGGTGAGGCAAATATTGGCTATAGTTAGAGGGTTGAACTCATTCAGCTTTCTCTCGTATGTTTCATTCTTTTGGAAAAGCGTCATGATGTGCATTCACTTAGAATGTCTGAATTCCCACTGTCACTACACTGGAACATTCTGGGGTGGTAGCAGGTCATGGCTACATATGGGCACATTCATATCGCTCATAGCTGTCTATAGGCTCAAAGTCTACGTGATGCCCCTTTCCTTTGGGCTTTAGAAAGGGTGGTTGTGAGGTGTTCACTTAGAATACAGCTGCACTCTCCTCTCTGAAATAGATACAGCTTGTACCAAAACGTTTGGGATACCTGCAGCCAGGTAGGTGAGCTTACTCTGACAAAATGTGGTTCATTATATAACCTCTTCCTGTTAACAAAACTCTAGAGATCCGGGTGATCAAATCAAGAGGTAAAAACATTGAGAAATCATAACAATATAAAATGAGCAAGGACACCACCATAGATTTTCGGTCTTTCAATGTTTAACTGTCTGGATATTGATTGCACTCAAATAATGACAGCAGTATCAGTCAGGGCGATCTATTGTGTGGCCTACAATACATCAACATCATGAGAGGTGTTAGCTCACTCATCATCAGTAAACATCCCATCATCACACTTAGAGAAATTGTTGAAGTCATCGGGCAAGCCCTGATACATGAGTCCTTTAAGCAATAAAGACAATGTTTCACCTACAAAATGCACACTACAATGCCAACAAAACTCTGAGATCAAATCAGATCTACTGCTGCAAGTCTTGTTTTTGTACTGAACATCTGAACATCTGAAGCCTCTCACTCACTCACTGTGATGTCCTCCTGATCTCCCTTCCTCCAGCAATTATATCTACATTAGCTGCAACCTTCACTTAACCTTGTTGAGAGCATAGCCTTTCTGCATGTGACACCTTTTCATTCACATCGGTTTAGACTTTGTCATTCACAACCTAAATAAACCACTGACGATAGAAGAATAATCAATACACCCTCAACATATCATACACAATCATAAAAAAGCACATGCGTGTGTGTCACTGATATGAACCTGGAATAGTTATGTCTGGCTAGATGAGGGGGGTTTGTAGGAAAGGTCTACACATGGTATCTGAGACATCATTGTATTTGTACTCAATAAAGTGACCTTTGTTTAATGTATTTTTATGAAACCTTTTCTAAATCACATGCTATAAAATGAATGACTCGGATAACCTTGTTGCTCATAACATCAGACTTTGAGCTGACCGAGCTTGGGAGCTTTGTAGACCCATCGCAAAACATTATTTTGTTTTCTATTGTGATGATTGCTATTTGCTTTGAGTGAAATAATCAGGCACGCAAAATGTCAGCTTGACATGGAGAGAAATAATGCTACACGTTCCCAAATCGATTCAGATCTCTTGGTTTCCAGGGAGATATATTAAAATGTGTCTGAACCGCTCAGCAGTCACAACTGCCAAAGTCTATCCTTTAATGCATCCAAAATGCAGCCTGTGCTTCCATGAAAACGAGACAACTAGTCTGTTCTTTCAGATTCAATTAGCTATTGTTCTTGTAAACACTGCACTACTGTGCACTGTTGCTATCATGCCGTGTGCGGAAGAGCTGGTGACTAGCATGCACGACTAATAGCAATCACACATTTTTGTGTTGCATGTACAGGTGTTACAATAGGCATTTTGGGGGGTATGAACCCTCTCAGTGCAGTCTCAGTGGTGCCATATAGTAGGACCAGTAAATTTAGAAAAGCGATTGAATATCTTCTTCGATCGTGGAAGCCTAAGGGCTGCTGTGCGCTCTACAAATATGAATAAATAAATAAATAAATAAATAAATAAATAAATAAGCCATGACACATGTAAACATCATACAATCTTTGGCTCTTCGAGGTGTTGCATATGGCAGCTCTTCCCTGTAGTAACGTTTTGCTGTTTCAGTAGGTGGACCTTCCCTCTACTCTCTTTGCCTCCTAGATCATAATGGTCCCAAATATCCAGGTGTTTCTTTGTCTCTTGACTTTTTTATGCTATCGGAATCTCTAGGTGTCTCACATGGTGACCATTCATTGTACTAATGCCATGGTGCCTCACGTGATAATTGTTTCCTATAGTAAGTCTTTGATATCCCAGTTGGGACCCATTCTATCAACCTGTCTGGCTGTTTCAGGTGGTGACCATTGCATGTACCAATACTATTTCAGGGTGGAATGTTTCCTGTTACTCTCTTGGCATCTCAGATATTTAACATTCCATACATTAAGGGTTTGCATGGTGCATGATGAAGTCCCCAACCTCACTTGTATGGTGAAGGGTGGGATGATCATGAAGACCAGGTGCTGCCACCGTCTAAGTGTTTTATGGCCTGGTGGCAGTATGGTGAAGATCTTCAATCAGGACCTCCATAATCTATCAATAGAGTCTTGTCACTGGAGCCAAAACTATGAGACATGCCCAGTCTCATGCCCATAAAGTAGTTTCTGAGGTTGCTAGTGAACACCATAGTAAGTAGCCTGTCAGGAAGTACAAAGTAGGGAACATATGCTAGTTCTCAGTGAATCAAAGAGATGTGTACAGAAGTGCCAAAGAGCATTGAATGCTGAGGGTAGTGAAGGAGTTCAGGGACAGCCATGCATAAGCCTCTGGGTATGAGAATGTTAAGGAGGTGCAGAGGATCACACAATCACTCAGGAAAAATACTCAATGATGGAGGACTCAGGAGCATGTCAAAACCCAGCTTTATCAGACAGCGAATCTAAACCGGGACAACACACAAACATTTCCTCCTTTCCAGTGGGTTTTGTTACAAAATTACGTCAGAAATGACTTCACATTATGATATCAATTTAATAAACCTACGGGGGATTAGGGTTGGTTAGTAAGTCGAGCTACATATAGAATATTTAGAGGTTAGTCACTTGATTGGTGGGTACCTATCCGATGGCTCCACCTGGGCCCATTCCTCCTACAGATACTATTTCTAATACATTACTATAGGGCTTATTGATTGTTTGGCACTATCCATCATTGGCGGTGTGGTAAGGGAACCTTTTATTGGTTGGCATCTAGCTTACAAACCTTGGACACTTTGATAGGATGTCAAGATAAGAGTGAGAAACAAGTTGTCCAATTAAAGAATACCCCTAATCATACCAAGACAATGAGGCCCCCTTTATTCTTTGAACTTGGATTTGTGTGTCATCCGGTGTCTGTGTGCATATTGAGGGAGTTCTGCATTAGTTCTATCTACATTTGGCACATAATGATTAGGCAGTGTTTTGCATATATGGGTCAAGTATTAGGATAATATTTTTGAGAGTGGATTTCCTTCTGTTTATTAAGGTTTTTTCGCTAATTACAACATTTGTGTTGTGTTCTTTGTAGTCACTTATGGTGCTGTATGGCTACTTTCTATGAAGTGTTTTGGCTTGCTCATCTTATGCAGCTGGACTTCAGAGGTTATTTGTACTCCTATTAAAATTGATTTACTGGGGAGTCTATCATGACTAATCCTGGGAACTGTTATCTGGTGTTTGCGTTCCATTCATCCACGACCACTTCCTAGTTCCTGACCTTGGATCTTCCTGAGTGCTACTGCTTTGGCTCTGCATGAATATGTATTTCTGTGGATTCAGGCTTTTGAATTTTCGGAGGCCTTGAGGTCTGTGCTCGTTCTGAGACATGCTATGGCGTGCATCTTTGGGAAGGTAGCTGGCCAGTTAAACTCTTGTTTCCATGTTAGCGAGCTATATGTGCATGTCATTTATGTTGCATTACCTTTATAGATTGGGCTAGTTTATACTCTTCATGAGTTTTGGATGCTATATTAGTATTCTTCATGTCTAAATGCATATATTACCTATTGTGCATATTCTTCATCTGGAGTACATGTTTTCTTTGCGCCTAATGAATGCACTTCTGCTCTGATACTTCATGTGTATATATAAAGTCATCTAGTTACTCTCTATGTCTATGTATGTAGTAGCAGCTACATGTCATTCCACTAGTCAACTCATCAATCTTATTCATTATAGTAATTTTGTGATTTTAGCTGGTCTCATCTTCCACCCCTAGATTCTAGGGGTGGTAGGGCTGTCTCCGTTGGTACCCTTTTCTCACCTGGACGATACTGGGCAGCGACTGGAATTGGAATCAATACTTGTATATTCATCTGAGTGTAGGCAGTGGGTATTACCTGTGTATTCATCTGCCCCATGACAAGAACATCAACTTACTGAATAATTGAAGCTACCTTGGACAGCAAGGAGAGGTTCTGAAGCATATGATTCTCGCAAAGCTCTCATTTACTGAACAGGAAAATGGCAGCAGACCCTTCAAAAGCATGATCTACAGAGCAAAGGCAGGCAGGTATAAGACTTTTAGAATGGCTCGTAAGATGCACACAAGTAACAGTGGCCAGTCCTATTTCAAGAGTGGACATTTCACACACCTGAAAGTAGTTGAGGGACAGCAGATACAGGGGCTGGGCCTCACCCTTAAAAAAAGTGGCCAGCAGAAGCAGATTTTTATTTGAGTCCGGAGAGTGGAGGTGCATATCTGGAGAAGGTTGAAAATATAAATGGCTGAAAAGCGGAAGAGGAAGCAGATCAAGTACGACAGGATGTAATCTGGTGAACGTTACGTTGAAGGAAAAGGGAAGGTTGTTTCAGGTGGTGGCCCTCCAATATAATAGTTCTTTGATGCTTTCAGAAGAATGAACTCCCTATGTAACCCCTTGGCATATCAGGTGGTAACCTTTCTATACATTTTACCCAATCTTTCACATGTTCCTGGTGTCTCAAGTGGTGACTAGCCCATGTGATAGATGGGCCTGAGGTGGTAATAGTTTTCCCAGCTTGTAAACATTGAATATACTAAGGCCTTGATGGCTCAAATAATACAAACTATAGATATTAATTCCACGGAATCGTTCTTGGTGGGCATTCATTGTGGCTCAGCCTTTGGTATTGATTGATTGATTGATATTTTATTTGTCTCGCGCTCGTACACAAGTGTTTCAGAGCGCGACAAGGCGAGGGAGGGGAACAGGGGAGAACAAAACAGCGATCCTACTAGGCCCCGTGACATTGAGAACGCGCGAGTGCATGTAGGATGTGCATCAACACTATATTATGGCCTTGCTGCTTTGGATCGTGAGTATTGAATATCATTCTACCAGCCACAGTTCTGACAGGCGGTATATATTCAACCTTCAGTTTCGCACAGAATCTTGGTTTCAAGCAATTGACATATGACAAGGTTTGAGCCTCAGTAGGTTTGCATCTGATACAATCATGCCTTGATGCCTGCAAAAGAGAGCATTCCATCTGTTACCACCTTGGTGTATTAGGGAGCAAACATTCAATTCAATAAAACTGCTTTATTTCTTGACGTTGTGAACATTCAATATGTTGCCTTAGAAATAAAGCATGTACAAGCAATTCAATCTGTGCTGTTTTTCATGTATTTGTTACCTTGGTGACTCAGGTGTTCAGCACTGATGCGGCTACTCCTTCCTCTCTAGCAGCACAATATCCCCATGTTCATAGAGTCTTTCCTTGGAATGGACTATGTCCCCGTGGATCTCTGAGGTGTCAAGCGTTAAGCTTGATACATTGTTTGCCATATTTGTAGGTCATGCCTACTTTTAGGCAGTGGTCAAATCTTGAATGTATGCATCTTGTAGGAAATGTTTTCGATTACCTTACATGTAAGTGCAGTGTTCACAGTAAACATGCTTTCTTTTCTGCTGGTGTATTTCCACAGGAAGCTTGAATGAATCCGGTTTGAGCAACATGCTGTTCTCTGGAGCATCAGCCAGTTTGATCATGGGACGAGCTCCGTAGGGAGTTCGAGCAAAATAAGTTTGTAGCTGATTCAAAGTTGAAATGTGTAACAAGGGGGTTGACATTTTGGGAAATAACTCTGAATTTTCAGCCAAGAAGGCATTCCAGCATTCCATCTTCGGTGTGTTCGGTGTAAGGTATACATGGATTTTTTTGTTGCAGCAACAACAGGAGTAATTTCTCAATTCAGTGGTATTCTTTTTGTCAAGTTTCGATGGTTTGAAGACTCACACAAACTAACACAAATAAAACAAGGACCGAGGGGGCACTTTTTTAGGGGCATTAGTTTTGCAAATGCACAGATCATTGCAGTCTCAAATTTGCACTGTGCATTTCAGGGGCGTTGAGCAGCAGTGCAACCGGTGGACTGACCATTGGTATCAGGCGTCCGCTTCAGACACTAATGTATTACAGACTTCCAGCACACCAGTAGGGGTTGGGAGGGCATTTCTCAGGGGCAGGCACTCAGAATGTGAGGCAGCATTAGTAGGCAGGTAAGTACATATATTGGTGTATGATAAACAGCCTCATACTTTGCCCCATTGGAGCTACAATGGATATGCTGATTGCACACCGTATCATCCTCTGATGTCACTTTCTCTTTAATGCATTTAAAGCAGTTGACAAAATGGAGGACACTGATAGTAAGAAAAATGCTGGCAAGAATGTTTAAAATGGGTGGATTGGATTATCTTTGTAATAGGCATAACATTAATATTACACAACAGCATGTTTTACTTTTGTAAAAACTGTATGTGGTCATTAAGTAGTGTCAGCCATTAATACAATGATATACATAAGATACAGGTACTGCCTGCAAACAATTATGTTGTAATGTAGGTGCCAATAAGGATTTGGAAACTCCACATCCTAAACAACTTTCCATCTCCCTGGATATTTGGGATACACTGGGGGCCACAAAACATGTGGAACCCTTGACTCAAGATAGAGAGGAGAGATCTGTGACCATGACCTTGGCCAAGACATGGCGATCCCAGAGCAGTGAGGTGATATCAGATAACGGATTTCAAAGCTGATATATAACTTTCGTTTGTTTGATTCCATCCATCATCTTATCATATTGACAACAATATCGCCCACACAATGAAGTAGGAGTTGAGTGACTTCAGTAGCATACAGAAAAAGCATTAGCAATGCCAATAGTTGTGTCATTTGTAGTTCATTGCATTTTACATTTAGCTGGGAAGGAAGGAATGAGGAATGACAGTGCAGGGAAGAAGAAATTACAGCATAGGAGGGCATGAAGGGTCGTGCCGTGGACTGAGGAAAGCACTGTGAGGGGAGGAATATGAAATAAATGGCAACATGAGACAGAATTTTAAAAAACACCATTTGATAAAAGCTGGGCTAGCAAAGGTGTGCATTGGGCCTAATATAGCATAGTTGTGTACTTACTTCATAATCATTTTGTATTTCACTGTGTGGACCCCTGACACCACACACTTCTCCTGAGACTTAGCCTTGACCACTCTCCACACTTACAACTCTCCACCTTGATTGGGTTTGGTTAACTCCCAGGGTCCTTGTTAACTAAAACTAGGGTGACCTCCTAAAATCTCTCCACCAGGCAACAATTAACAAATTCATCTTAACACCTATATCCATTATGATTCCTTTCAGAATCCTTTTGAGTTTATATCATAAAATAGTTTACAGAAAAAAGTTCAAGTGCTGTCCCCACAATTCCTGTCTTTGAAGATGTCTGCACAAATAAATTTCTTAGAGAACACCACCAGCATCCTCGTTTCTACAGTTAGATTTGATTTGCAGTTAGATAGTCTGCATTGTCCACAAGGCTTTCTGCGGCCTGGGTCCAAAATACCTTCAGCTATCCCTCCGCAAATACCTCCCCTCTCGAGCTCTTCGCTCCTCTACCTCCAACTCCCTCAGGGTCAGTCGTTTTTCAAAGAAACAAGCTGGGGGTAGATCTCTGTCTTCGGCTGGGGCCTCCCTCTGGAACAGCCTCCCTACCACCCTAAAACTTGAGGAGAACCATCTCCAGTTCCGGAAGCACCTCAAGACCTTCCTCTTTTCTTCTGCATTTACTCCCCCTCTCCCCTACTGATCTGTTCTCTCTTGGCACCGTGCACCTGGCCACCCTCTGTCCTCCGTGCCCAGGTACCTGCTCACCTCCCCCACCCTCCTGCACTGCCTTCGGCCACCCCTTGCACTGGGGTCTCTATCTGTAACCATACAGCCCCCCCCCTTTTCTTCCTGCACTTATCAGACCTACCGTGTCTCCTGCCTTTAACCTAGCACTTGCAAATTGCTGGCTGCACTACCACTGTTTGTTGCCTTTATTATTTATTTATTGTTATTTATCTGTTTCTCCTCTGCTTCACACTTTCCACTTCTCCCCCTTTCCATGCACTTTTCCCCTCCCCCTCTCCCATGCACTTGTGCGATCTCAATGTCACTGGGCCCAGTAAGATCACTGTTTTGTTCTCTCCTGTTCCGCTCCCTTGCCTTGTCACGCTCTGAAACACTTGTGTACGAGCGCGATGGAAATAAAATATCGATATCAATATCAATAGTGTGCTTCGTATTTGCTCAAAGGAAATGGACAGACACAATCCTACAATGTTTTGACAAAATCTGCAGTGCAAAACTCCCATATGAAAAAGGAAAAAATAGATACCTACAAAAAAAGGAATATGTTTAACTTTTCCCTGTTTGATACTAAAGGTGATTTGCAATTTTTATTTCAAAATGCACCCTATTACTAGACAACCCGGCACACAAAATCAGCTTTGAATGACATAATTTCGAAATTAATAGAGACACATAGAAGGCATGGAAAGGGGGAGAAGGGAGGCAAAGGAGGAGGCACACTATGAACATCCAAACAAAAAAGTTGCTGCAGATAAATTAACGCCCAAATTTGACTTTTAACAAAGGCACAGTAAAACACATGGAGCAAAAGTGGCTAAAGATTAAAAATTGCCCAAATTCGACTTTTAACTAAGGCACACTGGAACACATGAAGCAAACGTGGCTGCAGATAAATAGTCACAGTGAAACAAAATTAGGTGAGCTGCCTACTCACAGGTTAGTCTGCATGTGACCTCGAGTTCTGGTGTGCCAGGCACGAGGGTTTCACCACAGCCTGAAAGTCCAGGTGCAATCAACAGGGTGTGCTGGGGTTTAGAATGAGGAAAAAAAAGGAGCAGGGGCAACTGGTCCAAACAGTCTGGCCTAGCCCAGGCAGGGCCAGACAGCGGGCCTTTTTGCTGGGCCTTCATGTTGGAGGCCGCCTTAACAGCCTGCCTGGTCCCGATTGGCCAGGATGTTGGAAGGAAGGCCCAATCAGGAGCATTGTTTAGGCGGCACCATGGAAACCCTATGAGGCACTCCGGTGCTGACGAAGAGGGCCACCATATGTCGATGGTACAGATTGCAAGGCAAACACACAAAGCACTAGGGGATGTAGCGCTGAAACAGTATTCCACAGTTCGATGTGCGGATGAATGGAGCACAAAGCGCTCAATGGAAAAGGTGCAAAAAGGAGACATTGCTGCAGCAGTTCACCCCACTGCCCATTATGCTGGTCAGGTTGTCGGTGATCCCACTGTCAGTGCGGAGTGGAGGGCAGCAGGCAGTGAGCAGTGGACCACATCACTACCAAGGTCGGCAGAAAAAGGAGGCTCAATGCCAGACAGGGGGCCTTTGTGCTGCGCCTTCGTGTCGGTAGGCCAGGATGTTGGAAAGAAGACCCAATTAGGGGCATTGTTTAGGCGGTACCATGGCATCCCTCAGAGGAACGCCAGTGCTGAGGAAGAGGGCTGCCATATGCAGATGGTACAGATTGCACGACAAACACATAAAACACCATTGGGTGCATCACTTAAACGGTGCTCCACAGTACAATGTGTAGATGAATGGAGCACAGTGGGCTCAATGGAAAAGGCGTGGAAAGGAGACATCGCTGCAGCAGTTCACCCCACTGCCCATCATGCTCCTCAGGTTGCCGGTGACCCCAGGGTCAGTGGGGAGTGGATGGGAGCAGGGAGGAAGCAGTGGACCGCACACTGCCGAGGTGGGCAAGAAATGAAAAAGAGCCAGAGCCTCTCCTACATCCATATCATAGATGCCAAAATGATCAAAGGTCGATGATTGACCAATATGATAGATAAATTAGCTCGACAAACAGCTGGTTATTCACTGGAGGGGATACTTACCCTCTACCAGCAAAGATTTTGTGCAATGGTTCTATACGGCCTGGATGCATTATTAATGATGGACTTGAGTTGGCTGGACAGACTCTAGGGCTATTTCTGGAAAAGGGTCCTGAAATTACCAACCAGTACGCCAGTGGAATACTTAAGACTGGAGGAAGGAGGGCTTCACGTAAAGGCTAACTCTAAGCCAAAATGTCAATTGCTGTCAACAGTGGGGATCGACATTAGGACCAAATGGACATGTGGTGGTCGCAAATTCTCCCACGTGAATAAGCATTTGTGGTACCCTCATTTTAAACTGGAAACAAAGTACGAGGTCATACAATCTCTGTTTAGAAGGAAGCTTGAACAATGAGACTGGTCTAACAACTATGTGTGGTTATCAGCACTGAAATATCCCAGATATTTCTCTAGTGTCATCCATAGATTGTTTAAAACACAGCCCTATTTACGTCTGAGTCCAAGCCCTGCAGTGCGTAGCTTTATTCTTAAGTTACGCTCAAATCAACTTCCTCTATTTGTTTTCCGGGAGGCACACTTAAAGATTCCATCGCCCCAATGAGAATGTCGAATATGTCAATTAACGGGTTCGATTGAGACTCCCAAACACGTATTCACTGAATGTAAACCACTGGGTGCCACTTACATGGCCATGTTGGGCGAATATGTTGATAGCTATGAATCAATAAAAACGGACGCGTTTTGGATGCATTGTTTAAACTCAGACTCTAAGAACCGATATATTACATTGTATTGGCTGTGGCAACATATTATAAAATTGCTCCCAGCAGTTATGTTTTAATAAGGAAAGCATGGTCCCCAAGCATACTAGATCACCCTTAGAGCTAATGGCAGTTAGAAAATCCTGATGTTTTGGGAGGATTTGTTAATATCCATATATTATGGGTTAATTATATATTGTATGCCTTATGTTTTATGCTCGAGTGTATGTATGTGGTATATTTTACATGCCTGAGCAAATGTTTTATTAATAATTGCTATACCTTAAAGGTATAAAGGTAAAATGTATGGTTTAGTATTTAAGTATTTTACTGCATGTATAGTATTGTATCATATTGATTGTATCTTCAATTAATTTTCCTTGACGTATTTATATAGTAGACATTTTTAACAAATTTGAATCAAATGTCTTGTAAAGATTCTTTACGAATCATATACAAATAAAGAAATAATAATAGGAAGAAAGGTAGCAGTAATAAAAAGTGTGCCGGCCCCTAGGGCAAATGTCTACGGTTTCGGGCTCTGCTATACTTTACATGCAGCTTACATGCATACGGTCAAGACTATTTGACAGCTAGACTGAATTTGTTTTGGTACGCGGCTATATGCTAAGGTAACTTCCACAATTCAGCGGTAGCCACGATGGATGATTCCTTCTCTTTTTACCATATACATTTCACTGCAGTATTTCGTGCTACTGTTGTACCTATTTTTTGTATCTCAAAATGTGATGGAAGACCCAGTTCCCCTTCCCCTACTCATTCTCTATCCTCTACCCATCCCATATTGCGTCAACGAAATCTCCACCCTGCAATGTGTGCCAAAAATGTGCAAGCTGGGTGGAAACGATTCATAGGTACTCCCATGTCCCCCTTCATCCAGAGCAGTTACTGAATCCTAAAAATATCCTTTCAGATGACCCACTCTTTGAACAGCTTCTGTATTCTTTCAACCACAACCCAAGCCCTGGCTTGCGATTAGTAGCAATTTCCCATAAACAAAGTTTAACCAAATAGTTATGAGTTGAGTTGATGAAGGTCAGCTTTTGGGGGAAGACCTCATTGGTAAAGGAGCAGTGTCTGAAGTGTGAATATGTTGATGCATTGATGAACAATATTGTGAGCACCCTCACTTCTGAAAGTTGAACATCAGAGAATACCTCAGTCCAATCACAGTATAGGACAGGCATGGGGCTGGTTTTACAATTCTTTATTATGTAGCTGCCGGCCACTGGATGGCCAGGTCCTTTTAATTATCCCGTCTTCCACTCTAACAAGCAGTTTCGTCCAGGAAGTAAAAGATGTTATGCAAAAATGACAAAAATATGAACTATGTTCTTTCCTATTCTGGTTCCCATATTGAGTTTTCCCCCCAAATAGATCCAAACTAATTTGAATAAAATTGTAACAGCTTGAATGTGAACTTCATTTAAATAAATACATCCATGAAAAAAATACATTACAGCATAGCATTATGATCCCATTGGACTTGTAACAAGGCATGTTTGATTACAGGTCTAGTTGCTGTGGTGTGTGCACATGGAAGTCAGGGGTACCAATCTTTCCTAAGAGGTATACTTTCATATATTTAAGGACAAGGCGAATGCAGTTAGCCTACAATTACACAATAAACAATACACAGCTGTGAAATAATCCCCCCCCTTTTCTTCCTGCACTTATCAGACCTACCGTGTCTCCTGCCTTTAACCTAGCACTTGCAAATTGCTGGCTGCACTACCACTGTTTGTTGCCTTTATTATTTATTTATTGTTATTTATCTGTTTCTCCTCTGCTTCACACTTTCCACTTCTCCCCCTTTCCATGCACTTTTCCCCTCCCCCTCTCCCATGCACTTGTGCGATCTCAATGTCACTGGGCCCAGTAAGATCACTGTTTTGTTCTCTCCTGTTCCGCTCCCTTGCCTTGTCACGCTCTGAAACACTTGTGTACGAGCGCGATGGAAATAAAATATCGATATCAATATCAATAGTGTGCTTCGTATTTGCTCAAAGGAAATGGACAGACACAATCCTACAATGTTTTGACAAAATCTGCAGTGCAAAACTCCCATATGAAAAAGGAAAAAATAGATACCTACAAAAAAAGGAATATGTTTAACTTTTCCCTGTTTGATACTAAAGGTGATTTGCAATTTTTATTTCAAAATGCACCCTATTACTAGACAACCCGGCACACAAAATCAGCTTTGAATGACATAATTTCGAAATTAATAGAGACACATAGAAGGCATGGAAAGGGGGAGAAGGGAGGCAAAGGAGGAGGCACACTATGAACATCCAAACAAAAAAGTTGCTGCAGATAAATTAACGCCCAAATTTGACTTTTAACAAAGGCACAGTAAAACACATGGAGCAAAAGTGGCTAAAGATTAAAAATTGCCCAAATTCGACTTTTAACTAAGGCACACTGGAACACATGAAGCAAACGTGGCTGCAGATAAATAGTCACAGTGAAACAAAATTAGGTGAGCTGCCTACTCACAGGTTAGTCTGCATGTGACCTCGAGTTCTGGTGTGCCAGGCACGAGGGTTTCACCACAGCCTGAAAGTCCAGGTGCAATCAACAGGGTGTGCTGGGGTTTAGAATGAGGAAAAAAAAGGAGCAGGGGCAACTGGTCCAAACAGTCTGGCCTAGCCCAGGCAGGGCCAGACAGCGGGCCTTTTTGCTGGGCCTTCATGTTGGAGGCCGCCTTAACAGCCTGCCTGGTCCCGATTGGCCAGGATGTTGGAAGGAAGGCCCAATCAGGAGCATTGTTTAGGCGGCACCATGGAAACCCTATGAGGCACTCCGGTGCTGACGAAGAGGGCCACCATATGTCGATGGTACAGATTGCAAGGCAAACACACAAAGCACTAGGGGATGTAGCGCTGAAACAGTATTCCACAGTTCGATGTGCGGATGAATGGAGCACAAAGCGCTCAATGGAAAAGGTGCAAAAAGGAGACATTGCTGCAGCATTTCACCCCACTGCCCATTATGCTGGTCAGGTTGTCGGTGATCCCACTGTCAGTGCGGAGTGGAGGGCAGCAGGCAGTGAGCAGTGGACCACATCACTACCAAGGTCGGCAGAAAAAGGAGGCTCAATGCCAGACAGGGGGCCTTTGTGCTGCGCCTTCGTGTCGGTAGGCCAGGATGTTGGAAAGAAGACCCAATTAGGGGCATTGTTTAGGCGGTACCATGGCATCCCTCAGAGGAACGCCAGTGCTGAGGAAGAGGGCTGCCATATGCAGATGGTACAGATTGCACGACAAACACATAAAACACCATTGGGTGCATCACTTAAACGGTGCTCCACAGTACAATGTGTAGATGAATGGAGCACAGTGGGCTCAATGGAAAAGGCGTGGAAAGGAGACATCGCTGCAGCAGTTCACCCCACTGCCCATCATGCTCCTCAGGTTGCCGGTGACCCCAGGGTCAGTGGGGAGTGGATGGGAGCAGGGAGGAAGCAGTGGACCGCACACTGCCGAGGTGGGCAAGAAATGAAAAAGAGCCAGAGCCTCTCCTACATCCATATCATAGATGCCAAAATGATCAAAGGTCGATGATTGACCAATATGATAGATAAATTAGCTCGACAAACAGCTGGTTATTCACTGGAGGGGATACTTACCCTCTACCAGCAAAGATTTTGTGCAATGGTTCTATACGGCCTGGATGCATTATTAATGATGGACTTGAGTTGGCTGGACAGACTCTAGGGCTATTTCTGGAAAAGGGTCCTGAAATTACCAACCAGTACGCCAGTGGAATACTTAAGACTGGAGGAAGGAGGGCTTCACGTAAAGGCTAACTCTAAGCCAAAATGTCAATTGCTGTCAACAGTGGGGATCGACATTAGGACCAAATGGACATGTGGTGGTCGCAAATTCTCCCACGTGAATAAGCATTTGTGGTACCCTCATTTTAAACTGGAAACAAAGTACGAGGTCATACAATCTCTGTTTAGAAGGAAGCTTGAACAATGAGACTGGTCTAACAACTATGTGTGGTTATCAGCACTGAAATATCCCAGATATTTCTCTAGTGTCATCCATAGATTGTTTAAAACACAGCCCTATTTACGTCTGAGTCCAAGCCCTGCAGTGCGTAGCTTTATTCTTAAGTTACGCTCAAATCAACTTCCTCTATTTGTTTTCCGGGAGGCACACTTAAAGATTCCATCGCCCCAATGAGAATGTCGAATATGTCAATTAACGGGTTCGATTGAGACTCCCAAACACGTATTCACTGAATGTAAACCACTGGGTGCCACTTACATGGCCATGTTGGGCGAATATGTTGATAGCTATGAATCAATAAAAACGGACGCGTTTTGGATGCATTGTTTAAACTCAGACTCTAAGAACCGATATATTACATTGTATTGGCTGTGGCAACATATTATAAAATTGCTCCCAGCAGTTATGTTTTAATAAGGAAAGCATGGTCCCCAAGCATACTAGATCACCCTTAGAGCTAATGGCAGTTAGAAAATCCTGATGTTTTGGGAGGATTTGTTAATATCCATATATTATGGGTTAATTATATATTGTATGCCTTATGTTTTATGCTCGAGTGTATGTATGTGGTATATTTTACATGCCTGAGCAAATGTTTTATTAATAATTGCTATACCTTAAAGGTATAAAGGTAAAATGTATGGTTTAGTATTTAAGTATTTTACTGCATGTATAGTATTGTATCATATTGATTGTATCTTCAATTAATTTTCCTTGACGTATTTATATAGTAGACATTTTTAACAAATTTGAATCAAATGTCTTGTAAAGATTCTTTACGAATCATATACAAATAAAGAAATAATAATAGGAAGAAAGGTAGCAGTAATAAAAAGTGTGCCGGCCCCTAGGGCAAATGTCTACGGTTTCGGGCTCTGCTATACTTTACATGCAGCTTACATGCATACGGTCAAGACTATTTGACAGCTAGACTGAATTTGTTTTGGTACGCGGCTATATGCTAAGGTAACTTCCACAATTCAGCGGTAGCCACGATGGATGATTCCTTCTCTTTTTACCATATACATTTCACTGCAGTATTTCGTGCTACTGTTGTACCTATTTTTTGTATCTCAAAATGTGATGGAAGACCCAGTTCCCCTTCCCCTACTCATTCTCTATCCTCTACCCATCCCATATTGCGTCAACGAAATCTCCACCCTGCAATGTGTGCCAAAAATGTGCAAGCTGGGTGGAAACGATTCATAGGTACTCCCATGTCCCCCTTCATCCAGAGCAGTTACTGAATCCTAAAAATATCCTTTCAGATGACCCACTCTTTGAACAGCTTCTGTATTCTTTCAACCACAACCCAAGCCCTGGCTTGCGATTAGTAGCAATTTCCCATAAACAAAGTTTAACCAAATAGTTATGAGTTGAGTTGATGAAGGTCAGCTTTTGGGGGAAGACCTCATTGGTAAAGGAGCAGTGTCTGAAGTGTGAATATGTTGATGCATTGATGAACAATATTGTGAGCACCCTCACTTCTGAAAGTTGAACATCAGAGAATACCTCAGTCCAATCACAGTATAGGACAGGCATGGGGCTGGTTTTACAATTCTTTATTATGTAGCTGCCGGCCACTGGATGGCCAGGTCCTTTTAATTATCCCGTCTTCCACTCTAACAAGCAGTTTCGTCCAGGAAGTAAAAGATGTTATGCAAAAATGACAAAAATATGAACTATGTTCTTTCCTATTCTGGTTCCCATATTGAGTTTTCCCCCCAAATAGATCCAAACTAATTTGAATAAAATTGTAACAGCTTGAATGTGAACTTCATTTAAATAAATACATCCATGAAAAAAATACATTACAGCATAGCATTATGATCCCATTGGACTTGTAACAAGGCATGTTTGATTACAGGTCTAGTTGCTGTGGTGTGTGCACATGGAAGTCAGGGGTACCAATCTTTCCTAAGAGGTATACTTTCATATATTTAAGGACAAGGCGAATGCAGTTAGCCTACAATTACACAATAAACAATACACAGCTGTGAAATAATCCACAGTGCAAGCAACAACGTCCATAGCATCAGCACTTCCTCCCAGTGCTCAGTTCTCATTATATTGGTGTACCTCCATCAAGCAAACAAATTAATCACCCAGGAACATTAATGAAATGTAGGATGAAAAGGATCACAAACTAATCACTGTAATCACTGTAACACTGGATACATAATGCATTGCACTCTCATGAGTCATCATTTTACAGGTGTAGTTGTACTTCCGACTGCTGGAGCATTTTTCTTATTCATACATGGCTATCATAGGATCTTGGGCCGCATTTACTAAATTGCAGCTCCTCCGTGAATGACAGATTTGCGGTTTGCATTGGAAGTGGGTATTGAAGAAAGGTCCTCAAGTGCCATCTCTCATAAAGAATGCATGCCCCTTGCTTTGAGTTTGCATTGTAAAGAAGGCACTCCTTCATTATTATCGGGCAGGAGTCTGCAACCTTTGGCTCTCCAGATGTTTTGGACTACAACTCCCATGACACCTCACCATTGAGTTTGCTCTCTAGGGCTGATGGAATATGTAGTCCAAAACATCTGGAGAGCCAAAGGTTGCATACGCCTGGTATAGGGGGTGTCCTCTGGCGAATTAGGGGATTTTTATTCCTCATGTACATTTCGAAATGGATGGAGCATGTCCACAGGCAGGTAGACTCGTGCCCGCAGACTGAATATATGCTAGTCAGGGGGGGTCAGTGTGCCATTTGGATAGCAGTAACAACAGGGACGCCTAGATTCAGGGCCAATAGGGATGTAACGTACAGTGGAAGGATCTGGCTATCTTTGAAAGACAGGTCCTTTGAACCTGTTCAAGCATGTGGCAGGAGCAGCATTGACTTTTTTGCCAACATCACATTGTACTTAGACATAGCGTTCTATTGAACTCATAGGCCACACAGCCTCCAGATGTACCTGGAGCAAATGATCAGTGCATTAACCTTTAGTTATTCTGCCACTAGGTAATACACTACACAGTCATTTATGTAATGTAGTCCTGCAACAGAACCTGTGACTAAATGGATGGTTTCAACTCTGTGAGGTTGGATTAGCCAGGTAAGGGACTGGCACTGTTCATTTCGGGCCACCCTATTACGAGGTCTGCAGCACGTCCTGCTCTGGAATGCCTGGTCAGACCAGGCGTCCTTAGCGGGTCCCGCAAGCAGACCAGGATGCTAACAACGGGCCCGTCAATAACGGGCCCGTTGTTAGCATCCTCCCCATTCCCATTGAGCCCTATGGGGGATCACATGGGAATGGGGATGTACTGGATCCAGTTCCCGCGAAAGGGATTTACCGGGCCATCCAAGGTCGGAATGGCCCGTTAAGTCCCCTTTTGCAAGACCCGGACCTGGTATCCGGTATAGGGGTAGCCATGCCGCTAGAAGCGGCATGGCTACCTCCATACTCGTAATGAGTCCCAATGTATTTACTTAAAATGTATAAGTAGTTTTATGGAGAGAAGGAGTGTATTCACAAAAAACAACACAATACAAGCATTTCCAAAACATTTGACAATGTTCTATGGCTGATAATTTATGGAAATACGTGCCCCCTCGTGGTATGTTGTCATCTAATTGGTACCAGAAGAAACCTTTTAACTGCAATGACATATATTTCCGTACTCAAGTTGTTATACCATGATCAATATTGATAGCGTGTTACGACATTATTATCATTGTATATGACTTCTATAGTAATACGCCTGCAAAATTGGTTTAACCAAAATGATATCGCTCCTGACTCAGCCTTTAAAATCTGTCTAATATGAATTGTGTGCACCTATTCAATGTCCCTTCGTTTCCTTCACAAAACGATTTCCAGCCTTACTGTGAGTGACAATCTACCTATAGGGTCGATTTCTCGGGTCAACAAGATGGCCGAGGCCAGAAACAAGTATACAGGGACACGGTCTCCACACGTTTCCCCTTGTTTCCCCTTGTTAGATGGTTACTCTAAAGAGCTGCAAATTTGCTCCACAAGTTTTTCCTGCTATATCCTGGGAATCTGACATCTCTGCCTGCATCTTCTGTTCACTTGCGGCAGTGATTCTGGGGTCGCTGTGGAAGAATGGCATGGGAACCCTGGTCTTTATTCCTGTGCCATTTTCAGCCATATTTGGAAAATGGTTGAAATCTACAAGAGCAGACCAGGGATGTGGTCTGCTTCAATGACTTTAACAATGGCATCAACATGATGTCAGTAGAAAGTACATCATTAGTGGTCGTCTGGAGCACACTTCTGCCACTATTGGTGGCAGGGTTGGGCTGGGACATAAAATCGGTCCAGGCACCAATAAAAAAATGAATCACACATTGCAATTTGTTACGATCCAGACAGACTGAGTACTACCAAAGGAGGTGTTTTTGGTAAAATGGGTTGCAAATAATGTATTTGAAAGCATGTCTGCTTAGTAAAATTGTTTAACACTAGTGTTGTGACTTATGAAATGGTCTCATTGTGGACAGAATAGTGACCATCCTGGCAACAAAAAAAGACGTAGCGTCCCTGTAACTAAAGTTTTTTTTTTCCCTGCATTTCAAATGTTTTGCTACAATGTGTTGCTCACCTTAATGTCCTTGCAAAAAAAGTTTTTTTCCCATGAATTTCAAAGGTTTTGTTATACCATAGATTTTTTCTGCATTTAACCATGCTCACTCTATGTTTTAGTACACTGATCAATGGCAACTACATATTTTACAAAGCTACCAGAACTTTTGTTACACCATAGTTTTTTTTTCTGTGCCACTGGCCATGGCTTCCGGCCATGGCCAGTGACCACGGCCTTCAGCCGTGCCCACTGTATATTTAAGAACACTACCAGACCACTGACCATGGCCTTCAGCTGTGCCCACTGTATTTTTTAAAACACCATTATGACACTATTGATGGCCTCTGTCCATACCCAGTGCCCACGACCTTTGGGCATGGCCACTGTATAATTTAGAACACTACAAGACCACTAGCCATGACCTTCAGCCATGGCCAGTGGGCATGGCCTTCGTCTGTGGCCACTGTATATTTTAGAACATTCCCAGACCTTTTGTTACAAAATAGTTCAATTCTGCTGCACTTTGGCCGTGCCCAGTGTATATTTTAGAACACTACCAAACAACTAGGCTTGGCCTTTGGCCATGGATAGTGGGCACAGTCTTTGGCCATTCCCACTGTATGTTTTAAAACACTATTACACCACTAGCCCTGTCCTTCGTCCGTGGCTGCTGTATATTTTAGAACAGTACCAGACCACTATCCATGGCCTTCAGCCATTCCTGCTGGGTAGGGCATTTGGCCGTGCACACTGTATTTTTTTAAAACATGAATAGGCCACTATCCAAGGCCTTCAGCCATGGCCAGTGGCCCTGTCCTTCGGTTGTGCTCATTGTATGCAGCCCATGGGCCATTGCCTATGGGCACATTCTTTGGCTGTGCACACTGCATATTTTAAAACACTTGGAGACCACTCCCCATGGCCATTGGGGATGGCCAGTGGCCACGACCGTTGGCTGTGCCCACTGTATATCAAACCCACTCATCTGTGGTAAAAATGCAAGATCAGCGCGGTAAAACACACTTACCAGCTATGGGATTAGCACCTTGAACAGGGAGGGGGCTTCCTTGATAGCCACACATTAATTTGCACTAGTTTGGAGATTGCCCTAAATAAGAGTGTTTCAAGTTATTAGAAGCATAGATAATAAAGATGGGTCACAGGTAAGTAAATAAGGTTTAGCATTAGGCTGAGGCACCGCGAATAGGACTCAGAGCATGCTTTTTAGAAACAAGTACGCATTTCTTTAATTTGCTTAGTAGCTGCAGCGGCTGGATGTGCATCGCAAATCTCACGTTACCATAATCGCACGTGGGAAGCAAATAATCTTTGTTACTTTCGAGGTCATAAAACAGAGTTCATGGGTGCCACGTAAAGGTAATGAATGCACAATCATTTTATAATTCAGCATATTGATTTACAGCTTCTTTGATAGCCAGGTCCTGGTCCTTTGTTTTGCAGACTCCTCCACTGTGTGGCTCAAACAGGCCTCCCAAATTGATGATGTTTGGGCCCTCGAAGAACCCCCCACAAGCGTGTTTGCTGTTGCCCAGGTGTTGGAGTATCCTTTCTTTCGGCACTGAGGGGTGGATGGATCCTAAAGAAGACACCCCCAAAGGGCTGAATCAGTGTTCCCAGTGGTCCCGGAGTCCATGGTGGAGACATTGGGTGGTTCTCCTTATTGTTGCTGTCTCTTGACAACCAGGACATTTTGCTCAGGTTTGGGCCTGTTAACATGAAGGGCAGACCTGGGGCAGGGTGGCGGATGGGAGGGAAAAGTGGTGGGAGGTTTCCTTGATGGCGCATGGGACTTTAGGGATGTAAGAGATTTTAATAGTGTCATGGTTTGCTAACCATGACCAGGTAGCAGAACAAGAGGATCCGGGGAGGCAGCCAAAGACTGTGACCTCAAAAAAGAGAAAAAAAAGATTATTTTAAAAGTGTTTCTCATATTCATTGACCTCAGCCTCGAAAGCACTATGAAAGTGCTCCCCCCTACAGATTGGTACATTGCAGTAAAAACATAATACTGTCAACCCCGAACGGTAAGGGTCAACAGTGTTTTGTATGGGCTTTGAGGCAGCCGGTGGGTTCCTCTTGTAAAAGCAAGGAAATATCGAGGCTGAATACCACAAAAGGAAATACACCAAACACAGGCTTATAAAGATTCACAGATCTTTATTCTATTACTGCGCAGTTACAAAGAAACTAAACAGATACAGATAGCTATCTGGTCCTCAGTACATCGCAGCGAATACCAGCCTTTCGGTGTGAGAAGTGAGAGGTACTGGAAATCTAGACAGTCGTGCATTTTATACATTTTCAGTAATAATGTCCAGCCCCTATGAAAGTTAATAATCCATGGTCTAGAGTTCGTGCCGAGTTCACTTATGGCTTGTACGACAATATGCACATGGATCATCGTCGGTTTACATACAAACAGGTTACAATGGCAACAGTGTATTCTTGGATTCAACAGTAAGCCTTAGCACATGTCCCTCACAATGCAGTTCAGTCAGTGTCCACGTTCGATATTTTCTTAACATTGTTTTCGATGTATGTCCGTGGATCAGACTTATTGGTGCAGACAATCCTTAGACTACAAATCAGGCTCTTTACAAGGTCTGTTTACTCAGCCTAAACATTTGGCCAATGGACAGTCCAACCATTAACTATAGTGCAAAGTTCAGGAAGGCTTGGTTACAAGCGGGAAACACTGTCCAACATTTTAGAACACAGAATTACATTTAGACAGAAATCAAAATGATGGATGAACCTAAAATGGCGGCGAAGTCGATCTAAAATCTGAACTTTGCAATGCGGTTTTCTTTGCAGAGTGACTGTGCTTAGGCCAATATATACAAGAAAGGAGGCACAATATTAATTCCCGTTGAACAAACCCTCCTTTTGGCCTAAGCCAAGCGCTAAACTACTCCTAGTCACTTTACGAGTAACTCCGCATCTCAATGTCCATACATCCTGAATCACTATCAGAGATATCAATCGCCATGAGGTCAGAAACTGAGATTTCCTTTAACACAAATTTGTTGGTTATTTTCTCAGGGGTGCGTACCTTGTGTCCTAATGTTCCCACAGCTTGTGCGCAACATCCTCTTAACACCGAACCTATGCCAGGAAGACACTGTATACAACAACAGAAAAACAACAAAATACCGAAAATGATCAGCAAGATTGAAAGTAGCTTTCATCCCCAAGATCGCAAGAAGTCCCAGAACCAAGCGCTAAGATCCCAGTTTCCCTTGGGAACATACACTTCTGAACTAAGGACGTGCAGATTTTGTATTGCCTTAAAGATAGTTGGGGAGGAATCTTGCACGAAAACGCAACAAGCGGACCCCACTAATTTACATACCCCACCATGCTCAGCCAGGATGACGTCTAATGCCATCTGGTTCTGAAGTGCCACTAACCGTATCGCTTTTTGTTCTAAAGTCATGTTATAGAGTATTTCAGTGGTCCGGTTGATGGTCCTCTCCAGTACTCTCGCTAGTCTTCTGATATCTTCAGAATGTAGTATTTGCCCCCAAAATGATACAAAGGATTTAGCTACGTCACCCAGAACTTGTGCTGAAGTATCTCCATTCTCGTCCCGCCTTGGACGGGCCTTTGAGATTTCTACAGTGCTTGCTATGAATACCCCGGGTAACAGACTCCCTAAATAACAGGTTCCCTGCCAATCCCTAGGTAACCATGGGAAAGCTACATTACCGCAAACAAAATAGACAGGTTCGCCTACATACAAAGGTCTGTCCTCACTAGTCAAATTGGCAACTTTGGCGCAACCCTTGAAATCATCCCTTTAACTGAGTACCATTCCTCTGTATGCAGAAAGAAACTGAATCGGGGCTGTGGTTAACAGTGTAGGAAGGTGGCGTGGCCTCCTTATTGCCTATAGGAGCCATTTTGAAAGAGATCAAGGATTGAAAAGGACGTTACAGCACAGGTAGGGGAATCTGTGTCTTCTGTATCGTGTGGCAAAGGGAAGAGAATCCTCTTAATGTGTGACACGTGGATCCAGTGTTTCCGTCCTGCCACTAGCACTACGGTCTGTGTGACCAAGAAAACTTGATGTGGGCCCCGCCAACGAGGTGCAAGGGAGGATGCTATTTCAAACGACTTAATGAGAACCCAACTGCCAATCTGTATGCTATGGCCTGGGCCCTCATACTTGACAAGGAGGGCTTCTCGCACCTGTTGATAAATCAAATACAGATTTTAGTTAACTGCACAGAGTAATCGGAAAGAATTGCATGTTCAATGTCACGCAAAGATTGGGGTTTGGGGAGGTTCTAAATGTTAGCTGGCATATCCATGACCACCTCAAATGGGGAGAGCCCAGTCTTAGTTTGAGGGGTCATTCTCATTGATAATAACACGATCAGTAAGGCGCCCGGCCATTTCAGCTTGGTGCTGGCACAAGTCATAGCGAGCTTGTTCTTGATTATGCCCTTGCGTCTCTCTACCAAACCACTACTTTGAGCATGTCTAGCTGAATGGAACCGTTTATCGATCTGTAATCCCGCGCATATCTGCAGAATTACAGCAGCGATAAAATGCGGACCATTGTCCGACCAGATGACCCTTGGCAGACCAAACCTAGGAAAACATTCCTTGGTATGGTCTTCGCCGTTGTCATTGCTGTGGCATCTTTAACAAGAAAGGCTTCAATCCATTTACTAAAGGCACAGATTACCACTAGCACATATTTGTAGTTGTTGTAATGCTCCATTTCAATGAAATCGAAATGTATGACCTCAAAGGGGACAAAAGGTGGACCAAAACTACCCCTAGGAGTCGATGTGCCCTTTCCCATATTATGATGCAAACAAATCATACAGCTCTGAACAAAGCGTTCAGCTACTTTAGAGATTTTATCGTTCACCCAAATAATTTGCAACATTTTGATAACCTTCCGTGCACAGATATGGGTGGGATCATGACCCATAGCGACCATCATTGTAATGTACGCGTCCGGCAACAACCACTTCCCTTCTACTTTATCCACCCAACATCCATCATCATCCAATTTTGCCAAACCCTCAGCCCATTTCTTAGAGTCCTATAACGTGGCATCAGCTTGAATACTTTTCACAGATTCGATACCCTCATCCAAAGTACAAACATTTGTGGCTTCCCTTGAAGTATACATTTCTGAATAGAGATCAGTGGCAGTCTGTTTGGGTATCTGGTCAGCGAGAGCGTTCCCGTTTCCCACATTATCTATGATCTTCTGATGTGCTGCGCGTTTCATAATTGCTAACTGAGTGGGGAGTGCAAGCGCTGAGAGTAACCGTACTATCAAGGAGCCGTACTGGATTTTAGTTCCATGTGAGGTCAAGGAACCTTGTTCTGCCCAAAGTCTACCAAAGTTGAGAACCACCCCAAAAACGAAAATGACTGTCAGTATATATATTTACGGTAAGCCCTTCAGAAAGTTCACAAGCTCGAGTCAATTCTATAATCTCTGTGGCCTGCGCGGATATATGCGTGATTCTTTTGGATTCCACAACCGTGCTCAATGTGGTGATTGCATAAGCAGCCATGGATGTACCATCTGGAAGTTTGAAACAGGAGCCCTCACAAAACAGCGCCCCTTGTGGATTGGTCAAAAGAGTATCTTTTAGATCGATTCTCCTTTTGTCTCTTGCTCTTTGGTGTAGAGGCAGTCATGTGACACTTCATCACTGGAAGCAGTACCTTGCGGGAAAGGTAAAAGTTTAGCCGGATTGAGAACGTAACATCTCTGAATTTTAATGTGCGGTGCAAACAAGATCAATTGGTATCTCGTTAATCGTGCGGAGGTGAGATGTTGTGTGTGTGTTCTGTTTAATAGAACATCTACAGAGTGAGGTACCATCAGGGTTAAAGCATTGCCTAGGACCATTCCCTCGCTCTGTTTTACAGACATAGCAGCAGCAGCAACAGATCTCAAACATCTTGGCAAAGCGCATGCAACAGGATCAAGGGCGGAAGAAAAGTAGCCGCACGGCCTATTGTTCCCTCCGTGTTCATGCATTAATACAGCCAAAGCACATCCATCACATTCATGTACATACATCACAAAGGTCTTTTCATAATTTAGTGTGCCCAAAACTGGTGCCGAACACAGTGCAGTCTTGAGCAGATCAAACGCTTGCTGGTGTTCCAAGTTCCATGGCAATGGTGAAGAAATGCCCGTCTTCATCAAATCCAACATTGGTTTAATCATTAACGAAAAGTTGGGGATCCACTGCCTACAGTAAGAAGTCATTCCTATAAAGGCTCTGACTTCCTTCTGTGTATTTGAGACAGACATGCTAGAAATGATTTTTATCCGCTCTGGCGTCAACCTTCTTCCCTCCTTTGACAGGAGATAGCCTAAATAGGCGAACTCCTGTCGACAATACTGAAACTTTTTGAGTGAAGCTTTGTGTCCATGTTTAGCTAGATGAATAAGCAACAACACGGTGCCCTTCTTACAGGAACTCTCTGAGTCAGCAGCTAAAAGTATATTGTCTACATATTGGAGCAGTGTACAAGTGGTAGGCAACTCAAGTGTATCAAGCTTCTCTTTCAAAGCCCTACTATAGATGCTAGGACTTTCCATGTAACCTTGCGGCACACCGGTAAAGGTAAACACGCGTCCCCCTAAGGTGAACGCGAACAAATATCTACTATCCTTGTGTATAGGAATGCTAAAGAAAGCATTCTTAAGATCCACATCACTAAAGTAAGTAGCAGAAGCCGGAATCATAGTTAATATTGCCGTCACATCAGGCACAATGGGAAATTGGGGAGCAATGGCACGTAAATCAATATTGAAACGAAAAGGAATTGCATTATTGCCTTTTTTGTACACGGGCAAAATCAGACTATTGCACAAACTACCTGCAATTTCCTCAATTACCCCACGATGCACAAAATCGGAGACTATGCATTTCAAAGCTTGATCACCATCGACCGTAATCTTATACTGGGGAATACGTGGCAACTTTACTCCATGCTTCAAAACCATCTTAACAGGCTCAATTTGTAGAACACTGACATCATTATCATCAATTGCCCATAAACACTCTGGAACATCACTGAAATCTGGCGGCAAAGGTCTAGTCAAGAACTGAGAGACAGAAAGTTGCTGTGGTGAAATCGTCAAACGCACTCCGTCCGAAGAAGAATGAATTACTGCATTTAATTCCTTCAACAGATTCAACCCCAACAAATTCTCTCCACAGTTCGTAGTCAAAAGAAATGGACAGTGGTCAGTGAATGGACCCAATGTAATCGGTACCGGCGAAGAAACCGGACAGACTACTGGCGTACCAGAAAACCCTACAGAAACATTGGTTTGCCCTGACAGTGGAATGTTTGGAACCCGTGAATGGTCAATGGAACACTTCTGTGCTCCTGTATCTACCAAGAATAGATGTTTCCTATTTCCCACTATCACCTCAACGTAGGGACCTTTCTGATTAACAGGAATAGGCGTTGGTTCCAAACCCTGCTTCGGGCAATCCTAGCGAAACAGAATGTCATCAAAAGGAAGTTCTTCAGAGAGGTAAGCAGCAGAAGGATGATCAAAAATGTTTCTATTGTCCACACTCAGTGCCTGATTATCCTGCGAAAAAGGTTGCACATTTTGTGAAAACGGACTTCTACCAGGACCCCCTGCCCGAGGGCAGCCTCTGGATCCTCTACCCATGGCACCAAATGCGTTATTCGACCTCTGCTGGAGGATCGGGCATTGTGCACGTCAATGACCCTCTTGTCTGCAATAAGCACACTGGTTCACGTTTACAGGACCCAACGGCACATTTCCCTGTGGAGCATACTGCCCCCTAAATTGTGAATTACCCCCTCTAGGGCCTCTAACAATTTGTTGCAATAGTACTTTAGTTTTCAGGTCTCCCTTTCTCTTTTCAACTCTTTCTTTTTCGTTATTAACTCGGTTCTCATAGTACTGAGCCATATGCAATACTTCAGACTGAGACTTAGCTTGCCAAGCGCTCTCTGAAGACATAATTTGCGACTTGATGTCAGGCAACAATCCATGTACAAATGTGTCCACAGACTCTGTGCTCAAATCTTGACCACTGTAATCTGAGAACACTTGTTCGAACCGATTGAAGAATTCGGTAGCACCCTCAGACTTCCCTTGGACACAGTCAGTACGTTTATCCCAAATAATCAACTTTTGGCACAAATGTTGGAGGAACCTCTCTTATAGGCAACTGAGAAGTATGCAACTCCGAACGCTTACTGAGCAACAGAGCTAAATCGAGGGCTAAAGCAGCTGAAGGAGTGTCAAACGAAAAAGCTCTCTTGTAGATATTCAATAATTCTGCGGGACAACAAATCTTTCTTTTTATACATTCATCCTGCAGGTATTCTACCATTACCTGTATCACTTCCCTCTGCATTACTGGTGTAAACTAACTATACGTGTCATTTACTTCTACGGGAGTTATTGACATGTCTGAAATCCACCTAATCGCATCCTTTGTGCAAATTCATGTTTCCTTGTTTATCGAGTTATGACAAGGAAGGAACCGTTTATGTACAAACATAGCGTCCAAACTATCACCATCAATATCTTCAATCCGTAACCTTTCCAACTCCCTTCTATACTCAAAAACCCTCTCGACGTGCTCATGTACTTTCTCCACAGTATCTCTTGAATATGCTAAAACATTCAGATCCCTCAACCCTTGTGGGAGATCTATATCATCTAGTCTACTCCACATTATATGTAAATGAATTCCCAATCCTTCAATAAAAACTTTTTTCTCAGGAAAATTGTCTAAATTAGAGAGTGTGGCAAAAACATCAGCTTCTCCATGCACTCTCTAGCCAATGCAGTCAAATTGTGCTTTCTCTCTTTAGACACAGTATTACGAGATACAATCTTTGATCCCGCTCCCTTATCGACTACAAGCGGTACAGAACCACTTGGAAGAGAGAAAGTAGACAAATCTTGTATATTCGGTAACAAAGGTGCCATCACTGGTGCAGTAGGCAAAACCAACCAAACCCGTAACAGCAGGCAACGGTGGAGGAGCAGGTGGAGGAACAACAATAAGAGGAGGAACAACAGCTGGAGGAAGAGGAACAACAAGAGGAACGATAGGAGGAGTAGGAGCAACTACAGGAGGAGGAACAAGGCTGAGTACCACACAAGGAAATACACCAAACACGGCTTATGAAGATTCACAGACCTTTATTCTATCATTGTGCAGTTACAAAGAAACAAAACAGATACAGATAGCTATCTGGCTCTCAGTACATCACAGCGAATACCAGCCTTTCGGTGTGAAAAGTGAGAGGTACTGTACATCTAGACAGTCATGCATTTTATAAGTTTTCACTAATAATGTCCAGCCCCTCTGCAAGTTATTAATCCATGGTCTAGAGTTTGTGCCAAGTTCACTTATGGCTTGTACGACAATATGCACATGGATCATCCTCGGTTTACATACAAACAGGTTACAATGGCAACAGTGTATTCTTGGATTCAACAGTAAGCCTTAGCCTTGAAAATTGAACAGCCTTTCTCAGAGCACCCTGGTGGTTGGATTGGGTGTTGCACGGTTACCGGTGATAGTATCAAAAACAAAAGGATCGAATGCCTTTTGTTCGACAGAGAAAGGATCGAAAAAAAGTGTCTTTTTTTTATGGGGTGGTCCCCCCCAACCCCCTGTTTTCTTTATTAAAAAAAATGTTTTTACCAACCCAAACTAAACAAATATATAAATAAATTAATTAAATAAATCAACACTTTTTTTTATCCTTTTGCATTCGAGCAAACAGTCATTTGATCCTTTTTTTTCGATCGTTTGACTGGACACCGTGTTGTACCATATGGAGGTGGTCCCCTAGCAGTACAGCCCAGATTTTCCATGAGTGAGTACAAACTTGCACTCAGTGCATCTCACCTTGGTGGCCCTAGCCTTTGGTACCACCCCAACGTTGGTGAAAAACTGCCACACCCATGACTCACTCCACTGTTCCCCACCAGATGGTGGTGGTGGTGGTTGGGTAGGAAGAATGGCCTTGAAGATTTGCTAAGGTGATCTCCACAGCAGGTGTGTATCCTGCTGTTCTCTCCTGGATAGTGTGAGAAACCAGAAGGTGTCTCACCCACTATTCCCTGGGGATCTGTCATCCAGGTGGCCAGAACACAGCCATTGCTTTTGGATCCAGTTCTTGGGGGTGGACCAGTGTGGGAGGATCACCTGGGAGTGGGGTCTTCCGGGAGTGGGACACTGGATGGTGAGACGTGGTATCCCCTTTCTTTGTAACACATTTACCTCATCCTACCAGGTAGGATATTTAGATACTCTATCGTCCCTTTATAACACAAACACTTTCTCACAGACAACTTGCAATGAGAGTAAAAAAGACTAATACCCAAGCAGTATACCTGACGTGTCCCGATACAATGGTCAGGCGAGAGAGATTAGGCAATTACTGACCATCACACACACGTGACATCCATTACACTTCCCCACACAGATAAAATGTGGAGCAAAAGAGCACTCTCTGAGCAAGGCAAAGCACAATAGGAAACAGCAGTTTTGAGATGGCAGCTGAGCAACAGAGGAAAGACGGAAAAACCGAAGGGGATCGCAAGGTGGAACATTCCTGTGACCTTTTCAACAAGGAACTGTTATTTTCCAGAGACCTTGAGAATAGAAAGTGTAAGACCAGGAAACCAGGCTACAGAATCCTGCATTGTGTGTCGGAGATACCCAGGCCCCTCCCATGTCAATAATCAAGGAGGGAGAATCACCAGCCACGGAGGTACTGTCCTTGGCTCTGAGAACAAAGCCTCTTCAGTGAAATCAACACGCCCGGTGAGTTGGGGATACTGATACAAGACTGGTCTGTGTTGAAGCCTAGGCTGCAAGTAGCAACGTTTAATGGAGTGCTCTGGAACAAACATTGTTAAGACGTGTGCGATAAGAGACACAAGTGAAGTTGAACTGCTGATGAGTGATAAAACTTTAAAGCAAGCTACAATACTATTGACAAGTGGTTCGGTACCGCGTGGTGCTCATTTGAAGGTCTCTGTAAAGTATCCAGCTGAGAAGTGACAAAAGTAGAAACCTTTGTTCTGAGCCCAGCGGACAAAGACCAATTGAAAGAGAACAAATGTGAATCGCTGTGGTCCAGTGACGGGTCAAGCAAAATCCTGTGCACATTTGAAAGTCTTCGATTTTGATGAAGTAGAAAAAGTTTGGAAAAATATATGAATTTGGTCCCAATCCAGCAGAGGGAGACCAATTGAAGGTTTTGTGTTAAAGTGGGTCTGAGCCCAGCAGCGGGGTACCCCGGGTGACCAGTAAATCACCAGAGACGCTGTATAAGTGAAAGTCCTGAGAGGAAAGGAACTTTAATGTTTTGTCATGTTACATCAAGCCCTCTGAAATATGAGTCTTTGACTAGCAAAGAGACTTTGACACAGTAGGCCCTGATGTTGAAGTCTTCAACTGCATCCTAGTGCTAGAGAAGCCAGAGACTGTGCTAAGCTCCAGTGTGCCACAGTGTCCTGTGCAGAATTTCTTGAATGCTCTTCTTTTGCCTAACATTGTTTCTCACACTATTTGTATTTAGAAGTAAGCATTGGCAATAGTTGTATTAGTGTAGGCCCTTTTATTTTGACAGACTCGTTATTATTATTTGATGGTCGTAGCTTGCTCCAATCTTTAGATTTCATATTAGATAGGCGTTTTTCAAACTCAATTGAAGTTCAATAAACACCCTTCAGCTGTGATCATTTGTGTTTGTCTTACTGTTTGATACCATGCCTACCTTGCAATAGCCACATTGAGAATGAGGAAAAGTAATGGGTGGGTCCCTTCAGAGGAACCGTCCGTGGACTGTCGTGCTGTCCACGGAATAACAAGTCACAAATAGGCCTTGAAAAGTTGTAAATAGTTGTCGGATGAACCAAGAATAGGTCTAGGAGATCTGGAAGGGTAAACCTTCAACTTGAAAAACTGTAGATTGGTGGAAAATGCAGAGCACACACACCGTTTGCGGTCACTCTGCACGGTGCAGCCACATGATGATGTCCAGGGACGTCCCTGGCCATGATGGCGGTCCGCAGACACCCATCAAGTCGGAGACACAGGGCACATTCGTGTGAGTGTCCGTAGAGCAGGCACACTGTCCACAGACTGATTAAAAGTGTGTCATGTGAAAACAGACATGTCCGTACACCGCGTCTGTCTGGGGCACCGAAATTTTGAGTCCGCCCACCCACAGCATCTGACTCTTAATTGGGCTTTTAAAAAAATATATATAACAGAACAATGTACAAGATATTTATAGTATACAAAATAAATGTATTTTAGAAAGGGCTGGGGTATCAGAATGGGAAACATAAATGGTAGAATTAGGAATTTCTGTAGAGTAATGCTCAGGGGAGGAAGGGAGTAAGGTTCCATCACAGCATCTTTCAGTTACATTTTGGGAATTTGATGGGGATGATTGCTGGGGCAAGGGGGACAGATGCAAGAAGGACAGTGATAATGAACATTTTTAATCACATGCTTTTGTACATAATTTAAACGTTCCATAAAGTCATTACTGATTTGATCCAATTTTGCAGACAACCTCATGATTTCATTATGTACAGTTGAGGATAGGGCTTCTCTTTGTGACTCTTGGTATTCTCCATAATTAAATGGGGGTGTTGTTTCTTCATGAAAACTATGTACTATAAGCAGTGGTAGAAGTGTACAAATAGAAGTAGTGGAACTATGTTCCCTGCTGACCTGCACCCATTCCCCACAAACCCCATTGCCATGCCCTCTCCCACACACAATACAAACCCCCAAACACTTGCAGCTGCTGTTTAAGAGAATGTCCAATGAAGTGCACTGAAAGTGCCGCTGCAACGCCTTCCTACACTACACTTTTATTTTAAAATCAAACCATTCCGGAACGGTTTCTTTTTGGAATAAAAGTATAGGAGCTGTAAAACGTAAAACTGTAAAACGTAATTTAAAAAAGTAGAGGAGCACCGCTCCCGACCGCTCCTGCTCACTTCGACCAGTGACTATAAGAAAAAAAGAAATTTTTTATTTCAGTGAGGTCTATACAAATTACATTATGTGTTTATATTAAAATATGTATTGTATACCATGAGATATGTTATTGTTACTCATTTCTTCTTTAGGGAAGTTTTCTTCCAACCACACAAGTTGTTTGCCATTTCTGTGAAAATAAAAAAAAATGTATTTTGCTTACACAAAATGTTTATATAATGAATCGTAATAATACAGAAATAAATACAGTGTACTTACTACTTAGTAAGAATTTGTTCTTCAGTAAGCGCCTGGTGTATGTGAGTCTGTATGCAGAGTTCTACTGAGGTGGTAATATGAGGTGTACAGTTATGTTTTGTGCTTGGTGAATTACATGTTCAAAGGATGACATTATGGTTAAGTTGCACTAATAAAAACCTATGAAATTTACTGAAAAAACATTGTTAAAATGACGTTTTAGGTTTGAGTAAATCCAAAAAAAAACTGAAATTCGGCAGTTATGGTAAGCTATGCAACCATAGCTCACACCACCACTGTGCACTGCTAAGAATTACTCCCAAGGTATCAAAGATGACATCACAAATGCCAATGATGATGCCACTGATGATCACATATGAAATAAATGTTGATGAAAATTCCCTACTAGTGGTTGTGTTTATAATGTTGGTAAGAAGATGGCAAGGGGGATTGGGAGACCTACTATGAACTACTTAATGTATTAAAAAATATACTCATGTAAACAACACATTGGGGGTCATTACGACCCTGGCGTTAAGGGGTTAACGGCACCGTAAAAGGCTGCGGCACCGTTAACCCCTTAATGCCTTACTACGAGGTCCCTTTACAGCTCCCAACCTTAACGGCTGGTCTGGACCAGCCGTTAAAGTAGGGACCCGCAAAGGGACCTTGATGGCAATTACGGTACCGCTATTTGCGGTACCGTAATTGCCGCCTTCCCCATTCCCATTGAGCCCTATGGGGCAAGAATGGGAATGGGGAAGGGCCATGGCGAAAGGGGGAATTACTGCACCGCCGACCATGGAATGGGGTGGTAATTCCCCCTTTCTCCATGGCGGACTCCGGCATGGACCATGGTGCTAATAGCGCCGGAGTCCTAATGAGGGCCATTATATTGGAATGTTGTTGTTAATGCAGAAATCTAATCAAACATACTCATAGGGAACAGCTGCAGGATGCCCCATAGAAGTACACTATTTTTACTTTAGTAAGCCGTGCTTAATCACACGGGGAGTAGCTGAGCATGAACTGTATACATAGGTTGATAGTCTGTCATCATATTCATTGTAACCGTCAGGAAGCCCATACAATGAGTGAAACCTGTGAGCCATGTTTGACTGCATACTCATGGCTTACCGCTACAGATGCAATGTTATACACACATACAGAGCAACTACATAATGTTTCATGAAACGTTCACGATGTAAACATAATGCCCATTGTACAACAATTTTATCTCGAAAAATAACCCAAGCAACAAACAATGTACTCGGACTTCTGGTGCAAAGCACTAGTGTTCGCTGACACGCTGTAATTGCTATGAGGCATGTGTCATAACCATAACGTTCTAATGAACAGAGATCATAGTCAAAATGTGTCCATTAAAGTGCAGCGAGCAAAGCAGCAATTAAGAATAAAGTGCTTAGTGCATGACGGTCGACGCTGTGTAGATAAGCAAGGACACTCTGCATCCTCAAAGAATGGAGTCCAAACTAATTATGGAGATGACACATGGAAATATGGCAAGATTCGCATTCTGAAGTCAGGGGTGAGAAACGATAATGGATACTGCCATATCGCTCTGGGGTGGTGTTTAAACAACAGGGGGAATGATGAAAAATAATGGCATGACTGAGAATGGAAACAACCACCCTGTGTAGGCAGTGGCAATCAATATGATGGTAGACTTTGATACAAAACAAATCCAAGCTGCCAACCTAGCATGGTATGCACACAAGGACCCACATTTAAAACAACTTGTGCACGTACCTGGGGTGCGCGGTGAGGTATAGCGTTGCCATTGAAACGTTGATGTCAGTGTACAAGCTCAGAGATAAAATGCAAAGTATGCAGTATACCGGCCTTACACATGGGTCTAAAGGCTATAGTAGGAGCCGACACTGGCCCGAGTAAAGTGCAAAGTGCTTACAATCATTCATAATGGCACCAGTGTGCAAGAATGTCCGGCCACAGCATAAACTGAACTTCTCAAGTCCATCATGCATATAACAGCTGGTAAAAGCATCATGGTGCAGAAAGGCAAAACATCAATTTCAAAGCATAGTATACAGATGAATATGTGACACCTGAGTGTGTCCACATATGGTAATAGCAGTATAAATAATCATCTATACTGCAAAGCAATATGGAAAAACTGTGACTTAAATGTGCAAATTCGCAAATGCCTTTCTCTAAAATTGCTATCCAAAGTTAAAACACCTATATAAACAATGCACAGTGACCCTAGTGATTTACATACAGGCCTGTCAAATGGCCATAGTGAAGAAGAGTGCGATACCAATAAAATCTGAGCCCATACATGTATGTAGTTGTACTGTCCTGTGAGATTTACTTCCCTGCTTCAGGACTTTTTGTAAAACAATTAAAAGTTGTATAGAAAGTCCATTCCAATCAATCAGAAGGTCATGTAGTCTTCATGGACCAGAAACACCTTTCTACTAAACCAAACTTTGAGCAAAATGTAATTTGCGATTGCAGAAATAAGTTTGAGAAGTGTGGCTAAGTGCTTACATCTTTGAAGAGAATGTTTGTGGGTTGACACAGAGTGGATTAGTGGTGATGAGTTTGTGCAATAGTTAATTGCTGGGTATATGGCATTCACACATGGCAGTCATTCCCTCCCGTATTGTGAATATTCCCCAGACATTTTCATTGTTAGGTCAATGTTTTCTGTACGCAGGCACACAACAACTTCATGTTCTCTTCTATTTTCACATGCTTGTACACTGCATACAGTCTGCTTTTGATCTGGTGGACCATGAGATTCTCTGTAACCACTTAAAATCGGCAGCTCACTTCTCCCAAGAGGCTATAGACTAGATTCAGTCCTTTCTCAATAACAGAACAATGCGAGTCTTCTCCCCATTAGCAGTTGCCAACCCGATGCCCATTACCTGTGGTGTGCCACAGGGCTCGTATGTCTCTCCCACTCTGTACAACATCTTCACAAAGCCCCTTTTCGATGATCTTGATGGTCTGGGTATCACCTATACAAATTTTGCTGATGAGACTCAGATCCTCATCCCGCTGACGGGGGTTTATGACAAGGATTTGGCCTTTGTAAACAGAGTTTACCTCATCATCCAGGCATGGATGGCCTCACATGGTCTATGCCTGAATGATGACAAAACGGAACTCCTCATCTTGGGCACTACAGCTAATCTCAATAAACTTGGCCATAACTACTCTTTGTTTGAAATTGACAAAAACATCATTGCAGTGGCTAAAGTGGTCAAAACCTTTTTTTTCATGATTCCACACTAACATTCAGAAAACAAGTAAATGTTATGGCCTCTGCCATTTCCTATACCTGCAAACGCATCAGAGCAGCCAAACCCTTCCTCGCCTCTAACAACTGTGTCTCTTTAGCAAGAGCCTTGATTTTGTCCAAATTGGACTATTGCAACGCTCTATATGTAGGCAGCAATAAATACATCACAGACAAGATACAAATTCTGCAAAACAATGCACTAAGAGCAACCTTAAGTCTCCCGAAGACAGCCCATATCTCTGAGACTAGAAGATCCATCAATTGGCTTTCTACGAAAGACAAGATCCTCCTTAAAAATCTGCCTCCCTGACCCACAAATGTCTCTGCCATTCTGCCCCTCAATACCTCATAGCAAGATTCGCCAGACAAATATCCTGTCATCCCTCCAGAAAAACGAATTCTAACCTCCTACTGGTGCCTAGATTCAAATGTACTACCACTGGGGGAAATAGCTTTTCTGTCAAAGCAGCACAACAGTGGAACTCTCTACCGCCATCTCTAAGGGAAGATCTGCCCTACCTACAATTCAAAGCAAGTCTTATTCATTGGATTAAGGAACATGACATCTAATGTATTGGTACCTTCCGACCACTCAGCTATAAATTTGTAAATTATGTATATTTTATCCTTTTTGAAATTATGACCGATTGTAAACTGTGTATATTTTATTCTGCATTTAATTACGACCCATTGTACTTGTTCTCAATCCTGCTGTTGCGTCTAGCACTGTAACCACAGCTTGACTCTACAGCACCACATGTAACCTAATCTCTACAATCCTCTTGTCGCTTCTGCGCCCTGCTACCCCCGGGTTAGGTGCGCGTTACAAATAATAAACATAAACATAAACAGAACAGACTGCACTTTATGAAATAATTGTGTTATATGAATCAGATTTTTTTCCCCAGATATGAATATTTAGCTGTTCCCTTAAATTGTGAAAATCCTTTTTTTAATTGTTTTCCATCTGCCTGCAGCTTGTCTTTGCATAATAACACGTGGTTTCCATAATGAGTACCATATATATATGTATTGTGTCTACATGTCTGTGTCTTCAAGTACTTGGAAATAAAATATTTTGATTATAATGTCAATGCCGACTGGTAATTTTGAGTAAACACAACAACTCAACAATGCTTACGAGATCACAGTTAACTATTCATAAATGTACCAAAGACTTAGCATGGAAAACGAATTTTGTATGTATGAAAATGAGTCTGTGAAGTGTCAGATACATTTCCGGAAAACATCTATTCCGATAGCTCAGTACTTGGAGCAGTCTATTGTGATCTGTGTTTGGTGCGGCTGTCACAGGATTGATCCTGGCAGGGCTGGAATTTCCAGTCTTAATGTATTCAAGGTTGAAAAGCAGAGCAGTAATAATTTCATCACACATAATACGATATGTATAACACGCTTAATATCCAGAGGTTTCTAAGCGCAGACCCAGGAATCGAACCTGTGTTGCTCCGTGCCGTATTGCTTCTAAGACGAGCACGTTGCCCCTGAGCTATGCTCCCAAAACTAATAGCTCTCCGTATCTTTCACAGAGCATACTTACATGTAAATCAATATTCTGCTCTATGAAAGGTATTGATAGCTAAAATGTGCAATGAGATGACTACTGCTCTGCAGGAATACAGGGATGAGAACAAGCTAAACCACCTACTTTGCATCTCAATACTTCTAAACCAATGTGATTCCAACCATAAAGGTAAAACAAAGGAAGCTCGACATGTATACCTCCTTTGCCTTGTGTGTGGGCAGAGGTCGGGTCAAGCTATCAAGAGGTGTGTGAAGTGAATTTGCAGCAACCCAAACAGCAATAGTGCAAATACTCCAAAACAAAAGAATGTCTAATGTAGCTTGTTTTTTTTTAAAGTATACTTTAATTAAACAGTCAAAGATGCAATCAACTAACTGACACAATTAGCAGCAACACACTCCTGTGGAGAGAACACAGCAAATTAATAACTGGTAAAAAACAATACTATGGGTACTTGAGGAGGAATGGTCAGGCAATTCATTGGAGCAATGTTAGTCTTCAAAGGATATGTCTTTCAAGAAAAAGATTGGAAAGGGGGCTTACAAGACACTATGCACCCTTAAGAGGACATGGGGGACGTGACCTCTTGAGAGAAGCTTATTGTTGGTCTCAGATGGTTCAACAGCATTGAACTGAGCTTCTCTGCTATTGTCTGTGGTCAAGGCCAGTGAATTTGTTCCAGCAGCAAGTCAGCAACAAGTCAGCTTAGAGATGCGGCACTGTGCGTCTCAAGTAGGCATTTGATTTGTCCAACAGTTTTGAGTCGGTCAAGTTGGTTTGAGATGGTGTTACCACTAGGTTTAGTCAACGTGTGACTCTAATGCTTCCAGCGTTCAAGTCAGGTCAAGTGGAGGTCCTCTTGGTTCAATGCAGTGCTGGAAGATGTGACATGTCGAAGTCTTTTGCAGCAGGCAGCTGGTGTTTAACTTCAAGCAGTGATGAACACTACTGGGGTGCAGCAGAGTCAAGCTAGTCTGAAGATGCAGGCAAGAAGTTTGAACTCGTGATGTGTCAGAAGCAGCACCAGTGGTCCTGTGTTGGTTCGAAGTACATTGAGCACAGTTTGAATGAAGTTTGAAGTTGTGCAAACGGGATTCCTGTTGATTTTAGGCTGTCTCGCTGATGGGATTCCCAATTGAGGGGCTGTAAAGATAAGGAAAGTCCTTCTTGCTCTGCACTTCCATTCCAGGGAGATGGGTTAGCACCTTCAGGGGTTCATTCACCTCCATTGAGGAGTCTGGCTCCAAAACAGCTGTTGAGGGGCAGGCCTCGTCCACAGCAGTTAACAGCACATACTGAATAATGTGAGTGGTTTCCACAGTGAGTGAGAAAGCACTGGAAACCTGTTATCATTGTAGGGAATGAAAAATGACGTCTACCAACAATATTTCTAAATGATTTAGAGGATCTCACAAACTAGGGAGCAGCCCATCTCAAATTAGTCTTCAAGATTTATGAGTGTAAGCCATGAAGTTCCACTTGGGAATCAGGCAGCCTAATGATACAACTCATATTTTCTTCTTCTAGGTATGTATCCGTTTTGTGAATCTCACATCCATATATTGTTCCATGTCAATGTTTATCTGTTTTTGGGGCACTATTCTGTAGCCATTTGGCCAATTCAGGACATTAGCTGTGGAGATGCCTGGCTAAATGGTGTAACGTGTTTTCTTAGCGCATTAACTGCCTGATTCATGGAATTATTTGCGTGAAAAAAGCAGATTTGCGCCCTTTCTACCCAAAAATCAGCATACTTTAAACAAGGATTTTCGGGCAGAAAGGCGTGCAAATCTGCGTTCCATGAATCAGGCAGTAAATGTTTTCACTTTCTTTGTGCAATTTTGGTTGTCATAAATTCAATTTTTTATTCTTTTTTTAAATGTGCGGTCGCCACTATATCCCAGCCTATCTTGCCCCACCATCCACTGCTGAACCCCCACTCGCCTACAGCCACATACACATATACATAAAAATGCATATGTATATGCAGATGTAACTGGTTGAATTCGACCAAAACGGCACAAACTGCAGACTTTAAAATTGGATTTTTCCCCTTATTTCAAACTGGATTTTGCAAGGTATCTAACACTAGCATCAACATGGAGGCACTGACCACGCCGATTGAGCAGTCCTGAAAAGCGAGGAAGGTATCTGTCTATGTTGCTTTTATGGATCCTCACGGGCGTGCTTGAAATGCTAGTGCTTCTGTACACAGATACAAGCGTGAAGGTGAGAGTGGATCAACTAGGAGGCTGCATGGCACGGATACCTATGAGCAGGGGCTTGAAGCAGGGCTGAAAATTGGCCCCGATTCTATACAACCTATTCATTGCTGACATGGGCCAGGCCCTGGACCATTCATCCGCCATTCCACCGAAGCTTGCTATGATGCTACTTCATTGGCTAAGTAGTGCAGATGACCTGGCCATATTGGACCTAATACCGGGTGGTCTCCGGGTGGTCTACAAAGCTCCCTGTGTACCTTCAAGAGCTACGCGGATGAGAATGGTCTGATCATTAATATCTCTATGACCAAGATCATGGCCTTTGATCCGCAAAAGAAAAAGACAGAAGCTCAACCAACTTGGGAACTGGTGGGAGTAAAACTGGAGGTGGTCAAATCTTACAATATCTGGGCATCCAATTGGACTCTGGGTTGAATAGGAGGTTGCATATGGATTGTGAAAAATTGAAGAGCAATGCCACCCTGGGTAGGATTTGTTTGTTCTCACATAAGTGTGGAGGCAGCTCCGTGGGATCTATGATACATCTTTACCAAGCTCAAGTGTTTCCAATAATGTTTATGGTATGGCATATTAGGCTTTATCCAAAGCCATGGAGGTTGCATTGCTAGAATGTACAAAGGTCAAGCTCTTCTTACGGTTACCTACCCGTACTCCCTTTGAAATTATCGTGATGTCTCTTGCCTATCGATCTAAAGTTGGTGCTGTGGTGTTTGTCACTGTACTAGAAAATGGTCAACACACTGGCTGGCACTATGCTGAGCCTTATACTGGACGCATGCAACATGCGTGCGATGTATATGGTGGGTTAAATCAGTGATGAAAGCCATCTTGGTGGAATGGAAGGATGAGCAGGCTTTGGTAAATCTTGTCACAAGGAACAGGGCCAGGGGGTCTTTGTATTATGTTCAGCTAACATAATACGCAATTTCCTGGGGGACCACCTGATTTGGGACTACTTAAAAATCAAGTGCAAAGTGTTAGAAACAGGGGAAATAGAGAGAGCCTGGTGCAGTATCCCTAGATCTGACCGGGAATGTCAGCTTTGTGGTGATGGGTCATTTGAATCACCAAGACACCCCTTGTGTGCTTGTGCAGCCCAAGTGTCCCTCTGAGTGGAGACTAGGAGAACTATTGGATGGGGTTCAGCATTGACTCAGGGGGAGCAGTAGAACCATCTCATGGCGGGTAACAATCATGCATGCATTTTTCATTATTGTTTGTTTTGGAGGAAAGTTGAAAAGATTTGGGATTTTTAAATTTAGTATGGAGAAGGGAGACCTTGCACCTTTACGTTGTCGTATGGAATGGTATTTTATTTGAATTTGTGAAAAGATGAATAAACTGCAACAAAATAAAAATAAATAAAAAAAATATTATGATTAAACAGTACCAACAAGGTTAGATCCGTGTTTTGTTGTTTTGTACTGTGCTACACAAATCAGCTAATTATGCATGGACATCAGGCTGTGCTTGTAGATCTTCGTGGTGTCTTGGACAATGAAACACTAAAGCAATGAAGCCCTTGATGAAAAGAATGATATCCGTTTGGAATTCCTCTGAGGAATCGGATATCCCAGCCAAAAAACATTCAGCATCTGTTCGTTTCAAAACGGATGTTGGACTATTGGCCATAAACATCTTGTATTCCGTATTGAGAAGAAACTGACCACAATCACAGTCTTTTAACCAACTAGCTCTAATGGCCACTGCATACCCCACATGTCAATCTGTAGGTCAATCTCCTCAGAGTAGGATTTAAAACGTTAACCCTCTGCTATGACAACCTGATCTGCTGAGCAAACTATTGCCACTACTCTCCAGTAAACCCTTGCCTTCTCCTGCTGTGACTACTGTGACTCACTGTTAAGAGAACGATGTGAATCTATACAGGGCGCACTACAACTATTCCATACCATGCCAAGTACCTTGGGCAAAGCCTAAGAGGCTGCAAGCATGTAAAACCAAGACTACAATTTCGCAATGCACAACACTCAACAAACACTCTCAGGGGGGCAGAATTGCAAGAGTAAGGCATAACATCAAGGTGTCAGACATTTACACCTTAGTTGTACTCCAATGGGCATTGTTGTGCCCTTCCAAAGGCACCTGTGGGGTACAAAGTGGAGTTTGTCTTTCTGCTTTTTTTCCTCCTCTGTTTTGGAAGAGTACCAGGTTGTACGTCTGCTTGAGATTTATATACATGCTTAAAACCAATAGATTGTTATGGACGATACCTCGCATTTCCTCCTGGTAATTAGCAAGCGGAATCCATAGGAATTCATTATAAAACAGTACCTGCAAATTGCAATTTCGCTTTGATTTGCTCTTCACAATTAGACTCTTTTAAAATGATCCCCTTAGTGTCAACCCTCTAGTTTATAGTATCTTTTCTGAGCAATCTAAACTCTCAATACAGCTCCAATGTTGTCTCCCCATTCCTGTACTACTTTATTCATTTTGACAATGCCACTGTGCTCTGTAGTTCTCTATTAAATTCAACAATGCAAAATAAGCATCTTGCACAGTTCGAACAATCAGATATGCTTTCACAAAACCTAAGCATATGCAGTATTCATTGTCTCTCTGTTTCAGGGGAAACTAATTTAACAACCAGCTACGCTGATTAAGTAGTATTTACATTGTGTATCTAAAAATAATTGTCTCTCTTTTTCAGAGGAAACTACTTTTGAAGCTGGAATTAAAGTTCAGTTGCACAGTCAGTCGGAACCTCCATTTGTCCAAGAGCTTGGCTTTGGAGTTGCCCCAGGATTTCAAACGTTTGTGGCCACACAGGAGCAAAGGGTGAGTCTGTGTTATTTGGCTTCAAAGACTTGATGAAATGTATGCCTTGAGCAGAGGTGATTTCTTTGACGGAATTAATCTGAAAAATGAAAATGGTGGTGTATTTGTAGTTTGGGAAAAACAGGCAATGTATTGTGCAAATAAAGCATCTGCCGGACTATTAGCAACAATGTTTTTTTTTTTTTTCTTGGGTCCTCCAGTGATATTTATGTTGCTTTTTAGCTATAGAAATAGTGCCTGGGGAGCCACACATTGATCTGGCTCCTAGCCAGTAGACCATCCTACACTGTATCACAGCCCAATGTAATAGGACCGGAGATGCTGGCTCGGAATAGAAATACTGACTACTATGAGATTTACAGGCGCAGTACATGGGCATGAATGGTGGCCCCCTGTAGATGAGGTATCTTGAGCGTGTTGTTCCTGGACTATCCTCTTCCGGTTTTTACCATAGATCCCATCGTTGAGTAATTTCTCTAGATCTCAAATCCAATATGACTTGTCTAATGGCCACCGTCTTTCTTCCCCTTGATCAAGGGAGGGAATCTCCTTGAGCCCGCATCCCATTGGACTTTCAAATTGCTCTCGATCAGAGAATACTTCAATAGGCATTCTATTTGCTTGTATGACCACATAGGAATGCATGTGTTTACATGAATTGTTACAACACAGCATGAGACTTCCCAATGAAGCTGCAGTGATACAGTGAAACATGATGAAGACTATGAATTCAAATCAATTCTAATGACAGCATATGTTGGGCGTTTGTTGGAAATATATGCAAGATATTTTAAAGGGTCAATTGGCAAAGACTTCAATTATATTGTCGAAAGATATTGGGTGGTCTTCTGAGGGAAAATCGTACAGAAGTTTTGAAAATGTGGTAATAGTTACATCCAAACACAGGCAGGAATTTCTATATAACACACTCACTTTGGTACCGGCTTCTATCTGAATAAGGGGCTGCGGAGTAAGCGGCAGAGATCTGAGAGGAAGTTCAGAGACCTTATCTCCCAACGGAATGGGATTTACCAATAAAGAAAAGCTTGGTGACAAATAATGGTGAAATAATCTTTGATGAGGAATTTAATGACAATGTCAAGAGTGTATGGTATTGAAACATATATATTCCGCCTGTGAAACACAAACATTATGGAATGCAAATAAACCAGTCCATTCTAAGAGATTCATGTGTCCCTTTAAAAAAAAAAAATACAAAAAAGAGACCAAGACATTGTGTTTGTCACTATCAAGTTTTGAAGTATTGGCAGTGAGGTCACAGCTGCAGTATTACTACTTGTTTGGTGGTGAAAGAGCAATTAGCACTAGAGCAGACATTGCCTGGGATCTGTTTACCATAGCACTAAACCTTTGCCCTCCTGCAATAATGCATTGCATATTCATCTTTGCACTGGGGCAAGTTTTCCACTAGTGCTAATTGTACTTGCAACTTTGCAGAGTTTAAGCAATATGGCATATGTTTTCCTGATGCATATGTTGAGCTCCTCTTTGCATCTGAACTGAAGCGCGTATGTGAGCTGATTGAAGCTACCGCTCTTTTTCTTGGTCAGCTGTCTAAGGTTGTTTTCAAAGCTCTTGTGAATCACGTGTTCATTGTTTACTCATGGTGGTATTGTGGTGAAGGTATTGGCATAGTTGACCTAATGCCAACTTGACCTACTCTGATTTGACCATATAATTTTGGTCGAATTTATTAGGTAATAGGTTGAGGTGGGGGGAGGTCGAAGGGTGCTGGGGGTACCCCCATTAGGAATAGTTGTGGGGGTCTCCATCCGCAGCAGGTCAAAAAGAATTCCGGTCAAATCGGCAATAGGTCAAGATTTTTAGGTCAAACAACCCATATCAGTGGTAAATAGTACATTTAACAGTAACAGGGTGAATTATTTATTTAATGTTACTCATGGTAAATAGTAGCAGTGGAGCTGTTCCACTGGAAATGCGGTGCAAAAGTGCAACCGATGGGCTGATAGAAGACGTGATAGAAACACTACTCTGTTTATTCTAATAATCAAATAATCATAACATTCTAAATCAGTACATTATCCTATGTTCAGATGGAAGCAGGTACACAAATGAAGGAAATATTGTCTAGTCTATCTTGTTTTATAATACTGTTTAATGGGTGTGGCACATCTGGACTCAGCGGCCGTTTCCTGTGATTTGTGAAGCATTTCTTTTCTCCATGGGGCCAAGCCCTCCATGAACCCCAAAGCCTCCATGCCTCCCCTACTACCCATACAATATTTTCTTCATTATTATTCCTGCTTCCGACCCCATTAACAATGCCTCAAAATCACAACAAATGGGCCGATTTACCAAACGCGTTGAAACTGCTGGGACGAGGTGGCCAGGTTCACTGTATGACTAGAAGGTACATACACTTGGCACTATTTTGGGTTCCACTAGATTTGCATTTTATGATAAAACTGGAATCCTCAGTTACAATAGCATTGATTATTACTGCCAGAAGGTGCTACTGTGCGCTTTGCAGACATCCCTGTTCTGTAGCCGGGGGAATGCAAGTGGAGGGGCACCATAGCAGAGATCCCAGGCAGCCGTCCCTCCTCACATTCCATCACCCCCCCAAGCCACTCCCCTTCTGGTCAGGTTGTCACAGGTAGAGGGTGGGCTAAAGGCGTCCCCTTTTAAGGGGGTGAGAAGCTGCTCCTGGCATCTTTAGCATGCTAGAACTTCGGGCAACCATGATATTTAGACTCGATTGTTCAACCCGGCTGTTGCAATCTTGAAAGCATTGATGAGCGTTTGGACATACAATGCATGCATATCTTTTTCCAGGTAGACTCCACACGTATGTATATTTATAGATGTGTACACCAAATTCCTGGATACCTTGCAATTGGATATGATATATTTAGACCCTTGTAGATAATGAGGGTCTCACGCAGGTTGCTGTGTCTTCACATGTGGTTTTAATTGTCCAAATTGTGGACATATCGTTAGAAAGAGGGTGGTCAGCCGACACGTGTTTCAACCCCGAAGGGTCTTTATCAAGGCAAGAGAAGAAAGTCTGCGGGATTTTATCTCATGTCGTTCTGGCTGCCGGTTGACAATATTTCCTATCAATCTTCAGGATTCCCTATGGCTGTTGCCTCCTTCTGGTGCGGTTTGCTCGTCTATAGATGTGGCATTCGCAGAATACCACACACATTGCACTGTAAGCTCTTGGAGCTCGAAGAAGTCAACTTTGCAGATTCGTTTACGGCTGCTGCTTCTCCGTAACCAGCTAATGTATCATCAACCTTGTTCCTACTTTGATTGCCTTTCACCTCTAAGTGGAGGTCAGTTGACACCTTTTCAGAAGCGTAGTTAAAGCTTTCATTTTGAAGTGGAGAAGGACTTTATAGGGCAGAGTGGCTTTTCCTTAGTAGACCTTTTGCTTTTCAAAGGCAGGGCATTCACTATGAGGTGCAATTCTTTGTCCAAAAAAACCCTTTTTCTTTCAATTCGCAAGTGGCAACAAACAGTGTTACATTTCTGATCATGTACTGATAATATTTGGATTATTGATACTAACATGGACATAAGGTTTTGTTATATGCCAATGATGCTTATACATCTGTGCTCCTGATAGTCCCTAGGTCAAATATGTGCCTTAATGGGTGAGTTTGCAGAAGTCTCGCAATACACATTACTTGAAGATGAAATTGCACCCTTGCTGATAACTGAAATGTGCATGACACGGGATGGAGATCAGTTTGCACTTCAGTGGAATTCAAGCAGAATCGTTTATTCAGGAGATCAATTTTCCAGACCAAAAGCCCACCGTGAATCCTAATGCAACCGGAATGCGGTATAATGTCAGAGAGCACGTGCAGAGATGGCCGCCGCCGGCCTGCCTTGATGGAGATGGGGTTTGCTCTGATTATAATTGACACCATAGCAATGCTGCCAGTTACCTTACCTATTTTTAACCTTTGAATGCCAACACGGCTGAGAGAAATACCCTAAAAAAGTGACTTGGTTTTGCTACAAGGAGTAAATGTGTTCTATTTTGGAAGGCACTACTAACCCTCCAGCATATACAATGCTGGGAGGATAGATCAGGGGAAATGTGTTTGTCTTGGAAGCAAAACAACTCAGAGCATCACTGGTTCAAATCCCAGTCCTGGTTTAGATACTTGTCTCGTGCATTAACATGTTAATGAATGAATTCCCTTCTGGAGACCCTGGGGATAGAATCAGTTATGACATCATTGTGTATTTGAAGCATCCCAAACATTATGGGAGAATATGGTGTCCTGCTCTCTGTCTGCTATCCTCAATATTCATCTGACAAGATCACAGTGTCAGAGATCCTGCTGGAAAATATGCCTATTACACATTTAATTGCAGGACCTGTTTTGGTTTTCTGGCTGGCTTCCTATCAGCAGTAAAGAGTTGACTTGATTGAAACAAAGGGCTGTGTTGACATTTATTGCTTGACTACTCAGTTAGATGCCACTGGTCCCTACCTCCCCTTTGTTTCATAACAAAGGGTTTGTGTTAAGCTATATTCTGATGAGATTTGCACGAGTAGGGTTCAATGGACCAACACGTTAGGGATGCCTATTGGTACATTTCAATATTTTGTAAGGCAGCATGGACTGATATTGAGCGTTTTCCTTCAACACCAATAGCAGTTCAGATATTAGCATTGTGCTTGGGTGTGGTGACTGAGGTCAAAGTGGGACTGAAAATGGCCTCCAGGTTGACCTCAAGTCAGACAATGCAATAGGAGGCAATTAGATTAATGCCACATGGTCATTTAATAGACTAGTTTGAATTCCAGTGGATTGAGAGAGAGGAGTAGATCTACCACTTAACTGCAATGATAAACTCTATATTACAAATTACATAACTGTTTTTCTGGAACTTTGATGACTCCAGCTTGGGTATCCAGAGTCAGACTGCTGAAGAGCAACCACTAATGATTGGGAGCAGAGAAGAGAACACACTCTATAGTGGAACATCATGCTTGGTACACCCTTCCCTATGTCTTCACTTATTATACAGACACTTGGTAACTGGAGGGAGTTGATCAGGATGGGCCAGAGTTTCCAAGTCTGTAAATTGAAAGACTAAATGTGCCGGAACATCATAGGCTGCTCTAGCTCATTGTTTTCTTTTTTTTTATAGTACATTTTATTGATTTGAGACAAACAAACAAACAACATAAGCACACAGTCGATACGGGTCATTGATTGTTTCCCACCGTTATTACAGACAACATTTTAAATTTGAGTTCACTGCCCCCTCGCAGGAGCTACATTCGATTCCCCCGCTTTGTTAGTACCCTGAATGTCGAGGGGCGTCACATTTTCTCTTCTTGTCCGCTTATACAGAGTCACCTTTCCATGGGCATCTTCCCACTTTTGCTATACCTTCTGTGCCTTGGCCGGACATTCTCTGGCCGTGTATACCCTGTGCTCCATTGCAACACAGATGTCCACGTCTGTCATCCATTGACCATAACTCGGAGTCATCTCCGACCCCCATTTCTGAGCAATGTTTCTTTTGATAAGTGCGGTAGTGGTGAACACAAACAGTTTTTCATATTTTGACAGGTCAACTTCATCGTCTATTCCCAACAGTAGCAGCTTAGGATCTCTGGGAATCTCTTTGCCTAGGACTCTAGATAGTTTGTTACAACATGCGCACCAGAACTGCTGAAGGAGTGTGCATGACCAGAGTACGTGGAAGAAGGTACCTTCCTCTGTTTTGCATCGGAGGCAGGTTGGATCATTTATCCTTTCCCATTTGTAGAGAGCCACTCTAGGATAGTATACTCTATGTAGTATCTTAAACTGAATCAGCCTAAGCCTTGACGATATGGCTACCTCCCTAGGAAACATCAGAGCCATGACCCTTTCTTCCGGTAGTATTGCGCCCACATCAGTCTCCCATTTGGTCTGTAGTGCTCGCAATTCTGTCATGCCAAAGGAAGTTATGGCACTATATAGGACCGACGTCACTTTTTGAGTGATTCGCTCCAGGAAATGGTTCCTTTCTATTGGGGTGAATTCCGGCAATGCAGTCATATACAGGAGATTGCCCTGTAGTGCGTGTTGCAACTGAGTGTAGTGATATTGTTCGGTATGGGGAAGTGCGAGGCTGAGCGCAAGCTCCACGAATGGAATTACGATGCCGTCTATCACGACATCACCCAGTCTTAGTGTTCCATGTTGGGACCAGAGCGGCCATTTGGGGAGATTATATACACCCGGGAGATTTCTGTTATTCCATAGTGGTTGGGCTAGCGACAGCTTGTTGCCCCATCACACAAATTTGTGTGTGTCCGTCCTGATTTGGGTTAAGTGTGTCCTCATATTGGAGATGTATGGTCGGGCCCTTTTCCTATAAAGATATTGCATGACAGGGTTTTCAGGAGTGTCAGCTTCTAATAAACGGTTATGCGGCCCGGATTTGTCCCCGTGCAATTGGTCATTTACAATTGTCAATTGGCTGGCCCAATAGTATGTCTGTATTCGGGGAAGCCCTATTCCGCCCTCCCAAATTGATCTTTGGCAAGTCCTATGTGGGGGGGGCATCATTCCACAGCAACTTTCAGATTGATTGATCTATTTTCCTGAATGCGTTTGGGGGGACGTGAAGTGGGGCATTTTGTAATATATATAGGAGTCGGGGTAGGGACATCATTTTAAAGAGTGCTGCTCTGCCTAGTAGCGTCAGAGGGAGGGATGCCCAGTGTTGGGAATCTTCTGCGAGTCTCGTCATTACTGGGTGTAAGTTTCTGGGGACATAATCATTAAGATTATTTGTGACGAGTATACCCAGGTAGTTGAACTGCTCCCTTTCAACCTAATAGGGGCATTGTGAGGGTATCGCTTGTTCTACCTGCCCCAGCGGGAACAGGATGGATTTAGCCCAGTTAACCTGCAGGCCGCTGAAGGCGCCGTATTTTTGTAGCAATCCGGTCACTATGGGACAGGATCTTACTGGATCGTGCAGGTATACAAGCAAGTCATCCGCATATAAGGACACTTTGTCTTCCCAGCTTTCTGACCAGTGGAGGCCCTTCCATGTTTCATTGCCTCTCAATAGTATCGCGAGTGGCTCAATTGCTATTGCGAATATCATGGCTGACAGAGGACATCCTTGCCTGGTTCCTTTTCCTATTTCAAAGGGGTTTGATACATAACCGTTTACCTTTGTGACTGCTATTGGTGCTTTATATAGTAGTTTGACCAAGCTCATGAATTGGGGCCCAAATCCCATTCTTTGCATTATCTCCCAGAGCGCTTCCCAGTTCACCGAGTCGAACGCCTTTTCAAAGTCTACCGCCAACAGGGCTAGTGGGCCCTGAATGGTGGGCATGTTTTCTATCGCCGTATGTAAACGATGTATGTTCATGCGCGTGGATCTTTGTGGCATGAATCCACATTGATCTGGGTGAATCAAGGAGGATATAATTGGCTGGAGTCGGTTAGCTAGTGTTTTCGCTAGGATTTTGGTTTCGGTGTTGATGAGAGAAATCGGTCTGTAAGAACTGCATCTATCCGGGGTTTGTCTGCTTTGGGTATTACCACTATAGTGGCTTGTCTCAGGTCTCGTGGGAGGAGTCCCTCACTGTGGAAAGTTTCATACATTTTCGATAGATGTGGTGTAATTATGTTTGTGCCTATTTTTTTCCACACCTCTACCGGGAAGCCGTTGGGCCCCGGGGTTTTCCCGGGTTGGAGGTCCGCCATGGCTGCAGACAGTTCGTCCTCTGTGATGTTCGTGTCTAGGAGGGCAGTTTGCTCGGGTGTTAGAGAGGGAAGGGTAACTCCCGCTAGGATTGTGGTATCAATGGGGGAGGTCGGTGCTTTGTAGAGCTCCTTATAATAGGAGGCGAACCCCTCCGCGATGTCCCGGTCTGCTGTTAACAGTGTGTCCCCCTGTGTCCTAATTGCCCTGACATGCCTGAGCCCTTCATCTCGCTTCTCCAGCCATGCCAGCATTTTGCCCGCTTTATCCCCAGTTTCGTACACTCTGGCCCACATTCCTATGTGTGCCTGTTTGGCATTATCGAGGGCGATGTTCTGTAGTTGTTTTTGTACTAGTTGCAATGCCCGCAGAGATTCTGGTTGGCCTTGGGATATATGAGCTGCCTCTGCCCTCTGCACTCGCAATTCCGCTTCCTGGATTGATTTAGCTTGTCTTTTCTTATGGGCCGCAATCCAGGAGATAAGTTCCCCCCTTAATACCGGCTTATATGCTTCCCATACGGTTATTGGGCTGCCTACAGAGTGTTCATTCACTTCAAAGTACGATTCTGTAGTTTTTTGTACATGCTCCAACAATTCCGGGAAGCCCAGGTAGTAACTGTTCAGCCACCAGGTAGGTGGGGGGGTCGGTCTATCGCTGTTGCTTTCTATCATGAGTGGGGAGTGGTCTGATATGCCCCTGGGTAGGAACTGCGCTGCACTTACTAGGTGTATTTCAGATGTTGGCAGAAAGAAGTAGCCAAGCCTTGATAATGAGGCGTGTGCCCCAGATAGGAACGAGTATTCCCTCGTGTCAGGGTGTAGGTGCCTCCACACATCTTTCAGTCCCATGGCATCCGTAAATGTGGCTAATTTAGTGCGCGTGGAGGGGTTTCTCGCGCGGATGTACGTGCGATCAAGCTCCAGGTTCATTACCTCATTGAAGTTTCCCCCCACTATCACCAAGTTCGAGGGATCTGCAGTAATAACGAGTGTTAAATCGTTGATTAGGGATGTAAATAAGGTTGGTGGTACATAAATGGCTAACATGGATATGGTGCGTTCCCAGAGAGTCCCGGTTATATGTACATATCTGCCCCCCGTGTCCTGTGCAACGGATAACAGTTTAAAAGGCAATCGCTTATGTATTAGGATCAGAACTCCCCGGGCCCCCATGGAAAAGCCTGAGTGCAATGCTAAGCGGTAATTCGTTCGCTTGAAGAGGTTGCAGTTTGTGCCCGCTAAGTGGGTTTCCGTTAGGAAAGCTGCGTCTGGCGCATGTTGATTTAGTTGTTGTAAAACAAGGCGCCTCTTAATACTACTACCCAGCCCGTTCACATTCCAAGTCATAATCTTAATGGACTTGCTGTTATTCCTGTTGTTGGATTCCATCATATCAGATAGGCATTGGGTGTGGCGGGTTGTGCTGTGTGTGTCCTGTGGTAGTGAACTTTAGCTCTCTGCTGGAAGCCAGATCCCGACCTAAAGTGTGCTGTAACTTCTGTGCCAGAATGGAGCCACGGGTCATTTTAGAACAAAGAACTAAACGAAAAACTTCTGGTGCAATTTCAAACTCCCCTACTCCCTCCACATACTCCTCCCCAACATGAAGTATCTGTTGCCCGAACATCAGTCCGAGCTCGCCAGTGGTTTGCTCAGACCACAATTAACAACCCCTACAACTTTTGCCACGTAACTTGGGGGGGGTGTGCGTCCGAACGGCCGCTATATGTTTCCTCATCCATGTCAAATACCTTGCTGCATTGTTTCCATTGGATGCCAATCCCCCGTCGTGGGGTCCGCCCCTTGGGTGATCACTGCTGCCTTGTCTCCCGTCTCAGCCCTCCCCCACAAGTGGTGGCATAATGTCATCACGGTTCTGTGGCTGGTCCGGGGGGGGTCTCTGGCCGGAGGATTTCCAGGGTGCGCGGGTCTGTTTCTTCGATTCAGTCTCCAGTCGCCATCTATGTGTAGTTCTGCCCACCTCCATGCCTATTTAGGGTCAGTGAAGTGGACCGTCGTCCCTTTATGGAAAAATCAGTTGGGCCGGAAAGATTAGGCCATACTTGACATTCAGAGAGCGCAGCTGTTTTTTTATTTGCTCAAATGATTGCCTCGCCTTTTGCACATCTCTTGTATAGTCCGGAAATAAGGCAATTCTGGAGCCGTTATGGGTTATCGAGCCCCTCATGCATGCCATTTGCAGCCATGCGTCCCAGTCTCTGTAATTAAGGAACCTTGCCACCACCGTGCGTGGCGGGGATCCAGGCGGGGGATGCCCAGTGGGCACTCGGTGAGCTTGTTCTATCGAGAAGAATTTGGAGAAACTCTTTTTATCGAACAGATCGATGAGCCATTTTTTCAGGAACAATTCCATGCAGTCACCTTTGGCCTTCTCAGGCAAGCCTAGGATGCGTACATTGTTCCGTCTCGATCTGCCCTCTCCTTCGTCTACTCTCGCTTCCAGTACCTTCACGCGGGCCATGGTTCTGTGAAGTTGCTGCTCCAGGTTCCTCAGTACATCCTCCATCCCAGATATACGCTGCTCGGCCTCACCGGTGCAGGATGTCAACTTTTGGAGATTGTTGCGTAGTAGCAAGACATCCACGCTTATTCCATCGGTTTTCTGCTCCATGGAGGCACGGGAATCGGTGATCGCCGCCATAATGTCTTTCAGAGATATTGCTCCTGTTTCCTCCTCCATTCTTTCGCTGCAGTCTTGCTCTACCGGCGCATTCGCTGCGGCAGTGGTGAATTGGTCAATTTTGCTATGAGTACCGGTTTTCCTGGCTTTTTCTTTTCCCATGTCAGAGGTCTTTGCACGGAGGTTTCTGCGTAGCATGTGCTGCCAATGTGTCTGGTGTCCTTTCGTTTTGGGTGGCTGTGTGCTGGGGGCCAGTTAGGGCTTTGCACAGGAACAAGTCTTGGTTTGAGGTGCCTCAAACGCTTCCTTTTGCAGGTTCCTCACTTACTCTCATGCGGTGGCGCAGCCGTGTGCCGTGCGCGGGGCGCTCGAGGGAATTTCGTCCGTGATCCTTGCCCCTTCGAACGGGCCTGTCCTCGTGTGTGTCCTCTTCATGCGTGACACTTTCTATACCCCGGATCGTCTGGCGGATGAGCGGGAAGTTCGCCACTCCTCTCAGCGGGACGGGTGTCGGGACGGGAGTGAGGCGGCCCTCTTCTCCCGGGTAACCCCCGCGCAGTGCCGCTCCGCGCTTCGCCATATGTTACTGTCCGCCTGCACCCGCCTTGCGGGACATCCCAGGCCCGCTCCCCGCACCTCTTGTCCGCTTTAGCCGGTGTCCATTGCTGCGTAGTGAGGATTACATCGGCACGTAGCACGGCGCCATCTTGGAATCGCTTCCTCGGGACACTTCGGGGAGATCTCTATCCTCCGGACGCCTCGCATTTGCACTTTTCGCTACGGTTTTCTCCCAAAAATTCGCAGCAGCGGTTCCCCTCGCGGAGGGTTTGATTAATAGTTGTCGTTCGACATGGATGGCAGGCGATGTAAGCAGGATGTATGTAGCGGGGCCAGGAGTTTGAAGGTTCACGTCCGCATCGTTCCATAGCTGGCCACGCCCCCTCTAGCTCATTGTTGATGTTTAAGATATACTGCTCTCATTCACTGGTGCTGTCAGTGTGTACCGTTACCATGCTTTGTAGCCTTACCTTGCATGGGTGCTAGGGCTGGGAGGGTTTAAAGGGCTCTGCTCTAAGTTTGGGGAACCTTTGGTTGTGGCTCTGCATCAGGTGTGTGTGTGTGTTCAGCCCTGTGTACTCCTCCTCTTTGGGATAGGGCTGCTATGATCAGTGGGGTGTGTATTTCATGGATCTGGCAGGAGCGGGTGTGGCGTAGAAGATTGTGGCAGATGCTGTGTGCTGCACTCCTTTCTGGGCAGAGTGCTCATGCTCTGCGAAGTTGGGAATATGGTGTGCAGCATTGTTCTGCATCCTTGGTTTCCACAGAGCTGCGTATACCATGGTGGGACATTATCACCCTCACATGCAGGTGACTGACCTGTAATGCTATGTAAGTGGTAGAATGAAATTTACACAAATGGAATTTGTCCTACTTGTTGATGTTTTTCCAAATCCAACCGCTCCAACTCACACTCCTCCACAGCTGTAGTAATTGCTGAGATTAGAAAGTTTAGAACGTCAAGCTTGATCTGATGCATCTGGTAGGACTTTAAAGGCACACTACTGCAGACCTGAACATACAACACACAATATTCCGGCAACTCCGTATGATGGAATTTCATACACCACCTGAACATGCTTCTGTTCTGAAATTACTTATAGAGTAGTGGTTTTACTTTCCACCATTCTACCTGCACTCATCTGCATTTCTTCTGGTCTGTTTCCCACCACTCCTTTTCATTCGATTGGTGCTTTTTCTGTCATTGCATGTGTGGTCAAGTTTTGTCTTGTTGTGTGCAGCCTTCCCTGCACATGCTGTGCCCTAAACCGGGGTATTCCACACATGCTTCTAGGCTGGCCCGCCCGATGATGTCCTTTTCTGACATGCATTGATTTGATGTTAAACACTCTTGCATGTGAGATTTGTTTTGCTGTGATGTCCTCCGGGTGTGTTTTTAACCTGTCAATGCCTCATTTAACCTTGATTGAGAGTGTGCATTTAACTGAATGGTTAATTATTGATCTGGTCTTGTTGTTTTGCAAGCTGATGCTTGTTGCAATGTCATTAAGGTTTTTCTTCGGTTCCCATGTATTATTTATGCTTTAATCCCACTGCTTGTGTTTTCCTATTCGCTATGTAGTTAGGACTATACCTTATTGACTTTGTGGTTTACAGGTCTGCCTGTATCATTATCATTTCTGTTGTCAGCTGGCAGTCTCAAGGAGCAATGCCATGGGACGTGTGGTCACTCACCCCAGGCTATAAGCTGGAGCGCAGAAATTGATAATGGTGGGGGTGGGGTTGTTTGCACAAGCAGGATCAAGACATTACTTTTTGATGAATGGGTTTCAAGAGTATTTCTGAGAGTAGGTGAGCCAAATTAGGTGCCAAATACAGTCATTCATCGTTAGACTGGGATATGATACGATGGGTGAAAGGTACATCTGAGTTCTTGATTAAGTTGAGAAGGGCATGACCCTGGATTAAGGCAGAAGCAGAGCAGTGTCAAGGAAAAAGCAGTGCAGGTGGCAGCGATCTGTGGTTGAATCATGGTGAGATTTTCCGGTAAATAATTAGCAAGAATGAGAGTTTTTCGATGATCTGGAAAATCTATGCCGAAGGTGCATTTGGTGTAATGGATGAGGTTCTTGGAGATGAAAAGGGGTTAGCCTACTGTATAGGGCGCTAGCATGAGGCTAGTGGGTGGAGCGCCAACACTGTTTCATATACCAAAACCTTGTTATCTGTTGAGGAAAGTAAGAATCGAGCCATTTGATATGATAGGTTATTTATAAAACGCTTAAGGTTTCTGAGCACAGACCCGTGGCGTCCTGCTTTCAAGGCGAGCGCGTTGGCCATGAGCTATCCTCCCGACACCGAGACTGAAGAGACATGTCCCAGGTGCAAGCATGCAGCATCGGAAGAAGACCACCTTGTGGTTGAAGAAAGACAATACATTATTCTAGACTGCTTTGCAAAGAAAGGAACTGAATGGAAAATAACGTAATATGGATTGAAAGAGAAGAAATAGAATGTGTTGAGTGGTGTTAGCACGGTGGGGGAAAGGAGGGGCAAGAGGTGGCAGGAGCTGAGTGAGAGAGAGGAGAGGCGATATAACAGACAGCAAAGTATGGCTTGCATTACTGGATGGAGTTGAAGATTATGATCAGGTTTTTTAGGAACACAAATCAATTCGAAGGCGTGGCCTTTGCAATTGGATCCGGGCTTGAAAAGGAAAAAATGTACAAGGCAGGAAATCAAGGTGCAGAAGTGTAGGAGTTGGCGTTGGTCATCGAGGATGTTATAATTGCAGAACAAGAAGTTGGCACCAGGCCAGTGATACGGTGAGAAGCCCTGTGGGTGAGGCCATTTTTAGAGGCAGTGAAGCTGACGGGCAGGAGATGTATCCCAACAATGTGGAAAGTGAAATTATTTTTTAAAAAGTGGTATAGGTCAATAGGCGAAATAAAGTTAGCTAGAGTTTGTTTGTTTATTTATTTGTCAAGCGCACCGAACCCTTAGGTATCTGGGCGCATTACATGGTTAAATAGGTTACATAGAGTGATTAAGGGTGTAAAGTATGGAGATGAGTCTTTGAGGGTAACATTGATTACGCACCAACACACCAGGCTATCAAGATTCTCAATATAAATACTTTATTTCGGTTTCGCCGTAAAAGATCAAACTAGGCAACAGTTAATCATCCATAAATACCCAATTCAACCATTAAAATCATTCAAAAACATAAAAAAGGTATGCATAGGTATGGATAGGAGAGTTATCAGGTCATTTCGCAATTTTAACTTCACGACAGGAAATTAAATGTGCATTGATCAATATATAATGGCAGCGTCACAGAGGCTGTATTGAAACACATGCTAGTAAATGGCCTGCCAGTACAAGGGCTAGCAAATGTATGGGGAATAAAGATCATCCGTAAGATCATCATCATTACACATTGGGAAAAAAGAAAGGCAGCTTGAATAAAAGTGCGGCGTGCCATCGTGTCTAAAGTGGCATTCACATACCTTGCCTGTGGTTGGGGAAACTTTTTCCTAAGTAGCCAGGCTCGGTGGATGGACCACCAGGTTGTCGGCCGTACTTTTGGACGGTAGCAGTGCCTCATGTGGTGCCTGACATTACATTTCAACAAGATCGGTTTAAGATACCTTTTCCTGAGCTCCATATCATAAGGACAGATAAAGAGGAAATGCACAATGTTTTCCTTTTGAATAGTACAGACAGGGCTGGTCTCATGTACGGTCACATGCCATTTAAATAGTAACAATTAAGGGTCAACATACCCAGCCGGTGTTTTATGAACAGCGATCTCATGATATGATATGACATTTTATTTATAGCGCACCCATACACAAGTGTTTCAAAGCGCGACAAGGCAAAGAGGGGGAACACAGGGGGACAAGACAACAATCTTACTAGGCTTCGTGAGATTGAGATTGCACAAGTGCAGGGGAGAGGAAGGAGAAAAGTGCTGAGGGAAGGAAAGGGGGACAAGTGCAGGACATAGGATCAAAACATAAAAAAAACAAGAAGAGGGTGGCAGTGCAAGTTAAGTGCAGTACAAGTGCTAGTGCAGGTAGGGGGACTGTAGGGTTACAGATAAATCCCCAAGTGCAGGTTTGCCGGGGTTCAGGGCAGGTGTGCAGCTGGGAAGATAGGGACATGGGCCTGTGGTTCAGAGGGTGGCTAGGTAACCAATGCAGTATCAGATAGGTGATCAGCAAGAGGATGAGAGAGGGCAAAAGCAAAGAGGAAGGTCTTGAGCTGCTTCCGGAACCGGGGGTGGTTCTGCTCAAATTTCAGAGAGGCAGGTGTTCCAGAGAGAGATGCGCACAGAGGAGAGAGATCTGCCTCCGGCATGTTTCTTCGAAAAAAACGCCTGACCCTTAAGGAGTTGGAGGTGGAGGAGCTAAGGGCTCGACTGGGAAGATACTTCAGAAGAGAAAGCTGGATATGTTTTGGTTTTAGGCCACAGAAGACCTTGTGGACAATGCAGAAGGTCTTGAATTTGATCGTTGCAGCCACTGGGAGCCAAAGGAGAGATTTCAGTACTGAGAGATACAATCTCTGGGCTTGAGGCCAAGGACAACTCTGGCAGTCCTGTTCTCGATGAGTTGCAGATGGTCAAGGGTAGAGGCATGCAGATTTAAAAACAGGCTATTACAATAGTCAAGCCTAGAGAGAACTATGGCTCTAGAGACAGTGAGATTCTGGGGGAAGGAGAGGAGAGGGAGAATACCCCTGAGGAGGTGCAGTAGGTAGTTTGACTTCTTAGAGACATCGAGATGTGTGGGGAGGAGAGAGTGGAGTCGAAGATAACCCCAAGGTTCTTAGCCTCGCAGGTGGGAGCAGGGGGAGAGCCAAGGGAGGCCATCCAGAGAGTGAGGGGAAAGCAAGGTGCTGGTGAGCCAATGAGGAGGATGTCCATTTTGCTGGCATTCAGGATGAGGTCATTGGTGGTGCACAACTCTTGGATTGCAGAGAGACAATCTCGGATGAGAGAGAGAGAAGAGGCAGCAGTGGGGAGCCTGAAAGCGAGCTGAATGTTGTTTGAAAAGCATTGATAGTTGGTGCAGAGAGCAGCAATGCAGTGAACGAGAGGTGCCAGGTATTGCTTGAACAACCAGGGAGACAGGTTAGACCCCTGGGGAACACTGCAGGTTGAGAAAGATAGAGGAGAGGAAAGACCCAAGTTGGACATGAGAGGGTTGATTGAAGAGGAAAGAGGTTAACCAGGCCACAGCCTGATCAGTGATACCCAGGTTATCACAGACCTGATTGAGCAGGATGGCATGGTTGGTACAATGTCCTTTTATTGCGGGATGTTTTTTGTGGGGCTTTTTAGAGTGAATTATTAGGGGGGATTAGGGGGGGTTTGGGGCTTTGGGGGGCACCACCCCAAATATTATTTTTAAAAAAATTCAATGCTTTTTTTTCATTAAAATATTCGTGGTAAAAAACCCAGCGAAAGAACATCCCGCGATTAAATGACATGAAACCGGCATGGTTAACCGTGTCAAAGGCAGAGGAGAGATCGAGAAGGATGAGGACAGAGGGGAGATTAGAGTCCAGGTTGGAGAGCAAGTTATCACGATGTTCAGGAGAGCAATTTCTGTCCTTCTGGCTGTTCTGAAACCAGATTTATGGTCATGGAGACAGCCAATAGATTCAGTGTAAAGGTTAAGCTGGGAGATGGCCAGCTTTTCCAGGAGTCTGCTGAGGAAAGGAGTGATAATTAGCCAGAAGGGGGAATCAGGTGAGGGCTTCTTGAGAAGAGGGGGCACAAGAGAGTGCTTCAGGGGGGAGGGGACGTGCCTGAGGTAAAGGAGTGGTTGCGGAAGTCAGCCAGGGCAGGGGCGAGGGTGTCAATGAGGTCCTTGATGGTACTGGAAGAACAGGGAAGAACCTGTTTGGATAAGGTTTGCATAGATCAGAGGTATGTTTACAAGGCCATCAGCAGTATGCTTATGATATCCAGGTATTCTTCCTCACCTCAAGAAAATGTACAGCTTTAATGTTCCTGTGCTTGGAGTGTTGACATAAGATAACTGTAAACGGCGCTCTGTGATCTTGCCAGATGTTCTCGCTGAATCAGAGATTTGGTGTCGTGGTTAATGGTGGCAGAGCTCATCCAAAGGTGGTTAAGTTTCAGGGAACTCAACTCGTCCCTAACATGGTTACACCACTGGATGTTTCTCCCACCCACTTGCTAAAGAACATCATCCAAGGTATCTCTATTTTTGGATAGCTCCGGTGTAGACCAGAATCATGCCCAGCATAAGGTGTCAGCTATGTGAGTTTGTGCTAATTCAATATGCAAGGCCATATTGGATGCTCTTTGACATCCATCATGATATTTTCAATCATATGTTCTCTGTTACTTGTAATGTATAGGTAATTGGGTAGCCCCAGATTTCAGCCCCATAGTTGCAGCCACCTTGGCTTGGATGCATTACAGTTCAAGCAAGGGGGAATATGGCCCCACCACCAAAAGAGTCTTGGTTGATGTCCTTGCAGATAGCAGGGTAAATGTCAAGGGAGTGGGAGATAAAGTGATCATAGAGCCAGGTGTTGGTCAGACTAAGGAATTTAAGACAGTGATTGGAAGGAAAGGTGAACATTTTGATATTGTTTGGAGGTGCATGAAATATTCAGCAGGACAGAAGCATTTGGAGGTGGAAGATGAAGATAGGTGGATAATCAGTGAGGTTAAGGTATGTTTACTGGAGCAGGCTATGGTACAGGCGGGATGATGACGTGAGATAATTTGCTGCTGGAAATGGATGGGTCTTGGACAGTAAGAGAGAACACTTTCATTAGTCATGAGCACAGACCAAAAAATGAAGGGTTGTGAAGAAGAGATTGTTTAACATAGGACATGGCAAAGATGCAGGTTGCAAAGAGCGCACTGTAAGAGGATTCAATTCAACACTATAGCTAAGTCAATGCCTAGTGTGGGATACTGAATGGAAACCCTTATTGATATCTCTTTATGTCCAGTTCATGAGTTCTGGATGACTACCCCTATATAACACCCCTCTCTTGGAATCCCCCTGACCCCACTGAGCCAAGAAGTAGTTCTGTTTTGCAAGTTTAAAAGGTTTATTTGAGAAAAATTAAACAATATATATATATCACACTTTTATGATAAATTAATAATTAATATCACACTTCAGAACATGAGCAGTTAACAACAATGGGTAATGTTCTACTAACAAACTGATTTGATTACCCAGGAGTAGTATAAAGGATGAGGTAGCACGCTTGGGAATAGGAACAGGAGAATAAGGTGGTAGAGAATGCTTTATCTAGTTTCAGATGGATGCAATGTTGAAGGAAAATGCAATACAGAAAATACTCAATATGATTTCAACAAAACAATGTATTCACTTTTCTCTGGCAATCCACTCCTCCCCTTATACAATGTAAGTAAATGAAGGGGAGAGCACACAGTTCTGAGAAATGCAATCAAATGTAATTCAGTTCACCCCAGCAAGCTTAGACTACAGAAGTTTGAAACACAGGCAAAAGGCTTTGAATATGATGACAATGCAGTGAGAAATATACTGAAAATGCTTTTAATTCCCTTCAGGAGGTTCAGGGTGAGTGGTATATAGTTAATATGAGTTCAGGCTCACTCTAGCAATGATTCAGGGATGGTTCTTAAGAGGCAAACGAAATTTAGCAGTTCAGGCAAAAACAGCTATCTTTTTACAAGTAAAGAAATCGGGCCAAATCGCAAATCGCTGCAAAATTCGCGAAGGTGTGAATCGTGATTGTGGAGAAAGTATAGGGAGTAGCAAGTCGATTCTAAGCTTGTTGAAAAGCTGAGATTCTAAGCTTTCAGAGGAAAGTTAAACCAAGTTCCAAGCCTAAACGGTTACGGAGTAATGAACGATTTTGTGAAGGTTGTTTTTCGGATTTTAAATTTTTAAAGTTCAAAGCGACAGGTTACAGCTTGTAGCTAGAAAATGACAGGTGACAGTTAGGAGGCAGTTCTGGTTAGATTAAAATAGTTTGGATTAGATTATTTTAACTGGTTCTGCACAGTTCTGCTAGGTACTCACAATATATTTTTCAATTAGGCCTCGCCACGGATCTGGTCAGGTTTTGGACTGGACTCCGGTTCTGGTCTCGGCACTTCACAGTGATCTGGATCAGCTCTCTGGTTCTGCTAACAGCGGTCTGGGTCACTCTGGATCTCTGGCCTCTGGTTCTGGATACTGCTCTGCTTTCTCTGGGTAGAGCACTGCTTCTGGATCTTTCTGGCACAGGGTTTCAGGCCAGAATCAACACCTGGGTCCGGCTGTGAATAGTCTGCAAATGATTTTTGGGCCTGCTGGCAAATACTTTTGCTTGCAGTGGGCCTTCTTGGTTCAAAGTTCTGTAGTCTCTGTTTAGCTTGGAAGTCTAAGTGTAGGATCTCTGGATGTGAAGTCGTCGGTCGGCATGCTCCGCAGCAAATGGAATTGAATGTCTCTACCTGTCCCAGCAGTCTCTTTTTATGTGTTTTGAAAGTGGGTGGGTGCCTGGGTCTAGCTAAGCCTGCCCCTTTCTACTTGTCATTGGCCCAATTCTCCCCTCTCCCATGATTGGGGGAAAGAAATGTGAGTCAGAGTGATGCTGTAGGTTTTATGGGTCAGAGGATCCTCCCCTGGTCAGTTTGCCCACAATCTATATTTGACCCAAATGCATATTTGCACAGGTACACATTTGTTTAAAATTACATGCACCCATCAAGTATCACATGAGGTATACTCTGTTCAAACTCTGATGTTTCTAAGAGATTGCATTCAGAAATGGCAACATTTTGCGTTTTTTAACTGGTTTTGCAATATTGGTTTTTCATTAAAAATTATACACATATACACGGCCTGTCCATACATACTCCAGTAAATTCCCATGTCTCTAGCTTAAACACAGAGTCTGTAGTATACATATATATCAGGGTTTTGACCCAGAACATCACACAAATTGGAGTTTGGGCTTGAATCGAAGGTACATTTTTTAAATGAAGGCTCTCAAAGTTATACATTCCTGTCATTTGATTACAAAGAGTTATCAGTATTTCTGTAAAATATATATTTTGCTTTCAATTCAGTTCTCAGAGTGTTGGAGTCCGCCTCCAAGACTTGGGTGGGTCAGTGATCACATGTGTCTTCTGGCAGGCAGGCCTTTGTTGACAGGAAACAGTCAAAATCAACTTATTCTATTCAAGTACAAGAGCCTATTGTGTGGTCTCCAGGAGGCTCCCAGCCAGTCTGCCTTCTATCAATCAAGAGGTCATGTGAGATTCTAACTCCTGGTGTAAATCTCTGGAGGTGAGAGGTTTCCCAGCCTTTGGCCTGTTAATTAAATCAGATTGTCCTCTGGGAACAGCATGTGGTTAAGATTTTAATTAACTCTCAGCCTTTGATGTAAAGGCCTCTCCTGCAACTCCTGACATGCAGTTTCCCTGTCAGAGTTTAGACCGATAGCGCCGCCCTCAGTCAAAAGCGGGTACTGCATGATTTTTTTGGATCAGTCTTGAATTCAAGCATTTCAAACAAGAGATATTACATGGAAGTATATTGTCCAGGTTCAACAAATGGCATTGGTGTAGTTCTGCAGTAAAATAATTTTGTGCCCATAAATTAGCCATGTTTGACCTGAAGAAAACGAATTTCCACCAGTTATGGGTTGCTTTTGGCAATCAGCATTGCCCCTTTTACAATGGTTTTAGGCTCTGTGCCCTTCTGTGCTCACAACATAGGCAAAAATGGGTGGCAGCCTATTCTTCATGCATTTCCCTGTGCATTTTCTGGGACGTTCTGGCCATCATGATGTTTTCCATGTCAGTACTGCACAGTTTTTGTGGTAGGGCTCAGATGCATGGGTAAAAACATCCCACAAGCCCCCCTCTTGCGATGGCCATTCTGTTTCACTGATGGAACTCGCAAGATCTGGGATGTTCTCCTCATCTTCTTCCGGTAGATGGCACAGTTCAGCATCTTTTCCTCCATCCGGTACTGATCGATCGGTTCTCCTCGCCGGTCTTGATGGGAATATTGGGCGGTACCCCGGGCCCCTTGCGTCTCTGCTCCTGGTCTCCGGATCGTTCTCCTTGGCCAGTCTCCAGGTTTTCTTTCTCCTAGGACGACAAAGGAAGAGCGGCAATACCTATTCATGGACATTTCTCCCCCACCATTGATATAGTGGGGTGGCATATATATTTTAGAACTCAACAGATATGAACATGCACATTTTTTTAAATTAAGCGACAGGAACACATAACCTTGAGAAACACAGGATTTGATAGGTTATATGTAGGATATTTTAGGGTTGGAATTGAATTACTCTGGAGCGGTACCCTCTGGGATTGCAGAGGACTCCTCCAGTTGTTGCAGAGTGTGCCTGGGATGGCAACACTTCAACTGGTTGATGTGGACCCACTTTTCTTCCCCCTCTGCCAACCCGCCTTTGGGGATGCGGATCTTGTAGGCCACAGGGGAGATCTTGTCTATAATCTCAAACGGTCCCTTCCATGTAGGCAAGAATTTTCGCTGTTTGGCCTGGTTCCTTTGGAAATTGTATAGATAGACCCGGTCCCCCACCTGATATTCCTTCCTGGAAGTTTTCAGGTCATAGTGGGTCTTCATACTCTCAGCTGATCTTTCTAGATTCCGCTGAGCATAGGCAAAAGTATGTTGAAGGTGTTTCCTTAAATTCTCCACATACTCATGAGTTGTGGAGGCATTTATTAGTGTCTGCTCTTGGGTCCTGTAGAGCAAATGCTGCGGAAGCACCATCTTGCGTCCAGTCATCAACTCGAATGTTGACATTTTGGTTGCAGATGAAGGGGTAGATCTGATGGCCATTAGGACCAGAGGTAATCGGATATCCCAACTTGGCCAAGAATCTGCCACAAACTTCTTTAATATGCTCACAATGGTTCGGTTATATCTCTCTACTGCCCCAGAAGAAGCTGGCCTGTAAGCAATGTGTAGCTTTCTCTTGCCCCCAGTATCTCCCACATCTTTGTCATTACTTCACTGGTGAAGTGGCTACCCCTGTCTGACTCAATCCTTTGAGGTAGACCAAAACGGGAAAAGATGTGGTTAATCATCTGGGCAGCTGCTGTTTCTGCCTTGCAATTTGGGGCTGGGAGACATTCCACCCACTTGGTAAACAAGCATGTAACGGTCAACATGTACTTGTTTCCTCTAGACGAGCGAATCACAGGGCCTACAAAGTCGATTTGCAAATCTGACCATGGCAGTGTCATCCCCCTCTTTTGGAGAGGTGCACGGTGTGTGAGGGATTATGGCTGAAATTGTGCACACACAAGACACCCCTTCAAGTATTGGTCAAGGTCCTGCCCCATGTGTGGCCAGTATGCAACCTCTCTTAACATTTCCAGTGTTGTGTGAAACCCCTTATGACCGGGGGTGGCCGCATCATGGGCGTGACTTAACATCAGGCTTCGGAATGAGGTAGGAACCACCCACTGATCGCGGCCAGCTTTGGATTTCCTTACCAGCAAACCGTCTTGGATTCGGAACATTTTTGGACATTTCATCAACACTCTTAGGTCCTCTTTCGCAATGTAATCGGTATCCGTCAGGGGAAAGTTCTCAGGGTCCTCAAGGTGTTGGTAAAACTTACCGATAATTGGATCCCCCTTCTGAGCTGTAATCAAATCAGCATCAGGTGCTCCTTGCTCCATTGGGCAGTTGAAAGATCATGGTGAGCATTTGTCTGGGACCTAGTGATAGCAGTGACCTGGATTTCCCCTAACAGGGACTCAATCTCAATTAGATCCCCTTGGATGGCCCCGGTTTTGGCCAGCTGATCCGCTAAGTCATTTCCAGTTTTGTCTGGTCCCTCTACTTTGGAATGACCCTTGATCTTTTTCCAGTAGATGGTCATCCCATTCGATGTGACCATATCATGAATGTTTTGGATCAACTTCCCATGTTTCAAGGGTTTGTTGTTAGCACATAACATGCCTCTGGTTTTCCAATTAACCAGGTGCTCCATGAACCCGCTCCGTACATAATCAGAATCTGTGATTATGACCAGTTTGTGGAGTTGATGTTGGACAGCAGTGAGGATGGCTTGATGCACAGCCATCAATTCTGCCACCTGACTACTTCGGGGACCAATTTTGTATCCAGCGGAGAGTTCTGGGGAGTCATTCACCCATGCATTCCCTACGCCGGCCACCAGTTCTTTCTCCCCGTTGTTGTCAACATGGTAAGAGCATCCATCCACATAGACAGTGGGCATTCCCTCACACTTGTCCTCTTCAAAGACTTTGTGTGGGGAATTAAGGTATGCCTCCGTGTTGTCCTTGATTTTTAGACTTTCGTCCTCGAGACAGTTTTCTCTGGCACAATCATGCAAGTCAGCCAGACCTTGCGCGAGGGGACTCTTCTTGTTTTGGCCATATCTGACCTCTACAGGAAAGCCTTGCATTGACAGAATCCAGGAAGTCATTTGGGAATTACTCACATTTCCGGCCCGGATTCTGTCACTTTGGAGATATTGCAGAGGCTGGTGTGGAGTCTCCACTATTATGTGTTCCCGCTGGATAAACGGGCGGTAATTCTTCAATGCCCACACCGTTGCCAGGAGTGCCTTCTCACAATCTTTGAATTTTTCCTCCACAGAGGATAAAGTTTTGCTCGCATAGGAGATTACTTTATTGACCTTGTCATGCTTTTGGTATAATACTGCCGTCAAGCACGTATTAGAGAACCCCGTCTCCAGGAAGAACTCCTAGTTTCTGACAGGGTAAGCTAGGCAAGGCGCTCTTCTTTTGAGTTGTCTTACTGCCTCGGCTTGTTCTGGACCCCATTCCCACTTGACCCCCCCCCCTTCAGGAGATGAATCAGCGGTCTGGTGATCTCTGCGTAGCCCTCAATGAACTTTCTGCTGTAATTAGTCAGTCCAAGGAGGCTCCTCAGTTCCCGGTCTTTCAGTTTCTGAAGGGCTTCCACTTTCTTTTCCTGGGGACAGAGACCCTGAGGAGTAATCTCATGCCCCAAGAAATTAACACGGGTTCTACACCACTGTGCTTTCTGAAAGGAAAGTTTTGCTCCGGCGGCCCTCAACTGTTTCAGAACATAACGGATCTCCGCTATGTGTTCCTCCACAGATGAACTTTTGATGAGGACATCATCTACATAAGCCAGGTTACCCCTTGCACCCAGGTCGGGCATGGCCTTGTGTAGGAAAATGTTGAATTCATTGCCGGAGTTGAGGTATCCGAAGGGAGTCCGGATCCATGTTTACTGCTGGCCCCCAAAGGTAAAAGCCAGTTTGTATTGGTCCTCCCCACTGACAGGCACGGTCCAGTATCCATTGGTCAGGTCTATTGCAGTGAATACCTGTGACCCCTGGATCTGGGCCAGCCTTTGGTCAATGTAGGGAAGAGGCCATCGGGAAGTATGGACCCATTTGTTGAGCTCCCTAAGGTCGGCGCAGAGTCTCCACTGGCCGTTTGGCTTCAATATTCCCACCACCGGATTATTGAAGGTGCTGTGTATTGGACGGATTATTCCCCGGGACTCAAGGTTCTTAATTATTTCAGTAAGGGACTCCATTGATGCGAGAGGCAAGCGATATTGCTTCACAAACACTGGAGTCATTCCAGGGTCCGTGGGAATTGTTGTTGTGTGGATGTCGGTGCGAACACAGTCATATGAGTCTACCGCAAAGAGATCTTGGAAATCCAAGAAAACTTGTTTCAACTTTTGCTTTTGTTCCAGAGTCACACAGGCATCAGCTAGGTTGACTCTCTCTTCCACCATCTGCCTGAAGCCTGGAAAGACTTCTGGTTTGGCTATTTCAGCGGCCTTCTCCAGCTGGGTGGAGAAGTCTCTGGTCAGAGTGCTGATTTGGACTGGAGGCTTCAGGTGGGAAAGGCAGCCCTCATGGACCTGGAAAATCACCTCATCCCTCCTGAAGTCACAAGTCACATCTTCCTTACCATAAGGGCAAGAAGTGTACACCAGGAAGTTCCCCCCATGCCGGGTAAAAATCCTGTCTGGTGTTGTATTGTCATCACTGTCACTGTCAAAGCAGTCCTTGGGGATTGGTCCTAACAATTAATTTCCTAGATCAATGGAAAAATGTCGGTCATCAACCGCCATTCCAATAATGGTGCCTGCGGCTAGAGTAATACTCTTTAAGTCGCTGTTATCCACCTCTATTGGAATGGTGTCATGTTCTATGTTGACTAATGGAGTTGGGTTTACCCCCAACCCTTGCTGTTGGAGAGAATCGTTTAGATGTATGTAAGCATCAGGGTTTTGCAATTTTTGTCCTCTTTTAACTTTCACTTCCAGGGAGAATTGTCGGGTCCTTTCTGAGATGGTGACTTCCTCTTTGATCTGAATTTCAGCTGCATAAGGTAGCAATTGAGCTGACCTAAATGCTTTTTCTGGATCATCAAAGCCCATGGGATTAACCGCTAATCGGGACCAAGCTTTGAAGTTTATTAGGTCCAAACTAATGGCAAAGCGATTGAGAATGTCACTGCCTAAGTAAAAGGCGGCAGTAACGTCTCGCACGACCCAACAATTATGGACTATGCTCTTGTTGCCAATGGAGATTTTGAGCATACACCTGCTTGGCAGGAGATGTTGGGAATTAGGTGCTTCCAGGTCCATTTCCCATTTGTCTATCAGTTTGAATGTGGGAATGGCTGGATCTTTTGGGAGTTGGCGGAACATGGCTTCGCTGATGAAGCTCTTACCGTTGTTCACGCACACTAGAGCGAGAACAGAGTCCTTCCCATCATTTAACTGAACAGGGATGAACAACTGCTCTCCCATTTGCTGAATATCAGCCAGGCTCGGAGCTGATTTCACATCTTTCTGGACTATAGGAGTGGGAGTTTCTGATTGTGGATTAGTAAAGAATTTCAGGGTGTTTCCTTCCAGTGTGGAATACCACCTCAAACTGGAAGGAAGGTTGATTTTCATAAATAGAGAGGACCCCCCATCACCAGTCTGTTGTCCTACTTCTATGACTGTCACATCTGGAATTTGGTTGTTCCGGAAGTGAAATTCTACTTGGTCAGATTTTTGTTCAACCATGCGGCAGGTGCCGTTTAAACTAACATGGTTGACACTCTGTTTTAATTTTATTGGTCGGCTAGTCTGGGTCCAGAGGACCTTGTTTACACAATCTATTAGAGGTGACAACCTTCTCAGGAGGTCATTCCCTAGTAAACAAGGGGTGCCCTCTGGAGTCACTACTATGACCGGGTGTTTCAACTTGTGTCGCCCAATTTTAATGTCCAAGTCTGCAGTCCCCTCAACGGGAATTTCCTTCCCGTCAAAGTTCTGGAGTTGTCCAGGAAGAGAGGCGAGAGGAATACGGTAACTCTCCCCCCTTCCTGCATTTAGTTCCTCAAAGGTCCTTTTGGACAGAAGGGTAGCTTGGGATCCAGTGTCCACAAGTGCCAAAATTGTACCCTGCCCCTGTACTTGTACTGGGGCATAGTATCTTCCCTCCTTCTCCTCAAGGGGGCACAGATAATGCACATTTTTGGACAACTGGTGGGCTAACTTTCTGGTTTTGGACATTGCTAGAGAAGAGATTTGGGCAGAATTCTGTGGAGAGCCTTGGGAATCTGAAAGAAAAAGTTGGCAACTGGAGATCAGAGCCATTGTGGGTTCCCCTGGTTCCGGTTCTGGGCTGCCCCCCCCTTCTTGGAGGCAGTCACCAGGATGGGTTTGAACCAGGGGATATTGGTATTGTGGGTTCTGGGATGAGATGATGGGCGGCGGTAGATCAGTCTCCATATCTCCCCAGTCTCTATTGGCATCCCTTGGGACTCATTTTTCCTTGGGAGGAGTTCCCCCATCTCTGAAGGAGAAGGTCCTTTCCCCAGGATCCTCTGAGGATCCCTCTCCCTCAAATTGGAAGACCTGTACCTCCTCCACAAAGTGGGTCTGTTTGGGTCCTTTGTTTCTCCTACCCCCCCTCTGCTCCTTGGGAGGCGGGCTTTCAGGGGCAGGAGATTTTGTTTCCGGTTCCTGGTTTTCCAGGGGCTGTTTACAAGTTGGGAAGGAAACTTCCTCCAAGGCTTTACACCCCCCTTCCCCTTGTGCCTCCTCCCTGGGAACCGGTGTGTTATCGGGGTGCTGCCCCCGTCATTGTTCTGGAGCACCAGGTCCGGAGTTTGGGGCATTCTGCGATGGCATGCTCATCTGAGGGTTCTGTTGAGCCCTCAGTATGTGACCCAGATCCCGTGCCATATTTTGGACCTGGCGCTCTGATACGGGGCTCTATTTTCTCCCCTGGGCTGATCCCGGGAAGGGTAGCTATCCCTTCTCTGGTAGTACCCCTGGTTGGGAAGATTTTGGTACCCCTCCACCCTTGGCCTCCCCTCTCCCGGATTAGGTTGTCTGGGCTCAGGGAATTGGGGAAAGAAGGATGGATGATTTTGGGGCTGGAAATTGGGCGGATACCTGGGGAAAAAGTTCTGGCCAGGATTTGGAGAATTTCTGCCCTCCTGAGGGAAGTTGGGAGGGAAGTTCCCCGGGTCAGGTGCTTGGCTGGATCCCCCCCTTGGGCTGGAGGAGTCCACACATAACCCAGGATTGGTCGGTTTCCCTTGTAGCGGGGACTTACATAGTCAGGTGAGCGGGGGACCCCACTTGTGGGACTACCTCCTCGACTCCCTGTCTGTGACTGGCCCGAGGGATTTCTGGGCTTAGGATTATTAGGTGCAGGTAGGTTTTTAGGCCCCCCCATCTCCAAGTCTAAAACGGGGGAAACCTTTACCTCTGCCACCTTGGCAGCAGCATGGGTGCTGTTGGTTTTGGGGTTTTTGGGCGCATTATTTTTATTTTCTATGGGCTTCTGCACCTCATAGATCCGGGTAGCCTGTTCAATAACCCAGTCTAAAGATCTTTTCTCATGAAAATCTCTCACGAGCTGGGTCATTATATATTTGGGCAAGGCATGGAAAAATGTATTGACAAATTCTCTGCTGTCTGTGCGCGCCCTTCTGGTGGTCTGCGCAAAGGCACGTTTAAGTTCTTGCACGAATTCTTGTGGGGCCTGATCCTCCCCACATTGCAAATTGTAGGCTGCCTTGCGAGCCTCTTGAGGATTTCTGTGAACAGAAAAATGTTTCAAGATGGCTTCTTTATAGGTGGACCATCTTAAATGATTTTGGTCCTCCAGCCCCGCAAAGAAACTGGAGCATTCTGGTGAGAAGGTCCACTTTACATATTGAATAGAGCTTTGGCTGTCCTTCAAATGGAAAGTCTCCATCATTTGCTCGTAAAGCTCCAAGTGTTCCCAAACAGAATACTTGGCGTTCTTGTGATAAGGCGTGATGACACTCCTTATTGCCTTTATTTGCTTCAATGGGTCCTTAAGCAAGGCCCTTTTTGCCTTATTGGCCTTTTTGGTTCGGGTAACCCTGGTCCATTCATCCTCTGACTCAGAGGCACTGCTCCCAGAGGTTCCTGTCTGATCTTCCAGGTTTTCCCGGATTCTGTGAGCCTGGGATTGGCTGGCAGAATGTGGGGGCCTGGTCTCCTGTGTCCTGCGCCGTTCCGAGGAGTCTTCAGATTCCTCCTTGCTGCCAGGATTTGATGGGTACCCCCCCACTGACCTAACTGGGCAGAAGTTTTCAGGATGCCCTTAATGGGCCTATTCTCCTGGGGTTCCCCACTAAATTGCACTGTGCTTGGGTGCCAATACCCGGATGCCCGCCCATCCATTCCTGGGAGGTACTGGCCTATGAGCCCCATGCTTCTGGCTGGATAGTAATCTGCCATCCCTGTGGCCCGGTGCTCATGTGCGCCAGGGGACATGGGGGTGGCACAGTCCAGGGACTGAGAGAGATAAAGGCCTCTGGTACTAGGGCTCCCGAGGTTATGCTCAGCAGTTTCCCTTTCCCAGCGAACCTGGTCTCTATCCGCCCCTGCTCCCTGTTGCAATGCAAGAGCCTGCGCTTTCAGTTCCTCAGTTAAGGCCTTACTAGACTCTATCAGTCTCTCCTGCATCGCTGCCTGTTGTTGGAGCCTATCATTGTGCTGACAGAGAGCCTCATTTTCTCTCTGTGCCTCCTGATTGGTCCTGGAGTACTGGGCCAGTCTCTGCTGCAGGAGGGTTACCTCCTGAGCTGTGTCCCTATTGGCCTGCTCCTTTCTTGCCAGAGCATCCTCCCCCCTCTTGGTGTGCTCTAACAAGTTCTGGTGTTCTTCTTGGAGGTCACCCAGTCCCTGGAGGGCCCAGGTGATTTTCTTCCATTTTCCTTTTTAAGTGGCAGACTTCCTGGCCTAAGGTATCCCTTTCCTGACTAAGAGCCTGCATCTGTGCCGCCAGGTCGTTCCTTTGCCTTTGGAAGGCACCAGTTTTCTGGCGCTCCTGGTCAAACTCTGCCTGGGTATCCAGGTCTTTCAAAATCAGTTTATTGCTCTCTGCCTTCTCCCTATCTAGGTGGCTTTGCAGGGTGACTACCTGCTCAGCACATGCCCTATTGAAGTCTAATTGTTGCTCCAGCTTTTTCTGGCTCTGCAGTAGGGAGTCCAAACCTTCTTGTTACTCCTTCTGCAAGGCCAGAAATCTGGTATCCTGGTCCGCCTTTTCCTGTTGCAGCACATCCATATCCTCCTTTATTTTAGTGATGTACTGTCTGCTGTCATTTTATGACTCCTGGCTCCTGAGCAGCCTCTGCTCAGAAGAGTCCAGATCAGATTGGGCCTTCTGTAGTGCCAGCAGTTGCCTACTTGCCAGATCTTGGCCTTCAGCACATTTGTCCTGCATGGCTCCCATATGTAAATATAAATATGCAGCTACCCTGGCAATCTTGTGGTGCTCATCCTTGGCCTTAGGGGCCATATATAGTTCACTCAGGGCCACATGTAGGGGACCCTGATCTCCCCATCTATCTGACCCTGTTTCAGTGACCTGTTGCGCGATTGCCTGCAACCAGACCGTTTGGTCCTGATGAGTCCACTCACCTCTCACAAATAGCTTATGTAAGAAGTGTTCTCTGGCTATTTTCATATCTACCAAGGTCGTCATTCTGGAATTTGAGTTCCTTCCTGACTTACAGAAGTTTGTATTTTGTTTTTGCAAAACAGACCTTTTCCTTAGAGCGTTCCTTTGAGGAGTGCTTTACAGCGTAACACAGCGTGGTGATCCGACCGGATATGTGTATCTGGTCAGCTGGCACACTGTATTAATCTGCACAAGTGATAGATCTAACCCAAACGTCCGGCTCGAGCCCCCACTTGTAAGAGGATTCAATTCAACACTACAGCTAAGTCAATGCCTAGTCTGGGATACTGAATGGAAACCCTTATTGATATCTCTTTATGTCCAGTTCATGAGTTCTGAATGACTACCCCTATATAACACCCCTCTCTTGGAATCCCCCTGACCCCACTGAGCCAAGAAGTAGTTCTGTTTTGCAAGTTTAAAAGGTTTATTTGAGAAAAATTAAACAATATATATATATATCACACTTTTATGATAAATTAATAATTAATATCACACTTCAGAACATGAGCAGTTAACAACAATGGGTAATGTTCTACTAACAAACTGATTTGATTACCCAGGAGTAGTATAAAGGATGAGGTAGCACGCTTGGGAATAGGAACAGAAGAATAAGGTGATAGAGAATGCTTTATCTAGTTTCAGATGGATGCAATGTTGAATGAAAATGCAATACAGAAAATACTCAATATGATTTCAACAAAACAATGTAATCACTTTTCTCTGGCAATCCACTCCCCCCTTATGCAATGTAAGTAAATGAAGGGGAGAGCACACAGTTCTGAGAAATGCAATCAAATGTAATTCAGTTCACCCCAGCAAGCTTAGACTACAGAAGTTTGAAACACTGGCAAAAGGCTTTGAATATGATGACAATGCAGTGAGAAATATACTGAAAATGCTTTTAATTCCCTTCAGGAGGTTCAGGGTGAGTGGTATCTAGTTAATATGAGTTCAGACTCACTCTAGCAATTATTCAGGGATGGTTCTTAAGAGGCAAACGAAATTTAGCAGTTCAGGCAAAAACAGCTATCTTTTTACAAGTAAAGAAATCGGGCCAAATCGCAAATCGCGGCAAAATTCGCGAAGGCGTGAATCGTGAGTGGGGAGAAAGTATAAGGAGTAGCAAGTCGATTCTAAGCTTGTTGAAAAGCTGAGATTCTAAGCTTTCAGAGGAAAGTTAAACCAAGTTCCTAGCCCAAACGGTTACGGAGTAATGAACGATTTTGTGAAGGTTGTTTTTCGGATTTGAAATTTTAAAAGTTCAAAGCGACAGGTTACAGCTTGCAGCTAGAAAATGACAGGTGACAGTTAGGAGGCAGTTCTGGTTAGATTACAATAGTTTGGATTAGATTATTTTAACTAAGAGATTGGTTCTGCACAGTTCTGCTAGGTACTCACAATATATTTTTGAATTAGGCCTTGCCACGGATCTGGTCAGGTTTTGGACTGGACTCCGATTCTGGTCTCGGCACTTCACAGTGATCTGGATCAGCTCTCTGGTTCTGCTAACAGCGGTCTGGGTCACTCTGGATCTCTGGCCTCTGGTTCTGGATACTGCTCTGCTTTCTCTGGGTACAGCACTGCTTCTGGATCTTTCTGGCACAGGGTTTCAGGCCAGAATCAACACCTGGGTCCGGCTGTGAATAGTCTGCAAATGATTTTTGGGCCTGCTGACAAATACTTTTGCTTGCAGTGGGCCTTCTTGGTTCAAAGTTCTGTAGTCTCTGTTTAGCTTGGAAGTCTAAGTGTAGGATCTCTGGATGTGAAGTCGTCGGTCAGCATGCTCCGCAGCAAATGGAATTGAATGTCTCTACCTGTCCCAGCAGTCTCTTTTTATGTGCTTTGAAAGTGGGTGGGTGCCTGGGCCTAGCTAAGCCTGCCCCTTTCCACTTGTCATTGGCCCAATTCTCCCGTCTCCCATGATTGGGGGAAAGAAATGTGAGTCAGAGTGATGCTGTAGGTTTTATGGGTCAGAGGATCCTCCCCTGGTCAGTTTGCCCACAATCTATATTTGACCCAAATGCATATTTGCACAGGTACACATTTGTTTAAAATTACATGCACCCATCACGTATCAGATGAGGTATACTCTGTTCAAACTCTGATGTTTCTAAGAGCTTGCATTCAGAAACGGCAACATTTTGCGTTTTTTAACTGGTTTTGCAATATTGGTTTTTCATTAAAAATTATACACATATACACGGCCTATCCATACATACTCCAGTAAATTCCCATGTCTCTAGCTTAAACACAGAGTCTGTAGTATACATAAAAAGCAGGGTTTTGACCCAGAACATCACACACATTGGAGTTTGGGCTTGAATCGAAGGTACATTTTTTAAATGAAGGCTCTCAAAGTTATACATTCCTGTCATTTGATTACAAAGAGTTATCAGTGTTTCTGTAAAATATATATTTTGCTTTCAATTCAGTTCTCAGAGTGTTGGAGTCCGCCTCCAAGGCTTGGGTGGGTCAGTGATCACATGTGTCTTCTAGCAGGCAGGCCTTTGTTGACAGGAAACAGTCAAAATCAACATATTCTATTCAAGTACAAGAGCCTATTGTGTGGTCTCCAGGAGGCTCCTAGCCAGTCTGCCTTCTATCAATCAAGAGGTCATGTGAGATTCTAACTCCTGGTGTGAATCTCTGGAGGTGAGAGGTTTCCCAGCCTTTGGCCTGTTAATTAAATCAGATTGTCCTCTGGGAACAGCATGTGGTTAAGATTTTAATTAACTCCCAGCCTTTGATGTAAAGGCCTCTCCTGCAACTCCTGACATGCAGTTTCCCTGTCAGAGTTTAGACCGCTAGCGCCACCCTCAGTCAAAAGCGGGTACTGCATGCACATTTTTTGGATCAGTCTTGAATTCAAGCATTTCAAACAAGAGATATTACATGGAAGTCTATTGTCCAGGTTCAACAAATGGCATTGGTGTAGTTCTGCAGTAAAATAATTGTGTGCCCATAAATTAGCCATGTTTGACCTGAAGAAAACGAATTCCCACCAGTTATGGGTTGCTTTTGGCAATCAGCATTGCCCCTTTTACAATGGTTTTAGGCTCTGTGCCCTTCTGTGCTCACAACATAGGCAAAAATGGGTGGCAGCCTATTCTTCATGCATTTCCCTGTTAATTTTCTGGGAAGTTCTGGCCATCATGATGTTTTCCATGCCAGTACTGCACAGTTTTTGTGGTAGGGCTCGGATGCATGGGTAAAAACATCCCACAGCACATGCTGTTCATTCCAGTTTGCAGAGACACTACTTGCTTACCTGCAATCACACGAAAACATACATTGTGTGTCTGTGTGTGTGTGTAAATACGATATGACATGTTATGAAATGCATGATAGCATAGTTTATCATTGTTCACTATTAAGGCCAGGTTTGTTTATTAGAATTGACTTGGCTCTGAATACCAAAAGTACTGCTTTGAGCAACTTTATGGACCACACATTTCTATTCTAGTGTGCAAAGAAAGCATAGAAGCTGAAATATATTGTTTGTATACAATCAAATTGAAATCTATGTTCTGAAAATATATCCATGTCCGCGCGTTCACATTCTTTAAGTGGTTTGCATTAGAATCCTTGGAGGACATTTGGATGGCATTGCATTACAAATCTGTATTGCAAAGAAAACCTGGGGGATGCAGGCCCCCCTCTCGGGGGACAGCTGCCTCAATCCCCAAAGACAGCAGCTGCTTCACACTGCCTGGGTTTGATCTTTCATAGACATCTCCCACTTTGCTAATACCTAATACCTGACACTTTTGCAATAGTTGGATTGGACACAAAACTTTGATTAAATCCTTAGCACAGGGGTCTGCAGCCATTGGCTCTCCAGACGTTTTGGACTTCAACTGCTATTGGCTGTTACTGTCATCGTCAATAGGTACAGATCCTGGGAGTCATAGGCCAAAACACTTGCAGGGATATGTGTTCAAACATAGCTTTATTCGGCTTTAAAACCATAAAAGCAACATTATATTAAAATACAGATATAAAACATATTTAAAAATGAATATAAAATCAGAAAATCATCGTTATAATATTATATTAAAATCTATCAAACATTGACAAATGAATTTGACACACATTTAGTTTACAATTTTTGATCTGCCCTGAGGGAGCACTGAATTTGGAGGCCTACCAGCAACATTCAAGATGGCTACCACCGTGCCTCGGTGCACACCAGGCTCTAAGGCTGCCCTGGGCCTGCAGCACCATGATTGGCTGGTGTCCCAGCTTGAAGCACTAAACCCCATGCGCCGGCAGGCAAAGCCAGACCCCACAGAAGGCCAACACACAAGGCCTCTACAAGCAGTATCCACAGTCTCATTGTGACACAGGTCCCCCATCCTTACAGGGAGACCTACACTCCCTTTCCCATCTGCTCTTGGAGGAAGCACTGAATTCAAAGGCCTAGCAGAAACTTCCAATATGGCCGCCACCGTGCCTCAGTGCACACCAGGCTCTCAGGCTGCCCTGGGCCTGCAGCACCATGATTGGCTGGTGTCCCCGCTTGAAGCAGCCAACCCCCTTTGCCGGCAGTCGAAGCCAGCCCCCACAGAAGGCCAACACACAAGGCCTCTACCAGTAGTATCCGCCGGTCTCATTGTGAGACAGGTCCCCCTTCCTTACAGGGAGACCTGCAACCCCATCTGCCCTGCAAGAAGTACTGAATTCGGAGGCGTACCAGCAACTTCCAAGATGGCTGCCACTGTGCCTCGGTGCACACCAGGCTCCCAGGCTGCCCTGGGCCTGCATCACCATGAATGGCTGCTGTCCCAGCTTGAAGTAGCCAACCCCCTGCGTCAGCAGGCAAAGCCGACCCCCAGAGAAGGCCAACACACAAGGCCTCTACCAGCAGTCTCTGCCGGTCTCAGCCACGTTGAATGAACAGCTAGACATGCTTTGCATCAGGTACTGTCTTCAACATCGAGTATTGGACCATGGGAAACATCCCTCTTATACTATCATGGTGCACTATAATGTATGCCACATAACAATGTTGTGTCTGTTACAACACCCAATAATACTCTGTGTAACCATTGCTATGCCACAACCATTGCTATGCCACAAGTATCATGATAGAGAATGCTGAATGCCCACCATTTGCGGCATTAGTAAACAGCAATATATTGTAACGCTGTACGAACATATTATTAACAAAGATAGCCCACTAGGCACAAACATTAGTATTAGCATTATTGATTCTGCTATCACCCTTGTGAAAAGTATAAGCGCTGATTCAAAAGTGTCTGCCAGGTTTCCTTGCAACAATAACAAACGCTGCATGCCTGACAAAAATGTATTATTCCCAATGCATATGTACGTTTATGATGTCAGCCAGATATCCCCCTACCTCCACCCAGCAACTTCCTTGAACCAGCACTGAGCTGTGTGCTGCTCTTGCACCATGATTTGTTGCCTCCCCAATGCCCCAACAAGCCACCCATTCCAAAGCAGTGTGTGGCCAGCGCTTGGCATACAAATGCCAGCCTGCACTCCCTGATGGAATTAGCTCTGCTCACTAGCATTGCTAGATTGCCCACAGAACACCCCAATGAGCGCTCCCTTTTAGAGCGCTCACTATGGCTGCACTTACTGCCAGTACAACTGCAAACCTGCTCCAACACGATTTGTGCAAACCCCGACCTGGAGACTGCATCCCCCACAAGCCTGTGTATGCGCACATGCACACACACTGCGATATCTGTCAATTGGCGTTCGGTGCCCGACCCCTCAATGTCAAGTCTGTGCATATGAAATGCACCCACATGAGCCACAGCCACGGCCTGCAGCACGAAGAGTGATATGCCTGTTGCAAATCATTGCCTACCCACGGCGGTAAGCAGACCCCACGCCTGGTGCTGCTCTCAACTCCCTCACAACAACTTTCTTCCCACCTGCCGGCCAAATGTAGCCATGCCCCCTTCCAACACATGCATAACGCTCTCTTTACCTCCACAAACCACAGGACTTTACAGAGGAATAGCAGACTGCACTCACGCTTTTGTGGCACCCCCACTATCTCATCCCCACAAATGCTGACAAGAGAAACACCAGCCTGCGCCTGTGCACATCCTCTTAAACCCCCTAAGCTGCATCCTCTCTCCAAGCCTCCAATGTAACCACAAAGTTACCACCGCTCACCCATGCCAACTTACTCATTCTCTACACTGTGCAGCGCAACCAATGCAGCCAAAGCCCTGGCAACTATACTATTTCTAGTCCAGTTAAAAACTCTAGGAAAGACTCACCCCCTCTTCAGCCCATCACCAATGCCACCCTGGGAGTCAACACCATGACTATCCCTACACGCCCCATCCCCAACTGACCACCCAGCCTTGCAGCACTCAAACCCCTTTCAAACAAGATTCTCAACTTAACTTCATCAAGGACACACCCTCACCACATAACAACCAACACAAACAACCGGCAGCTTGACCCACCCTCTCACCAATCCAACCACAAACAGGGCTCTGGCCTGTATATCCCAATTACAGCCAGCCAGTCCCTTTGAATTGCGCCCTCGTCAACGCTACATCATTGCCTGCACATGCACTAGACATCCACAACATTATCTCCATACACAACCTCAATGCCTTAGCCCTATCTGAGACTTGGCTTCACGAAGACTGTGGCCCTGCCCTATACCTAGAAATACCTCTGGGAAACACCATATTCCGGAATGACAGACCCTCACCCAGAGGAGGTGGCGTCACCCATGTAGCCAGAGATTCCGTTCCCTCAGAAGATGCAACACCACAATCAAGGGTTCTACCGACCTCCTCTCACTCAAATTCTCACCATCACCTGCATGCACTATCACCATCAACTTCCTCTACCGCTCACCTGCCCCCCCACCAAAACTTCAAGCAAAACCCACTTCACCTTCTACAGAACAACCTAAAAGCTTCCTCTAAAATTCTCCTGCTAGAAACCTTAACCTGAGCCTCCATGATCCTAACAACCCACATGCATCCTCACTATCTGATGCCCTCGACACTCTAGGCTTCTGTCAACACATTACCTCCCCACACATTCTAAAGGCTGTACTCTAGATTGGATGGCTGACCACATCTGTAAGATCTCAACCAGTACCATCATTCCCTGCCCTTGGTCAGACCACCACATCATCTTCTTCTCCATCCCTCAGCCCACCAAAGTCAAAACCACATCCAACCCACTACTGCCTGCGGTATCACGAAGCTCATGCAAGCTCACTAGAGACAACATCCTTCCCCTGCTTAACACCAGAGAACTCCAGCCTCTATTCACATCCAACCCCAATGCATTAGTGACAATTTATACCACAATCCTTTCAAAAGCTGTGAATACCTTAGCCCCCCTACCAGCCCCACACAAATCCAAAATAGTTAGATACTGAAACTCCTGGTTCACACAAGATCTCTTGGAACTCTGTACTCTGAAATGGCAAGCCCAGCTCACTTGGCTAAACGACCCCTCCGATTCTCTGAAAAGTGAGTTCAGCAATATAACAAAACAATACAAGGCAGTCAATATCGCAGCAAAGTCAAATTCCTTCAACACTAGAATCAGCATGGCCAACTCTGACACAAAATAAATATTTGCCATTTATAGGGAAATTGTATCTCCTACCTCACCACCCACCACCCTCTAAAAAGACGCTACATGTTGTTCTGACATTCAAGCAGTGTTATTAGGTAAAACTAACACCGTGAACCTAATCAAACTCTCACAACAAGTCAAATTCAATAATGACAAGACAGCCAAAAACTTCAGCTGCATTCCCTCTTCCCTCCACCAATCAATTCACCTTCAGAGATCTCACCAAAAGTGAAGTCTTGAAAATGATCCAAAGCCTGAAACCCTCGAAATGCAAAGGCTTTATTTTCCCAGCATCCCTCATCAAAAGCTGTGCTTACGTGCTAGCCCAAGTCATCACAGCTGTCATAAACGCATCCTTCCCCAAAAATACCGTGCCAGCCAGCCTTAAAAAGCTTGGGTCATCCTCCTTCTGAAAATAACCTCTTTAGACCCATCCATTCTACCTTACTATAGGCCAATTACAACTGTCCTCTTTCTACTAACAATCCTAGACCTTGCAGCCTACTTTCAGGTTCAGCAATTTTTGGAGGACAACAAAATCCTAGGGATTCGCCAATCCGGATTCCGTCCAGGACATGGAACGAATCTGCCCTTCTCGATCTGAAACATCAGCTTGATGAGATCAGGGTTGAAGGAAACTGTGCTTTGCTCCTCCTCCTAGACCTTTCCAACACATTCGAGCTGGTCAACCATTGAATCATCTGCCAGCACCTTACCACCGAGGCCTCTGCCTGGATCGCATCCTTCCTTCCTTCCTGGAAGACAGAGTTATGAGAGTCTACTCAGCACTGTCAATGCCACACCCTCCCCCATCAACTGTGGTGTTCCCCAAGGATCCAGCATCTCCCCCACACTTTACAATATCTTTAGAAAGCCACTCTATAACATCCTAGACTTTCTCCGCATAGCTTACACCAATTATGCCGATGATACGCAAATCCTGGTCCCCCTCTCTGGCAATTACACAGATGATTATATTACCCTCAACAACATCTACTCCACAATTCAGACATGGATGGCAGCTAATCATCTTTTCCTCAACACCTATAAGACAGAAATCCTAATTGTCGGCACACCCAATGCCCGCAAGTCGCTTAACATTCAATACACAGCTTTTCAGATCAACCAGTGTGTGATTCCTGTCTCTACCACAGTAAAGACACTAGGAGTCTACCTTGATGCCTCACTTACTTTGTCCACACAAGTAAGTGCCATCGCCTCCTCGGCATCTTATGGTACCAAGGTCCAAAACACAGCCAGACCCTTCCTCACTAAAAACAACTGCCTCATCATTGCTCGGGCCATCATTGGCTCTAAGATCGACTATTGTAACGTCCTATTTACAGGCCCTTCAGTTGGAAATAATCCAGAACTGCAAGTTATACAAAATAAAGCCTTGAGAGAAGCCCTCAACATCCCGAAACACATTTCCAAAGCTACGAGAGAAGCTTGTTGGTTACCCGTCCAGGAGGGGATCACCATTAACCCACCCCTCCACCCACCCTGTCTATCATGTCAGCTATTTAACCAGACTGCACCACTTTACAGTATGTGCAGTATGACCAATATGTATGAGAACACTTTATCTCTTTGCAACTGTAATATTACCTTTGCTGATTTGTGTCTATGCAACAAACACTTTACTGTATAACTAAGCTTGCCTCCTTGACTTGTACCTGTAACAGCACCTCAATGCCTATGGCTTTTATCTGCGCTTTACAAATGAAATACATAAATAAATAAATACCATTTTCTCAAGCCCGAATATACTGGGCAGAATAATAGAAAATGGTGTATCGATTCCTCTGGGTTGCCACAAACCTGTCCTCAAGCTTGACCACTTATCTGTGAAAATAGCCACATTAAGCTTGCACAAATGGAAATATAGAGCTTGGGCACATCCAGGTGCCACACAATCTGAGTAGGGCTCAAAACCCTGTGACTGCTTTCACATTACATATAAGGTGCCTGTCCTGAGAATAGCACATGCCCTTTTCATATTCCTGTTAGTAGCCTCATGGCACTTCATTTTAAACAGCTCCTTGGAACTGGGTTGTAACCCTGCAGGATTAGACCAAAATGTGGTCGATCCAAATCCTCAAACCCTTTGCAATTAAACCTAAGCCGTGTAAGAGAACTTGATCCAGGTACATTCTGCAGGTTAATAATCCCTTCTCTGAATTTAGCAAGTTCTGGTGCGCTCCACAATCTAATCCAATATAACAGTGGCTTGTTCCCTAATACTTCACAAATGGCTTAAGGGCACATTTGCAACGCAAACTAGGCATTGGGTGCCCCTTAGGATGCCTTCGTAAGGTTCTCAGGAAAATGCTATTGAACTCATTTAGTGTGGTGTGTACAGAGTGGCCCCACAGTTCGTCCCAGTACATAGTTGCCGCCCAACAATGGGCCCTGTACAATGTTGGAGCATGTGAAATTGCACGCCTAACATATCTACCATAAAGATGGAATATTCTACCACTGAACTTTTCTAGAGTTGACAAAGCCTTAGTATGGTGAGTCGACCATGTAAGGTCACCTGAGATCCTAAACTCTGAATCATCGTAAGAACACACCTACTCTTAAACACAGGCATCAACTGAGATCCTCAACTTAATTTTCTTGCTCGACCAAATACCATCACCTTGGTTTATTCTAGATTAAGCACCATTGAGAGTTCTTGGCATTGACTAACAAAAATTTGCAAATGATTTATTTCTGTATTTAATTGCATATAGTGTTTAACAAGCCTTTTCATGAACATTTTAAAATAATGAATTACAATACAAACAGTACAATAGATAATCTATTTTAAAATGCTATACAAAAATGTAAAATCGCAATATTCAACAAAATGTTGTTGCTTTTTGAAATTCTTGACCAGAACTGCTCTGTCGTTAAAAAACATTCATAATAAACGAACATGCCAAACATGTCCTAGTGTAATTCAGACAGAACTTCACAATCACAAGTTGGAAAAGTGTCTCTACTTCATTATCATAAAAACCTCCAAGTACGGTAATTCTTCATTTTGTTTTTCTCTAGCACCCATCACCTCTCTAGAAGGAAAAAAATTTAGCTTAAATCACAGCATGTTTGTGTAAGGTTTCTAGATGGTTGCTTTTGTAAGTAAAAAAGGAGAGTATTATAGGGTTTAATTTCATATTCAAAATGGTAAAAGAGATGGTAATCCATAGCTAAGACCTGCTTTTTATCCAATCAAATTGAACAATTGCTTTTGTGTCTCTATTTGGAGAAGAAAGAAGATCCTCCATTGTTATATCATAAAAGAAGATCCTCCATTGTTATATCATAAGCACCTAATGATTTTGTAGTTAAAAAATACCACTCATTCAAAGCTGTACAGGACTTTTGAGCCAATTCAAGTCTTGAAGCAGAGAATGCAGAATTTTCTGGAGGCGATAAAAGAGATCTCACCAAATGGTGTCTTTTCCAGTCTACACAAGCATTAAGTGAGTTAAAACCTACCTCGTGCCTTAACTATGCGATCGGGGTCCCTTGCGGTAGGATCACCGCCTGTTTCTATATAAGTACTTCAAGCCTTTCCCAAGCATTTGTCAGCAGGCCCATTTTGTCACCATAAAGCAGAGAAGGCACTCTCTTTTGGTGGTAGAATTTGACCAAATGTTTTACAGAGAAGCATTCATATTTCCAATCAAACTTCATTCTCTAAGGTGTTTATCCTGGTTTTCTTTTTTATTATATACAAACCATGTCACTTTGTTCTGTTTGCAGTAATCACGACTCCCAAGTATTTAAAATGTTGGACCACCTCCAAACGTACTTTGTCCAGAAACCAAAGAAATGTTGCAAATTGTGTCTTAAACTCATAGGGGTGGTAGATAATAACACTGGATTGGCAACATAGAAGAGTGGTGGAAATGTGTCCTTAGCAAGTTTTGGGGGGTCAAGGCCACAGACCAACAATGTCTCTATTATTACATTAATATGCAAGCAGAATAGGAGGGGGCCAGCACACACCCCTAGTGGACCCACCTCTCGACTACATGGAATCAGTGGTCTCCCCACCCAGCCCTTATCTCACAGACGCCCTATTGCTCGTATAAAGAGATTGGACATTGGCCAAAAAAAACCTGGGACACCCTTGTTTCTCAGCACAGACCGCAGTTTACAAGAGATGCTATCAAACGCAATCCACACATCTACAAATATTGCATAGATTCTGGCATGCTTTGAAGAAACATATTTGGCCAGAAATGCACTCAGCCTGAGACATTAATCAACTGTACTAATAACATGCTGACACCCAGCTTGAAGATGCTTAGTATAATTACACATCATTGAAGGCAGGTCAACAGCACCTTGGCATATACCTTGCCCACAGCCTCCAGGAGCGAGATGGGTTTGAAATTCCCCGGAATCTTAGTGTCACCCTTTTTGTATATTGGTATAGGTATAATTATTGTATCATGCCATGATTGAGGAGATGCTCCTGTCTTAGCAACAGAATTGAAGACATGTGTCATCATAGGAGCCCAAATACAAGGCTTGTCCATAAACAAATCGATGGGGATTCCATCAGGTCCTGGAGCCTTCCCACAACCGAGCCCTGCAATGGCCTCCTCCACCTCGACAAAAGTGAATGAGACAGGGTCCTCTCCCCAATGCTCATTAATATACTGCTGCGGTGGTCCATTTAACGTGCCCTGCACTTTTTTTATAAAGTTGACTAAAATATTGGACCCATTCATTCGGGGGGATATGACTAGAAACAGGTCCCACTGATTTTCCGCTCATTACCACCGACAGGCCTCCAGAAATTCACTTGATCGCCGTTCATGCTGCAGGATAACAGTTTATCCCATTTACTTTTGATATACTGTGTCATTTTTAAAGCTAACCCTGCCATATATTTGGCCCGGAGGGACCTTCCATAGGACTTATCAATCAAGACTGCATTTTTAATGTAGGATGACAGATCATGCTTAGTCAGCTGACAGTCTTCATCAAATCAACCCCTATTACCCAGATTGTTCTTTCTAATTTTCCCAACTGATTTAAAAAAAAAGGAACATGGTCTTTACCAAATCAATGTATAGGTCTCCTACAACGGTGGAAGTACAATCGGCCAGACAGATACCTACAATATGAGTGCCAATGCTTGTGTAGATGCTTGGCTCACACTCTGATCTATAGACAACCATTTAACCACCTGTTTTCAGTGACCTGAAACAGTAATCAAGCTCCTGTCTCTTGGGCCGTTGGATTTACTGCCCCCCCCACACACAGAGCTCACGGGATATCCGCAGAGACCCTCCCAATGTATGAGCGCAAACCTGCCTCAATGGCACCAGAGTGGAGCCTAACAGGTTTAGCTGACTCTAATATGGGGATCCAGAATGCTGCATCCAGGTCATCCCATAAGCCATTTAGCACTTTTACAGGTTCATATTGTATGTTATAATCCCTGTGTGAAACCCGATGGTATTCTCCCACCTATTCCCTCTGGATCTTCCATTCAGGTGACCAGGGAAGGGCCATCACTTTGGATCCCGACCTTGGGGGTGGAAAATCAAGGGAGGAATACCTGAGTGGAGGGTCATGAGGGATTGGGAGGAGAATGCCCAAGGGTGAGGCATGGTATTCCCCCAGTCCCAGTAATACCACAACCCACTCTCCCTCAGCCTTCATGGGGTATCTTCAATCTCACCCCATCGCCCCCTCCCCTTTTCCAAAAAAAACTGAGATGAGGAGGAGACAACTAAGAGCAGTAACGATTACCCATAGAAACAAAATGGAGAAAGTAAGGGAAACCAACTATAGAAAGAAATTAAACTGTCCCACTGATAGAGTCATGCAGAGTCAGGCATTCACTAATTACCACTAACATCTGACTGCACTTGACTGTTTTCAAAACTATAGAAGGTGTGGTCTTTTTCAAGAGTGTGCAAGAGCTGGGGATGCTGTCTTGACCAGAGCAGACAAGGAGCAAATACTGGCAGGAGCTGAGGGCTGGAGGAGACCAGCATGCCAATACACTGACCCCATGTCTGTCAGTGGCTGCAATGTGGTGAATGAGTCATGTCTCCAAGGATCCAGAGTGAGGCTGCCTGCATGGCGGCATCCAGGAAAGTGCTTGCTCTCTTGTGACCTATGCTGACCCCAATGGTGTCTGATGGGCAGCTGGTGAGACACTGATCCAATCCATGTGTATCCTGAAGGGACCACCAGTCAATTTGATGCTGCCCAGTGAGTTTCATGAAAGCAGGGAGAAAGAAACTCAGGAACGTGCTTTTGACTCTAACAGAGCGGGAGAAAGGCACAGAATATAAAGCGGCACAGAGCGAAAATCAAGCACAGAAGGTAAAAAGGTTTTGAAGCCTAAAGTGATTGGAAAAGAGTGTGAAAAAGGTGAAAGTGAAAAGCAGAAAGTGTATGAGAGAGTGGAAAGAAAAGGAAAGGTGCAAATGAGCACCAGGAGGACAGAATGGTTTGAAAAAAGTGTGCAAGTAACCTGCAACGAAAAGGAGGGTGCAAGTGATCACTGAAGGAAAAAAAAAAGTGTACAAGAGGCATGGGAAGGAAAAGGAAGGTGCCAGGGGCACTGAAAAGTTGAAAGCAAGCGAGAGGTAGTGCAAGTGTGCACAAGAATGAAACAAAGGTACAAGTGTGTACCAGAAAGTAAGAAAGGGGCAAGTGTGCACATGAAACAAAGCAAAAGAAACAAAGGAGAACAAGAAGGGGTGCAGGAAGCACCTGAATGTGAAATGTTTAAGAAGGAAAAGTAAGGAATAAAGAGTGGGGTTACAGATCAAAGTACTCACGCCCAGGAGGAACAAAGAACCAGGCAATTTTGAAAGTCTCTGATTGTGCCCCACAAGTGAAGTGTGTGTGAAAGAACTATGTTCAAAAAAGGAAAGGCACATCCTAACAAGGTGAACTTGTATGTGAAAGTGAAAAGGGGTCTAAGCTTGGGGAAGGGAACCCTGAGAGGCCTAATGAAGAAAGCAAAGTGCATCCTGGCAAAACTGAATTTGTGTTGGAAAATGAAAGGGGTCTGAGCTTGGGGAAGGGCACCCTGAGAGGCCTAACCAAGTTGGAGACTTATTGTTTTGTAGCATTGAAAGGATTGAAGCTTGGGGGCTTGGGGAAGGGAACAGTAAGGAGCTTCAAAAGGAACTGTGTAATATTTCTTTTGTGGTGTTTTGAACTTGTTTAACTAGAGGGGAAAACCCCACAACAGTATGTCCTAGGGTGAACATAGTATATAACAAAAGCTGTCCTAATAGGTTTGTTTCGAAAGCAGTAGTGTGTGCATTCAGTATCCTTTGTTCTCCCTATATGACATTCAAGGTCTCCAGACTGCCAGTTCTGCTGGTAACAATTGAATACATTTACAATATATCTATTTTTCAACGTCTATATGTACACATGAATGAACAGAAAGTGTTGGTTTATCAATTTCCCAACCTCTTCTTCTTACATCTTCTATCTTGACATGATTGGTGGAAACCCTTTATCAGAGTCCCTGTGCGCTAAATGGCATTCAAAAGCACCAGTATGGTGGATGGAATAGGAATGTAGTGTGATGGTGATTCCACTTGTAACAGGTGTGGTTCGCAAGCTGGAGACCGTGCGCCAGGTCTGCTTGCATGTGTTCCACTAGTTGTGTGGAAGGGCAGCCATGCCTCTATCCCAGCTTGGAACTTGAACATATTGAAACTTGGGGAAGGGAACCTCAATTAACCTAAAGATATCGTAGGTATTTGAGTGTATTGTAAGGGCTTTGTGGAGAAGGTTTTCTGAACAGCCCTGTTTTTATTGAACTAATTTTTGTGAAACTGACCAACCTACACCTGGTGAGAAGACCACCTGAAACCTATGTTCTGTTGAACCACTATATTTTTTTCATTTGAGAGAGTTCCTAACACATTGTGTCAAAGAGTGAGGGCAAGCATAGGTTTAGACACAGACAGATTTTTACTTTGGACTTTAAGAGTTTGATGGCACTTATTTATTTATGTATTTATTTTATTTATTTTATTTCATTCGTATTTGTATATCGTGCAGCAGCCCAAAGGCATCATGGCACTTATTATGGAAACATACTTAGTTGCACAGCTATCACGTGACATTTGTTGGGAGCTGTGCAATTGATGCATCTAATAGTGAGGACTTTGAGTCTAATGCGGTCTTTGACCTGGAGCCACCACACTGCTTGTCTGGCTTGAGATATATGGTCTCTCCTGGGGATGCTCAACGCAGCTCGTAGAGCATTATTTTGTGTAGTATGCAGTCTGTGTAGGTTTCTGGAAGATGTGCCAGCCAGGAGAGCATTGCAATAATCGAGTTTGGCGCCTTTGGTTGCTCTGGCTATTGCAAGGCAGTTAGGTGTGGATAGGTAGGGTTTAATGGCATTGATAAATTTGGTGCTATATGCTGATGCAGAGTATATGGCACTAACTTGTTTTTTCATAGATAGGTTTGCATCGATGTGGACACCTAGTGTCTTGACTGAGGAAGAGACAGTGATGGTGGAATTATCTATGTTAAAGTTGTCGTATTGGGGACTTAGCTGAGCTATTGTGGCTTTTTGCCCGAGGATAAGGATTTCAGTCTTATCCCCGTTAAGACACAAGCCATTAACCACCATCCATGCTTGGATAGTAGCATAGATATCGTGTAAGGCAGTGGCGTCTTGGTGGTAGGAGCAAGATAGTGTTAGGAGTACTTGAGTATCGTCAGCATAATTAGTATCTGCTATACCCATAGAGTCAAGTAGGTCGAAAAGGGGTTTAGTGAAGAGGTTGTAGAGGGTGGGGGCTGTACATGAGCCTTGGGGTACTCTGCAGTGTACGGTTGTGGGGTCGGCATTTGCTATGTTGGAGAACACCTTCATGGCTCTGCCTTCCAGGAAGGAAGTAATCCAAGATGCTGCGTGTGTGGAGAAGTGGACTGCCTGGGTGAGATGGGTGGTTAGGGTTTTATGATCAACCAGATCAAATGGTGCTGAGAGATCGAGAAGGAGGAGCAGGGCAAGTTTGCTTTTGTCAATGATCTGGGAGATTTGATTTTTTAGGTCTAATAAGGCGGATTCTGTTCCATGCCCTACACGGAAACCATATTGTCTTTTACCCAGTATGGAGTTGGATTCTATGTATAGTTGGATCTGGTTGTGAGCTGCCTTATCCAGGATTTTCAGAAGGAACGGCACTGTAGTTATAGGCCTGTAGTTGGTAGGCTGCGCTGGGTCTAATGTCGTTTTCTTTAGAAGGGGGCACACCCAAGCTTCTTTGAGACTATCAGGTTCAGAGCCTGTTCTGAAAGAAGCATTAATGAATGCAGTAACCAGAGGGGCAAAGTCCTTGGCACATTCCTTAATAATATTAGGGGGGCATATGTCTCCTTTGCAGAGAGATGGTTTGAGGTGTTTGATGAGATCAAGGACCTCAGATTCGGTAGTGTCTCTAAAGATGAATTGGGCGTGATGGGGATCGCTCTGCTTAGCTTGTGTGAGAGGGTTGTTCTTTTGGTTGGGGAGGGATTTGCAGTGGTTTTGAATTTTTTTTGGAGGAGATCTATTTTGTTGAGAATTGCAGACTGGATGCTTGCGCACCAGACTTTGTATTTGATTATCTCATCTGTGCTAGTTGGAGGTGTGACCATTTCATTAAAGATTGTGAATATCTCTTTGACTTGCGAATTGGCCTTGGAGATCATGTAGTTAAAAGAGTTAGCTATTGCTGTGATCATATCTTTTTTGTATTGTAGAGCTACCTGTTTGAAGAGGTTCTTATTTACATCATTAGGGTCTACTTGCCAGTTTTTTTTGTGCTTGACGCTTTTGTGAGTGGAGACTTGGGAGTTCATCCGAGTGAGCAGTGCGCAGGCAGCAGCCTTTCAACATTCCATATCAAATGGATTGATACCAGCCAAACGGCCTTATGAATCACAGGGTATGTGCCCTCAAGAACCTTACCTATTTGCCTTGAGAAAGACCCTCAGGGGTTGAAACACGTGTCGGCTGACCTTCAACCAACAGACAAATGCATCTAAACCGTATTTCAATGCAAATAAAATACTCTCATGTAAAAACAGCAGCAGGAACGCGTGAGATCCTTGTATAAACAGGGGTCCAAATACCTACTGTGCGAGGTAACCAGGACTTTCTTTCTGATATCCATTATATTGCACTTAGTAGAATGTGTAGGTTAGCCCGTTTTTCACACTTAGAGGAATTGGGTAGATTATCAATGTTATTGCACTTAGAATAATTTGGTAGATTATCAATATTATTGCACTTAGAAGAAATGTGTAGGTTATCTCATGCAATGCTCATAGAACATTGTGTAGGTTAGCACATGTATTACACTTAGTTTGGAAACAATAAAATTGACATGAGGCCGGGAAGCCCAAAAGGAAACACACCAACACAGGTTACAAAGGACATACAAAGCGCTTTATTTCAAAGTTACAAAGTTACCAAAGTCAATTGACATGCGAATAGCTATTCGGCCCTCTGACTAACACACGAACCTTCAACGTTAGGTTCGCACTGAAAGTGGGAGAGAGCGATCATCGGGATGCTCGGGTTTTTATACATTTTGTACTGCATTGGCCAGCCCTCTTGTAAGTTAACCATTCTTGGAACAACGGCTAGGGTTCGTAGCCAGGTCGAACATGCAATTTCCATATGTTAGATCGGTTCCGCTGATAAGACCATGCCGCGGAACCTATGTTCATAATATTCTTTAGACAGCTTGGCGTAGGCCAACATACATTTAAACAATGCGATTGGGGTCACAATATTATCTCGATTTCCACAGACCCTCCTTTTGGCCTATGCCAAGTGCTAAAACATTATTTCCTAATACTCTTAAAAATACTTGAAGGCATTATCATTCATAGGTTCCGCATCATTGTCTGAAATGTCAATAGCCATAAAGTTGTTCATAAGAACTTCTTGCAACATGAATTCTTTAGATGCTGTCTTCGGGGTATATATTCTACGCCCTATTGCGCTCATAACTTGGGCACAACATCCCCCTATCATTCCGCATATACTCGGGAGGCATTGAAAACAGCAGCAAAGAAATAACAGAGTCCCTAAAATACCTAGAATAACAGAAAGCACCTTCCACCCCCAAGATCGTAGAGAATCCCAAAACCAAGTACTAAGGCTCCAGTCTCCTACAGGGATATGGACTTCAGAACTAAGAGTATGTAAATTCTGAATTGCTTTAAATATTGTTGATGAAGAATCTGGTACGAAAACACAGCAAGCGGACCCCACTAATTTACATACTCCACCTCGTTCAGCTAAAATGACATCTAATGCCATTCGATTTTGAAGTGCTACCAATCTTATCGCCTTTTGCTCTAAGGTCATATTGTAAAGTATGTCCGTGGTCCGGTTGATTGTTTTCTCCAACACCCTCGATAATCCCCTGATGTTTTCTGAATTTGCTATTTGTCCCCAGAAGGGAACTACTGATTTGTCTATATCCCCGAACACTTGTCCAGGGGTAGGGTATCTCCATCATTATCCCGTCGCGGGCGAGCCTTAGATACCTCTAAGGTACTGGCTATAAATATACCTGGTAACAATATCCCTAAATAACAAGTCCCCTGCCAATCCTTGGGCAGCCAGGGAAAAGCTAAACTACCACACACAAAATAAACCGGTCCCCCTACATACAAAGGCCTATTTTCCCCAGTCAAATTTACAATATTTATACAAGGCTCGAAATCTCCCATTGGCCTAGTGCCGTTTCTTTGTACACAGAAAGGGACAGAATCAGGACTATGATTTACAGAATAAGAAGGAGGTATGGCATCCTTATTGCCTATCGGAGCCATCTTGAAAGAAACTAGATTTTGAAAAGGAAAAGAAAGTTTATCAGACGGCCTAATAGAAGCGATATTAGGTCTACTCCTATTTGCGAAAAGCGAGCATCCCAGGGGAGTCAATTCACGTTTTTCAAATTCATTCAAATTAGTCCCATCGAAGTTCCCTGAGATGCTATCATTCCATCGGCCAAAAAAGAGTGCTCTAAGAGAGGCATAGCAAGAGGTTGTTAGAGGTAAGGGATGTATATACCATCCCAGTCCCTTGTTCCCATGTTGTGGTAAGTGAGTGCAGACCCAACAATTACTTCTATTAAAAATAGCATGCGTAGCATTCATCACTATCATCAAAGTGTTATTATAATATTTCTGTCTATGCCGAGAGTCCCTAGGGGACAGAGTGTGAAGGTGTACAAAGGGAGTCAAAACAGTTGGTACAATTTTGGTCGGTAACAGAGGCTTCAAAGGATACATTTCTTCAAAGTACCAAAGTCCCACAGCAGCAGTTGCAAAACTAACAATAATCAAAACGAGAACACAACAGTACGTTTTCGGGGCCCAGGCACATTGTCCATTGTTCGAATTGGCCACCTCCTTATCTAATAGTTCAATACGAGGAGCAACGGTGAAGGCGGCAGGCATCATGGTTATCCCGATCGACGACCCCAATGTTCGTTGCTGGCGGCACTTCGGCCGCGCGACTTCTTAGTCCTTCCCAACCCTGGCCAACAGAACCCCCCCTTTTCTTTGTTCCAAAAAAAGGGAAGACGATAGTATTTCAATCACTCCTTTTTCTTCCAGATGCACGATACTCGTGCGGCGATTTTATTTGCGTGGTCGAAGGTTGTACCGGATGGTACCCAAGTTTGTTAAATCCGAAAGCAAAGTATCGTCGCTCCCTGAGGGGAGCGTCGTATCAGTAGCGACGGAAGTCGCAGAGCTCGAAACAAGGTTTTCCGGAAGTGATTGATCAAGGGAGTGCGGAGACAAAATGGACGGCTCCCCAAGCTCCTCAGGCTCAGAGAACTTCTCCGACGCACTCACAACGCTGCCTGCTACTCCGAGATCAGAGAGTGTAGCATCAGCGAGGGGTTCTGTTTCTTCTGTAACGTGTGGCGCCGGGTGAGGGATCTTCTTGATATGTGTTGCGTGTATCCAGTTCTTCTTTCCTGCCACCCGCACTGCCGTCCTGGTGACCAATAAAACCTGGTAGGGTCCCCGCCAGCGAGGCGCGAGACAGGAAGACCTTTCGTAGGCCTTTACCAGGACCCAGCTGCCGGGCAATATATCGTGTCCTGGGCCCGTAAACCGTACAGGTAAGGCAGCGTTTACCTGGTGGTAAATGAAATACAGATTTTTAGTCAATTGATTACAATAGTCTATGAGCAATACATTCTCCACATCCCTTAGGGCTTTAGGTTTAGGGAGACCCCAAATATTAGCAGGCCTTCCCATTACTACCTCGAATGGAGAGAGCCCAGTTCTAGTCTGGGGTGTGGTGCGCATAGCTAACAACACAATAGGTAAAGCATCTGGCCATTTTAATTTAGTATCGGCACATGTTTTTGCAAGTTTGTTTTTCAAAATACCATTGTGTCTTTCTACCAACCCCGCACTTTGAGGGTGCCTAGCTGAATGAAAACGTTTCTCTATCCCTAAGGCAACACATATTTGCAACATTACGGCTGCGATGAAGTGGGGGCCGTTGTCCGACCAAATTATCCTCGGGAGCCCAAATCGAGGAAAGTAGTCTTTTACCAAGATCTTTGCGGTGGTCATGGCGGTAGCATCTTTGACGGGGAAAGCCTCGACCCATTTGCTAAAGGCACAAATGATAACAAGAACATATTTCAAGTTATTACATCGCTCCATTTCAATAAAATCAAGGTGAATGGTTTCAAAGGGGACAGAGGGGGGCCCGAAACTTCCCCTTGGAGTCACTGTCCCTTTACCCACATTATGCTGCAGGCAAATCATGCAATTTTTAACGTGCCGTTTTGCAGTTTCCAAAATTTTTTCATTCACCCAAACCTGCTGTAATATCTTCGCAATTTGCTGGGCACACACATGTGTTGGACCGTGTGCCATCGTAACCATTGCTAATACATAAGAATCAGGAAGCAACCATTTCCCGTCAGATGCGTCCACCCAACACCCTTCGTCATCCAATTTCCCCATGCCTTCAGCCCATTTCCTAGATTCTTCAACAGAGGCATCAGTCTGAATATCTCGCACAGACCCAATGCCTTCATCTATTATACAACCATCTCTCACTTCCCTCGATGTGTACATGTCTGTGCTAAGGTCTGTAGCTGTTTGTCTAGCTATCGAATCTGCAAAAGCATTTCCTCTTCCCACATTGTCTATGACCTTGCGATGTGCTGCACATTTCATGATTGCTAATTGTTCAGGGAGTGAGAGCGCTAAAAGTAGTTGTACTATTAAGGGACCATGCTGAATCTTGGTCCCGTGTGAGGTCAGAAACCCTCTTTCCGACCACAGTTTTCCGAAATTGTGAGCCACCCCAAAGGCGTACTGACTATCCGTATAAATGTTAACTCTATGCCCTTGGGAGAGCTCACAAGCGCGGGTCAACGCTATAATCTCTGTGGCCTGCGCGGAGTTATGCGGAATCCTTTTAGTTTCTACGATCTTGTTCAAAGTAGTAACTGCATAAGCAGCTGTAGATGTGCCATTCGGAAGTTTAAAACAGGAGCCATCACAAAACAGCTCCCCTTCCGCATTCTCCAAAGGAGTATCTGAGAGGTCTATTCTGCCCTTTGTTTCTTGTTCGGTGGCATACAGGCAGTCATGTGATCCGTCATCGCCGCAAGTAGTAGTTTGCGGGAGAGGCAAAAGTTCAGCCGGATTGAGAACACAACACCTTTTAATTTGGATATGAGGAGCAAATAAAACTAATTCGTACCTGGTCAACCGGGCAGAAGTAAGGTGTTGTGTTTGAGTTTTATTCAATAGAATATCGACAGAGTGAGGTACCATCAAAATTAAATCGTGGCCTAGGACCATCCCCTCACTCTGTTTTACAGACGCAGCGGCAGCAGCAACAGCGCGCAGACACCGCGGCAAAGCGCATGCAACAGGATCGAGGGCGGAGGAATAATAGCCGCACGGCCTATTCTTCCCTCCATGTTCCTGTGTTAACACAGACAAAGCACATCCATTACATTCATGCACAAACAACACAAAGGCCTTATCGTAATTTGGTGTACCCAGAACCGGTGCTGAACACAGCGCGGCTTTGAGAAGCTCAAATGATCGTTGATGTTCCGATTCCCATGGCAATGGCAGAGAAATGCCCTTCTTCGTCAAAGCCAACATCGGTTTTACCACTAGGGCAAAGTTCGGGATCCACAGTCTACAGTAGGACGCCATCCCTATCAGGGCACTGACTTCCTTCTGTGTTTTTGGGACAGACATGCCAGAAATGTGTTTTATTCGTTCAGGTGTCAATCTTCTCCCCTCCTTTGACAGGAGGTAGCCTAAATAGGCAACCTCCTGACAACAATATTGAAATTTCTTAAGTGAAGCTTTGTGACCATTTTCAGCTAGATGAACAAGCAACAATATAGTGCCTTCTTTACAAGCTTTCTCAGAGTCTGCAGCCAGGAGCAAATCGTCTACATATTGAAGCAGCGTGCAAGTAGGTGGTAATTCAAGGGTGTCGAGCTGCTCTTTTAAGGCTCTACTATAGATACTAGGACTTTCAGTATACCCTTGAGGTGCCCTCGTGAATGTAAACGAGCGTCCACCCAAGGTGAACGCAAACAAATACCTGCTCTCCTCATGTATAGGAATACTAAAGAAGGCATTTTTTAAATCTACGACACTAAAGTGTGTAGCTGTAGCAGGGATCATTGTTAAGATCGTTGTTACATCAGGCACGATTGGAAATTGTGGGGCTACCACTCGGTTAATAGCACGAAGATCTATTATAAACCGGTACGGAATTGCATTGTCGCCTTTCTTATATACTGGCAAGATCGGGCTATTACATAAGCTACCTGTAATCTCTTCGATCACTCCACGATGTACAAAATCGGAGACAATGCATTTCAGAGCGCGCTCTCCTTCAATTGAAATTTTATATTGCGGAATGCGCAGTAGCTTAACCCCATGTTTCAATATTATCTTAACAGGTTCGATGTGCAATATCCCGACATCATTATCGTCTATTGCCCACAAACATTCTGGGACAATGTCGAATTCGGGAGGTAGAGGTCGGGTCAAGTATTGGGAGTTAAAGGGTTGCTGTGGTGAAACTGTTAATCTTATTCCGTCAGGGGAACAATGAATCACTGCATTCAGTTTCTTCAACAAATTCAACCCCAGCAAATTTTCTCCACAGTTTGAAGTAAGAAGAAAAGGGCACTGGTCTGTAAAAGGACCCAAAGAAACGGATACCGGCGCAGAAACCGGACAAACAGTTGGTATGCCAGAGAACCCTATAGAAACGTTTGTTTGCCCTGACAGTGGGATGTTTGGAACCCTCGAATGGTCGATGGAGCACTTTTGTGCTCCAGTGTCGATCAAGAACTGATGTTTTCTATTCCCCACCAATAATTCAACATAGGGGCCCTTCTGAATAACGGGAGCAGGTAAAGGTTCCAAACGCTGCTTCGGGCAATCCTAGTAAGGCAGAACTTCATCAAAGGGAAGTTCTTCAGAAAGATAGGCGGCGGAAGGGTGATCAAATATATTTCTCGAGTCCATACTCAGAGTCTGATTTTCCTGTGAAAAAGGTTGCTGTGGATCTTGTAGAAGCTGACCCCTATCAGGGCCCCCTGCTCCGGGGCGGCCCCTTGGTCGCCTACCCATACCTCCAAATGTGCCTCCTGACCTCTGACGAAGGGCAGGGCACTGCGCTCGCCAGTGACCTTCCTGGCGGCAATAAGCACACTGATTAATATTTATAGAATTTGGAGGGGTATTCCCTCTTGGAATGTACTGACCTCTAGTCTGTGTCGTACCTCCTCTGGGGTTCCTGACAGTTTGCTGCAACAATACCTTAGTTTTTAGGTCACCCCTTCTTTTTTCGATTTTCTCTTTTTCATTATTAACCCGATTCTCGTAATACTGAGCCATATGCAAGACTTCTGACTGAGATTTTGCCTGCCAAGCGCTCTCTGAGGACATAATTTGTGACTGGATGTCGGGCAACAATCCACGCACAAATTTGTCCACAAACAACCTCTTCCCCGACTCTGTACCTAAATCCTGTCCACTGAAGTCGGAGAACACCTGTTCGAATCTATTAAAGAATTCAGTAGTACCTTCAGTTTTCCCTTGGACGCAGGCCGTAAGCTTGTCCCAAATAATCCTTTTTTCTGGGATTATAGTTTTTAATTTAGCAACTATTCTATCGGGTAAAGTGAGTATTACCTGGGGTGGTTTCTCACCAGCTGTTCGTTCCCCATCTATTCTAATTAAGTTTACCCATGTATCCCCTAACCCCGGCACATCATCTATTGTTCGTACCTGTTTCCATACATCAACAGGTAAAAGCACTGGAAACAATAAATCCATGTCACTTAAGGTGAACACAGAAGACTGCAAGACGGATTCTATTTCTTTATAAAAACCCTGTCGGGTTTTTCCTAATATCAGGGACTGATTGTCTAATCGTGTTCACTTCTTGTCGGGAGAACGGGATGTGAACAAACTGCGATACGTAATGTGCAGGGATATCCACCGCGGCAGCACCAGTCGCCGTGTTGGCGGGGATTTCTAATTTTGGGACAAGGGTCGGAGGGACCTCTCTCATAGGCAACTGAGATATAGGGACCTCCGACCGCTTACTAAGCAATAAGGCCAGATCGAGCGCTAAAGCAGCTGTAGAAGTGTCGGGCGAAAAAGTTCTTTTACAAATACCCAATAACTCTATGGGGCAACCAACCTTCTTCCTTATACATTCCTCCTGTAAGTGCTGTACCATCACTTGGATTACCTTCCTTTGCATCCCTACCGTGTATTGACTATATGTGTTATACACCTCATCTGGCGGTATCGATGAATCCGAGATCCATCGAATCGCATCTCTAGTACAAATCCGTACTTCCTCAGGTGCTGATCTTCGGCACGAAAGGAACGTTTCTGTGCATACATCCTGTCGTCCTCATCATCCTCGTTTTGTAACCTTTCAAAATCCCTCCTAAACTCAAACAATCTGTCAACATGTCCATATACTTTCTGCTCTGTATCCCTTGAAAGTGCCAAGGCATTCAGATCTCTCACCCCTTGTGGGAGATCCGAAGTCTGCAATCTACCCCACATTACACCTAAATGCATCCCCAGTCCTTCAATAAAAACGTTTTTCTCGGGAAAATCGTGCAAATTAGATAGTGTTGAAAGTACATCAGTTTGATCACCTTTTTCCATGCAATGTTTAGCCCAAGCAAACAGTTCCTGTTTCCTGCCCGCAGGAACAGTACTACGAGTCACAATTTTCGACCCTGCACCGGGATCTGATTTAGTGAACACGGGACTCCCCAGAATCGGAGGTGTAGGTGAACCTAACAAGGGTGCAGGGGAAAGAGGTAATGTAATAGACGAAACAGACAGAGGAGCGACAACCAAAGAACTAGGGGCAGTAGGCTGCGCAGGAGGAGTAGGAATAACGATAGGAGCAATAGCAGGAACGGGCAAGGTGCCCACAACGGGAGCATACGGAGGTGGCGCTGAAGAATCGGGCCTCCGTTCGTTTAATATTTTCTCAATAAACTCCTCGGAAACATGGAAATCTTTAGAGGGGTAAATTTTCTGGACCCCGAGCGAGAAAGCTCTATCCATCTTCTGGGTTTCATCTAATCGTTTTTCCTTGTCATACAACAATGCCTTTTCGGCATTCGTTTTATGACGTCGTGCATGTTTATCCCTACTTTTAAGCTGCTGTAATGCTTCCTTTTTCCAATTTTGTAACACATCAAAGGCTGCTGGCCTAGCCTTCTTTTTAAGCAAGATCGACTCTAAGTATTCAATACGGGGGATCTCAAAGCTACCATTGACTGGCCACTGAAATTCGGAGGCATTTCTGGTCTGTCTGTGCCAAATGTCATTAAATACAATACTACCAATGCCATACTTACAGTACATAGTACACGCCGGCGACCCCTCCTGTGGTGCCGGACGGCTAAATTCCAAAGATTGTCGATCGCTGCGGAACAGAACCCTAAAGCAGCTAGACAATTTCCCAGGCATTTCTCAAAAAATTGGTGTTACCTGGTCCAATAATTGTGTCTGCAGATACAATACGCCAAATTCAAATTGTCAGGGTTAAATTAAGAGCCGGGTCACGACTGCACCTGACCAAACCTAAGGAGGACCGTACGGTTTACAAAGGACTTCAACTAACAAATTTTACCTGCGTTCGGTGGTTTCGGCAAATCTGCCCGCCTCGGAATTGGACCCTCGTCAAGATGCCGTGTCAGACCGCACGACTATCGCCCAAGGATCGGATCGTGCAGCGCTGCCGAGGTATCGCGTCTCGATCGGTCGGGCCCGCAGAATCACACCGTCCGATCCCGATTCGATAGTCTGCGTCAACCTTCAATGATCCGGCATCAATCTTGAGGGTCCCTATTCGGGCGCCAACTGTGGAAACAATAAAATTGACACGAGGCCTGGAAGCCCAAAAGGAAACACACCAACACAGGTTACAAAGGACATACAAAGTGCTTTATTTCAAAGTTACAAAGTTACCAAAGTCAATTGACATGCGAATAGCTATTCGGCCCTCTGACTAACACACGAACCTTCAACGTTAGGTTCGCACTGAAAGTGGGAGAGAGCGATCATCGGGATGCTCGGGTTTTTATACATTTTGTACTGCATTGGCCAGCCCTCTTGTAAGTTAACCATTCTTGGAACAACGGCTAGGGTTCGTAGCCAGGTCGAACATGCAATTTCCATATATTAGATCGGTTCCGCTGATACAGTTACATATTTACACCTAGGTTAAACAGAGGACAGGGTCTTAGTTCATGACCCTAACAGGTAGCCTGCGGACATATTATTCATTCAAGTGTGCGGAGGTCACCATAGCCGAAGTCTTACTCGAAATGTCATTCGGCCTCCATTTTGTGATTCGAGGTGACTTTCACACGGCAAGAGTACCTAAAATGGCGGCTAAATCCAAGATGGCAGCTTTCACGATACATTAAGGTCAAGACCTTGCCGCGGAACCTATGTTCATAATATTCTTTAGACAGCTTGGCGTAGGCCAACATACATTTAAACAATGCGATTGGGATCACAATATTATCTCGATTTCCACATTAGAATAATTGTGTAGATTATCCATTATATTGCACTTAGAAGAATGTTGTATGTTATTGCATGCATTGCACTTACAAGGAATGTGTAGGTTATCCCATTTATTGCTCTTAGAAAACTGTGTAGGTTAGTGCAAGTATCATACTTTGAAGAACTGTGCAGGTTATTGCATGCATCAGAATCAGAATAATTGTGAAGATTATCCAATATATGGCACTTAGAAGAATTGCGTAGGTTATCCCATGCAATTCTCGTAGAAAATTGTGTAGGTTAGTGTATGTATTACACTTAGAATAATTGTGTAGATTATCCATTATATTGCACTTAGAATAATTGTGTATGTTATTGCATGCATTGCACTTACAAGAATTGTGTAGGTTATCCCATGTATTGCTCTTAGAAAACTGTGTAGGTTGGAACAGGTATCATACTTAGAAGAACTGTGTAGGTTATCCAATATATTGCTCTTAGAAGAATTGTGTAGGTTAGCCCATGCTGCACTGAGCTGAAATAGCTAGTGCATTACATGTATGTGTACGTAAAAAGTAGCTAATGCACTGAACCTAGGTGTATGTAGAATGTAGCTAGTAAATTGAATCGAGATGGAGAAAGAATGTAGCCAGTGCAGAGATTCTAGGTGTATGTAGAATGTAGCTAGTAAATTGAATCGAGATGGAGAAATAATGTAGCCAGTGCAGAGATTCTAGGTGTATGTAGAATGTAGCTAGTAAATTGAATCGAGATGGAGAAATAATGTAGCCAGTGCAGAGATTCTAGGTGTATGTAGAATGTAGCTAGTAAATTGAATCGAGATGGAGAAAGAATGTAGCCAGTGCAGAGATTCTAGGTGAATGCTGAATGTAGCAGTTGCACGAAGGCATTTGTAAGAATATAGCCAATGCATTGAAATCTGTCACACTCCATGCTTATGGAATGTCAGCCACAGACACAGCCGCACTCCTGCACGCATTTTCCTCCATAAACCAGACTCAATACAAAGCACAACATATCTGACATTAGAATACAGCTATGATCTATGACAACAAATGTGATCTAGCTGGGCACATCACGAGTCTCTTGCATCAGAATGCAGCTACGGCCTGCGACACAAACTCTGCTCTAGCTGGACACATAATGAGATTTTTGCACCCACACACTCCCTTGACCACCTCTCAGCACCCATCCACATGCCTGACCATCATGGATAGCTTATTGGAGCTCGGCCAGCCCACACTACTCCTTAACTTGGCCAAATGTGCATATGCATTCTATTCCTCCTGACAATTTTCCCATATCTCGGATTTCGGTCTGACAAGGTTGGTGTTCCCACAACAAGCTTGTTGAGGCCAATCAAATAGGATATGGGTGTTATATAAATGACAAACTACTACTGGTAGAAGCAGTTCTTCCCTCTTTGATTCACTGCTGAGCATTTCAAAGGTTATTTCCCCAGACCACTTTGATCTATTTCCCTTCTTTTGCAGGGCACTTGATTTCGAAATGTGTAGTGCCTGTCATAGTTATGTCACAGATTGCATACACATGCCCTTAACAAAGTATTTCTTCAGTTTCTATGCTTTACTGTCTTTCATTCATGAATAACATTAATGCCTACTTATGAGATGTCTTTTAACCTGCAAATGGAGCAGTGCATGTTAACTACCTCTTAATTCATGTATATGTTGATTATGGCCAATATGTTAGTTTTTTTGTACCTGCGTTTGCAATGAGTGTGCAACTTTTGTTTAGCAGTTGCGTGTGTGTGTGATGGTCAATAGCAGTTTGACTATGCCTTCATTGTTTCTCATAAGCCCTTGACGGTGGCAAAAAGGATCCCGGTATGCCCACAATCATCACCCAAGCCAGTGCCAGTGACATTAGCCCTAGTGCAAAACAACATATTTTTGCACACAGTCAAAGGACTAGCACTAGAGAACACATTGCCCTGAATCAGGAATGCATTGAAAGCATGTGTTGTTTGCTTTAGGGCAATCTTTGCCATAGTGCTAATTTCACCTGCATCAGTGCAACGTTTCTACAATAACAACATGGGCGGGTTGTTGCACTCTTTGCGAGAGCCTTCTGCTTTTCTACTCTAGCCACAGAGGGCCTGATTTTCAAAAGTGTTTTACAATGTATTTATTTATTTTCATTTTTAAAGCCCTCACACAGCCTGGAGGCATCGAGGAACTATTACAGGAATATGTCTTAGTTGCATTTTTAAAACACATTTAATACCCAGAGGTTTCTAGGGATCGAACCTGTGTTGCTTCGTGTCGTCTTGTTTCCAAGGCGAGCACGTTGCCGCTGAGCTATCCTCCTGGGACAAATCCCATTGAAAAACACTGTGTAAATCAGGCCCATTGCCTTGACTGGGTCTTCACTGCCCCTTGTGCCCTCAACAATAACATTCTAGAGGCCTATGGAACCCAAGTTAAACACGTGGGACGGGGGGCGGGGGGCAATTCAGTTTCCAAACTTCGCATAATTGCCATCCCTGTGTTGATTGCAGCATAAACGACTTCATCCCAAAATCACTGAGGCATAAAGTGACTGGCAAGTTGCCAGTCATGTTATGCTTCAGTGATTTTGGTGGCAACAGACCTTAAGGTGATTTGTGGTCTTTTAATGTTGATATTTAGATGTATGACTGCAGGTCATCGTAGGCAAATGCTTTGATTGGCTTCAATTGTGCACGATAGACAGGCATTCCACTGTGTCTGCAGGCGGAAGAGTAATGCAGGCGAAATGCATTCAAACATACATAACAAAGATGTGGACGCCAAGTCCCTTTCTCATTTCAACATGAGAAACTGGCATCTTGGGAACGAGTCCCATATGGTTTAATAAATTATAAAACGGCTGCCAGAAAAGCTACTTTTCATTAAAATACTATTACATTTTAGAATATTTAAGTAGCTCGCAAAAAAAAAAAATCACCTTGTTTCGCGATCGATCAACAATCTTTTACTTTCGCTGAAAGATTATTTTTGTAGCACTCATTTTTTTTGTTTCTTTTTACATTTTAATTTAGATCTGACTGAAATAAATGAATCATGCTGTGAGCGCCTGAGTGATTCAGAATCTCAGCTGGAGACAGCAGCTAGACGCGCCTTTGTACTTCAGGCACACAGAGGAAAACCTTCCCTGCTCTGCTGCTGAAAATTAAGTCTAGCATTTATGTATACGCCCTTGCCGTGCTACGCACCAATCGCAAGAGTGCAATTCGAGCCCTTTTGAGCCACGTGTTTGTTTGCAATAGATGTCTGCTATCTTTACCAATAAACATTGTGCAATAAAATAATAGGTCAAATGAAATTCGCACAGTATTATGAGGCAAATACCACATTCGTGGAATTATTTGCACGGTTCAAAGTGACAATGCACTGCTGAAAAGTGACTTTGCACTGTCTACACAAACCCTAATTCGTGGAACTGTGCAAACTGTATTTTTGCAGTGCTGACTTTGCACTGCAAAAATTCACGTTGCACAATTATATGAATCAAGGTTGGTGTCGGCAGTGCAAAGTCACTATTCAGCAGTGCAAATTCACTTTGAACCGTGCAAATAAATCCATGAATCGGGCCCTGAATAGTCCCGGGAAGAGGTACTAACAAATCACAGATGAGCAAAGCAAAGTGCGTGTCTTCTACCGCCGAAATGCGCAAGAAAAACCTGGGCCAGATTACAGAAACCTTGCACAGTGCAAACGTGCACAGTATTAGCACTAGGGCAAAGTCTACCCTATTTTTAAAAACACTGGCACATTTTTGAAAACCATTGCTCCATTATAAATTCAGTTTCACATGGTATAAACACCAAGGCAAAAATTGCCCTAATGCAAAAAAGATACATTTTTGATGCATTTTTGCACCAGGGCAAAGTTTGCCCAGGTGCAAAAATGCTGTGAAAAGTATTTTTTTGGACTAGGGCAATTTTTGCCATGGTGCTCGCAGCATGCCAAACCACGCTTGGTTTTCAAATATGTCTCCGTGTTTTATTTCTTTATTTTTAAAGGCAAACTTTGCCCTAGTGCTAATACTGTGCAACATTTCTGTAATCTGCCCCCAGGTGATACTGGCCATGTTTTAAGGGTTGGATAATGCCACATGTCCCACTTTTAACTACATAAGGCAGGAACAAAAGGGACATGGGAGCAAGTCATTGTGGGCTCGATTGATGGAATTTTTAGGATGGATCATAGTGGCTTTTCACTGCTGAAAAGTGATTTTACGCTGTGGACCTAAACCCTGATTCATGGAACACTGCATATTTTTGCAGTGCAACGTCATTGCAAGGTACATTTTGTACTGCAAAAATGATTTTGCACTTCAAAAATACACTTTGCACAGTTCCATGAAGCAGGGCTTGTGTCGGCAGCGCAAAGTCACTTTTCAGCAAAGCAAAGCCACTTTGAACCGTGCAAAAAATTCCATGAATCAGAGACCCTGTTGCTGGTGGGTGTGATTTTGCGGATCATCTTAACGCAACACTATTTGGATGAATGGAAGCGGGGTGAAACCAACTAATGGGTTGGATGGGGGAAGCAGTATTTATTTATTTTGTATTGTGTCATGGTCAAAATTAAACCTTTCATAAATGAAACGACAATGCACAAACCTTTTTTCCCTCTAAAATGGATAGTAATGATTTGCATGTCTATAATAAAACAATGAATTCAATTAAGAGCATAACCATTCATAAATATGAGAACTTAAATAGTTTAATCCTGCTAGAATCATGTATATCCAGGCGTACCCTAAGAACAAAATGGCACTCTAGTCAATGCAGGCTATTTTTAAAATCATAAAACCGTAATTGTTAGTGAGATTGATGTACCAGAGAAAATGCATTTCCCAAAAAAGAATTCTCAATAAACATCACATTATGAACAACTTTCTCCAAAAATAAACGGGGTCTTTCATTGAGCATGGGGCAATAAACAAGAAGATGTTTTAATGTTTGTCAAAGCAAACCTTGATTACAGAAGCGGCGCATGGGACTGGTGACATCGGATTGATTCCAGATGCTTGCAATGTCTCCTGTTAGTTCCAAGTTCAACCTCCATCTCAGGAATTGCTGTCTCCAATTCCCGTTAGGGAATGTCCTGAGGTACAGTGGCATCCTGATGAAGCTTGTATTTTGACAGTGTGGCACATATATTGATGCAATGAACCTCCCAAGGTAGTCCTTCAACTAAATTGGGATTCTGCGCCAGTAGCTTCTGTTTGCATTCGAGACTTTGTCGTGTCGCAATACTCTTCTTACCTCATCCCCTCAAACATGGAACTGAATTCCAAATTAATCTCACTTTAGAGACAATAAGCCAAGCTCATTTCGTATCAGGACTAAAGGGAGGCGATTAGGAAGTATGAGGACCCGGAGCCAAAATAACAACAGTGCGCTTGCGAGCCTTACCTGCCGGTAATCCCGCTCGTGCTCCTGCGTCACCAGTCCCCCGACTCCAGCATTCTTTTTTTCAACTTACTCAAGCTCAGATCTTTAACTATGGCCCAGGGCCATTACCCAAGTGGTAATGCCCCCCTCCTCTGGTCATATTGCCTAAATAATATGCCGTGTCCGACTAAGGGATTCCATGGCATTCCAATCACGCCAAAAATGTGACATTTCTATAAAGAAATAATCAGAAAACAAATAAAAAAAACAAAAGGGGAGAGAGGGGTGTCCCCCATTATGGAAAGAAAGAAGCTAAACGAAATAGAGGAAACAGCGCCCCCTCCCATCACAATCCTTGCCACCTTCCTCTGTGCTGCAGAAAGTGCCTGACAAAAGCGAAAGCTGTTGGCTTTGCCAATGCGTGTTTTTATTTCTGGCACATGCAAACCCCCTGAAAGATAAATGTTTATGATATGGAGGGCCTGGTAGAAATGATAGTTGGAAAAGACTATACGGACTGTTCTCTTCTGTTTTGTTCTATGTCTAACCTTGGATATGAAAGATGTCATGAAACCACAACACCTCCACAAAATATGTGAAGATTGCGGAAATGCAAGCAATTAGCTGATGTTGCATTTGCGCAAAGCTTGCTCATATACTTCAAAGATGTATTACAAGAAGCAGGGTTGGAGAGCTTGCATTCTATTTAAAATTCCTGGGATTTAACTGCACAGTTGGATGTTAGACCCAGTGCAAACCAGCTGCTATCACTTCGGAAACGGTGTGTCATATATAATGGGATTTTGCTTCTAAGTGTCAGAGCTGCATAGTTCAGAATGCACCCTTCCTCTAATTTCTCTTTCTATGTGCTGATGGCCATGACTGCAGGTAAACCATACATAGACTCTGGGGGAAATTAATCGATTGGATGTTGGTGGTGCATTCACTGACTCGTGTGCACCTGGTAGAATGGATGACCCTCAGAGACTACCTGACCCCTAAACCAAATGTGTCCCTTATACCTGAGCAACACAGACATTGTAGTACAATGGTCATAGAGGTACAAGACATTGTGGGTCTCCTTCATGGAAGTGTTTTATAATGGCTCAATCCCATAGGAAAATGTTCCATGAATCAGGCCCTGTGTGTGTGTCACCATTCTGGATTCTGCCACAATGTGTGGTGCGCGATAGACCAATGTGGTTGAGTGGCCTTTCCCTTATCACCCCGAATTCTGCCTGAACCCCACCTGGACCCTGCCTGAACCCTGCCTGAACCGATGTGCATGTCTCTAAATCTGTCCAAAGATTCCAAAGATGGGGCACTCCCAAATCCATGTGCTCCAAGCAGTCTTTTACTTTCTCACACTATAGTTCGGATGAGCAGACCCTGGTCTGGAGCCAGATTACTGACACTTTGCACGAGTGGAAGTAGGATTAGCAGAAAGGCAAATGTTAACCGTCTAATGGTAATAGCACTCAGGCACTTCCGACCTGCATGCATTAACACCACAGGTTCCAAACGTGCATCACCCGCCATCCCACTAACAACTGAACCTCCCTCTCTTAGTACACAGGCAGGTGCAGCGAGACCAGCAACATGGCAGTAGGATGCTATAAAATAACACATTACATTGCAGCACCTGTGTACTCTCCCAGCGTGCTACTCTGTCCCTTTATTGCTATGCATCACCACGTTTGATTCCTGTGTTCCCTGTGTGTAAGCGCTGGATGCATGTTGCCACACACACTCTTCACCTAGTCCAGGTTAGCTTCTCTAGCTGTCATGTGCCTGTCAGCTCTGGAACCTGCTCCAGTTCTCCTAGTGTCAAGCCTCCATCATTGTGTGAGAGCTAGGCCTGCTGCCTCAGTTCTGTTTGGCGAGTCTGCTATGGTGTGCTCTGAGTCTTACCCTTCCCTGCTTCACCTGTCCTCGATTCTGAACCCTTGGGTCTTAGGCCCAGTAGATGTATGCATTAGCGTGTTTCCTTTTTATTATGGCTCCGAATTCGAGGCTTTTCTCTGCTTCTACAGCATTGTATTCCCTTTCTTCTCTTGTGTGCTCTTGTGTGTGTTTGAGTCCATTCCAAGGATGCCAGTTAGCCCAGGCAGAGGGGGCCAATTAGTCCAGTTCTAGATGTGCTGAATAACACATCACCTACTGGGTGTGCCCTCCTTTTCAATAAAGATCTTGGGTAACTTTGTAATGGCAAATGAATGCACTTCTGATCCCTTTAGGGCACAGTCACCGAGCAAATTATCCTTTTGGCAAAGGAGGTCTGTCTATCATGTTCTTTCTCCTATCCATTCTTTAATGCCCCTTTTCAATCTAGACATGCAAGTACTGTTCACTCCAGCTTTCCCGCTCCACTCATGTTTTGCTCCCTCACCTCTACCTTCTCCAGCTGTACTTTCAAGCTCTTGTTTGGACCCCCGCTCCTTAGGATCGGGCTGTGCCAGTGGTGCGTATATTTGCGCTGCCCAGCCCTTACCACAGCCCAGCCTGAAGGTACTGTCAATTCCTGTTTCTTGCCTCCCAATCAAGGATGCTTTTTGTATTGGGGTGTAAATGCTAACCCCCCCTACTCCAGAACTCCTGCGTTCCTGCAGATTCTCAGTTCTGCTGGATAGTCATTCAAAATCTTGGTACAGAACTAGGGCCATATTTCTGAACCTATGCAGTGGTGCAAGTACAATTGTGCGTGGTATTAGCACTAGGGCAAAAACCTAGTCTTTCAATGCTTCTTTGCGATAGGGCAACGTTTGCCATAGCTCTCATTCCGAATCGTCTTAGCACTAGGACAAACTTTGTCTTGGTCCAAACTTGCATTGAAACGATATGTGTTGTGCCCGAGCGTTAATATCCTGCAAAACTGCTCTTGCATCAGTGCAACGTTTGTATAACCTGTCCCCATTTAGGTATATGTTCCTTTCCTCAAGAAGGAGTATGTAGGGTCCCAGGAATGCATATCTGGTGCATAGTATACACCTTTACCCTTGAGCCAGGAAGACAATAACTAGCAGTTCATGTGTGTGTGTGTGTGTGTGCATGTGCGTTTGCATAATACATGTGGGTGTGTGGGTGTGGGTGTGTGCGCGTGTGCGTGTGCATGTTACTGTACGTATTCACTTGGAGTATGTATTGGCTTTGGCATTGCATAACCTTAGTGGTTTGAGTTTTCACATCAATGAAAGATAGACATGCAAGGATCCGGCCCCATGCTTTGCCATCTCCAGGCAGACTGCCAGCCCCTGGCACTACATGTGCCCTGCTTTCTATGCACGCGTCATTTCTTGTGTTGAAAGAGAATGGAAGCTGTGCATGAAAGGCTCTAACGTATTCATACAATGATACATAATTCATATATTTTATTTTAGAACACTATATGGTAAATTGATGCAGTATAATATAAGCAGCAGTAGCTTATGAAGAATAGTCCAGCTGTACGACAGAGACCAATTCATTCTATGAGAGTCCTAGGGGCCTACATATTTTCAAAAAAATGGGGCCAATGTATCCCTTATCACATATAGTTAGAACCAATCTCTTGGAAACAGCTTGTAAACGGTCGTCGGACACCTCTCTCCGCCCCCTTCACTAAGAGGAGACCAGTTCACCTCCAGCAGCCCTGTTTTTTAGCCCCGTGTAGCAAAATGGAACAGGTACAAGCCCAAACAAAACCAGCAATTGTATTATAGGCCGCTAGTATTCCAAGAACGGTAACAAATGGATTGTGTTGCTCAACGTTTTGAATACCAAATGAAATTGTATGAGAAAATAGCTCACATATATTATTCAAGCTCAGCGTTCTTGAAGAGCTCCGAAAGTATCATGTTTTATTCAGCATGACTGTGACTAAGTTTGCCTCTGCTTGTACTAGAACAATAGCTAAAGAGGTGCACGTGGGCCTGGTGGTCAGCGCCATCAAGTCTCCGGCTATCCCCGGTATTCTACAGATGTGCTGAGTATCGCGCTACTTGCTCTGTGTTTCAGTCTTGCTCCTGTCTTCGGAACTGATTGTCTACTGAAACAGAGTCTCGGGAGGATAGCTCAGGGGTAACGTGCTCGTCTTGGAAGCAGGACGACGGGGAGCAACACAGGTTCCATCCTCAGGTCCGTGCTTAGAACTCTGGATATTGAGCACATCATAAATAATCAATCATATTTTGACAGTGTTGCATAGCTTATGGTGCACAGTGCGTTCTACTTTAAACAATGCATGCTCTGTCCTTGGCTTTTTCAGCATTCTGCTGTCAGCACACAGACATGAGGACACACAATGGGGGAACAGTTCTGACATTGGACTTAGGACACAACAGAGCTCGTTTAGAGTGTGGCGATAAGAAAAAGTACGCCAGTTATTTTGCTGATAAACGATCAGAATAGTGGTGGAACAAAAAACACCTTGTGTCTGCCGCTAATGAGTCTGGTGAAAGTGGCGTAGCTGACACCGACATAACCAATGCCAACCTGCCATTTGCATGGCCACAACACCTACGGGACGCTGCTGGGCTGCTGTTGGAAAAACACTCTGTCAGCATACATCCAACCAGCAATAAGGAGTGGTCATTACGCCATGCAATCAAGTAACTGTTGAACCCATATGCAGCAGTGTTGTTTTGCGGGCTGGCGTCATGCCTCCCGGACCTTGACCCCTCCCCCTTAAAAGATTTACCACAACAATTTGGTCAAGTGTTGGCAATAAAAGGCCGTAGGATTTTATTAATTCAAAACATGGTTATTGGTAAATAAACAATATACGTAATCATAATAAATTATCCTTTTGGGCACCGGGTCCAGAGATGAAACCCTCTGGCCCGTGCCGCCTTTCTTGTCCCACGACTTGTTGTGGCCACCGTACGGTGTCCTGGGTTTCGTCGATCTTCTTCTGCCCTTTTTCTGTGGTGGGTGGGTTTTGAGGCAAAGAAAAAGGAAATGTGAAGACACTGAGTTAACAGTGAACTTTCCAGGTATTGTTTGAGTCCCTGTGCAGGGTCGACAAACAGTTTGTGCTTTAGGAGCTGCACACAGCCCATTTATATAGGCCCCAAGAGGCCCTTTTTCTTTGTACTGCATGGGGGGCTGAGCGCCAACCCCCACAGGCCAGCCTCTGCTGACTAACTGCCTGGGCATCCAGGGTCTCCAGGGTGCACTGACCCATATATTCTCCTGGAAGGGTGAGGTATTTATTACCTCACCCTTACTGCCTTTCATGTGCCAGACCCTGCAGCCTGCCGCTCTTATCTAAAAGACAGAGAGGGGCACTGAACTTGGAGGAAGGCTGTGCCCCTCTCTAACGCCATGCTGCCATGTAACAAGAGTTACATGGCCTCGCCTTGGGCGGCCCTGCGGCATTGCCCATAACCACCACATTTGGGATGCAAACCAATAGAAAACGTTCCTACTCATTCACCAGAGCAAGATGGTGATTGCAGGTGTGCACCTACCATTAGTTGGTAGAATCCGTCACACACGGAGACTGCTGAAATTAAGACAAGTGGCATGTAGGCCAACGCTGGACAGAGAAAGGGCATCTCAAGGTGGAGCAGATTAGAGGATCCAGCAAATATTCAATGTGAGTCCATCAAAGGAAATGGCATGCATTTGGGGATTTGCCTGTTTTCCTCCGGGAATGACCTCTGTCCACATCAAACATTGTGATGGTGAGAGTATCCAATACTTATTTCCCCACATTCAGCATTCTGTGGTGGCTTCATCGTGACCTAACTGGGGCTCTGGATCATGGGATCACACTTTGCCACACAGGTGGCATCCTTGGGTGGTTTCAGAGTTGCCCAGGGGGTCTCTGAGTCCTGGGAGCATATATGTTGCCTCAAGTGCAGAATTCTGGGGTGGTTTTATAGTGGCTCAATTGGGGTGTTGGGACCTTGGAGCAAACATGCCTCATATGTGTCATCCTCTGCTGGCCTCATAGTTGCCCAACTGTGCATCTGGGTTTCTCATGTGTGGAACTGCAGTGTCACTCTGAGGTAAACATACAGGAAGCCTCAGGATGAATCCCTGGGTGCTCTCACTTCTCCTGGTAGTTGGTTCCAGGAACTATGCCAGACACTCAGAAGGTTGGTGTGGGAATGGAGCGGCTCACTCACATGTGGAAATGCAGTCCCCTCTGAGGTAAACAAACAGGAACCTTCATGACGAATCCTTGGGCGTTCTCAATTCTCCTTGTAGTTGGTTCCAGGAACTATCCCAGACACTCAGAAGGCTGGTGTGAGAGTGGAGCGGCTCAGTGTCTGGGCTGGTTTGTCTCCAGCAATGTCATGCTAAGAACTTTAGCTGGTTGGTCCTGGAGGTCAAGAAAAGATGTCAGACACCCCTGCACCGTGTTGGTCTCTTCCATATGTCCTTATGCATGCTCCACTGCAAGATAACAACAGCTGACACAACACGCGTGAATTCAGTTTGATGATGCAAGTCCAGCATTGATTTGTACAGCCTACTCGTGATTTTTCGGAATGCAAGTGGTCCTCCATTGACTGTTCATGAAGTCATGAGATCCGATGTTTGTCTTACTAGGGATTCCTTCAGGCATTCCTGGATGTCATTGTGCCATGTGTGGAATTGATTGTTCTGCTTGAGCTGTGGGAGGATCCTCCCCAGTATGTGCAGTGGATGTCCGGCTGTGTCATTCGGCCATGTGGCCTCTTTGATAAGCTCATATTGGACTGAGACTAACAAGGCTGTGTGATTCTGTATCTCCACATAACTGTGTAGAGGTTGTGCGTTTCAAAGGGTTTATGTCTATAGAGGGGTGTTGGGCCAATTGTCAGCCTGGTCAACAAATACATGATGTATTTCTCTTTGCTGGGCTTCCTCCTCTCCCTTCTGTATCAGCTCCTAAACCACAAGGTGGAAACACTCCTTCAAACACCGCTGCTCATTGGTAGGTTCTGGTATCTGTGTGGGGGAATTTTAGGTTTCCCAGGTGGGAGCACCACCAAAGCACAGTGTAGGTGTCTCACTGGCAACTTGGTTTGCACTGCTGTGTATGACTGCCATAGGTGGTATCTGCGGAGGTAGTAGCAATGTGCATTCCTGTCATAGCTTACTACTTCTTTCCATTCTTCTCTGCTGTTTGGCCTCTCTGTGTACGGTATCAGTGGTGAAGGATTGCTGTGATGTGTTGCCTGCAGGGAGGAAAATCAGACATAGATGCCATTAGCATTTGCACAGGTCATATGTTGTGTTCTCTATGTTTGCCGACTCTGTACTCAATGTGTATGATTTTGAGTGTTGCAGAAAGCTGGTCAGCATGACTTCTGCAACAATCACATGCCCATACGATGCATTGTCAGAGGGGAACACGTCTATCCATAGTGCATTTGGTTGTGTTTGAATGTATTGTAAGTGTGGGGGATGTATTGGTTTACATATTTGTGCAATAGCTGTAGATGTGTGGTTTGTGTATTTATGTATGCATGTATATGTGCATGTGTGCTTTGTCAGAATGTATACGGGTGGGTTTGTTGGTTTCTAACTCACTTATTTATTTATTGCATTTATTTTACGCCCAAACCCGGAGTGACCACGCCGTAGTTTACAGAGTACTTAGTCTTAAGGTTTACATAATTAGTAGAGTACCGTTTACAGATACATAACGAGATACCTATATACAGGCATCTATACAATTCTTGGCACACCAACAGCAGTAAGAATCACACATGTGGTCTTAGGCAAGTTGAACAGTGGAAAGCTTGATGCAGACATGTGACTAGTGAGTGGTATTGGTTCTCGATGTTAAAGATAATGGCGAAAAGGGATCATGTTGGATCAGATGGGTGGAGGCGATGATAAGGGTATATCGTGGGGTTAGAATTTGTTAAAGAGCCATGTTTTCAGTCATTTCTTAAATTTGTTGAGTGTGGGATCATTATTAATGTTTGGGGGGGTGAGTTCCAAATTCTAGGGGCAGCTGGTGGGAAGTTGGATGTACCTGTTCTGGTGCTCTTAAAGCAAGTCATGAATAGGTGGAGATGGGCATTGGATCTGAGTGTGTAATTGGTTGTTTTCTGGCTTAGGCAGTGGTTGAGGTAACTTGGTGCCTTTCCAGCGATACATTTGTGAGCCAGGGTGAGCGTTTTATATAATATTCTTGCTTCGATAGGGAGCCAGTGGGCTTCTCTTCTGTGGTGTGATATGTGTTCTCTTTTTTTATGCCTAAAGCTGCCATGTCATCTTTGATATCCTGTGTGTTAGTCTTAGCAGTGCACAGTGGTGGCGCAAGTTATGGTTGCTTAGCTGACATAAAAGAAAGGGGCTAAAGATGTGATGGCGTCAGTGATGGCATCAATGACATGTGTGGTGGCATCTTTTAAGTTCGGGGTGGTAGTGGTAGCAGTGGAGAGTGCTGATGGGAAAAATGGGGATTAGCCTACCATAACTCCCGAATTTCAGGGGTTTGTAGATTTTACTTGTTGTCATAACATCCTTTTTACAAAGCTTTTGTACAGAATGGCATAGGGCATAGGTTTTTAATAGGGCAACTTAACCATAACGTCCATTTTTGTAGTGCTATATATATATATATATATATATATATATATATATATATATATATATATATATATATATATATAGTAAATTTGAGCCAAGTCACACATTCCACAACACCACATAGTAGCCATCGCTGGAAGTTCACTTCCAGTTCTGAACCACAACAGCAAGGCATTTTGGGTATGCATAATAACTCAAATGCAAACCTTTTTCTCCAGGAAATTGTCATTGTCAAAGAGGGCAGTGCTACTTTATACATAGCTCAATCAACCCAAGGCAGACATTTGCAAGGCTGCCAAAACAACTGCATACCTGGTTTTACCCTTATTAAGGATCATCAGTGCAGTATAGTCCTTTCAGCCTTGTGGTTGGAGTGTTTGGCCATGTTTTCACAACACCAAGAAAGTTATGGTGTGTTTAAAAAGGTTTGAAAAGTAGGAAAGTCCATTTGAGCCAAGTCACATATTCCACAACACCACCTAGTAGCCATCGCTGGAAGTTCACCTCCAGTTCTGAGCCACAACAGCAGGACATTGTGGGTATGGAAATTTGTCTTGCAAATGATATGATATGATAACGCATTTATAACGTGCCTATACACAAGTGTTTCAAGGCGTGAATATCTGTCTTGTGTTGATTAAGCTATGTATAAAGTAGCACTACCCTCTTAGACAAAGACAATTTCCTGAAGAATAAGGTTTGTATTTGAGGTAATTAACCCAAGCTCTTCGGGGGCCTGTGAGGGCCCCTGTCTCATATCAGACTCTGCTGCACTTTCCTCATGATTGGCATAAAGCACATTACCCATATGGTATCTGACAGACATTTACCAAACAAGGGTACATGAGTCAAAGGCCCTACAACGGACTGGTTGTGCCTCCTCTGTAGTGGCATTCTAGGAGCACAAGCCTGATATGTGGATGATAGTGCCTGACATATAGTGAGTACTGACACTATCCCATCACTTCTGCCTTCCTGAGAGCACTCAAGCATGATTGGCTGTTCTTTGTATCCCTTATTTGTAGGTCCACTGACCCCTGCCCCACTTAACACTGTACACCATTTAAATCTTGTAGTCTGCGATGTGTGTGTGTGGGGGAAGAGGTTGGAGTTAGCAAAATGGTGACGATCCGTGGAGAGCATTTCATTTTCATGTACAAACACTGCCTACCATGCTGGGCTGGTAAGCAGTTTTCACAATGAAAAATAAGCTACGTTTACAATGGATCCCTAAGAGGTCAACCTGCTTCATACTGGTGCAGAAAGCTGGCTGACCGCATAGGGATCTCCAGCATTTGCGCCGCCATGAAAGTCCATGCAACACAAATGCTGAAGCATTTGTGTGGCAAAGAGGGAGGAGGTGTTAGAAACGCAAGTTGCGTTGTGGCCCTCTTCTCCGCCATAAAAATAATTGAAAACGGGGGGCAAAATTAATGGAAGGCGTAGAAGGCTCCCACAAGTATTTTACAATTTTCATTAACATTATTGAAGCTGAACTATTGAAGCTATATACTCATCCTCATTCTCTGCGCTCAGGGCAGAAAGACCTACTTTTGCTCCTAGGTTTTGGGCTTCTCTTGAGGGATCTCGCTCCCCCTTGATGTAAGATCTTCCTCCACTCTTGCTGCCTTTCACTGGAAACACAGGTTCTGGCTCTTCTCCCAGGCTTTGTCAATTGAGCATCCGATATGACTTGATTCTAGTAGCATTGGAAATATGTGCCGGCTCAGCGCCAAGAAGCGCACTGTGTTGTATATGTGCTTTACAAGATCCCATAACATAACACCATTACTGGTGATCACTGTACAAAAGGCAAGTAACATAACATAACATGTGATCTTCTCATCATATGTAAAGGACTTCCGACTACTATGTCCCTTTTTTGAGTAGGTTTGTTCGAAAGAAGCTTATGATTGCTGTGGGGAAAGGCAGCTGTCTCTTTTGTAACTGACTGGTCGTGCTTGAAATCGCACACACAAAGCAGTAAGGCACTGAGTGCATGCATGCAAACATCCAATCATTTGGTAAACAAGTGAATAACAACGACCCATCAAAACCGGCAGGAGTTGCTGCAATTTCCGCAGCTTATCTTTCAGAGTTGTGTCTGCACTTTGCTATTCAACTGATAACAATAGTGGGATGTTGAAATATCAGCAAATAGTTTTGCCTAAGTGAACTCCATATGCTATCAACCTGTCCCCAGGAGAGGAACATTCAACAATGGTGCACTGATGGAACATCAGCAGGGGTGCAATTGTAACCATGGGGGGTCCGTTCAGCACAGCAAAGAGCCATCATGCCCCAGAGAGGGAGCAAGCAGAAGCAAGCCCTGTGTATTCATGCAAAGCTGAATGAAAACGTCAACAAGACGCAAGGCAGGGATTTTTAACTACACGTTATAATGTTTAAGCAGAAAAGAGCAGAATAAAAGATGTAGATTGCGAAAGATTTGATTTCCAGACCCGCGTGCAAGTGTCACCCCGCATGCTGTTGTGTTATATATGCTGGCATTGGGAGGCGTGCTGATCTAGTACTTGTGTTGTTGACTTTTTAGACTGGACTCATCCTTGCTTCTAATCCTTGGTTTTGCCAACTGACTAAAAATATGTTTGGTTCTAGGTACATCACTTTGTTGCTGTGTGCCAAAATTGGAAATATGTGTCATGTAACACAATTTTAAAATTATACCTGATCCCGAAATTGTTTTTGAAAGACAGAAATGAATGTTCTGCAACATTAAATGTTCTTGGTGAGTTGTGCCGTGCTCCATGTGTGTGGCGTAAGTGATCCCACCTAGCCCTGCATCTCTCCAGATGTCCTTGTTTAGAGCCAACATCCCTGCCCCCCACCACCACCCACCATCAGTCGTCGTGCATTCTCCCAAATAACAACACATCTAATATATTCTCTGCTATGAGTAAAGGGCAGACCTGGGATAGATGCTATGCTGGAAGGGTCGTTCACGCCAGTCACTCATGCACAGCACTTTGTTGCTTCCTAAAACTAGGTTCACACTCAGTAAGTGTCCCAAGTAAAGTCAAAGTAGATGACTTGGCATATCATGTATCAAGGTAGGGCTTTCTCTACCCCTTTCACTTTCACCTTCTCTGTGCTCTCTTTCTCTCACTATCTCTGCCTCACTCTACGTCCCAGCTTCTCTCTGTGGACTCCTTCAAGATTCAGTGGCGGTTGGTGAATTTTTAAACTGGAGTGGTGTAATTATTAGTCCCTGATATCCTCAGAGAGACCGAGCACAGCGAGGCAGTCCACACCACCTAAGGAGGGTTCTGTGGGGTTCTTCCCCGAGAATTTATTTTAAATAATGCATGAAAATGGTGCATTTCAGAGCACATTTTTTAGAAAAATTGGATAAAAAGCCAAAACAGTTTGCAATTGGGTTTTGTAGGGTAACTCATGAAAAAAATCCAATAGATGCAAGTCACCAACAGTGCACAGGAGCATTTCTCCAACACATGTTCATGATGCCTTTACCCACAATATGTGCCAGTATAAAACATTTTCCCACTGGCTGTGCCCATACATTTCCATGCCAACTGCAATATTATTCATATTATTCCAATATAAGAACATATTCATGTTTGCTTTATGCATAAAGGCAGTGATGCTACTATAAGAAAACATATCCATGGCCATGTTTGTTTTGCCAATGTATGGCAGTATGCCCACATAAGAACAGACTCCAGTTGGCTCCAGTTAACTTTACCATTAAAAATGCATGCCATGAAAACATGTCTCAACAGGCTGTACTAAAATGCCAGTCGAGCTACATAATAACACTGATCATGCTTACTCAATCAAAGATGCCCAAAACAAAATGTCATACGACACTAAGAAATGACTAGACTAAGCGCATAAAAGTGACGATCTTGCTTCATAATAATAAGTTTCATGCTTGCTTTACCTAAAATGCCCAATACAAAATGCCATAATGCCAAATGCCAAAAATAACATGCTCACTATCCACCTTCTGTACAGGCCCCCCAGGCTCCCTGGGGCCATTTGAGGAGGACCTCACTACCACCCTCTCTGATCATTTAAAAAACACATCCCAATGCCTTCTTCTAGGTGACTTCAACCTGGGTTTCAGTGACCCCAAAGACCAGCACGCCACACACATTTCTGACTCCCTGGCAGAACTAGGGTTCAATCAAAAAGTGAACTTACCTACTCACAACAAAGGGAGTACTCTCGATTGGGTTGCTGACTTTAACTGCCAGGCCTCCATCACCTCCATAACTCCTCACCGTGGTCTGATCATTTTCTCATAACCTTCTCTCTTGAGGCCATATCATCCACGCCACCAAACAACTCTCTAGCCCCCGCCATTCCCACCAGGACAAAAGAAACATTATGGGCGAAAAACCTGTCCCCATCATTGTACCACCCCTGAACTTACTACCAGGTTCCACTGATCCTCAGACCCTTGTTGATGAGTAAACCAAAATAATGACTGCAGCTCTGGATTCTATAGCTCCACTTAAACGCAGAAAGAGCAAACCTAAAAGGCACCTGAACACCTTGTTCTCACCGCACCTGAAATCACTTAGACTTGAAAAATGAAAAAGTGAACAGATATGAAGACAATCTCCTACAGATGACAAAACCAACCTTAACAAGTTAACCTCCCTCTATAAGAAAGACATTATACTTGCTAAACATGACTCCTACAACCAAAGAATCTCCCAAGTGAACTCAAGTATAAAAGAATTGTCCACTATCCTTAAAGAACTGGAAACTCCCATCCTTTTAAACCGTATTCATTTAATACCTCCTTGTTATGAATTTTGCCCTAAGCCCATTCGGAAAACTGTGTCTGAAATGTTTTGATTTTTGATCAACTGCGCTGCCATTTTAAGAATCGTCTGCATTTTGATTTCAACTCTTGTTTCTGTGTTCTAAAATGGTGAACTGTGTTTTCAACTTGCAGCCGAGCCGAACGACATTTGAGTTTCGTTCATGTTTGGGCTGACCGAGAGCAGACTGTTTGTTCAATGCAAAGAAACCTTGTGACTCAAATGAACTTCAATCCGAGTGTTGTCTGTAGAACAAACTCAGATTGTGTGTTTTTGCTGAACTGCATTGTAGCGATTCTTGAAATAAGGCTTACTGTTGATCAGAGAACCAACGGCATCATTGTAACTTCATGGTCATGCAAACTTGTTTAATCCGTGGTACAATATTGTAATATTTGACATGTGAACTGGGCACAAACCCTATCATGTAACGTATTAGTTCGGAGAGAGGCTGGGCGATGATTTGTAAACTGTATAAAAAGGACTGTTTTAAGATGTCCAGCACTTTAACCCTTCACTGTGTCTGCTGGTACACACTGTGAGGTGTTGGGAGCCAGATGGCTATCTGTTTCCTTTGACACTGTACAGAAATAAAAGATGCTTGTATCTTTTTAACCCGTGATTGGCGTATTTCATTTTGTGGTACTAAGCCTTGATATTTCTTTGGTCTTTCAATCCGAGTTCCAGACACCTGCGTGAAGGATAAAATCTGGTGCTCCAAGTCCAGATTGCCAACAAAAAAGAAATCCTACATCACTCAACCCCTGGAGCCAGCACATCCTCACCCATTCCAAAACCTTCAAAAAAACTGTAACCTCCCATTTAACTTCTCTAAAGTAACCATTTATCTTGAAGCTCATTAACTCCTCCTTCTCCACTGGTACCATCCCTAGCAACCTCAAAGAGTTGTGGGTTCGTGGGTTCTCCCATTACTCAAATGCAAACACTTGACCCATCCATACCCACTAATTACAGACCTATCACCGCAGTCCCCTTCTACCTTAAATTGTAGACAAGGTAGCATCCCTTCAAATACAACAATACTTAGAAAAGAATCATCTCCTAGGAGTCCGCCAGTCCGGTTTCAGACCCCAACACGGGACTGATAGAGTGCTAATTGACCTTAAGGCACAAATCAACACACGTAGAGACAATGGCAAAGCAGCATTACTACTACTCCTTGACCTATCAGCTGCGTTTGATTTAGAAGACCACAAAATCCTCTGTAACCACCTGGACTCAGCTGTTCATTTCTCACAAGAAGCGATAGGATGGATACAATCATTCCTAAACAAAAGGACCATGCGCCATTTCACATCCTCACCATATACTGACACCATATCCATTACCGGAAGAGTGCCCCATGGATCATGTGTCATCCCCACCCTGTACAACATATTCATGAAGCCCCTTTTTGGTGATCTCAATGTTATTGGTATCACCTACACCAACTATGCCGATGATACCCAGATCCTCATACGGGAGATTACGACAAGGATTTGGCCTTGGTGAACAGAGTGTACCTCATCATCCAGGCATGGATGGCCTCGCATGGTTTATGCCTGAACTCATAATCCTCAGCACCACCTCCAACATCAACAGACTTGGCCATAACTACACCAACTTCATTATAGATGGTAATATCATCAAAGTAGCCAAAGAAGTCAAAACTTTAGGCTTTTACCTAGATGCCACCCTTACATTCAACAGACAGGTCAACTCCATGGCCTCTTCTACCCCCTACACATGCAAACTAATTGGAGCAGCCAAGCATTTCCTCTCCACCAACAGCTGAACCACCCTGGCAAGAGCCTTAATTTTGTCAAAACTGGATTATTGTAATGCCCTATATCTAGGGAGCAACAAATATAACACCAACAAAATTGGGATTCTACAAAATAATGCTCTGAGACTAGCACTATTCCTAAAAAAGCTCATGTCTCTGACATAAGGAGATCTAACAACTGGCTCACCACAAAAGACAAAATGTCACTAAAAGTAGCCTCACTCACACACAAATGTCTCAAAAACTGTTACCCACAATACCTCATAGACAGATTCAAGAGACATCCATCCAATCGCCCCACCAGAACTGCCAACTCCAACCTCTTGACTGTGCCTATGTTCAAACGTGTCAAAACCAGAGGAAGCAGCTTCCCAGTAAAAGTAGCCCAACACTGGAACTCCCTTCCTCCAGCCCTACTGGTAGATCAGTCATACCCATACTTTAGGCACAACCTCATCCACTGGATCAAGGAAAATGACTGCTAACATTTGACTGCCCTGGATAGACACCCCTATTCCTTGTCTGCTCCTTCTCTGCCTTTATTCTGTATGTGCATTAATATGTATCTTTCATATATAACTGTACAGCAATGTAACCAAAGCTGAAAATGTTCTTGTTGGATTTTGCACCCTGATACCCTTGGGTCTGGTGTGCATAATAAATAATAAAACAAACAAACAAACATATTACGAAATGACTGAACCGGCTGCATTGAAATGCCAGTCTAGCTACATAATAACATTATGCTTGTTTTACCAAAGGTGCCTATTATGAAATGTCATGCCACAGTAAGAATAATACCACTGATCCTGCTTGCTTTATCAAAGATGCCCAATACAAAATGTCCTGCCTCATGTAATAAATGGCTAAACTGGTAGCCTAAAAAATGCCAGTCATGCTTCATAATAACACTTATCATACTTGCTTTACCAAAGATGTCCAATACCAAATGTCATTCCACAATGAGAAACAACTAGAATGGTTGCATTGGAATGCCAGTCTAGCTAAATAATAACACATATGCTTTTTTTACCAAAGATGGCTAACACAAAATGTCATGCCACCGTAAGAATAATATAACTGATCCTGCTTGCTTTATCAAAGCTGACCAACACAAAATGTCATACCACAATAAGAAATGGCTAGACAGACTGAATTAAAATGGAAGTCTAGCTACATAATATCACTTGTCATGCTTGCTGTATCAAACATGCACTTTAAAAATGCCATGCCTGCTCCATGTTGGGCCAGCGCCTGGCAATCAGACATAATCACAATAAAGATTAATGTGATTATGTGTGACTGTGAGGCACTCGGGGGCACTGGGGTAAGGCATGGTTATTTTACTGGGCATCTATCATAGGTGCCCAGTAGAAAATGACACGCCTGTCCCCTGGGTCCCGAGCTCCTCACACATGCACACAATGTGGTTATGTGTGTATGCCAGACACTGGGGGACCAAGGAGAGGGGATGGGATATTTTACTAGACATCAATCATAGATGTCCAGTAACAAAATAACATGCCTGTCCCCTGGGCCTCACAGCACCAAACACACACACACAATCAAAGTATTATGTGCATATGCAAGGCACAGGGGCCAGGGGGGGGCAGGTATGGTATTTTTTACTAGACATCTGTCATAGATGTCCAGTAAAAATACCATGCCTGTCCCTTGGGCCTCACAGCACCAAACAAATACACACATTTAAAGTGTTTATGTGTGTATGCAAGGCGCTGGGGAGCCAGGGAGGCAGGTATTGTATTTTTTACTAAACATCTAGAAACTAAGTTTCCCTTTCACAGTTAAGAGCTCTCCATCAGCTGAAAAAAAATGATGAGGGAGTGCTCGTATTTTAATGGGCTGGCGCTGGCACCTCCATAATGGGTGAGGGGGGCCCAGACCCGGTGGGTGGAAGCCCCCTCGGCCATTACGGATTAGCCGCCCCTGTAAAGCTTCCTTCTACTGCCTCCTCTCCCTCCTCTCTCATGCTTGACTGTCTCATTGCTATTCAGGAATGGTATGCTGTCCATGATATCTGCCTTAATGCCAGTAAGAAATACATCATCTTCATTGGGACCCCTGCTCCCTCCTTCTCCCCTACCCTTTGGCCACCCTCGATGGATCCCCCCTGGCCATCTTGTGATGCAAAAAACTTGGCTTCATCTTTGACTCCTCGCTCTCCTTCTTTACTCACATTGTGGACCTTGCCAAGAAGGCCCCCTATCAGCTGCACCTCTTCAGAGGCATTCTCCTTTCCTCAACTTCCCCCAGAAACTCAATGTCTCCTGAGCTCTGGTCCTCGCTAGGTTGAACTACTGCAACAATCTCTTCCTCAGTCTTCCTTTATCCTCCCTTAGCCCCCTTCAACTAATCCAGAATAGGTCTGCTGAACTTATCCTTGGCCCCAAGCCCAGGGACTGCATCTCTCCAGCCCTACAATCTTGACACTGGCACCTGGTTGCTGCTAGGATACCATTCAAGACCTTCTGCATCATTCACAAGGCTTAGGGCCTGGGACCCCGCTACATCCTACTCTCTCTCTCTAAATACCTTGCTTGTAGGGACCTTTGATCAGAAGCTTCACTATGCAGAGAGTGGGGGATAGATCGCTCTCCTCCTCAGGAGCCTCCCTCTCGAATGGTCTGCCTGCCCCTCTGAGGCTTGAGACAGACCTCCTTAAGTTATGAAAGCTCCTTAAGACCCTCCTTTTGTCTTCTTCCTTCCCACTCCCCCTCCCCTGCTAACACCCCTGTCTGCCTCAGTGACTGGCTACCTGGTTCCTTCTGAGTTCTACAGGGCACCAGCCCACCCCTTTCCAGTCCACTCCTCGCAGTTAGCATGTGGACCCTCACCACCTGTATGCCGTGCAGTTCCCTGGCACTTGCCCTCTTGGCCTCCCCTTAGCACACGTCCAGCCCAGAGGCATAGACAGGGTAGGGCCTGCGCGGGCAAGGCCCACCCAAAATCTGTAAATGCCCACTCTGCAGTGCTGTGTGGGCATTTACAGTTGTTGATCTCAATGCGGTGGGACGAACTACATTAGCTCAACAACATTAGCTTCAGACCTGACTTGTAAGACAATCCTGGCAACTCCTCTGGCCTAGCCCCTGTTGCCCTGCCCCCTCCTGCACCTTGTCGGGATGATTTTCCAGGGGTTGGCAGGACCATCCGCGGAGGTCCCAACTCCGCCCGCGTCCAAAAGGAGTATTAGGCACACACAAGAGCAAAGAGTTACCACTGTTTATTGCACAAAACAGACAGGGATAGATTCTCGGAGCATGGGCACCCAACGAAAATCCCTGCGGTGATGGGCTCGCTGGCCCTTTTCAAGCAGGATGATGCTACTATGTGTGTCACCTCGGAAGACTAGACCCTAAACCTAACGCTACTCTGGGTTGGTTCCCCGAGTGGTAGGGTCAGTATGGGTCAGTATAGGAGAGAATTTTAGTGGTGGAAAAGAGGTCAGGTGGTACGCGTAGGTCATCCCTAAGAATGGTTACATGAGATTTTTTATATGGAGAAAGTTAGTGACTTGAAAAATCACGGTGTCGTCAGTGGTTAGCCCCTTGTATTCTGATTGGTTCATCCACGAGCCCCCAAGCCTGGGACCATCATCATTCCCAGCTTGCGATGTACCTGGTGTTGGAAACAATGTGTGACTATGTGTCAGTGGCGGACAATGGACAAGTCTTACTACTGGCTGTTGGGTGCTCCCTTCCCATCGCCGCCGGTGTCCAACTTGTAACTTTGTTGTTGCATTCTGGGTCCCAGACATGAGACCCCAGAGCTTCTCTGGTCCTTGGAGCTTGGCATCATATCAGGTCGACCTGGTCACGTGTTGAAAGACCGTGGCTGAGGCTGAATTACGGGGATTTGATTTGTATTTCTGTCCCGAGGAGTGTTTAGCAGTGACAGGGGTAGCCTTGGTGCTAAGAGCGCGGCATGTAGATTGCAACTACGTGGCCTTGGCTGTGGGGCTACCGTCAGGGTTTGTTCTGCATGATCAGCACCTTGCAGTTTCGTCTGAGCTGCTCCGGGCCTGGGGACTTTGGTTTGCAGCCTACCTTGGCCTAGTCTATGGGTGGCGGCATACAGTCCATAACACATTAGTCCATCTACAGGGTGACGTATTCAGGGTTTTTAGTAGCAAAAAGCGTTTGCAAGCATATACACGAGCTCTTCTGGCATCTTGCATTTCTGCGGTGCATAAGTTAGCTTATGTAATAAAATAACAACGATGCATGTGTGTGAGTGTGAGCGGTCCTTTACGTCATAGCACTGAGTATGTTCTTCGTGTGGGTTGGTGTGTGTCTGATCCAGGTGCTTGGTGGCACGTGTGTTCTTGTCTGTTGGCTATGTCATCATATCATCTCTAACGATGGCGATATTGGTGGGTGACGTCTAATCATGTTGGTCCATATGGTCGGTCTCAGCTCCACCTGAGGTCCCACCACATGCTTTGGATAGTGTGCATCTGGCCTGGCGGTATGGGACGTCGCAACAGTGAATCTTGACATCCGGGGCAGCAGTGAGAGGGCTGAACTCATCCCGCGGTGGGTGCTTAGGTCGTGACGTCATAGACCATGGTCTGGACGGGAATTGGGGAAAGGGATCGTCCCATTTTCTCTCTTCAACCCTCCTTCACTTACACTCCCTCCTCTTTACCCTCTACTTTACTTCCCACCCTAGCACTTTGCATTCGTGCAGGCTGGCACTTCCCTCTCCCCCTCTCGCTCACACTTCTTGTTACTGCCCTTGCACAAATCAGATGTGACACGGCCTAGTAGAGCCATTATTTTGATCTTTCTCCCTTGCGCCCCTTTTTTTGTCTTGTGTTGCCTTGAACCACTATTTGTTGTATAGACGCCTTATACATATTAAATAAATAAAATAGGAGTTGTTACTGACACCAATAGCTTGAAGTGGCAGTTCAATTTTTTTTAAAGTAAATGTAGAATAAGATTAGCAGTGACAGAAGAATTGCTTCAGATGGGGGCTGAGCTGGTATTTGGAGACAAAACTTGTCATCATCTGTTTCCTGCAACAATTTCACTCTGAGGGTGCATTGGCCATAGCAGTGGAAGTAAAGAAGTAATGGAAAGCTCTGTGGTGTGTACTGGGGTTTTGACAGACCTTGTAAAGTACAAGACCCAGGCTGCAGGGTTCTTATTATTGTAACAAATGCACTTGTTCAGCAAAACTACCAACCAATCAGGGACCAACACACACAATTAAACATTGCCTTATTGGGTACTGAAGAAAGTGATCTTTTATTTTAATCTGAGCATGACTCTTTGGAAGAAGAAAGTGCATTTTCAGAAACAACATTGTGTATACATTAAGGAAAAGATGCTGCAAAAAAGGAAAGCTGGTAATTGGATCAAAATTGTAAAGTGGCTATTTTTAAAAGTATACAAATACAAGCGTAGTTTGACATGATAAAAGTGCCAGGGCAGAAATTGCCATAGTGCAAAAAAGAAACATTTTGAATGTGGTTATTTACCAGGGCAAAGTTTGCACTAGTGCTAATACCATTCCTGATTAGCAATAGGGAACACCTTGCCCTGTTGATATACTGCAGTGAAAATGTATCTTTTTTTCTCTGGGGCATTTTTTGCCCTGGTGCTTATTCCATGCCAAACTGCACTTGTCATGGTGCACTAGTTTTCTAATATATCCCAGTGTGTTTAAAAATAGAGCACAATGTGCCGCATTGCTAATAAAGTGCACTTTTGCAAGTGCACCAGTGCAAAGTTTCTGTAATCTGGCCCCTGGCAGCCAAATACACTTATAATATAATTTCAAACACAAACACCCCAGTAGTCTAGAGGCTACGAGATGTAGCTCTTCATTTAGTAGTGATCAGAAAAACCTGGTGCCGACAATAACACAACAAACAAAATGAAGATCATTGGTGAACTTAGACTGTGTAGAGGACTCATTTCATACATGTAAGTAGTCAGCACAGGACATTACTATCATTGGGGCCTCCCAAAAAGTCAATCCCCACACAAAACATAGCCACGCGTGAGATGTTCTATTCCCCTTCAATACAAATGTCATATGACACATTTACAAAACATATTTGTTTGAAAACTACGTACATTGCAAGATTCGGGCTGTTTGTTTTTGCTGTGGATGTCCCAACATCCAATGCATCTTCTCATCAATAACACCACCATCATCCTTTGACTTCAGTTGGACAACTGTTCATGAATCAAAGTACAGTAACCTCACACTGTTAATCATAAAAAAAACACACACGTGTACACACTGCTGTGTATATGAACCATTGGGAACGCAGACACATGTCACAGATTTGTAATTGGTATTTATAAAGGCTTATACATCTACTTCTAGTACATTGCTTTGAAATACTTTATTTCTGATGTCCCATGCTCGTGAAATGAATGTGTTCACTGATAAACACACACCGGTATCTGCTAAATATAGTAAGAACGGCTTTGCGAGAGACCACCCCTCTTCCATAAGAGTAACTTAACCAATCACTTCCGCTCTTCCGTATAGAGTGGGCAGATTGCTATATGACGAAGCAATGTTGAAGTGTCCCTTTTCACACCTGTGTAAGCCCTCTAAGAATCATCTCTACCTATCCATCTTCCTAATGTGCATCTACTTTAAAGTGGACAACCAACACCGGACCCACCTAACTACACTGACATGATCTACCAGTCACGTGCACTCGCGTATTCTCCCCTGCACTCCTGGGTCCTAGTGCACAAAATCTTGCAATTTGCTCTTACAGCTCCGATTGTCATGCTGTGCCAGCTGCATGAGATGGCAGAGCATGACAATTTATCAAAGGAAGTTTCCTGACTACTCTCCACTCCTGGGTCCTAGTGCACAGTCTCTTGATTTAAGCGCAAAAACTGCCATGTTCTGCTAGCCACCTCATTGCCATTAAAGGAAGGCTGTGCTGCGTAAAGAGTCCTTGATGCAGACCATAAATAGAAGATCCTGCTGTATGTTGGCAATATTCAATATAATCTGAGGTCAACTGTGGCTCTGTGCTTGACACAAAGCCACTGGAGGACCAGTGGCACACGGGCACACAAAAGGTAGAATCATAATGGAGGAAACCAGCGAGAGTGGAAGAAGTATGCTGAGGAGCCACACAGACTGGCAGACAGCAGGAAGGTGAAGAGGGAAAATGGAGACCAAATCCATGCCCCCGCACCCCAAGCGCCCCAGCGCACCCATGGGTGACAAATATGCTGAAACACACCCACTTCACCAACAGTGCAACTTCTATGCTACATTAGAATCAATGCTGCAATATCAGAATCTACAAACACAAAAATCCCTGTTTAAAGCCTTGCAAATGCCTATATGAACTAACATGGACTAAATGCACAGTGTAAAGCTATGTTTCAGGAAAATTACAGCTAAGTTCATTTCACTCACTGAACACTGAACACTGGCTGCGGGAGCCTTATCAACATTCCTCGCAAAACAAGTCCGACTTGCCAAGGCCGCAAATTCAAGATAAAACTACTTTCTGCAGACAGACATTTTTTAATTATCCACAAATGCGAGTAAATCACGGCAACCCAGTGTGCTTTTTTTTTTTCTCTTTCTGGGAAAGAAAGACATTTTCTCAAGGACACGCACAACATTGAAACATAATTTGTAACAAGCCAGAACCAGGTGCGAACTGCTTGTCCAGCTAAAAGTTATGGGAACAAAGTCACGTTGCAACATGATTAGGATTAGGTAATGGGGGCTGGCACAGCTAAATCAACCCACTGACGCAGGAGGTAAATATCCAATTATCAGGCTCTCTATAAGTGCTACATATGTAACCCACCACTCTGCAGCCAATAACGGGAGGAGATAGGTTTCTGGGAGCTGATCCAATTTTGTGAGGTCAGCCTGCAGTGTGATTATAAAACTTACTTGCAAGACAGCCCCGGGGGAGACGGCGCCTGAACTCACGATGCTTTTCTTTGGCTTTTTTCTCTTCTCTGTGCTTAGAAATAAAGCAGTTTGAAACATGTTGCTGCCTGCTTGGAACTCTGTTGCATTTCTGGGGGCCATATGGGAGGTGTTGGGGCCTCCCATAGCTGGTGAGGATATGGCTGCTGGCCCCCCACTGCCCTGGGGGTGGGGGGGGATCCAGCTTCTCCCCGACAAGTTGGTGCCCTCTGTGAGGCTCATTGCTCATTGTAACATGGGTAATTGAGCTCTGCCTGCGCAAGCCCTGTGATGGACTGAGCTCCCTGCCGCCGACTCAAGGAAGCTGTGAGACCCTCGCCTGCACCTGAAGACCACCGGAAAAACGCGTAACCGGCTAAAGGCTTCGGGGGCCACTTGGAAATACCCCGCTTGAGGGCAGGTGAGAGCCCTGCAGGAGAAGGGGTCCGGTGAAGCGCATTGAGGGAGTGTCCAGCAGTGGTGCAATTGCCAGTGCAGCATAGGAAAATGTAAGTAAACCAGCAACATGGGCTCTGAGGGGGGGAAATGTTTAAAGTAGAAATGTTAAAGTGTTTTTTTAATTTTTTTTTTTTTAGGGAGGGATTGTAAATTGGGTGGTGGGTGATTGTACATTGTCACAAAATTCAGCGCATTGGTAGTGATCGGCACGTGGATTGTAGTTGGGACTGGGGTGGTGGCAGTGGTCCCTTCTTGTGTTTTTGAGCATATTGGGTGGGGTAGTGACTCCCTACACATAGAACAGGAGTGCCGCGCTGATTGGTCTAGAACAGGAGTGCCGCGCTGATTGGTCTAGAACAGGATTGCCGCGCTGATTGGTCTGGATGGTGATTTCATGTACGGGGTCTGGATTTCCTATGAATTGACGTTATAGATCAATGAGTAGATGAGGTTCCCTGCTAATTGAGCGTTTTAGTTCAGTGAGTGGATGATGTTTCCCCGCAGGAGGTAGCTACATTGTTCCCGAGTGCGGAAGATAGTTGGCTGGTTAAGGTCCCCTGGTGAGGAGCGTATCATGCACTAGGCGACGCAGTGTGTGCAGTCCAATTATAAGAGTTTATTGTGGTTTACCTTGTTCCAGTTGAGACAGGAAGACAGCTGTGGGGATTGTGGGGTTTTATTTTGGGATTTTTGTGGGGTTGGGAGAAATGGGTTATTGTTCTGTGTATGCACATTTGTCTTTTCATTTGCATTGTGTTTTTAGTTTGGTGACGTCACCTTCAGATTGATGTATAAGGACACAAAGTTTTGATGGTGAGGAGATAGTGGTGTGGTTTTGGATTTGGAGAATAGGTGACCAAGAGGCGGTGTGTGGAAGACACATGCGCAAGATTGTGGGAGTGTGCCGGAGAAGGCAATGGTTTGGTGAAGATGGATTGCACGCGGAGTGCACTGGCTAAGGTGCGGAGCCAAGAAGGCTCACAGAAGTTGAATATTGTTCAATTATCTTCTAACTTTTGCTCCCTGAACAGCGGACTACCGAAATTTTCGAATTGAATAGAGGTAAAATGTATCACACAATACAGAAATGACTCCCCTTCACTTGTTGTGTAGCACACAGCTTCCATGCTGAAATAAGTCAGTAAAACATAGTGTGCAAAGATTCAAAAGTACTGAAGGTAAATTAAAAAGACAATGGCTGCTCATAGGCGGCTTCTCCAGAAGCGTGCAGCAATAGCTAAGGACACACATACACAGCACTTACACGGGAATAGCTTTAAAAGCACATGTGCAGCAATCGCTAAGGACACACATACACAGCACTTACACGGGAATAGCTTTAAAAAGCACATGGCTACAGTTGAACTGTGTGCACGAAGGAAAAGGAAAATGCGAGGGGTCAGCTGATGTTGAAAAAACACGAGCAGAGGGAAGAGGGGACTCACCCTTCTGAACCTCCGGGAGTGTAATATTTGATGACACAGGGGCAGAGAAAGGCAGTTGAGGACAAGTAGGCACAAAATAAATAATTCAAGCATGCGATGGGAGGGGCAGTTAAAAACAGCTTCAACACTCACGCACACAATAGCAGTGTCAACAATCACCACAATATGCACCGCCCATGTGGGGAGGATACATGGGGCAGGATGGGATCATTTCAGCAGACACCACAAGCACCAATCCAGGTACTGTCACCACTACATGTACAGACACAACAAATGACAGCACCACTACCCCAGGACTGACTAGAATGACAACACAGGGGCACTGCACAGCAGCCAGCACCCATACAGAACACTGACACAATAGTAATGGTACCGGTTACATGACTGGGTGGGGTCTTCCTGATGGGGAACAAATGTTTCAAAGGACATAGATTGACATTATACCGCTAATAGGACAGCCCAAGACAAACTTGATTTGACGGACTCTGCCACACACACTCATGCTCCGCTTCACCGACAGAGCGGGCGAGACGCGCGCCGACACACACACTCACGCACACTCAATAATGCAGAGGACAATTGCATAGGGGTGGTGATAGGTATCAAAACATTTTCTTTTCTGGGTGACAGTGGGGCGACTAGGCCATGCATTAGGGAAGAGACATTTGTGACATCATGAGCAATGTGGATATGACCACCTTATTAACAGAGAAATACATAACTTGTTAAACACCAGGCATACACATGTTGAAAGTAAGGAAGATTGTTTAAGAATAATGGGGGTGCACGGTACAGAGGGGGGTGCATAATGATAGCGCATCACAAGAGAGTACATTTAGCTACATTTTGACCACACATCTTTCAGTGAGGAGACTGGGCTCATGAATACACGATTAACACAGAACAATTAAATGAGACACACAAGATGGAAGAAAGTGCACTTGAGGGGGGAGGCCTACATTTCATTGACAGTTCACCACAGGAGGAGAGAAATAGGGGTAAAGGGTGGATGATCCATGTTCCCAACAGAATTAATTTGGCAACAAAATAACAGTGCAAGTGGTACTGCCACTAGCGCTTTTGAAAATAACACTGGCACAAATGCATTAGCCAACACACATAGGGAAAGAGGTCATTGCTGCACGAACTGGAGCATAATGGTTGTATTAAAATTTGAAAGCAGATATTGGGGGGAGAAATATATATTGTTTAAATGTAACAGTAATTAGAAATATATATTGTTTAAATGTAACAGTAATTACAGTAGTGGAGTAATAAAATACTAGACTAAATGAGTAATTAACAGAGTAGGTAAGCTTTAAAAAGTGGACATGGGGTGGGATAGAGAGAATGGGAGTAAATTGGTAGCGGATTTCATTAGTACCAGCTTAAAGTGCCTGCAGTTCACTGCGAGGCACGCCCTGAGAAGTGTGAGAGGAGCCATAGAAAAAAATAAATAAATAAATAAATTAAAAAAAAAGGATTTTAAAACCCTGCGATCATCTTAACTAAGTAACATGGTGCACTTAATTTAGAAACACAGCCACCCTATATGACAAATTTACCACCCTGATGTTTCCCTATTTAGCTTGTCAGTGCCTGATGCCCCACGGGACAAAGGCACGCACTATAAATAACTTACAACAAAAGCACAGTAAATACAAAGATCCAAAGGCCCATTTGTACACTAGCACCCAATTTGCATATATATGATCCAAGTGTGTAATGAGTATCTTCACAAAAATTAAGTGCCTACCCATTTTCTGGGTACATTCCGAATTGTGTAATAATTTACAGTCAGACCGCCATTGAACGCCACCAGGTGGTGACAGGATGGTGCAGAGGTGTACCATTGGCTCCTCCCACTAGGACACTGAATAATGTGAGAGTAGTGCAGAGAGGTTAGGTCAAGAAAATGAAGAATATGTAAATTCTCAGGTCTCAAGCGCTTCCATTTCATTTCTCGCCAGATACAAAGGACCCAGGGCAGGCCTGAAGACAACGGACAACCAACACCCAATGGCTATGGACTACAGTGGGACATTTTCCCCTCCTGACAGACTTTGTCAGAAGTGTAAGGCGTCAAGCCCTACAAAGCGGTGGCCACCCTGGCAACGAGGGAGCAACGATCAACAGGGCCAACGCAAGAGATTTTCATGAACTGCAAAATAGCACGAACTCTCCCGAGTTAGGGAAACATGGCCATCCCATGGTCCAACGCACACTAGCAACTAGAATAGGGACTGACACACGCATTTCCAAAGTTTAATTGAGTTTCATATTACATTTTGTGCACCTACAGCTGTAACACTGTTTTGTTTCTTCTCTTTTCCCCGCACATGCAGGTTGTTGCGTATGTATGCTGTTAGAAATGTGTAGGAAATTTCCTTAATGTTATCTTCCATTAGAAACTGTGAGGTCCACTGAGTAAAACATTGTGAAGAATTCCCCACTCAATTGCCCACCCTATCAAGAACCTCAGACCCCTTAGAGCATGTTTCCCTGAAGTATATTTCCTTGCTTCCATTGAAAAAACAGCCCAAGATTTTCCCTACCCATATTGAGAAATTTTGAAAACACGAAATGTCCAGGGGGAGGTTTGATTTTGCCCTTAGTGATTGTTTAGTTCGCGGAGCTTGATGTTACTAACATGTACTAACGTATTAACGCTTTTCTTGCGATTTTCAGGCGGGCAACTTTATCATCTCATCAGCTGCAAGGACCCAGCAGCGTAAGTGGTTATGGGCACGCAAATAAGGACTTTTACCTTCACGATGGGACTATTAATGATGAACGAAATTATGGGGGTGGTACTTTGAAAATTATTTGTAATAATGAGCATTACCGCTGTATCCCCTGCTAACATTCCCTAACTTAAGCAGGAACAGTTACGGCGTCAGTGGGTAAGGAAAAGCTGCTGCTAAAGTAAAGAGAGTTAAGGGCAGACACAAGGGGAGTAAAACATACACATAACACACATATCAGAAGTGACCAACAACATGCACACATGTACAAAATTGGTAGGGACACCACTGGAGAGAGCTGTCCTGACTGTTCTTTAACATATGCCGGAAGAGAATTGATTACAACAGAAATTACTACAGCAGAGCACGACGCCCATGTATGACAAGGTGCGAAGAAGATTGCAAGGGAAAACAGCAACATTGAGATTGAAAAAATAAATAAATAAATAAATAATAAAAGAAGAAAGAAAAACAAAAGGAGAGAAGAACAAATAAAATAATAAGAGACAAAAATATGATAAGTGCCTAACAGAGTGAGAGAAAAGAGCAAAGATGGTCACTGAAGAAGGACGTATACTGTTAAGGTACCAACGTTATGTTACCAGCACAACAGTGACAAGAAGTGGACAATCATGCTGGATGCAAGAAGGTTGAGAGAAGTTGCGAGATGAGAGCAGGAACATCACTGCTTATGGACTACTATTGACCACATGCATCCAAAGGTCAAGAGAAACTACCACTGAATTGGGGAGGAGAGTGTTCATTGGAGCGCACCAGCATGCCCTTGTTGGTGATGACCAAGGAAGATGTGGAGAGTGACACATTCACCTAGATGGAAAACAACGGAAGAAGAGAAACAGACAGAGAAGTAAAAAGAGGGGGGAATTACTTCTCGAGCGAGACAGAAGGATGAGTGGGTGCAGTACCAGCATACCAAAGAATGATCAGCAAAAAATGTATCTGAAAAAAGAAAGCAAAGAACTAGCTAGTGCTTGCATGGTGATGGATGACATCATGACTGCCTGGTTGCTTGAAGGTGATAACGGAAGGACGAGTACCGAGCACAGCACCATTGTGCAAGATAGAGATACATTGCAAAAGAACAACAGAAGAAGTTATCGGAATGCAAATAAGAGACATGGTGAAAGGAAGAGCCGGACTAAGATAGCGGTGCGCAACATGGTTCCAGCAGTAATAAAGGTGGCCACTCCCTGTGATCAGAGGAAGTACGAAGGGGAGTGAGTGTGGTGGAACACAGAAGGGGAACACTCCTATATGTACTGTTGATCAACAACAAATGCAGAAAATTATGGACACTTCAAGGAATTGGCAAAGATATGCAGACCGGAAGGAGGTGAATGTTGCTTGGTGGTGTGGTCGACAAAGTCGACCAGAGGGGGGACTGAAGAGGGAAAATGGAGACCAAATCCATGCCCCCGCACCCCAAGCGCCCCAGCGCACCCATGGGTGACAAATATGCTGAAACACACCCACTTCACCAACAGTGCAACTTCTATGCTACATTAGAATCAATGCTGCAATATCAGAATCTACAAACACAAAAATCCCTGTTTAAAGCCTTGCAAATGCCTATATGAACTAACATGGACTAAATGCACAGTGTAAAGCTATGTTTCAGGAAAATTACAGCTAAGTTCATTTCACTCACTGAACACTGAACACTGGCTGCGGGAGCCTTATCAACATTCCTCGCAAAACAAGTCCGACTTGCCAAGGCCGCAAATTCAAGATAAAACTACTTTCTGCAGACAGACATTTTTTAATTATCCACAAATGCGAGTAAATCACGGCAACCCAGTGTGCTTTTTTTTTTTCTCTTTCTGGGAAAGAAAGACATTTTCTCAAGGACACGCACAACATTGAAACATAATTTGTAACAAGCCAGAACCAGGTGCGAACTGCTTGTCCAGCTAAAAGTTATGGGAACAAAGTCACGTTGCAACATGATTAGGATTAGGTAATGGGGGCTGGCACAGCTAAATCAACCCACTGACGCAGGAGGTAAATATCCAATTATCAGGCTCTCTATAAGTGCTACATATGTAACCCACCACTCTGCAGCCAATAACGGGAGGAGATAGGTTTCTGGGAGCTGATCCAATTTTGTGAGGTCAGCCTGCAGTGTGATTATAAAACTTACTTGCAAGACAGCCCCGGGGGAGACGGCGCCTGAACTCACGATGCTTTTCTTTGGCTTTTTTCTCTTCTCTGTGCTTAGAAATAAAGCAGTTTGAAACACGCAGTTGAGAGCCTTGCCAAAGATGGCATCCAACAGAGGGGTTGGAAATCCATTGCATGAGTGTCATATAGATGTCCCCTATACCCAGAACCACAGACCATACACATTCATAAAATAGACCAGCGAGAAAGTATTTTTTTTTTTTTAAACAAACATATTATATTGTGCTGGAGTCAGCAAAATGGGAGATCCCAGCTTCCGGTTATTACATAGAAGATGACCGCCTCTGGTTACCAACTGTCAAGTAGTAAATCCCACATCCTTGCATGAAGCGAATAACCTTGGATCCACTGTATTCAGTTGTCGAGGAGTCTCAACTGTCCTTAAGGGTGTCTCTGCCTGTCTAAGCCCGAACCTGGCTTGTGCGGCCAGCGGGTAACAATCATGGCAGGTCCACAGCGACGCAGCTCCCTGGCTTGGAACACCCAGTAACTCTGCCAAACTTTTGGGATAGCCCCTCACAAATCCCAATGCCCCACCTACTTCAGACCTTATCTTCATGCACATTCACTCACCATGGCTTCTTACACACATCTTTCCCTTTTTAGATCTGTAAACAAATCCAAGAGGAAAACCCTGTGCCGTATGTTACAACACATTTCTGTTGTGAAAATGGTCACCCACCTGTCATAATAAATGGTCACTCCCTCTAATAGTCAACTATGGATGATCCAAGTTCCGTGGTATCCATGAACATGCTAAGCACCATTTCTTCCAGGTGTCCTTTCACCATTCCTGTCCATCCACTGAACACCTCTCTCTTATAGCCTTGCCTCCTTCCGGGTGGCCCCTTTACCATTCCTGGAAAGGACCTCAGACATCCCTTTGGAAGCGTAACTCCAGGCATTTTAGCAGTCTTTGAGAAGTCCCAACTGCCACCTGTAGTTAGAAGTGCCCGTCCATTATCCTGTACTGACTTCCAGGTGGCCCTTAACCCTTCCAGCAAATCTTTGTCATTGCTGTTCGTCCATACGAGTGGCACTTTGCCAGTCACTGTAATACCCTCTCACATGGTTTACCTGGACCACTCAGGAGGATAGCTAGGGGCAACGTGCCCCCCTGGGAAATAAGACGATACAGAGTACCACCGTTTCTATGCCCGGGTCCATGCTTAGAAACTTCTGAGTATTAACCATGTTATAAATAAGCTATCATATCATAACAGGTAACATTGTGAGAAAGAGAGATCAACCATTCTGCATCCTATAACATGCTGTGCAAGTTCCTAAAAGTGCAACAGTAACATAACCTGAAGGAATGGATCCTACAAATAGAATGGAAGTAATTGAACTATATAAAAAGAAGGAAACCCGAGCTGAATCCAGGATCTGCGAGTAACTGGGATAATTGAACCATCTGAAAAAGGCACTCAAACTGCATTCTGCAATCTTATATGAATGTCCCATTGTGACAAATCGACTTCCGGGGCACCAGTGGTCCAGGGAGGAATGTCGGTTTCTAAACCATCAATCAACCCCACACGTATAGTACACCAGAAGGGATCCAAAAAGATTGTAATACAAGTGAATTATAAGACATCCTTGTCCAATTTTGGTAACATGGACGGAACGGTAGGCTTATTTCTGCAAGGCCGTGGATCGTTGGTTAGTTGCAACACAGCGAAAATACAATTATTACCCAATGATAAATGGGACTGTCCAGTCAAGGTTGTATAAAAAAAAACACTTTATTATTACTGCAATAGACCGTTCTAGCACACTACAAATACAACACACCCTGTAAAGAAACCCAGAGGACAGACAGTTTCACGAAGGAAAGGGATGGACTCTGGATACTGACAGGAGGGTAGTTGGTAAAGTAATCACTCTTATTCTTCAAGGTAACTCAGTTCCAGCATCAATGGGGCAAAAGGTCGTAAATGTCTCTAGGGGCCTCCAGAGAAGGACCAGGGGGGCGGAACCACAGTGTACCTGGTGATGAAGAAGTTCTCTGTGATTGATAGCGTTGAGGCGGTTCCAGGGCACTTTGCAGCCCTTGAGACAGAGTTAGTGGTGGGAGACAGCTGTGGTTACTAGGCGGCAGGCAGTTCGGCTAGCGAGGCTGGGCTGATGTCTGCAGGCAATCTGGTGTGGCGACTCAGGGCCAAGAATCATTGTCTCTGTGCTGTCATGGCGGATCTGGAATGCTGGTCGAGGCGGCTTGTGCAGCTCTTGTGATTGCGGCATGACAAACATCAGCGGTGCAGCTGGATGCGGTTCGAGGACTCAACTGTTTCGAAAATGTCATTAAAAGATGGACGCTGGATGATGCTTGTGTGGCACTCCTCCTAACTTCTTCTCAGGGCTTATGTCCTTTAAAGGTAGACGGCCCAAAGCTCAGGAGAGCGATTGAAGGCAACAGCCTTTTCTTTTGTCCAGAGACTCTCCAACACTTCACACCTAGGAATCTTGCTCGCAGAACCTAGCAGGGCACGCTGTGTGCTGGCTGGTTATCAGTTCTGGAGCTGCTGGTAGGGTCCTCTGAATCTACTATCTCCTTCTGTTCCCTGTGAGATGTTTAGGGGACGGACCTTGCTTCCCTTTTGGAACACCTGGCCTTCCTGCACTGACTGAAGATGTAAGGTAGACTAAATGAGTCTTTCTTCTTAGTCCTTTCGAAGTCATAGAATGATCTGCCAGGTGCGCGGTTTAGCCCTCTTTTAAAGCCAAATGGGCCCTAGAGATTAGTGCAGGCTAAGCCTACCTTAATGAACCAATCCTGGGTCCACACCAACAATCTTTTTGTTATGCATGAGGTCAAGACCAGAGTGCTCTGCAACAAGACAGACAAGGGGTGACAACATATACCTAAGTCCCACCCATCATCCTGTCTGTTGTAGATCAAAGTGTCTCTCTGGTTAACTTAGCCCACTGTGACTCTTGAATAACGCAGAGGCTTCCCTTGAAGTTTGTGCCTGGAGCATACATCCTGTCCCTCCCAAATCACATTGTTCATCTCTCTGAAAGGGGTATGCTCTGCAGGGACAGTTGTGCTATCTGCTGGATTCAGATAGGCCATTCAATGCCTTTCATACAGAGAGGTGGGAACTAGCTTCAAGTTGACACATTGCATCCCAATGGGGTGTTAGCCCAGCCTTTCCTGTTGTCTGTCCGGCAACCAAGCCCCTTCACCAGGCTTGCTTTAATTATCTTGCTAATATGCTCTGCCACCAGCCGACTTAGTCAAAAGGAATGCATATCCATGGAGCCTTTGATATTCAAATTAGGCTGCTCATGGCTGGAGGTAGATGTGCCTTCCCCCTTCTTGGAATGCTTTGATGGGCTGTCGCATTCCAGCTAAATATGACAGGGGAAGACAGTGCCTGTAGGCTGTGCCTTCCCGGAGTACATGTGACTATGCGTTTTGTGTGGGAAGCAGATGGAATGTGTGCGGAATGGCGTCACACATTTCTCGGAGGCTGATCTCCCATCATTCATTTTCATTATTAAAAAATCAAAAAAGCCCAGGCGAGCACACTCTCTCTTGTGAGGATGGTCGAATTCCTCACATCCATATACACCACAGTCAACACTGTAAATATTGAAAGAGAGCGAGAGAGAGAGTTTGTGACTGAACTCACAAATTTGGAGGCAAGTATTCCAATCCGGCCTCGCCATACCAATTGCTGCCTGCTCTCAGATAGAAACCAACAGATTATTAGATTTGAATATTAAACAAACAACACATTATGAATTTGTAGACTCAATTGGTCAGATTAAGGGCATTATTTTGGAAGGTAGCATCACACGAAGAATGGACTGGACAGAACGCCAGGCCTGGATTTCGCAACAAGCTGTGTTGTGTCTTCCCTGCAACACCGTTCCCTTCATGTTTGACTGTCTCTGAGATGATAACGTCATATTTTAGCAGAACATGCATAATATAATTCATAGATCATTTGCTTTAGCTGACATCTATGTAGGAAATGGCTATGCTTTGCATGTATTGACAAGCCCTATCACCTCACACTCAGCAGCTCCAAATCGATACATTCATGTTGCTGATGAGGGCATCTTTGCCTGGGGAGGAGAGCATCTGCGGCTACTAATGGATTTTCTGTCCATTTGCTTAACCTTCTGACCCCCCCACCCCTCATATTAATAACATGGATGCTAATCAATTAGTAATCTCTTTCTCATACGTTTCATAACAAAATGAAGCAGGTTTGGGTTTGCTTTTTGTCTGACACATTGAATAATTTGCGTCAATTTTCTGCCACATTTTGACTGACAATCGAGCCTTACTTATGGAATGAAGCGTCCAAAAAACAAAAAAAAAGAAAAGCTGCTGGATTGTCTAGTTTGTTTCTCGTTGATCGAGCGTGGGAGGGGGGGCCTGTCTTTGCTCTTGGAATATTACATTTATTAGAACAAAGCTCACCAACACACATTATCCACAAGCTCACATTATCCACTAGCTCGCATTATCCACTAGCTCGCAATGATGGAAAAGGAAATGTTTTACACTGGGATCCAACCACCGACAAGGAGGAGGGGTGGATTGTTTTGGAGGGCGCCGCGGGGAGGGACGGTTATCACCACTCACCCCCTGGTCCCCATAAACATTTGCCTTGGTAGATTAATCAGGAACATCAGCAACAAAAAAGAAAATAAGGCTAGAAGCATTTGCGATAATGTTGCTAGCAAAGTATAAAAGGTGCACACCTTTTAAACCTAAAAAGTTGTACTTAATTATTCCTGATTTACTGTAAGTACAAACTTCATGAACAATTTCAATAAGATCCTGATCAGATATTCACTTGGTTTTGTGGGACAGTGTTTCACCGATAATCCTGGTGATTCCGGTTTGAATCCCAGTTTAGGCAGCAAGGCACCATTTAAAGCAGCCAGAACACACTAAAATAAATGAAGGGTGTAAATGGGTTTCCCCAGATCCGGGGAGCACTACCTGCACTGAATGAAGTAATGGAAGGGTCATTATCCCACGCGATAATATCGAGGTACATGAGGCCGTTAGCACATAATTGCACTGGAAATGTATTTTCTGGAGTAGTGGTGCTGCAGTTAAAGACATTAGTTTAAAAGTGAGTAAATAAAATTCATCCATTAAGGGTCCATTAAGGGTCCGATTCCTGGAATTTTTCATACGGTTCAAAGTGACTTTGCACAGTCAACACAAACCCTGATTCATAGATCTATGCAGCGCAAAGTCAGTGCATAGTAATTTTTGCTATACAAAATGACTTTTCAGCAGTGCAAGGTCACTTTGAACCGTGCAAAACATTCCACGAATCAGGCGCGTAATGTGTTTTTTATTTTATAAAATGTGTGTAACATGGTTACTTTTATAAGGTAAGCATTTCAAAAGCAAGCATGCCAAGCATTATGATTGGCTGAGATTCGATCTATAATGACTAAGCATTTGTTAGTAGGTCATAGTCCAACGTAACAAGTTGCTATGGTTTGGAAGTTTTATGAATCTTTCATATTTACAGCCAACACATGCCTTCCCTATTCTCGTGCAGCGTGCTTATTTATTATTCATTCACGTCATTTATAATAACAATCTGCATTACCTGTGGTAACAATGACTACAAGCAGGTGATCAAATTGAACTATATTCTGTTGTTAAAGCACATAGGCAACACTACGTCTGGATAAGCCTGCTATGAAACTGATACTTGCACTATAACAGCCAGTGATGAGATACCTAACACCTGTGGAAGATAGAGAGTTAGAAGTGTTGCACTTTCCTGGGTCTGAGTTCCCGAGTTCAGCCAGCATTGGCATTTCTCAATTGTTTCTGCACAAACAGTGTTCCGTTTTGGTGATATCCTGAAAGTATAGCTCTTAGATTGTTATGAGGGGTAGACAAAACATGTGTATATTCAAAAGAGCATGGTGAGTTGGGATAAGCGTGGGGCTAGTTTAGCGCGGGGCTGACTCCAATTAGTGTGTTGTTTTGTCAGATCACAGACTACTGTGAAGACGTGCCTATCTACCCGTTGAATGGTCAAGCAATACGTACTTTCAAGGTGAGCCAAAAGCAGGAGATTAATGCTCCTTCTTGTTCTGGTTGTTGAAGTAGTGAACAGCTTAACTGATGGCTGTTTTATCATGTTGTTTTCCTTAGGGGTTGAGAAGAACACCAATGTGAAGGGTGTGTTGATATATTAAGGCCTGTTTGTTGAGCTCCCCTGAAGAAGTTCTTACATTATTTTTATTGATGGAGAAAGAATGAAACATGTTGGGTGTTTAGGGCGTTGTATTACGAAACAGCGTTTTTCAATAAATTATTCATTAAATCAGAACCTTGTTGTTGACATCACAAGGATTTGCCCAATAAGATGAATATAAGAGTTAAGAGAGCAACTTGGGATATTAGGAGCTCTCTATTCAATTTCCCACAGAAGTGCTAAAAGTGGCACAGGGTCATTCTCTGATCAAGTTAAAAAGTGTATGTGTGTATTTTTAACTTTTGTAAAGGTTTTCTTGCACTTTATGAGATATATTTGCACATATTATGATTGATGAAATTATGTGTTGTGTCTTTTTAAATTGTTTGTAATTTGTTTTAATCTAAATGAACTAATAAAATTGTTTATATATTAAATTCAGTGTTTATGAAGGTACAGTCCCATATTTGGTAGTGGACTGAGGGAAGGTGTTTTTGTCCACCTGTAGGAATTACAACATGAAGGCCACAAGACTCTCTAGTTTCGAAGCATTTCGCAAGCTGGTACCTGGGGATGAATCTCAGGGCCGTTAAAATTGCTCCCCATTGTCTCTTGTTTGTCTTGAGTTTGTGATTGTGCTAGTTTACCATTCTCAGGACAAGGGAAACATGTAAAGCTTCCAGAGAGAGAGGTTGGTTCCATAAGCCAGCGTTCTTCTGAGTTAATAATCAAACAATTATAGATTTTACAATTAATTTAATCTATTGATTAAATTACAAAGCACGGATCAGAACTCATTTTCTATTATGTTATCTGGTATCTTTCCATCTTTAGAAACAACATTAATTTCGAAGTGTCAAAAGATGTGTACATGCAAAACACCCTTAAATCCTTCCACCATTGCTGTGGTGTGAGTTTCAATGAAGGGGAACACATGTTTCTGTAATACAGAACACACATTCAGTACGTTCTATGTGCCCATTCTATAAATATCCCAGTCAATCCCCACTCATAATTCGGTGACAATAAAAACAGAAGGATTTAAAAATACAATGTATGTGTATTGTTATCGCCAACGTTACTAATGTCAAACCACCATATGGGTTGTGGTGGATATGTGTGGAGTTCTTTCACTTTTCTCCCTTTCATTTGTTAAATACACCAGCGTACAACTTGTATGGTTGTGGAAAAACTGTCCTGAGTTCCTATGTATAGGGGACCAGCTTCCCCAAATCCACAGCTTTGACAAATGTACTTCAGCACCATGATGTTCATGGGGTGACCATGTTTTAAGAGCATTTTCCAAGATGCCGCAGTCCCTGTTCGGATGATGTTGAAAGCCAATCTTTTGCTATGTATAGATGGTTGTCATCTAAATCATTTGTGCCAAAGGGACATAAGACATGCAATATAATCACATAGTAGGAAGGTTATTATTCTGCCTTCTTCTTCCCTGTCCCTCCTGGACCTGTCACGGCTTGAAACACTTGTGTATAGGCGCGTTATAAATGACATATCACATCTACCCTTCCCCTTCCCCTCTCCCCTCCACCTCTTGTTATTGCACTTGCACAATCCACATGTCTCAAGACCTAGAAGGAACATTATGGTTTCATTTTTATTCCCTCTTCCATGTTCCTCACCATTTTGTTGTATAGGCACATTTTAAATATCCAATGAATACATAAAATAAAATAAATAGACTGAAGATGTATAACACACATTATTGATTGCTGGAGAAAGAAGAATCGGAAGAAAGGATAACTACTGACCTTTCACATGATGCCAGCCACTTCACTTTCAAATACCAGAGAGGGGGCACATGCAATTAGGCTGTTGTCACAGGCGCACATATTTGCCATGAAATTGTGCATTTTTAGTGTTTGGATTGAGAGGCGATGTGGCCTGTTTGTCAAAGCTGAGATTGTCACCCTGTGGATAGGTCAAGTTGTGAATGGGCCTTTTCGAAGAAAGGACTCCCTGATCCCTCTGGAATGGGGCCACTGAAACCTCTGCCAGGCAAGACATATGCTGCTTTTACATCCACTAACCTTTCCAGTGCGAGGCCTTATGATCCATGTGAATGAAACATTTTGCTTGCTTGATTATTTCCCTATGCATCCGCTATGTAGGACCTCTTAATATATCTGAAACACACATAGCCAGGGTATACCAATATGCTTCTTATCCCATCTCCTATTTTGATTAATGTCATAAAGGATCTGCAACATGCATCTCTCCAGATTTTTAGAACTATGGCTCCAATGGTCCCTCATGATTGACTATGCTGACTAGGATTTATGGGAGATGTAGTCAAACGCATATGCAATAGGTTGCATATCCCTTCATTACAATCTCAATATTAAATGCAACCACTGAACATTTTTCTTGATGTTATGCCTACATTATTACCAGCGTCCTTAGCCCACTGTATTCACATACATAACATGCCAGGTTGCTAATATCAGTTCCTTTCCTTTCAGGCTTATGCAGTGTGGTATGGCAGAAATAGGAGATGTACCACTCTACATGGTTAAACAGAAAGTTGCATTTTCTCAAATGAAAACTGCCTCACCTAACCCTACTGCTATCACGAGGTTCCCTATCTTCAACTGAAACCGACAATGCTTGTCAGGACAATTAGTCAACACTAAAGGCTGTCCACTGTTCAAAACCGTATCTAAATATGCATTAGTTAGATTGCTGTCCCTGCCACTATACACAAATTATAACATGTCAAGTAAATGCCTCTTTGCTTTAGGTTGTCGTGCATCCCAGAGCAGACCCCCTGCTCTGTTAATAGCTCTTCAAAATAAATGTGCTTCACAGTTCTCTGTATTTTGACTTTGCAAACAGTTACTTGTAGAAAGGTCACTTTGTTTTCCTGTAATTCACAAAAACACAATTCGCTTACCAAGGATTCCCAAATGAACTAGTTTTACTTTCAGTCCTCCAAAAACTTGGAAATTTCATTGAAGCAGAAAAAAGGTTACTTTTCTCATCTGCTTCCAAACACTTGGGATATATTTCGACAGCCCCTTTTCCACTGCAGTTACTCTTCTTCCCAGAGCTGTAGTCAGTGTTTGAGCTACGGTCAACTTTCCATCAGGGACCTTCCGGTCCTCTTTATTATCTTTGCTTTCCATATCTTTGCTTGGTCGATTTAGACGTTTACTGGACCTTCTAGCCCCTTGGTTTACACCCGGCTCGGTTATTTCCTGATACTTAATGTCCTTCTAATGCATATGATTGGTGTCTTTATCCACTTGAGTTGATGTCTGCCTTAAACTGGACTTGACTTCCTATTTTCTTGTGGGTTATAAGTATCTATCTCTTTGTGGGGTCGGCTACTAGTGTTCTCATGGACTTTGAAACATTTTGTTTGGCGTACCTGAAGTGGCCACATTTCTGCATGCTGCTTGCCACCACGTACACTCTGTGGTCCCGCCTCCAGGCTACACTCGTTCCACCCAATAGCAGTGGGATTCATTCTGTGCATTTTCACCCCAGTTTATTGGCTCTGCATCAGCTGGTCCCACTCTCCAGGTCAGGATTGAAAGGCCTTTATATGGGTCTGTATAATGAGATACAAAGTTTTGCCTATTACAGGATTTTAGAGTTGAATTGGAGTTAGCATTAACGTAAGAAAGAGAAAAAGGCTTTATCACTTTGAGAAGTTCTCTGGCACCCATATAAGCAGAGAACACAGATTAGCACTTCTCTGGCACCCATATAAGCAGAGAACACAGATTAGCACTTCTCTGGCACCCATATAAGCAGAGAACACAGATTAGCACTTCTTTGGCACCCATATAAGCAGAGAACACAGGATTTGGAGGAAATCTTGATGAAGACTGGAAGTCCATGTCCCTAGGGGAGAAAGGACACATTTTTTAGATTTGTTAAAGTGGATATAGCTTGATTTTTTTTTTTTTTTTTTTTAAAAAGGTGTTCAAGTGTAAAGTTTTAAACACAATGCAGGCCAATTTTTCGTCAATCCTTTTCTGTACCTGCAGCCAATCTAAGCTTCCCAAACCTAGTGATGTTTGATGGAAACGTCTTAGCCTCAGTAGCCTTCCACTGCTATACTCTGTTGATTTGGCAGATCTTCTATCTCTTTCTTATTTGGTCCAACATAAAGCAGATAGCAATAATTTGCAAATACAAATACAAAGACAAAGACATTACAATTGTGACTGATCAGAGCATGTGCCAGATTTCTTAGTTGCTTGAATATAATTCAGGTCATGTCTTTGAAATATCTCTCAGCTCATCATGCCTGCCAAGTGTTGGTTTTAGGTCCTTAACAATCCTTTTCAGTTGTGTTAATGCTGGATGATAGTTAACCACCAAAGGTATTTGTGTTGTATTTCTGCTGTTGCTGGGTTGTAGCAGGCAGCCTCTGGGTATTTTCAATGCATAATTGAATTTCTGGTCCATTTGTCTTGTGGAGTGAACCTTGCATAAGAAGTATGTCTGGAATGTGTATTCCTCTTGGAACATAAGTGTTGGTACTGAATGGCCTACCTGCAGATGTCAGACTCCTTTGTGTGGCTTGGAAGGAATGTTTCCATGTGCAATTTCATGATCTTGTTCCCGGCTTCCTTGTATACAGCTCTTTCCAGGTGACCATTCCTGCCAAGAGAGGTAGGGGTCCAGGAAGTGTTGGCGAACCTAATGCACTGATGGAAATCATTTAATGATTCTTGAAATTGTTTAAGTGAACCTTCACCTCGTGGAAATTGAATAAAACTAATCTTGCAGCAAAAAGTAGGAAATAATTCCAAAATTAGACAGAATATGATTTACTTAGTCTCGTTATGATAGACCTTCCTAGTGACCTTTTCTTGCAACACTTGGACGGCCATTTTTAATGCCATACATTTGTTTTTCGTGTGCGCGGTAACTCAGATGACTGACAGACTAATACAATAAGTTCATCTTTACATGATTTTTTCGAGCATATGTAAAGAACAAAAATAACCTTGAGAGCAGTGCATCCTCTCACCAGTCATACTTTTAAGGTTGCAAAACACATGGATATTGTAGGAATAAAACAGGGCAATGAGATAATGACTAGCCTGTGAGATCTGTGTTGATCACACACCTTTTCAGATGCAAATTCTCAAAGGACGGTCTCAGTCGTCATCCTTCTTAGCTCTGCAAATTGAAGACCATTGTTATTGGCAAGTAGAATGCTTCCTATTTGCAGTGCTAGTTAAAAAGGGAGAATTGTGATAGGAAGTGCTAAACAACCAATTTACTTACAATTATAATGTGTTTTGCCACCATGTATATTTGGGAGGTTTCAACTCAAGTGCAAGAAGATGGGTGGGGTTGCGCATGTCATATGTAAAGGTGATTGTGGTGCATAAACTGCATTACAAAACAAGCAAAGGCCTTTCCAATGGGTCCAGTTTTTTTATTTATTTTTTACATGTATGTTTTATGTATTGCATATATATTTGCATTATAATCTGCTTTTTCGTGATTTTTGAGTGATATTTTATATTTTTAGTGTGTATTATTTGCATACGTGTTTGTGTATGATTGGGTACATGCATGGTTACATGTGGTAAACAAGTCATTCAGTATTTAGGCGTGTAATAAGGAATCATAAGGCTAAATGGTGCCATCTTCTGCCCAGGTATTTAGATGGTTAAGGTCACTACAAAGCGTTATGCATGAAGTGGCAAGGTGGTCTGAAGACTTCCTGTTTGCCGGGTATTGAAGAATGACACAGACTTCAATATTGTTTTCAGAGCACACTGCTTCAAAAAAATCAAATGTATATTGCAGTGTGCACTTAAGAATACTTGCAAGCAAGTCAGCACACATTAAATTCACGCACACTGCCTAAGGTTTGCTTTGAACCAAACCCTGTCAAAATGTTGACCTACAATCTGGAAAAAAAACAATAATCAAGAGAATTACTGACTGTGCTTTCTGCTGCCTACCCCATGACATGTTAACAGCTTGTTTCTTTCTGATGTTGGCATGCTTTTGTGTCTGGAAGGATTTATGCATTTGGCGATTGTTGTCTCTTTTTGAGTATTTTATGATGTGGAGCAGCAGAGCAACACGATGATTTTTCCAGCAGGAAGAAATGTATATGCAGTGTTCTCTAGACATCCTTGAGCAAAACATGTTCTCACCTGTAAGGGCCGTGCCTCTCATCACAGGCTACTGTGTATAGACCTCTACACATGCCCATCTACTGATTCCTTACTTAAAATAAAACAACAACATCAATGTGATAAGTGTGGGTGAACATGCCTTAAATGAGTCTTGCAGGAGGAGATGAATATTGGTATTATTATTCGGCGTTACAGCCAGCTGTCCAAAACCACACCCAGCATGAGAAATTCAAAGTGTGCAACTTGTATCGGCAAGACCTTCCGAATCCCAGATCATCTTGCCGAGGTTGGGAGGGCCAACAAGAGCCCCTGGTTCACTGGGAAGGTTTGGTGGGCTGATGAAAGGGTCAGCTAATGACCTGGTTCTCTGTGGATTGGGAGTGACTGTTTGATGCAGGAACATGAATTTTCCAGATGGGGAGGGAGCATAGAGCTTGTCATATTGCCACTGGGATCACTGTGTGCGTCTTTGTGACATTTCCAATTCTGTTTTTGGCAACATATTTTGTTCTGTGCTTGTATTTTGAAATTCCTTCAAGACTGAATTACCCTCCCTATTTCTAAAGTTCTTTCTATGTGTTTATATTGTGAATCCCTTTCCTCCCTTTATTCCTCCTTTTTCTCAAAATAATTTTAAAAAAGTGAAACCTTGGTGAACACCTTTGGCAATTTTTGATAAAATCCCTTTCTCTAGATCACACCAAAAATAGAAAAAGAGAAACCCATTCCCCATTGTAGTTACCAAAGGTCCTTGTGAAAATCTTAACATGTGTGTCCCCCGGCCACGCAATTGTGATAAAAGAGAGGCAGAAATGGAGGATCAGCAGGATGAGGAACACAGGAGCAGAAATGAAGGGGGAGCCTAGGCAGCACAGAAACTGAAGTGAGCCGGAGGGGGAAGAAGAAGAGACGGGTGAGTTGCAGCAGTTGCCCAAGTGTTGGCTGAACAGATGGGGGCAAAGGCAAATGCAATGGAAACACATGTGAGGCTGAAGGAGATGGGGTGAAGGAAGAGGAGGCAGTCGGAGGAATCGATGAGAATGTTGACAGAGCAAATGTTTTGGCTTCAGTCTTATAGAGTTGGAATGGAGGCAAGAAGGGGCTCTCAAACCTTCCCTGCACAATCTGTGTCCCTTTGTCCCCTTTCCTGCCTAATACAAATATCATGTCTCAGCCTCTTTTGCTATGTATAGTTCAAGAAGACCTAAAGAAAAAAATCTCATGTTGGCAGCTCACAGGTAGCAGGAAGAATCCACACATTTCTCATGTAGGTGGCACTTGTGTAGTTGTAAAACCCCCAAAAATCTCATGCTGGCCCCCCTCCTGTTGGCGATTCTATGGTCGTTGGAAGCACACAAATAAAGCTTTTCCCATGCAGATAGTTCTTAGGTCACAGCGAGAACTCCAATGGCAGGTCACAGGGAACAGGGGGAACGCAAATAATTCTGATGTTGACAGCTCTCAACACAGTTGACAGGTAGTTCTCCCAAAACTATCAAGGTTGTAAAGTAGCGGTAGCAGGAACTACAAGCTTCACTTAAGAAGAGAAAAGTAGCAGTAGCAAAACCACTAATGGCATCTCATCATGATATGAAAGTCATGCCTCTGCCACACCAATAGTCAATCCGTAGGACTATCTGTTTCACAACCAAAAGCCCCATCAAACAGCTGTATCACACTTTTAGTTGTGTGCTTTGAGGTGAACAACATGTCTTGATCATTACGACTGGTTTATACCTACTCATTGTAGTTCTGTTTCATTTTAGTGAATGTTATTTGTCAATGTGGGGTACTGCCAGGCTACCCCATGTGAGCAAATACAATATGCCCACCAGGACTAAAGACTCTCAGAGACTGCAAACTGCTGGGCGCAGATAACAGATTCTATGACAAATCTCACAAGAAATGATGGTCAGATAGAATACGCTTTGAGCCAGTACTTTTGTGGATCACCGACCCTACTTGTTTGACATGTGTCAAGTGGATATGCATGCACCATTTGAGCTGTAGTCAGGCCCCTCTACCTACTTTCAGATCCATCCATATTGAGGATTCCTGATTGAGTGAATAGTACATCCCACAGATTCTTAGTCTTTGGCCGACCACGTACAGTCATTAATGTTCACATAAGCTGGGTCGAGTTGTGTATGTTTGGTGTGTTGTGCATAGTGGGTGTGATATTTTTATTTTCACCATCTTTTTTTTTCTTCCTCTTTTTAGGTGCTATTTTGTATTGATTTCATATAATACATCTGATAGGCTTTATATATGTACACTCTCCAGAAATAAAGTATCTGTAGCCAAAAGTAAAATTAAAAGCAGTTATCATACATAAAGTGCATTCTCATTAAATTGGTAAAAAACAAAGCAAAGATTATTAAAATGCAAGATCAATAATTGCAACATAAAAGTAATATTAAACACTGTGTCCCACAATTTAGTCATGTAATAAATAAAACAAACATAATCACCAGCAAGATATTCCTGTCACACATAATAAAGACCAACGTCCTCAATTGTGATAGCACTAGCATTAAGTGTGTTTCTACGAAAGGAACTCAGGGTATCTTCATCTCCAGCAGTGCAGATTTGCACATCTGAACTGTATCTCCTTCTGCTGGGTTCTGTAATCTTGAAATATGGGGTCAACAAATGAGAACAGTAAGTATTCATTGTTATCTGGCATTGAATCTTTGCGCGGATCCACGCATAGTAGTTGAGAGACATCCCTCAACATCATGCAAGCCAAATCATGGACCCGTACAATCTTAAATAAGTTGAATTCTAACAGACACACGATCAGCGCTACCTCAGCGATTGATCAACTGGGTCGGCTAACACAGTAGGTGGACTCGTCAAAAGGAAAAATCACACAAAATACATCAAACAGCAGCTGCCACTGTTTTGGTGTAAGGAATGTCCCTTGTAAAGCTTGTAGGTCACTGTTTAACTTAGCTGATCCAACATGTGCAAGATAGAATTCCAGTGGGTGTCAATTTCATTCTGAGAGAGGTACTTTGGCAAGTTGTGTTACACCAGCAATTGGTGCAGCACATGTCTTGCTCTATAAGTCTGCCTGAAGTATAAGCTGATCTTCTGGGCCACAGACGCAGTCTAGCAATTGATGATGAAGCATGTTATGTGAAAGAAAAGGACATGCACAAAGCAAAGAGCATGCGTAGTCTTACCCTCGCATGTTCTTAACATGGATATTCAACATATTATCAGCAGCAACAAAGCCCAGCGGTAGGTGTCGTGGTCATAATACCATCCACACCCACATCTGTACCCTTTCCCAGTTGCCAACTCCCTTCTGTCCTTTACATTTAGGTCCTTGCATACACAAAGTAGCCTGTGCCAGATTGCATGCACTTCCTTCCCTATAGGATTAATTAAGGATCTAGACTCATCTTGAATGAAAGGGAAAGTGACAGTTTCCCACTGTGAAGTCACAGGCTTGTAGTCAATGCTATTCACACTGGTCATAATAGGTGTATTTGTATTTATTGATTTATAGAACACTTTCACCAAAGCGCTATACAGGGATAATAGGGCACAACATCAAGAATAAACAATAAAATGACCAAGGTAAGAAAGAAGTTATGAGGAAAGTAGAACAGAAGATACACAGATTAGGATAGTAAGGAATAGCGTGAGGTAAGGAGTTCTAGTACTTGGGAGTAAGTACGGTAGTTTAGGGACTGTGAGAAGAAAGAGAGATGAGAGCATAGAAAATGGGTAGGGACATAGAAAGAGCCAAGAGAAGAAAGATAAGGAGTGGCAAGGCCATGCATGCATTTGAAGACCATACAGGAAGGATATGTAAGAGAAGGTGAGATTCAACAGAAAGCCAGGAATGAGATAGCAGAAAAGAGGAGATAGAAATAAGGACTCAGAGGGAAAGAAGTATAGGAATAGAGAAGTGAAAGATAGAGCGGAATGGAGTGATTCGCTAGGCAGGGAGACTTATAAGTAATGAGTAAAGCAGAGCATTAGTCAAGACGTGAAAGTACAGGAGTAGAAATAAGAAGCTTAGCAGCTTGAAAAGAAAGAAATGGTTGAGCGTTGCAATTTTGTAAAGTTTTAGGGAGAGCGAGGCATATTGGAAACATGTGTAGAAAATGAAAGTAATATTTTGTAGAAATATTCATGGTGAAGAGGATAATTTGGCCTTAGGACTGGTCTAGTGCCTGCCACACAGCATAAAGTACCTAATTGCGAAACTCTGGTAATGTTGACTGCAAACTTTCCAGAGGTGATCAGCTTAAGTCAAGAACCTCTGGGCATTGAGGCTGTTGACAAAATGAATGGCAAGAAGTCAGTAGTCAGCATTACTTCATTGTTAGTGATGAGCAGGTGCACCGTCAAGGGTTCTGTGAAAAGTTTGCCTATGCTCAAATGCCTCCATCACACTGACTCGGCTCTTAAGGGTACTATGGATGCAGGGTGCATAGCTGAGACTCAGCATGTGCAACAATGTTTGCACATCATCAATAGTTTCTCCGGTGACAGTACAGGTAAAACCTGTAACATTTAATCGATTTCTAGGAAGGGTGGCGCAGGAGGCAGTTAACGTGTTATATGTTCCCACTCTTCTTTATGGTGCCCCTTCAGAGGAGGCCAAACATGTGTGATACCCACAGTGGTCCAGGATTTCCCACAGCAAACAGTTTTCAAGCATGCAGTTCAAGTGGCGAGATGTATTGAACTTTGTGCTGGTTGAAAAAAGGTGCACTGTGGATTTTCAAGATGGGCTTAGAATTGGCTGACTACGCCCATTCAACTACAAAGCACATAGGTGAGGTGGAGGTGGTGGTGCTGGAATTGGTTGAACGGCTACAACCATCTAACAATCTTTACTTCCAGATATTAAAGACTGTGTTTTAAAGACACTGTTTGCTGGTTGTGGAGTAGCTTTGTCTCTCACCCCTGTAATTGTGGCATAGTCCTCCTACTGCCCGGTGTCAGTGGTTTCCATAGTCATGTGTTGATGCTTCTGTACTCAGATGAGTCATAAGCAGTGCATAGCTGATCATCAAGATTATTATATACAGGCTTACACATTGTGACTGGTGGAGGCCAAGAACTTCATGAATCCTGCTACTTTACACTGTGTGCTGTTTCTCCTGACTCCTCGCCCTCCTCTCTCCAGTGTATTGTTTTTACGATTGACTCGTGGTCCTGTCCACTTTTTGCTGTGTCTCCTGGCTTTTTAATGATTCTCTGCAGTGTGTGTTTTTGTTCATGCACATAATTTTCCACAATCCTGTGTGTTCCTTGTCATGGCTCTTCGGTACAGGCAATCTGCACCTCTCCTCCTCATGCCCCAGATACAGTAGACTGCTAAAGCCAATTTTCTCAATTGATCTGAAACCTCATGCCTCAGCTGTCACAAGGATCAGGGATAAGATGCCTGTCTAGAATTGGAAACTGCATTACTGTGACAGACAAAACACATACATCACTAGAGAAAATAAGAACACAGAACAGGTGAGAAAAAAAGAAGCAAATGGGCGATCAAGATGATGAACAAGAAGGGATGGGAAGCGTGTATTATACAAACATTCTGCAATCCCAACGGGGTGTCTACAGGTCCCACTGGAGAATTCTCACTGGACAGAGGCGATCTCAATGCCTTTGAGCAGGTTGCTCTTACAGATGCACACCTTGTTTATTCATTGAAGAGCGGCATCAAGATTGACCTCTGTCTCAGGACTATGAGGCACAAATAAGGAGTGTACTTACATGAGATAATCCTATGTGGGTCCAGCCAGAACATACAATGGATGCCCTTTGTGAGCAGAAAATAATACACTGTTATATGAGATACACTATGGACTACAGGAAATACAAGAAAGGGGAATGGGGATAGAAATAACCTCTTAGGGTATAGGAGACAATCACTGTCCACATTATTACACAGAGGCATATATGGGGATACTACAGCACACTTATCTCACACTACGATCCCAAAAGGGATTCAAGGCAAGCAACAGAGAGAAATAAGGTTCAAGGTAACAAGAATTCAAAAAAGGAAGAGAGGAGATAGGTACAAGGATACCTGTAGCAAGGCATCAGAACAAGATACATATAACAAGGGACTGCAACAAAATAACTGCAGCAAGGGGTTGAACACAAGGTGTCTAGCAACCCATAGCAAGGGGCTGAACCTATGTAACTTCAGCAAGTTGTAATGCTGAACTGCAAGCTCTAGAAGGCAGGAGCATAGGACTCTGAAGTAGGAAGGGGAAAGGAGCAATCCGAAGCAAGAAAGGCAGAGGTTGACTGTACAGGACAAAGAGATTATATAGATTTATCAAAATAGGAACAGGGCAGAACAGGGTGCAGGGTAGAGATTGAAAAAACACAGTAAAATGACTGTGTACTGGAGGTTGCAGGAACACAGTGTGAGGAGTAGAGCCTGGAAATCACAGGGATAAAAGCACATGGAACAGGGGAACTAGGCTGAGAGGAAACAGACTGGATTGCAAGCCGAAGGAACACAGCACAAGGGAAAGGAGAAGGGAGTCTGGCTGGATGCAGAAGAGTAAGGAATGGTCCTCCACAGGAGGGCTGTGGAAACCTAAGCAAGGCAGCACAGGAGCAGGGATCAGTCTGTATTGGTGAAAAAGGCCAACATTCTAGTGATTTGTTTTATATCTGAAAATCTTCACCATGGCTAAATGTACACAGAATGTTTTCAATGATAAAATGTGGCCTACAATAGTCGCCATCCTGAGGGCAGCACCCTCACAATGTGGCTTGTTGTCTAGTGTTCAAAATGTTTCAAAAGCAGATTAACATTATTTGCTGGTTTCTTTTTTTTTAAAATGAAAAGTCAATAGCAGTAATCATCAGGGCTTTAAGTGGGGTAAGACATTGAGTGGGGAATGGCTTGCATGATGGGTGTGGCCTGAAAAGTTCACAAACCATAGTAAGGTACAGAGAGTAATATGTAAATATATGTAAGCATACCTTGCAATGGTTTGTGGACTTTGCAAGCAATCTTTTATAAACATAGAAACATGTTACATATGTCAATGTTTAGTTTTGTTTTTGTGCATTTATAAAGCACTAGATGCCCTGAGGCATCTGAGTGCTGCTTACCCACGGTGTGTGGTGCTCATTTATCGACCTCAGCAGGATGAAAAGCTGAGTTTGGGCCTGCCAGGATTCAAACCTGTGTCGACAGGTTCTGCACATATGTCAAAGTGAACGCTCTACTCACTGTGCTATCTGACCGGTGAGTCTGTACTCTGTTCCTTTGTTTATAAAAGATGGCAAAAAAAGTACACAAACCATAGTAAGGTATGCATGCAAATATATAAATGCTTACATGTATATATTTGTTTGCATGCCTTTCTATGGTTTGTGTACTTCAAATGGCTTACAAAGTACACAAACCATAGTAAGGTACACACACAAATATGAATACCTTTGTCCATCGGCAAAGCTTTATAAAAGATGGCTTAAAAGACACTATTCAAACCATCTTTCATAAAGCTTTGATGATGGACAAAGCCTGAGGCATCTTTGTCCGTCAGCAAAGCTTTATAAAACATGGCTTGAATTGTGTACTTTTCAAGTCATCTATTATAAACATAGAAACATGGCACAGAGTCACCATGTTCGCCGAGGGTCAAAGACGCCTCACTGACCGGGGAGCGGGTGCGGAAATAAAAGGACAAGTACTTCCTCTTGTGACCCTTCGCACGAGGGGTCACAATAGAAAGTTGCTGACAGAAGTGCCAAAAAGCCACAGCGTTGCTCAAACTGTAACTTCCAATTTGAGCAACGCTGTGGTTGGCTGCCACTTCTGTCAGCTTGCCTAACTTGAAAATGGCGGGCGCATCTCCCTTTGCAGCTGCGGCCGTGGTGGGATAATGTGTTCTGCCATGGCACGGTGGGATCGGGGGGCCCCGATAGGGCTCCAGCTCAGACCTACTTTTTGGGGACTCCCGGGGCCCAGCCCCGACTCGCCCGGGCCCACTTAAAAGCACTGGTAACCATCATGAGCATTTTTATTGCACTCACAGCAAATTAAATAGGACAATTTAGCCCAATCAATCTGCTATCTGGTCACATTATGATGGTTACTGGTTTAAAAAGACCCACATGTGGTGATCGAGAGAAGCATGAAGGGGAGTGTCAGCAAACTCCACTTGGAAATAATACACTTTACCCTTTCCATGCCATTCCTATTGCAGATTTCTCCTAACTGATCACAACCTTCTGCAATCTTGTCCAATAATGAGTAGGTGTCAGATACAAATGATGTGCCAGTTTCTCAAAACATGTAGAGGAGATGCGCTGGCACTTCCCCTCACGTGTGGCAAAAAAAAAAAAAGGAGCAGCCCAAGTTGCAAAGGGTTTCTGAATGAGAGCATCTGAGATGCGCTGATTCGGGTGAACCCCCCCACCCGTGTGCATCTGTGCAAAAAAGGTGACTTTTCTGTGCATTTAAAAGCACAGCCGGAATTCGCAAACGGAATATGCTTTTAAATGCATAGACATTAGCATCATCCCCCTGCATCTGCTGTGAACAGGTACAGGGCGAGGTGCAGATCATGGAAAGTTTATTTCTGGCCCTCTCATGATTTATTTTTTAAGAATCTCCCAAAAGGGGACGGAAATGCTTTTTTAAAAATCACTTCACAACTGTTGCTGGGAGCCTGTCCTACAGTAGTGTTGGGAGTGTGTTTGCCACACTAATGTACACAAGGTGGCTGGACAGCGCAACTTTGTGCCACTGTCCAGCCCCTCTTGAAGTGCAAAAGTCACCTTTGAGAATAAGGTGACATGCACATTTTAGCAATGAGCACAAATGAAAAAAGTTCATCATCTGCCCTTTTTCCATTAGCGCTCATTTTTGAGAATCATCCTATAAATACCAGCAGGCAGCACATCCTCCAAACTCTTGGTAAATCATGACAGTAACTGTGCTTGTAAATAAAAAATATGGTTTGCTTTTTGGTACAGAAACTATTAATCATACATAGCTATGCTTTGTCATTAGCATGTCATATTTACTTTGCATTTATATTGGTATTCCAGCTGTGGTGTTTTGGCTCATTTTTGTTATATGTTGTATATACTATGTATTGTTATTGTTTCTGGCTCATTTGTGGTGGTGTACTTGCTGCAGCATACGACACTGCGGGCCCAATGTTGGAGCTGAGCCCAGGCAAGTGTATAATCAGGAGGTCAGAAGATTAGGCCCTTCTTTTTCATCTGGATCTCTTAAGTCCCCCTGATAAGCCTCTACCTGCACTGCCTGTCTCCTTCTCCATCATTCGACTGATGAAGCGAGTGTCAGCTGCTGCCTTTGCTGCCACCTTCATTCCCTCTCCCACTCCTGCCACGAATGCCCACACTGACTCTGCCCTTTGACATCCAAGCCTGTATCTCAGAGCCACTAAAAACTCACTCTGACTTAACTGTTTAAAATCTGCAAGGAACTTGCCAATCCTTCTGCAGTCTCCACATCTCCCCTGTCATCCCTGGCCATTTGCCTCCCACTTCCTTTCCAAAACCCAGGACAATCTATCCTCACTCTCCACTACCCCCTCGCTCCCCCCTCTCCTGCTGTCATGCCTCCCTTGACTACCCTCTCCCTTTCCCTAATTCTCTCCTCCTTTTCTCCCAAAGCACTGGATGAGGTATCTGGACTAGTCCTCTCTATGAAAGTCTCCTCCAAACAAGTGCTCCCTTGCTCCTCTAGAACAATCAAGGAGAAAATTGCCTCCCTTGTGCCTTCTCTGGATGATTTCCGTACTCACTCCTTTGCCACCAGCTCATCCCTCAACCCCTCAAGCACTCTCTTGTGCATCCCCACCTTATAAATTTCTCTTATGACACCTCCTGCCCTGCTTACGATCACCCTATCTGCATTACCCCCTTCCTGGGAAAACTCCTGGAGATGCTTGCCATCTATCAACTGATCCAACATACCAAATCTGTCAGATGCCTCCACGACCAACGACCACCACTCTAGCTTTATAGTTGCCAGAGACACAGAAACTGCTCTACTGAACACCTGTGATGACTTGCTCTCTTATCTTGCCTCTAATTCTCCTTCCGTTCTTATCCTCCTGGAGCTTTCCTCCACCTTCAACACAGTCAATCATGCCACCCTGATAAATTGGCTCTGTGACACCCTTGGCATCATGGCCTGGTACTGGACTGGTTGACCACCTTCCTCTCCAACCGACCTTCCCAGGTTCAACTGGTCCCTTTTCCCCTATCACACTCTTCACCTGCAGAGTCACTCAAGGCACTATCCTCTCGCCGTGGCTTTTCAACATCTACCTTGCCCCCTTTGCCCATTTGATCTTGTCCTACTCTCCTCACTTCCAGTGTTATGCAGGTGGCAAGCAGTTCTCCTTCTAGGTTCCCTCTGCTTCCTCCTTTTCCTCCTCTCTCATCCCTGACTGTCTGTCAGCCATCCAGTCATGGAGTGCTGCCAGTGATCTCTGCCTTAATGCCAGTAACACTGAGATCCTTTTCATTAGGATCCCAGTGCCCACCTTCCCTCCCTCCCTCTGACCACCCTCTATGAGACCCCTCTTGTGAGGCAAAAAACCCTGGTGTCATCTTTGATTCCTCTCTCTCCTTCTCTTGTCACATTGCAGAAACTTGCCAAGAAGGCCCACTATCAGCTGCCCCTCCTCAGAGGTATTCTCCCTTTCCTCACGTTCAGCCAGAAACTAAATGTATCCAGACCGCTAGACCTCTCTAGGCTTGAGTACTGTAAAAACCTCTTCCTCAATACCTCTTCATCTTACCTTTGTCCCCTTCAACTAATTCAGAATAGGACTGCAAGACCTATTCTTGACCTCACGCCCAGGGACTGCATCTCTCCAGCCCTAATTTCTCTCTTCTGGCTTGCGGTTGCTGCTAGGATCAAATTCAAGACCCTCTGCATCATCCACAAGGCTTTCGGGGCACAGCTACACCCAACTCTCTCCCCCTAAATGCCTCCCTGCTAGAGCCCTTTGGTCTGCTAGCTCCAACTCTCAGAAAATCATATGCTTTGCTAAGCAAAGAGTGGAGTGTAGATGTCTCTCCTCTGCAGGAAACTCCCTCTGGAATGGTCCCCCTCACCCCTCAGGCTTGAGCCAGATCTGCTTAAGTTCCGGTAGCTCCTCAAGACCCTCCTTTTCTCCTCCTCCTTCACTCTCCCCCTCTCCTGCTAACACCTTCTTCTGCCTCAGTGACTGACTGTCTGGCTCTCTCTGAGTACTACAGGGCCCCAGTCCACCCTCCAAGTTCACCCTCCTTCCCTTCATTTACCTGAATTCCCTGGCACTTGCCCTCTGGCCTCCCCCTTAGCACTTGCACTTCGCCCCTTCACCTTTTCCCTTCCCACCTTGGCACTTTGTTTTCACGCAGACCGGTACTTCCCCCTCCCCACCTCCCTTGCACTTCTTGATCTGCACTTGCACGATCTGAATGTCACATGGCCTAGTCAGACCATTATTGTATCTTTCTCCCTTGTTCACCCCCCTTTTGGTCTTGTGGCGCCTTGAAACACCACTTGTTCTTTAGTCGTCTTACACATATCCAATAAATAAATATGGGAGGGTCTTGTTAAGCTTTCTTTTGATAGGGAATAGTGAATGTTTTCAAGCTGGGCTGAGCATCATTGGGGGTAAAACATTGAGTTGTGAGGCCTGAAGAAGGAGGAATATGGTATTGAGAGGTGGATAGGAGATATCATTAAGCAGTGATTTTGCGAAATATATCTCTCTATTTAAAGGTCTATTATATTACCTAGAATGTATTGCTGCCCGGCATGTCTACTTTTGTAATTTGAAAAAAGAACAACAGGAGGCCACAGAGCAGGTGATTGGCAACAGGGTACTGTGAGGGGTCAGGAATGTGAGGCAGACAATTTTGTGAAGGTTTTTCAAAAGATGCCATTTAATCAACTCAAAAGGTTGGATACATGCCTCATTATCCCTACCCTGCCGAGGATTTCCATGCCTAAAATAAACTCACACTTGCACAACACCAAATCAATAAGGTAATATATGGCAGTTCAGAAGCAACAAATGTAACAGTTAACTTCACATCAGAGTAACAGCTTCTCCTAATGTGGGTGGATTGCGGTTGCTGCTAGGATTTCCCTTCCCCAGATATAAGTAGGATTTTGTTTAGAAGTTCCATAAGATAAGGAAATCCTGTCTCACAACAAAATGTTTCACGTTGATAATCCAAAGTTCCAATTTGAATTCAACCAACTGTTCACAGATGTTCAACAAAGAATTCCTCGTTTCACTTATGGGAATTCAAGATCTTGAAACACTTCTCTTCATTAGCAAAGCAAAGTTTGCAATTTCAACAAAAATGTCATCAACAAAGAATAATTTTGTACTTCATACAAAAACATTTCTTTGTCAGGATATTTCTGCACCAGTTTATAAAAAACACTTTTCTGACATTCTTCATTAATTCTACAGTATTTAATAAAACATGTGCTCGAGAGTTAATTATCTGTCAGGTGGCTCCTGTATTATTCCAAGAAAAAAAAAAAATATATATATATATATATATTGATCATTTAGGGATCTTAACCACACCACAGTACGTCAATGGACTTCCACCTGGTATACTCACCTGCCAGGCTTACTAATACAAAATTCCCTGTTCTTGTGCCAGAACAGAATACATTGTTACAAATTCTTCTGACCTAGTGTACTCCCAGGCCAGAACAACTACTAACTACAAGTACTTCTGTGGTAATGGTCAACTTCACTACAAATAATGTAGCAATGTCTCTTGCTTCACAACATCAAGTATGAGAATGTATTCAAGGGATTGTATTGTATTGTATTTGTAAAGTGTAATGTTTGCTAGAAGGCATCTTGGTGCTCTCTGTGGGACAGTTAAATAAATAGCCTAAAATAGAAGAGTTTTAAGAGATTTGCGAAACACAAGGTGCACAAGAGTAGCTCAGAGTGAAGGAGGGAGAGAGTTTCAAAGAGCTGCAGCGGCCACTGAAAAAGAACGGCCACCAATACGATTATACATAACGGGAGGGACAGTCAGCAGACAGGCAGTAGTTGACCGCATAACTCGGCTCGGGGTTTAGGGAAGGAATTTATCCCTAAAATATTCTTCCCCCTGGCCATAATAAGCCTGGTGGACCAAACAAAATGCCTTGATCTGAATATGCTTAGTCACAGGTAACCAGTGAAGTTTACGGAGAACAAGAGAAATGTGTCAACCGTGTGGAGTGGAGGTTGCCAGCCGGGCTGCAGAGTTCTGAAGAACTTGCAAGCAATGAAATTCATAAGCAGGCTGCCCTAAGTAAAGGGAATTGCAAAAGTCAAACGAAGATGTAACCAATGCAGAGATAACAGAGGCAAGGAAGCGGGCTGGCATGAAAGGAGTGACCCGTCCACAGAGAAGCAGCTTCAGGGGGTCACACCACTAAGACCTCGGTCTTATCACTGTTCAGTTTAAGCCAATCATCAAGCATCCACTTCCCCACGGCCTCTAGACAGTCACAAAATCTGGCAGCTGACTCTGGGCTGGAAAGATCCAGACTAACCACGATTTGTGTGTCATTGTGCTCGCCTTGGAAACAAGACGACACGAAGCAACACAGGTTCGAATCCCCTGGTCAGCGCTTAGAAACCACCGGGTATTAAGCGCGTTATAAATACACAACTAAGAGAAACATGTTTCTGTAACAGCGCCTCGATGCCCGCGGGCTGTGTGAGCGCTTTAAAAATGCTAATAAATAAAATAAAATCAACATATGAATAGAAAAGGAAGCCGTGGGAGACAATCAACCTGGTCAGAGGATGAATGCAGATGTTGAATATGACTGGGGAGGTGACAGACCCCTGGGGAACACCACAAGTGAGAGCCATAGCTGTGGAAAAGAAAGAAGGAAGAGAGAGAATTTGTTAATGGTCAGCAAGAAAAGAAGAGAACCAGGCCAGAATGGTGCCCAAGGCACCTTCCCCAGCCAGTCGACCCTGCAGGACATGGTGATTGATGGTATAAAAGGTGGCCGACAGGTCCAGCAAAATCAGAGCACTGATGCCGCCCTGGTCATGAGTCTGTGCCAGGTCATCCATGACAGAGACTAGAAAACTCTCAGTCCAGCAGTCTGGGTGGAAACCATACTGCGAGTGGTGAAAAAAAGAAGATTCATCAAAAAACGAGGTGAGTAGAGGGCAGACCAAAGATTCAGTAAAGGAAGGAGAGAGATTGGCTGAAAATTGGCAGGGACCAGTGGATCCAGCGAAGGCTTCTTTAGAAGTGGAATGCTGTGGCAAGCTCCAGAGGAGAAGGGATCACTCCATATGAAAGAGACATATTAACTGCTTCTGACAGCAGATGTACACAATGGGGAAGGATGATTTTAATAAGATGCAGAGGAATAGGATCAAGAGAGGAGGACGACCTAAGACTACTACCTTCTGTGGTGACTTCTGAAGCAGAAAAATTAGGGAACACAGACCACAGTGCAGCAGAAGAAGGTTCAGACGACCTTGGATCAGCACCAGAAGGTGAATGAGAAGCCGCAATGTGAGACCGAATAGAATTAATTTTGACCATGAAGAATGAGGGCAGGGATTGACAGAGGACCTAGGAGGTGGGTACCGGAGCCAGTGAGGTTATTGAAGATTAAGAACCACCTTCAAAAAGTATCTGGGACGATTCAAGAAGTTTGCAATTAGGGACGTGAAATAGACACGTTTGACATTGATGATAGCAAGGTGATACTTGGAGGCAGCCAGGGAATAAGCAAGTTTGTCATTGGCGCATAGGACCGTCTCCATCACTGCTCCAACCACTGCTGGGAGGGGCGTGACGACAACCTAGATTTTTTAAAGGGGCAAGTCTGTCTGCGAATTTGGCCAGAGTAGCCATGAGTGAAAACATGTCCACGGTAGACGACACTGGCTGATGGGTGTGTATAAGAGACCATGTCATTTTTGAAACGTGAGTGCCACCCACACCAATTTGGCCTGTGGGACGGAGATCAGGCATACTGTGTTCCAGGTAAAGGGGACTACAAAATGGTCTGACCACGAGACTCCAAAAGCCGCAAAGACATTGGCCCCGGGGCCTAATGCAAAAATGAGGTCTAAGATATTACCTAAACACTGGGTATGCTCAGTGACCAGCTTATCGAGCGAGAGCTCTTTCATAGAAGTCAGCAAGTTTTGAACCTTCAAGTTCTCTATCTTATTTATTAAAATCACCCAGAAGTATGAAGTGTGCATGCCTCAGCTGTAAATCTTCTTCAAAATCATGGAAAGCGTCCAATAATAGGGGCTTCCCGAGCCACCAATAGGTAGACACAAAGTTTAGAAGAAAACGAGAAATGTACCAACATAGCCTCCATGTTAACATGGTGATTGATTTCAAGAAAAGAGCCATTGTAACAAGCCTTCAAAATAATGGCAGTGCCCCCTCACCCTTGGGGGAAGGCTGGTCAACATACAGTATATTGTACTCAGGCGGCAGTAAATGCCCAAGAATCGAGCCTTATGTATCATCAAGCCACGTCTCAGTAATGCATGCAGAATCAGTGGTGAGATTATCAACCAACTTGTAGCAAAGCACGCAATGCGCGCCAATGAATGAGCGTTCAGGAGCAAACATTTCAGTGGGTCTGCCCAGACGTCCCCCACATATGGGTGCCTCTCTAACATGTTACTTCCCATGGGAAACCCAGTAGATGATGGAGCCAGTCCCAATAATTGGCTTCAAGTGTAGCCTAGCAGTGCCGATAACACATACTGCAACCATGGACCCCCCCCAAGCAGACCGTAGCCCAGACGAGCACAGACGGTCTTATTTTTGGAATAACTTCGATGTGCAAGGTGCAAGCCCACTGCGCCCATCCGCTGCACCTCCGGCCAGCCCACTGAATGTTAATACACATCCTATTGCAGAGGCCAATCCCCCAAGGTCCGGGCTAGCAGTCACACAAAAAAAAAAACTGCTGCCTGGTACATGCGAGCAAGAAATCAAAGAAAGACTGACAGCTAAATCGAGCCCCAGGTAAAGTGATGGCCAGGCAACCTTCCTCCGCAGTTGCAGCGTACAAAGAAAAGAAAATAAGAATAAAATAAAAGTGAGCAAACAGAGAAATTAATTTAAAAATTGAATGGTGTGAAATGGAGATAAAAGCACCCAGTCATGCACAGCGGTCATAAACCATGAAAGGAACTTAAAACAAACAATCGACAAAGGAAAACAGATAGAACACTAACTGGCTATCCACATCGGGCAAAAGCACCTCAGTGGTTGGAGTTAAGCATATGTAAATGCAGAGGAAAATCAACACCGTACCTGCGGGGAAACAAGAACCACACTGGCGGTGCTTATTCCAAATATCAGATTGCCACACACAATACGGGTTATGCTCCACTCCTCCTGAATATCTTCTATCAGAAGGGCAGGCTCCCTGCCACACTTGTTTCCATTAACCAAATGCTACAGGGATGCTTTCTCACTTTTACACTTCATTGGCTTAGGCAGTGTAGGTTTAAGCTACCTCCTTGCATGACTTACTTTACAGATAGGCAATATTCTTTACAAACACTGACATCCTCAATTGCCTTCTTTTGGCTTAGTTAATACTGGTTGTTCACAAATTGCCCTGATATTATTCTCTCTTGGCTTTGGTAATAGTACCGTGTATGTTCATCTTGGTGTATTGCCCTCTGTTGGCTTTTTATGTAAACTACTATATTATTATCACACCCTTCTGGTTTGATTACGAAGATCTTGCTCTGCCATCTGCTCCCTTTTAAATCAGCTCGGTAAGAATAATTAACCTGCTTTACATTGCCCCAATATACAAAGAGCCTCTTCTTTTGAGTTACTTTGTTTAACGAATTTCAGGAATTCAAATCACTGGACTTGTGTATGGGAGGACTTTTAATCACCTTAACCTAGGATAGGAGCACCACTTAAGAAGCGAGTACACCGTTGTAAGCAAGTTTATTTTACAAAGACTCCAGGGAGTGGTTAGATGGTGTTGCAGGACCAAACCTACCCAAGTCTCAACAATACAACATCAGTTGGCAGTTTATATACTTTTTGCAACAATTTAAAACACACCCAGATACATTTATTACCATCTACCCCCCCAAATATGTTTGGATAAAACCTCTTCAGAGAAATCCCATCTTTCCCCAATTCTTCTATTTTCATTGCTCAGGCTTTTCTTCATTATTATCTTGAGATCATATTCAAAACACACCTCTTCTTGGGATTTATTGTTGTAGGTCCTGATGTCAGTACATGGTTAAACATTGGTATTGAAACCATAATTAATTGCTAGCAATAACTGGCCTAAGACCTTTTACTTTAAGTATGAATGCACATGGTTCTACTGACATATGTTGGCAACTAGAGAGAGATCTGCTTAAACAGGATGTTCTTTTAACCACAGATAGCCATCTCAATTCCACAGACTCCTGGCACCTTAGCCTATTGTATGAGGCCACATGCACCTTCTGATGACGTAGAAAAATGCTTAACTGTTGATAACTGTGATATCTTTGCCAGAGAGCTTTTTTAGCTTAATGGTGTGTGAGGTTTAGGGACAGTAATACCAACATTTTAGCCAACAGCACTTTAGATGCAGGGATTTACTTAGAAAATAAATATTAAAGCTCCAAGTGCTAGTGGTTGCCTAATATGCAAAACTGAAAAGACTAGAGCCAATTGAGGGGGGGGCACTGACTATATCTGACACCAACTTCTGGTGAATCCTTGACAGGTGAGACTAGCAAGGATACCTGTAGGCCATCGAAGAATTGCTGCAGATAACAATAATCAGGGAAAGCGTTGTGATGTTTTGATAGCCAATGTTTTCCAACAATCTAGCAAGAATGTAGTGTCTAAACTAGGATGTGAATGGGTATTCAGTGTTCAGGGCAGAAGCAGGTGTGAGTGTGTGGAGAGAAGAAAGGATTTCATTTGTAGACAAGCATGCTGAGAAGTGTAAAACTGAAAAATCTGTGAAGGCGGGAAAGGAATTTCACTGACTGCTCCAACATCATTGCATAAAGGTCCAGATGTTTGTAAGGTCAGAAGAAATGTTACTGAGTCAAAATATATCAAAATAAATAACAAACTTCAAAAAATAAAATTAACAACTGAGAAAAAAAAGCATGAAATAGTGTAGGGTCTTATATTTTTACAATTTAAATTGCCAAAATTACGTAAACAGAAAGCAAAATTAAATAAACATGTTATATAAGCTAATTAAATTAAAATGTAAAAAGAATTTCCAAGATCTGGTTATGGCTGCTGCACTCCTAATGGTACATTAGGATGCCAGCTGTGCATGCCTGCAAAGAGGCATCTTAGGACTATAGGGAGCTCATATTCAATAGGGGTGTAACATGATTAAAAGGCGTAAAAACCGTGAGTAATGCTTTAACGCCTTTTTAGTCATGCCACACATTCAATTATTTGTATGGGATGTAGGAGAGGCGGTACACAACTTACATTTCCGCCACCTCCTTCCTCTCCGCATTTAAATGCTCCAGCATCTGTGCCAGCTCGGATATACATGCTGGTACAGATGCTGAAGATTCTTAGTATCAGCATAAAGTAGGTGGACCCCGTAGGGATCCATTGTACAAGCTCCCTGCATTGCGAGCATGGCAGGGAGCGTGTACAATTACAAAAAAAATTCACCCCGATATGCGAGCATGCTGTGGAGTGTTTATTTTAATTGTGAGAGCCAATTACCCTGCAAGCATGGCAAGCAGTGCTCACAAGAAAAAAGTAAACACTGTCCGGCATGCAAGTATACCAGGCAGCGTTGACTTACTATTCACCGTGGAGTGCAAATCTGAAGGGCAAAAGGTGGTGTACACATTTGTACGCCACTTTTTGCCCTTTAAATTTGCACCCCACAGTGAAAATGACGAAGATTTGGTGGCAGGGACCCTTTTCCGTTGAAGTGTAAACATAACGGTTCCCCTCCAACTAATTATGTATTCCTAGAACATGAGCCCTGAGGTGTTTGGGAGGATTGCTTTGAAAAGGTGTGTTGGGTATGGGATGAGCGGGAACATTCACACACAGATCACAGCAGGATGAGAAGTAAACAGAAGAAGAGAGAGAAGGAAGACTGAAGAATTGAGGGAGAAATGGCTAACTAAAGGGAGCTTACAACAATGTCAAGCTTTGAAAAGTCTTCCCTCTAAATTACACAGAACTGCATAGATGGGAACCCCCTACAATGACATTAAGTTGAAAAGCCAGTTATTTTGAAGTCTACCTATGTAAAATAGCATCATATCACAGCAATATACTAGAACTAGTAAACGCTAGTTATCAGTGCACACAGAATCAAGTAGTGGATTCTTTATATTTGCTAAAGAAGTAGAAAACCTTGGTGAAATAAGTATGTTGTACTTTTTCCAATTCTACGAAACCAGACCACTCATATCAGCTATTGTAATAATTGGTTAACCCTAACCTGGTGGCAGGTTGGAGAAGTTGGTCAATTTAGGAGGGATCATCCATTGAAGTGGTCATCCTTAGATCCTGAGGCAATAAAGAGTCAGGCATTAAGGCTCTGCAGATCCCCACTTGCTGATATTCTGGATACTAAGACGCAAGAGCTGCAAATTATTACAAGCTTTGAGGAAATCATGGGCAAGATAGGTACAGTTCTATGTTCTCCCTGGTGAAAGGTGGACCTGGTGACCATTAATACATGGTTCAAAAGGGATTTCAGGACTGCTAAGATATACTTGGCAAAGATAGGGAGTTGGCCAGTAACGTATCGTTGGTTAAATGTAATAATGTCCCCGCAAAAATATCTCCTGCCAAAAATGTTTTTTGCGGAGACATTATTACATTGACCATGAGGGGTACACCCCTGCAACCCCTGAATTATTTTGTTTGATTTTACAAGAGGAGCAGCGGACATCCCTGAAACCCATTCCCATAAATAATATCACCATATACAATGTTGCCAATGGCTTTTCCCTGTGACATTATGCATGGGGACATTATGCATGGGGACATTATGCATGGGGACATTATTACCTGATACCATATCGTCAAAGGCTATGGTGGAAATGCAAAGGTATTTAAAAAAAACAAATCACTAAACAAGGAGACGAGGCCTATGAACAGGCACTGTAAAACTCTACATCAGCTTTCACAAGTAAGGATGGAAAGCCCTTCTGGTGATTGGTCAACACTGTTTTTTTTTGTATTTTGTAGATGCGATAGTAGAAGTGTCATCCGTATCAGCAGATGATATTCTGTTTTCTGCTCTTATAGCAAGATCGAACCACTCTCTCAGGGTTATGAGAATCTGGAGTGGCATGTGTATGCAACTCTCTTTCTCCTCAGAAAAGGCATTTTTGTGAACTCTGACCAATAACGTTCCTAGTCCTGATTCAATCCTGTCTGACCATTATAGTCAAAATATAGAGTTAGCAGCAGCTGTACTTGAGAAAGTAATTTGGTAATTGAATACAGGAGTGACCATAAACAGATGGAATGATGGAATAGGGTTTTGTAATACCATTATTCTAGTAGAGCTCTAGGTGAGATCCTGGTTGGCTACAGGCCAAGCTACTAGATATACAATCAAAGATCTATTGATGGTTGATTTTGGGGAGCTTTTCTCTGTAGAGGGACGAGATGTAAGACAATCCCACATACAAGCTGTCTTTAGGGAGGATGTGGGCACAATCACCCGACACCCAGGTACCAGCAACTAAGGAAAAATGGGACAGAATTGACACATATTTTAGTGAAGAAATAGACAAAATCCAGGAGACCATCAAATCATCCTCTCCCAGCATTAGCATTCCCAGCACCCCTACACGTAAATTGTCCCGCTGGACCGAATTCTCGTCTCTCTTTCCCCCAGATCTCCTAAAAATGATTGCCTCTCGCAAAGCTTCTTCTTACTCTGACAATATAATTCAGGCCTCCGTCATTGAACAATTAATGGGCCTGGCACGCAATGCGCTCCTCAGCATTATCAGTGCCTCTCTTGATATGATATGATATGGCATTTTTAACGCGCCTATACACAAGTGTTTCAAGGCGCGATGAGGCAGGGGGGGGGACAAAGGGAGATAGACAACTATCCTACTAGGCCAGGTGTCATTCAGATCACGCAAGTGCAAGGGTAGGGGGACTGGGAAAAGTGCAGGGGAAGGGGAGAGGGGAAGTGCACTACATGGTTAGTAGAATACAAGATAAATAATAGGGCCAGCTGGTGGCAAGTGCAAGGAAAGTGTGGTACATGGTTAAGAGAATACGAGATAAATAGTAGGGCCAGCTGGTGGCAAGTGCAAAGGTAAGTGCCGGGAGAAGGGGCTGTAGGATACAGAGACAGTCCCGTAGTGCATGTAGGCAGTGCAAGGAAGAGTGGCTGGGCCAGGACATGAGATCGGTGAGTGGCCCAGTTGCAGATTCAAGTGCAGGTTCAGTGAATTTAGCAGGGGAGAGAGGGAGAGAAAGCAGAGGCAACGAGATGGTTCTCCTCAAGTTTCAGGGAGGCAGTAAGGCTGTTCCAGAGGGAGGCCCCTGCTGCGGGGAGAGATCTACCCCCAGCTCGTTGCTTGGAGAAGCGGCTGACCATGAGGTAGTTGGAGGTGGATGAGCGAAGGGCTCGAGAAGGAAGATATTTAGGAAGAGAGATTTGCAGGTATTTTGGCCCAAGGCCCCAGAAGGCCTTGTGCACAATGCAGAGAGTTTTGAACTTAATCCTTGCAGCCACTGGGAGCCAGTGTAGTGATTTCATTCCTGGAGAGATACGGTCCCTGGGCTTGAGGCCAAGGACAAGTCTCGCAGTCCTGTTCTGGATGAGTTGCAAAGGGCGGAGAGTAGAGGCAGGAAGATTTAGATAGAGGCTGTTACAGTAGTCCAGCCTAGAGAGAACCAGAGCTCTGGAGACAGTGAGCTTCTGGGGGAAGGAGAGAAAAGGAAGGATACCTCTGAGGAGGTGCAGCTGGTAGTGTGACTTCTTAGAGATGTCAGAGATGTGAGGAGAGAAGGAGAGTGTGGAGTCGAAGATGACCCTGAGGTTTTTTGCCGTACAGGTAGGAGCAGTAAGAGGGCCAAGGGAGGCCGGCCAGAGAGCTGCAGGGAAGGAGGGAGTGGGTGTGCCGATAAGTAGAATCTCAGTCTTACTAGCATTAAGGCAGAGGTTGTTGGCGGCACACCATTCCTGGATAGCAGAAAGACAGTCAGAGATGAGGGAAGTGGAAGAGAAGGCCGAGGGTATCCTAAAAATGAGCTGGGTATCATCCGCGTAGCACTGAAAGTTGGGACAGAGAGCAGCAATGCGGTGAGCAAGAAGTGCCAGATACTGGTTGAACAGCCAGGGGGAGAGGTTAGATCACTGGGGGACACCAAAGGTAGAGAAAAAGATGTCAGAGAGGAGGGAACCCAGTTGGACCTGGGAGGGTCGATCGGAGAGGAAGGAGGACAGCCACACCATAGCTTGACCAGTGATACCCAGGTTATCACGGAGACGGTTGAGCAGGATGGTGTGGTTAACAGTGTCAAAGGCAGAAGAGAGGTCAAGCAAGATGAGAACACAAGGGGTGTTAGAGTCAAGGTTTGAGAGCAGGTCCTCACGGATGTTCAGGAGAGCAGTTTCCGTGCTTCGGGCAGCTCTGAAGCCAGACTGATGGTCATGAAGACTACCAACAGATTCAGCATGGAAATTAGGCTGGGAGATGGCCAGTTACTCCGGGATCTTGACCAGGAAGGGAGTGATAGAGATTGGGTGATAGTTAGCTGGGCAGGAGGGGTCGGAGGAGGGTTTCTTAAGAAGGGGGTGCACAAGGGAGTGCTTGAGGGAGGATAGGAAGACTCCAGAGGCAAAGGAGTGATTGCAGAAGTCAGCCAAGGCAGGCGCCAGGGAGTCGATGTGGTCCTTGATAGTTTTGGAGGAACAGGGGTGGACCTGTTTTGACAAGACTTTCATAGATCGGACTTGTCTCGAAACCTCGTCAGCAGAAAAAAGGGGAAAGGCAGAGAAAGAGGGGGGAGGGGTGGCTGCCGAAAGGCAAGAGAGAGAGCAGGGAATAGGGGAGGGGAGGTGATAGGAGGAGAGTGAGGACATGATGTCTTGAGTTTTTGAAATGAAGTGAGAGGCCAGTGCCGTGTAGAGGGCCTAGGAGGGGACAGGAGAGGTGGAGACTGCAGTAGGTTGGCCAGCTCCTTGCAGATTTTAAAGAGTTCAGCCGAATTGTTAGATGCTGCAGAGATGCGGGCTTGGATAAGGGCTCTCTTCTTAGTGAGAACTGAGAGCCGGTATTGCCTTTGGAGCAGGTGGCAGGCCAGTTTATCAGAGGATGAAGATGAAGCACACCATTTGCTCTCTGCACCCTGCACTTGCTTTTAAGGGTGATGAGATCTGAGTCATACCAGGAGTTACATTTGGCTTTGGGCTTCAGGCGGATTCTCATGACAGGGGCAAGGATATCAAGGGTATCAGATATAGCAGAGTGGAGAGTAGAGAGGGCTGTGTCAGGGTGGGAGTCAGCCGAAGGGGGAGGGGGGACGAGAAGGTGGTAGCGAAAACCTCTTTTGACACGTGCTTCATGGGTCGGATGACCGCGAAGGTGGATGGCAGTGATGAGGGTGCCTTTGCCTGTGGGGTAGGGAGGGTGAGGTGGGAGGATAGGAGAAAGTGATCACTCCAGCAGAGAGGAGTGGAGAGTGGGACAGAGAGGGGAAGGTCAGAAGAGATCAGAGCATCAAGAGTGTGCCCTGCAGAATGGGCCAGCCCAGACGGGAGAACAGAGAGTAAGAGAGAGCCGCAGAGGTAGCGAAAGAGTCTAGAGGGAGGACAGGAGGCATCAAGGTGGATATTGAAGTCTCCAAGAAAGAGGAGTTGAGTGGTTAAGGGCAGGAGTGAGGAGGAGAGGTCAGCCCACTCAGAGAGGAAGGAGGACATTTGACCAGGCGGCCGATAGATAGTAGCCACGGTAAGGGAATGGCTAGGAGAGAGAGAGAGTCAGCAGACAAGGCATTCAAAGGAGGAGTAGGTCTGCGTAGGAGTGTCAGTGGCAGGAATCCACTCAGGGAAGGTAAGGGCGACACCCCACCAGCACGGTTGGGCCTGGGCAAGGAGAGGATCTTGTAACCATCAGGTAGGAGTGTGTCAAAGCTGGTGACAGAGCTGGCCGTGAACCATGTCTCAGTGAGACCGAGGATGTCAAGGTCCAGTTCCTCAAGAAGGCGACAGATATCAGAGGAATGTTTGACGGCAGAGCGAGAGTTGAGAGTGGCAATGTGGAGTATGTTGCCATCCTTGAAGGACTTCCGGGGAGGGGTGCAGATCAGAGGTACTCCCTGTGGAGTTGAAGAAGAAGGAGCCAGAGAGAGGGCAGGGTGAGAGGGTGGAGGCAAGGTAGCCGAGGACCGAGAAGAGGGGACAGCAGGAGAGGAAAGTAAGTTGATGAGGCACGGGAAGCGTCTATCAAAGAGGTGGAGGTTGGCCTGAGGGCCTTGGACCAAGACGGTCCCATTAGCGTAGACATTAATGATGGCCTAAGAGGAGCGGAATGGGGGCAAGAGGACATCCCAACGGGTGCCACCATTAATGGGAGAAGAGGAGAAGGGAGAGAGCACAGAGACCATATGAAGGGTCCATTGGTCAGGGGAAGGCACGAAAAAGAGGATGTCAGTAAAAGTTTCCTTGGAGGTGGCGCTAGTGTAGGTGTCAGCGATAGGGATGCCTGGGTTGGAGACCAGGATATCCTTTTTAAACTTTTTCCTACCAGATTTAATGAGGAGAGCAGGATAGTCAATGAAGAGCAGTTAGAGAAGATAGGAGAGATAGAGATCACCATGGAATAAGGAGGGAGTGGGGGGAAGACAGATGAGATCAAGTGGAAAGGAATGAAGTGACAAGCCCTAGTTACCACAATTTCAGAGCAACAGTAACACAGTAAAAGCGAAATAGGTACCCAGTGTAGAGGCCACCTAAATTTGAGAGTCCTGCGAGGGGAGAAAAAGCCCTATTTTACTGCAATTTCAGAGCAACAGTAACACAGTAAAAACGAATTAGGTACCCAGTGTAGAGGCCACCTAAATTTGAGAGTCCTGCGAGGGGAGAAAAGCAGACCTAATTTACCACAATTGGCGGTACACACTGAAGTGTAGAAACCATGTGAATGAAAAGGAAAGGGACGGAGTGGGTTGTTGGGCTGGGCGAGCAGGTGGAGCTAACCAGAAGAATGGCGGACCGGCGCCTGGCGTCCCCTGCGGACACCTGCAGACACAGGGAGCCGCAGCCGTAGGAGCCGCCCTTTGCCTAAGGGGGCCCTTAGCCAATGGAGGCTTCCAGTCAGGGGGCTGCCCAGGGGGGTGGGCTTTAAGGCAGGAGGAGAGGAAGGGGAGGGGGGGAGTGGGTGGGCAGGGAGGCAGGAGGGGACAGGGGAGAGGAGGACCAGGAAGTGAGTTGGAGGGAGGGGGCAGGGGGCAGCACAAACGCGCACGGAGCGCCAAACAAGAATAACAGTGCCTGAAAAAATATTACTTACTGAAGGCCCAGTGGGGCCTGGAAGGCAGCCTCAGAGCACACACACCGGGCTACGGGCGACCGCTCAAACCAGCTCTAGCTCAACAAAGAAGACGGATCATTTATGGACACCCTCCAGACTGGTCTCGTACGACCTCTTTTGAAAAAAAACAACCCAAGATCCAGATGACCTCGCCAACTATAGGCCCATTATGAACCTCCCGTTTATTGGCAAAATCTTGGATAAAGTAGTTGCTACACAACTACTCGACAGAATCAAACAACTTCACCTCCTAAATGACAAATCAATCCCGAAGAGTAGCATACCTCTTACCTCTTACATCTCAAGCAGACACCTGGCTGACCAGGTGAACTTGTTGCATTCTAATCAACTCCAGGTCTCAAGATGCGGAGTCAAGATACCAGTATAGCCATCCACCAATATGCAGATGATACTCAGTTGTACATCAGAGTGAAAAGCGCACAGGACATCATTTGTCTCTGTGATTACCTAGCCATCATACAGTCCTTAATGTTGACTGCCTACCTCAAACTGAACACAATAAAGACTGAATTCATCCTCATTGGTCTGCTACTAAAAAATAAATGAGTCCAACAATGGGTCAATGATATGTGCCTATAATCATTTGATCCAAAAGTCTCAGACCCAGCAAAATCCTTAGGCTTCACCGTTGACAGCAAACAATTGACAGCAATCTCTCCATCCAGAAACACATAAGCCAAGAAGGCCCAAATAGCCTGGCTCAGAATCTCTACCCTTCGTGATATCATTCATCTTTAACCCACCACAGAACTTCAGGACCCTGGTGCAGGCCCTTGTGGTCTTGCACATCAATGGGGCACATACTCTCCTGAAAGGGCTCCCAGTTGCTGACTTGGCTCCCCTAAAAGCAGTCCACCACACTACAGCACGTCTTATTACAAGAGCACGGAAATTTGAAGAAATTACCCCCATCCTACATTAACTAGATTGGCTTCCACTCCAAGTCAGGATACTGTTCAAGACTGTGTGTATCATCTACAAAGCATCAAAATAAACACAATTCCACAAAAACGGCTTCCTTCCTCCAGGCTATGAGCTTGTATATAACAACTGTCTGCTACACATATACGTTACCCATTCAATGTACAGGTAGACACACAAGAATTTTTAAAAATATATCACATATTTTAATGTCTATCACAGTCATAAAAACTATAAAACACACAGGTACATATAAAAAGGAACCTTAATGGTTCACACACAAAAAAAGAAGCACCTGTTTCCCAATTCTTTGAGTATGCGTCTGAGCATCACCTGTCAGGTTTGTATAATCAAACAACACTCTGTGGACACACTATAGTAATGCGTTCAAAACAAATATTCTCCTCTTCTTTGAGAGAAAATAGACGTGTCAACACTGAACATGTGTTTCTAGAACCTATGCAATACTGTCCAAGAATACAAACAAATCAATTTCCTTTGTAACTCTTCATAGATTCTGTCTTCAGGACACTGTTTCTTTCTCACGTAGTCAAGTTGAAAACGTGTTGCATACTGAGGACACCCATGTTGTACCCACAATTCAATCTAAGAAAAATTAAAAAACAAGACAGACATCTATATCAAATGTCATGTGTGATATCATATAACATATAACAAGACACAGCTGTTACCTACATACACTCATATTACTTATTAGCCCTTGGACCAATGATCTAATCAGGATATGGTTTGATCAAAGCCAAAAACAAACTGCCAACATAAGTGTGGTGCTTCATATATGGATTTGATTTCAAAGTACATATCTATATCACATATAATTACTTAGTTTCTATACATAATAGTTCACACCTTAGAGACATGTGCACATACAGTATCTATTATTCACCTTGTGCATTTCATGTTCACTCACTTCATAGATGTTACGTGCAATGCTTCCACTTTTTAGCTGCCTCCTTCTATGCACTATAGAAACCACCTTAAAAAAACGGTTTCTGCTGAACGGCCATGTCCTCCTAACCTATGGCAGTTATCCTGGTAAGTAATCAGAACAATAAAAGATCTCCATTACTATGCTGCACTATCAACAAACCATCATGTCATAACTTCTCATAGTGCTTCCCGCCAAAGAAAACGGAAAAAACCCCAGCCAATCGCTTATCTTCACTTTCCCATATTCCGCTCGTGCGACCTCAATTCCAATCGTAGTTGTGAATCTCTCTAGGCATAAGGATACATTGTCAGAAACATCCTAACGCTTCATATCCTATCCATCTCATTCCAACATGGATCATCCCCTTACCTCAATAGTTAGCGGACGTCTCTCAATCGTACGTCTCGTAGCTCTTCTGGACAATAATGGCCGTTTGTCTGAGACAAGAAATCACCTGACCGCAAATACCGATATGCGTGCGTGAACACGTCATGACGTATCTTTGTCACGTGACCACACGATGCATGGAGCAAAAACTACTGAAAACGCTCAAATGGTCATGGGCTGTGTAGTTTGCAATTGCTCACTACAAGATGTGGTGAAACGGGCAGAGATAACCACTCAAGGCCACTTCTGTCACGTGACCGCACGATGCATGAGACAGAACTACTAAATAGGCTCAATTAATCATGCGCTATATAGTTTGTAATCGCTCGTTCCTAGATGTGAGAAAACGAGCAGAAATAGCCAATGAAGGCGTACTAGCGAAATCCTGGGAATGTAACTATTCATGAACATTATACTTTCCTGTCACTACTCACTACTTACTCTTTCATGGTCATAAATGTTACTCAAGAAGAAACCTGTACGTGATGTTCATACTACCAGTAGTTCATGCATCGTACTTTACCATGTTTGTGTAAAAAAGGCAGAAGTCACCACAGGCGTTAGTGTGGAAATATTTAGTTCCAGAGCAAGAAAAGAGTGCAATCCTAATGGATAAACAAACCCCATTTTTTTGCAATATTTAAACCATCACGGACCGTGTCTAGGTCGATTTTCCTTAGCTTCAGATCTCTATCACCCCCTCTTGGGTGCGGGCTGATTCTCTGAATGATGGTCCAATGAATTTCTTCATGTGTATGTTTGGCTGCGATAAAGTGTGCCACTAATGGTTTCTCTGGAACCTTATTTTTGACGCAAAAAAAAATCATCTACAGAGCAGTCATGAGTAGCACAACAGCATTCCTAATGGATAAGCTCCACATATCTGGTGGCACACATTCCTCACTCAGCAAATCGATCAACCGACTTGAATCACAACTTGTCCGCAAAGAGCGGACCGGCAAACAACCCTTTTCTTGTCATGCACCCACCCTCTGGAACACGATACTGGTGTCGGTTTGGAATGCCCCCACAATTCTCCAATTTCGCAAATATCTTCAACACTGCCCTTTCAACAACACCTGACCCAGAAGAAATTCCAATGGATGCACAAACCGATACACAGACCACATAGTGCTGTACTAATGTTAAAGGATGTCAGCCCAAATGCTGGCTACCCACACTCTGTACAGTGCTCTGTTGCTCTCAAGCTAGGTCCACGCTTTAAAACAATAATATAAACAAATTTAAATAAAATGTGTAATTGTGTATTGTATTGCTCTACTTGATTATAGCCAAGCATGGTGTGAAAAAGAGGGAATCTGTGGCTGAGGATTTTATTGACCATGGACATGCCATTGATACAGTTGGTCGTCAGTGTTTATGGCGTGCACTCAAGGGTTATATCTTTATTGAATTTGATTATGGCCTTTTCCCAGCCAAAACAACAAGGCAACAGTAAGGATGTTGCCTGCCGAGGAATTAAACGCTTTGTTCGATATGCATAAGAGTGTTAGACGGGGATGCATGTTTGCTCCCTATCTCTTCAATTTGTACATACATGGGGTGATGGACAGACTGCTGGGGTTCTAGGTAGATGTACCAGTCTTGGGTGCCCAATAGTGAAATAAGACCTCCAATTATGCCACCTGGAAGCTATCACCCCTATAACATACAACTGTGAAATCTGGTATATCAAACTATGAGGGAAAGCTCCTTGGCTGACAGTCATTGTGTGAGGTGATTGCTGTGGCCTTAACAGGTTCCCACATTATGATTCCCTTGAAAGCAGAGATGACATTGATTCAGTAGAGGACATGGTTCAGCACAAGCTGCTGATTTAGAAGGGGGGTATGGGTTAATATTGTGAGCAGGCTTTACAAGGAGGCAATTAGGAATGTACTACGTATGATAATTCCATGAACATCCCTTGGTCATGCCACACATGCATCAGATCAAGCAATGTTGCCCTCAAAAGCATGCGGGTTAACTTGAGCATGAAGGCCACAGCTTACATCACAGAGCTAAAATTCCAGCAAATTGAACATATGCTGAAGGTACATTTGACCAAGGAAGCCTAAACACCTCATATCTGAACTCGCAGACAAGATTCATCCTGGATGGCAGAAATCCTGGAGAAAATTGCTGCCCTACAACTTCAAGACTTCATTGTCCATAGCACTATTCTGGATCTACATCAACCTGGCTTTCATCTCAGTCATGGCGCTGAGCCTGCATTGGTTGCAGTCTGGGATGACATTCTTTCGAAATCCCTTTTCAATGCTGATTATGTTCGGCCTATCAGCTCTGTCTGATACAGAGATCATGCGATTTTACTGTCACGTTTGAAATACCTGACCGGGATGAATGTTCACAGCTTTGGTTCGTTTGAGAGCTTCCTTACCGACTGAGTTCAAAAGTGAACATGGGTCCTTGTATGTCAGATCGCCACAGCTCATGCTTTGATTTTACCCTAGACTCACCCTTATCTGCCACCCTGTTCACCATTTACATGCAACCTATGAAGAACGTCTTTCACATGTTTCAGCTGCAGTACCATCAGTATGCAGATGGCAAATACATGTGTTGATGAATGAGTGACCAGGAATGGTCTGCAACAGAGACATATGCTGAAAGCCCCCCAGTGGATCCCACCCATCCTCAGCTTTTTGTCTTTCCCAATTCATCTGCATCTAAGGTTGGATCCCTGGAAATAATCTGAGTATTCAGCCTATCACTGTCTGCCCATAGAAACAAAGAGCAGACTTCCATTGTCTTCAGCTTCCCTAATTGTATCCCTAATGGCAATCTTGTTTTCTTTGGCACTCTCAAACTCGTTTCTCGACTATGGTCATGCTGTGCAGGTTACATTTCGGCTCCCAAAATCCTCTGCTATTTCCCCCTTATGTTGTGAACTCCATTGGCTCCCTTAACATCGAAGGCTATACTTTAGAATATGTTGCTGGGTTTTTTAATGCGAACATTCCTTGGCTCCCAATACCTTGGCTCTGTTCAGTACTGGTATCAGGCATCCAGAAGACTTAGGTTTGCTAATGGCAACCTGTTGGCCTTTTCAACATTCAGGTGGCCTCTCTAGAGTCCAGAGACGTTGTTCAGTAGTCGGGCCAAGACTGCTGATTTATTCACGATCTAACATCCAAGCCTGGATGCATGTCCCCTCTCGGGTTCCTTCGGAAAGCAGGCAATATAATTATCTCAAACTCAAAATGGGGTACAAAAGGAGCGGAAGGGGCTGGAAAAGTGCAACTATTTTCCCTTATGCAGGTAGTGTAGGGACCTTAACACATTTCATGCTTGCTTGTCTTTGTAACCCACCTTCATCGGCTTGCTGTTTGAAAAGCTGAGGAACCTACACTGGAAAATCATCAAGTAATACAATTGTGATCTATGAAGTTTCCCATCACCTTTATGAATCTTACCACTCCTGTTTTGTTTTGCTACTGCTGATTGTGCTGTCTCTCTTGTTTTTCTTCTGTTGTTGGTTGTTCCCCTGTTGTTGTTGTCGCTCACGTTGTGAATGCTTCTCCTGCTTTTGTTGCTTGTTCTTGTTGTGTCTCCTGTTCGTGTTGCCACCCCTACTGTTATCTATTCGTTTTTTTGTTCCTATGCCTTTTTCTGATGCAAATGTGAAAACAGCATAATCACAGCCTTTATGTTCCTGCTCGTTGTCTCAGAAAATTATCAAGGGAGGTAGTATTCACTGAAATGCACAGCAACAGCAGCCCCCACATAGAGCGCCTGGAGACTGCCCTTGGGGGCTAGCGGCGTGCCCGGTATAAATCAACATAACATAAAATAACACAAACACAGGTCCACCATGTTCGTGTTTGTTGGATCAAAATGGGAGATGGTTTCCTCGGCTCATCCAACATGCCCAAGTCAATGCTAAGACCAATTTTCTAAAAGTCATTCAGGGGACATAACCAGCACCTCTTGCAGCCGTGCATGCACCCCACAGTTCGGGGACACAGGCCTGTGCATGTCTTTACAAGGAACAGAGATATCAGGAGGTCCTTCAACAGATTTTTCAGAGGGCACCCCCACATTGTGTGGTGAGGACCACCGAAGACATTTCTTTCACTAAGTACCAGGAACTCCCTCTTTGCTTCACACCCAACAAATAACACCTTTTCCTGAGGTGAGAAAGCCTGAAACTACTAAAGTGTGTTTGTGTGGGTGTATGGGTGGTTTGTGGGGGGGCTGAGAGTTGAGGGAGAATGTGGGTCCCTTTGTTCCTTTTATTTATTGTCAATAGGTTCTGCATATTTTTTAGGAAAACCTATTGATGTATTAAAGACATAACTTGCATTGCCTACCTTTAATTTAAAAAGCTTTTAGCAGCCTATGTGTTAACAAAAAATGTCACATTTTATTATGTGAAAACCAGACTAGTATTAAAAACGCTGTATCTAGTTGAGCCTTCGACACAATGGAAACCCGCTTCGGCCGTCATGTGCTTTTACCATGTGATAACAGATTGGTATGGCGGGTGGAAATCCAAATGTCCACACTACCACGTTTAGGCGCTAGCATATTGATGCATGAGTGGTTCACAACCCGCTGAATGCGAGTGAAGAGTGGTAGCTGAATCGGCCAAAGTAGCAATGACCTTAAGACGTAGGATCTCGTCGGGCATCTCTCAGACAAAACTGTGGAAGTCCCGGAAAATGTAAAGTTGTTCTTTCAAAAACCTGGCTGGACAGAAAGAAAGACCCCTTGTGGATTGCAAAGGGTTGGCATTCTACATTACAGATGACTGTACAAGCGTTAATAATTGCTTTGAACCCTGCTGCCCGGCTTGTGCAGTGGCAAAGCCAAGCTAACAAGTGCGTAATCGAGTGGGACCCTGCGAAACCCTCAGTGGTTGACACACGTTGGCCGAAGCACTGCCATTCACCACGGTGTGGTTTGCACAGCTGGAAATACCCAACCACCTGATAGCAATTGCGAGTACTGATGTTACGGTGAGGTCATAGCTAAAGCGAAGGTAAATGTGTTTATTTTATTTATTTATGTTTGCATGTATAGCATGGCACAAAAACCTCAGGCATCTAGGCGCTAGTTACAGTGAAGCGCAAGACCACGCATATGGGTTACACAATGCAGGTGATTCATGAAAGCATGACCTGGCAGCACCACTCATCATGGTGCCGGGGGATATTTCAAGTGCACAGATAAGCAAAGGACACATTTAAGGTGGGTGCAGAGTCTGGCAAAGCCATGCCTCATGGTACGGGGGGCTACATCAAGTGCACAGATACACAAACGACACATAGAAGGCGGTGGACACTTTGGCAAAGCCACACCATGTGGTGGTGGTGTTACATAATATAAATACATGCAGTTTTGACAAGAAAGCTAACACGTTTCACTCTAAACAGCTGATGAACAACTGCAATTAAACTATTACTTTTCTGAAGACTGCCTATAGATAACAATGACAGCCCCATAAAAGCCCAACGTTTGATATTACTGCTCGAATAAGCTAGCAATCATGCTCCCATTGGGGTGTATTATATTTGGAGAGGTGCAAGTAGAGGGTACGAACAGCCATAGGGCTTATCATTGCCATGGGTGGTCAATGGGTGTGTAAAACACCCAACAAATCTCACATGCTGTATCCCCCTCCTCGCATTCCATCTCCCTGCTTGTGTGTTCTTGTGCTAATACCTCGGCTGTTAGGTGGTCAAGCCCTGGTTGAAAAAACATAATATATAAAAGTACTCTAAAGTATCAGAATACAAGATTGGTAAATGGTAAAACTAGTGTTCTCATTGTGGTATCAAGGCATGCAGTAATTAAAGTTATTGCATGCAATTATTCGGAAAATCTGCCGCCTTATAGCAGTGTCGAGCTTATGGCGTTAATGAATGCACATTTTCTGAAAAGAACTGCATGTGATAGCTCAGCGCCTTGTATTATTTTTACTGTTTTGAAATATTACCCATTTTTTTGAGGATGGGAAGAGATTGTGGACATTAGAGAATAATGCTGCCTCTTTACTGTGTTATACATAGAGATGGCCATTATTGGCCTTTCACTACCATGCTGCATATTGCAAAGCGTGTGAGAAAATGGGCACCTGTGATACAACAAATGTATTATCCTGGAGTAGACGATATGCACTTGTACTGCCATTTATTAGAACAAGACATTTTTTACAATCTGATTTATTTTTTATCATTTTTATCTTAACATTTGCAGACAAAATAAGGAGGTATTTCACCTTGCCACATGCGGTAAATCCTCCCTTCATTTGGATTCAAAAGGTTTTGAGGAAGAAGAATTCCAGCCTGGGAGGAATGTTATTTACTTTCAGGATCCAGTGCAAAGCGACATACCTATGCCAGGAATACTATATGTCATGCCTGCATTTCCACCTTAACACACCTCGAGCACTCTCCACGATGCAGACACCAGGAGAACGTGCTCTTTTCCCATCCAGGAGAATCGATGCCAGCGAATGTGATTGGCTCCTCGATCTGTTTAAAAAAAGCATCACATTCCTCTACAAAATCCCTTTTAGCATGTTCCATGAAATAATTGTTTTATAATCTATGTATGCTGTCATTTCTTCCGTTTCACTTTGCATTACTTCTTCCCCTTTCGCCCAATTCTATTTACTATTTATACTGTGATGAGGAATTTTTAGGTACTGAGAAGCTGTTCGCTGGAAGGGCAGTGACTATAAGTCAATATCCAATTATGTGGAACTTCTCCTGCCTGTTACTCCAGGAGCATTGATAGGGAGGCAAGTGTGTTTGTGTGTGTGCCATTGATAAGGTGGCAAGAGTCTGTGTGCGTGTCTGTGTAAGTGCATGTGTGTGCATGCACATTGAAGGCAAATCTCATAATATCTTTCACAGGACTTTCTGCAAAAAGGTAGAATACATATAAGATTTTAGTTGAGTAGGGACGAAAGGGGACCTTCGTTGAAGTAGGTGTCACACAATGAATGTTTCGTCCTCATTGGGCATCATCAGTAAGGAGTAGCTTGGGTCTCTAAACCCAGCAGGCAGGGGACCTGCATCTGGACATACGCGTCCCACTAGGGGTGACAAAGCAAAAACAAAGAGGTGATGGCTGGAAGGTTTAGAATTAATCTTAATCTTGGGAAATTGCTCTGGGCAAACCCTTGTTCTTCGCCTGCCAAGCTTTTACAGAAAGGAGAAAGGCCATATGCAAATCAGGCTTGGTCCCACCCCTAAATGGGCAGTCCAGCCCAAACTTCTAGTTCACATCTCTTCCGCAATTTTAAGGGTCTTTGCTATACTATAGATTATTTGGGGTCCACTAACCTTGGCCTTCATCTGTGGCCATTGTCCATGGCCTTATGCTGTGGCTGCTGTACATGTTGTACATATAAGTTTATTTTGTCCCCAGCTCCTCCACACTTCTCATGGTGTCCTCTTTCCCCCTCACCACTTATAGCCTGATGCCATTTCGGCTTGATTCATTTTTCTTTGCAATATATCAGCCAAATCCGTCATGCAAGTCAACAGTTATTAGCAATTTAATTTGTGGGTTTCCTATGGAACCTGATAGTCAACGATAGTGAGCCGACCGCCACAGTATAATGTAGACCTGTGATCATTAACAATTTTTTAGTCATGAGCGTTTGATACTGTGATATACAGACACATTTATCTGATTAGAAATTACTACTTTTCCATCTGACCGGTCTAAACAGATCAATGAGAGAGCAAACGTCTCTTCCGCCCTCATTTGATCAGATGAAGTTTCTACTGACTGTGAAAACGAAAGTCTGGAAGCTTAAATTAATACTTGCTGAGGCTCTGGCGGAAAGATTAATCTGTAAGCTAAAAATGACCATGACAAAATAATGGATCGGTTGCAAGCCTAATTCTAATTTCTTATGCAGATAGACATGAATATATGCAAGCATAACTTTCCAGTCTGTGTGCAGTCCTCGGGCCTCATTAAAGTACAGGGTCATGACACTGATCAGGATATAACTACTCCCAGTACAGGAGTATGGGAACATGTCTTCTGAATAACACCCTTTGCAATATGGTCCACTTCAAGAAGATTGGCATAATAAACATAATTTGCAATTGGGATGGGGCAACAATGTTTTTAAAATAACAACTAATAACATAATTTAAGACAGACAGTATGCTTTGAGGGTAGTAATGGGGGGCCTATGAAGGGAAAATAGAAAATAGAATTACATTGCAAAAGAAGGAACCTTACTTTTTAAAATTAAATCACCAGAAACTTGAATTAATTTTAGGGGTCAGAAGCTGAATTTTGAGAAGTCTCAAGCAGCAGTCCCAGTGCACAATATTTAGACCCTACCATTTACACATTGATTTAGGCATCACCCCTTTGTTTTTGCTTTGTCAGCCCGAGTGAGACGGGTATGCCGAGACGTGGGTCCCGTGCCTGCTGGACCTTGAGACCCAAGCTACTTTTTAATTTATTTATTTAAAATTTGTAGAGTGCACAAAGCCCAGAGGCATCTAAGCGCTGATACTTAATAGATTGGTTACATAAGAGTACAGTTACAGTACAGTACAATTACTCTTCAACTGAGACTTAGGGGATTGGTATTAGTAGAGTACAGTTACACTTCAACTTATGCATTACAGAATAAGACAGAACAGATATGCAATGCGGTTATGACATCTCTATTGTGGCAAGGGTAATTATTTAACACCGTAAGAGTTAGCCGATCAGGATCGGGCTGTCTCGCCTAGAACTGCTATTTCAATATTGGGAGTCTAGGTTGAAGAGTCTAGTTTTCAGACATGTTTGGAAAGACCAAAGGGATGGGTCATTTCTCAGTTGTGGTGGCAAGGTGTTCCACAGTTTGGCTGCTACTACCCGGAAATTCGAATCCTCTGCTTTCTGTCTCTTAAATCTAGGTATCACAAGGAGATTGGCGTATGGTGCTCGAGCACGCCTATTGGATTGCGTTTTGGCAATTTGATTACTGAGGTAAGCTGGAGCATTGTTGGCGAGGCATTTGTGGGTGAGAGCTACACCTCACTGATGAAGGCCAACAAGGCTAAAACATCTCTGGGGAAGCTTGTGGGCTCGAACAGGAGAGATGCAAGCTTGCAGTTCAAGCTGGACTGCCCTTTTGTGGCTGGGACCAAGCCTGATTTGCATGTGATATTTCCCCTTTCTGTAATAGCTTGGCAGGTGAAGAACATTGGTTTGGAGGGTTGCCCAGAGCAATTGCCAGAGGTTTAAAATTAATTCTTAAACTTCCAGCCATCGGCTCTTTGTTTTTGCTTTGTCACCCCGAGTGGGGCGTGTGTGCCGTGACGTGGGTCCTGTGCCTGCTGGTCCTAGGTACCCAAGCTAATCCCCACTGATGATGCCAAATGAGGTTGAAAAATGTTGGTGGATGCTTGTGGTCTTGTGCAGAAGAGGTGTGACCTAGCAGTTCCAGCTGGACTGCCCGTTTGGGAGTGGCACCAAGCCTGATTTACATATATGGTCTTCCCCTTTCTGTAATGGATGGTTTTGCAGGTGAACAACAATGGTTTCGAGGGTTGCCCATCAGTCTAAGATGAGTTCTAAACATTCCAGCCATCACCTGCTTGTTTTTGCTTTGTCACCCCGAGTGGGATGTGTATGCCCAGGCATGGGTACCGTGCCTGCTGGGCTTAGCGTCCCAAGCTACTCCTCACTGATGATGCCCACTTAGGCCAAAACATGTCTGGGGATGATCGTGGTCTTGTGCAGAAGAGATGTGATCTAGCAGTTCATGCTGGACTGCCCCTTTCAGGGTGCAACCAAGCCTGATTTACATATGGTCGTTCCCCTTTCTTTAGTGGCTTGGCAGGCAAAGAACAATGGTTGGAGGGTTGTCGAGAGCAATTGCCAGAGGTATCTCTGACTATGACCATGCTTTCCAAATATGTGGGTCTCATACCTTTGTAATATTGTAAATACAAAAATGGAGCACTTAACAACATTACACCTATGCACTTCCAAGCAATGACAAGCATTATCCATTGACTGTTTATGGTGGACATATATGCATATGTTCCTGCATACCCAAGAATCAATATCTGTTTATATACCGACAGAATAATCGGGCACAGATTTCTAATCCTAGGCATTTGCCTTCCCAGGTATAGGTCCATCTAGGCAGCCTGAAAACACAGCCATGGCCATCACCTCATTTGAAAGCAAAATAATAGAAATTTTAGAAGTCATTGATAAAAAACACATTCTCTCATCCACGTTTTAAGCAATTACAACCACCACACACATTTACCTGTCTTGACCGAAACAAACAAACGTAGAAGTGGAAAAGTATCAAGCAAAGTTAAAGCTTCCAACTCTCCTACAGACCAATATGCTGTTGCAACACTCAAAGACATAATGCACTGCTCCCCCCAATGGTATCCGGTCATTGCATCGACAACCAAAGCATCGACAACCAATCCATCTAAAAAAAGCCTCTAAAAAAAGCATCTAATTCATTTTTTTAGACGGTAATTAGTTTATTAGTTTAATAAAAATGGGTAGTTGGGGGGGGTCCCCCATTTAAAAAAAAATGTTTTTTTAATGTTTTTTTTTAGATGGTATGGCATTAGATGCTTTGGCTGTCAATGGAATGACTATACACCATCCCCAACCTAACATACCTAACGCACATCACTCTGTGTACTTAAAAGGCTATTCCAAACCTTCCTTTCTTTCTTTAAATATTGGCTAGGGAAATTAGACAATTTCACTGACCAACTACTATCAGGATTTGGGCACATTAGAATAACTTAAACCTCAGTTCCAATGATCCAAGATGCACCATCAATGAAGGCAATGATGCAGTCCAAATTGGTCTTAACTTACTATACTTATCACAGCCAGATATAATCTCAGTTGATAAGCAATGTGCCGTTTGACCTGGGATGTTGTCCTGCATCTTATTTATGTATTTGTTTGTTTATTTATTTATTCATTTATGTATTTATTTATTGCATTTGTATCATGCACCTAACCCTCAGTCATCTGGGCGCTTGTTTTACGTATGTGGTTACAATTCACACTTAGTTGTACAGGTCAATTAGGTCGTTATATAAAACAGTGTTATTAAAATATCTTAGTACCTTATAGGAATGTACTTTTCCCAAAAAGCAAACCGACTGCCCAACACCACTGTTTCCATGGTGTGGCCTGGGATGCGAATCCCACTGGTCCTGCAGAGGGATTTACTATATATGCTGCATTATCTATTGGTCTGCAGCATGGGTGCCTAATGTCATGCACAATGTGATAACAAAATATCAATGAGGTTCTGAGCTCTGTTTTTAAGTGAATGTATACTTGTACACACACAGTCACCAGAATGTGTTAATGTGGAGGTATGAGCAATAGCCAGTGAAAATGGTAGCATGCTTGAGAGCTGTGTTGAAGCCTCTCTCCTAGTACTCTTCTTTTTTTCAGGCAACGCATGGAATCGGATGCCTACATTTATCGAAAAATACGAAAACATCTTGGATCCTTTTTAAAGAAAGGAATATTCATTCATAACTTTACGTTTGGAATAGTGTGTTTAAATGTGAGTTGTTCTACACAACCATTCTTGTTCCAATATTCACCAGGAAAGGTATTCAGTGTCCACACACCTGCCAAATATTCACTATTGCTTGAAATGTGTGCAAGTAACACGAATATTATTACTAATAGTCACTCTTTCACCTTGGGTTAGACTGAAGAGAACGGAACTGCAGAAAAAGGACACTGCTGCACTAATCCATGTTAGAATTGTGAATGGTCATAGTAGTTAACAATCGGACAGTCATGATTCTATTAATAGTACAGAGGCGACTATTATGCAGTTCACTCTTTTATTTTATTTTTGAGCAGCAAGAAAAAAAAAATAATGTTGTTCCTACAACCCCCATCTTCATCTCTTGACCAATCTGCTGTCACCGTCCCCAACCTTATCAGAACATGAACCTCCAGCTGGCCATCACATTCTGGACAACTTCTCCACCTCGGAAAAACATGTGACTAGCCATCCATTGTGCCATAAGAAGACAGACAACACACACACACACACACACACATATATATATATATATATATATATATATATATATAACACGTGGGTTGAGGAAGGGATGGATACATAGAATCACACATCTTAAGGTCCTATTATACAGCTTTCAAAGCCGGGACAAGACCAAAGCTGAAGCATGCATAACAGGCTAACAATAAAAGCTAAAATATCTGGAAGCCTGAGACCAGTCGGCAGCCTTGAGAAAATCCTCCAATCTCACCCCAGACCAAAAAGATAGTAATGCCATAGTTAATTCAGAAGAATGAGCACCAAAAACGGAAACATCTACCCCAGCCATCACCCATTTGACCCACAGTACCTGAGTGGCAGAAGACACGGGTTGTAAGGTTCATGCAGTGTCGTAAATACATCATTACTGGATGTTCTCACGCATAGTGCAGCTGCCTCATATTGTCTGTGACCTTTCACAACACATAGGGCCTGATTCATGGAATTATTTGCACGTATAATACCAGATTTGCGTGATAAAATACATGCATAATCACGTCCATCGATTCATTGAATCGACTGCACAGTGTTTTTTGTCAACTTGCGTGGATTACCAGCATGCTCTGTGCGTCTCTGCGAGCAGCCGAGTGCCTTACGTGAGAGACGATGCAGGGTGTGGGCGAGGCCTACGCAGAGGGACGATTTGTGGGTGGAACACAGAACATAGCGAACAACATGACAAAAAGTGGGCGTTACGAAGGTCGGCACGCATGTAGTCCATGGCACACCCACAATTGCACACGACAAAGCATATTCATGTATGTGACCGCGCAACCTCTCGCCTGCAAAATGCCCATGCAAAGCCCTCAATCTCTCTGCCACCTGAAAGCAGGCGTACAGACTTGTGCGGATGATTCACAACTTTGGAGGTGAGTTTGCATGTTGGATCTGGGGATGCGTTCACACAGACAAGTCCCAATCATAGTTAGGGGTGCGCATAGCGAGCATAGCAGTGTGCAGGAACGGCTCACGGGGGTTTGCATGCAGATTTTCTGGAGTGTTAACTGAGTTAAGCTAACTCTTACACATGTTTTTGTATTGCCGGTGACAGTTGTGGGGGACCCTACGAAGGCTCCCCGAGGTTTAGGCATGCTTGCGCGGGACCCCATACACTGCACACTCCACTTATTTATGGAATCCCACCTGCAAATGAACTGTATTCACAAGTCGCGGCTGTAACACCCTCTCACGCCCCCACACAAAGCCAAAACATCTAGTTACACCAAATTTGGTGAAACTGCAAGAAGGAGGTGGGCGGGTACACATTTACAAGTGGAGATTAAATACTGTGAATTGTGCCAATGCCAGGCTTTGCCATCAATGAGGCACCTAATAAATGTATGGGCAAGAATGCTTCCACTTAAACTGTAGTCTACAGATAACTCTGTTCTGCCTTATTGTCACATGTATAGGACCAGCTCCATCCATGCCTACCGAGAAAGGGGCTATTGCAATGTGAACCTAGCCACCTCAATACGTGTGCTACCTGTGCAGCACAACCCAATGTAAGAATGTGGCCTAGTCCAGCAGCAGATCCAATCATTTGCCTCTGCCAAAACATTACTGCTTGCATCTCTCTTTCTGTCTTCCATTCTTGTCTGCCCTTTGAAGCCACCCCTTATCATAGGCAGGCTGTATCGCATTTGTCCTCTGTAACCTATTTATTCTCTTAACATCTGGAGTTCCAACCCCCACCCACAGGACTGAAGCGACTGGAGTGCGTTGCGACATATTTATGAAATGTCCATATAATAATACATGTACTTATTGCCTTCCAATGTATTACACACAAATGCCACACGAACACAAGTGGACACACACACGCATGCCCAAGTACTTTATTGAGCTCTGTCATCCTCTGTTCTTAAGTGTTTGATTGATATGTATCTCCATTAGATCAAGAATACAAGTCACCACTCTCCCTTTCTTGCTACATTTTTTTATTATGCTGGGGCTAGAATCAGAATGGGCCTATTCATGATGAGTGGTAATACGGCGGTATTCCGCCAGGGCTAATTCGGCCTGCAGAATTAGCGCTAACTCCTTATTGGACAGTGTGGTGAATGTGGTGGTAATTCCGTCACTGCCACTTTGACCGAATACCGCCCAACTCATAATGAGGCCCTATGTCTTATTACTCTCGGCGGTAGGGCGCACATTGCCTCATCGGTGCTCATGCAAACCTTCTGTTCGTTTCTCTTGAAGTAGAGTCTGCGTCCCAGTGGATGCTTGCCATTGCGCAATGTGCTCAAATGAAGGAGACGCATTTCTTTAATCAACATTTCAGGTTTCATTAAACCTGAGTTTGGCAACGGTTAATGGAGCGTCTGTGTGGAGCCAAAAGAATAAGTATTTGCTGTTGCAGATTTTATGGTCGCCGGGATTCCATGGAATGGATTTCTGCACAGGGGGAAGCAATATTAAATTCACATTTTGGCAGGAAACTGGTCTGCTTTTCATTGTTGTACCACAGAAGGCATTCTGGGAAATAAGGCTCTGCTTTTCCAATTGAAAACCTGGAATATTACCAAACAATGGGCAATTGGAGCTCTACTGGGACGCGCAGGCTCGAGAGTACATGCTCAATTTAGGGAGCAATTTTTCGACAATTTTATCTTGCAAAGCACATTTTGCTTCCCACACGTTGCAGAAAATGGCATTTCCGGGTTTCACAATCATTGTAACGAGAATACATGACACAGAATTTCAAGCAGGGGTTGGATTATAAGACTAGGGTGACTGAGGCTAAAAGAAATCAGAAATGTAAATGAAATCCCCCATCCTTCCACATTTCACCTCATTTTATCTCAGCAGGGGTAGTGTTGGCAACACACACACACACACACACACACACACACGCACACGAGAGATGTATTACCCACATGCAAGCAGCATTTGGTCAGTGCATTGCCAAACACAAACTCACTGGATGAGGTGCTTCAGTTCGCAGAGGAATACTTGCGCTTCTGTTTTGTGCAGAGGAACAAACGCTGAAAAATCACAATGGATGGAGCAAGGTGATGTGTTACTCCCAGTCTTTGTGCCATGTAACATACACAGCAACATATCACTTTGTTAGTTATAGGGAAGAGGTGTTGATCTCTGTAACCCACAATAGAGGATTGCTCTCTGTGGAGAAAGAAAGACACCATCTGCATTGTGATGGGTGATACCATTCACGGAAAGAATGTAAACCCTTGAAAAACGCTACTGCACTCCGATATGCTGCTTACCCGCACCCCTAAATCTGAAAGAAACCCTTATTGCGTGTACAAACCCCATAATCCAACTTGTGATTTTACCTTTGCGGGGTGAATCCCAAGAGCCTGTGTTCGTGTGGTGATTATCATGGTGACTTTGCATGGCCTTTTCCCTGCTTAGAGGTTGCGCGGTTGGGTTGATGAAAACGTGTTGTTCCGTGCAAATGTGTGCATGCGATGGACTGCCTGCAGGCTGTCCCTGATAACGGCAACATTTTCGCAAGTCCTGCCCGATTGCCTGAGTTCCCCTCCCTTCCCAGCCCTCTGCACAAGCCACGCCCACGGCCTTCATGGTGTCTCGTGCAACACACTCGGCCGCTCGCAGAGCTGTGCCAGGCTGGCTCGAAAACCATGCAAGTCCAGGAAAGGTTGTGTGCAGTCGATTCCATGAATTAACTAATGGGAATTTGCGGGCAGAATGGCATGCAAATTGACTCTTTTACACGCAAATAATTCCATGAATTGGGCCTTTTGTGTGGGGGGGGGGGATTTTCCTCCACACAAAAGCCCGTGGACATGTAGAGCTTCCGCAATAAAAGTTGCAGTTTGGTGGAGAGGCAAAATGTGCACTATTTCCCAATAGAACATATGTCTGTTTTACAATTTTTATTTAACATTAGTCAAAAGATACATGACAGCAAAGTTTCAGGCATCGAACATCAGAGCAAAAATTAATTAAAAAAATTGGTAACCAAGATGAGCATAACAAAATGTAATGAACAACAAAGCTAAGGAATAAAAGAAAGAAGAGACAGGAAAAGAGGAGAGGAAGAAATAAAAAGAAACCAACAAATTGCCATTCAAGACATAAATAAGTCATACCGATTGTACAATTCATGAATAGTCAAAAAACATTACCCAGCATGAAATGTAATTTGCTAGGAAATCAAAGGCCTATACAAACATAAGAATTTATCAATTTGCCATGCATACAACATTAAAATATGACATAACAGATCAATATTTACCGTCTGCTCGGACACATTAGCCAGAGACTTCAAGGAAGCGCCCCCATGTGTCCAAAAACATATCAGTGTCTCTGGTTTGTTTGTAAATAGCCCTTTCATAGGTGGAAACGGTAAGCAACTCTTCCACCCAATCGCCGATGCAAATAGAGGCAGATGATTTCCAGGCCCTTAAAATCATTTTTGTTTTGCAATCATACAAGCCCGGAGGAACCACTTTTATTTACAGAACTCAACATCCTTCAACTGAGATACATCCTTAAGTACCAAAAGAGATGCTGTACAGCATAAGACTAAGCCTAGTCGTTCACAAACTCCACCCCCCCCAAAATGTTTTAGTTTTGGGACAGAACCAGGTCAGATGACTGAGAGTGCCCCCTGCTTGCTTGCACTTCCAACACAATTCGTTCTCCAGGAGGTGTCTGTTGAACATGCGCTCCAGTGTCCAATACGTTCTAAAAAGGAGTTTGATTTGCGATGCTCTCAGGCCCGAATCCATGCTCATCAGTTGTACATTGCCACAGCACCTTCGCCAGCAACCCTGATCAATCACTTCACCGAGTTCTTTAGCCCAAACATTTACATTCTCCAGATCTCACTTGCGACATGTTTTCAGGATTCCGTACATATTGGCAGCTGTGTGAGTCACATGTTTGCAAGTTTCAAAAGCCGACCAAGCAGTATTCTGAGTCGCCACTGTGAAGGGTCCATAATCGTGGTGATGATATTCTTCAATTTTCTGTATTCAGCGTAAGAGCATTCACTCATATCAAAGGTGTGGCGTAACTGCGCAAATGGGATCCATTTGTCCCCATCAACCAGATCCTTAATGTACTTGATTCCCGCTAAAAACCTTGCTGGCCAGAATAAAATAGATAAAGATGGAAGAATTATTTGTGGTACAGTCAAAATACAAGACACAGTGTCGCTATTATGTAATGTATATGCACCAAACACAGATGATCCTCTTTTTTCCATACGCTTGCACAACTTATTCAAACCTGCAAAGTTGACTCAATTGTGTTGGCTGGTGACTTCAACTAATTGTTGGACCCATTACTTGACTGCTCAAATGGTGATTGTTCATGGATCCCTAAGAAAAGGCAAAGGTCTCTAGAGAGTTTGATTGCTAAACTACGTCTGGCCGACATATGGCATCTGGAACATCTGCCGGAGAGAGACTACAGCTTCCACTCCTTGAACCATGATACTTATTCACGCATTGACTTTTTCCTGACTTCTGGACGAGCAACACCAAGTTGCTTTGGTTCAAAAATAGGTCTCATTAGTATTTCGGACCATGCACTTGTATCATTATGTCTCTCACTGCAGTATACTTTGGTCAAATCAGCAAGGTGGAGAATGAACTCAAGTGTTTTGTAGAATGAGCAAATTAAAGATGACATTTCTCAGAAGATTGAGTAATTCATTTAACAGCACATATGTCATCATTACAACCAAGACAGTAAAGAGGCCCTAAATGTTTTTTGTTATTGTTTTTTACGATGATTTTTTGTCAGATGAAAACAAATAATTCATTTTGGTTTCTTTAATAAAAGAAACAGGCAAGTTTAAGCCATTAGTCAATAAAACAGCGTAATTGTCTTTGCACATCCCTGGCAGTACACATTCTCATAATGTTTGTATACATTAATCTTTTTTAACGTGTACTGAAAGGAAAGGGACTGAACTCTTATACAGCAACATTTTATCAGCATTACACCTCTTACAAATCTGGTGAACACTGCAAATTTTGTATACCAGTGGAAGTTCAGGTGATTTGGGGTTAGTTAATTTACTCATCCCGGCTTAGTGTCTGAACCACTTTAAAGACACATTAGAAATATGATGGACCATTAAAGTGGTGCACATAAAATGTGGTTTTAAAATGTTGGGTCTTCCCTACTAAAGGAGGTCAGAGGATTTCTAGGGGGAGTGTCAGGCTTTCTTTTTAAGGTAGTGTAACTGTATAGATATTATGTTTACTTAAGTGGAGTACAGTATAGATACGATTGGAAAGCCATGAAATATAGAGATTGTCAGTGTGTGCAACACGACAGACCCATCATTGTTAAATGCTTTGATGTCTCTATGAGTGGCAAAACAATGCATGAGAACCTACGGCTGAGCCATATTTCCATCTACCCTCCATTAAAAAAGAGGCCTGTATTATTGATTCAGTGACAGGGCGGGTCTTGTTCTTGTTGTTTGTGACAGAACTTAAAGGTTAATATTCAGGTATAAATACTGGCACCATAAACAGATCACATTTCACATCTAAAGTGTATCTGCGACATATATGACAAAGAAATTAAGCAGATTTACATCCCAGTGTTAAGATCAAAATGTTTGGCCCCAGACCACCTAATCATATGAACATGTCTACCTTGTATATATGCACAAAGCTCTTACAGACCTAAAGGGTCTGGGTCACTCAGATACAGGTGCAGAAATAATTGTATTAGAGCCAGCGGCAGTTTCATGCACACTATGGCCCTCATTAGGACCCTGGCGCTAAGTGTTTAACAGCGCCGTAAAAGGCTGCAGCGCTGTTAAACACTTAGCGCCTTACTACGAGGTCCCTTTGCGGGACCCGACCTGAATGGCTGGTCTAGACCAGCCGTTAAAGTAGGGACCCGCAAAGGGACTCTCGAGGTAAGTACGGTACCGCAATTTGCGATACCGTACTTACCGCCTTCCCCAGTCCCATTGAGCCTATGGGGCAAAAATGGGAATGGGAAACGGCCAATGTTCAATGGGGAATTACCGCCCCGCCAACCTTGGAATGGGGTGGTAATTCCCCATTGAACATTGGCGGACTCGTTACGATACCGGCACCAACCATGGTGCTAATGGCGCCATGGTTTAGCGCCAGTATCGTAATGAGGGCCTATGAAAACAATTGTTCAACATAGTACACACATTCCAGGTTTAACACACAAATCCATACTGGATGAAACACTAGAGAAAGTCTACATGTAAGATTATGACTACCTAGTAGCTGATTACCATGTAAACAAATCTGATTAGATTATTTTAAATTCTAAATGAAAAGTCTCAGTTTACACTCTCTGCAGCCACAAAAGTAAATGTGATGTACAAACGTCCATAGATGAAAACATTTGAGTTTTCTTTGATCTCAGATTAATTTCCCAGAATTCTTCATTCCAGAAGCATGTATATTTCTTTATCAATGTTTATGCCCATCAGGCTTTTAGTTCCAGCATTGTAATGGTACACACATATTCCATATGCCATATTATTAGTGAGTTTACCCTTCTCTGTTGTGAACTTGAATATGATCTAGCCCAAAGAATACTAAATTAATCTGACATAATCCAGAAAAGAGCACAGCCCCTGCACATTTTTTTTCTGGTATTTTATTGTTTTCAAATTGAAGGTAAAATGTGCACAATAGTTGCTGCTTGGAATGTTCTGGTAAGCATACCATTCTTTTCTAATTTTGTCACTCAAATATAAGTCTTTGAAAGTCAGATTTTCACGCCATACTTTTTAGCCACATTTTGCAAAATCACCTTTTTCAGTGAAGAGCTGGGTCAATTGGTGGCAGTGGCTAATGACTGTAAAAAGGCAGTGAAGACATGCAACTCAATGATGCTGATTAGCAAATACTACTTGAATGGCCTTATCAACAGTATCATTGAGGGTCTGTTGAGCTTAATTAAGTACTGTCATAGATCGTCATAGCCCGCTGGCTAAACTTGCTCATTAAGTATAATAGGCTGAGCAGGAGTCTGAAATAATTTTCTGACACCACATTACTGCTTCTTGGCCATTAATAGACTTGCACAGTCTTCTTGGAAGACTTTTTCATAACTGTTGTATTACACTGTTAGCAAATACTCCGTCTAGAAAAGGTTGAGCAACTTTTCCTGCTATTTTTTTAATTTTGTTTTATTTATCGAACATTTTTATGGCGCCTATAAATCGAAATAGTTTTTGCAGGTGCCACAAGACGAGGGGGGTACAGAGGAAAAAAAATAACAGTAACGGTCTTATTAGGCTTTGCGACATTCGGATTGTGCAAGTACAATAAGCAGGATGTGCAGGGAGTGGGGAGGATGGAGACGTGCAAGGGGGAGGGTGCCAAGGAGCTGGGCAAGTGCTAAGGGAGGTCCCGGAGGGCAAGTGCTTAGGCTGGGGGATAGGAGTCAATTAGTGCGAGGGTCAGGGTTGGACCAGAATCAGTAGGCTAGTCGGGGAAGGGTGCTTGCGGGCAAGTGCTAGTAAGGGGAGACTTGTCAAAGGAGGGCCTGTCCCAGTAAGGCTCATGAGGGAACAGGCCACCAGACAAAGAGGCAGGTGGGGCTAGCACAGGAGGGGAAAGGAGGAGGAGAAAAGAAAGGTCTTGAGAAGCTTCCGGAATTTAAGTAGATCCGGCTTAAGACAGAGAGGGGCAGGAAGTTTTACTTGAATATTGTTTTTCAATTTTTTTGTTGTATACACCTTGACATGTTGTAAGAACATATTTGAACTTTTTAAATAATTGATATTACAGTTGAATAAAGTAGGTAATGCTGAGTATGATTTAAAAATAGTAACTTTTCTATTTCCATAAAAGACTTGCCTGTCTAAAGATAGATGAACCTGATGTGTATAAGTATTTATTTTAGTTATTTTCAGCTGAGAGAACATTATGCTGGCTAAATTCATTTGAGATGTGCCTTTTGTATATTAACTCCAAACCATCTATTTTCTCTGCTATATTTTAATGCATGTGATGTGTATAACACATATGGTTTAAACACACATATGACATATGCTAGGTTATACATTACATCTGTCAGCTATATTACATAAATGTGATATATGACATATATATGTCAGAAATATATGCATTTAAAAATGTAGTGGAAATAATGAGGTCAGGTAAATAATGCATCCACCTGCTTCTTGGGAGTGAAACAGAACTCTGTGCCAAAAAACACATGTTGTTTGATAAGACAATAGATGGCAAACTGATGTAAACAGTTCTAACACTCTACTGTCCCTGAGTGATACATGGGGGTGAATACAAGTGAAATGTGAGGGCACACTTTTCCAGCTCTCAGGTCGGGCACTTATCATTAGAGATGCATCCAAACAAGAACTGTGCTCAGCATACACTGTAGTGGCTTTGGTGGGGCTGCCACTGCAGGCTGGCAGCTTGTTATCAGCTACCTTAATTAATGCATTATACTGTTTTCATTGTTTCAAAGGCAGTATATATAATGTTCTGATTGAATTCAGTATGCCCATGATATGATATGATATATTTTATTTATAGTGCGCTCATACAAAAGTGTTTCAAAGCGCAAAAAGACAGGGGAGGGTATCAAAGGGGGAACAAGACAATGATTTTACTAGGCCCAGTGACATTGAGATTGCGCAAGTACAGGGGAGAGGAAAGGGGAAAAGTGCAGAAGGAAGGGGAGGAAGACCAAGTGCAGAACATAGGATCTAAACATCAAGAGAAAGAAGTGTGGCAAGCATGTGGCAGTGCAAGGTAAGTGCAAAACAGCAAGTGATACATAGTGCAGGTGGGGGACTGTAGAGTGACAGATACAACCCCAAGTGCAGGGTTGCTGAAAGGCAGTGCAGATGTGCAACTGGGAGGGCAGGGACCTGGGTAGCTAGGTAGCCAGTGCAGTATCAAACAGGAGATCAGCAGGGAAGAGGAAGAGAGAAGGCAGAAGCAAAGAGAAAAGCGCTGAGCTGTTTCTGGAATGAGAGATGCTTCAGCTCAAGTTTCAGAAAGGTAGGGAGGCTGTTCCAGAGGGAGGCACCCACCAAAGAGCGAGCTCTGCCCCAGCTCACTGCTTGGAAAAGTGCTTGACCCTCAAGGAGTTGGTGGTGGAGAAGCGAAGGGCTTGAGTAGGAAGATATTTCAGAAGGGAAAGCTAGCAATGTTTTGGTCCCAGGCCCCAGAAGGCCTTGTGGACAATGCAAAGGGTCTTAAATTTGATCCTTGCAGCCACTGGGAGCCAAAAGAGGGATTTCAGTACTGGAGAGAATACGATCCCTGTCCTTGAGGCCAAGCATAAGTCTCACAGTCTTGTTCTGGATGAGTTGCAGAGGATGGAGAGTAGAGGCAGGCAGATTTAAAAAAAATGATGTTGCAGTAGTCAAGCCTAGAGAGAACCAGAGCTCTAGAAATAGTGAGCTTCTGAGGGAAGGAGAGGAGAAGGAAAATAAATCTGAGGAGGTGCAGTTGGTAGTTTGACTTCTTAGAGACGTCAGATATTTTGAGGAGAGATGGAGGGTGTGGGGTCAAAAATAACCCCAAGGTTTTGAGCCTCACAATTAGGAGCAGGAGGAAGGCCAAGGGAGGCCGGCCAGAGAGTGAGGGGTAAGAGGGGTGCAGGTGTGCCAATGAGCAGGATCTCCGTCTTGCTGGCATTCAAGCAGAGATCATTGGTGGTGCATCACTCTTGGATTGCAGAGAAACAATCTGGGATGAGAGAAGGAGGAGCGGTGGCAGTGGGGAGCCTGGAAGCAAGTTCGGTGTCATCTGGGAGAGGAAGGACACAAGTTGGACCTGGGATGGTGGGTCAGAGAGGAAAGAATTTAACCAGGCCAGTGCCTGATCAATGATACCCAGATTATAATGGAGCCGGATGGCATGGTTAACCATGTCAAAGGCAGAGGAGAGATCGAGTAGAATGATGACAGAGGGGAGATTAAAATCAAGGTTAGAGAACAGGTCTTCACAGATGTTCAGGAGAGCAGTTTCCATGCTTCTGGCTTCTCTGAAACCAGACTGATGTTCATGGAGACCGCCAACAGATTCCGTATGAAGATTAAGATGGGCGATGGCCAGCTTTTCAAGGAGTTTGGCCAGAAAAGGAGTGATAGAGATTGGGCAATAGTCAGCCAGAAGGGAGGGGTCGGCTGAGGGGTTCTTAAGATGAGTGTGCACAAGAGAGTGCTTAAGGAGTGAGGGGAAGGTACAGAGGCAAAGGAGTGGTTGCAGAAATCAGCCAAGGCTGGGGCGAAGGTGTCAATGTGGTCCTTGATGGTTTTGGAAGAACAGAAAAGAACCTGTTTAGATAATGTTTTCATAGATTGAGACTTAACTAGAAAACTCATTGAGGGAGAAAAGAGGAAAGGCAGAGAAGGGAGGGGGTGGCCGTGGGATGGGGGGCAGAAGGGGATGAGAGTGTGGTGGGAGAAGCAGGAGAAGCCGAGAGGGTGGACAGGATGCCTGAGTTTTAGAGATGAAGTGAGAAGCCTGGGCCATAACAAAATCCTGTGAAGGGACAAATGAGGTGGAGACTGCGGCAGGATTGGCCGGCTCCTTGCAGATTTTGAAGAGTTCAGCCGAGTTGTTAAATGCGTGCTTGGATGTGAGCTCTCTACTTAGTGAGGACAGAGAGTCTGTATTGCCTTTGGAACGACAGGCCAGTGTTTCAGAGTTTGTCAGAGGGTGTACAAGATGCCAACCATTTTCTCTCAGCCACCCTACAGTTGCGTTTGAGGGTGACATGGTCTGAGTTGTACCATTAGTTGCACATGATTTTAGGCTTCATGCAGATCCTTGTAACAGGCAAGTAAATCGAGAGTATCAGGGATAGCAGAATGGAGCATGGAAAGGTCTGTGTCGGTGTGTGTCAGACAGAGGTGCAGGAGGGGGGGAGAAAGATGCAGCAAAAACCTCAGCTGACACACGCTTGATGGGTCCTATGAAGGTTTGACCTGAGGGGTCAATAGAAAGAGATAGAGATGAGAGGAGAGGAGAAAGTGTTCACTCCAGGAGAGAGGAGTGGTGCGAGAGAGGGAGAGGTCTGAGGAGATCAGAACATCAAGAGTGTTCCCTGCAGATTGAGTCGGGCCAGATGGAAGAATCGAGAGAGAGAGAGAGAGAGAGAGAGAGAGATAAAGAGAGAGAGAGAGAGAGTCACAAAGTTCGCAAAAGAGTCCTGTGGTGGGACAGGAAGCATTCAGGTGGATGTTGAAGTCTCCAGACATTCAAAGGAGGAGTAGGCCTGCAGAGGAATGATAGAGGCAGGAATCCACTCCAGGAGGATCAAGTCTACACCCCCACCAGAACGGTTGGATCTGGGCGCGGAGAGGATCTTGTGCTATCAGGAAGGAGAGTGTCAAAGCTTGTGACAGAGCAGGCTGTGAACCATGTCATGGTAAGCCCAAGGACATCAAGGTTGAGTTCTTCCAGGAGACAGCAGTTATCACATGAGTGTTTGACAGCTGATTGAGAGTTAAGAGTGGCGAGGTGGAGAAGCTTACCATCCTTGAAAGACTTCTGGGTAGAGGTACAAGTCAGACGTGCTGCCTGCGGAGTTGTGGAAGGAGCCTGGGGGGAGGTAGGAGGAGAGGGCAAAGAAGCCAGGGAGTTTCAAATGAGTGGCAGTGGTAGCAGGCAAGGGAGCCGATGAAGGTAGAGAAGGGACTGCAGGAGAGGAAAGAAAATTGATAAGGCACGGAAAGCATTAATAAAAAAGGAGGAGGTTGGCCTGGGTGCCTTGGACCAGACAGTGCCATTGAGGTAAATATTAATGATGACCTTAGAGAAGAGGAAGGAATCCAGAAGGGCCTCCCACCGGGTACCACCATTAATGGGAGAGGAAGAGTAAGGAGAGAGCACAGAGAACATATGAGGAGTCCATAGGTCTGTGAAGGAACGACAAAGAGAATGGCATTGAGGGTCTGTTTGTAGGAAGCACTGGTGTAGGTATCAGCTATAGGGAGGCCTGGGTTGGAGACCATGTTATTGTTTTTGACGTTCTTCCTACCAGACTTAGTGAGAAGGGTAGGATAGTTGATAGAGAAACAGTGGGAGAAGATAGGAGAAACAGAGAGCACCAAAGGATATGTGGAAGAGGGGAAGAGGAGAGATGGTGGGTGGGGAAAGAAAGAAGAATGAAAGAGGGGTTATGATATGATATGATATGATATGGCATTTATAACGCGCCTATAGACAAGTGTTTCAAGGCGCAACGAGGCAAGGGAGGGGGTACAGAGGGAAGACAGACAGCAATCCTACTGGGCCAGGTGTCATTCAGTTCATGCAAGTGCATGGGAAGGGGAAGGAGGAGAAGTGCGAGAGGGAAAGGGGAGAGGACAGTGCAGTACATGGGATAAGACAATAAATAAACAATAAGTAAAAATACGGCCAGCAGGTGGCAAGTGAGAGGGTAAGTGCAGACGTCCGGTGTCGAGTGCTGGAGGTGGGACCATAGGGATACAGAAAACACTGAGGTGGTTGCCAGGAGGGCAGTGCAGGAGTGCGACTGGCGGGGGAGGGGACCTGGGCCTGAGATCAAAGGGTGGCCAGGTAACCAGTGCAGTTTCAGTGTCAGCAAGGAAATCAGCAAGGGAGAGGAGGAGAAAAGGCAGATGCAAAGAGAAAGGTTTTGAGGTGCTTCCGGAACCAAAGATGATTCTCCTCAAGTTTCAGGGAGGCAGGGAGGCTGTTCCAGAGGGAGGCCCCAGCCCAAGAAAGAGATCTACCACCCACTTGTTGCTTGGAGAAGTAACTGACCATAAGGGAATTGGAGGCAGATGAGCAAAGAGCTCCAGAAGGAAGGTATTTAGGAAGAGAGAGTTGAAGGTATTAAGGCCCCAGGCCCCAGTAGACCTTGTGAACAAAGCAGAGGGTTTTGAACTTCATCCTCGTAGCCACTGAGTGCCAGTGCAGAGATTTCAGTCAATGGAGAGATACAATCCCTGGGCTTGAGGCCAAGGACAAGTCTTGCAGTCCTGTTCTGGATAAGTTGCAGAGGGCAGCGAGTTGAAGCAGTCAGATATAGAAGGAGGCTGTTGCAATAGTCTAGCCTGGAGAGAACCAGAGCTCTGGAGACACTGAGCTTCTGGGAGAGGGAGAGGAAAGGAAGAATAGCTCTGAGGAGGTGCAGCTGGTAGTGTGACTCTTTGTCAGAGGTCAGTGATTAACCGTTTCATTTCTAGTGACTGATGGGTAGGATATTTCTTCTCTTCCAGACTGTTTGGCTATTGAATGCCCTACTTTAAAATCTGGTTACCGTATCCCACAAACTGACGTTTAGGTATTGCTAAAAGCAGATATTGAAAAATTAAGTCAGTCAATATGTTTATTCGGATCAAATAATCCATCAAACACATACAGCATACAAAAACACAAGGCATAATAAAATTACTATCTTATAAAATGCAATGTTCCAGAAATGAATACTTGTTCGGTCACTCTCAAAATAAACCGTTAAAACGTAATATTATGCATCGTTTTGCAACAATACATGAAAGTGAGCCTTCCATTTGCTCCTTGATTATAACAATGTGTCTGCGCTTATATGCTGCTTACCTGATAGGGAACAAAAGAAATAAATTTGAACAACATTCACATTTTCCAATCAGGTCGACATTTAAAATAAGACAGATTTGATAAATCCCATTTCCCATACATCAGGCACAGCGCAATACATGTGTTCATCGCATAGAACATCAGCTAACTCCTCTTACCCTATTTAGGTTGCATTGTAGAGAGGTCATTCAAATGACGTCAGAATGCTCAAACGATGCGCATGTCCGATGCATGAAATAATCCCCCATCCTCGCCATGAATTATTGTGCTTCTTACTCCTCTCAGGAACGTATTTGGGCCATTGCTCTAAATCAAAATGGAATTAAGGCAGACATATTCCATCCTGTATCCCTCTCCCCTTTCCTCACCTCATTCTCATACCCCGCAGTCACACTATATCCACAAAGCATGGGAGAGCCAAAAATAATGGCATCATTTCCATATAAACTTTCAAGATTGTGACCTTCTGTCTGAGAAATGTAAACACGTTCCCGCGCCCGAAATATCAAAGGTGCAAGTCTCTGAATTCTTCCAAGAGACTGGATGGCAGGCGATTAAACATGTGCAGTGCCTTTATTCCCCACTTGCCTTTATAGTTCAGCCCAGCAAAGAGGGCAATGCCAACAAACACTCGAAAGAATGAAAAGGAACAGCTTTGCTTCCAGGGAATTATGCGCAGAACGCGTGTTTATTTTTCTTGCTGTAACTGAATTAATCACTGTCTCACAGCTCTTCGGAGACAAGAGAGGTTCATCACTCATAAAATAGTTTATGTCAGCCTTCTACGCAATCAACTCCCATAAGCAAGAATTAACCCACCCTGATTAGATGCAACGATACATCAAGTAACACATCTTTTTTAAATCTTTTTTTTAGGCTTTGTTTCTTACCATTTTATACTCTACAACTAAGAACTGTGTAATCCGTTTCCTATCAGACAGAATCAAAATGTTGATACAATAGGAGAGTTTGCAAATTAGGTAGGCACTAAAAACGAGACTGTGAAAAGAAATAAGACAAGCACAAGGACTTAAGAAAAAATACAAACATGTTGGGCAAATGTAATAATTAAAAAAAAAAATCTAGAAAAAAAAGTCTTGATTCCCCTGAAAGCCAACAAAACCTATATTTGATCTTTGCCATTTTTGTATTTGTATTCGATTTGTATACAGCACAAACCTAGGTGCAAAGCAACAGAGTGCTGTACTTATTCTGCTCCCGGACAACTTTCACAACCATTACAATAGTGTCTCCCCTGCCTCCTAGCTAGAATATGCACTGCCCTTTACTATCTTTCATCCACCACGACACCATTACCCTGGAAGTTTGTTTCAGGTCCTTTTTTTATCGGCCAGAATGTTTTTTGTGCTCTGTTTTGGCCCAAACGTTGACTGGATACTGATTTGTATGTTTGTATTCTTTTTACTGTACTAGTTTTAGGTACTGTGTTGACGTGTGACCATAAATCAGTCAAAAGTCAGTCGATATGTTTATTCAGATAAAATAATCCATCAAACACATACAGAATACAAAAACACAACGCACAATAAAATTACTGTTCCCTCTTTCTTATAAAATGCAATGTTTCAGAAATGAATACTTGTGTCACTCTCAAAATAAACCATTAAACCGGAATATTATGCATCATTTTGCAACAATACATGAAAGTGAGCCTTTCAATTGGTCCTTGATTATAACAATGTGTCTGCGCTTAAATGTTGCTTACCTGATAGGGAACAAAAGAAACTAACAGGCCAATTCATGGAATTAATGTGCGCTGAAATTTTCAGCGCAAGCGTGCGAAAGCGTGCGAATCGCAGTGCCAGTGCGAAAATCGCAGCGAAACCTGCGCACAGCGATTCATGGAAGTCCGTGCGCGTGGAAATCCATGGATGTGCGCTGAAATCCTGTTCGGCGCACGCTGGCGCACACGCCTTCAAACAGCGTGCGCTAAGCGCACAGCGAAAGCGCACATAGCCCGGCGCACACAACAAAAGTAGGCGTAACACGGGGCGTGACACGCGGAATGGGGAACAACGTGTGAAAATGTGTTCGTCTCGGGGGAAGTACAGGAGGCAAGTGCGCGGAACACCCACACGCTCGCCTACAACACGTATTCATGGAATCGAATAGGGCAAACCAGCGCACGGGCAAAGATGCGCACAGGCCTAAACACGTCCGCCACACGAAGGCAGGCGGTAGCATCTCTGCGCATGAAAAAAATGTGCGCTAACAAAAAGCACGTACATACAGCTATGATGAATGTCCCATACTGTGTCCCTCTAGGACAAATGACGTGGAAAGGGGAACGCGACAAACACGGACACCTGCTGTGTGAAAAATAGCGTGTGCGTGTATTTCGGGGGTGCACGGGAAGTGTCACATGAGATAGGCCTTGGCCGAGCGGGGTAATTGTATAACTGGGGTTCGCGTGAAGTCTCACACGCAATTGGATCCGGGTACGTGTATTTCTGGGGTTCGCATGAAGTTTCACACGCGATAGGCCCTGTGCGAGTGGGGAACGTGTATTTCTGGGGTTCGAGTGAAGTTTCACACGCGATAGGCCTTGGGCAAGCGGGGTACTTGTATAACTGGGATTCGCGTGAAGTCTCACATGCGATTGGATCGGGTACGTGTATTTCGGGGGTGCGCAGGAAGTTTCACACGCGAAAGGGCCTGTGCGAGTGGGGTACATGTATTTTTGGGGTACGTGTGGAGTTTCACACACGATTTCAGCAGGGTACGTGTATTTCGGGGGTGCCGGGGAGTCCTACGCGTGAATTGCCAGTGTGGGTCATCCCAGGTGTTCCCTCTACACCCTCCACGGCCCCTGCAGGCAGCCCACACCACAGGGGACTACCCTGCACCCCTGGTCATGTCCCGCAGGCATCCCATCCACCATGGGCATGCCCCCCAGCCAAGCCACAAGTCAGCTTGCACTACTGATCACCAACGCATGACCCCCTGCTCCCCCACCCACCAGCAGTGCAGGGCACCTGCCAGCAGGCCCCCACTCATGTCCCCCTGCACCCCCACCCCCCAGCAGTGCAGGGCACCTGCCAGCAGGCCCCCACTCATGTCCCCCTGCACCCCCACCCCCAAGCAGTGAGGGGCACCTGCCAGCAGGCCCCCACTCATGTCCCCCAGCCCCCCCCACCCCCCATCATTGACAGGCACCTGCCAGCAGGCCCGACACATGTCCCCCAGCCCCCCCACCCCCCATCATTGACAGGCACCTTCCAGCAGGCCCGACACATGTCCCCCAGCAACCCCACCCCCCAGCAGTGAGGGGTACCTGCCAGCAGGCCCCCACTCATGTCCCCCAGCACCCCCACCCCTCCAGCATTGACAGGCACCTGCCAGCAGGCCCCAACACATGTCCCCCAGCACCCCCATCCCCCGCAAGTGAGGGGCACCTGCCAGCAGGCATTGACACATGTCCCCCATCCCCCCCACCCCGCCATCATTGACAGGCACCTGCCAGCAGGCCCCGACACATGTCCCCCAGCCCCCCCACCTCCCCATCATTAACAGGCACCTGCCAGCAGGCTCCGACCCATGTCCCCCAGCACCCCACCCCCCAGCAGTGAGGGGCACCTGCCAGCAGGCCCCCAGTCATGTCCACCAGCACCCCTACCCCCCCAGCATTGACAGGCACCTGCCAGCAGGCCCCGACACATGTCCCCCAGCACCACCACCCCCCAGCAGTGAGGGGAACCTGCCAGCAGGTCCCGACACATTTCCCCTAGCACCCCCACCCCCCAGCAGTGAGGGGCACCTGCCAGCAGGCCCCCACACATGTCCCCCAGCACACCCACCCCCCAGCAGTGAGGGGCACCTGCCAGCAGGCCCCCACTCATGTCCCACACATGTCCCCTTGCACCCCCATCCCCCAGCAGTTCAGGGCACCTGCCAGCCAGCCCCCGCTCATGTCCCCCAGCACCCCCACTCCCAGCAGTGCAGGGCAACTGCCAGCAGGCCCCGACACATGTCCCCCAGCACCCCCACCCCCCAGCAGTGCAGGGCACCTGCCAGCAGGCCCCCACTCATGTCCCACACATGTCCCCTTGCACCCCCAACCCCCAGCAGTGCAGGTCACCTGCCAGTAGGCCCTGACACATGTCCCCCAGCACCCCCACACCCCCAGAAGTGCAGGGCACCTGCCAGCAGGCCCCGACACATGTCCCCCAGCACCCCCACCACCCAGCAGTGCAGGGGCACCTGCCAGCAGGCCCCCACTCATGTCCCCTAGCCCCCCACCCCCCATCATTGACAGGCACCTGCCAGCAGGCCACGACACATGTCCCCCAGCACCGCCACCCCCTCAGCAGTGAGGGGCACCTGCCAGCAGGCCCCGACACATGTCCCCCAGCCCCCCCACCCCCCATCATTGACAGGAACCTGCCAGCAGGACCAGACACATGGCCCCCAGCCCCCCACCCTCCCATCATTGACAGGCACCTGCCAGCAGGCCCTAACAAATGTCCCCCAGCACCCCCACCCCCCAGCAGTGCAGGGCACGTGACAGCAGGCCCCCACTCATGTCCCACACATGTCCCCTTGCACCCCCAACCGCCAGCAGTGCAGGGCACCTGACAGCAGGCCCCCACTTATGTCCCACACATGTCCCCCAGCACCCCCACCCCCCAGCAGTGCAGGGCACCTACCAGCAGGCCCCCACTCATGTCCCACACATGTCCCCCAGCACCCCCACCCCCCCAGCAATGAGGGGTACCTGCCAGCAGGCCCCAACACATGTCCCCCAGCACCCCCACCCCCCAGCAATGAGGGGCACCTGCCAGCAGGCCTCCACTCATGTCCCCCAGCACCCCCACCGCCCAGTAGTGAAGGGCTCCTGCCAGCAGGCCCCCACTCATGTGCCACACATGTCCCCTTGCACCCCCATCCCCCAGCAGTGCAGGGCACCTGCCAGCAGGCCCCGACACATGTCCCCCAGCACCCCCACCCCCCAGCAGTGAGGGGCACCTGCCAGCCGGCCCCCACTCATGTCCCCCCGCACCGCCACCCCCCAGCAGTGCAGGGCACCTGCCAGCAGTCCCCGACACATTACCCCCAGCCCTCCCCCCCCCCAGTAGTGCAGGCCACCTGCCGGCAGGCCCCCACTCATGTCCCACACATGTCCCCTTGCACCCCCAACCCCCAGCAGTGCAGGGCAACTGCCAGCAGGCCCCGACACATGTCCCCCAGCACCCCCACCCCCCAGCAGTGCAGGGCACCTGCCAGCAGGCCCCGACACATGTTCTCCAGCACCCCCACCCCCCAGCAGTGCAGGGGCACCTGCCAGTAGGCCCCCTCTCATGTGCCCCAGCCCACCCACCGCCCCATAATTGACAGGCACATGCCAGCAGGCCCCGACACATGTCCCCCAGCATCCCCACCCCCCCAGCAGTGAGGGGCACCTGCCAGCAGGCCCCGACACATGTCCCCCAGCGACCCCACCCCCCCATCATTGACAGGCACCTGCCAGCAGGCCCCGACACATGTCCCCCAGCCCCCCCACCCCCCATCATTGACAGGCACCTGCCAGCAGGCCCGACACATGTCCCCCAGCAACCCCACCCCCCAGCAGTGAGGGGTACCTGCCAGCAGGCCCCCACTCATGTCCCCCAGCACCCCCACCCCTCCAGCATTGACAGGCACCTGCCAGCAGGCCCCAACACATGTCCCCCAGCACCCCCATCCCCCGCAAGTGAGGGGCACCTGCCAGCAGGCATTGACACATGTCCCCCATCCCCCCCACCCCGCCATCATTGACAGGCACCTGCCAGCAGGCCCCGACACATGTCCCCCAGCCCCCCCACCTCCCCATCATTAACAGGCACCTGCCAGCAGGCTCCGACCCATGTCCCCCAGCACCCCACCCCCCAGCAGTGAGGGGCACCTGCCAGCAGGCCCCCAGTCATGTCCACCAGCACCCCTACCCCCCCAGCATTGACAGGCACCTGCCAGCAGGCCCCGACACATGTCCCCCAGCACCACCACCCCCCAGCAGTGAGGGGAACCTGCCAGCAGGTCCCGACACATGTCCCCTAGCACCCCCACCCCCCAGCAGTGAGGGGCACCTGCCAGCAGGCCCCCACACATGTCCCCCAGCACACCCACCCCCCAGCAGTGAGGGGCACCTGCCAGCAGGCCCCCACTCATGTCCCACACATGTCCCCTTGCACCCCCATCCCCCAGCAGTTCAGGGCACCTGCCAGCCAGCCCCCACTCATGTCCCCCAGCACCCCCACTCCCAGCAGTGCAGGGCAACTGCCAGCAGGCCCCGACACATGTCCCCCAGCACCCACACCACCCAGCAGTGCAGGGCACCTGCCAGCAGGCCCCCACTCATGTCCCACACATGTCCCCTTGCACCCCCAACCCCCAGCAGTGCAGGTCACCTGCCAGTAGGCCCTGACACATGTCCCCCAGCACCCCCACACCCCCAGAAGTGCAGGGCACCTGCCAGCAGGCCCCGACACATGTCCCCCAGCACCCCCACCACCCAGCAGTGCAGGGGCACCTGCCAGCAGGCCCCCACTCATGTCCCCCAGCCCCCCACCCCCCATCATTGACAGGCACCTGCCAGCAGGCCACGACACATGTCCCCCAGCACCGCCACCCCCTCAGCAGTGAGGGGCACCTGCCAGCAGGCCCCGACACATGTCCCCCAGCCCCCCCACCCCCCATCATTGACAGGAACCTGCCAGCAGGACCAGACACATGGCCCCCAGCCCCCCACCCTCCCATCATTGACAGGCACCTGCCAGCAGGCCCTAACAAATGTCCCCCAGCACCCCCACCCCCCAGCAGTGCAGGGCACGTGACAGCAGGCCCCCACTCATGTCCCACACATGTCCCCTTGCACCCCCAACCGCCAGCAGTGCAGGGCACCTGACAGCAGGCCCCCACTTATGTCCCACACATGTCCCCCAGCACCCCCACCCCCCAGCAGTGCAGGGCACCTGCCAGCAGGCCCCCACTCATGTCCCACACATGTCCCCCAGCACCCCCACCCCCCCAGCAATGAGGGGTACCTGCCAGCAGGCCCCAACACATGTCCCCCAGCACCCCCACCCCCCAGCAATGAGGGGCACCTGCCAGCAGGCCTCCACTCATGTCCCCCAGGACCCCCACCGCCCAGTAGTGAAGGGCTCCTGCCAGCAGGCCCGCACTCATGTGCCACACATGTCCCCTTGCACCCCCATCCCCCAGCAGTGCAGGGCACCTGCCAGCAGGCCCCGACACATGTCCCCCAGCACCCCCACCCCCCAGCAGTGAGGGGCACCTGCCAGCCGGCCCCCACTCATGTCCCCCCGCACCGCCACCCCCCAGCAGTGCAGGGCACCTGCCAGCAGTCCCCGACACATTACCCCCAGCACCCCCACCCCCCAGTAGTGCAGGCCACCTGCCGGCAGGCCCCCACTCATGTCCCACACATGTCCCCTTGCACCCCCAACCCCCAGCAGTGCAGGGCAACTGCCAGCAGGCCCCGACACATGTCCCCCAGCACCCCCACCCCCCAGCAGTGCAGGGCACCTGCCAGCAGGCCCCGACACATGTTCTCCAGCACCCCCACCCCCCAGCAGTGCAGGGGCACCTGCCAGTAGGCCCCCTCTCATGTGCCCCAGCCCACCCACCGCCCCATAATTGACAGGCACATGCCAGCAGGCCCCGACACATGTCCCCCAGCATCCCCACCCCCCCAGCAGTGAGGGGCACCTGCCAGCAGGCCCCGACACATGTCCCCCAGCGACCCCACCCCCCCATCATTGACAGGCACCTGCCAGCAGGCCCCGACACATGTCCCCTAGCCCTCCCACCCCGCATCATTGACAGGCACCTGCCTGCAGGCCCCGACACATGTCCCCTAGCACCCGCACCCCCCAGCAGTGAGGGGCACCTGCCAGCATGCCCCCACTCATGTCCCCCAGCAGCCCCACCCCCCAGCAGTGAGGGGCACCTGCCAGCAGGCCCCCACTCATGTCCCCCTGCCCACCCATCCCCCAGCAGTGAGGGGCACCTGCCAGCAGGCCCCGACATATGTCCCCCAGAACCCCCACTCCCCAGCAGTCAGGGGCACCTGCCAGCAGGCCCCGACACATGTCCCCCAGCCCCCCCACCCCCCAGCAGTGAGGGGCACCTACCAGTAGTCCCCCACTCATGTCCCCCAGCCCCACCAACCCCCCATCATTGACAGGCACCTGCCAACAGGCCCCGACACATGTCCCCCAGCGACCCCACCCCCCCATCATTGACAGGCACCTGCCAGCAGGCCCCGACACATGTCCCCTAGCCCTCCCACCCCGCATCATTGACAGGCACCTGCCTGCAGGCCCCGACACATGTCCCCCAGCACCCGCACCCCCCAGCAGTGAGGGGCACCTGCCAGCATGCCCCCACTCATGTCCCCCAGCACCCCCACTCCCCAGCAGTCAGGGGCACCTGCCAGCAGGCCCCGACACATGTCCCCCAGCCCCCCCACCCACCAGCAGTGAGGGGCACCTACCAGCAGTCCCCCACTCATGTCCCCCAGCCCCACCAACCCCCCATCATTGACAGGCACCTGCCAACAGGCCCTGACACATGTCCCCCAGCACCCCCACCCCCCAGCAGTGAGGGGCACCTGCCAGCAGGCCCCTACTCATGTCCCACACATGTCCCCTTGCAGCCCCACCCCCCAGTAGTGCAGGGCACCTGCCAGCAGGTCCCGACACATGTCCCCCAGCCAACACGTCATCACAATCCAGATCCCTGGCTCTTATGGCCACCCAAATCCCACCCCACGCCACCCCAGTCCAAACACCCAACCAAGCTTTACATCCACTCCAAATTGAAATCCCTATTACATGATAGATCACAAATAAGCAGTATGCGCATGAGTACAAGTCTGTCAGACCCACACAATGGCAACACATGACTGAGAAAACCCACATTGTGACATGCATGAAACCAATGAGAGAAGACCACACATTGAAGTAAGAAACAAAAATGTATTCAAGTCAAAATGAAGGGTATGAAATCAAAACACACAATAATGCCAATAATAATCAAAATACAGCATGTTCCAAAAAATGATAAATAAATAAAATGAGAATCCAAATTAATCCAAATGAAAATGTGTCCAAAGTCACCGTCCAACAAAGCAAATCCAAAGGGAAAGAAAAGCGTAATATCCATTGCTCCATGGTGAAAAAAAAAAGATGAAGGAGAAAAATCCACTGTAAAACTATGTACAAATAGCAAATCCAGGGTCCATGAGCCCAACGACATAAATGAAACCTACAATGAAACTAACCTAATTACTAACTATATACAAAAATGTGGGGCATAGTCCATGCGCCCAAAATGAAAGAAAAAAGAAATGAAACTTAACACTAATGAACTATATACAATGGTGGCGGGCAAGTCCAACGGCTCACTTGTTGATGTCATGTTTCAAAAGTCCCTTGGACATGTATGCTAATGTTCATAGCATGCGCCATGCCTGTTACTGCATGTGTTTTGCCTGCACTGACCCATGTGTTGTGGAGGGACATGATGGAAGTGATATTTGACAGTGCCACTCATCTGCTATTGCTTCTTGTCTAGGGGACCATTGTACAGTACCCTGATGCTTGTGTTCTATATCTCCCTCAACACAGTGGCAAGTGATGAAGAGGGCGGAGACGGCGCTGTGGAGCAAAGCGGCGGGGATGCCCCCACCGGCCGGCGACGCAAGGCCCAGTCACCCTCCCAGAAATTACCATTGTCCATGGTCGGGGGTTTTGTACATGTGTCGGCCTCTCTGGCGGCCCTCTCCTCCTCTGTGGAGACTATGCGCCAGTCATTCTCCATGCTGTCTTCCGGCCCAGATGCCACCAGGGCCCCCTGTGGACCTGCTGTGACCAACGTAGCCAGCTCAGTGGGGATCCCATCCCTGCCACAGTCGGGAGTCAGAGGTCCAGCAGGGGTGGACACCCCAGCAACTGGACCCCAGCAGATGGAGGATGTGCCGGCATCATCGGGCAGGGCACGTGCATGACGGCGTCGGTGGATTCCATTAGCCTGGATGCCGTCATGCTGGCAGAGGCAGTTGCGTCAGAGGTAGCGGCAGGCTCAACGTGGGAGGCATCATGGCTCGGGACCATCTACATCAGAGGGGCAGGCATCGGCCGGAGAGCAGGAGGACCCTGGAATGGGAGTGTCTTCCGTGGGAAGCTGTTGGGCCAGCGGATAGGTGCGGAGCGGCGGCGGGCGGAGGAGGCACGGCTCACAATGGTCAGGGCGGAGAATTCCATGCGCAGGACGCTGAGGCGGGCTGAGTGCCTCGAGGGAATTCGAAGGGAGTTGGAGGTGGACATGGCGTTATCCCTGCAAGACCTCGGGGCCAGAGAACAGGCCTGCCTCCAAGACATTGAACAGGAGTTCGATGATGCCCTGGCCCATGACATCAACAAGTGAGCCTTTGGACTTGCCCGCCACCATTGTATATAGTTCATTAGTGTTAAGTTTCATTTCTTTTTTCTTTCATTTGGGGCGCATGGACTATGCCCCACATTTTTGTATATAGTTAGTAATTAGGTAGGTTTCATTCTAGGTTTCATTTATGGACCCTGGATTTGCTATTTGTACATAGTTTTACAGTGGATTTTTCTCCTTCATCTTTTTTTTTTCACCATGGAGCAATGGATATTACGCTTTTCTTTCCCTTTGGATTTGCTTTGTTGGACGGTGACTTTGGACACATTTTCATTTGGATTAATTTGGATTCTCATTTTATTTATTTATCATTTGTTGGGACATGCTGCATTTTGATTATTATTGGCATTATTGTGTGTTTTGATTTCATTCCCTTCATTTTGACTTGAATACATTTTTGTTTCTTACTTCAATGTGTGGTCTTCTCTCATTGGTTTCATGCATGTCACAATGTGGGTTTTCTCAGTCATGTGTTGCCATTGTGTGGGTCTGACAGACTTGTACTCATGCGCATACTGCTTATTTGTGATCTATCATGGAATGGGGATTTCAATTTGGAGTGGATGTAAAGCTTGGTTGGGTGTTTGGACTGGGGTGGCGTGGGGTGGGATTTGGGTGGCCATAAGAGCCAGGGATCTGGATTGTGATGACGTGTTGGCTGGGGGACATGTGTCGGGGCCTGCTGGCAGGTGCCCTGCACTACTGGGGGGTGGGGCTGCAAGGGGACATGTGTGGGACATGAGTGGGGGCCTGCTGGCAGGTGCCCCTCACTGCTGAGGGGTGGGGGTGCTGGGGGACATGTGTCGGGGCCTTTTGGCAGGTGCCTGTCAATGATGGGGGGTTGGTGGGGCTGGAGGACATGAGTGGGGGACTGCTGGTAGGTGCCCCTCACTGCTGGGGGGTGGGGGGGCTGGGGGACATGTGTCTGGGCCTGCTGGCAGGTGCCCCTGACTGCTGGGGAGTGGGGGTGCTGGGGGACATGTGTCGGGGCCTGTTGGCAGGTGCCTGTCAATGATGGGGGGTTGGTGGGGCTGGGGGACATGAGTGGGGGACTGCTGGTAGGTGCCCGTCACTGCTGGGGGTGGGGGGGCTGGGGTACATGTGTCAGGGCCTGCTGGCTGGTGCCCCTGACTGCTGGGGAGTGGGGGTGCTGGGGGACATGTGTCGGGGCCTGCTGGCAGGTGCCTCTCACTGCTGGGGGATGGGGGTGCTGGGGGACATGTGTCGGGGCCCGCTGGCAGGTGCCTGTCAATGATGGGGGGTGGGTGGGCTGGGGGACATGAGTGGGGGCCTGGTGGCAGGTGCCCCTCACTGCTGGGGGGTGGGTGGGCTGGGGGACATGTGTCGGGGCCTGCTGGCAGGTGCCCCTGACTGCTGGGGGGTGGAGGGGGTGGGGGACATGTGTCGGGACCTGCTGGCAGGTACCCCTCACTGCTGGGGGGGTGGGGGTGCTGGGGGACATGTGTCGGGGCCTGCTGGCAGGTGCCTGTCAATGATGGCGGGGTGGCGGTGCTGGGGGACATGTGTCGGGGCCTGCTGGCAGGTGCCTGTCAATGATTGGGGGTGGGGGGCTGGGGGACATGAGTGTGGGCCTGCTGGCAGGTGCCCCTCACTGCTGGGGGGTGGGGGTGCTGGGAGACATGAGTTGGTGATCATATTGCAACGTGACATGTGGCTTGGCTGGGGGGCATGCCCATGCTGGATGGGCTGCCTGCGGGACATGACCAGGGGTGCAGGGTAGTCCCCTGTGGTGTGGGCTGGCTGCAGGGGCCGTGGAGGGGGTACGCGTTCCCCACTCTGACAGCAAAATCGCGTGTGAAAACTTCCTGCGCACCCCCGAAATACACGTACCCAGGCCAATCGCGTGTAAAACTTCCCGCGCACCCCTGAAATACACGTACCCAGGCCAATCGCGTGTGAAACTTCCTGCGCAGCCCTGAAATACACATACCCATCCCAATCGCGTGTGAAACTTCCTGTGCACCCCTGAAATACACGTACCCAGCCCAATAGCATATGAAACTTACCGTGCAGCCCAGTAATACACGTACCCTGCTCCAATCGCGTGAAACTTCCCGCGCACCCCCGAAATACACATACCCAGCCGATTTGCGTGTAAAACTTCCCACGCACCCCTGAAATACACATACCCAGGCCAATCGCGTGTGAAATTTCCCGCGCACCCCTGAAATACACGTACCCAGCCCAATAGCGTGTCAAACTTCCCGCGCACCCTGAAATACACGTACCCAGCCCAATCGCGTGTGAAACTTCCCACGCACCCCTGAAATACACGTACCCAGCCAATTGTGTGTGAAACTTCCCACGCACCCCTGAAATACACGTACCCAGGCCAATCGCGTGTGAAACTTCCCGTGCACTCCTGTAATACACAAACCCAGCCAAATCGTGTTTGAAACTTCCCGCGCACCCCTGAAATACACGTACCCAGGCCAATCGCGTGTGAAACTTTCTGCGCACCCCTGAAATACACGTACCCAGGCGAATCGTGTGTGAAACTTACCGCGCACCCCTGAAATACAAGTACCCAGGCCAATCGCGTGTGAAACTTCCAGCGCACCCCTGAAATACACGTACCCAGGCCAATCGCGTGTGAAACTTCCTGCGCACCCCTGAAATACACATCACCAGGCCAATCGCGTGTGAAACTTCCTGCGCAACCCTGAAATACACATACCCATCCCAATCGCGTGTGAAACTTCCCGCGCACCCCTGAAATACACATACCCAGCCCAATCGCATGTGAAACTTCCCGTGCAGCCCAGTAATACACATACCCTGCTCCAATTGCGTGTGAAACTTCCCGCGCACCCCCGAAATACACATACCCAGCTGATTTGCGTGTAAAACTTCCCACGCACCCCTGAAATACACATACCCAGGCCAATCGCGTGTGAAATTTCCCGCGCACCCCTGAAATACACGTACCCAGCCCAATTGCGTGTGAAACTTCCCGCGCACCCCTGAAATACACGTACCCAGCCCAATCGCATGTGAAACTTCCCACGCACCCCTGAAATACACGTACCCAGCCAATCGCGTGTGAAACTTCCCACGCACCCCTGAAATACACGTACCCAGGCCAATCGCGTGTGAAACTACCCGTGCACCCCTGTAATACACATACCCAGCCAAATCGTGTGTGAAACTTCCCGCGCACCCCTGAAATACACGTACCCAGGCCAATCGCGTGTAAAACTTCCCGCGCACCCCTGAAATACACGTACCCAGGCCAATCGCGTGCGAAAATTCCCGCGCACCCCTGAAATAAACGTACCCAGCCCAATCGCGTGTGAAACTTTCCGGGCACCCCTGAAATACACGTACCCAGGCCAATCGCGTGTGAAACTTACCGCACACCCCTGAAATACAAGTACCCAGGCCAATCGCGTGTGAAACTTCCCGCGCACCCCTGAAATACACGTACCCAGGCCAATCGCGTGTGAAACTTACCGCGCACCCCTGAAATACACGTACCCAGGCCAATCGCGTGTGAAACTTCCCGCGCACCCCTGAAATACATGTACCTAGGCCAATCGCTTGTGAAACTTACCGCGCACCCCTGAAATACACGTACCCAGGCCAATCGCGTGTGAAACTTCCCACGCACCCCTCAAATACACGTACCCAGGCCAATCACATGTGAAACTTCCCACGCACCCCCGTAATACACGTACCCTGCTGAAATTGCATGTGAAACTTCCCGCGAACCCCAGTAATACACGTACCCCACTCGCACAGGCCCTTTCGCGTGTGAAACTTCATACGCACCCCAGTAACACACGTTCCCCGCTTGGCGTTTGCTGTTTGGCAGCCCTGTAAACTGGTCCAGGGTTAGCGCAGCCTTTTGCGCTGAATTGGGAATTTTGATGGCTTTTCCTTGCGCGAGGGCGTTCTTGGGGGCGTAACTGGCGCTGCTACAGGGTCGCTGCACCACTCTGCGACACGGCTGGTTTTGGAGGCTAAAATCCATGAATACGCTGTGCATGGAAATCTATTTTAGAGCACGCGGCTGGCACAGACATTCCCACGCACACATTGTGCGGCAGCCGCGTGTGCCACTTTTGTGCGAATTTATATGAATTACCCTGTAAATTTGGAACAACATTCACATTTTCCAATCAGGTCGACATTTCAAATAGGACAGATTTGATACATCCCATTTCCCATACATCATGCACAGGGCAATACATGTGTCCCCTTGTTTTTCAACGTGATATACTTAGCTGTCCCTCAGAAAAACATGTTGCGCTATTTCCAAACACCCAAAGAGCAACAGTTATGTTAATTGTTTTTAAGCCACTCTTTAAGCCTCTGCGTAACTATACAAAATACCATTATGAAATATTATAATGTAAAAAGTGGATACACAAAGAATACTGTTCTTTGAAGTGACAATATATTTAAATTTTTTTTACATAAACAGAAGTTTCACATCTACTGGGATCAGACCCATTACACTGAGATATTTGGGATCCAATTTATGAATCCCTGGACCTGGATCCATGATGCGCAGTATGCAAACAGCAGGTTTTTTACGACAATAGCACTACATACATTCTTTAATTGTAACTGCTTGAGTGTCTTTAGGAGGTGTACATGTACACCCTACATATTTATTGAATCACATTCCGCGTTATTTACAAAGCATTCCACAATGGGATTTTCCAATTGAAAAATACTTTCGTTTACCAGGACGATGTATTTTGTTACTGCACAAATGTCAATGGACTCATAATCCATAGTTATTGGGAATAATACAATCCCCAAAAAATATTGCCCATATATACAGACGCCAACCACTGGAAATCCAAAAGAAACCAAAGGACACTCTCATGCTTCAATATCATATGATCAACACAACATGTCTTTGTCCTCCTTTCATAACTGCAAGCAATCTTTAATTTGGTTCTGCTCTATTCACGATGCATCTAAATAGAGTCAAACAGAAGTCGCCCTCATGTCCTTAAAGTATCTATGTATTGATGCCATACAATTTATGGATTCTGAACGCTTTTCTAAAATGATTGGTTGTTATGGTACTACAAAGGATGTCATCAAATTAAAGTAACAATACTTGTCATGGTGGACTGCTTAGTTGTTATAGTTTCTGGTAGTATTCAACAAAAGGGTCTTTCCACTACTGCACGCAATTCTCAGCTTTGGGATGTATGAGACCCTGTCCTCTAGGGGCTGTGGTGGGCCAGACACAACATTAGGAATCCCGTATTCAATAAAAACCCACATAAAATGTGTGGACTGGTGCTATTCAGAATGTATTTATTTAACAATGCTCTGTTTAGTACTCAGTAAAGCAAGTATACATGTTCTTTAAAATTGTGCATCACACCATTTGAGAGGCCTTTTGGGAGGCAGAGTGTCAGGTCATCTTTTGGAAGAGGAACTCCTACCATTGCCAGTTAAAAATTGTAAGGCTTTCAATTCTTTGGAAGTCAAAATACATCTCCTTTCATAACCCTTTCATAAGCTTGGCATACATGGCATAAATGAATTCCATTAGAATTCCATTAAAATTCCATTAGAACTGAAATCCAAATCAGTAGTAAGGTAAGGTCCTGGTCCTGGAAGAAACCCCCATCCTTCTAGAGTTGTTATTCAAACTGTCTTGCACATCCATTAATATGAGGCTAAATGAGAATGCTGACTACTTGCTTTCATCAAAGACTATTCAAACCATTATTCTACCAGATTTCACCTGAAAACACCTCACCTCAACCTTCTGAAACTGTATTGGTATGTGATTTGTCTCGGTTGAATTCAGGTAGGATGTCAACTACCCATGCAGAGGTGAGCAATCAATGGAATTGTGGGCTAAACAATGCAGGATCAGTGATCAAGAACTGGTCTGACATCTTGGACATGATTACAGAACTCAGAGGCTCATTATAAGTACGGCAGTGAAGTAACAATTGGTGGTAACGGAGTGGTAACTCATTTATCGCTGAATTACCACACTGCCATATTACAAATTAGATGGTGAAGTGGAGGATTCACCTCCAGCAGAAATCTGGAGGTAAATCTGCCACTTCATCACTGATAATTGGTGAAGTCTGTGGAATTAAAGCCGGCAGAATTTCCGCCGGCAGTAATTCCACCAAAATCCCCATGGAGTCCTATAGACTCGAATAAATGGGGAGTAGCACCACCTACCACCACTTGTAATCCGGTGTTAAATCCATCACAAGTGTCGGTAATGGTAATTCGGTTTGGCTGTATTCTCGCAGATTTACCGCTGGAATACCAACAAACCTGTAATGAGGCCCTTAATCTTGACTTTGTGTTTATAATTGAAATCTGATTTTATGAACACTCATCTCTACTAATGGATGAGCTGACACCATACACTTTGAAAACGACTTGCAAACATCAATCTAGTGATCAAGGTGAAGGTTTAACCGTAGTAGACGAGAATAAATCCATGGTAAAAGTAATTGACCACCCTTTAAAAAAAAAATAATACTTTGCTTTTATTACCATTCATGTAAAACATTAACAGTGCCCTCAGGAACAGCCATGTTACACTCCGTACATTTTTCCAATGACAATCGAGCATGTCCATCCAACCCCTCATGTCCTCTTTGTACCTCTGAATCTGCAGCCAGTGCCACCACATGTGTTCCCTCGTTCCCGCCTGGCCACATCCCCTCGGGCAGTGCGGCGAGACCCCCAGGAACATCTTCGATAGCTGTAGTGGGTCCCTGTGCCATCCCTGTAGGATTAATAAATTATGCTCCATGTCCATTGTGAATAGATTCCCATGGAAGGCTATTTTGAAAACCTTGCACCATGCCTCTTCTGAGAGGACTTCCCCTGCCAAACTGTTCCAGTAATTGCGGATCCCTCTCCTCTCCATGAGATTCTTGGCATTCAGTAACTTGTACATTATAGACACCATCCTCTTCCTTGAGTTGGCAGAGTCTAACATTTTCGCGAAGAGAGTTAGAGATCTCCTGAGTTTTTGCCTCCAAGTCTGTTCACCTAGGATGCCCTTCAGCCTGAGATACACCATTTCTGCATATGTCAAGTGTCTCCCTCTCTAAACAATTGGCTCACCCTTTCCATACCATTCTCAGACCAAATCTGGGCATTCTTGAATCCCCTACTACCCAATCTGAGTGTGGGGCCCCAAAGTGAAGTTAACAGGTGGTGCCATGTTGTCAAGTGGTCGGTTTGAGCCCCCTCTTTCCAGATCAACCAGTACCCTTAGTGTTGGGTGATTCTTTAACCTATTTGGAATTGTCTTTCACAGCGCCCAAAGGCAGTCTCGTACCTTAAGTAGATGTGTATACATATCCTCCAGGTAGGTCCACTAAGTACCCTTGCCCTCTTTCATGTGTTCTAGAAACACCCTTAACTGGGCTGCACAGAAGTAAAGGCAGAAGTCCGGCAGCCCAAAGCTCCCCTCCTCCCTAGGAAGGGTGAGAATCGTCCTCCTAGTTCTCGGGTTTTTAGTCTGCCAGATGATTTCTTGAACTGCTATCTGGAAATCTTTAAAGGTCCATTTGGGGATAGATGTGGGATGGGCCATGAAGAGATAATGCAGTCTTGGTAAGACATTCACTTTCGTCGCTGTCATACGTCCGTACCATGACAAGATCATATTACCACACTGCCTCATGTCCATCTTGATCCCGGTCATGGTAGGGTCGTAGTTGGCTTGAGCTTGTTTGAAAAGTTCCTTGTAAGGAGGACACCAAGATAACAGATGGAGTCTTTCTCAACACTAATCCGATGAACCTATTTGGAGAGTCCAGCAGTGGGTCCTGTGCCCGGATAGGGAGCAACATCGATTTTGATGTATTGATTTTCAGCCCTGAGAATTGCCCGAAGGATCTTATCAAAGACAGAAAGGGGGGAGGGAGGGTGATTGCCCACCGAATATGCCAATATATCATCTGCAAGCAGTGAAAGTTTGAATTCCACTTCTCCCGTTATAATTCCCCTGATAACCGGTTGGGTCCTCATCGCTATGGCGAGGGGTTCCATTGTAAGGGCATTTATTAGGGGGGAGAAAGGGCACCCCTGTTTTGTACCCCCATGAGAGGGAGAATGAGGCTGAAAGCTCTCTGTTCACCTGAACCCTTGCTGTTGGGACACTGTACAGCATGGCTATCCATTTTCTGACACGTTCCCCAAACCCAATTCTCTGGCGGAGTAAGGTCATGTAACTCCATTCGACCCTCTCAAATCTTTTTTCGGGTCTATTGAAAGCAAGCTCACGTCAAGGTTCGATTCTTCCGCATAATGGATCAGGTTTATTGTTTTCCAGAAACTGTCCACGCCCTGATGTCCCACTATAAAGCGCACCTGGTCCTCATGAACCAGCATTGGCATAATACCCTCCATCCTCTTGCAGATTACCTTTGCCAAGATCTTGACATCTGTGTTCAGCAACAATACCAGCCTATAGGAGGAGCATTCTGTCAGGTCTTCTTCTTCTTTGGGCAAGACTACTATTATGGCCCCATCACTGTTTCGGGTAGAATTTCCCCTGCTAGGACCTCAGTGAACACCTTCACCAGGTGAGGGGCCAAAGTGGAGCAAACATCTTGTAAAATTTCACCGAAAACCCATCCTCCCCTGGTAATGTTCCCCCCTTCATCCCCCTAATTACCTGCACTATCTCCTCTTCCGATATCGGGGTCTCCATTTCATCTGCCACCTCCCTCACCAGGGCTGGTACCGGGATAGACTTTAGAAAGTCTTCGATTCGGATGTCGCCCCCCCCATACTCAGATTTGTAAAGCTTTTCATAGTACTGGCAAAAGTCCCCCCCAATGCTCACAGTGTCATATCCCAATCTCCCCGGTTCCGTTTTTATCATTTTCACCATCCTTCTTTTCTGGACCTCCCTCAACTTCCGTGCCATTATTCTATTTGCCCTATCCCCCTTTTCGGAGTATTTTTGTTTAAGCAATTGGAGACTCCTCTCCATTTTATTTAACAGGAGTTCCTTCAACTGGAGCCTATGTTCCTCCAGGGCAGTTACCTGTCCGAGTTAATTGGCCTATCGGGGGACCCCACCACCCCCGGTTGAAATTTTGCTATTTTTTCTCATATGGTCTTCTCCTGGGCTTCCCTCCCTCTCTTTTTTGGGGCCCCTATTTTAATGAGGACTCCCCATATGGTCGCCTTCCTTGAAGGCATCCCAAAGCGTTTCTGAGCTAACCTCCCCGTTATCGGTGAATTCAAAATATTCCACAATGTTATCTAGCACCGTTTTTGCAGTCACCTCATCCTTTAGCAGGGTGCCATTGCACTTCCAACGTCCCCTCCGATTACGGCCCCTCCCCCCCATCAAGGTAATCTGAACCAGATCATGGTCGGACCAAGGTACATGGTCCACCCTAGGGCCAGTAGCATATGGGAGCATAGATTTATCAAAGAGGATATAATTGATCCTTGAAAAGGATTTGTGTATCCTAAAATAGTATAATATGTGTACAGGGGGTCACTCGCTTTGTTGCTTGGGAGTGAATCTTCCAGGCTCAAGTCCTGATTGACCTTGTGAAATATTTTTGACATGAGGTCGTCTGCCGCCCGAGTGGCCTGAGGTGCCAGACTTTTCCTATTGGTTGTGGGATTCAGGACCATGTTAAAATCTCCCTCCATTATCACTCTACCTTCCATGTATAGTTGGAGCTTGTTTATTACCTCCTCCCAGAAATGTGTCTGACCCTCATTGGGCCTGTATACCACCACAAAGGTCAATGGGGAACCTTGGAGTGTACCCCTGACCAGCAAATATCGACCCTCCGGGTCCTTCAATGTTGATTCTGTGTTGAAACCCATATCCCTAGCCAATAGGATTGCCACTCCCCTTTTTTTGGTAATGTGTGATGCACATAGGACCTCTCTAATCCCTCCCCCTCGCAGGTTGGGTTCTTTCCTCCTTGCCCAGTGTGTCTCCTGCAGGAAGAGCAGGTCTAGTTTTGCCCTGTGAAATTCCCTGCACAGTAGGGACCTTTTAGTGGGGGTGTTCAGACCCCTGACGTTCAGGGAGCCCACTTCCAGAACAGGTAGACAATCAACCATTTTGGAGATTTACCTTTCCGTTGTTCAGCATCCTCAGAGCACTACTCTGCACATTGTCCCCTCGATGTCGCAACTTAATAGTAAACCTCTGGTTGCCCGGTATCTTTAGCAAACCCTTAACCCCCTCCTCTTTCCCCTCCTCCCTCCACCTCCCTGGGATGGCATTTGAACATAACCCCAACTGCCCCTCCATTGTACCCACAACTCTGTCAACCCTAACTCCCTTCACCCCCCTACCCCCTTCCCCGGCACCCAGCCAGTTAATTCGACCATTTCTGGTACTGGGCTGGACCACCAATGTGCCCGCCATTGCCAGGCTGCTCGTGTGTTTACTCATTCCCGTTGAGCCCCCCCCATGATGTCCTGTCCCACAAAATGTACCCATCATACTTGCTGTTGCTTGGGATCATAGCCTTATGTTATTTCCGTGTCCGCGTCCCCGCTTTGAACCAGGCTATAGTTACCCTCATCCTTCAGGATTGCCCCGTCTTCTATCCTTCCACTGGGGGTGGCGTGTTCAATTTCTTTATTTTTCTGGATCCTGCAACCTTCCATCTGTCACTCGGTCTCTCCGTTCCACTTGCTCCTGCAACCGCTATCCCCGTGGGCCTTCTCTGGGCATTCCAATCCTCCACTTAGTCTCGGATTGCTCCTCTGATATCCTCTTCTGTAACCAGGGTCGTTCTCTGCCCCATATATTCAAATGTCAGGGAGAATGTATACCCCCACTGGTAGCTTACACCTTTTTCCCTCAGGCACTGGCTCATGGGGCAACATAGTGTCCACTTGGCTAGTGTATATGCGGAGAGGTCCTGGGAGATTGATATCTTCGCGTTATTGTACGTAATGTCCCATGCCTTCCTGGCCTCCTTCTTTCCAGTTTTTGGACTGTGTCAGACCTCATGTCTCTTATTTCTTGCAGCACCGAGGCAAAGCCCCTTTCCATTGTGGAGGCATCCTTCGGCGTGGCTTCGGACTGGGCCATCTCTTCATCATGGTCCAGGTTGTTTTGACTGCTTCCTGAATCCTGAAAATGATACCTTTGAAGAGCTTCCTTCCAGCTCATGGGTCCTCCCCATATGGTGTGTAAGTGCGTAGGCCTCGGTTCAGATGGTTCTGGCGTGCCCCTCTCAGTACCAGCGCCGGGGTCCATCGGGGGACTCTGCCGTGTGATCTCGGGGGGTTTGTGTTGGGTTATGTTCCCTCTGCTACCATCCTGTACTGGTGGTCCCTGTTTGGGGCTCCTTCGGTGCAGGCACATGCCCCAGGGGAGAATCATGGGGGCCCTCACCCTGTCTTCTGTTTGGTCTCTGAGGTGTTCCTGATATTTCTCCCCTGAGTGGGCACACACCCCAGACATGGTCTCGGGGGCCACAACCCAGTTTAGACTACTGCTTCTTGGATCCTATCTTGTTTTGGAGTGCAGGAGGGTCAAATTCCACTTCTCCCCCAGTGTGGGGAACCCATTAACGTTCATCTTCCCTCCCTGGCAGCCCATGGGGTTATCCTCTTGCAGCAACATAAAGCTTCCGTATACTGCTTGCTGAGGGGCCGTGGGATTTTCTCCTGGTGCCTCCCTTCCAAGTGCTCTGTGTCTGAGGAATACTCCAGGGGTGAGTTCTTCGGGCCAGAGATCGAATGTGGCCTCTGCCAGGGCCCGGGGGTCACCACCCAAAGTTGTTGTAGGCTCTGGGGCTTCTTGCTACGGCAGATTCCTCTTTGCGGGTGGGTGCCTGTCTGCTGACCCCCAGTTACGCAAGAATTCCCCACAAGACCCCCCTCCCGGGCTCACCCCATTCCGTCCTCGCCCGGAGTCCCCCCTTTAGATGGGCTCCCTGGCAAGCTGCTTCTGTCAAGGCGGGCACACGCCACAGCACTGAAGTCCAAGGGCCCTCAACTTTTTCCAAGTTGCCTAGCGGTGGAAGGTGGGTGGCTCTGCTGGCCCCCTCCCAGGTCGTCTTCTCTTTGATTCTGCACTGTCCGATTGAGTCAGTGCAGGGGAGCTGAAGGGGGTAGCAGTTCCGCCCCAACATAGGGTACTTCTTTCTAGTGGGCCTGATACCAGGGGGCACCCCAGTGTCTGGAGGAACTTGTAGGGGCCTCTCCCAGGCGGGCACATGCCCTGGGCACCTGCCCAGGAGCCACCACCTGTGAGGATCCGGACAGGAGGGGTCCCAATCACCAGCCAGAATTGTTGTCAGGTCCTGGAGGGATGCTGCAGTGGTGTGTGCACCCCAACCCCTCCTAGTTACTGGGGACCTCTGCCTCTGGGCACCAGCACCAGCACACGGTGCACCCCTCCTTCCTGCCTTCACTCTTCAGCCCTAAGATTGTTGTGCACCCCATAGGGGGTTGCTGGAGCAGGAATCGGGGGTTTGTGGTCTTCGTCCGGAGAGATACAGGGGCTGAAATCCTCATGCAGGGGGAGGTATACTGAGAGGTGGGGGAGCCCGCAGGTTACTGCTCCTGCTGCCAGTTTTATGTCATTGTGGGTTAGTTCCCAAAGTCCCCTCTGTGTGTCCACCACACACTCCCTCTCCCCCTCAGTGGGGGTCAGTGGCTCACTCTCCCCTGACCCCATTCAGATGGGTCCGGGCCTCCGTTTGCTGCCTTTCGGAGTTCCGGTTCTCCTCACCTTTGGTCATCCCCGTATGCCCCGGTGCAGTGGGGGTGTGCCTTCACTCCTTTGTACGCTGTTAGCCCAAGGTGTGGCTGTTTCGGGGCTCCCACGTTGCTGTTCTATGTTCTGCCATTTGCTCCCTGGGGATCCTCTTAACCACTTCAAGGCCTGCTCCCCGGCATCCAATGCACCACGGGGTATGGGGTGCTCCTCCAGCGTGCGGGCTTTGTCAAGGGCCAGCCTCCTCCACTCCGATCGCCCCTCCATTCTGTTAGCCTGGGCGTATCCCTCGGGGCTGCGCTCCTTGCCCCCACGACCAGTCTCCCCATCCACAGACTGGACCTGAGCGGGGGCCGTCGGGACACACGCTCTCGGGATCTCTGCCGCAGCACCAGACTTTGGGTCGCTCCCACACCGCGGGCACCACTGCACCTTTCCCCTGCCCATTCATTCTGGGGGGACTCCACATGGGGGCTCAATCCCCATTATGGCCCACCTTGGCGGGAGCTCGACACTCAGGCTTCCATCACCAGCGCGCCCCCTGGTGGCCTCCTGACCACCCTTTTTTACCATACTGAGTCAATAATTTTTAATGGCCACATGTCTCCCTCTGCCTCTCAGCACCTTCTACTCATATAGAGTCCCCTTTATTCCCTGGCAGGTTTCCCTGACGAGTCAGAGATATTAAAATAGTTGTCTACTGGGTAACCTCAACTGTTGGTTAGAATAGTTTGTGAACTCAGGTTACTGCTCCTGCTGCCAGTTTATGTCGTTGTGGGTCACTTCCGCAGGTTGTGTCCGCTTCCTCTGTGTGTTCACCACACACTCCCTCTCCCCCTCTGTGGGGGTCAGTGGCTCACTCTCCCCCGACCCCCTTCAGATGGTACAACATCTTCTGAGTTGTATCTTGAGAAATTCCCATTGATTCTGTAAGTAATTATTGGACCTTCATCCTATTTAACCTGCATGTGACTCATCTCTTCCTAATGTCTTCAGCAATTTTAACAGCTAGCTAAAGTTAGGTTTGTCAAGTTTATCTCTAAGAAAAAAATACCAAAACAACAAGTTGATACATAACATCCACATGTGCTCAGTCCATAAAAAATGTATGATTATAATTTTTGCTATAATCTGCTCCAAAGTTATTTGGAAGCAAACACTCTGCATGTGCTTCATGGAATCAAACAAACACATTCATAATTCTCATGATCATGCCCTGAAATGGAAACTTGTAGAACTTGAATACCAGATTAATGGTATATAGCAATCAAAAATTATTTAAATGTCACAATGATGAATATTAAATGCTGACAAGTGTTGCATGTATCAAGAATTGTATGATTCAAAAGTCCCAACTAGAGATCATCATAGACATTATTCCTGTGGTTGAAAATTGAAGTAGAACCATCATAATAAAACAATAAAAAATGTGAAGGTGAATGTGAAAACAAACCCAAAGATAAGATTTGACTAGATACTTTCTGAAAGAAAAACCATTCTCGTAGTTCAACTCCTTTCTCTCTAACTCAATTGTGTTCTTCATAAATTAGAGTTGTAAAAGGCAATAACAAAGGAGAGGGGTGAGTGTTGTTCCCCACTAAATTTGAAAACTTGAATATTGGACATCATCCTATGATCTGGATATCCTATAAATGGCCAGTGGAACTAGTCATCTGTCACATTTGCATACATTGTTTGAGAGATATCATTTAAATGTTACCATAAAAGTTATTATTTCACAACATTTGCAAGTTAGTCCAGTCAGATGTTAATTTGCATGTAAAGGTCCCCAGAGTGTTCAATTGCCAAATTTACAAACCTTAGTTTCTTTCGACTCGGGACAATATGCAGCTCGGGTGTTTATATTAAAAATAACTCTCACCACCAATTAAAAAGGAGACAGTATTTGCCTTTACTTTTTAAAGGGATGTCTTATATTCCCATTGGCTTCTTGCTTTCCCTTATTAACAAGGATGAAGCAGTCATTGTACAATTGAATGAAGGGTGTTGGTCCCCTTAAGATTTGAAAACCTGACTGTTGGACCTCATCCTATGATCCAGATATCCTATAAATGGGCAGTGGTAGTAGGCATCTGTCCAATTCCCACAGCATATGTCAGAAATGTTGACGTCATTTCTGATCGTACATTTTCTTTGCTACTATAGATCACTGCGGTGGTGCAATTTGGGATCTGGCAGCTGAAAACATTAAAATAATTGTTTTCGATTTTTGGAGAAGGGGCAGAGAATGACATGTGCAGTCGCACCTGATCTTTTAAAAACGTATAATGAAAATTCCCTTTATTTGGGGCTACCAGCTGATCTCTTGCAGCATCTTCAGGAAATGTACAATTTGGCAGCTTGCACAACTGCTTGAGTCCAAAAGCAAGTTCATGTCCCTCCATCCTTCAAAAACTGAATTGGCTTCCAGAAGGACGCTCAAGTTTAAGAAGCTTAAGATCTTGGGCCTCATTACGAGTCAGGCGTTAAGGGGTTTTCGGCGCCGTAAACGGCACCGACCCTTAACGCCTGATTACAAGGTCCCTTAGCGCCATGGTGAGTTTAACGCCTGCTTTTTGCAGGCGTTAAAATCCATGGCACTAAGGGATCTTGGAGATAATTACGGCACCGTAATTTACGGTGGCGTAATTATCTCCTTCCCCACTCCCATTATGCCCTATGGGGCAAAAATGGGAATGGGGAAAGGTAAATGGGAAATGGGGATTTACCGCCCCACTCACCTTGGGATGGGGCGGTAAATCGGCCAACCACCATGGCGTAAACATAGTTTACGCCATGGCGGTAAAGGTACGACCCAGGCGGTAACTTACCGCCTGGGTCGTAATGAGGCCCCTTGTGTGTAGTGCACCATGCTTTCTACTGGTGCAGACCGCATTACTTGCAAGAGAAATTGAAGCGTTATATCCCTATGCTCAGCATTACGCTCAGCCTCGAGGCTTCAAGTGATCTACCGCAGATGTTTTAAATTGAGGCCCACTTGCAGAGCATTTATGATCTTGTTCCATGCATTTCAAACATGATTCTACTCTCCCATATGGAAATTATGCATTTTAAAACATAGCTCAAGGTGTATTTTTTCCGAGACCATTTTGCAAGCTAACATTATATACTACAGCAGCCAGTTCAAACCTGCCAGAGCCCATTTATTACCATTTATTATCATCTGATCCATTATCATATGTGCATTAAGCTCCAAGACATAATATAACAAATCACTAAACACATACACCCAGACAAGCACACACACATACAGCTTTTTTTCAGATGTAAACCATGAAATCCATAAAAAAATTACAAATATCAGTAGAGTAATATCAGAAAATACACTCATTGTTTTATTGGTATACAAAGAATAATTAATTGCATCCTCACATGAGTCAAATAGAGCCAATTTCAATGTTATCATAAAAGATATTGTGCTAGTTATCTGGCATGGAGATCCATCTAACATAAATGTCAGAGACCTCTGGTAATCTTGCACCAGCAAACAGCAGCCCCCTAGACTGCCAGCCATAAAGAGAGGTACGGGAGCCATTCCCCAAACTTAGCAAAATGGTCCATAAGAACAGAGCCACAAACACAAACATTGAACTTTCCATGCCACCCTGGGTTTTACTCTGCAAGCAGTTGCTGAGAAATTGGGCCATGTTTCTCCCTTTTTAAGACACGTCCTTACATACATGCCCTGAAAGTGGACGGAGGGTCAAGATTTGTTAGGGGAAAATGGCCAGCCTTCACAAGAGAAGGGATACATAGGCAGGTGACAGGAAGTGGGAATTGTTGGTTTTTAGGTGAGGTCAGAGTTGAAGGAGGAGGGCGACCAACAGACCAGAAGGAGGAAGTAGGGAGCAGCAGCTTGTGGAGGAGAGTTTTGAATCAGGTTGTGTGTTGGCTTAGGAGTGATAGTGGTTCTGCAGTTTGAGTGTGCATATCTATGAGACAAGTAAGTAGAGAAGGCAGTGTAAGAAGTGAATGTGAAGTGAGTTTGTGAATGGAAGGAATGTGTCTGAGCAGTAGTGGTGGAAGGATGACAGAAGTAGTAGTGAGAGGAGGAGAGCACTAGTGATAGTAAAATATTAGTAGTGGTAGGAGGGCAGTACGAAGATGAGTGTAGTAGTGAAGGAAGGTAGTAGTAGTGTCAAAGAGGGGAATAGTGGCGTGAACAAGGGGATTAATCATGTGAAGAAGGGGAGTATTGCTGGGTACAAAGAACAGTGAAATTAAGTGGGAGAAGTACCATCAATGGGTCGTGGGGAGGAATATGAGGAGTGACACATTTGGGGAATGGAGGACTGGTGTGAAGAGCACACTGGGGACAATATTAGTAAGAGTAGAGGAGACTAGCCTGCATAAAGCAGAGTATGTCAAACTCCCCATTAGAACACTGAACTTTGGTTAAATTAGGTGAGATGGGAAGTTCCTGAGGATGTTTAGTCAGTTGGCATTTAGGGATCCGCCACCAGAAAAAGGCAGAACCTACAAATTATCGGTCAACATTCTGTAGGACTAACCAGGGATTAGGGGCACCTGGTTTAGGGAGGTGGGTCGTGGCAAGATGAGAGAGAGAGAGGGGGACATTGACAACCCTAGACCAGACAAAGAAAATAAAGACCCTTCAACTGTCTCAAAGACTCTAACAGCCTGATTCATGGAATTATGTGCGTGAAAAAAGCAGATTTGCGAGCCTTTCTTCCATGAATCAGGCTGTAAATGTTTCCATTGCCATCTATGACACGTGGTGTCAGAGGTATAACTTCTTCCAGACCCTGACACGGAGCCATTTAATGATCAGTCAGAGACAAGAGCAGTCTGCAGTGCTGCCAACTGCCTCAAGGACTCTGAGTGTTTTCTGTGCCATCTGTGGCAACCGAGAGAATGAACACTAAACACAGAGAAGTTGAAATCCACTCTTTTAAACCTAACTATGAAAAACATCAATGTATTTCAAAATCTGTTTACAACATCACAGTAGTAATCATATCCCTAACGCAGCATGAACAGCAGGAACCAATACAGTAACTCAAAAAGGAATAATACAACAAAACATCACCTCAAAGGGAGAACATGTTTGCATTTCACCGAGCATTAAAAGATACTGGGGCTAGTGAACAGCAGCCATACGCCATCATTCAGAGGGCGCCCATGTGGGGCAAAGTCCGTTCAGCCTCCCAGGGTCCCTAGCCAGTGTTCATGGCAAACTCTATTGTAACCATATCATGACATGCATCTGTGTGTGGTGATGCCCAAATTTTCATGGGGGCTTATCATCAGAAGGGCTAAACATTGCTAGGAGGAGTGCGTTCCAGGCAGCCACATTCACGGTGGGTTCCCTGATACCGTCTCTCATGGCCCTGCACCAAGCAGTGGTCTCTACTGCTCTCCAAGACTTAAAGCCTCTAAAACATCAGTGATATTACGGTCCTCCTTTCTGTTTCCATGGCAATAAAAAACATCAATAGTACAGTCCAATAAATAAGGCCTCACTACTTCCAGCTAACTCCGTGTGGCATATTGACAAATGAACACATGGTTTTAAAGTATGTTTTATAAAGTTATCAAACATGTCAGGATGTGTCTCTGTTTTTCAGGATTTCCAGTCTCTCAGGTTTATGTCAGCCTCTTTTCCCACTCTAAGCAATATATGGTTCATAAGTCTCCTCTAAGGATTAACCTAGCCTCTCCACCATTAGGAGGTAATGCTTTATCAGTCTCTCTGGCTTATATCAACCTCGTAGGATGCAGGGTAGGTGTGAGACCCAGTAGTCTCAATGGCTTCTTCAGCACTCAAGGTATGTCGTACCTTAGATGTGAGACTACAGCATTATCAATGGATTCTTCAGCCCTCACAGAATGCATGTTAGGTGTTCAACTCCCCAACTCTGAATGGCTTCTGCAGACCTCTTAGAATTTAGTATTCAACAGTCTCAATAACTTTGCCAGGGTTCTCAGGATGCACGTTATGTGTGTGACTCCTGGAACAGTAATGGCTTCTTTCTTCCTCTCAAGGTGGGTGGAAAGTCGGGGTCACTAGCAGTCTCAACAATATTTTCATCTTTCTCAGGGTGCAGACTAGAAGTGAGAATGCAAGTTGTTTCAGTGGATCTCTTCAGTCCTCACAATATGCCAGCGAAGTGTGCGAATCTGGCAGTCTCAATGGCCTATTCAGCCCTTCATGAGCTTGTTTTACAGACGTGAGAATCAGCAGTCTCTAGAGTGTCTAGTTGCCTCCTAACAAGGTCAGCATGTGAATGAAAATAGCACCAAGGAGACTACCTACTCCAGTTCCAGTCTTTCGTCCATTCTTGATTTGGGATTTCTTAACCACAGTCAATGCCATCAATCCAGCAGGCTCACTAAAAGGCCCACGGCTCACACATATTTGCAAATCATGAATGCCCACTTTCCAAGTCCTCCTCAACACTTCCATCCAAGAGGACTTTTTCCATTGCTCTTTGAAAACAGCCTATGCCTCGCTTCTCTTCAAAATACCCAATAAGGACCAAGGGCTGAGCAAAGCACTGACCAATCTCAAACATACCCCTCTGCCCATGCACAAATCCTCAAAGTTTATTTACCAAAAGCTACAGGAACATGTTGAAGGCATCCGCATCGTCCACATATCACACTCACAATTCTGATAAACAAGAGGAACAGAATTCATGCTATGCTCTACATGGGGCACCCTAAAGAACAACATGGGTGCCATCTCATATAGTGCACTAATTCTATCTGACACCTCCAAAGCTTTTCTTTCTATCAGCCATTAGATTTCCAGTAAAATTATTAAACAACATCAGAGTAAAAGGAATAATGCCATGTCATTCCTGACTGACAGGACTGTAACAACATGCATGCCCCCTTCAGGTCACTTCCCAAAAACAAATAAATCACCCCAAGAGTCCAGTCTGTTGCCTCACCATAACATCTTCACAAGCACACTCCTAGAGTCAATTGTTAAGTCATGATACCCAAAACATCTACAAGCTGTCACTATGTGAAAATGGATCAACCGACTACAAAAACACATACGTGGTAATTTTGTACTGAGCGGCGCAAACATTGAAAGCCTAGAATTGCTTTCATGCGTTCACTTTCCACTGCACTGAGATTTTCATGCAGGTGTAAAACTAAAGATTCCAATGGAATACGCCTTGGTTTAGCACCAGTTAATGACCAGGAAAATTCCATTGGGCCTCATCACAAGTTGGGCGGTATCTGTGCTGTAAAACTGCCCAACTTTATTAGCTTTAGCGCCCACCGGTCCGGCCGTATTACCGCTCTGAACTGGGGGTAAGCACGCCAGACTCGTGATAGGGCCAACCCTTAAATGTGGTGGTAACACCGTTGACACTGTATTTAAGGGCTACCGACCAACTCGTGATGAGTCCCATTGAATCCATTATAAAACACGACTTGCAAAGTGTACTTTGCAGGGAGTATTTTATTTCTCTCTAAATGGAGTGTTAAAGTATAGAGGGAAGGCAATTTTGCCTTCCTTTTCTCTTTAGGTTTACCCTCTGCTTTGAAAATGTTGGAAATTGCATGCAAGGGACAAGCCACAAGAAGGTGCAATTGTGGTGGCCCCCTGCTTGCAAATTAACAATTTATTGAAAATTACACCAATTAAATTTGTTAGCACGTAGTTTATTCATGATTTTGCATAATCTTGTGTTGAAAAAGGAACAGAAACATATCGGATTTGATCAACTTGGCTGTGGACCCCATTTTTGTTCTCAGAAAGCCTTCTTTCAATTCTCATAAATCTCTGGACCGTGTCTTGAGTAAGCAAACAACGGGAAAATAAACTTCAAAAGAGGATTAGATGACATCTGCAAATAAAGATCTTGCAAGTAGGCTGGCAGCATATCATATTTTCTTCCTGGGAGCATTCCTCCTTTTAGCGGCTCACTGTTCTTTACACGAAGGCCTTGTGTTCTCCTCGGTTATACTCACTGCTTGTGGGATCCAACCACGTGCTCTTTCATGTAATTCAAGGGATGATATTGGGACTCCTTTGGGATATTTAGAGACCTTAGTTTCGTGGTCCTGTTCCCATTGTAATCCTTGGCCGTTCTGCTCTGTTCTGCAGAACAGGCTGGACATTATCACCTCCCTCACCTAGGTTCCAGCACTCTTTGTCTCTGGCCAACCTCACTCAGCATGTGCACCCATTGCCTGCATCACTGCCATTCACTGTTATTCCAAATGCTTGATCCTCCACCTGCTGTGAGATTGACCCCTTCAGATCAGGGTCTAACCACATTCATGTCTTGGACTAGATATTTCATGTTGTTGTTTCCTGTTCTCACTGGCTAATTGAAGCTACTGTTGACTACAAGGTCTTTGATTATGTAGACAACCTCTTTCTATTGCATGTTCACCGATTTGCTTTCCTGCAGCTATATCATCTTTTCCTTACAATAATACATCTCTAGGAGCTGAACTCCAACCACTTCACTCCTAATGTTCTACCCTCAACTGAGATTGCTTCTCCTCCACCATCCTCTTGCTTCTGATTAAACCCTATTTCCATTGATGGTATTTCACTCTTTCAAACCTCCAACCTTCTGATGGTACCTCTCTTTCCGTATCTTCCACCCTCTGGCTTCCTTATGTCTATGTTCTCCCCATACAATCGCCTCTCTGCTGATGGAGCATTTCTCGCTAATTCCTAAAAATCTACTTTCTTGAGGTCATGTTCCTCCCTCAGAACTCAATCCTCCACTCACTCGATGGCATCTCACCCCTTCTGCTCTACATCCGCCACTGCACTGCATGGCCAGGCTTCAAAATCCTCTGATTTCCTCCTCCCACCTGTTCCCTCCTCTCTTCATTTCTCTCCTATCATCTGCTGCTGCCCACTTCAAACACACACACACACCGCCCCCCATGTGACTGTGTTCTTTAACTGTGGTTTCTCTTTGCCTGGGGATGGGTTGAAACAGAGGGTCTACACCTGTGGGGGCCGGTTGGGTTTCCCTGTGAATTGCCTGCTGTTAATTATCAGCTAGCTGATTCAGGAAAGACATACCCATCGCGTTTGTTGACCACATGTATTAAGTTCAGGTCTACTATCGTTAGTTAGTCCATTGGATTCTCTTGTACATGCATGGGAGGGTCAGGTCCCTGGAGTTGAGATGCGTGGCAGTACATAATACTTAATGAGTGTTTTCTCTATTTGTTTTGGTATTTCCTTGCACTCTGCACTCAGTATCATGTGTATGTTTGAATTAGTATTTCAGTGATATGTTCTTATTTGATTTGATTTGATTTGATTTGCTGTGTCATCAGGGCCTGCCTGTAACATCCTTAAAGGGCCACTATTAGTATAATAAGGCTGCATATGACAGTCAACTGATAAATGTTGCTGACAATATGAGGGTGACCAGTGGATCCTCCCCATACCAACATTGGTCCACCACTGACCAGCTTGTGGTGACCCTTACCCACCACACTAAAGATACTCATAGCTGCTGAAACACATTAGATCTTACCAAATGTGTTGCACACATTTTAACCTGGATGTCAATGAATAAACTGAAACTCAAACCACCCAGAAGTTAGATTAATATGTGGAGCTCCACACCACCAAACTGAGAGCATCCACCTAGCCTGAAGAATTTGGATCCCACCAACATGGGCATGCATTCGATTAATCTTGATGGACAGAGACCTCATACTCAAATCACAGATTAAAGTCACCATTAAGATCTGTTGCTTGCAACAATCCAATGCTTCATATCTTTTCTGACTAATACACATAGAACAATGGCATTGAACACTCTAATATGCATAGGTCCAGGCTATGCAAGCAACACTCTTCCTGGGGCTCTTGGAGGAGCTACTGGGCTGCTAGGCCTCAAAGAGTCTAATACATGCCTGTTCTCCTGAGAATTCGAACACATAAGCACTTCACACCAGCCCTCTAAATATTCTACTGGCCAACAACACAATTGAGGATGTACTGCACAACTCTGTGCATTGCCCAATCTGCCTTCCTGAGCAGTTGGCCACATCCTTAAATGTTACCCTAATAACTGTGCTAGACTTCATTAGAAAACCTAACCGAGAATCGTCTTTCTTCTTTCTCTCAACCAAACTCTAGAATTCAACGCCTTAACATCTGAGCAATGAGGAAAACCATTGGACCTTCAGAAAGTCCCAGCTATCATCAGCGTCAGAACAGAACAAAATACTTACCAGATACCCAAATTTAGTAGCATCAATCATACAGAACCTCCTCTGTTTAGATAATTGCACAAGTCCAAGAATCCAAATACAAGGCAGTAGCCAAGGACTAGGTGGAGATTGGACTCTATTGGGTCATTCTCCTCACAACATCTAAATAGACATGGATAGACTTTTTCACAAATGTGCATTTACCAATAAATAATGTCTGCCTCACTCTGGTCTATCTCCATTAACGCTTTAAACGAAACCAAAACAACAAAAACGGTTGTTAATCGATACGATAATTCAAATAATCCAACAATACCAGATTGATAGTCCTAAATCAAATGCAACCCCCTCATTTTGCTTCGCCCAACCAAATATAATCTTCATGTCTCACTACAAGCACAACACACAAACTGAAAAACACCACTACGCACTTCTCAAGCACTATCACCCACCCACACACATTAGCTGATAACTAGGTCCTCGTGGCACTGATTTCAGATGATCAAACTGCAGCCCATCCGTCTGGATGAAATACACAGTCAATGTCATCTCAGCAAATACCCACTTAGAACCAAACCAACACTCAAGTCTCTGGTATTTTCAGCCTGAAAGCATCAACATCACAGGATGTGTATCTGTCTCTTTCTCCTATTAACATCCTGCTTGAAAAGCAAGGCCACTGACATGGCAGAAGTGCCCAATCCAAGACCACTACATCACACTGCGTTCTAAATACACTTCACTTCAGGTTCTTAGGAATGTTCAGCAGCTCCTTCATCCTCTGATTCCAAATCTTGAGATTCCTTGCTGACTCTCTGTCTGGAATTTGACAACCAAACAAATCCTGTTGCCCTTTTTCCTTGTTTGTTTTTCCTCATAGGACTACCCCAGGATTATTTAAATTGCTGGTTATCCATAGGATCCTTGGAGATTACGCTCACCCACTAAGGATTCTAGATGTGATGCCACCAGTGTAGGCGAGGAAGGCTGCCAGCTTCGATCTCTGCAAGAAAAAGTATGACATTGGGTGTGCAGTGCACACTCCCTTTTTCTCTTTGGGATCCTCACTGAGCAATTCTGTGGTCTCCACATCTTCTTAAAAAAATCGCAGGGTAGTTTTACAGGGTAATTCATAGAAATTCGCACAAAAGTGGCGCACGCGGCTGGCGCACAGTGTCCCCGTGCGATACACCGCGCCAGCCGCGTGCGAAAAAATCCATTTCATCGCAAAGCGAATTCATGGATTTTAGCGTCCGAAACCAGCCGTGGCGCAGAGTGGCGTAGCGACCCTGCAGCAGCGCCAGTTACGCCCCCAAGAACGCCCTCGCGCAAGGAAAAGCCTTCAAAATTCCCAAATCATCGCAAAGGACTGCGCTAACCCTGGACCAGTTCACAGGGCTGCCAAACAGCAAACGCCAAGCGGGGAACGTGTATTTCAGTGGTTCTCGGGAAGTTTCACACGCGATTGTCCTAGGTACGTGTACATCAGGGGTGCGTGGGAAGTAAAACACGCGATTCCATCAGGGCACGTGTATTCCAGGGGTATGTGGGAAGTATCACACGCAAAACAGCAGGGTACGTGTATTCCAGGGGTGCGCAGGAAGTATCACACGCAAAAGCAGCAGGGTACCTGTATTTCAGGGGTGCGCAGGAAGTATCACACGCAATTCCATCATGGTACGTGTATTCCAGGGGTGCGCGGGGAGCACCACACGTTAATTGCACGTGTGGGTCTTCCCAGGTGTACCCTCTACACCCTCCACGGCTCCTGCAGGTGGCCCACACCACAGGGGCCTACCCTGCACATGTCCCACAGGCAGCCCATCCACCATGCCCATGCCCCCCAGCCAACCCACATGTCACCTTGAACTACTGGCAACCAACGCATGTCCCCCTGTACCCCCAGCCCCCAGCATCCAGGGGCACCCTCCACCAGGCCCCCACTCATGTCCAACTCATGTCTCCCAGCACCCCCACCCCCAGCAGTGCAGGGCACCCTCCACCAGGCCCCCACTCTTGTCTCCCAGCACACCCACCGCCCAGCAGTGCACAGCACCCTCCACTAGGCCCCCACTCATGTCTCCCACCACTCCCACCCCCCAGCAGTGCAGGGCACCCTCCACCAGGCCCCCACTCATGTCCAACTCATGTCTCCCATCACCCCTACCCCCAGCATCCAGGGGAATCCTCCACCAGGCCCCCACTCATGTCCAACTCATGTCTCCCACCACCCCCACCCCCCAGCAGTGCAGGGCACCCTCCACCAGGCCCCCACTCATGTCCAACTCATGTCTCCCACCACCCCCACCCCCCAGCATTGCAGGGCACCCTCCACCAGGCCCCACTCATGTCCAACTCATGTCTCCCACCACCCCCACCCCCCAGCAGTGCAGGGGCACCCTCCACCAGGCCCCCACTCATGTCTCCCATAACCCCCACCCCCCAGCAATCAAGGGGCACCCTCCACCAGGCCCCCACTCATGTCTCCCATCACCCCCACCCCCCAGCAGTGCAGGGCACTCTCCACCAGGCCCCCACTCATGTCCAACTCATGTCTCCCACCACCCCCACCCCCCAGCAGTGCAGGGCACCCTCCACCAGGCCCCCACTCATGTCCAACTCATGTCTCCCAGCACCCCCACCCCCAGCAGTGCAGGGGCACCCTCCACTAGGCCCCCACTCATGTCTCCCACCACCCCCACCCCCCAGCAGTGCAGGGCACCCTCCACCAGGCCCCCACTCATGTCCAACTCATGTCTCCCAGCACCCCCAACCCCAGCAGTGCAGGGGCACCCTCAACCAGGCCCCCACTCATGTCTCCCATCACCCCCACCCCCCAGCAGGGCAGGGGCACCCTGCACCAGGCCCCCACTCATGTCTTCCATCACCCCCACCCTGCAGCAGTGCAGGAGCACCCTCCACCAGGCCCCCACTCATGTCTCCCATCACCCCCACCCTGCAGCATCCAGGGGCACCCTCCACCAGGCCCCCACTCATGTCTCCCACCACCCCCACCCCCCAGCAGTGCAGGGCACCCTCCACCAGGCCCCCACTCATGTCCCCCAGCCAACATGTCAGCACAATCTAGATCCCTGGACCTTATGGTCAGCCTCCAAATGCCAAACACCCACCCGAGTATTGCATCCACCCACTTAGAAATGGCAATAACATGATAGAACCCCAATTGCAAGTTTGGAAATGAACACATGTCCCTCACATACACACAATGGGTGTCAGTGAATGTCAAAACCCATATCATGATATGCATGAAACCAATGAGATGATACTACACATTGATGTGTGAAGAAAAAATATGTATTAAAAGCAACATAAATTGAATCAAAAATAAACAAACAATAATGGAAATTTAAAAAAATAAACCAGCATGTCCGTGAAATAATGTAAAACCACAAATCATAATCCAAAGGAAAGGTGTCCAAAGTCACAGTCCACAAAAGTAAATCCAATGGAAAATTAAAATCCAAAACCATTTCTCCATGGGTAAATCATAAAAAAAAATGAAAATCCAAAAGTCAACTATATACAGATAAACAATCCAGGGTCCATGATCCCAACAGAAGAAATGAAACCTATCTAATAACACTACCTAAAAAAAAACTATATACAAAAATGTGGCCCATTGTCCAAAAGGTCCAAAAAAATGCAAAACCAAAGGAAACCTAACACTAACTACAGAACTATTTACAAGGGCAGCGGGCTAGTCCGACGCTCACTTCCGGATGTTCCAGGCCAGGGCATCATCGAACTCCTGCTCAATGTCCCGGAGGCGGTCCTCCTCCATGGCCCCGAGGGTCCGCAGGGCCGTCGCCATGTTCACCCCCAACTCCCTGCGGATTGCCTCGAGGCACTCGGCCCGCCTCAGGGCCCTCCGCATGCAGTTCTCCGCCCTGACCATCGTGAGCCGTGCCTCTTCCGCCTGCTGCCGCTCCGCATCTATGGCGTGGCCCAACCGCTGCCACATGGAAGACACTTCCCTTCCTGGGTCCTCCTACCCTCCGGCCGATGCCTGCCCCTCCGATGTCGAAGGCCCCGAGCCATCATGGCTCCCACCACGTTGCTGCTGCTGCTATGCCTCTGCCCGTGCACTGCCTCCTGCTGCCTGCACATCCTCCGCTGGCTGGGGTGCAGTCATTGATGTGGCCACCCCTGCTGGACGTCCGACTCCCGACTGTGGCAGGGATGCCTCCTCCACCAGCCTGGCCGCACCGTCAGAGGCAGCTCCACAGGCACCCAGCTGACTAATGGGTGGGAAGATGGCATGGAGGACGACTGGCGCATAGGGGGTTCAGTTGAGGAGGGGGTCTGAGCAAGCCCCATCAAACAGAGGAATCCGGCCTGGGTGACCTGTCCCAGTAGGCCGACGCGGTCAATGAGCCATTCGAGATGACGTGCAGTCCCCTCATGAAAAGACTTCAGGTCACCTCGCATGGCCCGTTGATGCAACGCCACACCAGTCAGGACAGGCTCAACCCGGACCCGGATAGCCACGTCCGCAGGCAGAGGAAGGCGAGTTGTCGTGAGCTCATCCCCTGCCTGAAAACGGGTCTGGACGTAGGCATCCCTGCTGGTGCAAGATGATGCAGTGACAGGATCAGGGACAGGATTGCACACAGGCACCTCTGCGGCGACCTGTGCTGCCTCCTGTCCCTGGTCCTGCACTGCACCACTAGCACCAGTGGAATCCCCACCTCCAGACCCCGTCTCTGTTGCTTGCACGGCCTCCTCCTCCACCAAACCACCCACCAACCTGGATGACTCCGTGCCATCTTCCCCCGTTGGGCCCTGTGGGGTCCCGCTGCCCCTTCTGCTGCCGAGGAGTCCAACTCCAACCTCTACCTCTGGGACCTCCCCCCGGAAGCTGCGGCCTGGGACGCGGCACCGGACTCCTCACTCCCCGACGAGATCACAACCTGGGAGGGGAGCCGGGCCTTGCGTCTCCGGCTCGCGGTGCGATCAACGCCGCTGTGCTCCACAGCACCTTCTCCGCCCTCTTCATCAGTTGACGCTGCAGACAGGGAGAAATGAAACACAGGCATCAGGGCACTGTACAATGGACACATACACACATGACAGTTGCACATGAGTGGCATTGGCAAACCTCAGACATGGCATCACAATTGGCAACACACATGTCTTTTCAACTTGCACACATGAGCCATACCACAGCCATATCGCAACTGCCAGCACCATCCATACACATACAACAGCATGAGCAGGCAAAGGTGAGCCAGACATCACATGCAACACAGGGAGTGCACTACACATGCACGCACACCACCACACTTGCATGCATGTGTACACCTCAGCCAACTGTCGCAGTGTTCAGATGGGCATCCATGTCACATATGCCAATCAGGCTTCCACATCCCGCTGTCACATGCATCCATGTTGCATCACTGTTGCACCCTTGTCAAATACACACACATGCAAGTGTACACAGTGCTGATACATGCAGCTAAAAACAACATACATGCGTGACATCACGAACATGCCTACTTACATACACATTCATCCAAACATGTGTGCCCACACAACTGCATTTGGCATGCAAGCCTACACACACAAGCACCATCCATGTCTCACACATGACAGCCCTCGCATGTGTTAGCCTCACAGCCCTGTACACCCCCACCCATACTCGGCCCCATACAAACAGATGTGCAACCTGCACACTACTGGCACATCACCACACGCACAGCTTACAATCATGATGCATGTACACTTACTGCTCGACTCCAGACGGGTCTGCCTCTCAAGGACCTAGATGTGGAGCGCTGGGGATATGCGTTCCAGGACCCTCATCTGATCTTCCGACAAGTGGCCCCGGCGCCCCTTAGCATCCGCTGCCTTCAAGAGGTGCCGGGCCTTGTTGAGGGTCCTGGACCTGAAGTCCTCCCAGCGCTTCTTGACATGTTGGAAGTCGCGGACTGCCACCCCCTCCGTGTTGATGGCAGTCACGATGTCCGTCCAGATCCGAGTCCGTCCTTCCTTGTCGGCGCGCACACTTCCGAAGAGGGCATCATACTGCCCCAGGACTTGATCCACCAGGACACCAACTTTCCAGGCAATGAAGCTGGTGCCCCTCTGCCTCTCTGGCCGGGGGTTGTCAGTGGTGCCAGATGTTGCAGTGCCCGACATGACAACCCCAGAGGCAGGAGTGGGTGGGCAACCGGGTCCTGGGGCTGGGCTTTGGAGCGATGGAATCCCAGTCGGGAGTTTTCGGTTCCAGCAGGAGTGGTCACAGCAACAGCACCCCTGGCTGATATGCAGGCAGCAAATGGCAGGGCACGTGGGCAGCAGGCAGTCAGGCAGCAGCAGATGGCAGGCGGGAGCGTGCTCGGGGCTCTGGGGGGTAGTAAATCGGCTTTCTGGGCAGGAGCGGGGTCTTCCGTGTGCTTACGTGTGGCCAGCTTGATACGGAGTTATTTGGCACGTGAAAATCCTGCACGTCTGCGTGTAATTCGAGGAAAGGCCCTTAGCACATAAGCGCGTCTGCACGCATACGCAATTTCATTGGCCCAAAGGCCCCCATGCGCAGCTATGACGTCACGCGCATGGCCGTAGAGAATGGCGCGTGTAAAAAAAAAGATACACGTCCGAGTGTCAAAGCGTGTAATTGGTGGAAAAGGCCTCATCGCGTATGCGCGTCTGTGACGTGTGTATAAAAGGTACGTTTAGAACGCCATTTCCTTGTACGTGCTTTTCGTGGAGAGTGAGTGGGTGAAATCTGTACTTCTTGTCGGTTCACACGCGATTTACTTCACAGCGTTTCAAGTTCGTACTCCCTGTTACCTCTGACAACTTTTTCTCTTTTCTTCTTTTTCCTGGGCCTGTTTCCTCAAACAGCATTCCCTTCTACTGTTGTCCTGTCTCCTCAGACAGCGTACAATTCTTCTTTTGGCGGGGGTGTTGCCAACGCGCACACGCGCATATTTTTCACGCTTTTGTTCCTGGCAGACGGTGAATCTCGCACGTATTTAACATCTGTGCTTGCCCCGTGTGTCACATACCCCTTCAGAGGTCATTCTAAGCTGCGTGTGACACGCATACGTTCATTCTTGTGTTTCTGGGTGCCACAGCGTAGTGCAGGTTTATTTTTCCACACACGTGGTCTAGGAGGGATTGCATGCACCTTACCTCCCTTTTTTGGGGTGCCTGTGCGTTGCGTGACCCGTCATCTTTCCCCAGGGGTGACATACAGCCTTGCTAGAGCACTAGGGTACGATTACCATCTGGTACCCAACCCCTTTGACCCCCAATTGCCCAGGACAATAGTTCACAGCGACTCCCATACGCACAATAACATCAGTGCCATGGCTGGGAGGAGAACAAGCCGTAAGGGTGGTAAAGGTGGCCGAGCCCCAAGTGGTGGCCGTGGTGGATCCGGTAGGGGTCGTGGCCATGACTTTCAGGGTGCCCCTAGCCCCCCATGTGTGGAGGACCAGTCAGGGACACCCATGCCCCCCCCCTGGTTGAGGGTAACGTGGCTGACACCATCCATGCTCAGCCCTTGTTGGACCAGCCCACTGTGGAACCAGACCTGGCACAGGGTGACTCCATGGCTGACTTCCAGGTCAGCAGGTCTACGCCACGTGCGCCGGTGTCATCAGGCCACGTGGATCAGGGGCAGCTAGGTCATCTGCTGCCCCGCGTAGGCAGGCTGGGGAGGCTGCAGGGGCAGCTGCGGCTCCATCCACCCCACCTCTCACACACCCAGCCAGGACAGTGTCGGTCCAAGTCCATCCTGCTGACATTCCCCCTGACACCATCACACTTGAGCTAATGCCTGCACCAACTCCCATGCTGAGTGTGCAATCCCACACTCCTAGTACAGAGTCCACCGGGGCTCCTGCCCCTAGTGTCCAGAGCGGCGTAGGACACTCAGGATCCCCACCACCTTCCAAGCGGAAGAGGAAGAGTGCTCGTCCAGTAGAGGCTGGTGCCCCGGACACGGCTACGCAGTCCGGCCCGTCAAGGAAGCCCAGCTTCAATGAGGCCGAACTGAATGCACTTGTAGAGTATGTGTCCTCACATGACCGCGAAATGGTGATTGTTGCAGGATCCAAGACCACTACTTACAAGGGGAGGAAACCCAGTATAGTACTGACTAATAGAAAATTAACAGTGTATGCTTTGTCTATATCCGGGAGGATGATAGTCAATGTATAAGGAGACAAAGTTCAAAGTCAGGTACTAGAGGTGCCTTGCATTTACACTTTAAGCAAAACAATAGGAGGGACCAGATATAGTTAAAAAAATATAGTATCAAATTTTAATGATAACGAAGAAATCGACAAGTTTAAAACATCCAATTAAATAAATTGGTCCAGGTGACAATAAATATATATAACTTCCAATGTACAAAAACAACAATAGGGAATACGTAACAGGCTTATATGGCCATTTTACAGAAATGTTACCAGAAAAATACGACCACTGTGGGTACTTGTCAAGCAGAAGGTGTGGTACCCATCCACATATGGATCAATATGTCATATAATATAATCCCTGTTTAAAGTCCAGAGATGTGTCTCGACATGTTTCTGTTCCGTAAAATCATCCACGGGTTCGAAAGTCCCTTTCAGCTGGTCGTACACGGAAGACCTGCATCCCGTACACCTCTCCGCACAGGTACGGACCGCGGAGATCCGTTCCCGCTTACGAACCCGTGGATGCTTTTAGGGTTGCGATGGCTGCCTCCCTACACCTACTAATCTAAGTAGAGAGCCCCCACTGGCACCACTATAGGTACTATGAGGCTCGAATTAATTTGTGTACCACCCCATTTGTAAAATAGGCTATACTGTATAATACTTACCACCTGATGAATGTTCCACACTTTGTCCTACGGAACAGAAACCACCCACTTGCCATATGATGCTTCCAGGCTCTATGATCTCTTTATTTGTTTGGCTATGAAGAGTATAACTGCCAATTGGAAAGACTCTCATTCCTTATGTATAAGAAGCTGGTGGAATAACATATGTCTCACGCAAAAGATGGAAATGTGCATGGCAAACAATCTTAACTCTATACCTAAGTTTAATGCTAAGTGGTCATTTTTTACTCGATTTCTGAACCATTTTAATGTAACCACGCATGGAATGTGACTTCTCCAAATCTCTCACACTCCTTTGATGTTCCCAAGATTATTATATGCGAATACTAATCTGGACACTTGCCTGAATATTTACTGCATTATATACCAATGTGCCTCTCTTCATCAATACCTACCACCTCCCTTTCTCCCCCCTCCCTCCATATGTCGTGTTCGTCATATGTCAGTCTTATGTTTGTCCTCCCCCCCACTTAGACATCATAATGCAGAATTTGTTCCATACTAAGTTGTGCACAACACTGTGCTATAGTTCTTATGTGTAAGTTTTCAATTATATTGACAATTTGTTCCTTATATGCTCAATTTCACATTGCACACAGTGTATTTAATTAATTGCTCTACTGGAACACTTCCACTTTACCATTGTTTAATCTATTCTCATGTAAAAGTTTCACTGCATTATGTTTATGAAGTTATGACTATATGATTGTATATTACATACCTTAATAAAAAAAAAAAAAATTAAAATAAAAAAAAAGAATGTTAGAGCATAGGGCAATAACTGAGTTATGTCATAAAAGAAAATGGTGCTTTCTCATTTAACTGTGCAGATGAAGGACAAATGGGCAAAGCACAAATGCGTATCTTCTCCAAAGACCCCATTGCTATGCTTAGCTGAGCTGACGGAGCACCACACCACAACAATGAGATCGGTTAACTCAGTCATTAATACAAAAATTGGCACTCCCATTATAGAAAGAAATACACATGCAAATAGAGAATGGGAGCAGTGTTTACTGCTTAATGTTGTTAGCAGTCAGTAATGCTAGGCCGACAACTGCGTGTGTTTTTCTCAGACTTAAACATTTAATTAAAAAAAAAATAAGGTTTCAAATAAATCCTTGTTAAACCTTCTCTACCAGGGAAGTCCCTACCTAGTCTAAAGGCTAAGGGAATAACTCCTAACATACACAAACTTGCCCTCACAATAACCAACAAAACATTCAAAGTAAACCATAAAGAACATAAATGAAAGACAAACAAATAACCCATATTTTGGTTGACCTTCACCTGTCCCAGGTAATTCCCTTCCCCTGGATTGTCCGAAGTCAACTTCCCCAAATTTTCAAAAGGAATAGGAAGGTCTTGAAGCAGTTCTTGTAGGTTCCAAATAAAAGAATGTTTCATCAAACAAAACTCCACTGGTAACAGTGCTACAGCTTTCAGTTGAAAAGATCCCCTTCCAATTCCAGCCCAGGAAATAGCACCAACGGTAATCCTGGATATCCGTTTTCCAAGATTGTTTTGACACAGTTCAAAGAATATATTCTGCAGTGTATTTGGTATAATAGTCAGGATGCTTCTTCTTGGTTTGTTGCTTTCCTCTTGACAACCACACTTCTACTCCTATTACTGTGGGAACAGACTCCATGGTTCCACAGTATGCCACGACCTCAAACAATGTCAATGTAACATCCGCTGACATTATTATACAAAACCATAGTTCTCGTATTTCTGCTTCAACTTTATACTTCAGGATAGTTAGGCATTTTAAAGGCAAGACTCTTCAGCCTCTACAATTAGACAAAGCAGGTGTCTTTCCTATGCTCCAAGAAAAGGGCAGCCTCTTGGCCTCTTCTGTCTGCCTTACTGCTACAATTATAAACTGCTTCTGCTACAAGGCTGACTTTCTCTCAACGTCAACAATCTCAGCATTAAAAATTATTTTTGCAATCATCTTACAAGCACCAGGCTCTCTTCCCCAGCTTTATTCACACCTTCTTGGTTCCAGTAGCTACCTTGAAGCTGTATTGCCACACTTCCAGCTTCAGGTAACAATGTCACGTTTGTATCAGAGAAGACTGGACCTTGGACAACTTTGTTAATCAGGTGGATAGATTTAAACAGGGTGTGTTTCACTATAGAAAGGGTTTGCCTCTTGGCTTGGGTAATGTGGGTTCTTCTTGTTAATACAACAATGTCTAGTTTAAAAAAATACTTGTTCTTAATGTTACAAAGTTCAGTCTTCAGATTTAGGCACATGCAACCACTCTTTAAAGTAAATCTTTAACCTTAAATAAGTGCAAGTTCTCGTATTCCCACATATTATCACAGAGATGTTTTCTAACTCCTCTTGGGAAACACTACTGGCCACATGTGACCCTCCTTTGATAAAGTAAGTACTTGTAACTATTGTGAAAGTCAGCATTAGGGTTTTCAGAATGTTTTAGCAAGCCTTCACTCTTTAATCAGTGACATGCAACAACATTACCAGTTCAACAATGTGACATTAAATGCTTTTCTCCTTACGCTAGCACTTGGAATTTTACTAGACGTGCACGTAATACATTTCCATTGTTGGCAATACTTTTCGCAAAGATGAACAGTTTATACTTGCTTTCACTCTTTTGCAAGTCACTTTAGAGCTGGTAACAGTTATCAGCAAGGTTTTCAGAGTGAACCTGAACGCCAAGCTTCACTCACCGGCTTCAGGAACACTGCAGTTGTGGGCTGCTTCACTTTCCGACTTCTTCCAATTCTAGTATGGCTTGGGCACTCTTTGGACCATCACCCCTCAACTGCAGGGGTGTCTCAGGCCCGACCATGCCAACTATGAGCCTCCTTCAATCCTTTGTCCCTTGGCTTGTTTCTTGCTACAGGCCTCACTGCTCCAGCACGGTCATGGCTCTGCAATTACAGTCACTAGGTGCACCTGAGAAAACCTTCACTTTCTCAGTGAAGCCACGGCAAGGGAGGGTTTGTGAACACATGACCCTCTCAGAACTTTCAGGTAAAATCTGCTGTCTCCACATCCCGGCATCCTTTTGGTGATGGCACTTCCTCATGAACTACCAGACTTGTTCTCTTCTGCTTCTTCTACTACTTCCAGCCTTCCAGCTCCAGCTCCTTCCTTCTTCCCAATCCTGATTCAGCCTTTTAGGCCACATAGGTGGGGCCAATGATTTCAGGTGCAGGCCATTAATGTCAATTGCCTGACGTTTGCAAAGGCTGTCCTCCACCTCTACATGTGTCTTCAGCCCTCTTCTTCTTCTCAGTCCCTGTGGGATTCTGGGACATGCAGTTTATTAAAATTGTGTTTTTCTACTTCTTGTGTATTTGTAAGGATAGATTAAATTCCCTTAGTTCTTTCAACAGAAGGGCTGTAGGTTTTAATTCTGTTAGAGGAAGATCGTGAAGAGAAGACAATATTTCTGCTGTTTCTTGTAGTTTACCTTTGGTATTGAAGACTGCATTTGATTTTATGGGTAAACATGATTCTTTCTTTTGGTACAAAATGTTTGAGTGTTTACCACCTTCGATTTAACAGTTCAATAGAGTTCAATAGAGTTCAATAGATATTAAAATGGCAATCTTCCATAACCTCTTTTGATAAGAATATCCCCTTCAGGGGAAAAATACTGTGTCTCACCCCACAGTATCTCCCCACTTCCCTGAGCCTTGTCTCCACTCAGGTGATCCTCCCGCAGTACACCACCCCCAGTGTAGGCATCACGAAGTGTCTGCTCTCTCCGGGCCACCTCGGAGGAGACTTTTGGCAGGGTTTCATTGGGGGATATGCAGGATTCATCACAATCTTTATGTTAGATTATAAAAGAATATTTTGCGCTTCTCTAGAACTCTGTCTCAGAACCATCGGCCGTATCCGGCACCGATTGGCTATCCAGCCCCTCTGGCGCCCACACCTGGGAGGACCAGTTCACAACTCTCCAGAGCTCACCCCTTAACTCAATTGGCCTTGAAAAAGACTAAGGTTGAAACGTGCTTTGGCTGTGTTGCTTGCACCATGTCAAAAAATTGTCATTCATTACTACAATGATGTTCTCTTTGGTGCCAACCTACCAAGAAATAAATTACTCTTGTAATGACAACACACTTGACTTGATCATTAATATACGCAACTCGCACAACTGCGACATTATGGACTAACACATCCAACCAGCGCCAGAATAATTCACGGATTTGTCTTCCCCACAAATCTTCAAACAACTCAGGTACCTTGGAGTTGGACCCTAGACAAACCAGGATTTAGGCTGCAGGCAGAATCAGAAACAAGTAAAGTGCAGGTGCGCAGGAGAGAAGGTGTCCCGACACCAATAACTCCAACCTATGTAAAATTGTGGATAACACTGTTCATTTATTAAAATTGTGGTTTAAAGCTTGGAATAATATGTGGAGGGATGATGTCCTCATTATACTCCTTGGTGACTTTAATGATCAGTTTGAGACTCTATTACCAACTTTGGCCATTGCAGATGAGGAGAACGTGGCCTAGGGTATGCCGGAATACTCTGCATCCTGCTCAAAGATACAAAAATAAAATCTGTAGTGCGTTTGGAATGAGAGCTTGTAATGGTAGGGTCCAGGGAGAATGCCCACTGGTAAATACCTTTGGAAGCAGGAAACATGCAAAAGTCACATTGATCATATTTCTTAATTTAGCAGCTTGGCCCTTAAACAAGGAATGTATTGTTATTACTAGGCTAGATATGGACCATCAACCCTACCATGACATCTTAAGCTAATCGTTTTGCAGAATGACTCACCTTGAGATAAATCTAACCTTCCTAAGGAAAATACAGAAATATATGACCACTTCTGGACCTGTTGACCCATTTATTATCAATGAAGAGTTACTACATTCTTTCCAGGAAGTGGTAATTGGAATAGTACTTTAATAATGATGCCTACGAAACTAATAAAAATTAATGCTATAAAGCCTGATACATGGTTTATGAGGGATGCAAAATGGGCAAAATGGGCAACCATCATCTCCTAAGTAATGTGTCTAGACAATCCTATAAGATCCAAATGGCTTCAAATAAAAGGAGGCATCCCCGGGTTAAATGGAATGTGCTTTAGATGCATTGAAGGAGAAAAATAACATTAGATTCTGAAAGCTGGTGACAACAAGCACTTATTAGGAATGACATAGACTACAGGGCTCTATAGTAGAGAATACTTGATTGGAGCATTTCAAGAATTCATATCAGGAGAGTAGAAAAATGTATAAACAAGACTCCAGATCCATGATTACTAATGGGAGAATTTCTATGTTTTATCCTCTTCAGTAGAGGAGGTGGAAGAGGCAATTATAGCCCAAATAACAATACGGCTCCAGGGCCAGATTGACTACCAGTTCAAACAAAGAAGTATGTTTCTGGAAACCGTTTTAGCAACAATTGTGTAATGCAGCAGCTGCTCTCGCGGCTGGTCCCAAATCTTGGACATCAGCAGAAATCGTCCCTAGCTACAAAAATGGTGGAAGAGATGATCCACGCAATTTCCGTCCAATGGTCCTACTGGATGTAGTAGGGAAGATCTATGCAAGGCTTCTCCTGGACAGCCTTTAAGAATCGGTGGGAGAGTGCAATGTTATTAGCCAAACACAGGCAGGCTTTCAGCGAGAAACAAGCCCAATCAGCCAAAGCTCTAGATTATACAAGTCGATCCAAAAATCTTTCCTTTTGACAAAAATATGTCCTGTTGATACTTGCAAACAGCATTCCGCACAGTTCCTCAAACAAAGCTGTGGGAAACCTTGGAAACCCTTGAATTACCACAGTCACTGCTCATAGCAATTAGGCCACTTTACAGCAAGATGAGGTAGTAGTGAGATGGGGCACAGTCTCAAAAGTGACAAAGCGTTTTAAGTTTCACAACGATGTATGCCTGGGATGTGTGCTAGCCCCATTGCTTTTTTTGCTGCTATATAAATGAGGTGGTCAATACATTACTGGCAATCCCGACTCATGCACACTTTCCTTCTTATTGTTTGCCAACAATACAGTTTTATTATCACTCATCCATGTCAGGTCTGAAAAAACAGCCATCTCTCTTTCATTAATTTTTTAATGAGAAAGGCATCACAATTAACTGAGCAAAAATAAAAGCTATGGTCATCTTGTCGTCTTGGAAAGGAATTGGATATCTTCCCCTTTTTTTGAGGATGCACTGATCCGAGAAGTAGTTAGGAACTATTACTTGAATCTCAGGATTTGAGCTAGTGGCAGCTGGAATGACCAGCTCGAGAAAGCAAATCTGGTACTATCTAGATATATATCTGCAACAGTTGCTATAGGGCCACTGTGTATCCATTTTGTTCTACATAATAGAGAATACTTTTTTTTAAAAAACTTCAAGCTTATCCATTAGCATTCTAACAAGGATTCTCCATTTGGAAACCACCTTGCGGAGCATTGACCACATTATTGTGCTGAACGCACTATTTACTTTTGGTTCTTGTATGGGTGAACTCCATCTTTAACAAGGTATAGGATACCTCTTCAAAATGCTACAGAACAGGATACCGGGACATCTATTTTGTGATGTAAATGCTTGAAAAATCTTGCCTTCTATATTGACCACCCAGAGCTCAATTGATGAAACTGATAGAGCAATAGATAAACTAGCCTTTGATTCTAATGCGGAAGAGAGTCCATTGAACATTATAGCCAACTCAGTGTGACTCAGTTCCTATTGGAAAATTAGAACTATTTGCTACATATGTGCAAACGCTATATCAAATTTAGGTTTGGTATTCTTCCCTTGGCTAGCCTGACCTTTGCTTCTACTGTTGTAGTGTAAAAGAATCAGTGGGCCTGATTCATGGAACGTTTTCCTATGGGATTGCACCATTATAAAACACTTCCATGAATCAGGCCCAGTATGTCATTTCATGATCATGTTCCCGTTATATGACAGGCCTAGGAGAATCTATCTAAGACCCATGTTCAGCGAGCACAATAGACATGGAATTAAGGATATTGAATCTGTGCAAAGGAACTGGGGAACCAGCATTTGTTCATGTTGTTGCCAAATGTATACACAGAGCTTGGCTAGCTAGAAAGTCTTATCTAGATACAGGTCCTCAATTATGAATTACTATCACCCCGACTGCAATGTCATTTATATTAACTGAGTGTGTACGGGATCCTTTGTTATTTATTTTATTGATAGTCTTTTAGGTAGTGGATAAATTGCATGGTAATGTTTTTATACCAGATGATTTTTTATTGAATAAATATATTGGTGAGAATAAAAACAACCATGAGATGGATAGAGAGGCGTGAAGCAGCAGCATGTAGCTACTAACCACCAACAAAATATTAATGGTGGAGGGAGTTTGGAAGCATTGCAGGAAATACATTAAGTGCCTTCCCCCTTTATATAGATGTCTCTGGTCTCCCATTGCTGTCTATTGTCTCCAGTACATGTCCTACCTCAGCTCTAGCATCATCTGATTCACTATCCATTGCACACATTCTATTCCAAGGCATATATATTTGTGGGAATGCTCTCACTACTATTTTTTTTTCACTGTAAACGTGTTTCTAATCAAAGCAGTAAGTCCTGAATAATTGATCCATGCAAACGAGGGAAGGGTCATGATCGTGGGATAATAAGCCATCCTCAAGTTCTTTCCCAGGTGAATCCAAGTGCAATAGGTCAGGCAATTGTAATTTACATTAATAATTGGGATCCCTCCCAAAGTTTGTTAGGCTATTATCACATGTAATTGGCAAGCGAAAAAAGAAGTGCATGATTTTAGGCTGCTGCTCAAGTTAAAATCTTTGGAACAAGGTGTATGCTAGTGATTATAGACTGCATTTTAAACTTCTGAGTGGTTAAGAGACTCGTAATGGAATGTATGTGCTAAATATAAATACAATTACATATACTCAGATCTAGGTAACTTCCATACACCAACAGAAGCCAATCTTCAATCATGACTGTTTCCAATTGTGTGCTGTCGAGACATAATGAGGCATTGCAAACACAGACGCTCACATAGACACACACACAAGCATGCACACAGAGACAAATGCATGAGAGTGCACACACCCATGCACACATGCAAACACAGAAACATGCATGTGTGCACACACTTGTAGACACACACACACATTCACACACACGCACAAATGCACACACATAGGCATGCACACACGGACAAATGCATGTGCACACTCACACGCACACACACACACACTTTGTGGTTTGAAAATCTTTACTCCAGTAGGCTTAATAATGTTTGTTTCAACTCCTAGCAATATGTTTGGTTTAACTGAAGACTGTGCTTGCTTACTGAGGTCAGGAGAGGTAAGCATTGATTTATCTAAACAATTAAGTCAAATGCTCCGGTTGCACATTAAATAAATACGTTTCCATTAAGTAAAGACTCCATTTACTGCTTTGGTAAATGAAAGAGATTTTAACAATGGCCTTTTCTAAAAAATAAATAATGGAGATACAGGGCCTCATTACGGGTCCAGCGGTAACTCTGCCGGTGCTACCGGTGGGTTGCTGCTGGACCTCTAAAAAAGTCAGGCGCTGGCAATTTTGTTAGTCTCCATAGGACTCCATGGGAATGGGAATATAGGAGCACCGGCACCTTTGCTAACAGATCTGCTGTTCTTGTGAAAACTCTGTGATCGGGTGACGTCCAGCCCAGCAGGTCTGAACCTGGCAGGCGGGACAGCACCCACCTTTAGAGTTGTAGTGTGCTGGTCCAGAAACAACAGTGCCAGTAAGCTTACTGGCACTGTTGTTTCCGGACCGGCACAGTCATAATGAGGTCACAGTTTTTCTCACAAAGGCTGTGAATCCACAAGATGTGTTTTTCCATCCTTAATGCTTATTTTTCAGGAGAGCACATGCATATGCATATTTTCTATTTATGACTTCATTTCAAATGCATTATGATTAATGTATAAACATATTGGCAAGCTGCTGCCTGCAAAAGGTGATAGCCTGTCTTTGCTACAAGAAAAGAACATTAAAGAAGGGATACCTCGTGTCCTTGAGCAGACATCTAGTTCATCACATCACATACTCAAACCCAATTGCCAGGAATGCACAGAAAGCAAACTCTTTTTACGTTCAGTAAATAATGCATTCTTCCCAGAATGCACCACACAATGAATGTGTATTATTACCAGACACAAAACCTATATATTTTTCCCTCAAACTAGCTCAAGTGAAATTGTGTTTACTATTCCTGGCTACCTCATTCATAGTAGAAGGCACAATATTGTCTGCTGGATTATGTCAATATGCCTCTGATTGAAGGCCCCTGGGAAAAAATAACAGCACCTAAATTCCTTCTTCATCCCCTAATACAAGGGGATTATGGAGGCAAGGCTTTGAATGGTTAGGAGGGATGGTGAAGATGGCAATGGTGGTGATCCTTCTATAAACCAATACAAACTGAATGCAGATGGACACGCCTCAATTACCAGTAGCATTAAGACAAAAAACAGTTTCTGCACCAGTTGTGCAGAGTTGATACTTGTATAATTCTCCCAAGTATCTAGAGGAAGTAAGTTATGCTCATATGGATTGTGCCATGTAACCCTCTTATTCACCATCAAAGGGTATGGGTCCATTGTCATGCTCCTGAATGATGCAACTTCCAAATAAATGCCAAAGAAGGTAACTTGGACACCCGCCTGTCAAACCTCATTTTAGGTTTTAAAGGATAGATTGTGCCGAGCCCCACTTCTGAAAGTACCAGACTATGGAAAGGAGTTCATTATCCAGACAGTCACCTGTGATTGTGGGATTGGAGCAGTGTTAGCACAGTTGAACTTTGAAGGGGTAGAGAAACCTGTTGCCTACATTAGCAGGTGATTGACAAAAAGGGAAAGGAACTGGGCCATTGTTGAAAAGGAGGCTTACGCAGTCATGTGGGCAGTAAAGAAGATGAAACCCTATATCCTTGAGTCACACTTTACTTTCCAAACAGATCACCAGCCTCTGCGATGGCTAATTTCCATGCAAGGGGAGAAACCTAAGCTTTTGTGTTGGTCCATAGCCCTACAGGGATTAGATATGGACCTCCAGCACAAGCCAGGCTCCCAGAGTGGAAATGCAGATGTCCTCAATCAGTACTTTCACCAAGGTGATGAACCAGACCCTCAGTAGGGTGGTGGGTCACTTGTTGAAGCTGGGGGCCACATGAGGAATGGGACCATCCCCACTGTAGGTGTGCACTTGCCTGGGCTTTCTTGACATTTTTTTTTTTTTAAACTGTCTTTATCGTTTTATCTTTAAGCAATTCAACACATTACATATTTTTTATTCAATGTAGTGGTCCGTGCATCCTCAAATGACTACCTTATAGTTAATATATCAACTGGATAAGCAACAAAAACCCACTTCACAACTTGTGGCAACCCCCTTCTCACCACCTTGCCCACCCACTTCCCTCGCCCCCACTCGTTGGAGGTTAAGGCACAGCTGTTTTAATCAAATGTACAATCACACAAATCGCATCAGGTTTTACCAATTTGTCATGGTTAGGGCCTCCTCTCCCCGCATCCTTACAGGAGAAAAAACGAAAACCATAAGCACATGCCTTTGTTAATTTCACAAATAACATGGAAGAGGGCCAGGATGGATGAATGAGTCATCATGACTTAGTGGGTGCCAGTACTCTATGTAGTATTCCTTAAAGGGTAGCTAGATCGAATCTATGTTTCTTCGCAATTCCATCATTGCGGCTGTAAGGCTTTCCATTTCGTAAATTGCAAACGCTTTACTAAGCCACTCTCGTTTGGAAGGAAGAGCTACTGATTTCCATCTAATTGTCAAACATACTCTTGCAGTTAGTAGTAGGTTCCATGGCATAGGAGTGGCAGTGACGTAGGAGTCTTCTTCGTCTGTTTCTACCCCGAATAATATCAACATACGAGTGAGAGTTCTGGGGATCCCGTCGATGTCCTGGATCCACCCTAAGACCTCCCTCCAGTATGTTTTTACTTTTTTGCAACCCCACCATTGATGCCAGTAATCACTAGTGTCTCCACAGCCTCTCTAGCAGTATGGGGATGTGCCTGGAAACATCTTGGACAGCCTTTTGGGTGTGTAATTCTACTTGACTAGCAAGCATGCATTGTACATTTTGCATTGGGTCGAAATGGATGACCCCCATACAGCGCTACATATGGCCTTCCAGACATCGGGTTGGCCCGTTAGATTTAGTTCTGTTTCCCATTTAGTTTCTGATGCGGGGCGGGGCAAATGGCCTCTGGTAATTAGGGCTTTATAAATAATCACAATGAGTTCCTTAGCAGTCCAGGGCGAGCTAAGTATGAGTTCAAAGGCTGTGAGGGGACGCTGCAGAGTGTTACCCCAACGATGATCCATAAGGACACTCTGCAACTGCAAATATTGCATGTGGGAAATGTTCTTCGCCTGAAGGGCTTCACATAGTTCATCGTATGTGATGTATACCCCTTCCCTCCACATCTGTGCTGCTCTAACTACCCCAGCCTCATACCAATTCTGGAATTGATTTACTTCACAGATTAACTTTTGAATTGGGGGGGACCAAAAACAACTTAACGGAGAGGGTCAAGTTGTGACCCCTCGCATGGCTCGGGAAGGACGCCAAAGTGTCCATAACACCTCTAAAATAGGATGATCTTGTAGTCTTCTGACTGTGGAACCCATAGCCATTCCCCCAGAGTGACTGGGGCAAAAATATGATTCTCAATTGTGACCCACTGTTTCTCTGGGTTTTCCCAGAGATGATCAACTAATACCCTTAATTGGGAGGCTCTATAATATTCCTGGATATTTGGGAATGTAATGCCACCTGATTCTTTGTGTAGAACAAGAGCGGAGTAAGGGGATTCCAGGCCTTTTACCCGCCCACAGGAATTCCAATAGCACTCGCTTGATATCTGCCAAAAAGGATTCAGGTACAATAATCGGAAGTGATTGAAAGAGGAAGAGGAATCGAGGTAAGATGTTCATTTTAATTGAGGTGAACCTTGCGGCCCATGACAGATTTAATTTACCCCACCTATTCACATCATCTCTGATCGCTTTCCATAGGGGAACATAGTTCTCTTCGAAAAGATTTGAGAGGGGCACGGTGATATTCACTCCTAGATATCTTACTGATTGGGTTTGTATTTGTAGGCCCAGCTTTCCCGTAGTGGTCTCCGAGAACCTCCCCCCTCACTTAGTGGGACTGCTATGGTTTTTTGAAGGTTTGCACTAAAAACTTGATAGGGCTCCATATTTTTGTATATCTTGAAATAGGGCTGGAATGGATTTGGTTGGTTGAGTGAGATACAAAAGAATATCGTCTGCATACATTGCCAATTTGTATCGTCTGCATACATTGCCAATTTGTACTCCTTGTTTCCCCAGGTGATGCCATGTATTTTGGGATTTGACCTTAGGGATTGGGTGAAGGGTGCTATGACTAATGCGTAAATCAAAGGGGAAAGAGGGCATCCTTGCCTTGTTCCGCGTGTGATATCAATTGGGTCAGAGGAAATGCCGTTGATGGACACTCTCGCCTGTGCTGTGTGATATTGAGCAACCGCTCCTTGTGACCATGCCATTTCTACTTTCACCCATTGTAGTACCGCTTTCAGGACGGGCCATTCTACTCAGTCGAACGCCTTCTCGACATCTAAAGATAGTAACAGTGGGTCGCTATCTTCCCTGCGGAGGCCTACCATTAAATCTAAAGTTTTTCTTATATTATCTGATCCTTGCCTACCCCTAACCTATCCCACTTGGTCAGTGTGTATCTGTTGAGGCAGCAACAGGGCTAGCCGGGATGCCAGGATGCTTGCATAGATTTTGGCATCGACTTTAATTAGGGAGATAGGGCGGTATGACGTGCAATCCTGAGGGTTTTTACCTTCTTTGGGGATTACTATTATTATTGATTCCCTGATTGATTTGGGGGCCAAACCGGTTGACATTATTGAGTTAAATAATTTAGTCAAGAACGGTGAGAGGGAATTACTATTCGTCTTATAAAAGGCTGGGGTGTAGCCATCCTGGCCCGGAGCTGAACTAGCTTTTAGATTGGAGATTGCAGTCTGAACTTCCACAGTTGTTATAGGCGTATTCAGTTGTTCTACAAGTTCAGGATCTATAGATGGGCGGGGAGAGCTTCTAGGAATTCTACTATGGACGCAGGCGTACTATTCCCTTCTGCTGTATACAACTGCAAGTAGTATTTTGAAAAGCAATTTACTATGTCGCGAGGGTCTGTGAGCATATCTCCCTTTTCATTGCGAACCTTGTAAACAGCCCTATCAGCTCTTTGTTTCCTCAATCGGTTTGCTAGCATTGTGTGGGCCTTGTCGCCCTTCTCAAAAAAAAAAAAAATGTTTTAGGTATTTGAGCTGTTTAAGAGCCTTTCCTCCCCAAACATTTTTATGCTCCTCTCTCAATCCTTTTATCCGTGACAATCTTTTCTCTGCTTGTTTGGGGTTCTGGCGTAGATTTCGTTCTAGGTGGGAAATATCTTTTTTTAAGTTCTGCCTCCTTCAGAGCTGTAGCCTTTTCTTGGAAGCCCCCTCTGAAATCAGGATCCCGCTTATTGTGGCTTTTGCTGCTTCCCATACTGTGTTTAGTGACATGCCGTCTACATCGTTCGTCTCAACTCATGGTCCGTCCAGGCGACTACTTCTATAGTTGCCTCGAGGATTTCTCCCTCATATTCTGCTCCCAGCAGGAGATAATCAATACGGGAAAAACTCTGGTTTGGGGGTGAAAAAAATGTGTAGCCCCTGTCTTTGGGGTGAGAATCACAAAATGTGTCGATCAAGTGGTGCTCTTTTAGCTGACTAAGGAAGTGGTCTCCCTGTAGATTACTTGATGGTTACTTGATGGTTGCATCACTTGCCGCATTAATTGCCAGTCTAATTCCTTGTTTGCTACTACATTAAAATCTCCTCCGCAAATCAGGGTGCCATCTTTCCACTCACTCAAAAAGTCCAATACAGGGTCAGAGAAGTGAGATTGACTCTGGTTGGGTGCATAGGCTGAACATAGAGTCATTTTGCGGGATTGCGGTTCTCCCTTTACTACTACATACCTCCCTTGTACATCTCTGTGTGTGTGCTCTAACCGAAATGGTAAGGATTTCCTGATCAAGGTTCCGACACCACCCCTTTTGTATGGACCGGAAGCCCATATAGTGTCCCAATGTCTCTACCCACTATTCTTTTTTTCCCCGCATATTTAGTCTCCTGCACAAATAGCATGTCCATTCGGGATTGCTTAAACTGCCTTGCCAGCATTGACCTTTTCTGTGGTGAATTTAACCTCCTTACGTTCAGGGACCCGAAAGTTATGCCATCAACCCTTGCCATTGCAGTTTGATAACTGTACGCTAGTTGCCCTGAGTTTTTGCACTTTGGAGGAGTGGAATGTCCTCCTCCTTGTGTAGATTTTAGATTGCCCTGCTGTGTATCCTTTCAATTTGCGTGGTTTTAACCTGTGGTTCAGATGCGCCCCAAGCCTCAAACAAGTGTTTCCCCCCTAAACTAACAAGGGCCACTCTGTTGGGGCCCCTCTCTGGGTATTATTCGTTCATTCTAATTTTGTAAGAACTATAACACAAACATTTTGTTAACCAAGATTTTGGAGGACTAGAACTGTCCCATTGTGAATTGAGCAGACGCGCACAAGTAAGTAGCGAACATTTTGCGCTTTGCGCTTACCACACACCGGCCCTCATCCTACAAAAAAGAATCTTAAGAGTTATAAAGCTATTGATTATAAACTCATGGAGTGTTCAGGCGCTTGCACTTCCACTTTGTTCACACTTTTCCTAACCTTGGCGGTTTTGGTGCTGGGTTTGATGGTGGTCCCTCCGGACTCCTATGGGAATCTATGTCCATGTCCTTTGCTGGGCCTTGAAGGTGTTGCAAAGCTCTGACCGCCTCTTCTATTGTGGTGATCCTGAACTCCTCCCCTGCATATTCTAACTACAAAGAGAAGGGGTGGCACCATCGATAGTGAGTGCCTTTTTCTTGTAGCCAGACCGTGAGGCGACAGTATCCTCTTCTTTTGTCGAGGGTCATAGCTGAGAGATCTTGATACGGTGCTACCTTTGAGCTTCCAAATTCAATCGTACCTTTCTCCCTTGCTCGTTGCAGAATGTACTGTCTTTGGGAGTAGTAATGGCATTTAACCAGCACTGATCGTGGACCTCGAGTGGGCCCCCCTGCTCTGTGGACTCTATCGAATTAGAGCTTTGCTAAATCTGAGTCAACATAGAGGGTGTGGATAAGGGATTTTACTTTTGATTCCAAATTCACTGGGGATTCTCCTTGTTCTTCCAACAAGCCTAGTATCCATATGTTCGATCGACATCCTCTATTTTCAAGATCATCAAGTTTTGCTTCCATGTCTCTTTTTGTTCCAGGTCTTGGAGGCGTGCCTTGTACTGCATCGTAGCTATGTCTCCTGAATGCTGGTTGTTTTCCACCGCCTCAAGTCGGTCCTCGGCTTTTGCCACTCTGGTCTGCAGATTGGAGGCTGTTTCAGTAAGACTGGACTTTATAGACCTTTCTCCACTAGCAACAGCCTAATGTCTGACTTAGTGGCACTATCTAAATCGTTGCATGGAATGTCTGTTGAACTTTGTGCTTCTGTTGACTCCATGGTTATGTCTGGACGGCAAAACATTTCAAGTAGGGCCAGTGTGTTGGGGTCGAGCTTGATTCTTAGTTGATACCATTTATTTTGCCCACCTGTTCACACCATTTATGCTGTCCTTGCAGGTGATATGTGTGGGGTCCTTGCACCATGCATGAAAGGCTTTCACTCTGCAATATACTTTTTCCTTCAGGAAGTCAAGCGGGGGCAGGAGCTTTTCTCGTATTTCCCTGGGTAGTGTGCACAGGGTAATGGTGGAATGCCTGCTTTGTGTCCCAGTCGTGCTGTTGTTGTAACTTATTTACACCTCTCACTGTGAGCCAGAGATTGACGTTAGGGCTGTCAGAACTGCTTTCAATCCAGCTGCGATGTGGCGATAGTTGTGTTTGCCACGGGATATCTGGCTACTCCTCATCCATGTTTATGTGCAAATGGGTGATTTCTACTGCTCCTCCTGACCGCTCATATGGTGTGCACTCTTCCCCCTTATTTATCGTTTTAATTGATATTGTATTGTGTTGATGTCTCCACCTCAGTCTTTATAATATGTGCGCTTTAGCGCCAACTTTGTGCCTTCCCTTTGTCTCCGTTGGTGATGGGTGTGTTAAGGTGGGGGGGTCCCAGTTCTCGACATGGTCTCTGGCAAAGGACTTTAAAATGTCTAATCCTTCTTGCTGCACCTTAAAAGGGGCAGGGCTCACTTTTATTTTTATTTATCATTTTTCTTTCAGGGTGGGCTGGGATTACTCACTGTTCAGGATACTCAGGGGGCCTTTTGCACCAAGTCTGGCTATGTGCGAGTGAACAAAAGAATCACTCTGCTTCACTACGTTCCCCTCCAGCGAGTGTATTTTACAAGAGCCGGATCCCTCTTTATTCCACGCTCGATGGTGTGGGGGCATGGAAGAGGCACTCCTCACTGCTGTGCGGTCCTACGCCTGAGGGATCTTCTGGACACCCAGAGCCTTCTTCCCAACCTCTGTGAAGGGCTCCCCTTTCGTTGGACGTTTTAACATTTGCTCAGGCAGGCCCACGCTTCGTGGCTGCCATGTTTTTTTCCATTGTTGCGAGTCCGGAGGCTTGACTTGTAGATTCAAATTGCTTTCCTCAGCAAGCGCGTTTATGCCTGCAATTTCTCACACTGCTGCTTGGTTGGCTCACAATGCAGAACGTTCTTTTTGAGGTTCCAAATGCTCATTTTCATGCAGATTTTTCCTCGTGTTATGATGCCCAGAGAGAGAGACGACGGCTTAGGCTGCCATCATGTCTGCGCCCCCTGGTGGTCTCCCTTTCTTGACATTTTAATTAAATGGAATGTTGGTAGACCAACCTCAGGAAAATGTGTGGGGCTAATTCACACACGTTTCAATGCACACACCATTACAAACGCATAGACCTGTGTACTCTGGGTGGACACAGCCTACAGGTACAGTCTGTAGGCTTTGGAGGAAGTTTTGAAGAATTGATGGTCCTCTGTGCAACTAGTTGGTTAATTTGATTTGTCCAATGTGTCCTGCAGCCTATAACATGGTTTGTCTGGGAGTCAAAAACTCCAAAGGTTCCCAATGATAATAAGTATGGGTGAGCATGCAAACCTTCTCTGATAATGCTAGGCTAAGCCAATTGGATATTTACCAACAAATAAACCTTACATGTGAACACGAACCAAGAGTTGCTAACTTCTTTCAAACCGATAAACAGGAAATTAATGGTTCCGACCATTCTCCAGCACCATTACCAATCAAGGTTTGCATATTCACCCATACAGGTACAATCTACACTGTCATATTTAGTTAGGATATGACAGCCATGAGTACACTCTGACATCTCCAGAAAGAAGGAGGACCAACCTGTCTGATAACCTAACAGGCTCCATGGATCCACCTTGCTCTTTTGTTGGTCCATGCAGCTGGTCACAGCGATTAACATAATAATACAGTGTACTTAAAACAGTCCCACATGGGACCTGGCTGCAGAGCTTAACAAAGGAGACAGGAAACCCAAACAACCTTTCTTATGTAACTGTGTCAACCTGAAGCCAGCTCCCACCTCAGTATCACTGACAGTGAGCTGTTATGCTGGGACTGTGGGTTTACAGTAGGTCTCCCCAGTAGGGGAACCCCATTCATAAGGTATGAAAATGTGGTTTGCAGGAGCAAGAGAGTCTGGTCTCGCCGCAGCTTCAAGGGAGTCCTGCCGCTTTAATCAGGACCACAGAGAGATCCATTAACCAGAGAGACTCTTTGATCAGCATCAGAAAGGACAATGGGTAGGACTTAATATCACAAGTTTTCACCCCTTTACCTATACTGTTGCAAAACACTCTTGTTATGACCTCATGCATATAGGAGATTATTGGTAGGGATCCCAGGTTTGGTTCACTAAAATAGGCCTAGTCTACACCATCACTGTGGCCCACTTGGCTTTAAAAGAGGGCCAAGCCCCTCTTTTGGAACATCATCTGCCTGAAGGTACATTCTGCCTTACATCTGCCATAATTGACGGAAGGCCAGGACCTCCAAAGAGGAAAGCAAGATCCCTCCTCTAAACATCTCCCAGGGAACAGAAGAAGATAAAGACCTCAGAGGACCCTCTGGTCATTCCAGAACCCAGCCAGCACACAGCTTACCCTATTAGGCTCTGCAGCAGCCTTCCTAGGAAGAAAGCGCCAGAAGGTCCCAGAACCTACAACAATGGACAAGGCAGCTCTATGCAACACACTCCTCAGGTTTGGACCATCTGCCTTAAAGGAAGACACAAGCCCATTGAAGAAGCTGGGAGCTGTGTTTTGGTAAGCATTTACCGAAGTCCGCCATAAAGGACATTTCCGAGCTAGTGGAAATGCTCGAGCTGCAACCAACTGCTACACTGACCGTTGTGAAGCCACAGTTGCTTATAGACATCCGAGACATCTCGACCAGTACTTCAGAATCACCAATCAGCACTCAGATGATTCCTGACTCGGAGCTGCTATTTAGGCCAGCCTGCAGCCATTCATCCAGCTTTGTGTGCCAAACCATCTTGCCTCCTGACACCCGCAGCTGACTCCCATCTCAAACTCTTTCACAGAAACCTGCAAAGCGCTCTGAAGCAAAATGAACTCTGTCGAGCGCCAAGTAAACCTAAAGCTCAAGGTACATTGTGGTTCTGTCCCTGTGGCCCTTCCCAGAAGACCCCTAGAGACATTGTAAGACCCAATTGTTCCATTGTGCTGAATCCAATTCAATTTACACTGTTGTGGTTTTTAATCATACCGACTTCCCTTGTGCCAGCATCCAGAATGCATCCATTTTCCTTCATTGAAACTGTGTGTCCTCAGCATTCCTTTACAGGGTGTGTTGTATTTCGTAGTGTTGGTAGAACTGTCTGTTGTGATAAAAATAAAGTAGACATTTTTGACACATCCTTGACGGGACTGTCCTTGTTATAATTAGGTAATAATTGTATTGTTACTGTGTTGCAATTAACCAACGATTCACAATATTTTGTAAATACGCCTGCCATTCCATTAACATTGCAAAAATTGGACAAGAAGGTTTATAATGTGCTTGTTATTCCAATCTGTTCAGATCCCGTCTGGTCTATTAGAGGTATGGGGTTCATTGATGGTTTAGAAACCGATATTTATCCTGGACCACTGGTACCTCGGAAGTTGATTGGCCACAGAATCATTATTGAAAAAAAGACTAGGCTACTACTCTAAATTTCTCCTGCTACTGTACTCTAAAGCTGATGGCGGAAAGAAAAAGCTACTGGAGCCACATTGACGACCAACTAAAATCCAACATGTTGACATTTCTGCATGAAGTGACATTATCGGCCGCAAAAGCATAAACAGATAGTGTACATTGTATTAACCTGGTGCAGTGATTAACTTTCCCAGGTTAAGCGGTAACTACTACTCTGCCCATCCCCAATTCCATAAGCCACACTAGTCCACTGTGATGTGGTCCACTGCTACGTCAGAAACTGCGCAACTGCACACATACTCAAAAGTACCCTTTGGATTATGTTGTACTATTTCTATTGAGGAGACACCATTCTAGGGAGTTGCCATCTTCAACTTCCACAAGTAGGCACTATCTTTGACAAAGCTCCACATTTTTGTAATAAGACATCCTTCATCATATACAATACTTGGCATTGAAATGTGTAATCTTGGCAGACAGGCAATGTGCACTTTGCCACAATATGGTATCCTGCATCTCTGTATACCACCTCACACGCATTTAATTCATGTGTCCCGTATTGTTTATACAACTAAAAGAACATTAAATATGCCTCCACAATCTCACCACAGTGTGGCTCTAGAGTCAAAGAACACTATCCAAGGGCACGATGAGCCAAAGCCAATATGTCACATTAATAACTGCCCTGCATAATAGACTCTCAATTCCTAACGCTTTATCGTGCTCCTTGTTGTATATAAGATAGAATACTCATGTACAAGCTCCATAACCAAAACATTAGCAGTGAATGTACTGTGAGCTACATAGAATCTTACCAGAAATGGAAGTGAGCAGAAACGTTCAGTCCTCCTAGAGAAACAATTGTTTTGTTTTGCTGGTATGAAACGGTCATTTTTGACATAACAAAAGGAAAATGAAAATAACCAAAAGAGACGTTTGAAAATAACTAAAGGAAACCCACCAACTGAACTGTGACTGTCTACTGGAAGCACTCAATACCACCCTTTCACCCTACATTGACTGACATGTGCCTCTGAAACAACGCACCTGCAAACTCAAATCATCGAGCTCCCTGCTACATGCAAGTATTCAACCTCAGCAAAAGAGTCATAAGGAAACAAGAGAACACCTGGCGCCGCTGCAATACCGCATCCGACCTGGCACTTGTGAAAGAACTCTGAGCAACCCGCCAACAACTCATCAGCACAGCCAAGCCCTCCTACTATCAAAATGCCGTAGCAGAAGCTAACAACAAAAGCAGATCCCCGACAAAGCAGTCAAGCACTGCATCAAGCCTCTACGCGCCCCTACAATACCACACTCCATCGAAAATCCACCGCCATCAATGCCTTCTTCATCGAAAAAAATCAGTAAGATTCGCCAGCACATAGCCACCAGTTCTGCATCCAAAGACCCACCTCGCAAAATCTCCACACCTGGGACAACATTGAAGCTACTCTCAACATAGGACTTGGTAGAAACTTTGGCTGCCCTCCAAGGCATATCATATACAGACGACATCCTCCCAGCATCCATTCTCAGGACCCTCCCTGCAGAACCTATCTTTCCCTACCTGAAGATCATCATCAACTCCTGAATTCAAGGCACCTTCCCATCATCCCTCAAAACAGGACAAATTCTCACTCGTCTAAAGAAACCCACTCTGGATCCTGGCAATATAGGTAACCATTGTCCTATCACCGATCTTCCCTTCCTAGGTAAAATCATCAAGAAAGTGGCAGCCATACAACTGCAGCAACACATCGACACCAACAATCCAAACCTACCCATCTGGGTTCCTACCCAGATGCAACATAGAGGCAGCAACCCTATAGGTGGTCGACAAAGCCCACAACATGATATGATATAATGTGGCATTTATAACGCACCTGTACACAAGTGATTCTAGGCGTGACAAAATAAGGAAGGGGAAATAAAAGGAGAACAAAATAACGATCTTACTAGGCCTTGTGACATTCAGATTGGGGAAGAGGGAAGGGTAGAAGTGCCAGTGGGGAGGGGAAGGGGAAGTGCAGTTTACTCACAAGTGTAGCCAGCGGGTGGCTCATAAGTGCAGAGAGAAGGGATTGTAGGGTTGCAGATAAAGACCCTGCAGTACTGGGTGGCCTGGATGAAGTGTGAGGGCAACTGGACATGCAGGTGCCTGGACCTGATTTCAGAGGGCGACCAGGTGACCAGTGCTCAGAGCAGTCAGGTGCATCAGCAGGGGAGAGGAACAGAGAAAGCGGAAACGAAAAGGAAGGTCTTGAGTTGCTTCCGGAACTGGAGATGGCTGTGCTCGAGTTTGAGAGAGGCAGGGAGGCTGTTCCAGAAGGAGCTCCCAACCTAGGAGATAGATCTTCCCCCAGCTCTCTGCCAAAGGTTCTACTCAACCTCTCGGCCGCTTTTGACACAGTAGACCAGCAGGCGCTTACAGACACATATGGGTATCAGAAAATTTGTCCTATGCCAGCAGTTTGTTTGGATGGACCCCTCTGGATTGACAATACTACCCATCACATGTGGAGTCCCGCAGGGTCCATCTTCTGCCCAGTGATCTTACATCTATACATGGAGCTGCTGGGAGCCCTCCTAGCCACACACAACATCCACATCCAATCCACCAATACATGAAACAACACACAGCCATATCTCAAGATCGACTCCATCAAGGATATCTATAGGCTGATCCAGTCTTGGATGTCCAGTGCATATTTGAAGCTCAAACCCTCCCAGACCGAATTCCTACTCCTCACCAACAACAATGAACACTCAGACACACCGACTTGGCTATCAACCATGAACTCTGAGGGCTTCACACCCAAGCTCATCTCTTGTGTCAAATCCCTCGGGTTCCACACAGAAAAAACACCTCTCCTTCAAGACACACATAGCTAAGAAAACTCAGACAGCTTGGTATCAGCTCTCCCTGCTGCACAAAGTCAAGCCCTTTCTTTTTCTGGACGGTTTTAGAACCACTGTTCAAGCATTGGTCCTATGCCACCTATATCATGGCAAGGCTCTATGCGAAGGCCTCCCATCTTCTTCTCTTGTGCCACATAGAAGTGTCCTACACACGGGTGCATGCCTCATCAAACGTCTACATAGATACGATCACATCACCCTGGCACTCATCGAACTTAACTGGCTCTCACTGCACACACAAATCATCTTCAAATCTTGTGCTTCATCTATAAGACAATTGCCCTCATGCCACACAGCTGCTTTGCAAAGAAACTCAGCATCTCTGGTAGACAGCACACCACCTGAAGCCAGGACACATGCAGACATCAAACCGAATGCAAATAGGAAAAGACAAGAAAAAAAGCCTTCTCTGCCTACACCCCAAGACTATGGAACCTACTCCCATCAGCATCAGACTCACCCCCATGCTCTGTGTTAACACCTAGGCCATCACAGCGTCCCTCGTGCCACCTGACTCATTAGGCATCGCACGCTCCTCTCCTCACTACCACTGGTAAACCATAACCCTCGCCTGTGCCCCTCTGTACCCCATGTATCTGTTCTGTAGTTACCTCTGAAAAGTGCTCTGTTATTCATCTGTACTGTTGTATACCTCTGTAAAGTGCTCCGATATGTATCTGTATTGTTGTATACCTCTGTAAATCGCTTAATTGCTTCTCAAAGCTATGTCCACTCTCAATAAATACAATAATAATAATCATAATCATAATAATAAAGGAAAAGAGAAAAACAACAAAAGAAAAAGTGTATTTGTCATCGAAGATGGACCAAACTTCAGTGCTCACGTTTTCTTTTTTTATTAAGGAAATCAAAACTAATAACAATAATATTATTATAAAAAGAAGTGCATTTAAAATAATAGGTTCTTGATGCTTGAGATGTACAAAATAGCATTTACGTCTTAACCATAGTAAAAGTGGAGTATTTCCAAAGCCTGGAACATTGTTTACTAAATGCATTAGTCAAGTTGTGGAAATTTCATTAGGAATTAAGAATAATTGTCGCGGTAAATGACAAGCTTACTTTCATAAATAAAATTAGTTATCTGTTACCTTGTTATGTGTGCTGGAGGTTACATAATCTTGAGCACATTTTATGGCTACAGCAATGGTAGTGTGGAGGTTAGTCCACTCAACTTGAAAAAAGGAGCAGTCATAAGAACAGGGATTGGACCTCACCAGCAGCGCTCCAAGGCAAAGCATTGACATAGACTCAGTTGGATATTTACACCTGCTTTCTTCTTTGTAGTATTTTTAATGCAAAGAGACCTTTATTGTTCTGCTGAAAGCAAAGGTGGGAATCACCTAACATGTCATGTAGGGGGAGGGGAGATTGGGGTAAGTGTGAAATGATTATGGAAGAGCAAAAGCACACTGAAAAAGCAAATGGCAGTCACCAGGACTTAATATTAATGTTGTTCACAGAAGACAATATAATTCTTGTGTATTGGTAGTTAGCCGATGCCTTTTGCACTGTACATTAGGCACCTTCCTTTGAAGGTCTATGTAAGACATCGCAAATAATTACTATTATTAGTATTGGGTATGAGGCAGAGTTGGACAATATCAGCAAACAAGAGCATTGGTCATATAGGGGGACCGAACTATGAAGTGGCATAATTACTTGGAATACGTGATGCTTACATTTGAGAAATTGTTTGACTAGTGTTTGGAGATTTCCCTATGGGCACGCATGAGATGGAAGTGAGTACGTTGTTTAAACATAGTCGTTTAGACTGATAATGACTATCGGCAGCCAAAGTCAGTTACGCAAGACCACCTACGCCCGCGTGAATTTGCACATCAGGTTTTAAATGCATACAATGTGTATATTTACAAAAAGACAGCATTTAATATGTAGTGCCTTGTTTTAAAGGTTTTCTCGTGAATCACTGTACTCTTAGGATCTCCTTATAGTGCACACATAATTCATTTATTATAACTAACAAAGGGCGGAGGAACATTTTTGATACTAGACCATTGAGGGGGACCATTGAATCCACAGGTTTTCCAGTTGCTTATTTCCAAGTGGTAGGGAAATGATGTGTGCCTCTGGGCATATGAACCTACTTTCATCTAAAGACAAGTGCACTGAGGACAGAGCATGAATTCAGGCAGGAAGATCCCTTTTGTATAAGATGAAAATGCCTATTGGTGAAACAATAGGCAGTGCAGTGCGTGGCTATAATAGCTGCATCAAATTGATATGTGTTAATGGTAAGGAAAAAAAAATGCACACAGGGCGCTCTCGAGTACAGTACAGACTTCTTTTCCCAGGGTGCATTGCGCTTTCTGGAAAGCAATGTATTGGTTGCAGGATTCCTGATTGGATTGTCTGTAAATGCATACGCGTGTGCATTTCTTTAATCTTAGACCATGTACTACAGGTTCCCGAGACAGTCATATGTGCTGTGTTGCTGACAAACCCTCACCTGCTGGGAATTTGCATGCATATGTCAATCAACTGTGGCCCTTCAACACTTTGACTGACGTTGAAATGTGCATGTACCTTTCTTCTTCTAAATTGGTCTCGTGTTTGGCCCCGTTTGAACAACAATCTAATTTTGATCCTTGCCGTGTACTTTTGTTTTAACATCTTCGTTTAATATTATCTAAATTATAGACATGCTTACATTTCTCAAAATGAATATCCGATCTGAGAGAATTGAATTTAGCAAAGGCTGGAACAGAATGTTAGATGTGTGAAAGTATTTGCTAAATTAATTAAATCTAAACACCTTTTCTCAAGGGTAGGATTCTGCATACCAACACCGGAATCCCGACTGCCATTCGTGCCTTCGGAGAAGGCTGACATTTCTGAATCCACAGGGAGTATGGGTTACTTCCAATAAATTGTGAAACAACACATTTTGAAACCTGAAAAAAGATTCGACAAAGTCTCTCTTTTCCATACACACTTTAAAGTAGGGCTGGAGACACAGAGCATCTAGCCTATCACACATGCTCTGGTCTGCGCAATCTTGAGAATTTCCTTTTTCGAATCTCAAAATGTAAGATACAACTTAGAGTAAAATGGGAAAAAAGTACACAAACGTGAAGATTAAGAGGATAAAGATTTAAAATATGTGGTGGATATTGATTTTCTCGGGAGGATAGCTCAGCGGCAACATGCTCGCCTTGGATGCGAGACGACACGGAGCAACACAGGTTCGATCCCCGGGTCTGTGCTTGGAAACCTCTTGGTATTAAGCGTGTTATAAATAACCTATCATATCTATGTTAGTGGTATATTCTCCTACCACACATTACTAGTCGTGAAGTGCGGGTTTGCTAATCTAGAGGCTCATAATGTGGGTCTTACCTGCTGATAAAGACTCATCACCTTCATGACTCGCCCTCCTCTGCCATGTCCTCCCCTTTCCACTCCCCACTGACCCTTCCATCATGCCCCCTAAGTTCACTTCCCTCATTTGCCCCTACCATTCTCTGCTGCCTCACTAAACATACCCAGCTCAGGCTGTTCTATGTTGCAGATTGACCTATCCTTGAAAATAGTAAGGAGGCTCGACAAGAGCACCATTTGATGCTCGCATGGAAGTCGGTTTCATGTCATTTCATTGCTGGATGTTTTTTCACAGGGTTTTTTACTGCACATTTTTTATCAAAAAAGCCCATCGAATATTTTTTTTTACATTTTTTGGGGGGTTGCCCCCAACCCCCCATTCCCTTTCAGTGTTTATCTATTACCAAAAACCCACATCCCATATATCCATCTTTTTAACCCCCCCCAAAAAATGTGATGGTTTTTTTCGATAAAAAATCTGCGACAAAAAACACACGAAAAAACGTCCCGCTATGAAAGGTGATTGTACCTGGAAGTCATGATACGTGCAATGTTAAAATGAGGAAGCAGCAGGCTCTCAATATGTCAATCATTTCTTTTGCTAAGGAAAGGCATAGGGTGCTAATAGCGATAATCCCATGGCTGGTGGGCATTTTGGGGTAACTTTTTTAATTTTTATTTAAAGTGCATTTGGTTACATTGCAACCTTTTCACACTCTAACAAAATAATAAAACACCATCAATCATGTGCAAATACAACTGCAACATATGAAAACATAGGAAAACCAGTATCTTGCTTTGCTTCCACTTTCATATTCCCTAAAATCTCTGCTAAAGTTAATATTCGGACATACTAGGAATTACAGATTAAAATGATTTCATTTCATATAATGATTTCAAGGGATTGCAGGCCCTGTCAAAAGTTTACTGACAGCTATTTCCCACACATGCGAGGCAGCAGCCAAAAAGACCAGTGACTCTGCCCCAAAAACTTAGCGTAAACTCGATCCTATAGCCCCACCAATGCTTCACATTGAGTAACAACACCTTGTACTACATTAAAGGCCTGAGTGTACTTGTGCCCTGAGTGGTTATTACTTGGGAAGGCACCACCATTTCTGTTATTTTTGCTTAAAGAACATCCATTATGTTGTTAGAGTGCAATATTAAATAAAACAATAATAACATAATGACATATATGCGGTTTAAGTAGATTATAAAAGGCCAGAGAATTGGAAGTACAAAACTTAGATGAGAATTTGATATGGAAGAGTGTCAAGTGCAAATCTCAACATGATGTGGATCTTGTCCCTGGATGGGAGGGTACATGTTCAACACATCCCACAAGCCGCTCTACTGGTTTCCAGTAAGGTTGTCAAGCAAGGTGACAAAATTCAAGTGTGGTGCCCCACACGGAAAAGAAAACCCCATCCGGTAAAAATAGCCATTGTGCAGCAGAGCACAGGACACACAAGATGAGGACTGAAGAGCAGCAACGGGGAAAGCATTATTTCCAAAGAAAATGATTCTAAGTTTAAGGGGGTGTAGACAATGCAAGAAATCTAAAGAAAGTGGCAATAGTACGTCAAGGTGGAAGAAGGAACTGGGGTGCTTGAAGTAGAAAACCCGCTCCACACATAGACACAGGGAGGGCTGAAATATCAATTCAACTGAAGGAAACATGAAACTCAGAACCATTACAAAACAATACATTGTCAGCTGGTTGGCCTTTTATTCTGTGCATTAGTACACAGTGGAGGGAGAGGAGGTGGCAGCCTACCAGCCAATCAGGAGGCACAGTACGTGGGCTTTCCAACATGGTAAAACCCCCACTTCGAGCCTCCTTAGAAGCAGGAGGCTGCCATCTTCCCCTCTGGGAACAAAGTAAGTGAGCCCCAAATGCCCCCTTTCCCCTTCTTTCCCCCACTGCGAATCTCAATTTCCACATTCCCACTCTCCCCTGCCCCCTCCCAACTTATATTGCCCTCCTTTGTCCCTTGTCAATCCGTTCCTGGCACAGTTCCGTCTGGGCAATGGCCCCTGTGGAAAAGGAGAAGGGACTACGTGTATTTCCGGTCTCCCTGATCCATGTCTTCAATCTTGCATTGCAGCTTTTTTACAAGTTGAGGAATGGCAAACATATAATTTCTCAACTTGAAAAAAACTATTTGCATTCCATAAAATGTGGCAGGATACTAAAAGCAGGTAATACTCAGGTGCTAGCATTAAAGCCCTCACTTCATTTGGGCTTAAGTGTGGTCCATTCTGCCTGCCATTACCCAGAAATGCTTGGCCACCATATTTGGTTATACATTCAGCATTTGACATCAGGTCTCTTCCATGTTGAGAGGGAGCTTGCTGTGTGCCATTCACCATGTCAATCAATTCCATTCCTCTCATCCCCCTCCTCGTATGTGAAAGGAAGTCATCAAGACTATTAGGGGACACCATTCCAATGAATAGAAACACCCCCCTCCATTCCCAAGACTGCAACTCCACAAGGACAAAGTGAGGTGATGATATGCGAAAGAGAAAAACTGAACATAACAGGCCATGATGGTAAGAAGAGTGTTCTTGCTGCACACATTGATTAATAGATTTCTTCAATTTGTGAAGGGAGATGAAAATGTAAAGAAAGGTATTTGAAATGGAGGTTCATAGACAGAGTTCTCTTTTTAAACTGAATGCCAATGGATGAGATTGCTTGGTTGATATACTTCTTAGAAGAATTTATGAGTGGACAAAAACATTGTTATCTTTTTACAGCCTATGGAGAAGGTGAGAGGCAATATTGGAGGGGACCATCTTGTCGTCCTGCTGGCCATAGTTTCTTGCATTGTAAGCTGCGTGGCCCTCACTGAACTGGCATTTCTCTCACAGGGTCAATCATGGAAAGACCTGGGTAGGCATATGATTTTGTGTGACAAGGCCTTACGGTAGCAAGCCCACATTCCCACAATGACAAGCAACACCATCAACCGCAGCATTTCAATAAGCTGTGAGCCTGAGGTGTGAGCCAGTCACATCGTTGTGTGGAAGCGCCAGGAAGTGCCTATTTTTGCTGTGAGACACCGCGGAGCGGTGAGCGGAGCTGTGAGCCTGAGGTGTGAGCCAGTCTGCAGCATCAGTCCACATCGTTGTGTGGAAGCACCAGGAAGTGCCTATTTTTGCTGTGAGACACCGCGGAGCGGTGAGCAGAGCTGTGAGCCTGAGGTGTGAGCCAGTCTGCAGCATCAGTCCACATCGTTGTGTGGAAACACCAGGAAGTGCCTATTTGTGCTGTGAGACACCGCGGAGCGGTGAGCGGAGCGGTGAGCTAAGCTGTGAGCCTGAGGTGTGAGCCAGTCTGCAGCAGTCCGCTGCAGACGCAAAGCCAAAGCCGAATGGAGCCGGAGGTACGTCCCCCGAAAGCTTTGAAAAGTCCTAAAACTTTCCCTAAAACATCACACTCGGCAGGGAAACCAAGCCTGGGAAAAAGGAGGAGTAAGTCTGACTCGGCTCCCAGACTGAGGACCACCCCGATGGCGTCCCCCTCTATCCTAGAGTTGTTACAAACAGCTAAGTTATCCCCCAAACAGGCCACAAGCTTGGCTGCGACAAACATTCAAGCACCGGGGGAGGAGCCTCCGACGAACAAGAAACCAGGAAACGTTAACGTACCTGACTCGCGAGGGCAAACGGAGGAGCCCGGAGAGGTGGCGGCAGCCCAGTCGGCGTCGCTGTCGGGGAAGACCGGGGAAGAAAGAGCGGAGGAGCAGCTTCCGAACGTGCAAGTGCCCGAGCCGGCGCCCGCGCCTGGGTCCATCCCCGTTTGGAGGCGATCGGCCCGCGGTGGCGAGAAAGACATGGAACCCGACATGGAACCAGAACCCGAACAACCCGATCGGGATCGCCTTGGAGAGTTCTCCCCACCCATACGAGACCCTGTTACAGAGGAGAAATGGACAGAAGCCAGAAATCCCACTGCTGGCCACATAGATGCAAGTGGAAGTTGGGTGAACGGTGACAGGGTTTGAAGAAAAGACAACGGACGAACCCAAAAAAAAAGAAACCCAAACGCAGCGAAATACTTCTGAGGGGGAGAGAAAAGCTCCCGAGTTGGAAGGAAAAAGGGCGGCCAATCTGCTAGCTGGAACAGTAAGAACCGACCCCATGCCTAATGCGATATCCATTCAAGCTATGATGCACGAGACGGATCGTGACAGCGAGAAAACCGCGGAAGGCCGGGGTAACAATAGGGCAAGGTTACCCAACCTTGCTAGAGAAGTCAGAGACACTGTGATAATCGTCGATCCAGATAAAGACATAGATTCGGTTGAAGAGGACTCGCACAGTGAAAAACAAACGGAGGGTGAAACAGAAGATTCTAATAAAGAAACGGACGGTGAACAGCTGAAAAGCGGAGCTGGTCCTAAAGGAAAAAAAAGAGGTACATCGAATAGGCCAGCAACAACCAGACCGCAATCAGGGAAAAAAAAAATGGCAAATATAAGATTGCCAAAAAACACCATGCTGGGGGATCAAAAAATAAGAAAAGTTAACAAAAAAGGACTGCCAAATCCTCTGCTATCACGCCCATTAAAAGCTTTCTTTACACAGCAACATAAAAGAAAACAAAGCATTGATATGGAAGTATCAGACGCGGAGATGCTGGAAATAGCAATGCAATCCCAGCCCGCACAAAAACAGAGGAAAACTGATCCTTCCAAAGTGGAGATAGACAAACAAGCCCGGTCAAACGGTTTACAGCAGGAAAAAGCCACAATACCCATATTGACAGTGGAAAAGCAAAGGGCCCAGAGACTCTGGAACCGGTCCCTTCGAGCACAATTGACAACCAGAGAGGGAGGAGCGGAACTCCCCAAATTCAAAATGCCCTTAGTGGGGTTCCCCAAACTATAGAGGAGATCCTCGTCTCGGATGATGACCAGGAAGAAGAGGACTCAAAGGGGGCACAATCCGATGGGGGATTCAATCGAACGGACCGGGCCCAACAAGACGGAGAGGATCGTTTGGCCTGGACAAAGCCACATCTGTCCAGGAGGTTATCCTCGGTATCACCCCTGTCATCGACGAAATTTGGATCACCAAGATACCCCACAAACACCGATAGAAATCCAAGATTCACAGGGGAAGGTCCAGACATAAACTCATCAGTAAATCTATAAAAAACGGATAACACCCAAGTCTCACCGAAAAAGAGATGACTTAGTGAAATTGCAGTGGCTCTACAAATTGAATCACCAAATAAGAAACCAGAAATGATTGCCATCATGTCGGCCATGACCATTGTTCTAGCTCCCTTCTGCAAGCTGTATGAAACAATTAAAGAAAATGTACAAGACAATACAGCAACTCTTTCCAACATAATGGCAAAATTAGCCCAGATGGACTCCCGTCTACCAACAAACACTGAAAATCCATTCAATCAGAAACCTCACTGGGTAAGGAAAATTGCAGCGCTGGAGAAAAAGATGGAGAACATGGAAAACCTGATCAGATTTAACCCAGTAAGACCGATAGAGGGACCAAAGATTTTGCCAAATCGGAAATCAATGTGGGAAACCAAATTGAAGCGCTCGAAAAAAAGATCGAGAGCTTGGAACTCTTGAATAAAAGGTCCTTAACAAGCCCATTGGCCTCCGAAGACGTGGGAGATGAGCCCGTAATACAGACAAATGAAAAAAAGAAAACTGTGCTGATATTGACTCAAGAAAAAACAGAAGGGAGGCCACTGGCCAAAGCACAAAAAACGCAGCCACCGAAAAGTGATTTGATCGTAAAGAAAGTAAATCCAAAAAAGGATGTCAGCACGTCGGTCAAAGAAGACCTGAGGGTGCAGGGTTTTGGCGAATACCTAGCAAGCAAAAATCGACAAGATTCGAGATCTAACGCAGAGGAGACCGGCCCCACAAGATCTCCAAGAACAATAGAGGAATTTCTAGGTTGTACGGACCTAATGAACATCTCTACTCACTCAGAAAAGGAGCTACTGGAACAAAAGGAATCCACCACAGTAGTGGGGGTGAAAAACCCCTCATATCGATCAGCGAGGTCACACAACCAAGCCCAAAAGGGACAGGGAGCGACCAAGCCAGAGGGAAAAGAGCGTACCAAGCCTGCCAGCTTCACAAGGAGCGGGCAACCAAGCAACTCCGGGAAACGAGAAGCTTCAGACCTATGCGTCAAGAATAAGAAGAAGCCCTCCTCAGTCGAGAGATCACCGTGAAAGAGCGGATACCAAAAGAAGCCCACGGAAGTACCGACCAGAAAAAAATGAATCGGAAAGTAGAAAGGAATCCAAAGAAGAGATACGAGTTTTTAAGCTGGAACAAAAGGAAGTGGAGAAAAACTTCTGCATTCTAAATAGACCAACAATACTTCAAATAACAAAGAGAATGAGAACCTTGAAAAAGATCAGAACCGAGGACCTCCTGCTTGTTGAACCCTATCATAGGGAAAAGAAGGTGAAAGCATATCTACATTTAAAAGCAGTTGCCATCAAACATATCGACGAGTCAGTCTACGAAGAATTCGATCAACTGGGCTATTCCCTGATGGAACATAAAAGCAATACGGACAGTCAAGCCCCTCAAGAGGGAAAGACAGAAAAGCCTAAACACCAATACCTCTATAGATCTAAAACAGAGGACCTATACCAGCAAATCCGAGGGTATAAGCCTCAGGAAAGGCAGGAGACGTATAGACATCCATACCATCAAGGCAGAAACATAAAAGGGCCCATGGACCGGACGGAGAGAGATCACACAAATCAAAGGCATTACCAACGCACTAAAGATCAGTCTGACTGTACGGGGAATTCTACAAGCTACAACAAAGAAGAGCAGAGATACGTCGGAGCCCACACCAGGTCAGATCGTGACCGTTCAGAGGACACGACAACTAGAGAGGTCCCGCATCAGGAAAAAATGGCAGAAGAAAGACATCCGAAAGGCCCATGGAAGTGGCTAATGACAAACTGGTTGAAAAAGGACGCTAAATAGCAACGACCAGGGTTAGCTTGCCTCAGCGACTCCAGCGAAAATTTCCATGATAAAAGCAGCGAGCAACCCGTAAAGGAATCCTATATTTTGGGCTCATGGAACACACCCGGAGATGTCGATCTGGGTTCTTATGACATCCTGTGCCTACAAGAAACCTGGCTTGTCAACCAACCAGTTCTCGATGGGTTCTCGGTGATGATCTCCCCGCAGTCAAAGGCCTTTTAGGTAGACCGTCATCGGGTCTTCTAACTGCCATAAAAACAGGTATGGGACTGAGCGAACCAAAAAAGTGGAAACAGTCCTACGAAATGCTAGTCATCTTGACCTCGCAAATCCAGGGAAAAGCTGAGAGGGAAAATGGCTTTCAGAAGACAGTGGCCATAATAAACTGTTACTGGAATCCCCAGAGAATGTCAACCAAAACTTTCTGCGATAACATCTCTGAAACGATAGACCAGCTCTACGCAGAATTCGACAGAATCGAGCTCATCATATGCGGAGATCTGAACGCTAAATGTACCGAGGCTCTGGGTGACAAAGAATGTGCTGCCGCGCAGCGGGGTTGTCTCGATCCAACCATTGACAGAGGTAAAACCTAGAATAAAGCAATCAGCCAAAGAAATTTGCAAAATGTTGCCTCTTTGTTCCCCAGTCAAATGAACAGTCCGACATGGGAACGCAACGGATCCAAAGCAACGTTGGATTAGATCTTCATTTCCAATGGCCTCATTCATGGGCTGACAGGCTTCAAGGTCCAAAAGACCATCCATTGTGACCACAATCTACTCCGCTGTACCTGGCGTACTACAACCATGAGATTGAAAACGTATGACTGGTCGATCGAGACAAACCTGCAACAGACCTGCCTTCGTCTAACGGAACAAGACATTGGGAAAATCAATCAGAGCTGGGAGAAGATAGTCAGCGATCATGCCCGGAATGACAGGAAAGAAAGACCGAACTACTTACCCTTACTTCTTTCCTTCCAGGTGAAAGGCTCAAAGAAATCGAAAAATCGCCTAGACAACAAACATAAGTATGACAAAGCCTTAGTGGAAAAAAGAAAAGTCGGCCGTTGACTGCTAAGAATAGCAAAGAAATCTAACGCTGAGTGCGATTGGAAGAACTGGCGCATGGAAAACAAAAGCTATATTAACTGGCGTAAACAACACAGAGCCATACAATATGAAAACGACGCCGAAGCAATGATACAGAAATTACAAACCAAAAAATCGAGTGTTTTCTGGAGGTTGATAAAAGAGATGAACGACATCCAGTCCGCCTCTATGTCTAACGCAGTAGCAGAAGAAAATTGGATCCAATACTTTACTGCAGAATTTGAAGGTCTGACCACCGACACACTAACGACACAGCAGAACTCGGAGACATCGTGGGTCGACTTGTCAAATATTGAAGACATAGAGGCATCGATACGTAAGTTGAAAACATCTAGAGCTCTGGGTCCGGATGGACTAACGAATATGGACTTAAAAATGTTTTCAGAAAAATGGGCGGAAATGATCAGCAAAATCTTCTCGGAATGTGGCAGAACGAACATGGTGCCAGAATCATCGCAAAAAGCGGTGATAGTCCCGATTTCTAAAAAGGGTCTGAAACAAGAACCGGCGAGTTATAGACCTATCGCCCTCCTGGACATTCTAAGCAAACTTTACGCTACCCGCCTCCTTGTTCATTTTCGAACATGGGAAAAAGATAGTCAGGCTACAGATCGACTCCAAACAGTCTTTCAAAAGAATGGTTGCACCTCCATCAATCTCATGCTACTCAGCATCTTGAAAGCAAAAGTCAAAGAGGGAGCGCCCAAGGTATACCTAGCTTTCGTGGACCTCTCCAAGGTGTTTGACAAGATTGACAGGCAAACTCTTTGGGCTAAGCTTCAAGGTTGGAACTGTCCTGCAAGTATACTGGACCCCATAAAAGCCCTCCATTCGAACACTAAAATAAGAGTCAAACTAAACCAACAGGGCGTGCTCTCAGAGGAGATAAATGTGAACCGAGGAGTTAAGCAGGGGTGCCCTCTGGCGCCGGCTCTGTTTACGGCATTCTTAGGCGATTACCAACTCTCCGAAGAAAAAATTTGATCTTTTCCCCCTAAAATCGGGAAAACTGAGATCCCTCGGCTGCTTTACGCAGACGATATTATTGTGATCGATCAGACGAAAGTGGGCCTTCAAAGAAAACTTTCCAATCTGGAGTCCTATATTGTGGAAAACAACCTTGAACTCAACAAAGCGACGACTAAAGTTATGGTGTTTGAGAAAGTCCCCAGCAAAAATACGAAGAATCTAAACATCTACCTGGATAAGACCAAAATTGACATTGTAACGAGTTTCAAATACTTGGGGATACAAATGGACAGTTCCGGAGTAGAAAAGAGCCTCTTAAACCAACTATGGGAAAAAGCAAAAAGGTTAACGACCCAAATAAGAGCAGTGGACCGCAAATACGGAAAATTTTCCTTGATTCCGGCCATAACATTCTATAACGCAAAAGTGGTCCCAGCGTTGACGTACGGAACAGAGGCGGCGTTATACCTCCGGCGGAATACTTGGAACAAACTTGAAGGCAACCTGTGGAAAGCGGTCTTAGGTCTACCTAAATCCACTGCTATGCCGGCGATAAGGAGAGACTTGGGCCTCATATCATTAGTGTCAACGGTCGATCAAAGCGCTATGCGCTTGTACAGACGAATCATCATGTCAGACACGTTACCGATATACAACATCATTCGAGAAGAAACTGAATTAGGTAAATGTGAGGCCCTGAACAAATGGGTGAATGCCAGAAAGAATGACCTGGCTAAAATCGAATGTACGGAGGAAGATCTGAAAGAAAATCCGGACCGAATTAAAAGAAAAATTGAAAACATGGACTGGATTTTGACAACAGAGAAAGCGGTGGGGAATAAACTTTTAAAACATCTACCCCCGACTTTCAACAAGGGAAAAATACCCTTGCAATACTGTGCAAAATTCCCAAACAAGAAGCTGAGAAACTCGATTATGAGAGCCAGACTTAATCTCCTACCTACGAGAGAGATTACAACAATCAGAGGAGATGGTGTCGAGAAGCGCTGTCGATTATGTAAAGACGATCTAGTCATCGAGACTTTGAAGCACCTGGTGATAGAGTGCCCCAGCATGACAGAAAGTAGAAAGCTATACCTCCCCTCATTGGCTGAAAACCTGTGGATTTTTCAAACAGATGAACTATGGAACAGACTAATCTCTGGTGAGAACACAAGATGGAGCCAAGCCCTGGCCAAACTGATCGAACTCGTGTTTGATCAGATAAACAGTCTACAGCCTGAGGGTGGCCCGGTCTTTGGTTCTGATCCAGCGGAAAGATGACCTAACTCTGCCATGTCAGCGGTTTCTCTCCCGGGGAGGTTTTTGCATGACCCTCCTTTTCCTGTTGCGACTAGCGGAACCGAGAAGGTTTTGACAAAACTTAGTGATAACTGAGTAAGGTAAAAAAAAATAAAATAAAATAAAAAAAATAAGTGATATTGGACACAGCACCTCAACACCCATCGATGGCCTTTCCACCCTGTGCTCCACTGTATCGGGAGGTGACAGGCATGCAGAAAATATTCAATTCGATGTGTTTTACTGCTCACACCGAAAAGAAAGATTGTTTTGCATAATCCTTTTCTGTCTGATTGTATAACCAATTGAAAACAACTCCAAGACTGTGGAAATAAGTCACATCCCCAGCTGCAACATTATTTCTTCTATAACATGAACCATAGTGTACGGGAGAGCTCAAGAGCAGGTTTTGATAGTCTGACTGTGCTTGAGGGGCACACCAAACCAGCTATGAATCATTTCACCAGAGTTACTAATATTAATCTTGATGTCTGTGGTTACCAAAACCAAGACTATGGTTTGAATATCCTGGATGTGGTCACAATACGCCCACTTCAAGATAAGCCTTGTCAATTTGATACCGATATGGCTGTGTGTTGACACAGTGGCCCTCATTCCGAGGTTGGTGCTAGTCATGGCGCTATGAGCGCCATGACTAGCACCAATACCGGTACCGCCACCGACTTGGTGGTATGGGGATTTACCGGTCTATTCTGACCTTTGCCGGACCGGAAAGTCCCCATTTGAAAAGCCATTCCCCATTCCCATTTGAGCCCCCATAGGGCTCAATGGGAAGGGGGAAGGCGTCAATAACGGTATCGCAAATTGCGGTACCGTTATTGACCCCGGTATTCCTTTGCGGGTCCCGTCCATAACACCTGGTTTTACCATGCGTTAAGGAAGGGACCCACAAAGGGACCTCGGAATAGGGCGCAAAGGGATTACCGGCACCGCTGTCAATCCCGGTTCCCGGTATCCCTGTGCGCCCAGGTCGTAATGACCCCCAGTATAACCTTCTTCTAACAAACCACAACCAAGCCTTCTCTTGAACCCCCTCCTATCTTTCCTACTTCTTTCTTTGCTTGGACTGACTTCGGACTTTTCGCATCCTCTTCTCTTAAGTCTTTTCTATACCGGTCAGACCATGGTCTGGTCACCTCTGGTGCGACCAAGTCATGTTGCAGTGGATCACCTTCTGCAGTAAAGGTGTCTACATCCAAAGTCAAATAAAAATTGGGTTAAAGGGTTAAAAGTCTGTGTCCAGCGCATGGTGTATTGAAGACCAAGAGCGGTTGCTCGAGATGGAATTACTCTAGCAAGAGGAGGCCAGGCAGTCAAGCAATCAGGTACCACTGCAGGGAAGTCTTTCCAATTAATCTGGGGCAATGAGCACCACATGCCACATTGCAGACGAGTCTCCCTACTGTAAGACAACTGTTGATGTGGTGGGTGCAGCATGCAATCTGAGGTAACATAACATAATAGCAAACCGTAAATCCTGGTGTTATGGTAGGTTTTGTAGATTTCTTTTCAATGTATCGGATGAAATATTGCTTCTTTCCTCCACCCACTGTCATTTTGAGCAATATTATCTCCCTCACCTGTTTTGTGCTCTGTACCCCATCACTCTTTCAGCGTTTGCTGTCTATTTCCATATGCCTTGCACGCGGAGTGGCAGCGGCATCGTAGCTGTGTCCCACTGGTTGCATATGTTGTCTGTCTCAGTTGTTTATCATCTGCATCGGCCATGATTGATGCTTGCCTAAAGGGAAAGTAGCATCATTCACTAGACGGATGCTCCTTATTGCCTGCATTTTTTCTGAAATGTTCCTCTGCAAAAAGAGCCATGCCTTACTGGCGTGGACAGAAAGCCAAATTCATCTCAGACATCTGCGTAACTCACGATTTTAAAGAAGTGAACTGAAAGGAATTATGGATGATCTGGGAATTGGGTGAGAAAATGAAATCGCTCTTTACACGATCAGTAATAACCTGGACCATGTAGCATTAGAACTGCAAAAGAGCAGGGAATAAAGCCGACCGCTCAAGATATATTATGGATAAAGGTGGTGCCTTCTGGGGTGCTACTTTGCTCAGCTTCTGAGGGCTTCACTTAAGATTAGAGCAAATAAAGGGAGCTATCACAGTGGGGTCAATCTCATTGAGAATATGGCTCATTAAATTGTGTTTATGGCATACTTATTATCGATGTGCAAAAAGAGGAAAGAGGGTAAAATAGTAGGGTTGGTCTTCTCAATCCCTTAAATCTATTGCGGCTGGGAGTGTTGCCATCACAGGGTGGTCGAACCCTCGCCCACCCCAAATCAGTAAGACAAAATTGTGATGCAATTCACGCTCAGCCAATTAATCCAATATGTATGAGAATACTGGTAAAAAATAATTGTCCATTTGATGTTTTTGCTGCGTGCTTTCAATCTTATATTAAGCCGACACGTGTTTTGAAACGTCGTTCTCAAGGCTGTACAGTTTAAGACAAATGCAACACATATTGACAGACATATGTTGGTCAAGCCCGATGACTTGTGAACCAAAATAACGCATGAAAAAAGTGCAAGATTATGATAGGTTATTTATAACGCGCTTAATACCCAGAGGTACCAATACCTCGGGATCAAACTTGTGTTTCTCTGTGTCATCTTGTTTCCAAGGCAAGCACATTGCCGCTGAGCTATCCTCCTATGACATCATGTGTGTGTGAGAAAGAATAAATGGTTGTTATCACAAAACAAGTAAACACAAGGCCTCTTCACAAGTTAGGCGGTAACCCCGGCGGTATTACCGCCAGTGCTATTAGCGTTACCGCCAACCCCCCCCAGCACTATTGGCAGCGGATCATGGGTTTGGCGGAACGGTAAGTCCCCATTCCCCATTGGGCCCATTCGGGAATTCCCCATTCCCCATTGGGCACAAGGGAGAATTTTCGGTGCATAACCTTCACTGGCTCTCTATCCCACACCGCATTTCCTTGAAGTCTTTGGCTCTCAACTGCCTTGTCATCCCACGATTCAATCTCCAAAGATCAGGTGGAACCAGCTTCCCCATCTTGGCAGCCAAACTTTGGAACTCACTCCCTAATGAGCTGAGAGCAGAACCCTCCTTCCTGAAATTCAAACACCTTACCAAAGCCTGGCTGTCCTCCCAAGACATCTAACACTGGCTCACTGCCCTACTTGCACTTTGAAAGACTCTTGTGTATGCATTCTGCTTATCTTCTTACTGCTATTCTCCTGTTTGAAAATTTTGAAATTCTCCTGTAAAAACATTTATACTGCCATGTCATGCTTTCATCATGTTGTATCCAAGTTATGCGCCCGGTTGCCCCTGGGCCTGGTGCGCTATAGAAATAAAATAAATACAAATACAAATACCACGGCGCTATTACAGTTGGCGGTAATAGCACTGAAACTCGCCAAAATCGTGGCGGATTTGTCCCCAGTTCAGAGCTGGGGTAAATCCACCAGGCCTGTGATTTGGTGGACCCTTAAATGCAGCAGTAATAGCATTACTGCTGCATGTAAGGGTTACCACCAAACTCTTGATGAGGCAGAATATGTTGATGAAACAAAATAAAGAGTAAATGGAAAAAAAAGAAAGTCACACACCACGGTGGGCCAGCGTTGGGGCATAGAAGAGAGTAGTACAAATGAACAAATATCAACATAAGTCAAATGGAACTTCCATATTGCACAAATGGCCCCATTGCAATTAAGCAAAAACAAATCATGATAGCAAGTTGATGTTCGGGGGACATCTATGCTTATTTCTGCATTATAGGGTTGGTGAAAAACAGCATTTGGATGGCTTATAACTTTGGCGCCACTCAATGAAACTGCATGCATTTTTGGTAATTATAGTCTAGATCTGACTCTGAATGGTTCTGCAAAGTGTAGTGCTGTTTTACCAAGAGGGAGCACAGTTAGGGGGGGGGGTGGGGAGGTTCCAAAATATTTTAAAGGCTTATAAATGTGGTGCCATTTGATGAATCTGCACAAAAGTTTGTAAAAATATTTTAGACCTAGATATGAATGTTTTTCCGAGGTTTTTCAAGAGGGAGCAACATTAATGTGGGGGTCTGAACATTTTTAAATGGCTTATAACTTTGTTGCCTTTTCACTAATGTTATAGACCAACCTTGAATGTTAGTGCAAAGTCTGAATGGATTTTGTCAAGTGGGGGCTAAGTTATATGACGTTTTATGTACGTACATTTTGACAAGGATCTGAAAGCATGGTCTTGGAAATGTGTCAGTCTTTTATTTTTTGAAAAGTGGCATAATGTAGGTTAAAAAAATAGTGATATACCAATGGTGACTGGGGTATAGCCTGTGGCCATGGTCATTGGCCAGATTGTCCAACGCACCACGACCCAGACAATCTGGCTACTGGCCATGACCACGAGGGACCAGTAATTGGGTTAAAGTATGCATGGCCACCAGGGACCGGCTATGTGCTAAAGTTTTTCAAAATTGGGATAGGTTTGAATGGAAAAAAAAAAATCTGCTCGCAGGAACAGGTTTAAGTGCTGGGTGAGATTGCAACAAATATTCACAAAGAGGGTCAGCAAGAACTCGGAAGCATGGTTTTGCAAATATGTCCTGTGTTTGATTTTTTTGAAAGTGTGAACATGTAAGCATACAACACAATGATATAACATTGGTGTCTGGGCTATGGGTTTGGCCATCAGCAGGGAGAATTGCATACTGTAATTTTCTTTTTGGGGCATGCAGCTTGGCCAAAGTGGTAGGTTTGAATGGGAAGAAATATTCTGCTTGCGTTACAGCCTGAAGTGGTGGACTAGATTACAACACACTTGGGTGACGAGTTTTAGCAATGACCTGAAGCCTATTATGTCTTGTGTTCTATTTTTCCAAAGTGTAAGAATGTAAGTAGAAAAACTAGTGATAAACATTTGGTATCTCGGTAGTGGGCCTGGCCCTCGGCAAACGCAAATGTGTATTCTGATTTTCTCATTGGGGAATGCTTTATGGCCGAAGCCCATGCTCCATGGATTTGGAGACTGGCCACAGCTGTAAGCCATAACGACTGGCCATTGGTTACATTATTAGGGTATAGTGGACACTGAACTAGGATGCAGGGAAGGTACAGTGAATAAAAGAGGTGGTTTGGTTTGGCTGGGGTCATGGTTGAGCCTTACGCAGTAGGCAATTGAATGATGATTTGCATCCCCATCATGCACTGCTGACAACAACAGACATAAGTATGTGTTGCAAAAAATATGTTGATGTTCATGTTCTTTGACAAGAAGATAATTACCATCCACAAAGCTGTTGATAAGGTTCAATCCCAAGAGATGCAATCTATATCTTCTTCATGTTCCATCTGCCCTGTACCCGCTTCGACCGCACACTGGTCTTGCTTCCCTGTGTTTTCTGATAAGGAAGTGCTGGCTGCTCTCAACAGTCTTAGGTCGGCATCACCTAATTATTCCATCCCGCTTTCTGTACTTAAGGACATCTCGGACACCATTGTTCCGAGACTTACTGAGGCCATTAATGACTCCTTTTCCTCTGTAGTCATTCCAGATAATCTTAAATATGCCCTGGTCATCTCTTTGCTGAAAGGGCCTGATCTTGATCCTGCATTTCTACCAAATATCCGGCCCATTTCCTTGCTTTCGTGTTTTAAGAAGTTTTTGCAATTTCTGGTGTCCCCTCTTCTTAGTGCTTTCTTGGAGTCATTGGGTTTCTTTGACCCATTCCAGTCAGGCTTTCGCCCCGGTCGGGGTACAGAGTCATTGCTTGTCTCTGTTCTCAACGATTTGACATGTCTAGTTGATCAGGGTGGTGTGGGAACCCTGATTTCGCTCGACTTATCAGCAGCGTTTGACACCATTGACCACCCTACCCTGATTACCCGCATGTCCTCTGCTGGTCGCTCTGGCCAGGTTCTGGCTTGGTCAACATCTTTTTTGATGGGGTGCTCCCAGTTGGTGTCTCTTTCCTCTTTCTTGTCTCAGTGGAGTCCCTCAGAGCTCCTCACTGTCTTCAACGCTATTCAATCTCTGATTCCAACCGCTTTTTAGTATAATCCATGCTTTTGGCTTTTTATGTTATTCTTATGCCAATGATACTAAAATCATTGTGTGGCTGGGTTTAACCCAACCCAAGATGGAGGGTAGATTGAAGAAGATTCTCCAGGCTATTGGGGACTGGATGGCCTCCAATTGCCTTAATTTGAATGGAGACAAAGCAGAGGTGCTGGTGGTTGGTACAAAGCTGCCCTATCTGTTTTGGACCTCTGACTTCTGCCCTGAGAGTCTTGGCCCGTTTCCCCTGTGGTCTCTTCCGTGAAAGATCTGGGTATAAACATATCTGCCTCCTTGTCTATGGTGGACCAAATTTCCTCAGTTTGCCAGAAAGTTCACTCTTCGAAAAAAAATCTTCCCTGTATCCCTCTTAAATTTCACGCACCAGTGGTTTCTTCCCTGGTTATTAGCAATATCGATTATTGCAATACCCTGTATCTTGCCCTTCCACGCTATCTACTTCCGCGCCTTCAGCTACTGCAGAATGCGCAGCCAGGGCCGTTCTTCATCCTCCGTTTGGCTCTTGGATGACTCCATATATGTGCCAGCTTCATTAGCTTCCCACAGAGCAGCGTATTAAATTCAAATCACTATGATTAGTGCATAAGGCTGTCCACAAACTAGGAGCTGAGTTTCTTCAGTCAAAGTTCAGTATCTATATACTTATCTATATACTATATACTTCGTCCTGGGAGAATAGCTCAGCGGCAACGTGTTCGCCTTGGAAGCAAGACAGCACAAAGCAACACAGGTTCAATCCCCAGGTCTGCGCTTAGAAATCTCTGGGTATTTCAGCGCGTTATAGATATGCAACTAAGAAAAAAAATTTAAACAATTACACAACTAAAAAACCAAAACAATTCCTGTAACAGTGCCTTGATGCCTGCGGGCAGTGTGAGTGCTTTAAAAATGCAAAAAATAAAATAAATAGAAAAAAATAAATATACCTGCCAGGCCACTTCGCTCACAAGCATTAAAGACTGTCCAGACTCTAACTAGGGTTAGGCTTGCTCAAGTGGGTGGCCGTGCTTTCTCGGTGGCAGCAGCAAAAGCCTGGAATGTTCTCCCCGTCTCTTTGTGTAATATTTAGTCTCACCTGCCATTTCGCCAGGCACTGAAGACCTTTCTCTTTTAGTTCATCTGGGTTCTGGTTGACCTCACCTTTTAGTTCAGTGCCAAGATGCCTTCAGGCCCATGTTTAGCTCTATAAATGCATTTAAAATAAGATAACATGTTTCTTAAAGGATGTTAATTTTTCTTTCATATATACGAAAAGAGGAATTATTAATAACGTATATACAGTGATGTAACACCATGAAAATGACAAAAAAGCTTTGTTAAAGGGATGTTACGGTTAAGATTCATCCCACCTTTGGGACTCCTGTGTTCCAGTAGTTAGCCAGTGGCATCCCACCTTGGCATATGCCTCCTGGGTACTCATGTGCACCTGCTCGTCCATACTGCCCTTTCTATGTATCCATTTCTCTCTCTGCACAATGCATATGGGCATTTATAGGAGCTACGTGTACAATAGTTTTGTATAAGTAAGGGAAATGCAGATGCAAAAGATTTGAAGAAGATTGTTAAGTGGCAGTTGGTGTGTAGAAGCTTAATATGGTCATAGGTTTAAATGTACAGTTTTTGGAAGTGATTGGTGGATGGATGTGTGACTGTTCGAAAGCAGGCATTGAGGGCGTGCTACAAATATAAAATTAAAAAGGTTAGAAGGGTTTCCCTGTGTGATAGTGTGCATGTGCCATTCAGGTCTTTTAATGATCCATGCATAGGGGACTGTGGAGACCGCAGATAGTTATAAAGGTCCATCAAATATGGTCCTTATTGTATGCTTGAGAAAAGTATTTGGGATAGAAATGTGTTTCTGTCCTTTTATAGTGTTCTCTAGTATACAATTGCACATTATTTCCATTAGCATCACACAAAATGCTAATGGAAAGGATGGAAAATCTTATTGATTGGGAAACGATTGGGAAATGTAAAGTAGATGGAGTCTTTAAGATTATTATTTTTTTCTATGTTTTAACTCTGAAAGGTGGCTCTTAAAAGGAACCTTTTGTTTTGTTTTGTTTGAAGGAGAGGTCAGAAAGTAAGGTGGGGTGAATGAGGGAAATGAGGGAAGAGGCACCAACCACAAATATGGAGGGGCAGGTGGACAGGGGAAGATGTTGTGCACGTGTTATAACTAAGGTAAGGGGCAGTGTTTCTCATGCTCCTTGAATACAGCTTCAAAAGCACTTTGTACATGCTGTAACACATCACTCTGCTGGGGGAGCACTATTGTTTTCAAAATATATGGATCAACAGCCTCTTCTTTTGCTTGCAAGGTAGCTGGTAGGATTTTGTGTCCCACAAAAGTAGGCTCTGTGGTTACCATATTGGTTGAGGAAGATGAGGTGGAGGAACACAGCCTACTACTTGCTAAGAAAGGAACAACCTTTCAGAGAGCATTGCAGTTGGTTGGAATTGGTGTGGTGGTGCATGGAGGTGGTCCCGTAGGAGTATGGCTCAGGTAGTCCGTGGCTGAATACAACACTGCACACAGTGCCTTTCACTTTGGTAGCTTTAGCCTCTGGTACATTCCCAACAGTGGTAAATAACTGTCAAACCCATGATTCTCTCTGGGTGCTAGAGGTAGGCACTTCTGCTACCTAATCTTCTTGGTCCTCTTCATTGTGTTTTGAAGTACTGCACTTCTTTTGCTGTGTAGGTCCTCCAGCTGGTGGTGGTGACGCTTCGGGAGGAGGGATGGCAATAGCTGATGCCATTTTTAAGATAAATAGCAGTTTCTCGCTATGCAGGGCTATGTGTGCCTCTTTCTTACGGCTACTTATCTGTGCCCTGTATTTGAACTACACCTTTCTCGTGGCTGTTATTGCTAACATGTTTCCTGTACCTATGCTTGAACAAAACTACCCTTGTCCTGGACTGAAATTGTTGCCCTTCACATGCTGCTTGTTTAGTAATCCGATTCCAGCTAGTATGAAGAGGCTGAAGATGACTGGCAGGGAGCCCCATGCATATTCTCATTGCTGCAGGACAAAATATCAAGCTGTGTGTTGTGATTCTGATGTGGGGTTGTCAACCAGGGATTTTCTATCCCGTAATTTCTTTGGTTCAGAGGGGGGCCCCGAAGGAGTCTGTGTCCTGGGTCCCAGGATTCCTTAAGATGGCCCTGCTGAGACCATCAGTAGTGAAAAAAGGACATGATAGTCTGTAGGAGTACCGGTCAGTAGTATTGACCAGGGGTACAGACACCTTGGCTAGGGTGGACAATGCAAGGGAGACAAAAAAGAGAAGGCCGTCCTTAGTACCATTTGCCAAACCCCTTTTTTCAGCTGGTGCCACTGACTAGACGAATTGCCTGTCTCTCATAATTGCTGCAATGAACAGTCCATACTTTGCGTGATGTTTGTAATAAAAACCCTTGGCCTTTCTGCACTGCTATGTGTGTTTTTGTTGTCATCTGCAACACTAATTGCATGCATTTAAATCTTGATAGTAAGCTTTTCAAGGCAGGGGTGACTCCTGTCATGTGGAGGTTTTGTTTTCTCTTGAAAACCCCTCATGAATCACTGCAAATACTATGATTAATGGTTTTAAATGCAAACATTTCAAATTAAATTAATCTTATGTGTTCTGAGATGATGGTGGACAAAAAGGTAAACACATGGAAATATCTAATTTCTGAATGTTCAACTATGTCAGGGATCAGAATGAATGAAAACTGAAATCATGTACTGGAATATGGAAAGACGTTAGGAAAAGACTAAAAAATATCAGTTTAGGTGCCCATGTAAACAGATAACTTATAAGACATAAGGGAAGAACACTTCAGCAGAGGACTTTACAAAACTCCGTATAGACACAATGAGCGATATTAACTGCTGGAGCAGTTTGACCGATCAAATTATGGAGGACAGCACTCATCAAAAGGGACACTCTACAAAGAGTGCTATTTTCTTAAAGGCACTGCTAATGCTGGTCTCCAAAAGATGCACAGTGAAACCTCAAAGCATCTTTAAAAGATTCATATAGAACGACAAAAACACTTGAATATCATCGCACAGACTGTCATTTTGTCTGCCATTCACCACAATCCATTCATTCCTCTGCACCCAACTCACAATAACATTAGAATGTGGAAACAAATACATGGAAATCCTATCTTCGCAAAACAAGGAAGGAGAAACATATGGTCCAGAGACAGGAGAGTGTATGAGGTTGGGCTATAGGATGAGTCCCTGGGGGTGTGCGCGAAGGAGTACAGTGAGTGGGGGGATGCTGTGGGCAGGGAAAGAAGGCAAGTATATTGGAAGGGAGTTTGGCACACTCGGTACAGTTCTTACACCCCAGCTTTGAGACTAAAAAATACTTTTCTATTTGCCATAACACATTATTCATGACATTCACTATGTTGATGCCACAGTGGGGTGGTGTCACAGAACAGGGACAATGTCCATGAGATTTTTGAGCAATCGGGAATGTATGCCACATGCCAATTGAACGTTTGCCTACTGTATGCAAAGCAATTACCAAATATATTAATATCCCCCCACTTGGCAACCAAACACCCCTTTTGTGGAGTGCACTCTTCCAAACACATTCCAAAAAGAGGAAACATGGACAATATTTACTGCTGTGGAGAAAAACAACTGTGGGGTCTTATTTACGGCGGATGGAATAGTAAACATCTACGAGTATAAAAGCCTAATGTCAGTATAACTCCATAAAGTATGTGATTGAAAGTGAAAGAACCAACACAATTTACAGAGAGAAGGACAACACATATGCAGTAATACACTCACTAATAACAGTTAAAAATCATCACATACTACTACAACCTATTTATGGAAAAAGGACGTTGCGGAGACAAACTGGAGTATGGAGGTAGGCATTTTAGTTGCTAGTAAAAGCAATAATCTACCCCAAATGTTCCAATTGCTACGCACCTCCGTTCTGTTCAGTCACTGAATAAACTCAGAAAATGAGAGTATATGCGTTATTAGCACCCTGCCGGTAGGAAGTGGCCAATCACGAGGCTGGAAATGCAGGCTAACACTCCCGATCTAGCCCACGTTCCAAGCACCGTGATGCTCCTCTGCCTCTTTGTTTTCCATCTGCCTTTGTAATGGAAGAGGGGCTCTGTACGGAGCCCCGCCTTCTACTGCCATGGCAGCCATCTTGTCAAAGCATTTTCATTTAGTGAACGGGACGCGCTTGGAATCCCGTTCAATGAATGAGAATGCCTATTCATAACACCCTGGTTTTGGTAACCTGGGGTGCTAATGGCGTTCTCAAACTGTTCCACAGGCCATACAAGGGAAACGTCCCAGTTCCTTCGTTAACTGCCCTCACTTTGCTCTGGCCATTAACTCCGGCTGCCGGGCCATTACCCCAGTATCGCCTATGGAACAGGTTAAGAACACCATAGTGGTATTAAGAATAGTACACTAGTAAACTTAATAGCAACTTCGCAAGGAGTTCCTGGATTCTAGACGAAAATCTTAATTTGAATAACTAAGCTGACGCAAACCTTATGCCTTATGGAAAAGTGTCAGCGCGGGTTCTAGGGCACTCCACTGATGTTACTCCACACGACAATAACAAGGCTCATAATAATGAAAAGGTAGACAAAGAACTATCAACATATGAAAGCTGGGATTCAGAAGCTCAAAGAGTACAAGCAATTGAAAAAATTTGTATTTTGTATTTGTATTTTATTTATTTATAAAGCGTGCCAGGCCCATAGGCAACAATGATTTTGCTTAGATGGGAGCAGGGCGAATACGCATGGGAGCAGATGGAAGTGCACTGGTACGTAGGAGGCCAATACGATAATCAACATCAGGACATATGAAACAAGACACTAGTTTATATCTCCACTCAACAATGTGACTTAATAAACTACGGTTTGACTCAACCAATAAAACAGAAAGAAATGCATTTAGGAAATTGCTGATACCTCAAAACCTAGCATCTGTCAAGTGGTCAAGAGCTGTAGGATGTATGGATGAACACAGCACCTTCCCACAGTTAATGGAGCACCAGGAATCAGAGAGGAATAAAAGAAAGAAAAGTAAATAAGAAAGATGTTTGAAAGTTGAAAGTATTAGTGGCTTGAAATCTGTCAGTGTAAAAATGTAGAGTATGCTGGTTTATACTACAGTATTTTTGCTGCCCAGATTCCTAACACCTGCTACACCACTAACATCCCTGCTCACATATTTTGGCTTTCTTTGTTTTCTTTCCACCTTAAAGCTTTGTCATCAATTTGACACAACTGATGGAGTCAGCGCTAGTCCAATCAGAATTGGTGAATTCAAAATTCACCCGGGCTTTGTGATGAATCATGGGATTCAGTCACTTCTTTCTGGATGGGAGACTTTCCTTGTGAGGCTATGGAGGTGATCCTGCTACTCGATACCCTCCCTAGGGGTACAGGCAAGCGGGACGTCACCGGGAGAGACTCCCCTCTCTAGGGGACACGGACTGCTGATTCCAAGAGGAACTCCCTAAGACATTCCCTCACAGTCCACCAGCTACAGTACTAGACATCAAAACCTAAAACTTTAAAGATCACACTACTGTTTGCTTTTGTAGAATAACATCAGTAATCCAAGCAAATGAAATTGGCATCACAAATACTAAAAAGAAGAAGAGTGATCGAGTAATACAGAACACTCAAGCATCTGACTCGGATAATACTAAGAAGAAAAAGTGTGAACGAGTAATACCGAACACTCAATGGAGAGTGATGAAGGTCTATAGCACTATGCTGGGGAAGAACCATCTGTCCATCATAAAAAGAGAAAGATTAGTCAAGAAAAAGAGAAAATCCTGCGAAATTTGAAAGCAGATGGCTGTGAAAGCTGAGAAAAGCAACAGAAGTGCAGCATGCATAGGGAGAGACAGCTGGCATGGAAACGGGATGCAAGAACGGCTGATACCCGGGGAAGCTGCAGAAATATAAACCTAGAGAAGAAGTGCAAGAGTGTGTGATGGCATGACCACAACACAGTGGACTGTCCAGTCTAGTAATGGCACTGGGATCACAACCTCTCCCACATCAGAGAGTGGATGGCAATGGAGAGAGTGAGAAGGAGAGAGGAGTCAAGCCAACCTGACAGAGCGAGGAGAGATTTACATCCAGCGAACAGGCCCGGTGCCACTTACCCCAAGGAAAGAAGGTAACGAGGGCAGCGGCAGACCCCGGGGGATAGCAGAGATAAAGAATACATGAATCATATTTGTCCCAGTGAACTGGAAGAGTGGAACTCAAGTGTTTATCATTACTGGCACAATCATACTCGTACCAGTAACACTGAAGTGAGGATTTCAAGTGTGAATGGAACTGTGAATTTTTACGGGCACAATCAAACTCACCCCAATAACAGTAATGAGTGAAATCCAAGTGTTCATTGTTACTGACAAAGCCATACTCATCCGAGTAACACTGAAGAGTGGGATCCAAGTCTGAATTGTTATTGGTACAATCATACTCATCCTAGTAACAGTGAAGCGAAGACTATGAGTGAGAATAATTATTGGAACTGCCAAGCTCATTCCAGTAATAGAGAAGAGTGGGAAATAAACTGTGCAGCCAGGAATGAGGGTGGGCATGAAAAGAAGAAAGAGACATATTTGTAAAGACCCAAAACTTTGAGAAAAGGAACATCAGAAGGGAAAAGCCTATGTCAAAGACGCATCAGGAAAGCTGAACAAACCTATTTATGAACTCTATGAACTATTCAGGATGGTTGCCAAGAACAACCTAAAGATCAGATATTGAAGTGACTTTGCTGAGAATCAGAACACTGGAGAAGGGACTTGTTCTCGTGTACCTTAGTTACCTTTTTGAATATTGTAGGGGCAGAGTAGACTAGATTTGAACAGAGGACATTTCTTCTTTTTGGACTCACCGACGACTGAAGAGCACCCAAGATAGTTTTGGTTAGTTAGGAAAAATCCATAGCTTAGGGTCTGACAGGAGATTATTTGTTATAAAGGATAATACAATTATTTGAAAATGTAAGATACTTGTCTCTGTCCATCTAATGACCAACCACAGCTTCCTCTTTGGCCTAGGTAAAGTTCTATGAATTGAAAAGAAAAATACACATGTACATAATATCTGCCAAAGAGTTTCAATCAATATATAAAAGCTCCCTTCTTGTGGTGCTCACTATCTTTAGATAAAAGAGAGAGAGAGAGTGAGAGAGAGAGAGAGAGAGAGAGAGAGAGAGAGAGAGAGAGAGAGAGAGAGAGAGAGAGGTCAAAAATGAAGGGTGTGGTATTGCAACCCCAAAATTGCAGTCTGTATTTAAATTGACCAAACAGAGGTTGATTTAACAATGTAGAACTTTCACAGTCATTGTATCCTTATATCTTAATCTGAAGACTCACAGACTGAGTATGAAAAGGTTCATCGTTACAGACACTTTAATCTTTGGTGAGTGTTGTAAAAATGTTTATGAGCACCATGCCTACGATGCAATATGTACTTGCTGATTAGAGCATATATCCCTTTGATCACAAACATTTTGTTCAAATGTAAAAATCTTTTGTCAGTTTTATGTTCCCCAAATGTTATATGAGTTTATGCAATGCAACCAGGAACACTTATTAGTGTTATTTGTTCCTTTCCCATTCTGATTGGCGTATTTCAAACCAGTGTAATAGAAGTGAACCAGGCTATCCATATTGGAATGATAACTTTGTATCATAAAATAACGTATTTGGTATTCTAGGTTCTGATAATGTGATGTGCTCATTAAGACAAGTGTAGATTTGCAAATATGGATTCAATGTGTAATGCAAACTATCATTATAAAATATAATTTTAAAAATGTAAAAATACCCAATTAACAATGTTAGTACAAAAACAATTTGCAAATTTGCATTGTTTTTTTCGTTGCCAAGAATGACTTCAAAATGACTGTCATTCTTGGAAACGTGTTCAGATTAAAACCGATGATCTGTCTCTTCTGTACTGGTTCATTTTGCATGCTGACCACTGTTTGAGTATTCAGTATTATTGATACTAAATATCTAACAGAAAATAAATGCAGTTGTGACCTTGCAGCCAGGTCCACTGGCCCCTTGCAATAGTGGTCGAAACCCGTAAACTGCCTGCAGATCTTATCCGTATCCACCTCATCTCCCCCGTATCTCTAAAGCAACCACAGTGTGATGGTGACCTTCTTTCAGGGACACACGTCATGACAAAGCATATCTCCATCCCGGAAGGCCAGTCCTTTAATTTGGGGATGCCTCTGTCCCTGTTGCACTCATTATGTACCTATCCATTATTAACACAGTACCCCAACAAAGTGACAGAGACATACAATGAGACAGAGAGACACAGAAAGAGAGAGAGGGCACTAGATTGTTGTATGATATGATGATAGTTTATTTATATAGCGCCTATACACAATGTGTTTCAAAGCGCTGATATGCTGGGTAACGCTGGTAATAACAATAATGGGCTCTAAGTAGCCCCAAGGGTCATACTAACCCATGGAAGCACTGGAGGTAACAATGCTCATTCATACCTGTGAATATTCAAAGTAGAAGGGCCTCAGATTAGACAGGGTTTGACTGGCAGAAGCAATACAAATGTAATATGAAGTTTGAAGCTCAATGTCCAGCTGTGATCAAACTGCAATGGCAATTGGGATAGCAAAGTGGCTTTGCACTGCTGCGTTGGTCCATAGATTGGTAAGGCCAAGGTATGTGTACGTTGATCACCATGAACTCCACACACCACCCTGAATGCAAGAAAGTAATACCTGGGTCAGGGACATTTCACCACTACATGAAATGAATCAATTGTCTTCTTGTGCTTTGTATTGCATGGCCGGAGCTCCTCTCAGGACCGAATATGATACGGTTATCTCCCAGTTGCACGTTTAGACCACCATATTAACAGAGCATAATATTATAGTAGAGCATTAGCACACTGTAAGGATATTTGGCATGTTACAGCACAAGTAGCATTACAGCATTACAGCACAAGTAGCATTACAGCACTACTGCACAAGTAGCATTACAGCACTACTGCACAAGTAGCATTTTTTTTTTTTTGCAGCACCACCACAAGGGTGCGGTGCATTGCTATATGGGTTAGCAGATTAACAAGGAAAGACAGGCTATTCAGTCAAAAAACGATTTTAATATATAAGATGCAAAGCTATTTTACAGTTAAAAGCACACGTGTTCATTTAAAAATGCACACTATTTTTCACCTGAAATGCCTATATTGCTAGAGACACATTTGAAAATTAACAGCTAACATATTAACAATTAACCTGACTAATAAAACCTTATTTTAATATAACCCACTAATAAAATGTGTTCTCTACTGCAGAATTAGGCATACTTTGAAAACCATTTAAATGAGTGTGCAGATTTTTCTCTTCTCTGCCTGATTATCCGTGTTGTTGTGCACAGTAACGGCAGGAAGGAGGAAGTCAGATTTGCAACAATTGCAAATGTATAAGCGAAGCTATTGTTGAAAAGTAGGAGGATGAGAGATGATGGATTTCATTGGAACACGTCATAAAGAGGGCTGAGAGGAAAGTTTTAGTGGGCAGTAGCAGGGAAAAAGACAGGCAGACATCTTTCTGCACTACTGGGGAGAAGACCTGGCTGTGGGGGTGTCCTGCTGCAGTCGAGACTGGGGAAAGCTGAAAGAATTACCTTTCCACTGGCAGAGGCAGTCCTATCTGAAAAAGCTGAGAATTCCAGGCAATGACCCCGGCTTGAGAAGGCAAGCGTTCCTTTTTATTGGAGTTACGCCAAGAGAGCCACATTCACAGAGAGAAGAATCTGAACAGATAAGGTAATTACCTAACTGGGGGAGCTGTGTGTGTGCACGAAAGTATGCAGTCAGTTTAGAAAAATGAAAGTCCCGTGCGTGTCTTTATCAAGTGCTAATGTTGCAATTTAAGTTCTGTTCTTCGCCACTATAATTGCAGTGTGTCATTGAAAATGCTTTGATTGTTCCCTTTTATTGCTGTAAAAATGAGATCATGCCTAAATGCAAATTTTATAATACAGAAAATATTTGAAAACAGACGGGTGGTTTATTTCTATTTACCATTACAATGCCAATGATGTGGGGAGATTTTTAAAAAGTGCAATGGTCATTTTAAGACAGATGTGTGTATGTCAGAATCAGTATGAATAATTGTGAGTGACTGTAGTATAACTTGTTGGAGGTACATGAGCCAACGGGAAGAGAGACTCTCTGAACATAGCTCCCTACCGTATATAAGGTAGTGGAAATTACCACAAGACTACCACATATAGCTCTCTGTCGTAAATAAGTCAGTGAGTTTGCCCATGGTGGCGCACCAACACTATCCCTGGAAATTGTGGTTTCCCTAGAATGCAGGTCTGAGGTCTCTCTAGTGATCACACGAAAAATCTAAGCGAAGATAAGGGATTCTGGACATTGGGGCCACAAATAAAACAAGGGAATTATGCTCACAAAAATACCACCAACCACGTATACCAAATATGCAGGTCTGGGTGCTGAAATAATGCATGTCCATTGTATTATTGTTGCACATGGCCAAATCTGAATACAAAGAGTGATTATTGCTAAGTTATTTCTCGGCGGTAATAAAATACCGTCAGGCCCCAAATCTCCACAAAATACCCTACAACACTTTGCACATGGATCCAAAGACTGGATATAAATATTTTTTTTTTGTTTTCATACGGGGTCATCACAAGTTGGGTGGTAACCCTTAAATGTGGCGGTGATGCTATTACCACAGCATTTAAGGGTCCACCAAATCACAGGTTTGACAGTATTTATCCCCAGCTCTGAGCTGGGGGGAAATCCAACGATTTTTGGCGCTATTACTGTACGGTAATACCGCTGACGGTAATCGCACCGAAAATTCCCCATTTGGTCCAATGGGGAATGGGGAATTCCCGAATGGGCTACATGGGGAATGGGGAAGGTCAGTTCCGCCAAACCCGTGATCTGGCGCTAATAGGACCGGACCAGGTGGCAGTAGCAATATTCGCGCGGGCAGTATCACCGTGGGAATATGCCGGGACACCGCCCAACTCATGATGAGGCCCGTAGAATTTATCAAGCATCAGCAATCCCATGGTGAGTCAGTCAACAACAACATTTATTCGGTCTAAGCCATTAAAATCCAACACAATACAAATATTACAAACAATAAATATTCTACAATAATTTAACTATCAGTACAAAGACTTGAGACTTATACACTGATGCACTGATACTAAAATTATATATTCAAGCCAGATACCATAGCTAGGCCCTTTTTATCCAAAGGTACAAACATGCTAAACCCACGATTCATTCACAAATGATAAAATACCAAACATAAAATTCTCCTCTTCCGAGTGCATTGCCTCACTACAGCTTCTCATGCTATTCGTTAAACAAGTGCAGCCTTAACCATCTTCTTCTCGGCCCTATATTAAATGAACACACAAATAAGAAATGTGCAAGGTTTTTGGTCTTTCCCATCCCACACGGTCATATTTTGTCCGCACCTGTCCATGGTGTTCTGGGTCGCTCCGGAACAACATTTAGGGGGGGTCATTACGACCCTGGAGGTAGCCATGCTGCTATTTCCGGGTACCGGGTCTGGGTTCCTGGAATGGGGTAATACCAGGCCATTTCGACCTTTGAGGGCCCGGTATTTCCCCATTCCAGGAACCCATTCCCATTCCCATTTGAGCCCCCATAGGGCTCAATGAGAAGGGGGAGCATGCTAACAACGGGCCCGTTAATGACGAGCCCGTTGTTAGCATGCTGGTCTGCTCGCGGGACCCGCTAAGGATGCCTGGTAAAAACGGGTGTCCTTAGCGGATCCCGCGAGGAGACCTCGTAATGTGGCGGTAGGAGGTTAACAGGGCCGCCAGCTCTACCGGCCCCGTTAATAAATAAAGTGTTGGGGGTGGGGGCAACACAGCATTCCCAGTATGTTTTCATAGATGGCAATCTTGAGATGTGCTTCTGGGTGTCAGTTCATTCAACATGGTCACGGCACTCCCTGATCAACCTCCTCCATTGTTTTATAGTCAGTGTGCGTAGATGCTCCATGTTGCTCAGCCCTCATTTATCAAATAGGTTCACTGCCTCTGAGGACCATTGAAATGTACTCTGTACAGTGCAACACAACATTAACATTAAGGCATTCTTGATATTAGGGTTCATAGATAAACCAAACAGGATTTTCATAAAAAATAGTGCGAATCTAATACAGGCTTGTTGTCCTATGCTATGAATCCCAAGCTTGCACTGTAATGCCCCTCCCCCCGACCCCCTGTAAGGGTTGCTAGAGAAATTCCCACCAGGTTTTTGTTAAGAAGACATTCTGCATGTGTTCGAGAGAGGAGAAGCCCCACAGCTCACTATGTATGGCACTGCTGAACTTATCTTAAGATTCGGTACTTCAAGGCACTTATCCAGACTTTTCCCACATACAAGTAATACAATCTTTGAAGGCCCCTTGAGTTTGCTTTGATCTGCTTGTTCAACTACTTGATATGGCCAGTCCATCTCCCGGTCTCTCGATAAGATAACTCCAAGGTATCTGCATGACGTGACCGCACTTGATTGATACACCACCCGCCCCGGGGTCTACCTTTTGTAAAGACGACAGTCTTTGTCTTACACAGATTTAATGAAAGATTGTGTCTTTTAAGATAATCGTCTGCATAAAAAAGACTCTGCTGTACTCCCCCTTCAGTTAGATCTATCAGTGCCGTATCATTGCATGTACGAGAGCACTATAATGCACCCTGTTCAATTTTGCAGGCATCACCTTAACACTTAACTTATGTGGGTTAAAACCACATAGAACAGTTAGAATAAAAGAGAGGCCAGCAGACACCCTGTCTGACGCCCCTATTTTTGCTAATATGCATGGAGTATGTATTCAGATCCACATAAGGGATTGCAATTGCAGTGTTGCTAAAAACCAGCTCTACCATCAACAACAAATCAGACAGGATGCCTATCTTAGTTTCCCCCATAAAAGATTCATGTCAAAGGAGTTGAATGCTTCAGTTAAATCGAGACACGCTACAAATAATTTACTGCCTCTGACCTTCAGACATTTAACGATAATAGTTTGCAGTACAAACAAACGCCTAAGGCAGAAAAACCTTTCATGAACCCTGCTTGGTTTTCTGGTAACTTGTTGTTCTCCGTTGCCCAGACGTGGAGCCGGGATGCCAGGCACCCTGTAAATATTTTGCACAAAATATCTTACAGGGAGATAGGATGTTAACAGTGAGGGACCGCCATTTTAAGTTTTTTAAACATTGGAATTAACTAGCTCCTCTATCATGAGCTTGGGCACGTCATTATCACAGCTATAGCATTATTAACCAGTGTTAACACAGACACCCACCAGTCTGGCTGCCGTGCATAGATTTCCGATCTTATCCCATTGGGGCCTGCGACTATATCTGTTTTTAACAGGGAAATATTTGTTTAATTTCTTCTTTGCCAACAGATAAATTCTCTACTTGATCATGAACTGTATCTTTCCTGTCTGTTTTATCGGTCTCTGGATTGTTTAATACACTGTGGAAATGTATAATCCAGCTATAGGGTGCAATAGAGCAGGGTCAGATTGGCCAATCGGCCATTGGGCCTATGGCCGGGCCGCAAGCATGACGAGGCCCTTGGGGCTGCTTCCTGAAGCCCACGCCTGGGCTGGACTCCGGCCCAGGCGTGGGCTTCAAATCAGGGACCAGCCCCAGGACCTTGCCGGACGCAAGTTGCAAAGGATCTGTAATTAACTTACAGATCATTTGCAATTGCAGCCCTGTCTACTGCCGCGGTCCGCAACACCATGGCGCTGTCAGCAGTCAGTGTTACAAAACACTGAGAGGGAGCAGCAAGGCTGGGTGGGGCCTGCTCCCTCCCAGTGATTTATATTACAGACTCTGCTCTTCGCCGCCAGTTTCGCCACAAGTTGCAGCAGTGAGCTGCTTTCATTGACATCGTGGGCCAGAATTTCTGTGCCCCTAGTAAGCGATTCTGATTGCAGATCCCAATGGTAGGGATCTCCATAACTATGTATTTTTGCTTTTCACAAGTTACATTAATAGCATGTTTTTTCTGCCGTTTTCACTGTTACGATCATCACAAGACATTCCATCTCAGTGTCCTTGGTCACTTGACAAAATCCTTGTGTACAGTGTAGAAATATTTGACCATAGCAATACATGTTTGGTTGATAACGTGCCCTCTGCAAGTCTCAATGGATTCTAGGTGCTTCAAGAGTGTGATTAGGTCCTGATTCCAGGGTTGTCCAGAACTAGAAGTGTTTGCGCCCTCATGGGTTGTGCACGTGCAAGTGTGCATCCTTCTCTCAGGTCCTCTAGGAGGCAGGCACCCAGCCTTTGCACCTACTTTTGTGGACGGTCGGTCGGTTGGGGGTCTCTGACCTCAGGTTCTTTTTCCAGGCCGTGGGTTTGACTTTTTCTTGGCGGAAAGGGGCGCTGGTGTCCGTGTAGGCCATTGGTCGTTCCTCAGGTGGGTGGGGACTGCTCCACATTTTCCCCGTTCGATGATGAGCCTGCCTGCAGTGCACTATTTGCATTTGGTGGCCAGGGAGGACTGCAGCACCAGGCTTGGGCACTAGGCTCCCTTTAATGCTTCACTTGTGACATATGTTGGTTTCAGACACAGACGTACTCAGAACCCTGAGCTTGAGTCTCCCACACACCGCCCACCCACAGACCACTGCTCTGGGCCACAGATACCCAGGGCGACCAGTTGTCATGAGTGGACCCCAGAAGCCCCCGAACCCCCAGGACCGTGGACACTGCTCCTATGCCCCTGGGCTCCCAGGCATGTGACCAGGCTGCCTGGCACAGGTGTCCCTTTACCATCCCCCACCCCTGCATCCTCAGGCTGGCAGGATGAAATGCTGAGAGGAGAGAGAAGGGCCACTTAGGAAATTCATGGCAACGGAAGCCTGATCCAGGCTGGAGAAAGGGCTTGGGATGGTAGGAGGGGGATCCTTACAATTGCAGGAGTCCCCCCACACACACACAGACTGGCACTGCACCATCACAATACACCCAAAGAGGCTTTGCCTGGGATAATTGACCCCCTGCTCTAGACATCACGCATGGGGCCTCAGTGTGACTGTGCACACACTTGCATGTGTGGGTTCGATGTGAACCTGTGTTGTGTTTTCGTGTTTGAGACCATACGTGTGTTTGTTTATACGTGACAGTATCTGTGTGTTTATGTGTCTCCCTATCTCTCGTGTGTGTGCGTATCATATGTATGTGCCTTTATATGTGTGTACATATCCCATGTATATGCCTTTATATGGGTATAGGTGCGTGTGTGTGTTGGCTGTGTTTGTACTTGTGTGTGTGTCTAGATATGGTCTGTATGTGCGTTGTTAATGGTATATGTGTGTGTTGCCTGTGTGTGCACTTGCTCTTCTGTCTTTGGTCTGTGTGTGTGTCTATACATACAGGGGTCTCTGTGTGACTGCGTGCATGCATGGCCGTGCATCTGTGTATATCAGTTTCTGGCTGGTTGCACAGGGCACATCCACAGATTTCCCAGGTATACCCATCCCAACACCCCTACTTCCTCTCAGATGCCTGCCCTCCCAAGAACCCCCCACTCTTTGCACCCAGTCTATTCTTTAAAGCACACAATCTGTGAAGAGCCCCAACAGCACATCAATTGGCTTACCATTGACTTAATTGTGCTCCAATGAATGCTTTGTTGTAATGTGGCTATCTTTCCCATCTCCCTGGCATGCTGTTCAGGATATTTGTTTGCATGCATGAGGTAATGGGTACTCAGAGTGTTCGATGTCCTGTGAGTGTGCTCCTTTCCCTATTTTGCCATCTTCTGAAGCCTGAAAAGTAAATGCACGCAGGCTTGAGATGCAGCCAAATGTGCACCAGACATGCAGATGAACTTAACTGGTCTGCTGTTAAATTTCAATTACTAGTTCAATGGTATCCACACTACAGAATAATTGCTCATTTTACTATATCTGGTATGATAGCTCAGTGGGTTGAGCGTTCGCTGCTGCGATGAGTGTGTGATCTGCAGGTTGCAGGTTCGAACAATCTCGGCCTTTCATCCTTCTGAGGTCAATAAATGAGTACCAACACAGGTTGGGTGATACTGTATACATATTTGTTCTATAAAAAAGAGCATAGGCGTGGCCTTGGAGGTCTGCTTGCATTCACAGTAATTTGACTATATGGATCTATACTCACAGATATTAATGATACATATGGTGATCCATTCTTTTATGAAATGTATATCACATTAGTAAAATCATAACCACATTTTTTGTAGTGTACTTAGGAACAATGCTATTTGATGGCACTTCCTGTTTTGTCAAGGGGTGAAAAGTCGTGTTCATGCCACTCCTGCGCTTCAGAGCTGTGGACCCTGTCAGAGAACTGTAAGCAAAGTTATGTTATTTTAAGAGTTCTGTTGTAATGTAACAGACACATGAACCCTCCATAAGTAGCATTTTCTGTAAAGTTGTGAATTGACGCGATTCACGGATGATGGTTTGAGGGCCACTTTTTTGGAGGCGGAGGTGGGCCACTTTTTTGAGGCGAGTGGTGGCCCACTTTTTTGAGACAAGGGGTGATCCACTTTTTTTGGCTGTCCGGGCCTATTTCTTGTCCCAGTCTGACCCTGCAAGGGAGCCGATGACCCTGCCCTCATTTTCCACAAAACCTTTAGAAAATAGTCTCCAAAAAGCTTTGACATTATTTTCTTGAAAAGCCCCGTGGTCCCACTGTTTTTCAGTGAATTGACGTTTCTTTTCTTTTAAAAGCTTCATATATTTACACATTTTCTTGTAATGGATTGAGGCCTTGATAATGCCTTCCCTGACATGGTGATGCTTTAGGAATAGTGGATCAAGGAGAATAAATGGTCTTTGAGGAAGGAGCAAGAGTTGCACATAGTAGGCTCAGCCAGTGGTACATAATTCCATTGTGCTAATAAAAGTGAAAAGGCACAGAATTGCGACTGACCTCAGGAGGCCAAGGGGCATCAAACGAAATGGTAGATTGTAGAGAGTGATGGGGAGGGTAACTGGCAACAAGAGGTTAGAAATCGTGAAGGGCCAGGCCATGAATAACTTCAATTCAGTACAGCAGATCTAAAAAAAAGGGATGGTTAGGTAAAGGGGTATGGAGTAAGGGAGAACTTAAAGAGGATTTCTCAGGGGTAATTCATTTGTCCTGGAAGCCAGACAACGCAGAGCAACACAGGTATGAATCCTGGTCACGTGCTTAGAGCGTGTTCTCCGGTATTAAGAGTGTTATAAAAAATACATTAATTAATTAAGTATTTGGTGAGAAAGAATCTGGAAGTAAAAGGATTAGCTGTGTTGAGGAGTCAGTATGGCAGAGTACGTCAAATACCTCAGTAAATGTGAGACTGGCAAGATTAAAATGAGTTTATGAGTTCTAGCACCTCATGCCAGATTTGACCACCACACTGGCCATCTTCTGCTCTTGCATTCTTGCTCTCTGCAGGGATGGATATCTTGAGCGACTCTGTGCCTTACGCATCAAAATTGCTATAATCATGATTATAAAGAGAGATCGACTTGTCGTTAGGAGAACATCAACATTGATTGGCCGAAGCAGTAAATAGTGAGACTGGTTATTCTGTAATCAATTTTTATCTAAATGTATTACATTTCTTATTGTTCACTCTAAAGCGGGCAAGATCAGTGTGAGCATAAAAGGAGAAGGGGTGCGCCATGGAAGCAGATGAATCTAATATATTGCGGGAAAACCAATTACTCTAGGGGTGAACAAGAGGCCATTGCTTCTTGTAACCAAAGGGAAAAGTGTGAGTTCGATGGCTCCCCCACCCTTCCTGATCCCCAAACCCCGAGGCATAATTGGCCATAGAGCATAAATAATATAGTGAATGAGTCACGTTATGCGCTTGCAATTCTTTATGTGCACTTAAACAGTATTAGGGGGAAGGTCAAAGGAGGTGGCTGCTCAGAGCACAGTGGTAAGTGGCTTAGAAACCACAAAACATGTAATGGGAAGATTTTAATTTCATTGGCTATTAAGTAATGCATGACATACAGTCTGAATGCTACATAATGCACATTCATTAGACAGTCCCTAACTATCTCAGCCTTAATCGCCCTCCAAACGTTTGCAAACAGTTATGTTTTATCCGCGGTCTATCCAGCAGATATAGCGATATTTTAACTCCAAAAATGTGCACATTTACAAACATGTTTATATCCATTGATATAGAGGAAGGACAGCGGAAAAGCAGCGTGGTGAGGTGCATCCAAATCATACCATAAGAAGAACAAAGGTTAAAGGTAACTGTGTGAAGTGATGCGCATGCTCGTTGCAGAAAGGACCAAGCATGTAAGGATGTAACTAAGAGTAGTCTATACTTACAAGTAAGTGTGCCTATAGTTAATACATTCATTTTCATTTAAATAATAGAAAACTACCGTCATATATCTCTTCATTTGTTTCCTTTATTTTCTCATGGTTCAGATATAAACACGAGAGGCTTTTAAATATAATTACCCGGCGGGGGCGTGGCTTTGTCCTGCCAGCCAATGGGGAGGCTCGGAACGAGGGCATTACCATGTGGTAATCCTGCTTCTCAGAGCCTCCACAGGGCTGGAGGCCGCCATTTCCCCCGCCTTTCATTAGCCGAGGAAACGCTCTCGCAGAACCACACAGGTCGATTATTATTCATGCAATGCTATTTGTCTGGATTGGCATTTGTGGAAGCCCTGAGGCTGCATTTTGTGCCTATTAAACCTAGAGGACACATTCATAATATGTGCTGCGTTTCTAAAAATGGAACGCACGTTATATAAATACACACAGGACTTACACAAGCACAGCTAGTTAAATTGGATTTCGTAATCATGCCATCCAATTTGTATAGTATGGCAACGAGTTTTGAATTGTACCTTGTTTTTGTCGTATCAATCATACATTTTGCTTACGTGATGCTAAAAGCATGATGAGGTGTAGAACCTTGGCTGGATAATTGTAAGGCATAGGTACCTTGAGCAGTTGTACCCCTTTGCTTATGAAATACCAGCGATCTTTCATATTGTTAAGAGATCCATGTGACAGAGCAACATGATAACCGTTATTCGACTTTGCATGTGTGCCCTTCGTTCTACCTTCAACAACTGTGTTATGAATATTTTCTCCAGTTGACACTTGACGTAAAGTGTAATGAAAAATAGCAGTTGTCCCGTCCCGCCATATTGGTCAATTTGTCTTCGGCAAAGTAGAAACATCAGAGTACCGACATCATATGACATAAAACCTCTCCATACCAGGATTTGTTTGGAACGGTCGGTCGCTTCTTCACAGCACAGTCAATTTGTCGAGCAAAATCACCTCTCCCTCCCGCCTTATGGAACATTGTCCATCTCTTTCCCACAAAAAGAGCTGCCAGCAACCTCAATATATGTGTGAGCGATTCTCTGAAGTTTTAGACACTACTAGTGTCCGAGGTGCTGATCTACCATCTTCGTCATGTCTACATTTATTGCATGGTACATTTGATTGATTTCTTCAGTGGCCTATGCTTACTGTGCAATCCCTTTTTTGTGTCTAGTTTTCTGAGCATGTTTCGGTTGATGTTCGGTAGTAGGTCGGGTTTGGAAGCATGCTGTCATCACAGTTTGTTCTCTCCTTGCTCAGGTCAACTCTATCTCCGTGTGAAGGTAGGGAGGTAGTTTGGATGGAAGTGGGTTCTTTGTGTCCATACTGGGCCACTGTAGTCAGAGTCCTCCTTTCTTTAGTGCATCTTCGTCCCTAGCTTTTCCTCTCCATGCTTCAGGGGCTCAATGTGGCCAAGTCCCTCAGTGAGCCTACAAGACGTGGATGGCACCTCGTATATTTCGACCAATGTTCCATCCCTTGATGGCATTATTCTCTTTTTTAAGACATTTTAAGTTGTATTGGTGAATTCATTAACCCCCTTTGCTGATAAACCTCCTTTAATTCTATCATCCAAGACAGGTCGGCCAAAATACTATTTTCTTCATCATTGATAATGAGTCAACCGGTTGTCTTTCTGTATAAGGCCATGACTACTCACCGACCAACCTTCTGGTACACCTCTGGTCAATTTATAAATAAAACCAATTGTAGCGCCTGAGGGAAAGGGAATACATAAACAGACACTCTCAAAAATGTGTGCACATAGTTGATTTAAAATGTATATATGTTCTGGTTGCATTTCATGTAAAAGTACCTGCTCAATACTGTGGCTTTACATGGCCTGGATCAGATGTTAATGGAAGGAAGGGAAATAGGCAGGTCCCCCCTGCTCCCCTAGTGGTTTGGGTAGGGGAAAGGACTCAGATTGTTGAAAGTGGCCACTCGGCATGTCTTTTGGGCCCATCAGCTTGGGCCTTCAGCCCTTGCCAGTAGGCCATGTCCACTTTTTATATTTCAAAACACTACCGGGCCACTAGCCATGGCCCTCGGCCGTCCACTTTCCAACCTGTCATGCCCCCCGGATTCCTACGACATTCTTATGCCAGGAACGGGAGTTTGTGGCGCTTGTCCTGGCGATTACACCATCTCCGGTAAAACACTACATTTCCCAATGGGACTTGCACTTGGCATGACTCTTGGAACGCTCATTTCTTTGTATGTGTTTCACGCTTCATACAAACTTACTTCTTATATCTAGCTACGCCCCCAGAAATCTGGTGCTCCTAAACCGTTGTATTACAGTGATCAGCGTTAATCGGAAAAGTTTCTATGATTTTCTGTTTACCTGGTTTCTGACTTCTGCTTACCTCCTGGACTCTGTTGCCTGCTCGCTGACACTGTTTTTGACGCCATCCTGATCCGCCCTGCTGTTTACCACGGAAATCTTACCGGACTGCTTTTGGATTCCCTTCCTCTTGTCTGATTTCCGGCTCCCTTTCTGACTCCTGGCTCTGCATTCCTTACCAGTTCCTTTTATTTCGCTCTTCTTAAAGAAGAAGCATATTCTGTTTGACTAAACATTTGTTGTATTTAGGTGTTTATAAACACTCCACCATTGTCCTGAAACTTTTCTTTTTTTTTTGCATTTGGGAGCACCTTGCTGTTTGCATACACATTGGTACACTTTGCTATTGGTTTGAACCTTTTGGGATTTTGGGACGCTTTGCTTTTTGCACAACTCATTGGATTTTGGGACGCTTTGCTGTTTGCACAACTCATTGGATTTTGGGATGCTTTGCTGTTGAATAACTCTTTGGATTTTGGGCCGCTTTGCTGCTTTACCAAGGATTGTCCTACCACCTCCCTAGTAGCGTCCTCGTGCCGCCCGGGTCAGGGAATCCCACTACCTGGTCTTGGGACATCAGTGACACTTTCCTTGGGACACTCTCAAAGCTGCTAACAGAAAACCTTCTCCTTCACTTTGTCTTGTGTTCTGTCACAAGTAGGCATTCTACAAATCAAGGTTTTCACAGGTAAGCTTGTGGGTCTCGGAGGGGGTAGAGGGATTGGTTTGTTGCCATCAACAACGGTATGTAATAGTTGCTTTGTTTTTTCCCTCTAGCTCTGCTGTGCATTCTGCCTTTTTGCCTGAGCCCTTGGCCTGACAGGTTTCATTACCCCGCAAGCCGTGCTCTCAGGAAGAAAGTCTGTATTTCTTCAGTGGCGTGTAGTCCGAGTGGTCTTCTGGACTAACACGGAGCTGACGGAGTACGACACAACCACCACCTCACTAGCTGTACAAAGCAATTTCCTTTTTATTAATCACATTTTTTACTCTCTCTTTTTTTTTTTTTACATCAGGCTTCTGCCGTGTCCACTGTACATGTTGCTCAAATATGTTTCTTTTGGACCAATTACCTGGCCATGGCCTTCAACTGTGGCCACTATAAATGTCTATTGGGCCCATTAGCCAGAGCCTTCTGCCATGGCCAGTGGCCACAATCTTCTGCCGTGTCGAATGTACATGTTTCGCCCAATATGCTTATTTTGGACCCAATAGGTGGCCACGACCTTTGACCGTGTCCACTATACATGTGTTTTGTGCAGACTAGCCATGGCCTTTGGCCTTTGCCAGTGAGCATGGCCTTCATCTGTACCCTCTGTTCATCTGTACCCTCTGTTTATTTAAAAATACTACCGGGCCACTAGTTATGGCTCTAAAAATAAATGTTTGTATTAATCCAATTGTTTTAACTGTTTTTTAATAAACTACCAGCGGTTATCTGTAGGCAGCTGCTGTCCACAAATAACCGCAGGAACACGAAAAAACCTGCTAAAACATAATATTCGTCCCTACCCTGCCAGGCACTCACCAAGTGCCCCCCTCCATTTGGCATGCACGCCGCACCTCCCTGAACTCCTCCTTTTTCCCATCCTAGCCCTCTCCCATTGCCCCCAACATTTGTGGTTTTGTGTGATGTACTTAAATTCCCATCGATTTTTGTTTCATAACCTTCTTTTTGTTTATTGTGCCACCACTCAAGTGTAGAGAGGATTTTTTTTTAGCAACATCCTTTTCACACCAGCCTTCACAAGCCAAAGGGCCAAACCATGACACGACTAATTGGCCTTTTAGGAGCACAGTGCTGACGATGTGACCAACTGTCAGATCTATGGTCTGAAAAGTCCAACTCTTCTTGTCCGTCACTGAAAACCCCTTCCCCCTCCTCCTCACCTGTGTCTTTAGAAGATGAATAGCGCAGGTGTCTTTGTCTCCTTCATTCCTTTCATCTTTTTTTTGAAGAGATACAGCCTCCCCTGGATAGAAGCCACTCTGCTGCCTTGATAAAACAAGGTAGGTAGAGGACCCCTTCCCGAGAGCGCCAATAGAAGAAAAAAGCCAAAGCTATAATAAACCTCTGTGGGAATTCCTTATCAAGTCCTTCAGAGAGCGGATGATGGTTTGTTGATTTCCGAGGTATAAAGAAGGAGTTTAAGAAGGAGGGTCCAGAGATGGAGAGTCTGGCGTCTGGCCGAAGGTAAGTGTAAGCGGACGGCAGAGAGGTCCGTTACTAGAGGTAAGGTTGTGGCACTGAGGTAGATGGTAGCTGAGGAGGGCACACTGTAGTAGAGTTACCTCTGGGGAGAACAGGGGAAACAGAAAGAAAGAGGAAGAGCGAGGGACACTGAGGAGAGACACAGGGGCTGGACCTGGAAGCGAGAGGGAGCCCCGGACGCGGAAAAGAAAAATAGCACAGTGGAAGGGCTGCAAGACAAACAAGACGGAGGAAATGCCGAAGAAAGCAGTCCACAAAAGGCTTAATGACTCCAAGAGTCTAATGGGAAAACTAGTGTGTAAACCCGAAAGCACCAATGCAGAAAGGGTTGCAACGCTAAGGATGGAACCATTGTTAAAGGAGACACTAGCAATAGAACACGGACAAGAAAATAACACAGAGACTAGGCCGTAACCCACCTAGAAAACGGGACGATAGACAAAGAGAAAGGACTAAAATAGGTAGACCCGCAAACCAGGAAAAGGACACGTTAGAGAACATAGAAAAGGGACAATATGTAAACAAGTCCGCAAACCAGGAAAAAAACAGTATAGAAGAAGAAACAGAACCTGGTGGCAATCCTAATGAAGGGCGGACACGCCAAGCACTCCACATTCTCCAAGCAGGCAGGCGCATGACAGTATGCCCCCTCCTCAAGGGAGTTCCACCTGGTTTACCCAGATGACTTCGGTGAAACTGCTGAAACAGAATGGGAGTGTGGAGATGACCTACGGGTTCCCAGGAATCCTCAGAATGAGAATACCCTTTCCAGTGGACTAGGTATTCCAATCGTCCCCTTCTGTATCGGGAGTCCATGATCTTGGTTACCTCGTATTCCTCGGGTGTTACATCTGCCATAGCTTGAAATCTGAGGCTGGGGCGACCATATGGATCGGCATGATATGCCTTGAGTAGTGAGTAGTGAAATACTGGATGTATGCGCTTCATGTGTTTGGGCAATTGACGGCGGTAAGCCACCGGGTTGATGCATTCCAGTACTGTGAAGGGGCCTAGGTATCTAGGGGACAGTTTAGTGGGTTATAGCCATCGTGGAAGATACTTGGTAGAGAGCCAAACTTTGGTGCCTTTACTCCACATGGGTGACGGCTGACAATGAGGATTGCTCTGAGCGCAGTACCTGAGTTGGCTATCCTGCAAACCTTCTTTGGCAGTCTTTTGTGCCTCAGCGATGTTGGAGAGGATGGCATTCACTGAAGGCACGAGGGAAGCATGACTGTTTTTTGGCAGTAAAAAACAAGAATGGTATCCATAGGAACAAAAAAAAAGGACTGAGTTTGGTAGCGCTGTGTTTGGAGTTGTTATAAGAGAACTCAGCCAGGGGAAGCAAGGCTACCCAATTATCTTGTTGTTGGTTAATATAACAATGGAGATATTGCTCTAGGGAGGAATTCAGCCATTCTGTCTGCCCGTGGGTCTGGGAATGAAAACCTGAAGACATGGCTCGTTCGATTCCCACCTTGTCACAGGATGCTTTCCAGAAGCGTGATGTGTATTGGCTTCCCCGGTCCGAGATGATTTTCTCGGGCATCCCATGAAGACGAAAAACATCCTTAGTGAAGACTGATGCCATCTCATCCGCAGAGAGAACTCTTGGAAGGGGGGAAATATGTGCCATTTTGGTGAAGGTGTCCACGGTAACCATTATACAAGTGCATCCCTTGAAGCAGGTAAGTTCCACGATGAAATCAGTACTGATGACGCTCCAGGGTCTTGTTGGCAGAGTATCTTGCTGTTACAAACCCACCACACGTTGGGTGTTGTATTGGCCTGATTGCAAACTGGGCAAGCCTAACATATTGAGTAACGTCTGTTCATAGATTCAGCCACCAGAATTATCTTTTGAGCAGTTCCAGGGTGTTTTGCACCCCTCTATGACCGATCGGTCATCATGGCACCATTTTAGAGCACGGCGTCTTGAAGCGGGACCAGGCAGGAATAAGCAGTGGTTTATAAACAGCAGACCATCTTGTTTGTAGACAACGTCTCTGGTATCTGGCTTATAGATCTTGTTAGATGGATTTGATGCGTCTTTAACCTCCTGAAGGAAGGTGGACAATTGGCTCACAATCCTGTTTCGCGGAAAAAGCAGTGCTGGTGGATGTTCGGAGGAAATGCCAGGAATGGGTATCCGTGAAAGTGTGTCTGCCAGTATGTTCTTGGAGCCTGGTATGTATGTAACAGTAAAGTTGTATTGAGCAAAAAAATGTGCCCACCTGGCTTGACGTGTATTTATACATTCCATCTGTTGGATAACCTTCAGATTTTTATGATCGGTTCGTAGCAGAAAGGGATACGTAGCTCCCTGGAGGAGATGACAGCACTCTTCACAGGCAGTCTTCATGGCCAGCAACTCCTTTTCTATGACCGAGTAGTTGGCCTTACTGGGTGCAAGTATTTAGGAAACATAGGCTATAGGGTGTTCTATCCCATCAAATTCCTGAAAAAGGGCTGCTCCTATAGCAGCAGCTGAAGCATCGGCCTTCACAATAAAAGGTCTTGTCTGGTCTGGTTGGCGTAACACTGGGGCTGAGCAGAACCAGTGCTTCAAATGCTGGAACGCTACGTCTGCTGTTTCCGACCAGGAGGAAGGAACTGCGGCTTTCTTAAGCAATGATGTAATAGGAAGCACAGTATCAGAAAACCCATTGATGAACTTGTGGTAGAAGTTGGCTAGGCCTAAAAACCTATGGACTTCCTTCACCGAAGTAGGAGCGGGCCAATAAAGGATAGCTTCGACCTTCCGTGGATCCATTTCGATACCGGCATTAGACAGGATGAATCCCAAATAGGGGACCGTAGAGGCTTGAAACACACATTTCTCTCGTTTAACCAGCAGGTTGTGGTCCTTGAGTATTTGTAGCACTTGGCGGAGAAGTTGTTGATGGGTTTTGAGTGAGGAAGAGTAGACCAAGATATCATCAAGATGATGGTACAATGATACAGGAGGTCCGAGAAAATGCGGTCCATAAACCTTTAAAAGATGGACGGAACGTTGACCAGCCCAAAAGGCATTACTCGGTATTCAAAGTGTCTGTATGGGGTGCGGAATGCAATCTTTCATTGTCCATTTGTCCACCGCACAGACACATAACAAGTGATAAGTCCTTTGCAGGTCCAATTTAGTGAATACCACTGCTCCTTGTACCGCCGCTAGTATATCCTTTATGAGGGGCATGGGATATCTATCCTGGATGGTCACTCGGTTAAGACCCCTGTAATCTATACAAGGTGTGAGTTCCTGAGTGTCCCTTTTTGGGAAAAAAAACAGTGAGGCTCCAGCAGGAGAACGTGAGGGTTGAATAAGACTGTTGAGTAGGTTGGAGTCTAGATATCTTCTTAGCACTTCTTTCTCCTTCAATGAGAGCGAAAACATGTGAGCACAAGGGACGAGGGCATCTGGTAGTAGATCAATGGCACAATGTTCTGGTCGATGTGGTGGTAGGTCTTGAGGATTTTTGTCAACAAACACTTCACTAAACTCACACAAATCTGTCGGAACATTATGTATCTCCAAAGTTGTCCAAGCAACAGAGAGGTCAGTTAATGCCTTTACCGTAGAATAATGGGTATTTGGGAGGCATGATTTAAGACAATGTTCGGAGGTAAAGGCCATTTGGTTTTTTTCTCCAATCTATAGATGGATTGTGTTTCTTTAACCAGGACACCCCCAGGATGACAGGGAAATGGGCTGCCCTGATTAAGTCGAACTGAATCACTTCAGAGTGTTGTAGCACCGTCATAGTTAGTGCTACTGTGGAGTGGGTTATGGATTCAGAGCTTAAGGGTCTGCCGTCAACCCCCTCAACCTTCTGGTCCTCATCCTTTTCTAGGAGAACTATTCCGCTCTTATTTTCCCACACAGTGTCCATGAAACACCCTGCTGCCCGGCAGTCAACAAGGGCCAAGACATCTATAGGTTGGGGTTCCTTGTGAAGTTGTACATCAACTACCATTAACCGATTATCATCGGTAGACAATGAGGAGGAGACCGACATTGTGGCAAAGGGACTGGAAGGACCGCCTCGGATACTTGTCCCTGTTAGTTCTGAGGTCTGTCGTTTCACGGACGGCGTGGAGGAACTTCAGGGCAGTCTCTGAGTAGGTGTTTCTCTGATCCACAGTACATGCAGAGACTATTCTCTTTGCGTCTTTTAAACTCTTCAGATGTCAAAGGTCCTCGGGTGGTACCAATTTGCATAGGTTCGTACAGGAAGTGAAGGTTTCGGATGGTACGATGGGGTTCGACCCTTTCTCTTTTCGGAACATCTCTCTGAAAGGCGGAAATCAATTTGCATGGTCGCCGACAGCAATTCAGTGAACGTGGGAGGGCCTTGGAGAATGGGCCAATTTGTCCTTCAGTTCTTCTCTGAGAACCCGTCTAAAAATGCTGTGTTTGCGGTCTCGGGCCAACCGGTTTCTGCAGCCACACGTTTAAACTGAGAGATGTAGGACAACAGATCTGTGGTTCCCTGACATATGTTAAGTAGCTCCTCGCCAGCTATTTGAGCTGACCCCTGTCTCTCAAAGATTTCCTTAAATTGTGCAGTGAATGCCGCATAATCCTCTAGTAGGGGACTTGCTCTGGTTACCAAAGGGGTAGCCCAAGCAAGGGCATTCCCCGTCAGGTTGGAAACCAGAAACCCTATGCGGGTTTGATCGGATACATATGTTTGAGGCCGAAATGTGAAATGAATGATACATGCCTGCATGAATTCTTTGAACGTCTTAGGAGAGCCATCAATCTTGCCTGAAGCTAGGGCCATGGGAGGAAGTTCGGTGCACTGTTGATCCCTGTTGGTCATCATCTGACAAAGGGTAGCGTTTTCTGTTTTAAGGGTTTGTACTTCCTGAGTGAGACCCTGGACAGCATAAACCAGATCTTGTAGCTGTTCAGCGGTGACCATTGTAGTAATTTGGCATTGCAATCTGTCAGATCTATGTTCTGAAAAAAATATGTAAACAAGCCCGCAAACCAGGAAGAAAACAGTATAAAAGAAGAATTAGAACCTGGTGGCGATCCTAATGATGGCGGAAACGCAACCACTCCACATTCTCCAAGCAGGCAGGCACATGACACCAACATCCTGAATAATTTTCTAGATGCAGTTGTACAGCGGGTGACTGTTCGCATTTCCAGTCTTAGGCTTGGGCTTGTGTTGGCATGGTGGTCAGCAGGCTTAGTGGAGATGGACAGGCAGTTGCCTATGGCAAAAACATGCAGGCCTTCAGTAGGTTTGCACAGGCTATGACTGCAAAAAACCCTATTCCTTCATGCCTCTCAGAGATTTCTTTGGGGCCCTCTATCCATGACCTTTGGCCATCGCCACTGTACATGTTGCATCATTAGGTTTCATTGATGCCACCTAGCCATGGCCTTGGGCACAGAGATCCATTACCCCCTGCCTAGGCAATGTGATCACTGTTCGTGTACAATTACTTTTTTAATCACTCTCTACCCATTCCCGCCGGATTCCCCTGAAATTCCCCTGGTAATGGCAATGCACTACACATACAGCACCATTGTACTACCCAGGCTTGCGGGATTTCCCCAGTATTCCTCTGATAAAGCAAAACAATTCCAAAGTCTTCCCTTTCCTCAAAGGCACACACCAAGTGCCCCCCTTCTCTTCCGATGGTCCATCCACTCCCTCCCAATGCATTTTCCCCCATGGCTCCTCTCCTGGCCCTTACCGCCTATCACTGTTTGGTTATTGTGACACATTTTTATTCTCAGAGGTGGACTTTATTGAAATGCAAGCACTGAATTTGAGAAGTTTGCTTGCATTAAATCTGATCCCCTTAACTCTCTCTTAACAAATGCTTTCTACTGAATTGTAAGGGCTTTGCTATACCTTAGTTTCCACATGGCCCACTAGCCAGGCCCTTCGGCTGTGGCCACTGCACATGTTCTACTAATAGTCTTCGTTTGGGCCCAAACGCCATATCACTCAGCCTTGGGCAATCATGTGTCATAGTTTCTTGAGGTCTCAATAGCTATGGCCTTTGGCCATGGCCTCTGTGAGTGTTGCACCAATTATTTTCTTTTGGGCCATTAGCCATGGCCAGTAGCCTTGTCAAATTATTACTTTTGTTACCAAACACCCATTGTCCCCTTCCCAGTAGATGTAGGCATGGTTGGACGGTTTAGCATTTATCGTAAACCTCTGGCAACCATCCAGACTATTGTTCTTTACCTGCCAAGCCATTGCAGAAAGGGGAAATACCATATGCAAATGAGGCATGGGGTGGGACCCAGCCTGATTTTCATATTGTCTTTCCCCTTTTGCAGTGGCTTGGCAGACTGAAAATCGATGGTCTGGAGAGTTTCCCAGAGCTATGCCAGTGGTCATGAATGTTTCAAAACCTTCTACTCATCACCTTAGAATCGTACAAAAATGTTGATTCCACTACTGTGTCCTTGCATTTACCGCGCCAAGAGTTATTCAGTAGCAATTTAGTATATAGGGGTCGTAGATGGGGGCAGTTTAGAGGGAGCTAGATGCCCTGGCATGATAGGCAGAGGTGGAAGTCTGCCAGAGGCCACCTAGAGAAAGGGCTGCCCAATCAGGGCCATCCTCTGGGCCCTCCTTCTGGGAGGGTGGCACTGATAGGCAGGACAGATCTGTTTCATTGGTTCACCCTAGGGGTCCTTCCATGAACCCTTCCAGTGAGTGTGAACTGGTGGAGCAGATCCTTAAAAGGGGAATCATGCAAGAGTAGAGAAAAAAAAACTGTTTGATTTTATAAGGATTGTTTATGTTATAAAAAAGTGCATGCTGGTGCCTGGTGCCTATCTGGAGGGTCTACAGCAGAACCAAGGTAGAAGTCAATGGGGTTAGCCCATGTTCTGTTGCATAGGAACGCTATCGTCTGCTTTAATTTGGAAGTTGACCAACGTCTCTCTGCTTGGAACCGGTCTGTGGGGAGGGGAGCGGTAAGTGGCCTCTCCATGGCCTCAAGGGGGAGGAAGTGTGCATCAACCACCAGGCTGGAAAACCAATGGCTACACAATGACGATATAGAGTGCCCCATTGATTATTGCAAACATATTCCGTGATTATTATTTGTGGAAATCCTAAATCCCAAACTGCAGTGGTGCATTATGCACCGGACGGGGTATCCAGACAGTAGTCTGCAGAGGAAAGGAAAATGGAATGAGTGAAGTGGTTCACGAAGGAGGACACAAATACAACTAATGAGGGAATTTGAATGGAGGAGTTGCAGGTTAAAGGAAGGTTAGTCTTTGTGATAGTTAACGTAGTTGTCGATTGAGCCAAATTAGATCACAAATCAGGATGGCAGAAATGTGCCGCCATAATTGGAAAGTTAATGAAAAAAGTTAATTGAAGGAATATTAAGGAGTATTTATCGATATATCTATTTATTTATTTGGTTTTATAACTTGCTTCATTGTGGTTGCAAGGCAAAACATAAACTAGAGAAATTGACTAGTTATAGTTCCCAACGCAGCCATAACTGGGACTCCGCCATGCACCGTGCATCACACAATGTGCGCATTGACAGAGAAAAGACTCTCTGGAAGGTGGCCTTTACGCTCCATTTGGGCTTTCTTTTGTGGACACAATGAACACATCTACAGTGCCCACTTGGTAAGAGCCGTGGCCATGCCTAGTGGGTACTCTGTTGCGACTGCGCCCCCAGCACCATAACTGCATACACCACCAGTCCTGTCACATTTGCAAAGGTTTTAAAGTTTAATTTTACCACTGGATGTGTTTGAAGGTATTACTTAATAAAGCAGCTACTAGAAGAATAAATGTCTGAGGGCCATTCGATATCCGATGAGACAACTGAGAAGGATTTAGCACAGTATGTAGCGCAGGCTGTTGACACGTTCACTGCATGTACACAACTACTTTCCTCCAGCATCCCTGAGGCACAGTCCTGGTGCATGCAGACCCTTCACGGGAGATAGCAAACCTGCTCTGTATGCTCTTTGGTTCCTTCATGCCCTGTCATATAGAAATAATCTTTATGAACCACGGGGAATGGAGTCAAACTTTGGGATGTGTGACCAGATATGAATATGCCTTGGACTCATCAGGGTGACATAAATAGAATGCTGACAAGCACCCTGTTCATCCCGCGCCTCCCACTGATAACTAGTTTACAAATCCGTCAGTCAGTCAAAGTTGCTTTCTTTTGGTATCAGAGCCATGCACACATACAAATACTTCCAACACAAGTGATAATTAAAAATGTGGTAAACACCTATTAAAAGGTTTTAAACATACACCTAAAAAGTATTATAATATAAAAAAAACATGTTACAAATAGTAAAGTACGATGTGACTGCAACCTTGCATACACAAATTCCACAATAACTAGACGGATACATGTGCATATGCTATTTTTGGTGAAGTTTAATTGAAGTAGGACACGACTGCATGTTAAAAGCCCTGCTTGTTAAAAGCCAACACGTGTTTCGACCCTCTGGTCTTGACCAAGGCTAACCTAATACAACATTAACATATCATTTAGATGTGCAGAAATATTCTGTGTTATTAGTGCATTGTACTGCAATCCTACAATATCTAACACATATGTATTGCTATTCTTCAGTTTACAAGCCTTGTTGGCGATAGACACGCATATGTGCTACAGTTCTTAGGTCATTCATGAAAAGCTGCAAAGTAAAGCTGCTCCATAGCTTCTGTGATTGTGGGGCAAATGGCCCCCAGCTGGAGTCAGCTACCATCCCTGGTGCCGTGTATGTCGTGCTTGCAGTTTGAAATGAGTCTGAATGATACGTGAATGTTAAATTAGGTTAACCTTGATGAAGACCAGAGGGTCGAAACACATGTCGGCTTTTAATAAACATGATCTGTTCTTCTACAAATTAACTACAGCATAAATGGCATATGTCAATGTATCTGTCTAGTTGTTCGGTTTGTAACACTGTATGTGCTTACTCACCGCCGCGACATCATCCACTCCTTCAACTTTCTTGGATTTATCAGGCATGGCTGTTTCAGTCTTCACACAAACACAATGTCTACACCAACGGGTTCATCAACTTCATTAAAAACCCTGGTGGCTATCTTAACGTTTTGGCTACAGTACATTTAAATACAAAAACAATTACTGGAAATTGTATTATAATATCGATTCCATTTCTATTTGCTTCGTTTTTTTTTTCCAGATTATATTGGAATTTTATAATTTCAATACATGAATATTTTCGAAAAATAAATGGGCACATTTTACATTGTGGGAACATCTGGTGCTGTCCTTCAGGTTAGGATTTCCAGATGGGAAAGAACATTCTGAAGGACATTTGAACCAGCTTTCACATGTTTGCAAAATATAATGCTTTTTTTTACATTGCATGTTATGTTACGTTAAGAGTTTTGTTTTGTTTTTTGTTTTTGTTTTAATACTGCGCCAGTCAACACCGTAGATGTCTAACAGACCCAAGCCTGTCCGGAGAGTAGCATATTGCAAACCCCGCCAGGGGCATCCAGATGGTGGTCTGTGAGAAAACCTAAAGGGGTGGGGGTGGGTTCTACATCGACCGGTGACATTATTCCAAAAAGAGCCGCTTCTGAATAGTTTTCCGTTTCCGAGATGAGGCATGAAAGCATCTCTCTTACAGGATGGGAAAATGTGAAAATGCTAATAAATTCCGTCATAAAACCCGATAATGAAACTAAGTTAATAAAAGCTGACACCGAAATTAATGAGGCTTTTCGGGAATACAGCTCCTCTCTGTGCTTGGCAGGAGAAGCCCCTAGTGAAGACACATTAGAAACGTTCCTTGACAGGCTAAATCTTCCTAAACTATCGAGTGCATGCAGTCACATTTTAGACGCAGAGGTAACTGAACTGGAAACAACAGGGAGTACAGCACAGCAAGGCAAGGGAAAGCTACCGGGCGCCGGCGCCCACTCACATCTCAGGTGCATTTTATTAGGCATGAATTGATTAATTAAAATGTAGCCCAGTGGGCCCTGTTAATGAAGCCATTCACTGGCCCAGCCTCTACCAATCAACGAGGGATGTGCTTATTACGGTCCTTCCAAACCTGGAAGGGACCTGCTAATGTGTTTTACAAATGACAGACTAATCTCCTTAATCAACTTGGACATCACAAGCCTAGTGAAGATGGCGATGCCACATCATCAAGGAGGATTGTTTCCACATGTCCAAAAGTTATGAGTATTCCCAAAATGCATGGCGGTATTTCCGAATTTACTAAAGTCATTGCGATATTTGGAGTGATGAAGGTGTCCATAATGGTGTTGACAGCGGCGCTTTTGACACATATGATTTTAACCCATCAAGGGGAGTTTCTGCAGCTGCTGCACACATAGGTGCCATTCACACCTTGCCTACTAAAGTTAAAGATGACGTTTGAGTTGGTGGTTCAATGGGCTCTGTGTCAATGTACACTGAGAGCCCGTTGTTGGAACACTGGGGCAGGATTCATGTAATTATGTGCGCATAAAATACCGGATTTGCATGACAAAATGCGTGCAGAATCCCGTCCGTCGATTCATGGAATTGAATGCGCAGGATATTTTGCTGACTTGCGTTGATCGCCAGCATGCTCTGCGTCTCTCTACGAGCAACCGAGTGCCTTGGGAGAGAGACCAAGCAGGGCGAGGGCGAGTCCTATGCAAAGGGCGGATTTATAGGCGGAACACGGAAAATGGGGCTCAACATGCCAAAAGGTGGGCGTTATGAGGGACGGCACGCATGCAGTCCATGGCACGCCCACAAGTGCGTACAACAAAGTGCATTCATGGATGTGATCACACAACCTCTTGCCTGCAAAATGACCATGCAAAGCCATCGATCTCTCCGCCATCCGAAAGCAGGCCTGCAGACGTGCACAGAGGATTCGCAACTTTGGAGGTGAGTTTGCATGTCAGATTTAGGGGTGCGTGCAGGCAGACGGGTTCCCGATCGTATTTAGAGGTACGTAGCAGGGTGCAGGAACAGTTTACAGGAGTTCACACTCAAATTTACCCAAGTGACAACCGAGTTACTATAAATCTTATGCATGATGTCGGGGAGCTAGTGACAGTTGCGGGGGACCCTGCACAGGGTTCTGGAGGTGCAGGTCTGATTGCGGGGGATCCCACGCACTATTTACAGGGTTTGTGTAAGCGTGTTTGGGGAGCACATAAATGTAGCTGTTTTTGGCAGTTTTGGCTTTGCGGGGGGCGTGTCGGAGGAGGCGTTCAGGCCACCCCTTGCATATATGGTTACTTTGTGCAGGAAATTCCATGAATACACAGGGCGCACATTTTTTATTCTGCGTGCAGGCATGCTCAGTGTTGTTCATGACATGTAGCCTTTGCAGGTAAAATGCACACTTTGCTACGATTTGGGCCCTGGGTCTCAGAGTTTTGTTAGCCCACGTAAAACGTCATTTTGCCAAGACTCTGCTGCACAGTGAGCCCAGATTTGTTCTTTTGATGTCCAAAATGATATCCCATGGAGTCCCTCTGCTGGTCGGGTTCTGGACAGCTGCTGGCAAATATCTTATTGTACAACAGGGCCTGTTGGCTCCATTTGCACACCTGATTCTGGAAGGCTTTGTCAAAAGCTTGCAGAAGATAGGAAGGGCTACATACATCTGTTGTGGGTCTGTGTACCACCGTTTCTGTGCATCCACAAAAGTGTCAAGACAGGAAACACTACCCACAGCAGCCCACCAATGGAAGAGAAGGGTGCAGGAGAGGCAAGCAGGCACAGAAGATGTAAGAGGAGGTTGGGGCATAACAGAGGTCAGCAGTTAAGTTGTTTGTGCATGGAGGCCATAATACTTAGAGGGGGCAAGAGTTTGATGGAGATGGCTGAAGTCCTGGAATTCAATTAAACCATGCCAGGTGGTTCGTGTGCAGGCTGGAGGTGGACCCGAGCAACAAAGTAGGTGTGGCATAGGGGGGAATGGAGGTGGTGTTGCTTGGTGGTGGAGTTTGAAGAGTTGAAACCCCTGGTGAATGGTATGTCTGTCTTATTATGGCCCATTTCAGCATGCTTCATTGTGGCCAAAGAAAAACGGACTTTTTCAGAGATACCTCAAACGGGCGATTATTTCACATATAACCCTTTAAAGCACCACCGTGAAGAGTCTCCCTCACTCAGACCACACGAGGAACACACAGTCAACAATACTTCCCTGAACCAGGGTTTGCTACTGATTATTCAATGGTTAATGCCAAAACCTCCTTCTCTCACACAATGGGCCTCATTACGACCCTGGCGCTAAGGGATTACTGGTACCGGTAAGGGTACCCATACCGATAATCCCTTAGCGCCTGATTACGAGGTCCCTTTGCGGGTTGGAGACTTTAACGCCTGCTTTTTGCAGGCGTTAAAAACCAACTCGCAAAGGGACCTTGGTGCTAAGTACGGGGCCGCAATTTGCGGCACCGTACTTACCGCCTTCCCCATTTCCATTGAGCCCTATGGGGCAAAAATGGGAATGGGGAAGGGCCATGGCGGCATGGGGAATTACCGCCCCGTCAACCTCGGAATGGGGCGGTAATTCCCCATTCCGCCATGGCGGAGTCGGTAAGTTACCGGCATGGACCATGGTGCTATTAGCACCATGGTCCAACACCAGGGTCGTAATGAGGGCCAATAAGTTTCTCAAATATGGTTCCATGCAATGCAGTATTAGTAATGCAGACATTTACTCTAAACGCCCTGAAGCTTCCAGTCAATTAAACATAATTCTATACATACATCTGAATCAGGAAATCATGAACAAAATTGGAAATCCAAACACATTTAAAAAATGCAACAAATATATATTAGTAACAAAAACGAAAACCTATCTAGCCTTTGTTGATTTCGCAAAAGCCTTTGACAGCATTGGCCGCAAACTTTTGTGGACTAAGATGAAACTACTGAAATGCCCTCCAAGCCTACTTCCTGCCATTAAAGAGCTTTACTCAAATACTGAAATAACTGTGAGTCTGGATCCAACAGGAGCACTACCATCATCAATAGAAAAATCAAGTGGTGTGAATCAAGGGTGCCCTTTTGGAGCCACCCTATTTAGCCCGTTCATCGTGGATGTGGGAAAAGCATTAGATGAAGTACGCGCATTCACACCTAGGATCAATGGTAATAGATTAAGCCATATGATCTATGCAGATGATATTGTATTAGTAGATGCTACTCCAATAGGTCTACGAAGAAAGTTGCAGGCCTTAAAAGAGTATACAGATAAGAATGGCCCGACTATCAATCCAGCAAAAACAGAGATTTTTATCGTGCAGAATTTAGTGGGACCAAAAAACAACAACAATTTAAGTGGTCTATTGGAAAAGCCACAATAAAAGTGACATCAGAGGTACCCTACTTGGGAGTTCTAGTAAATTCAAACGTAAATGATGGTCCAATGACCCTCAAAATACGGCAAAAATGCTAATTCTTGTCCGCACAGGGAGCTGCTATTAACAAAAAGTATGGGAATTTTTCTTTGAAACCTGCTTGCGAATTTTATAAGGCTAAGGTAATCCCTTCATTAATATTTGGTGGAGAAGCAATGTTGTGATGCACATATGATATATGGGCTTGGTGTAAAAATACATATTGGACCCAGATATTACAAATACCAAGATGTACTCCATCAGCCTGTATCAGATTTGAGCTTGGGATATATTCCATAAATGCAAAACTCAGGTGGCAAACACTCTCGTTATACAGGAAAATAAGTGGAGCTGAGACTATACCTCAATATCAAATCCTCACATTAAAGTTATCAACTAATTTAACTAAATCTGTTTTAGATAAGTGGAATCAGCAGTGTGAACTCATCTTGACTCAATTACAATTTACAAAAGAATTATTGATTCAAAATCCTAATGCAGTTTAAAAAAAAGCTGCTGTTTCAAGACTGGTGTGAAAACTCGGAACAACGTGCCCACCATAGATTTATGGCCCAAGTAGCTCCGGAAGCAAGAGCTCTGAACACGTGGGCAGAGTATTTGAAAATGTTTCCTTGTAGAAAAAAGCGAAATACTTTTCTAAAATTCTGATTAAATCTGATGAAGACCAAAATGGAGATGAATTTGAGAGCTGAAGGAAATCTTGTTGATGATCTTTGCAGATTCTCTGAAGCGCATAGTGAATCCCTAAAACATCTGGTCCTATACTGCAATAGTTAAGTGATTTAAGAACATTAAACTTGAGTAAAGTATTCGGAAAGAGCCCTCACAGGAATGGAGAAGATTGATGGCATCAGATGGCTGCAGGAATTGACTTTTTCACTTATATTCTAATAGGGACAACTTGAAATCGATATGACCGAAAAACAAGCAGAGAGAATTGTCAACTCTAAAGAAGAAGAGGGCGTCGAACAGCACTAAATAAAAAGAGGACAATGGTATGCAAGCGGCAAGAAGAATGAACTTAAAAACGTGATAATGAAAGTAGAATATGTGAGATTTATTTTAAATTTTCCTTTTTCCGTTCTTTTAATGTTGAATATATATGTTTCAAGAAGAAGAAATGTGTAACATATTTTAAAAGTTTGTAATGAACTATAAAAACATATGTATTTCTTATCTTTACTGTTTAAAGCAAAGACCTAGTTTGAGAGCAGTGAAGCACTGTATATAGTGTGGGTAGCCAGCATTTGCGCCGCCATCTTTTAACAGTAGCAGAGTACTGTGAGGCCTGTGCATTGGTATGTGCATTAATTGGAATTAGTCCTTGGTCAGGTGTTGTTGAAGAGTCATGTTTTGAGAGATTTGAGAAATCGGATTATTGTGGGGGCTTTCGAAGACTACACCAGGATCAAGTTCCAGAGGGTGGCTACATGATATGATATGATATGGCATATATAACAGGCTTATACACAAGTGTTTCATGACAAGAAGGATTGCTTGTGGCTCCTCTCTTTGCAGACAAGTTGTGATTCAAGCCTGTTAATTGATTTGTTGTGTGAGCAGCGTGTGCCACAAGATATGTGCTAGGATATGACATGGCATTTATAATGCGCCTGTATACAAGTGTTTCAAAGCACAACGAGGCAAGGGAGGGGGAACAGAGGAAAGACAGAGACTACGATCTTACTAGACCAGGTGACATTGAGATCACACAAATGCAGGGGAGGGTGGGAGCTTAAGTGGAGCTTAGCTGCATGGTTCGCTGGTGAGCTACTTGTAACTACTTTATAGATGATACATGCAGTCTTGAAGTGTATCCTAGCATGGACTGGAAGCCAATGTAGTGTGCATAGGATGTGGTAATTTGGTCAAATGTCCATGCTTCTGTAATTAGACATGCAGGAGCTGGGAAACCCATCAGAAGAGCATTTCCCCCATCGATGTGCGATACCACAAGGGTCTGCACTATGGTCTGGAAGTCTTGCCGAATGGATGAAGGGTTGATTTTTCGAAGGGTATAGCCAGGCTATTTGGGCCTTCTTGGCAATGTGTTTAAGGAAGGACAGGATGATGTCAATAGTGAAGCCTCAGGATTTTGCTGAGTTTGAGAGTTGTGGATCAAATTCTTCTAGGCACAGACAATTTAACCTTTGTTGGACAAGTTGTTTTTTAGTGGGTGGACCGATGTGGACACATTCAGTCTTAGATGGGTTTAGTTTGAGGTAGGCAGTCAACATCCAAGAATGGATGATGGCTAGTTAATTGCAGAAACAAATGATGTCCTGCATGCTATTTACCATCATGTACAACTGAGTATCATCCTGTAATTGGTGGATGGCTATATTGGGATCTTTGAGGAGAGTGCCAACAGGTTCCATTTAAAGGTTTAAAAGGATTGGTGAGAGGGTGGAGCCTTGGGCGACTCCGTAGGAGACGTGGAGTCATTTAGAAAGCAACACGTTCATTTGAAAAGAGGTCATATAAGACCTATTTTTACGGTGTTTCTGGGAATTATCCTTCTGCGGAAGAGGGTTTGATGATGCTAAGGAGCGCATTGAGCGTTGGGTCCATCAATTATTTAATAGTGGAAGCTGGAATTATATCTTCAGAGTAAGAAGTAGGTTGAGGAAGGAAATCATTTTTAGGTGATTCTGGGGAAAGAGAGGAGAGGATTTGATCCAGAGGGGCAGTGTGCCTGCTGGGATGCAGGGGATGCTAATGCTATGAGAGTTTGATTCACTGGTCTCTCAGATTTTATCTATTTTTGCGATAAACAGTGTGATGATTTAACACATGTATCCTGCAACGGTATCTCAATGATGACAAATTCAATTTTTTTTTTGGTTTCAATTATTGTTGCTTTTACCGATTGCACCAAATAAATGACCTGTACTCCACATCTATAATGTGGAAATATAGCACTACAAGTCCTTCAATGCAAACTAAAAACCAGGACTGGATTAGCATTTTTGGAAGGAAAAGGGGCATATTGGAACTTTATAAAACATAAATAAATACAAATAAATACAAATATGGTAATGCCATACTCCGGTGCAATGGGCAGAGGACAGCGATTGTGTGTTTGCAGCACATACCTCTTGCATTTCTCTTTAAAATCTAACCTGTGGCCATGTCTTCACCGGCATCCATTATTTCAATCAAAAGATCTTTCATTTTGCAAATAATTGCCAAATCAACATGTTTCTCCTATGAAGTCAATTTGATGAAAACACATGCTACAGTTGAGCTTCAGCCTGGTCTTGTAAAAGACTATATATCTTTACTTGATTTCTCATCTAGAATATCACCCTCAAAGGCCATTTGGATCATAAGGCATCAATAAAACGATTTGCCCACAAAGTACAGTCCTGTCAAGCTGACTAGAGTGCCGGTGCTTACCTTGTTTCAGGGTCCTTTGGACAGGATCTGCCACAATGCACCGTGGCACTGGAACAGTAAATGAGCAGTGTATAAGTACCACCCTGTATTAGCCTCCGTGTCGGAAGCGGCCTCAGAGACGCGAACGCGGAAGAGGAAGAGGTGCGGCTTGACACCTGTGTGGGTCCTTTCCTCTAACAAACACGGCGAGACGAGGCCTGTGAGCCGAGGCGAGCGAGCGAGCCGAGAGAAGCCGTGAGACGCTTGAGAAGCCACGAGCGAAGCGTGAGAAGCTACGAACGTGCGAGCTGTGGGAATCTGTGCTCTGTGGTACGGATACGGATACGGCAGTGTTCAGTGTTCCGTGGGCACACCATGAGGCACTGTGGACAAGTAAGTACTGTGGGCTGCCCTGGTCCCTGGGCCCCGGGCAGCGCAGACTTACGCGGACTAGCGTAATATAAGGAGGGCAGAGACGGTAGTAGCCCGTGTAGTGCCAGTGAGCCCTGGGAACACGGTATCGGGTGCTCATACGGAGCGCAGACAGAGCGTATGAACGTATCAGCGCTCTGCAGGGCGTCCCGAGACCCGTGAAAACTGTGACATACCCCGGATACTGGGACAACCTACTAGCCAGGGAACTGGTGAGTCACGGGGGAAGACAGAGCGCTGCGTAAGCTTTAAGAAGCATTCGTAGTACTCAGTGCACACCACTGGAACTTATATCTCCAGTGAAGGTAGCATTGAGCTTAGCACTGAGTTTAGCAGGGCATAAGTAATTGAAGTGGCTACTTGGGTGGGGGGCCTTTCTGTCTGCAATAAGCGGAGCAGTTTAGTGCCACAGATAGCCCCCGGGACTCTTCTAAAAATACTTAAAAAGGGTCTGCACATTAAGCATGCAGCGGGGGAAAAGACCCTTGCACTCAATTTATAATTTAAGGAATAAGGCACAACCAAAAGCCCAGAAAGAGCCCATGGAGCAGAAAAAAAAGGGGCTATACGCAGGAAGAACACGAAATATGAGCTCCCAGTAGCGCATGGCGCCATCACAGAGTTTTTCTCGGTGAACCCACCCCCTAAGATAAACTCCACCATAATAGACGAAGAACCTGCGCTATATGAGGAGCCGCCGCAAGTGCCTAGAGTAAATCAGTCTATCAACTCCTCAAATTATGACGATATAGACAACAACTCTCTCTTGGATCTGTGCCTCACAATACAGAGGGGAATGCAACCACTTATTCCACAGATCATCCCTAGTGGCACCCTGACCCTGAATGACAACAGCAGGAACATTACAATGGAGGAGCATAATGCAGCAGGCCACCGTGAACGCCTTTCCGCCTCCCCGAATTTGGTAATGGTCTCGATGGAGGACGATTCTGACGAGGAGACTATGGGGGATAAGGGATCAGTAGCCGGTCCCATTCAACTTGCTGAGCTACAAACGTCGGTGGGGGCCCTCCGATTTGCCCTTAAAATACTGCTGCAGATGACAGGCCGCATCTTGGCAAACTCCGATGCCATTGTTTTGGCATTAGAAATGAAGAACTCACCGAAAGAGGACGTGGATAAAAACTTAGAAGAGGCTTTACAAATTGCCAAGGAGATGGAAGAAAAGATAGATGAGAGAGAGGTGAGTGTGGATATGGAGGAACCGGAGCCTAAAATCTTGAACGAAGAAGTCCCCGTTGAGGAAATAGACTGGGAGCAGAATGACAGTACACATGCCCCGCTTACGCGGAAACAACAAAGACTGGCAAAAAAGGCTCGCAAAAATAAGCCACCCAAAGTAGGACCGGTGCCTCACACAGGGAGTAATGGCCCTGTGATCGAAACTCGATCCAAAAAAGCCCGGAAAAGGATGAAGAGAGCAGCTGCGAGGATGGCAGGGAAAAAAGGTCCTCTGGAAGACTGGTTGAAACCTAAAGAGAAACAAAATGAGGAAGATCCTGACCTTACTACCGGAGAGACCACTGAAATAGAATGCGAACTAAGTATGATAACTCTGCCTGAGATCCCAGTAAGAGAACCATCAGAGCCCATACTCTCAGAGAAAACGAAGGAGGCCACGGATAACCACATGAATCGTATCTGCCTTATAAAGAACTTATATACAAGGGACAGCCACTCTTGGCTGGCACGATCGGAGCTATTGACTAGGTTATACCATATACCTCAGCTTCGTGTATTAAAATCAGAGGACTTCTTATTTATTGAGCCTTTAACGGGCCCGAACTCCAACGTTTCCGCCCTCCACTGTGTGTTCTTGAACACTGCACAACTCTTAAGAAAATATAAGGAAGAGCTGAAAGCAGTAGACATTGCTATAGATGTGGATTTATATGAGAAAGACCTGTCAGTAATTCCTGTAACCCCAATTGAAATAGTGAACGCTGAGAATGCTCCCGGACAGATGACAGAGGAGAATCCACTATTAGCAGAAGTACAACAAGCAATTAAGGCTCTATTGGAGTCACTTCCGCAGTTGGTGCATAAGCATTGAAGCCAATCATTGCTATCCTGGAACTGTAGAGGCTTCTCCCACCTACTGAGGGCAGAGGGCTCGTCTGATCTTTTGTTCCAACATACCTTCATTTGCTTACAAGAGACTTGGGCTCGGGAACCCCTTCTCTTGGATGGATACGTTGTATATCAATCACCGGCACAGAGGGGCAGTATAGGACGCCCCTTCGGGGGTCTACTTATAGGAATTTCTAATATCTTACTGTCCCAGAAAATCCGTTGCCGAGCGGAGGACCAATTACTGGCAGTAGAAGTGACGTACCCTCAAGAAGAGGGAAGTGGTAAGCTACTACTTATTAACCTCTACAATCCTCCGGGTGCAGGTCTAAGAGAGCCCTTGCAAGAAGCCATACAAGATCTACTGTCGTCCTGGTCACTAGGAGTAAACAACACTGCAGTGATGGCAGTGGGGGACTTTAACTGTCATATGGAAGATCAATCTAGCATATCTACTAATCCTGCCCTGAGCACCAGATGTAAGATGACCCACGAGAAAAGAGAAAAGGAAGGCCTGGCCTGGCTGCAATTATTTGAGACCTGGGACCTGGCTATGATTAACGGCCGCACCCGGAGCGACAGGCCGGGGACACACACTTGGTCCAACGGGTCTTCAAGAAGTACTCTGGATTATGTATTTATGTGCCCCCTTATGCAGACTAGAGTGGTGGATATGTGGGTAAAGCCCAACAGCTGGAGCGATCACGCGGCAGTATTGTGCTCATTCAGGACCCAGTTCCCTGACACTCCCAAGATAAATATTGGAAGTATTGCAACTAATTGCACAGGAACCAGAATAGTTTGGTCTGAAAAGAATGTCAGAGCGGCCTCAGAAACACTAAAGGGCGCCTTGGAGGATAACGGGCGGGACTTTCATACTATGACCGCCAATGAAATGGAAGAGTGGATAACCAAATTCTCAGGCCTTCATGCAACAACCAAAAAGAACTATGTCATACAAGAGGGAAAAGTGCCCCTTCCATATAATAGGAAAATCAGAGATGCTAAAAGAGAAATGAGAAGAAAGATACGTAGCCTAAAAGATCAGAACATCACGGCAATCCAACATCAATAGAAATTAAGAACAATAAGAAACTGTTATAGGTCAGAGGTGAGAGGCATTAAGGCGATAGAGAAGAATTTTGGCTACCAACGTTTGGTCAAAACCATCTGCTCCAGAAACTCGAAAAGCATATGGGCGTTATTAAATGAGAATAGAACCAAGGTCAAAGGTGCAACAACTAACCCTATAAACAAGAAAGTATGGGAAAAATTTCTTCTAGAACGCAATATGGAAGAAGAGGGGTCGGCAAATTGGACCATGGAAAAACCTCTGACGTCCCCATTATTCGATATTTCTCCGGAGGCAATATTCAATAAAATTGTGACTCTTAAATCCTCTAGAGCCCCTGGCCCTAATGGGCTAGCAAACGTGGTTGTAAAAAACAACCCGGCCTTTTGGGCAGAACTATTCTCTGTACTCTTCAACAAGGTATTCACTGGGGGAGAAATCCCTCGAACCTGGCAAACGGCGATCTTGATCCCAGTGTATAAAAAAGGTAACCGCTCTGACCCTAACAACTACAGACTATTATCGATGCTGGATGTGTCAGGAAAAATCTTTGCCTCCCTTTTACTCAGCGAATTGCATAAATGGGTGGAAGACAAGCAAATACTCTGCAGATTTCAATGTGGCTTTAGACGGGAGTTCTCGACTGCGCACAATCTTCTTGTAATGGACATACTACGCACGAGAGCACTCAGCAAAGATCAGCCACCATTATACGCTCTGTTTATTGACTTCAAGGCCGCCTTTGATTCAATCCCTAGAGCTAGGCTATGGAATAAATTAGAAGCATTGGGCTGCCCCAAAGGTTTGCTATATTATCTTAAATTATTACATCGAGACACCATGGTGAGCCTACGACTTAATATGGAGGGGCACTCAACCCAGAAAGTTATTCAAAATAGAGGGGTGAAGCAAGGCTGTGTAACAGCCCCCCTCATATATAATCTGTACGTACATGACATTCCTGCGACACTCGCGGAGGCAAATAATTGTCCCCCAAAACTTGGTGGAAAAAAGTGTGGGGTCTTGGCATACGCAGACGATCTGGTAGTATTAGACAACACTATTGGCGGTCTCAGACGCTCTGCATTTGCCCTCTGGGAATATGCCAAGCTTAATGGCTTGTCCATCAACCTACAGAAGACCAAGGTACTAAGATTCACGAAAAAAAGGAAAACGCATGTGAACCTGATTGTACATGAACAGATAATTGGGTATGCCCCTTCCTACCGTTACCTCGGAGTGGAGATAGAGCCCTTAGGTGATTATACACTCTGTAAACAGGATCAGAATAGCAGGGCACTACAAGTGACTTCGCTTATAGCATCCTTTACCTACAAGCAAGGAGGCTTCACTCTGTGGGGAACTCGCCAGCTCTATATGCAAGTATTCGCACCAATGGTCATTTATGGCCTGGAGTCACTGCTGACGATGAACCTGGCATGGCTACAAGTACTGGAAGGAAAGTTCTGGCGCCGTATGCTAGGACTACCATCGGGGGTGCCTATGGCCTTGATAAGACTGGAGCTGGGTCTCCCCTCACTCAGGGCTATGGTACTCAAAAGAAGAGCTGGCCTCTACCTTAAAATGACAAGTGGCTCTTCGAACACTCTATTAGGGACACTCCATCAGGAATTAGATAAAAAATCTACCACGGCATCTCTATACAAAGACATGGGTAAATTTCTTAACGAAATTGGCTGGATACACAGAGAGGCCACTGTCACCAAAGATACGCTAAATGCCCTGAGGAAAAAGATAGACCTATGGGACTGGCTAGAGAACTTTGCCCATTTGGAATCCCTCAAATCCTATCATTTTGTGACTCACAGAGTATACAAGTTCATGAAACCTCAGGACTATCTCCTACTATGTCCTACTAGAAGACTCCGCCGTTTCATCATTCTATTCAGATTGGAACAACTGCCCACCCTGTCTAGAATAGGAGTAAGGGAAAACATACCTATAGCAGAGCGAACTTGTCGAGTGTGTAAATCCTCTGTATGTCTGGAGACGACAAGACATGTATTAACACAATGCAGAGCAATCAAGAAGTCTATTGTTCACTATCTGGGAGAATTTGTGCATGATCCATTATCAATACCCAAACTTATGTTTTGGCGTTATTGTACTAATACTTCGAACATGCACCTATTCATAGCCCTGTACAATGTCTGGCAACAGGTAGAACAGGAAATGGAAAAACTCCACCTCTGACTTTTGGGTAACGATCTGGAGAGGCATTTATACTTGACTTAGCTGTCCTAACACTAGTTTTGAACAACATGAAGGCTGTATCAGCAATCAGGTTCATATTGACCCTTTACCCTTACTTTCCCCCTCCTTTTGTCGGGATTTTAGATTTTAGATTTTAGATTTGTTGTGTATTTGATGCTAAATATAAGTAGGATGAATTTAGATGTATGATTTTATATGTATAATTTTCATTGTAATGTCTATTGATATATGTGTAAAGTTTGAATTTAATTTTCATACTATATCACATTAAAGAATTATTATTATTATTAGCCTCCCGAGTATTGCACCTATGTGACGAGACACTGGGTATGTCTTCTTGCACCATCAAAAGGATTCCCCACGATTAACGTGGTGCAAAAACAGAGATAGGCATTCATAAGGGGAATCCAGATGAAAAGTTATCCCAGGATAATTCAGTAATACAAGAGGGACTCCAAAAGATTTTAAGTCAGAGCAATTAGAAGCAAGGAACAGAAGAGCAGTAGAGCAGAATAGCCACACAGGAAAGCTAATAAGGCAGAGAAATTGTGAGACAAGTATTCAGGCAAGGAAATACCCCAAATGGGTGCACAGAATATAGCTGCAGAGAATAGGAGAGAACAACATGGTTGTTCAGATGCACTGAGCTCTGTGGCTGCAGGCTTTTATGCCCACAAAACAATTTGGCTACATGTTGCTAGGCAATGTCATGCAGAACGCACGTAAGCTCCTGCCTGACTTTGTCCCCAATGTGCCCATAACGTCCCCGCAAAGATGGCTGCCGCCTGTAACCGATGACCTCCGAGGGCCAGGCATTCCTCAGGGATACGAGGGAGTCGAAGGAGACCCCACAAAAGCAATAGAGGGCCGACAGGTGTATCCCAGGTAAAGTGCACAATGTCCGAGCTGTTGTACCCACAGTCACCACCTAGGATACAACTTCCATGCCCCCAGGCCTCGTCTGAGGACCCGGGAGGTGCACATAATTGTAACAATCTTCCCCCTCTCAGAGATCACAGAGGTGCAGGGCTTCCAACGAAAACAAAGATAGAACTGGTGAAGGAGTTGTGGTGCACATACTTTAGCTTCAGGTTCCCAAGTGCAACCACAACGCACATTGCCTTTTGAATGGATTAGATATTGTAGATTGCCCTGAACCAATAGAGTATCACAGATGGCTTTGACTTCATATTCATGCTCACCGTCAATCATAACAGGATCTGGGCGCAAACAAAGTCGGTGATAAGAAGGTTGAAAAGGCTTGAGCAAGGAGACATGTAACACCGGGTGAGTACGCCAAGATGAAGGTAAGAGAAGTTGAAAAGCTGCTGAACACAGTATTTTCACAATTTTAAAAGGTCCAATGAAACGGAGAGCAAATTTGCGAAGGCAATTTCAAAAGGCAAAGTCCAGAGTGCTGAGCCACACATGGGGCCTCATTACGACCCTGGCGGTAAGTGAAAAACGATGGCGGTAAATGGTTACCGCCATCGTTTTCCGCCAGGTCCGATCATGACTCCTGACCGTAAACTACGATGCCAATAGCGGCATCGTAGTTAACGCTGCCGCTAACTGCGCTAAGGGTGCGCGCACGCGACCGGCCACACCGTACTTAGCGCCATGGCGGAAAGGTACGCAAATGCCGACCCAAGCGGACATGCACCTAACGCCATCACCGAGGCCGCTAAGTACCTTACCGCCATGGAGCAAATAACGCCATCGCGAACCAACCGTAAAGGGCCAATTCAAGTGAATGCAGCTGCCACAGGTGCACAGAAACAGCACAGGTGAAGGCAATACAGACTCAGGGGAGTACAAAAAGAGCACACCCCACCCCTACCCACACCCAGTCACACTCCACAATGATGGCAATACGACTAGCAATGTTGGGGCTGGAGGACCTGATAGCAATGCATGTGCTACTACAACAGCAACAACAACAACAACAGGCAGCACAGAGGAGACGCAGGAGGAGAAGGAGGGCAAGGCAGGCCCAGCAAGCCCCACCAGCACAGCCAGTGCCACCACGCAGGCAGCCCCCAATCCCACGCATCAGAGCCAATCCAAACAACCTCACTGCTGAGCAGATCCACACCCTGTACCGTTTGGACCGGGACACCATCACCGCCATCGTAGACATGACACACGACGACATCGTCAGCATGATAGAAAGTCCAACCGCCATCCCCCCCCTACTGAAGGTAGTGGCTGTACTCCACTTCCTGGCCACAGGCACCTACCAGCACACAGTGGGGCACCTGCATGGCATTTCACAACCATTATTCTCACGAACACTCATCCAAGTGCTCGATGCCCTCCTCAAGCACACAGACGACCACATCTCATTACCACGGACTGCCCAGGAGATTGCAAACTCCAAAGTGGGTTTCCATGCACTAGCCAGCATACCCGGTTGCATTGGTGCCATCGACTGCACCCATGTGGAATTGGTGGTTCCACGTGCCATGGAGGTACCGTACCGCAACCGGAAACAGTTCCACTCTATCAACGTGCAAATGGTCTGTGACTCCAACAAGATCATCACACATTGTTGTGCCCGATTCCCCGGATCAACCCATGATTCAATGGTCCTGAGGAACTCCACAATACCACGCTACATGGAGCGACATGCAGGCCCAAGATCCTGGCTACTCGGTGAGTGCAATGTCATGGAAGTGGGCATGGGAATGACGTACCAGTGCATACTCCACCTGGCAGAAAGGGGGGGGGGATGCATACTCCACCTGGCAGAAAGGGGGGGGGGGGGAGATGCATACTCCACCTGGCAGAAAGGGGGGGGGGAGATGCATACTCCACCTGGCAGAAAGGGGGGGGGAAGATGCATACTCCACCTGGCTGTGAGTAACACAGAGAACGGATACAGAGGAAGGGCACTCACAATGCACAAAACCCCTCTGCATACATAGGGTGATGGCATGCAAAACAGGCCATGGCAGCAATGAGCATATACTGGTTGCATAGTGTGAATCAATTAGTGCATGTAGAAGTGAGCCAAGGTAACAGTTCCATGGCAGCCATGGTGGAACATCATGTTCCTGATCAGACAACATGACTGACACATACATTCTCGCCTACATACAGGTGATGCAGCCTATCCCCTGAAGAGGTGGCTCCTCACGCCAGTCCGGAACCCGCAGAACCAGCACGAGGAGGACTTCAACCGTGCACATACACGTACTCGTGTGGTCATAGAGCAGACATTCGGCCTCCTGAAGGCACGGTTCCGAAGCCTCAGCAGGTCTGGTGGGGCACTCCTGTATGGCCATGAGAAGGTGGCAAAGATCGTCATGGCATGTGTCATGCTGCACAATATGTGCGTCAGACGGAATGTGCCCCTGCCCCCTGACGCAGAACTGCAACCACCTGACGATGAGGATGAGGAGGGTGCAGATGGGGCGCCACCACATGGAGGAGGCGATGCACAGGAGGGGCGTGCCATGCGCCAAAGTATCATCGACCACTGCTTCTAGCACACACGGCTGGTGTTTATCGCATGGAGACTGCACTTGGGGCACTGTGTTTCTCTGGGACATGCACACTGTGGACTGTACACCAATAAAGCACACATACGCAATGAAAATGTCCACACATTTCTTTTTTTGAAAGAAAAAAGTGTATTGGAACTATGAACTGTCGTGTCACACCCCCTCCCACCTCCCCCCTGCACACCCCAACACACCCCCTCCCACCTCCCACCTCCCCCCTGCACACCCCAACACACCCCCTCCCACCTCCCACCTCCCCCCTGCACACCCCAACACACCCCCTCCCACCTCCCACCTCCCCCCTGCACACCCCAACACACCCCATGTAGCTGTCAACATATGCCTGTGGCCGTGTCCACAGGCCGTCACAAGCCCCCTCTCCCGGCACCCGGGGCACCCCTGGCTGTGGAGCGCAGGTTGCGTCCAGAACGGCGCACGGGGCTGCTCTGCGCAGAACTGGCAGTGGAGGATGTCCCTGGCTGCCCATGTGCATGCAGCTCCTGTCGTGTGTGGGTGAGGTCAGTGACCGCACGACGCAAGCCCGCAAGTTCGGCACAGATGTCCCTGGACATGGCCTGCATGGCATCCCTCAGGGTGGCAGTGCTCCGCGCCACTTCCGCCCTTAGTGTCTCCGTGGCCTGTTCAATGCTGAACCTAGCCCCCACACATTCCGCGGCATGCTCATCCAGCATTGCGGACAGTTGATGCTGCCGCTGAGTGATGTCCTCGAGGGACGGCTGGCCGTGCTGGCCCATGGCCAGTGCAGGTGGAGTGATGGAGGGGCTGGTCCCCTCCTGTGGAGTGTGGACAGGGCATGGGGTGGAAGGCCACTCCTCTGCCTCAGTGTGCCCCTGTGTGTCGCCCTCATGGGGGCTGGCGTCTGAGAAACAGGGGGAATGTAGTTGGTCAGTGGGGCTTCTGACCTCCTGCTCCATGTCCGAGTCAGAACATGCAGCTGTTGCAGCTGTCTCCCCGATGTTGCTGCTGGCCGCTGACCCCCTGCCTTCTGTGGCAGGCAATGTCGGTGGAGGTGGAGCAGCTGCTGCTGGCCTGCTGCCAACAGGGGTGCTTGCCGGTGGGACCTCCGGTATGCCTGCAGTGGGACCTGCTTGTCGTGGGGTCTGCCTCACTGCAGCTGAGGTTGAGGGTGCAGGGAGGTTGTCGTTGGACTTCGCTCTCTTCGGCGCAGGGGTGTCCTGGTCCTCTGGGTGTGATTCTGTGCCTGTGGTGGAGCAAAGGTGGGAGGGCGTTATTGATGGGTCTACGGACTTCTGAATGACAATGGTTGACATTATTTTGGCCAGTGGATGAGGCAGATTTCAGGCAGTGCCATGCAGGTTGTCTCCTTTTGGTGTGGTATGTGGATGCAGGTATGCGGGTGCCAGCAGTGTATGCAGGGTGGTGCTCGCATGTGGCTATGGGCAGTATTGATTTGTGTTGCATTTACACTCTAGGGCAACCTTGTGCTACACATGATTGGACTGATGTGACTATGGCATGTCTTGTATGAGGCACCTACCTTCATCGCCTGATGTCGGGGCTCCCCTTTCCATCCCTCCAACGCCTTCGATGGATTCCATGCCGATGGTGGTAGCACAGATCTCCTCCCACGGTTGGAGTTTCAGGGGGGATTCCGACCCTCCACCGGTTCCCTGGGCAAGGTTGCGGTTTGCCGAGATGACGGCTCTGACCCGTATGCGCAGGTCATCCCAGCGCTTCCGGCACTGCTGTGGGGTGCGGGGTACGGTCCCCACCGCGCTGACGCGCTCAGCCACCAGGGCCCAGATGGCCTTCTTCTTCCCGATTGCTGTCCTGGTCATTTCAGGGGAGAATACAACACCTGCGTTGTCCTGCAGGGTCTCCGCTAGCATGCAGAGTTCCTCCCGGCTGAATCGCTCCTGGCGCTGGCGGTCACATGCCTTTTTCACGGATTTTGGCATTTTCTGGAACTTGGATGGGTGGGTGTTTGGTTGGGACAGGTGTCAGGGTTGGGTCTGGTGTTGTTTGGTAGGATGGCGATGGATTGTGTTTTTAAAGATGGCCGACGGGCTGCTTCCCGTTCCGGCGCGATGACGCTATTTCCGGTTTGGCCTTTTACGGCCGCCGCTAATTACGGTGGTCGTAAATTACGGTGGCCGCTACTTACGCTGGCGGAAGGGCACCTTGCTCGCTTAGCGATGACGGTAGGGGCCTTTTCCGCCATGGCGTTAATTGCATTACCGCCATGGCGTAATGCTCGTGCGCGATGGGTCGTGATGTGGCGCTCTTTACGCCATCGTCCCACGGCGTAAACGCTCATTACGCCATGGCGGTAATGACGGGCGATTACCGCCTGGGTCCTAATGAGGCCCATGGTCTCTACACATTGTTTTCAGGTTCAGGTGTCCTCCTTCTATTGGCCTGCGTGTCTTGAACAGCCTCGGTTCATGGCAAGATGGATACAAGATGGATACAATGGATACATGGTTGTCACACAGAGCATGAACATGAGAGTTCACTGCGGGCATGGAGGTCTTGATCGTTGAAGTCATCGGCAAATGTTTAGATGTATTCCATAAGTACAATAGAATGGTATATGTTGAGTGGCGGAATGTTTGGCATTATTAAATGCTACCTCAGTGGTATCCAAGTAGTCTGACTAATCTGACTGCAATGATTCAGTATAACAATGAAAATAGGCTTCAAGAGTCTGGTGCCTCCTCTCAGTTTGCCCATTCGATTGTCGATGATACCTAGAGGTGAGGGCTCTCTTTATACCCAGGGCTTGGCACATTGAAGACCAAAAATGGGAAGTAAACTGCTGTCCATCGTCAGTGATGATTTTTTCTAGCAGTCCATGGAGACAGTAGACTTGATGAAGAAAAGCAGTGGCCATTTGCCTGGCTGTGGTAAGAGTGGCAAATGGGATCAAATTTGCAAGTTTACTGAAACAAAAACCACCATTAGACACTTAAATCCATTAGATAAGGGTTGTTCTACTATGAAATCCATTGCAATGATATGCCAAGGATACAGCAGGTTTTCAATGGAATGCAGAAGTCCCACAGGATTAGGACAAGGAGTTTTATGCAGGGCACACATAGGACAGGTGGACACATAGGAAATCACACAGGCTTTCATTTTAGGCCACCAAAACTGCTGTGAGATTAATTCCATGTAGCATTTTGTCCACAGTGACATACTTTAGTAGAATCATGAAAACCATGTAGGACCATATTCTGTAGAGTAATGGTGGGGAGATGCAGCTTTTCCTGGTAGTGACCTAGACCTTCCCGGACACTGTAGAATGTGGACTTCTTTAAGATGAACATATACAGGTCTATGTCTTAAGTTTTCTTAATGGAATCCAGAAAGGTTTGAGCCATCATCATGAAATGTTTAGTAGGCAACAGTAGAACATTATTCTCATGAACAAGAATACTTGAACTCTGGTTCCGTGATAAGGTGCCTACTAGTATTTTGTGTACATGGAATATGTGTATTGGTAAAATCACACTGTGAAAAAACAATGCCCATTGAGCTTGACAGCTTTTATTACATGTGAGGGCACGGACACACTGCAGATTTCTATGATCAGTTCGTACTTCCACTGGAAAATGTCCTCCGAGCAGATGATGTTACTACTTTGTAAAACTCTTGTTGATAGCAAGCAGTTATTTTTCTATGATGGCATAATTACACTCACTTGTTGTCAATTGTCTGGAGTGATAGGCAGCAGGATGTTCCAGACCACTCGCAGGGTTCCATTGCAACAGAACTGAACCGAAAGCGAATGCGGAGGCATCAGCCTCAACAATAAAGGGTTGTTCTTCCAGTGGGTGTTGTGATATAGGTGCTTTTGTAAATTCTGTTTAGGTGTTTTGGAAGACCTGTTCCACTTCCCAATGAAACATAGTACCTTTGTTCAGGAGACGGGTGATGTTGCGGGTTTATTGGACATAATCCGGGATGAATCGACAGTAGAAATTAGAGAAAGCTAGGAACCGTTGAACTGACTTTACATCATGTGGGCTTGGCCATTCCCAAATTGCCTTCATTTTCTGTGGGTACATATGAATACCATTGGGACTGATGACATATCCTAAGAATTCAATATGCTCCTGATGAAATTCGCATTTGACCTCCTTTGCATATAAACGGTTATCGTGTAAATGCTGGGGTACTTCGAAGTACATGTTCATCCCGAGAGGCAGAAAATACTAAGATGTCATCCTGGTAAATCCAATTTGTTAACCACAGCAAATCCGAGAAAATCGAGTCCATAAATCATTGGAACACAGCTTAGACATTGCAAAGGCCAAAAGGCATGACCCGATATTCAAAATGTCCCATGGGGGATTGGAAGGCGGGAAAAGGTTGTGGCGACATTATGTATGGTGACCATAAATAATGGGGTCAAGGGGAGTGTGTGAAAAAAGGTTTTGGGGTTGCAGGGCTGTCCCCTGGATGTTTAATGTGATAATGTCCCTGCAGATCCTGCACTTTTTTTGGTGACTTTTTTGCCATGCAAATTCTTGCTGGGACATTATCACATGGAACCAAAATAAGCTCATAGACTCCATCTAATTTACAATTTTCAGTGAAGTATTTAGATTCAATAAGATTCTCCAACATTCCCATTAGCATTGTCTACTATGCTAATGGAAATAATGGGCAATTGCATACTATAGAAAAAGTAAAAAAACAATGTTACATCACTATATATAAGTTATTAATAATCCCTCTTTATTAAACACCTATAAAAATGTTTTAACAAACATATTTTTACTTCATACTTATGTGTATCATTATCAGTAGCACATGCTGGGGATGTAAGTCATTGTTAAATTGGCCAGGGCATGAGGCTCAATCATGAACCCAGCCCCACCAAACCAACCCTGTTATCCACTGCACCTACCCAGCATCCTAGTTCAGTGTCCACTATACCCTCATAATGTAACTAAAGGCCAGTGATCATGGCTTGCATGCCCAGTGTCCACAATCCATGAGGCATGTGCTTCGGCCATGCCGCATAACCCCATAGGCAAATCACAGTACACAGGTGTCCTTGCTGTGGTCCAGGCCTACTGCCCACAGCAGAAACGTTATATCACTATTTTCTGTACTTATGTTTGGGCACTTTCTGAAAAATAAAACACAGGACAAATTTACAAAAGCATTCTTTCAAGTCCTTGCTGATGCTCCTCACGCTAGTTTGCTGCAATCCCATCCAGCATTCCGGGCTACAGCCACAAGCAGATGTTATTTCCCCATTTAAACCTAGAGTTTCGGCCATGCCGAATGCCCCAATAAATAATCAGGGTGGGCATAAGTCCATGCCGAGGGAAAGGCCCATTGTACATGCACCAAACTTATATGACCATTTTTTCTCCGTACGTTTGAACACTTTGGAAAAATAAAGCACAAACAGATGCATGCTTTTAGGTCCTTACTGATGCTGCTTGCGCAGGTTTGTTGTAATTCGGTACAACACTTCAGGCTGTAGCCGCAAGTGAAATATTGTTTCCCATTGAAACCTAGGGCTTTGGCCATGCTACATGCCCCAATAATCAAATCAGAGTACACTATTATCAAATAATTACATGGTGGTAGAATGGATAGATCACTCTGCTTCATCTAGTACTAGATTACTCTGCTGCTAGTGACGGGGTTCTTTTGTGCCTTCAAGTGTTGAATAGGAGAGTGGGCCCTGTTCACCTTAGCACTGGATTCTTCAATAAGTAACTATTATCGTAATAAAACAGTCTTGAAAAGCCATTGTTGGTGCTATATTTGTTGTTATAAATCAGCCAACTCTTTAGGGTGTTTCAATGCGTGTGGATTGTGAGCTAGTCATTGCTGTAAGGTTGTGGAACTGAGTCCGACATATAAATAAAGGGAGTTCATGATTTGAAGGGTGACAATGTGGGCACCTGTTCAGCATCCTCTGGTATTTGGCCATGACTCAGGCAGTCTGGCCACTGCCCATGGCCACAGTCCATGATTCGTACAATCTGGCCACTGCCCATGGCCTCAGTCACCAAAAGAGTATCACTATTTGTGTACCTATGTTAAGGCCTAGTAAGATTGTTGTTTTGTTCTCCCCTGTTCCCCTTACCTTGCCTTGTCGTGCTCTGAAACACTTGTGCATGAGCGCGATAGATATAAAACATCAATTCAATTAAATTCCACTCAAGACACTTTAAAAAAAATAAACCACAGACACATTTGCAAGACCATGCTTTCAGGTCCATGCTATCACTGCAAATTTGGTGAAAATCCATCCAGTGGTTTGGGCAGTAGGCGTTTTTCCATTGCGTTTATGAGGAAAACCACACATGGCCTTGGTAGATGAATCCACACCAAACTTTGCAAACAAAGTCTAAGGTCCACTCTGAATTTGTTTGCAAAGTTTGGTGAGGTTTGGTCCAGGGGGGGCAAAGTTATAGGTGGGGTCCCAATTTTTGTTTTCTTCCCATAGACTGAATGGGAAAAAAAACTTTGCTCACACCTACAGCTCAAACCGCTGGACTGATTTTCACCAAATTTGGACCTGGAGCAGCGGCTTGGTCCCAAAAGCGTGCTTTTGCAAATTTGGTGAAAATCCGTCCAGTAGTTTTTTAAAAAATGACCAAAAAGTAAGTCAGAATTTTTTTTGATATCTGTGTCCGCTTCGCGGATACACTTCCCTGTTCGCTCCATGGACAGGACAGGGATTGGGCAAGTGGCTTGCGTGATGTCCGCGGACATGTTACGTGCTTTCCCATTGGCTGCGGTGCAACGTGCAGTGCATCTATTTTGAAAGACGCCCGCTATCTTTGTTTATCCCGAGGAGTGGGATCTGCAGTCTGCTAGTAAGGTCATGCCCGTGTCTTCCTCCCGTTCCCCCCACCCTCGCTCATGCCCGTGTCTTCCTCCCGTTCCCCCCACCCCCTGCTCATGCACCGTGTCTCCTTCCTGTCCCCCCCGCTCATGCCCCGTGTCTCCCCTGTTCCTCCAGCCCCTGCTCATGCCATCGGCACACGGTGGCCTGCGGAGGTCCGAGGAGCGGGATCTGCTGCCTGCACACTAAGCGTATGTCCATGTTTTCCTCCCATACTCCCCCACCCCCCTCTCATGCCCCATGTCTCCCCTGTTACCCCCACCCCCGCTCATGCCTGTGTCTCCCCTGTTCACCCCCACCCCCCGCTCATGCCCCGAATCTCCCTCATGATCCCCCCACCCCGTGCTCATCCCCCGTGTCTCCCTCACGATCCCCCCACCCCCTGCTCATCCCCATATCTCCCTCTACCCCCGCTTATCGCCCGTGTCTCCCCTGTTCCCCCACACTCCCCGCTCATGACCCGTGTCTCCCTTCTTCCCCCACCCCCGCTCATCCCTGTGTCTCCCTCACGATCCCCCCCACCCCCCACTCTTGCCCCGTGTCTCCCTCCTGTCCCCCCACCCCCCGCTCATGCCCCGTGTCTCCCTACTGTGCCTCCCACCCCCCGCTCATCCCCCGTGTCTCCCTCACGATCCCCCCACCCCCCCATCATGCCCCATGTCTCCCTCACGATCCCCCCACCCCCCACTCATGCTCCGTGTTTCCCCTGTTCCCCCCACGCCCTGCTCATGCCCCTTGTCTCCCCTGTTCCCCCCAACCCTCCCCCCGGTCATGCCCCGTGTCTCCCTCCTGTTACCCCCACCCTCCGCTCATGCCCCGTGTCTCCCTACTGTGCCTCCCACCCCCTGCTCATCCCCCGTGTCTCCCTCACGATCCCCCCACCCCCTGATCATGCCCCATGTCTCCCTCACGATCCCCCCACTCCCCACTCATGCTCCGTGTTTCCCCTGTTCCCCCCACGCCCTGCTCATGCCCCGTGCCTCCCCTGTTCCCCCAACCCTCCCCCCCGTCATGCCCCGTGTCTCCCTCCTGTTACCCCCCACCCCCGCTCATGCCCCGGGTCTGCCCTGTTCCCCCCACCTCCCGCTCATGCCCTGTGTCTCATTCATGTTGCCCCCGCCTCCGCTCATGCCCTGTGTCGCCCTCGTGTTGCCCCCCGCTCATGTTCGTGTCTCCCTCGTGTTGGCCCCCTCCCCCCGCTCATGCCATGTGTCTCCCTTGTGTTACCGCCCACCCCCGCTCAAGCCCAGTCTCTCCCCTGTTCCCCCCAACCCCAGCTCATGCCCTGTGTCTCCCCTGTTCTCCCCTCACCCCCGCTCATGACCCGTGTCTCCCTTGTGTTACCCCCCACCCCCTGCTCATGCCCCGTGTCTCCCTCCTGTTACCCCCACCCCTGCTCATGCCCCGTGTCTCCCTCGTGTAGGCCCCATCCCCCGCTCATGACCTGTGTCTCCCTTGTGTTGCCCCCCAACCCCGGTCATGATCCGTGTCTCCCTCATGTTGCCCCACCTCCCGCTCATGCCCCGTGTCTCCCTCCTGTACCCCCACACTCCTCTCATACCCCGTGTCTCCCTCCTGTACCCCCCACCCGATCATGTCCCATGTCTCCCTCCTGTACCCCCCACTCATGCCCCATTTCTGCCCTGTTCCCCCCCACCCCGCTCATGCCCCGTGTCTCCCTCGTGATACTCCCCAACACCCGCTGATGCCCCGTGTCTCCCTCCGGTTACCCCCCACCCCCGCTCATTCCCCGTGTCTCCCCTGTTCCCTCTATCCCCCCCGGATATGCCGCGTGTCTCCCTCCTGTTGCCCCCACCTCCCGCTCATGCCCCGTGTCTGCCCTGTTCCCCCCACCCCTGCTCATTCCCCGTGTCTCCCTCGTGTTGCCGCCACCCCCCCCGCTCATGCCCCATGTCTCTGTCATGTTGCCCCCACCCCCTGATCATGCCCCTGTCTCCCTCGTGTTACCCCCCACCCACTGCTCATGCCCAGTGTCTGCCCTGTTCCCCCCAGCCCCCGCTCATGCCCCGTGTCTCCCTCGTGTTTCCCCCAACCCCGCTCATGCCCCGTGTCTGCATTGTTCCCCCCCACCCCCCTGCTCATGCCCCGTGTCTCCCTCGTGTAACCCCCAAACTTCGCTTGTGCCCCGTGTCTCCCTTGTGTTACCACCCACCCCCCACTCATGCCCCGTGTCTCCCTCCTGTTCCCCCACCCCCGCTAATGCCCAGTGTCTCCCTCCTGTTCCCCCCAACCCCCGGTCATGCCCCGTGTCTCCCCTGTTCGCCCCACCCCCCCGGTCATGCCCGTGTCTCCCTCCTGTTGCCCCCCAACCCCCTCTCATGACCCATGTCTCCCTCGTGTTACCCCCCACCCCCCGCTCATGCCCCGTGTCTCCCACGTGTTACCCCCCACCCCCTGCTCATACCCTGTGTCTCCCTCGTGTTGCCCCCCACCCCCTGCTCATGCCCTGTGTCTACCTCCTGTACCCCCACCCCCCGCTCATGCCCCTCGTCTGCCCTGTTCCCCCCACCCCCCGCTCATGCCCTGTGTCTTCCCTGTTCCCCCCCACCCCCCACTCATGCCCCGTGTTTCCCTCATGTTACCCCCACCCCTGCTCATGCCCCGTGTCTCCCTCCTGTTCCCCCCACCCCCTGCTCATGCCCCGTGTTTCCCTCATGTTGCCCTCCACCCCCCGCTCATGCCCTGTGTCTCCCTCATGTTACTCCCCACCCCCCGCTCATGCCCCGTGTCTCCCTCCTGTACCCTACCCTCTACACACCGCTCATGTCCCTTGTCTCCCTCCTGTACCCCCCAACCCCCCGCTCATGCCCTGTGTCTGCCCTGTTTCCCCCCTACCCCCCGCTCATGCCCCGTGGCTCCCTCGTGTTCCCCCCACCCCCCGCTCATGCCCCGTGTCTCCCTCCTGTTGCCCCAGCTCATGCCCTGTGTCTCCCCTTTCCCCCACCCCCTGCTCATGCCCCGTGACTCCCCTGTTCATCCCTAGCCCCTGCTCATGCCCTGTGTCTCCCTCCTATTCCCCCCCACCCCCCGCTCATGTCCCGTGTCTCCCTCCTGTTCCCCCACCCCCACTAATGCCCAGTGTCTCCCTCCTGTTCCCCCCACCCCCTGGTCATGCCCCGTGTCTCCCCTGTTCGCCCCACCCCCCGGTCATGCCCGTGTCTCCCTCCTGTTGCCCCCCAACCCCCTCTCATGCCCCATGTCTCCCTTGTGTTACCCCCCCACCCCCCGCTCATGCCCCGTGTCTCCCACGTTTTACCCCCACCCCCCGCTCATGCCCTGTGTCTCCCTCGTGTTTCCCCCCACCCCCTGCTCATGCCCTGTGTTTACCTCCTGTACCCCCACCCCCGCTCATGCCCCTTGTCTGCCCTGTTCCCCCCACCCCCCGCTCATGCCCTGTGTCTTCCCTGTTCCCCCCCACCCCCCACTCATGCCCCGTGTTTCCCTCATGTTACCCCCACCCCTGCTCATGCCCCGTGTCACCCTCCTGTTCCCCCCACCCCCCGCTCATGCCCCGTGTTTCCCTCATGTTCCCCCCACCCCCGCTCATGCTCCGTGTCTCCCTCATGTTGCCCTCCACCCCCTGCTCATGCCCTGTGTCTCCCTCATGTTACCCCCCACCCCCCGCTCATGCCCCGTGTCTCCCTCCTGTACCATACCCTCTACACACCGCTCATGTCCCTTGTCTCCCTCCTGTACCCCCCAACCCCCCGCTCATGCCCTGTGTCTGCCCTGTTCCCCCCCACCCCCCGCTCATGCCCCGTGGCTCCCTCGTGTTCCCCCCACCCCCCGCTCATGCCCCGTGTCTCCCTCCTGTTGCCCCCGCTCATGCCCTGTGTCTCCCCTTTCCCCCACCCCCTGCTCATGCCCCGTGACTCCCCTGTTCATCCCTAGACCCTGCTCATGCCCTGTGTCTCCCTCCTATTACCCCCCACCCCCCGCTCATGCCCCGTGTCTCCCATGTCCCCCCCACCCCCGCTCATGCCTCGTGTCTCCCCTGTTCTCCCTACCCCCGCTCATGCCCTGTGTCTCCCTCCTGTTCCCCCCACCAACTGGTCATGCCCCGTGTCTACTTCCTGTTCCCCCCACCCCCTGGTCATGCCCTGTGTCTCCCCTGTTTCCCCAACCACCCCCGGTCATGCCCCGTGTCTCCCTCCTGTTGCCCCCACCCCCCCGCTCATGCCCTGTGTCACCCTCGTGTTACCCCCAGCCCCCGCTCATGCCCTGTGTCTCCCTTCTGTTGCCCCTACCCCCTGCTCATGCCCCGTGTCTCCCTCGTGTTGCCCCTCACCCCCCGCTAATTTCCCGTGTCTACCTCCTGTACCCCCCACCCCCCGCTCTTGCCCTTTGTCTGCCCTGTTCCCCCCACTCATGCCCGTGTCTCCCCTGTACACTCCCACCCCCCCACTCATGCCCCGTGTTTCCCTTGTGTTACCCCCACCTCTGCTCATGCCCCGTGTCTCACCCCTGTTTCCCCCACCCCCAGCTCATGTCCCGTGTATCCCTCGCGTTCCCCCAAACCCCGCTCATGACCCGTGTCTCCCTCGTGTTGCCCCCCACCCCTGCTCATGACTCGTGTCTCCCTCGTGTTGCCCCCACCCCCCGCTCATGCCCTGTGTCTCCCTCATGTTGCCCTCCACCCCCCACTCATGCCCCAGGTCTCCTTCGTGTTACCCCCCACCCCCAGCTCATGCCCCGTGTCTCCCTCCTGTACCCCCACCAACCGCTCATGTCTGTGTCTCCCTCCTTCCCCCACCACCCCCCACTCATGCCCCGTGTCTCCCTCCTGTTGCCCCCACCCCTCACTCATGCTCTGTGTCTGCCCTTTTCCCGCACCCTCCGCTCTTTCCCCGTGTCTCCCCTGTTCCCCCCCACCCCATTCTCATTGTCTCTCTTGTTCACCCCACCCCCGCTCATGCCCTGTGTCTCCTTCCTTTTCTCCCCACCTCCTGCTCATGCCCCTTGTCTCTTCTGTTCCCCCCACGCCCCACTCATGCCCGTGTCTCCCTCCTGTTGCCCCCACCCCTCGCTCATGCCCTGTGTCTCCCCTTTTCCCGCCCCCCCGATCATGCCCCGTGTCTCCCCTGTTCCTCCCTACCCCCGCTCTTGTCCTGTGTCTCCCCTGTCCCCCCACCACCCGCTCATACCCCATTTCTCCCCTGTTCCCCCCACCCCTGTCAATCCCTGTGTCTCCCTCCTTTCCCCCCCCACCCCCCACTCATGCCCCTTGTCTCCCCTGTTCCCCCACCCCCTTTCATGCTCTGTGTCTCCCCAGGTCCCCCCACTCCCTGCTCTTTCCCTGTGTCTCCCCTGTTCCCCCTCACCTCCAGCTCATGCCCCTTGTCTCCCTGTTCCCCGCACCCCCTGCTCATTGTCTCTCTTGTTCCCCCACCCCCCGCTCATGACCTGTGTCTCCTTCCTTTTCACCCCACCCCCCGCTCATGCTCCTTGTCTCCTCTGTTCCCCCCACCCCCGCTAATCCCCTGTGTCTCCCCTGTTCTCCCAACCCCCTGCTCATGCCCCGTGTCTCTCTCCTGTTGCCCCCCGCTCATGCCGTGTCTCTCTCTCCTGTTCCCCCCCTCCCCCCGCTCATGCCCTGTTTCTCCCTCCTGTTACCCCCCACGCCCTGCTCATGCCCTGTGTCTCTCTCCTGTTGCCCCCCGCTCATGACCCATGTCTCTCTCCTGTTCCCCCCACCCCCTGCTCATGACCCGTGTCTCCTTCCTTTTCACCCCACCCCCCGCTCATGCCCCTTGTCTCCTCTGTTCCCCCCACCCCCCGGTAATGCCCTGTGTCACCCCTGTTTCTCCCCACCCCCCGCTCATGCCCCGTGTCTCTCCCCTGTTCCCCCACCCCCGCTCATGCCCTGTGTCTCTCTCCTGTTCCCCCCAACCCCCGCTCATGCCCCGTGTCTCCCCTGTTCCCCCCACCCCCTGCTCATCGCCCCCTTGACTCTCTCTTGTTCCCCCCACCCCCCGTTCATGCCCCGTGTCTCCCCTGTTCCTCCCTACCCCTGCTCTTGTCCTGTGTCTCCCCTGTCCCCCCACCACCCGCTCATGCCCCATTTCTCCCCTGTTCCCCCCACCCCCTGTCAATCCCTGTGTCTCCCTCCTTTCCCCCACCCCCCACTCATGCCCCTTGTCTCCCCTGTTCCCCCACCCCCTTTCATGCTCTGTGTCTCCCCAGGTCCCCCCACTCCCTGCTCTTTCCCTGTGTCTCCCCTGTTCCCCCTCACCTCCAGCTCATGCCCGTTGTCTCCCCTGTTCCCCCCACCCCCTGCTCATTGTCTCTCTTGTTCCCCCACCCCCCGCTCATGACCTGTGTCTCCTTCCTTTTCACCCCACCCCCGCTCATGCTCCTTGTCTCCTCTGTTCCCCCCACCCCCGCTAATCCCCTGTGTCTCCCCTGTTCCCCCAACCCCCTGCTCATGCCCCGTGTCTCTCTCCTGTTGCCCCCCGCTCATGCCGCGTGTCTCTCTCCTGTCCCCCCCCTCCCCCCGCTCATGCCCTGTTTCACCCTCCTGTTACCCCCCACGCCCTGCTCATGCCCTGTGTCTCTCTCCTGTTGCCCCCCGCTCATGACCCATGTCTCTCTCCTGTTCCCCCACCCCCTGCTCATGACCCGTGTCTCCTTCCTTTTCACCCCATCCCCCGCTCATGCCCCTTGTCTCCTCTGTTCCCCCCACCCCCCGGTAATGCCCTGTGTCACCCCTGTTTCTCCCCACCCCCCGCTCATGCCCCGTGTCTCTCCCCTGTTCCCCCCACCCCCGCTCATGCCCTGTGTCTCTCTCCTGTTCCCCCCAACCCCCGCTCATGCCCCGTGTCTCCCCTGTTCCCCCATCCCCTGCTCATCGCCCCCTTGACTCTCTCTTGTTCCCCCCACCCCCCGCTCATGCCCTGTGTCTCCCTCCTGTTCCCCCCACCCCCGCTCATGCCCCGTGTCTCCTCCTGTGCACCCCACCCCCTGCTCATGCTTTGTGTCTCCCTCCTGTTCCCCCACACCCCGCTCATGCCCCGTGTCTCTCTCCTGTTGCTCCCCACCCCCCCGCTCATGCCCTGTGTCTCCTTCCTGTTACCCCCACCCCCCGCTCATGCCCTGTGTTTCCGTCCTGTTCCCCCCACCCCCCGCTCATGCCCCGTGTCTCCCTTGTGTTGCCCCCCACCCCCGCTAATGCCCCGTGTCTCTCTCATTTTTGCCCCCCCACCCCCACACATGCCCCGTGTCTCCCCTGTTCCCCCCCACCCCCCTTATGCCCTGTGTCTCCCTCGTTTACCTCACACCCCCTGCTCATGCCCCATTTCTGCCCTGTTCCCCCACCCCCTGCTCATGCCCTGTGTCTGGCCTGTTTTCCCCACCCCCCGCTCATGCCCCGTGTCTCCCTCGTGTTGCCCCCACCCCCCGCTCATGCCCCGTGTCTCCCTCGTGTTGCCCTCCACCCCCTGCTCATGCCCCGTGTCTCCCTCGTGTTGCGCCCTCCCCCGCTCATGCCCTGTGTCTCACTCGTGTTGCCCCCCACCCCCTGCTCATGCCCGTGTCTCCCTCGTGTTACCCCCCACCCCAAGCACATGCCCCGTCTCTTCCCTGTTCCCCCCACCCCCGCTCATGCCCCGTGTCTGCCCTGTTCCCCCCACCCCCTGCTCATGCCCCGTGTCTCCCTCGTGTTACCCCCCAACCCACGCTCATGCCCCGTGTCTCCCTCCGTTCCCCTCACCTCCCGCCCATGCCCTGTGTCTCCCTCGTGTTACCCCCCCCTCCGCTCATGCCCCGTGTCTCCCTGCTGTTACCCTCCACCCCCTGCTCATGCCCCGTGTCTCCCTCCTGTTACCCTCCATTACTCATGCCCTGTGTCTCCCCTGTTCCCCTCACCCCCCCTCATGCCCTGTGTCTCCCCTGTTCCTCCCTACCCCCCGCTCATGCCCCGTGTCTCCCTCCTTTTCCCCCACCACCCGCTCATGCCCCGTGTCTACCCTGTTCCCCCCACCCCCTGCTCATTCCCCATGTCTCCCTTGTCCCCCCCACCACCCGGTCCTGCCCCGTGTCTCCCTCCTTTTCCCCTCCACCCCCCGCTCATGCCCCGTGTCTCCCCTGTTCCCCCTCACCCCCGCTCATGCCCCGTGTCTCCCCTGTTCCCCCCACCGCCGCTCATGCCCTGTATCTCCCCTGTTAACCCCCACCCCCCGCTCATGCCCCGTGTCTCCCCTGTTCCCTCCAACCCCCCGCTCATGCCCCGTGTCTCTCTCCTGTTGCCCCCCACCCCCCGCTCATGCCCCGTGTCTCCCTCCTGTTCCCCCCAACCCCCGCTCATGCCCCGTGTCTCCCTCCTGTGCACCCCACCCCCTGCTCATGCTTCGTGTCTCCCTCCTGTTCCCCCACCCCCCCCACTCATGCCCTGTGTCTCCCTCCTGTTACCCCCCACTCATGCCCCGTGTCTCCCGTCTGTTCCCCCCACCCCCCGCTCATGCCCGTGTCTCCCTCCTGTGCACCCCACCCCCTGCTCATAACCCGTGTCTGCCCTGTTCCGCCCACCCCCCGCTCATGCCCTGTGTTTCCCCTGTTCCCCCACCCCCTGCTCATGACCCGTGTCTCCCTCGTGTTACCCCCACTCATGCCCCGTGTCACCCTCCTGTTCCCCCCACCCCCCACTCATGCCCCATGTTTCCCTCATGTTCCCCCCACCCCCGCTCATAACCCGTGTCTCCCTCGTGTTGCCCCCAACCCCTTGCTCATGCCCCGTGTCTCCCTCGTGTTCCCCCCACCCCCTTGCTCATGCCCCGCGTTTCCCTCGTGTTCCCCCACCCCGCGCTCATGCCCCGTGTCTCCTCGTGTTCCCCCATTTCCCGCTCATTCCCTGTGTCTCCCTCGTGTTGCCCCCAGCCCCCTGCTTACGCCCCGTGTCTCCCTCGTGTTACCCCCCACACCCCCACTCAGGCCCCGTGTCCCCTCGTGTTCCCGCACCACCCGCTCATGCCCCGAGTCTCCCTCATATTCTCCCCACCCCCGCTTATTCCCTGTGTCTTCCTCGTGTACCCTCAGGCCCCGTGTCTCTCTCCTTTTCCTCCCCACCCCCGCTCATGCTCCTTGTCTCCCCTGTTCCCCCCACCCCTCGCTCATGCCCCGTGTCTCCCCTGTTCCACCCCACCCCCTGCTCATGCCCCGTCTCTTCCTCCTTTTTCCCCAACCCCTGCTCATGCCCCGTGTCTCCCCTGTTGCCCCCACCCCCCCGCCCAGGCCATGTGTCTCCCTCGTGTTACCCCCTCACCCCCCTGCTCATGCCCCGTGTCTCCCTCGTGTTCCCCCTCCCCCCGCTCATGCCCCGTGTCTCCCTTGTGTTCTCCCCACCCCTCGCTCATGCCCCATGTCTTCCTCGTGTTCCCCCCAACCCCCGCTCATGCCACGTGTCTCCCTCGTGGACCCTCCCACCCCCCGCTCATGTCCCGTGTGTCTCCTGTTGCCCCCCACCCCCTGCTCATGCCCCGTGTCTCCCTCTTGTTCCCCCCACCCCCCGCTCATGCCCCGTGTCTCTCTCCTTTTCCTCCCACCCCCGCTCATGCTCCGTGTCTCCACTGTTCCCCCCACCCCCCGCTCATGCTCCGTGTCTCCCCTGTCCCCCCAACCCCTGCTCATGCCCTGTGTATCCCCTGTTCCCCCCCACCATCCGCTCATGCCCCGTGTCTCCCCTGTTCCCCCACCCCCCGCTCATGCCCTGTTGTGTTCTCTTTATACACCCCGCCTTCCCTTTCCATGGTGGCCATCTTGGTAAAAGATTTTCCTTCCTACACAGGGACACCGCAGGCGTCCCAGTTTGGGAAGAAAAATCTTCTTTTTTACCACCCGGGTTCCCACGTGTTTCCCTCATGTTCCCCCCACCCAAGCTCATGCTCCGTGTCTCCCTCATGTTGCCCTCCACCCCCCGCTCATGCCCTGTGTCTCCCTCATGTTACCCCCCACCCCCGCTCATGCCCCGTGTCTCCCTCCTGTACCCTACCCTCTACACACCGCTCATGTCCCGTGTCTCCCTCCTGTACACCCCAACCCCCCGCTCATGCCCTGTGTCTGCCCTGTTCCCCCCCACACCCCGCTCATGCCCCGTGGCTCCCTCGTGTTCCCCCCACCCCCGCTCATGCCCCGTGTCTCCCTCCTGTTGCCCCCCGCTCATGCCCTGTGTCTCCCCTTTCCCCCCACCCCCTGCTCATGCCCCGTGACTCCCCTGTTCATCCCTAGCCCCTGCTCATGCCCTGTGTCTCCCTCCTTTTCCCCCCCACCCTCCGCTCATGCCCCGTGCCTCCCATGTCCCCCCCACCCCCGCTCATGCCCCGTGTCTCCGCGGTTCCCCCTACCCCCGCCCATGCCCTGTGTCTCCCTCCTGCTCCCCCCACCCCCTGGTCATGCCCCGTGTCTCCTTCCTGTTCCCCCCAACCCCTGGTCATGCCCTGTGTCTCCCCTGTTTCCCCAACCACCCCCGGTCATGCCCCGTGTCTCCCTCCTGTTGCCCCCACCCCCTGCTCATGCCCTGTGTCACACTTGTGTTACTCCCCATCCCCCGCTCATGCCCTGTATCTCCCTCCTGTTGCCCCTACCCCCTGCTCATGCCCCGTGTCTCCCTCGTGTTGCCCCTCACCCCCCGCTCATTTCCCATGTCTACCTCCTGTACCCCCCACTCCCTGCACATGCCCTGTGTCTGCCCTGTTCCCCCCACCCCCACTCATGCCCTGTGTCTCCCCTTTTCCCCCCACCCCCCCACTCATGCCCCGTGTTTCCCTTGTGTTACCCCCACCTCTGCTCATGCCCCATGTCTCACTCCTGTTTCCCCCACCCCCAGCTCATGTCCCGTGTATCCCTCGTGTTCCCCCAAACCCCGCTCATGACCCATGTCTCCCTTGTGTTGCCCCCCACCCCTGCTCATGACTCGTGTCTCCCTCGTGTTGCCCCCCACCCCCCTGCTCATGCCCTGTGTCTCCCTCATGTTGCCCTCTACCCCCCACTCATGCCCCATGTATCCTTCATGTTACCCCCCACCCCCAGCTTATGCCCCGTGTCTCCCTCCTGTACCCCAACCCACCGCTCATTTCCGTGTCTCCCTCCTGTACCCCCCCACCCCCCACTCATGCCCCGTGTCTCCCTCCTGTTGCCCCCCACCCCTCACTCATGCCCTGTGTCTGCCCTTTTCCCGCACCCCCCGCTCTTTCCCCGTGTCTCCCCTGTTTCCCCCACCCCCTGCTCATTGTCTCTCTTGTTCACCCCACCCCCCCCGCTCTTGCCCCGTGTCTCCTTCCTTTTCACCCCACCCCCTGCTCATGCCCCTTGTCTCCTCTGTTCCCCCCACGACCCACTCATGCCCCATGTCTCCCTCCTGTTGCCCCCACCCCTTGCTCATGCCCTGTGTCTCCCCTTTTCCCCCTACCCCGCGCTCATGCCCCGTGTCTCCCCTGTTCCTCCCTACCCCCGCTCATGCCCTGTGTCTCCCCTGTCCCCCCACCACCCGCTCATGCCCCTTTTCTCCCCTGTTCCCCCACCCCCCTTTCATGCTCTGTGTCTCCCTAGGTCCCCCCACTCCCTGCTCTTTCCCTGTGTCTCCCCTGTTCACCCTCACCCTCAGCTCATGCCCCTTGTCTCCCGTGTTCCCCCCACCCCCTGCTCATTGTCTCTCTTGTTCCCTCACTCCCCGCTCATGACCCGTGTCTCCTTCCTTTTCACCCCACCCCCCGCTCATGCTCCTTGTCTCCTCTGTTCCCCCCACCCCCGCTAATGCCCTGTGTCTCCCCTGTTCCCCCAACCCCCTGCTCATGCCCCATGTCTCTCTCCTCTTGCCCCCCGCTCATGCCCCTGTCTCTCTCCTTTTCCCCCCTCCCCCTGCTCATGCCCCGTTTCTCCCTCCTGTTACCCCCCCTCCCCCTGCTCATGCCCTGTGTCTCTCTCCTGTTGCCCCCCGCTCATGACCCATGTCTCTCTCCTGTTCCCCCCATCACCCGCTCATATCCCGTGTCTCCTTCCTTTTCACCCCACCCCACGCTCATGCCCCTTGTCTCCTCTGTTCCCCCCACCCCCCGCTAATGCCCTGTGTCACCCCTGTTTTCCCCCACCCCCCGCTCATGCCCCGTGTCTCTCCCCTGTTCCCCCCCACCCCCGCTCATGCCCCGTGTCTCTCTCCTGTTCCCCCCCAACCCCCGCTCATGCCCCGTGTCTCCCCTGTTCCCCCCACCCCCTGCTCATCGCCCCTTGACTCTCTCTTGTTCCCCCCACCCCTGCTCATGCCCTGTGTCTCCCTCCTGTTCCCCCCACCCCCGCTCATGCCCCGTGTCTCCTCCTGTGCGCACCACCCCCTGCTTATGCTTTGTGTCTCCCTCCTGTTCCCCCACACCCCGCTCATGTCCCGTGTCTCTCTCCTGTTGCTCCCCACCCCCCGCTCATGCCCTGTGTCTCCTTCCTGTTACCCCCACCCCTCGCTCATGCCCTGTGTTTCCCTCCTGTTCCCCCCACCCCCCGCTCATACCCCGTGTCTCCCTTGTGTTGCCCCCCACCCCCGCTCATGCCCCGTGTCTCTCTCATGTTGCCCCCCACCCCCGCTCATGCCCCGTGTCTCCCCTGTCCCCCCACCCCCCTCATGCCCTGTGTCTCCCTCGTTTACCCACACCCCCTGCTCATGCCCCATTTCTGCCCTGTTCCCCCCACCCCCCGCTCATGCCCCGTGTCTGCCTTTTTTCCCCATCCCCCGCTCATGCCCCGTGTCTCCCTTGTGTTGCCCCCACCCCCCGCTCATGCCCCGTGTCTCCCTCGTGTTGCACTCCACCCCCTGCTCATGCCCCGTGTCTCCCTCATGCTGCCCCCACCCATGCCCTGTGTCTCCCTCGTGTTTTGCCCCCACCCCCTGCTCATGCCCCGTGTCTCCCTCATGTTACCCCCCACTCCCCGCTCATGCCCCGTTCTGCCCTGTTCCCCCCACCCAAAGCTCATGCCCCGTGTCTCCCTTGTGTTGCCCCCACCCCCTGCTCATGCCCCGTGTCTCCCTCGTGTTGCCCCCACCCCCAGCACATGCACCGTCTCTCCCTCCTGTGCCTCCCACCCCCCGCTCATGCCCCGTGTCTGCCCTGTTCCCCCCACCTCCCGCTCATGCCCCGTGTCTCCCCTGTTCTCCCCACTCCGCGCTCATGCCCCGTGTCTACCCTGATCCCCCCCACCCCCTGCTCATCTCCTGTGTCTCCCTCCAGGACGCCTACCCCCCGCTCATGCCCTGTGTCTCCCTCCTGTACCCCCCACCCCCGCTCATGTCCCTTGTCTCCCTCCTGTACCCCCACCCCCGCTCATGCCCCGTGTCTGCCCTGTTCCCCCCACCCCCTGCTCATTCACTGTGTCTCCCTTGTGTTACCCCCCAACCCCCGCCCATGCCTTGTGTCTCCCTCCTGTTCCCCCCACCCCCCGCCCATGCCCTGTGTCTCCCTCATATTACCCCCACCCCCCGCTCATGCCCCGTGTCTCCCTCCTGTTACCCTCCACCCCCTACTCATGCCCTGTGTCTCCCCTGTTCCCCTCACCCCCCGCTCATGCCCTGTGTCTCCCCTGTTCCTCCCTACCCCCCGCTCATGCCCTGTGTCACCCTCCTTTTCCCCCACCCCCCGCTCATGCCCTGTGTCTACCATGTTCCCCCCCACCTCTGCTCATTCCCCATGTCTCACTTGTCCCCCCCACCCCCGGTCATGCTCCGTATCTCCCTCCTTTTCTCCCCCACCCCCTGCTCATGCCCCGTGTCTCCCCTGTTCCCCCTCACCCCTGCTCATGCCCCGTGTCTCCCCTGTTCCCCCCACCCCCGCTCATGCCCTGTATCTCCCCTGTTAACCCCCACCCCCCGCTCATGCCCCGTGTCTCCCCTGTTCACCCCACCCCCTGCTCATGCCCCTTGTCTCCTCCGTTACCCCCACCCCCCGCTCATACCCCGTGTCTCCCCTGTTCCCCCCACCCCCTGCTCATGCCCCGTGTCTCTCTCCTGTTGCCCCCCACCCCCCACTCATGCCCCGTGTCTCCCTCCTGTTCCCCCCAACCCCCGCTCATGCCCCGTGTCTCCCTCCTGTGCACCCCACCCCCTGCTCATGTTTCGTGTCTCCCTCCTGTTCCCCCACACCCCGCTCATGCCCCCTGTCTCTCTCCTGTTGCTCCCCACCCCCCCGCTCATGCCCTGTGTCTCCCTCCTGTTACCCCCCACTCATGCCCCGTGTCTCCCTTCTGTTCCCCCCACCCCCGGTTCATGCCCGTGTCTCCCTCCTGTGCACCCCACCCCCTGCTCATGCCCCGTGTCTGCCCTGTTCCATCCACCCCCGCTCAAGCCCCGTGTCTCCCCTCTGTTCCTCCCACCCCCTGCTCATGCCCCGTGTCTCCCTCGTGTTACCCCCACCCCCCGCTCATGCCCCGTGTCGCCCTCCTGTTCCTCCCACCCCCCACTCATGCCCCGTGTTTCCCTCATGTTCCCCCCACCCCCCGCTCATAACCCGTGTCTCCCTCGTGTTGCCCCAACCCCTTGCTCATGCCCCATGTCTCCCTCGTGTTCCCCCCGCCCCCTTGCTCATGCCCCGCGTTTCCCTCGTGTTCCCCCACCCCCGCTCATGCCCCGTGTCTCCTCGTGTTTCCCCCATTCCCCGCTCATTCCCTGTGTCTCCCTCGTGTTGCCCCAACCCCCTGCTTATGCCCCGTGTCTCCCTCGTGTTACCCCTATACCCCCACTCATGCCCTGTGTCCCCTCGTGTTCTGGCACCCCCCGCTCATGCCCCGAGTCTCCCTCGTATTCTCCCCACCCCCGCTTATTCCCTGTGTCTTCCTTGTGTACCCTCATGCCCCGTGTCTCTCTCCTTTTCCTCCCCACCCCCGCTCATGCTCCTTGTCTCCCCTGTTCCCCCCACCCCTCGCTCATGCCCCGTGTCTCCCCTGTTCCACCCCACCCCCTGCTCATGCCCCGTCTCTTCCTCCACCCCTGCTCATGCCCCGTGTCTCCCCTGTTGCCCCCACCCCCCTGCTCAGGCCATGTGTCTCCCTCGTGTTATCCCCCCACCCCCCTGCTCATGCCCCGTGTCTCCCTCGTGTTCCCCCCTCCCCCGCTCATGCCCCGTGTCTCCCTTGTGTTCTCCCCACCCCTCGCTCATGCCCCATGTCTTCCTCGTGTTCCCCCCACCCCCCACTCATGCCACATGTCTCCCTCGTGGACCCCCCCACCCCCGCTCATGTCCCGTGTGTCTCCTGTTGCCCCCCACCCCCTACTCATGCCCCGTGTCTCCCTCGTGTTCCCCCCACCCCCCGCTCATGCCCCGTGTCTCTCTCCTTTTCCTCCCACCCCCGCTCATGCTCCGTGTCTCCACTGTTCCCCCACCCCCTTCTCATGCTCCGTGTCTCCCCTGTCCCCCCAACCCCTGCTCATGCCCTGTGTATCCCCTGGTCCCCCCCAAAGGCCGCTCATGCCCCGTGTTTTCCCTGTTCCCCCCACCCCCAGTCATGCCCCGTGTCTCCCCTGTTCCCCCCACCCCCGCTCATGCCCCGTGTGTGCCCTGTTACCCCCACCCCCCGCTCATGCCCTGTTGTGTTCTCTTTATACACCCCGCCTTCCCTTTCCATGGTGGCCATCTTGGCAAAAGATTTTCCTTCCTACACAGGGACACCGCAGGCGACCCAGTTTGGGAAGAAAAATCTTTTTTTTTTACCACCCGGGTTCCCACTTTGAGGACCTAAGATGCTAGTGGTCTTCATCTATTGAAAAGGATGTTATGGTGACGTTGCACTAATAAAAACCTATGAAATGCAGTAAAAAAAATGCGTTACAGGGACGTTATGGTTAAGTTGCACTAATAAAAACCTATGAAATTCAATGAAAAAACTTTGTTAAAGGGACCTTATGGTTAAGTTGCGCTACTAAAAACCTATGAAATTCAGTGAAAAAACTTTGTTAAAGGGACGTTATGTTTCCAAGTAAACCGAAAAACCCTTGAAATTTGCCAGTTATGGTAAGCTAAGCAACCATAACTCGCGCCACCACCGTGCACTGCTAAGACTAACACCCAGGACATCAAAGATGACATCACATATGTCATTGATGACATCACTGATGACATCATATGTCTGGCTCACTCTTTTTTCTTTTGCTGACATATCTAGGCCACATGGTTTTCTTCAGTAACAGTCAGAAACTGAAAATGTTATCTTATTTGTAGATGAATCCTTCAAGTAGGTTCTTATAGTAATTCCCTTAGAGTCCAGTCACATCATATGAAACACATACATACGGGAAGACACAAGCTTGAAAGACAGCAATCCTTTTTGTGCATAAAGATAATAAATAGACTTATCAGCACTTTCTCATAGTTCTGTTGTTTTTTTATGGCTGTACTTTCCCTGTATATGGTCATATTTGTATACATTGTACTTGCACTACTTTCCTTAGGGTCCAATCACATCAAGTGATACATATACACAGGGTAAATAGCAGCTTTGAAACAGAGCAATCATGTATTTGCATGAAAATAATCAGTTAGGTTATGAATTGTTTCTGCTACTACTTGTGCTTTTTTGCTAACTTCACTTTCCCTGTATATACCCATATTGGCATGTGTTCTCTTTGTGTTTTGTCTCTTTGTGTTTTGTCTATAGTAATGCAATTATGTAATACATGGGTTTTATTAGCTACGTATTACATATTTCACAGTACACAAAAATCTATTAAGAAAACAATTATCATTTCATTATTCAAAATATTAACATTCTAAATATTATACCTTCATCTTGTACGCTGGACATAATGCTATGTTTCTGCATGAGTAGCTTAGTATACTAGATAGAACCCCAGAATATAATGCTATTTATATCAATGCATCGTTCAATGCACTAATTAGGGTATGATATTTATTGCAATGATCCTTGGCACATTTTTCGCAACATTATAATAAGAATCCCTTGTACACATATTTCATGAAAAGTACATACAAATGTGATGTCATCAGTGATGTCATCAATGACATTTGTGATGTCATCTTTGATGTCGTGGGTGTTAATCTTAGCAGTGCACGGTGGTGGCGCAAGTTATGGTTGATTAACTTACCATAACTGGCGAATTTCAAGGGTTTTTCGGTTTTACTTGGAAACATAAAGTCCCTTTAACAAAGTGTTTTCACTGAATTTCATAGGTTTTTAGTAGCCAACTTTACCATAACGTCCCTTTAACAAAGTTTTATATATATTCAATGAAAACACTTTGTTGGACGTTATGGTTAAGTTGCACTAATAAAAACCTATGAAATTCAATGAAAAAAACGTTGTTAAAAGGACGTTATTGTTAAGTTGCACTAATAAAAACCTATGAACTTCAATGAAAAAACTTTGTTAAAGGGCCGTTATGGTTATATTGGACTAATAAAAACCTATGAAATTTAAAGAAAAAACTTTGTTAAAGGGACGTTATGGTTTCAAGTAAAATCGAAAACCCCCAAAAATTTGCCAGTTATGGTAAGCTAAACAACCATAACTCGTGCCACCACCATGCACTGCTAAGACTAAAACCCACGACATCAAAGTTGACATCACAAATGTAATAGATGACAACACTGATGACATCACATATCTGGCCCACTTGTTTTTGTATATTGACATATATAGGCCAGGTGCTTTTGTTCACTGGCGGTCAGAATAATAACATTGGAAAGGGTGCTATATACCTAGACGTTAGCCTTGTTATATGTTCTTTAAGTACTTTCCTTAGGGTTTTTTCTCAGCTCATCGTGCACATACATGGGGAAATGAGCAGGCCTCAAACACACAATTCATTTGTATACATGAAGATAAACTTTGATGTCATTAACATTTTCTGATGATGCAGTTTCTTTCTTCCTTACTTTAGTTTCCCCGTATGTGCCTCTGATTTGTATGCATTGTGGTTCTTCATTGTTTGTACCAGCACAAGTGCTGTAATTCTTGAATTGCTAGCTAGTTATTACATGTTTAACATTACTCAAAACTCTGATACGGTAGCATTCATTATTGTACTATCCAGAATTACAACATTATAAATAGTGTTCTTCTATGGTGCATGCTGCAGTCATTGCCTATGTTTACATATGATTAGGTTTCTGTATTAACGACAACACTCCAATACAATGATATTAGATGAGCACATTCTTTAATAGATTAAGTAGTTCATGATAGGTCTCCCGATCACCCCTGACATCTTGTTACCAACAATATAAACACAACTCCTTGTATGGACTTTTCATCATAATGTATTTTGCATGTGATGTCATCAGTGATGTCATCAATTACATTTGTGATGTCAACTTTGATGTCCTGGGTGTTAGTCTTAGCAGTGCACGGTGGTGGCGCGAGTTATGGTTGTTTAGCTTACAATAACTGGCGAATTTCTGGGGTTTTTCTATTTTACTTGAAACCATAACATCCCTTCAACAACGTTTTTTCTTTGAATTTCATAGGTTTTTATTAGTGCAACTTAACCATAAGGTCCCTTTAACAAAGTTTTTTCAGTGAATTTCATAGGTTTTTATTAGTGCAACTTGACCATAACGTCCCTTTAACACAGTTCTTTCATTGCATTTCATAGGTTTTTATTAGTGCAACTTAACCATAATGTTCCTGTAATAAGGTTTTTTCATTGAATTTCATAGTTTTTTATTAGTGCAACTTAACCATAACGTTCCTTTAACAACGTTTTTTCATTGAATTTCATGGGATTTTATTAGTCCAACTGAACCATAATGCCCGTTTAACAAGGTTTTTTCAGTGAATGTCATAGTTTTTTACCATTGCATGCTATTTTCCTACAACTTACTAATATCATACTTACCCAATATAGCAATATTTGTGTCCCATTTACAAAGTGTCACCTTAAAACTCTGCCATTTCCCACCTTCTGGAATCATTGTTGACACTTCTATACACTTTTTGTAACTAATTCAACTAGTTTTGCATCATTAGCCGTCTACAAACATCTGACTTCATAGCGGACCTTCCAGACAGTGCCACATGACCATACCCTGGAGCGCGGCATGATGACGTGTCCGAGAACCTGTCCGCACTTCATGATAAGATCTCTATTTCCAGACAGTTCAGAACTGCATTTTCTACTGATCTATGAACTTTCAACTTCAAACTTTCCCTTACACAGCTCCAACACCTATTCCTACTCATTATCCATTAACAATCTAGTACACAGTACATACCTTTAGTAAAACTGCTATTTATCTTAAAATGACATCAGCTAAGGCCATCCCTCCTCTCCAAGAGACACCACCACTGCTGTAATCAAGGAGCATGAGAAACACTGTCCCCTACCTTAGAAATAACACACGCACAACATTTACCCCTGTCCACCTGCCACTCCATATTAGTGTTTGTTACATCTTCCCTCATTTCCCTCCCCACCTTTCGTTCTAAACTCTACTGCCAAAAAAAAATCCATCCAAAAACAAAATAAATGTTCCTTTAGGAACCACCTTTCACAGTTAAAAAATAGAACTAAAAAAACACGTATAGACTTCATCTACTCTATATTTCTGAGTAAAGTACATAGACTCAATAAGATTTTCCAACATTTCCATTTGCATTTTGTGTTATACTAATGGAAATATTGGGGCGTTCATCCTCCGCTCCAGGGACTGGAACATTGGATACCGGCCCAGCAGCCCAAGTTATCAGCCCAAGCGAAGCAAGGGTGGATAATGAGGTCTCTGGACCATTATCCCCCCATTCCAGCTCCTGAAATGGGGGATGAAGGCCATTAGCAGTTTAGGTTCCCAAAGCGGGAACCCGGGGTACTAAAAAAGAGGATTTTTCGTCCTACACTGGGACGCCTGTGGCGTCCCGGTTTAGAAAGAAAAATCCTTTTCCAAGACAGCCACCTTGGAAAAGGAAGGCCTCTTTGCTTTCCATGACAGCCTGCAGAAGGCAAAAAGAGAACCCTATGACCATATAACCACAAGCACATTTTTCTTCCCGTTCAAATCTATCCTAATTTCGAATAACTTTACCACAAAGCCAGTCCCAGGTGGACATGGCCAGTTTAATCCTATGTTTTGTCCCTTCTGGTCATGGCCAGTACCCAGATTGTCCAGATCATGACCTTATTTCATGACCCGGACAATCTGGCCACTGCCCATGGCCACAGGCTACCCCTCAGTCACTAATGCTATACTGCTATTTTTTTTAACTACATTATGACACTTGTCAAATAAGAAAACACTGCGACATTTGCAAAACCATGTTTTTAGATCCTTGTCAATATACCTTACGCAAGTTTGCTGGAAATCCACCCACATTTTATGTTTTCAAGACTGTCAAATGAATGCACATAAAATTGTCATATAAGCTCTGCACAAAATCCCACCAAACTTTGTAAACGTATTCGAAATCAGGTCAGAAAATATCCCACCCCTCATCATCACCCCTCACCTCCTCAGACATTATACTTAAGTTTCACAAGTGCAATGCTCTGAAAATATTATTGTCCCGAGGGTTCGGCCATGTATTTTTATACATACGTTGATCTATCGTAAACATTTCCAATTCACCTTACCTCACTTTTCCTCTTTTAAAAACATACGAAATCTGGCAGCAGGGCACGTCCATCTTGTGCTATTCTTATCCATTGCTGCATCTGCCTAAGGTAAACTGCCCTGACGTCACTAAATCATATGCCCCGCCCCTGACCCTGTAAGAGGATTCAATTCAACACTACAGCTAAGTCAATGCCTAGTCTGGGATACTGAATGGAAACCCTTATTGATATATCTTTATGTCCAGTTCATGCGTTCTGGATGACTACCCCTATATAACACCCCTCTCTTGGAATCCCCCTGACCCCACTGAGCCAAGAAGTAGTTCTGTTTTGCAAGTTTAAAAGGTTTATTTGATAATTTAAAATATATATATATATCACACTTTATAATAAATTAATAATTGAATATCACACTTAATCTGATATGATAAAGATTAATAACGGAGAATCTGGCACTAACACGCTTCTTATAATCACTAATGAGTTGACATGAAATGGATAAGATAGCACACAGGTGAATAGGAACAAAAGAAGAAGGTGGTACAGAATGCTTTATGTAAGCTCAGGTGGATGCAATATTCAATGAATGCAGTACAGAAAATACTCAATATGATTTCAACCAAACAATGTAATCACTTTTCTCTGGCAATCCCCTCCCCCCCTTGATGTAAGGCAAGGAAATGGAAGGAAAACACACAGTTCTCAGAAATGCAATCAAATGTGATTCAGTTCACCCCAGCAAGCTTAGACTACAGAAGTTTGAAAACACAGGCCCAAATTGCTTTGATATGTGCTGGCAATGAATTGAAAAATATGCTAAAATACTTTTAATTCCCTTTCAGAGGTTCAGGGTGAGTGGTATCTAGTTAATATTAGTCCAGGCTCACACTAGCAATGATGCAGGGATAGTTAGCAGGTTAAACGAATTTCTGGCAAATGGAAGGCAAGCAGCAGCAGTTTTTACATGTGAAGAAATTTGCAAATCGCGGCAAAATTCGCGGATGCGCCGAGCGCTATTACAGAGGAACCACAAGGACTATCTCTATCGTTTTGGGGTCCTAGGAAAGCCCAGGATCTCAGCTTCCAAATAAAAGTTACTGCAAGTCTCTAGCCCAAACGGTTGCGGAGATATGAGCGATTGAATAAAGGTCGTTTTTCAGATTTGAAATTTTAAACGCACACTTTTTCAGCTTTAAAAATGATGGCAGGATAACACAATTGCTAAGCTGCAGTTCTACTTAGGTTAAAATGGATTGAATTATATTATTTTAACTAAGAGATTGGTTCTGCACAGTTTTCTAGGTACTCACACTATATTCTTGAGTGAAATGGGCCTCGCCATGGATCTGGTCAGGGTTTTGGACTGGGCTCGGGTCTCTCTCTGGGCACAGCACTGCTTTCTCTCTGGGTACAGCACTGCTTTCTCCCTCTGGTCTGGTCTCTAGTTCTGGATAGATTGAAGTCTCTAGTTTGGCTCTCTGGAGGTTTGATGAATTTGAAGTCTGGATCTCTGGATGTTGTATGGTCCGGCAGAGCGCGTTGCAGCAAATGGAATTGAAGGTCCCTATCTGTCCTGTCTGTCTGCTTTTATGTGTTTAGAATGTGGGTGTGTTCTAGCATCACTGACCCTACCTCTCTCTCAGCTTCTAATTGGTCAAACTTCCATTTATCATTTGATTGGGGAATGAACTGTGAGTCAGAGGGATGTCATTTTATGGCTTGCAGATAGGACACTCCTCTGTCAGATTGCACATATTCTATATTTGATAATAAAAGACATATTTCACAGTTACACAGTTGCTTGAAATTACCTATACATGGTGTGGCTGAATTTAGCCATGTCTCTGTCCAAATCTGCTGTTTCTAAGAGCTTGCATTCAGAAATGGCACATATTTCACTTTTTAACTGATTTTTCAATTTCTGACATTGACCCAACTTTACATACATGTGTGCAGGGAGTAGGGACATTAACTGATGAAGTTTCAGATTTTTAACATGCATACATTTAGAGTAATATCCACTTTTCCGCTAAAACCCCCCTGAACATGCCACCGGGTCGAAAAACCTCTTAAAATGTGGGCAGAAAAATCACAAGAATTATGGTATCATTGATAAAATTTTCACATGTCCGCTCTATGAGTTATTCATCTTTTTAAAGTTATGTTCTGGCTCCAAAGGGGTGTGGTTTACCCTCAGCACAAGGTTGAATTTCTGTTTTTTTCCAGTTCTGCCAAGCCAGCTTGCTCTCACAGGCAGTGCCCCTCCCAGCTCCTGCCAAGAGGAAGCTACATTTTACGACTGCGGTAATAAAAACCTTTGCCTGAGTGAAGAGGGCTTTGTTCACTCTCCTGCAGAGCACAGGTAATTCAATTATCAGATAGATGGCATATCCTTAGTGTGGGCAGCAAAAGGAAGGTTGGCCTGGGAACACAGTGGTGACTCAAGTTTCACTCCTGATGGGGGTAGTTGCCAGGCAGAATCAAGTTCCTTAAGCCAGACTTTCAGCTACTGTCATGTTATTTGTTGCTTTTTAAATTAACTTGCAATTTTACACATGCAGCTAGAATGCTGATTCTAAGTGCAAAACTATGACATTTCAACAGTTACAAAGGCATGTGACACCAAACATAGGTCACTCATTTAATCTAAACATTTTCGATTTTAGTGTCTTTAAATCCAGTGCAACTTAAACTGCTGAAATCCACAGCGCAGCCAGTCTTGTTATAAGCATTTTTCTGGGCTCTTCATTTCCCAGATTTTGTAGGCACACAACACTCCATTCTACCAAATGTCTGCTGGTGTTCAGTGAATATTTTGCACATATTGCAATGTTTGAAATAGGCACTTTGGCTTGCCTTCAGAGAAACACAGGGTGGTTTTAAACTGCCGGCTTTTGGATAGTGGTGAGTACTGGTACTGCACCCATTTTTGGGATTTAAGAAAATGAATTCCCAACAGTTATGGGTTTGCTTTTGGCAATCAGCATTGCCATTCCCAATGGTTTCAGACTACTGTGTGGGTAGTCCAAAGGTGGTTTTAGGCAGTGTCCTTCTGTGCCCATAACATCGGCAAAAATGAGTGGCAGCCTATCCTTCATGCATTTCCCTGTGCATTTTCTGGGAAGCTCTGGCCATCATGATGTTTTCCATGTCAGTACTGCACAGTTTGAGGTAGGGCTCGGATGCATGGGTAAATACATCCCACAAGCCCCCCTCTTGCGATGGCCATTCTATTTCACGAATGGGACTCGCAAGACCTGGGATGTTTCCTCATCTTCTTCCAATAGATGGCACAGTTCATCATCTTCTTCTCCATCCGGTACTGATCGATCGGTTCTCCTCGCCAGTCCTGATGGGAGTATTGGGCGGTCCACTGGGCCCATTGGATCTTCGTTCCCGGTCTCCGGATCGTCCTCCTTGGCCAGTCTCAAGGTCTTCTTTCTCCTAGGACGACAAAGGAAGAGCGGCAATACCTACTCATAGACGTTTTTCCACCACTGTTGAGATGGTGGGACAGCATATGCATTTCATCATGACGAAACATTACATTCTTATTTTGATAAAAAAACAGTATAACTAAGAGACAGTTTCATGCAAATCACAATATTTTAGAGACTAGATGTGGTATGTTTTATGATTGGAACTGAATTAGTCTGAGACAGTACCCGCTAGGATTCCAGAGGATTCCTCCAGTTGTTGCAGAGCGTGCCTGGGATGGCAACATTTCAACTGGTTTATGTGGACCCACTTGTCTTCCCCCTCTGCCAAAGGACCTTTGGGGATGTGGATTTTGTAGGCCACAGGGGAGATTTTGTCTATGATCTCGAATGGTCCCTTCCATGTAGGCAAAAATTTGCGCTGCTTGGCCTGGTTCCTTTGGAAGTTGTATAGATAGACCCGGTCCCCCACCTGATATTCCTTCCTGGAAGTTTTCAGGTCATAGTGGGTCTTCATGCTATCAGCTGATCTTTCTAGATTCCGCTGAGCATAAGCAAAAGCATGTTGGAGGTGTTTCCTTAAATTCTCCACATACTCATGAGTAGTGGAGGCATTTATCAGTGTCTGCTCTTGGGTCCTGTAGAGCAAATGCTGAGGAAGCACCATCTTGCGTCCAGTCATCAACTCAAATGGTGACATTTTGGTTGCAGATGAAGGGGTAGATCTGATGGCCATTAGGACCAGAGGTAATCGGATATCCCAACTTGGCCCAGAATCTGCCACAAACTTTTTTAAGATGCTCACAATGGTTCGGTTATATCTCTCCACTGCCCCAGAAGAAGCTGGTCTATAAGCAATATGCAGCTTTCTCTTGACCCCCAGTATCTCCCACATCTTTGTCATTACTTCACTGGTGAAGTGGCTACCTCTGTCTGACTCAATCCTTTGAGGTAGACCAAAACGGGAAAAGATGTGGTTAATCATCAAGGCAGCTGCCGTTTCTGCCTTGCAGTTTGGGGCTGGGAGACATTCCACCCACTTGGTAAACAAGCATGTCACAGTCAACATGTACTTATTCCCCCTAGCCGAGCGAATCACAGGGCCTACAAAGTCGATTTGTAAATCTGACCATGGCAGTGTCATTCCCCTCTTTTGTAAAGGCGCCCGGTGTGTGAGGGATGTCGGCTGAAATTGTGCACACACAAGACAACCCTTCAAATATTGGTTGAGGTCCTGGCCCATGTGTGGCCAGTATGCAACCTCTCTTAAGATTTCCAATGTTGTGTGAAACCCCCTATGACCGGCGGTGGCCGCATCATGGGCGTGACTTAACATCAGGCTTCGGAATGAGGTAGGAACCACCCACTGATCGTGGCCAGCTTTGGATTTCCTTACCAGCAAACCGTCTTGGATCCGGAACATTTTTGGACATTTCATCAACACTCTTAGGTCCTCTTTCCCAATGTAATCGGTATCCGTCAGGGGAAAGTTCTCAGGGTCCTCAAGGTGCTGGTAAAATTTACCAATAATTGGATCCCCCTTCTGAGCGGTAATCAAATCAGCATCAGGGGTCTCCTTACTCCATTGTGCAATTGAAAGGTCGTTGTGAGCATTTGTCTGGGACCTAGTGATAGCAGTGACCTGGATTTCCCCCAACAGGGACTCAATCTCAATTAGATCCCCTTGGATGGCCCCGGTTTTGGCCAGCTGATCAGCTAAGTCATTTCCAGTTTTGTCTGGTCCCTCTACTTTGGAATGACCCTTGATCTTTTTCCAATAGATGGTCATCTCGTTCGAGGTGACCAGATCATCAATGTTTTGGATCAACTTCCCATGTTTCAAGGGTTTGTTGTTAGCACATAACATGCCTCTGGTTTTCCAATTAACCAGGTGCTCCACGAACCCGTTCCGTACATAATCCGAATCTGTGATTATGACCAGTTCGTGGAGTTGATGCTGGACAGCAGTGAGGATGGCTTGATGCACAGCCATCAATTCTGCCACCTGACTACTTCGGGGACCAATTTTGTATCCGGCGGAGGGTTCTGGGGACTCATTCACCCATGCATTCCCTACGCCGGCCACTAGTTCTTTCTCCCCGTTGTTGTCAACATGGTAAGAGCATCCATCCACATAGACAGTGGGCTTTCCCTCACACTTGTCTTCTTCAAAGACCTTGTGTGGGGAATTAAGGTATGCCTCCATGTTGTCCTTGATTTTTAGACTTTCGTCCTCGAGACAGTTTTCTCTGGCACAATCATGCAAGTCAGCCAGACCTTGCGCGAGGGGACTCTTCTTGTTTTGGCCATATCGGACCTCCACAGGAAAGCCTTGCATTGACAGGATCCAGGAAGTAATTCGGGAATTACTCACATTTCCGGCCCGGATTCTGTCACTTTGGAGACATTGCAGAGGCTGGTGTGGAGTCTCCACTATGATGTGTTCCCCCTGGATAAACGGGCGGTAATTCTTCAATGCCCACACCGTTGCCAGGAGTGCCTTCTCACAATCGTTGAATTTTTCCTCCACAGAGGATAAAGTTTTGCTCGCATAGGAGATTACTTTATTGACCTTGTCATGCTTTTGATATAATACTGCCGTCAAGCACGCATTAGAGAACCCTGTCTCCAGGAAGAACTCCTTGTTTCTGACCGGGTAAGCTAGGCAAGGCGCTTGTGAGAGGCTTCTTTTGAGTTGTTTTACTGCCTCGGCTTGTTCTGGACCCCATTCCCACTTGACTCCCCCCTTCAGGAGATGAATCAGGGGTCTGGTGATCTCTGCGTAGCCCTCAATGAACTTTCTGCTGTAATTAGTCAGTCCAAGGAGGCTCCTTAGTTCCCGCAGCGTTGTGGGGTCTTTCAGTTTCTGAAGTGCTTCCACTTTCTTTTCCTGGGGACAAAGACCCTGAGGAGTAATCTCATGCCCCAAGAAGTTAACACGGGTTTTACACCACTGTGCTTTCTGAAAGGAAAGTTTTGCTCCGGCGGCCCTCAACTGTGTCAGAACATAACGGATCTCCGCTATGTGTTCCTCAACAGTTGAGCTTTTGATGAGGACATCATCTACATAAGCCAGGTTACCCCTTGCACCCAAGTCGGGCATGGCCTTATGTAGGAAAATGTTGAATTCATTGCCGGAGTTGAGGTATCCGAAGGGAGTCCGGGTCCATGTGTACTGCTGGCCCCCAAAGGTAAAAGCCAGTTTGTATTGGTCCTCCCTGCTGACAGGCACGGTCCAGTATCCATTGGTCAGGTCTATTGCAGTGAATACCTGTGACCCCTGGATCTGGGCCAGCCCTTGGTCAATGTAGGGCAGAGGCCATCGGGAAGTATGGACCCGTTTGTTGAGCTCCCTAAGGTCGGCGCAGAGTCTCCACTGGCCGTTTGGCTTTAATATCCCCAGCACCGGATTATTGAAGGTGCTGTGGACTGGACGGATTATTCCCCGGGACTCAAGGTTCTTAATTATTTCAGTAAGGGACTCCATTGATGCGAGAGGCAAGCGATATTGCTTCACAAACACAGGAGTCATGCCAGGGTCCGTGGGGATTGTTGTTGTGTGGATGTCAGTGCGACCACAGTCATATGAGTCTACCGCAAAGAGATCTTGGAAATCCAAGAAAACTTGTTTCAACTTTTGCTTTTGTTCCAGAGTCACACAGGCATCAGCTAGGTTGACTCTCTCTTCCACCATCTGCCTGAAGCCTGGAAAGACTTCTGGTTTGGCTATCTCCGCGGCCTCCTCCAGCTGGGTGGAGAAGTCCCTGGTCAGAGTGCTGATTTGGACCGGAGGCTTCAGGTGGGCAAGGCAGCCTTCGTGAACCTGGAAAATCACCTCATCCCTCCTGAATTCACAAGTCACATCTTCCTTACCATAAGGGCAGGAAGTGTACACCAGGAAGTTCCCCCCATGCCGGGTAAAAATCCTGTCTGGTGTTGTATTGTCCTCACTGTCACTGTCAAAACAGTCCTTGGGGATTGGTCCTAACAGTTCATTTCTAAGATCAATGGAGAAATGTCGGTCATCAACTGCCATTCCAATAATGGTGCCTGCGGCTAGAGTAATACTCTTTAAGTCGCTGTTATCCACCTCTATTGGAATGGTGTCATGTTCTATGTTGACTAATGGAGTTGGGTTTACCCCCAACCCTTGCTGTTGGAGAGAAGCATTTAGATGTATGTAAGCATCAGGGTTTTGCAAATATTGTCCTCTTTTAACTTTCACTTCCAGGGAGAATTGTCGGGTCCTTTCTGGGATGGTGACTTCCTCTTTGATCTGAATTTCAACTGCATAAGGTAGCAATTGAGCTGACCTAAATGCTTTTTCTGGATCATCAAAGCCCATGGGATTATCCGCTAATCGGGACCAAGCTTTGAAGTTTATTAGGTCCAAACTAATGGCAAAGCGATTGAGAATGTCACTGCCTAAGTAAAAGGCGGCAGTGACGTCTCGCACGACCCAACAATTATGGACTATGCTCTTGTTGCCAATGGAGATTTTGAGCATCCACCTGCTTGGCAGGAGATGTTTGGAATTAGGTGCTTCCAGGTCCATCTCCCATTTGTCTATCAGTTTGAAGGTGGGAATGGCTGGATCTTTTGGAAGTTGGCGAAACATGGCTTCGCTGATGAAGCTCTTACCGTTGTTCACACACACTCGAGCGAGAACAGAGTCCTTCCCATCATTTAACTGAACAGGGATGAACAACTGCTCTCCAATTTGCTGAATATCAGCCAGGCTCTGAGCTGATTTCACATCTTTCTGGACTATAGGAGTGGGGGTTTCAGATTGTGGATTGGTATAGAATTTCAGAGTGTTTCCTTCCAGCGTGGAATACCACTTTAGACTGGAAGGAAGGTTGATTTTCAGAAATAGAGAGGACCCCCCGTCACCAGTCTGTTGTCCTACTGCTATTACTGTCACGTCTGGAATTTGGTTATTCTGGAAGTGAAATTCTACTTGGTCAGATTTTTGTTCAACCATGTGGCAGGTGCCGTTTAAACTAACATGGTTGACACTCTGTTTTAATTTTATTGGTCGGCTAGTCTGGGTCCAGAGGACCTTGTTTACACAATCTATTAGGGGTGACAACCTTCTCAGGAGGTCATTCCCTAGTAAACAAGGGGTGCCCTCCGGGGTCACAACTATGACCGGGTGTTTCAACTTGTGTCGGCCAATTTTAATGTCCAAGTCTGCAGTCCCCTCAACGGGAATTTCCTTCCCGTCAAAGTTCTGCAGTTGTCCAGGAAGAGAGGTGAGAGGAATTTGGTAATTCTCTCCCCTTCCTGCATTCAGTTCGTCAAAGGCCCTTCTGGACATAAGGGTAGCTTGAGATCCAGTGTCCACCAGTGCCGAGATTGTACCCTGCCCCTGTACTTGTACCGGGGCATAATATCTTCCCTCCTTCTCCTCAAGGGGGCACAGGTAATGTACATTTTTGGACAACTGGTGGGCTAACTTTCTGGTTTTGGACATCGCTAGTGAAGAGATTTGGGCAGAATTCTGTGGAGAGCCTTGGGAATCTGAAAGAAAAAGTTGGCAACTGGAGATCAGAGCCATTGTGGGTTCCCCTGGTTCCGGTTCTGGGCCGCCCCCCCCTTTTTGGAGGCAGTCACCAGGATGGGTTCGAACCAGGGGATTTTCTTGATGTTGGTTCTGGGATGAGATGGTGGGCGGCGGTAGCTCAGTCTCCACATCTCCCCAGTCTGGATTTGCATCCCTAGGGACCCATTTTTCTTTGGGAGGAGTTCCCCCCTCTCTGAAGGAGAAGATCCTTTTCCCAGGATCCTCTGAGGATCCCTCTCCCTCAAATTGGAAGATCTGTACCTCCTCCTCAAACTGAGTCTGTTTGGGTCTTTTGTTTCTCCTACCCCCCCTCTGCTCCTTAGGAGGCAGACTTTCAGGGGCAAGAGATTTCGTTTCCGGTTCCTGTGTTTCCAGGGGCTGTTTACAAGTGAGGAAGGAAGCTTCCTCCAAGGCTTTACACCCCCCTTCCCTTTGTGCCTCCTCCCTGGGACCCGGTGAGTTATCGGGGTGCTGCCCCCGTCATTGTTCTGGAGCACCAGGACCAGAGTTGGGTGCGTTCTGCGTCGGCACGCCCATCTGAGGGTTCTGCTGAGCCCTCAGTATGTGACCCAGGTCCCGCGCCATGTTTTGAACCTGGCGCTCTAACTGGGAAACCCGCTCAGGCTGATACGGGGCCCTGTTTTCTCCCCTGGGCTGATCCCGGGAAGGGTAGCTGTCCCTCCTCTGGTAGTACCCCTGGTTGGGAAGATTTGGGTACCCCTCCACCCTTGGCCTCCCCTCTCCCGGATTCAGTGGTCTGGGCTCAGGGAATTGGCGAAAGAAGGATGGATGGTTTTGGGGTTGAAAGTCGGGTGGATATCTGGGGAAAAAGCTCTGCCCAGGGTTTAGAGAATTTCTGCCCTCCTGTGCAAAGTTTGGAGGGAAGTTCCCTGGGTTAGGTGCTTGGCTGGATCCCCCCCCTTGGGCTGGAGGAGTCCACACATAACCCAGGATGGGTCGATTTCCCTTGTAACGGGGACTTACATAATCAGGAGAGCGAGGGACCCCATTTGTGGGGCTGCCTCCTTGGCTCCCTGTCTGTGACTGGCCCGAGGACCTTCTGGGCCTAGCATTATTAGGTGCAGGTAGGTTTTTAGGCCCCCCCATCTCCAAATCCAAAACGGGGGTGACCTTTACCTCTGCCACCTTGGCAGCAGCAGGGGTGGTGTTGGCTTTGGGGTTTTTCTGGGCATTACTTTTGCTATCTATCGGTTTCTGCACCTCATAGATCCGGGTAGCCTGTTCAATGACCCAGTCTAAAGATCTTTTCTCGTGAAAATCCCTCACGAGCTGGGTCATGATATATTTGGGCAAGGCATGGAAAAACGTATTTATAAATTCCCTGCTATCCGTGCGCACCCTTCTTGTGGTCTGTGCAAAAGCCCGCTTTAACTCCTGCACAAATTCTTGTGGGGCCTGATCCTCCCCACATTGCAAATTGTAGGCTGCCTTGCGAGCCTCTTGAGGATTTCTGTGAACAGAAAAATGTTTCAAGATGGCCGCCTTATAGGTGGACCATCTTAAATGATTTTGGTCCTCCAGCCCCGCAAAGAAACTGGAGTATTCCGGGGAGAAGGTCCACTTTACATATTGAATACAGCTTTGGCTGTCCTTCAAATGGAAAGTCTCCATCATTTGTTCAAACAACTCTAAGTGCTCCCAAACAGAATACTTAGCGTTCTTATGGTAAGGCGTGATGACGCTCCTGATTGCCTTAATCTGCTTTAAGGGGTCCTTAAGCAAGGCCCTTTTTGCCTTATTGGCCTTTTTGGTTCGGGTAACCCTTGTCCATTCTTCCTCGGACTCAGAGGCACTGCTCCCAGAGGTTCCCGTCTGTTCTTCCAGGTTTTCCCGGATTCTGCGAGCCTGGGAATGGCTGGCAGAATGTGGGGACCTGGTCTCCTGTGTCCTGCGCAGTTCAGAGGGGTCTTCAGATTCCTCCTTGCTGCCAGGATTTGATGGGTACCCCCTCCACTGACCTAACTGGGCAGAGGTTTTCAGGATGCCCTTAATGGGCCTACTCTCCTGGGGTTCCCCATTGAACTGTACTGTACTTGGGTGCCCATACCCGGATGCCCACCCCTCCATTCCTGAGTGGTACTGGCCTATGAGCCCCATACTCTTAGCTGGATAGTAATCTGCCATCCCTGTGGCCCTGTGCTCATGTGCGCCAGGGGACGTGGGGGTGGTAGAGTCCAGGGACTGGGGGAGATGAAGGCCCCTGGTGTTAGGGCTCCTGCGGTTATGGTCAGGAGTCTCTCTTTCCCAGCGGACCTCATCTCTATCCGCCCCTGCTCCCTGTTGCAATGCAAGAGCCTGCATTTGTGCTTTCAGTTCCTCTGTTAAGGCCTTACTCGACTCTATCAGTTTCTCCTGCATCGCTACCTGTTGCTGGAGCCTCTCATTGTGCTGGCAGAGAGCCTCATTTTCCCTCTGTGCTTCCTAGTTGGTCCTGGAGAACTGGGCCAGTCTTTGCTGCAGGAGGGTTACCTCCTGAGCTGTGTCCCTATTGGCCTGCTCCTTTCTTGCTAGAGCATCCTCCACAATCCTGGTGTGCTCGAACAAGTTCTGGTGTTCTTTTTGGAGGTCACCCAGTCCCTGGTGGGCCAGGTGATTTTCTTCCATTTTCCTTTTTAAATGGCAGACTTCCTGGCCTAAGGCGTCTCTTTCCTGACTAAGAGCCTGCATTTGTGCCGCCAGGTCGTCCCTCTGCCTTTGGAAGGCACCAGCATTCTGGCGCTCCTGATCAAACTCTGCCTGGGTATCCAGGTCTTTCAGAATTAGTTTGTTGCTCTCTGCCTTCACTCTATCTAGGTGGCCTTGCAGGGTGACTACCTGCTCAGCACATACCCTGTTGAAGTCCAGTTGTTGCTCCAGCTTTTTCTGGTTTTGCAGTAGGGAGTCCAAACCTTCTTGGTATTCCTTCTGCAAGGCCAGAAATCTGGTATCCCGTTCTACCTTTTCCTGTTGCAGCACATCCATATCCTTCTTTATTTTAATGATGTGCTGCCTACTATCATCTTCTGACTCCTGGCTCCTCTGCAGCCTCTGCTCAGAAGAGACCAGGTCAGATTGGACCTTCTCTAACGCCATCTGTTGCCTATTTGCCAGATTTTGGCTTTCAGCACATCTATCCTGCATGTCTCCCATATATAGGTACAGGTATGCTGCTATCCTGGCAATCTTATTGTGTTCCTCTTTGGCTTTAGGAGCCATATATAGTTCACTCAGGGCCACATGTAAGGGACCCTGATCTCTATATATATCTGACCCTGTTTCAGTGACCTGTTGTGTGATGGCCTGCAACCACACATCCTGGCCCTGTTCGGTCCATTCACCTCTCACAAATAGCTTATGCAAGAGGTGCTCTCTGGCTATTTTCATGTCTACTAAGGTCGTCATTCTAGAGATTGGTCTCTGTCCTGACTTACAGAAGTTAGTATTTTATTTTTGCAGAACAGAACTTTTCTTGGAGTGTCCCTTTTGAGGAATGCTTCACAGCGTAATGCAGCGTGGTGATCCGACTGGATGTATGTATCCCGTCAGTTAGCACACTGTATTAAGCTGCACAAGTGGTATTCTAACCCAGACGTCCCGGACGAGCCCCCAATTTGTAAGAGGATTCAATTCAACACTACAGCTAAGTCAATGCCTAGTCTGGGATACTGAATGGTAACCCTTATTGATATATCTTTATGTCCAGTTCATGCGTTCTGGATGACTACCCCTATATAACACCCCTCTCTTGGAATCCCCCTGACCCCACTGAGCCAAGAAGTAGTTCTGTTTTGCAAGTTTAAAAGGTTTATTTGATAATTTAAAATATATATATATATCACACTTTATAATAAATTAATAATTGAATATCACACTTAATCTGATATGATAAAGATTAATAACGGAGAATCTGGCACTAACACGCTTCTTATAATCACTAATGAGTTGACATGAAATGGATAAGATAGCACACAGGTGAATAGGAACAAAAGAAGAAGGTGGTACAGAATGCTTTATGTAAGCTCAGGTGGATGCAATATTCAATGAATGCAGTACAGAAAATACTCAATATGATTTCAACCAAACAATGTAATCACTTTTCTCTGGCAATCCCCTCCCCCCCTTGATGTAAGGCAAGGAAATGGAAGGAAAACACACAGTTCTCAGAAATGCAATCAAATGTGATTCAGTTCACCCCAGCAAGCTTAGACTACAGAAGTTTGAAAACACAGGCCCAAATTGCTTTGATATGTGCTGGCAATGAATTGAAAAATATGCTAAAATACTTTTAATTCCCTTTCAGAGGTTCAGGGTGAGTGGTATCTAGTTAATATTAGTCCAGGCTCACACTAGCAATGATGCAGGGATAGTTAGCAGGTTAAACGAATTTCTGGCAAATGGAAGGCAAGCAGCAGCAGTTTTTACATGTGAAGAAATTTGCAAATCGCGGCAAAATTCGCGGATGCGCCGAGCGCTATTACAGAGGAACCACAAGGACTATCTCTATCGTTTTGGGGTCCTATGAAAGCCCAGGATCTCAGCTTCCAAATAAAAGTTACTGCAAGTCTCTAGCACAAACGGTTGCGGAGATATGAGCGATTGAATAAAGGTCGTTTTTCAGATTTGAAATTTTAAACGCACACTTTTTCAGCTTTAAAAATGATGGCAGGATAACACAATTGCTAAGCTGCAGTTCTACTTAGGTTAAAATGGATTGAATTATATTATTTTAACTAAGAGATTGGTTCTGCACAGTTTTCTAGGTACTCACACTATATTCTTGAGTGAAATGGGCCTCGCCATGGATCTGGTCAGGGTTTTGGACTGGGCTCGGGTCTCTCTCTGGGCACAGCACTGCTTTCTCTCTGGGTGCAGCACTGCTTTCTCCCTCTGGTCTGGTCTCTAGTTCTGGATAGATTGAAGTCTCTAGTTTGGCTCTCTGGAGGTTTGATGAATTTGAAGTCTGGATCTCTGGATGTTGTATGGTCCGGCAGAGCGCATTGCAGCAAATGGAATTGAAGGTCCCTATCTGTCCTGTCTGTCTGCTTTTATGTGTTTAGAATGTGGGTGTGTTCTAGCATCACTGACCCTACCTCTCTCTCAGCTTCTAATTGGTCAAACTTCCATTTATCATTTGATTGGGGAATGAACTGTGAGTCAGAGGGATGTCATTTTATGGCTTGCAGATAGGACACTCCTCTGTCAGATTGCACATATTCTATATTTGATAATAAAAGACATATTTCACAGTTACACAGTTGCTTGAAATTACCTATACATGGTGTGGCTGAATTTAGCCATGTCTCTGTCCAAATCTGCTGTTTCTAAGAGCTTGCATTCAGAAATGGCACATATTTCACTTTTTAACTGATTTTTCAATTTCTGACATTGACCCAACTTTACATACATGTGTGCAGGGAGTAGGGACATTAACTGATGAAGTTTCAGATTTTTAACATGCATACATTTAGAGTAATATCCACTTTTCCGCTAAAACCCCCCTGAACATGCCACCGGGTCGAAAAACCTCTTAAAATGTGGGCAGAAAAATCACAAGAATTATGGTATCATTTATAAAATTTTCACATGTCCGCTCTATGAGTTATTCATCTTTTTAAAGTTATGTTCTGGCTCCAAAGGGGTGTGGTTTACCCTCAGCACAAGGTTGAATTTCTGTTTTTTTCCAGTTCTGCCAAGCCAGCTTGCTCTCACAGGCAGTGCCCCTCCCAGCTCCTGCCAAGAGGAAGCTACATTTTACGACTGCGGTAATAAAAACCTTTGCCTGAGTGAAGAGGGCTTTGTTCACTCTCCTGCAGAGCACAGGTAATTCAATTATCAGATAGATGGCATATCCTTAGTGTGGGCAGCAAAAGGAAGGTTGGCCTGGGAACACAGTGGTGACTCAAGTTTCACTCCTGATGGGGGTAGTTGCCAGGCAGAATCAAGTTCCTTAAGCCAGACTTTCAGCTACTGTCATGTTATTTGTTGCTTTTTAAATTAACTTGCAATTTTACACATGCAGCTAGAATGCTGATTCTAAGTGCAAAACTATGACATTTCAACAGTTACAAAGGCATGTGACACCAAACATAGGTCACTCATTTAATCTAAACATTTTCGATTTTAGTGTCTTTAAATCCAGTGCAACTTAAACTGCTGAAATCCACAGCGCAGCCAGTCTTGTTATAAGCATTTTTCTGGGCTCTTCATTTCCCAGATTTTGTAGGCACACAACACTCCATTCTACCAAATGTCTGCTGGTGTTCAGTGAATATTTTGCACATATTGCAATGTTTGAAATAGGCACTTTGGCTTGCCTTCAGAGAAACACAGGGTGGTTTTAAACTGCCGGCTTTTGGATAGTGGTGAGTACTGGTACTGCACCCATTTTTGGGATTTAAGAAAATGAATTCCCAACAGTTATGGGTTTGCTTTTGGCAATCAGCATTGCCATTCCCAATGGTTTCAGACTACTGTGTGGGTAGTCCAATGGTGGTTTTAGGCAGTGTCCTTCTGTGCCCATAACATCGGCAAAAATGAGTGGCAGCCTATCCTTCATGCATTTCCCTGTGCATTTTCTGGGAAGCTCTGGCCTTCATGATGTTTTCCATGTCAGTACTGCACAGTTTGAGGTAGGGCTCGGATGCATGGGTAAATACATCCCACAACCCTCACATCACCAACCCTAGTGATATTCTACACCTTTCTCTGAGACGTTCCTTTTCAGCGTAGCCAGACGCGCCCATAATCACCTACGTCACATCATGCAGAACCCGAAAATCAACACACATCCACTAACAACACATCACGTCACAATTCGGAATATTAAACCGTATTTTAAAAGAAAAAAATAACACTGTACAATTTGTAAAGTACTTTTATTTCACAATAAACGCTCCGAGAACCTCCGACTATTGCCATATTCAATCACATTGAAAATGTGTTTCTTCACTCGTGATGCAAAATGTTTATCGTGAGGCACATGTTGTTCTTTTTGCGTACACAAAGTGTTTGTTTTCGGTAAAAGAAACGCTTGGGTCGCACAGTGAATGCAAGGGCTTCTACATCAAGTTGGGCCTAGACCACCATAAAGGATGTTATGTTACTCCTAATCGCTAGAACAGCGTACGGGCACATGGGCCCTGGGTGATCGTCACAAAAAACAGTCACTGTGATCCAGGCGTTGACAACTATGTGCAGCTGCCGATTGAAGACACTGTCAGTTGGCATCTGGAATCTATGACAATCGCAGAAAGGCAGGATGTAGCTATTTCTAAAACATGACAGAAAATGTGTCTCAATACCCAAACTGTATTACAATGTATCTATTGATTTTTTAATTTGGCATAGAATTTAAACTAACGATTAGCACACACATCAAACAATCTCAACAAAGAGAAAACAATGTGGAAACTGATACAAAATTTGATATGGTCATAGATGACATTCTAATGAAATATTAGCGTTGAACCTGGGTGAACCTAGTGATGGTCTACATGCACCTCGATGCTGCACTCCCCATAACCTCGTAAAAAAGACAACTACACACAAAGATAGTACCTGCGTTACATTGCAATAAGCAACACAGAACAAACAGATAGAATATAACCCAAAATGAATCTTCAGATAATAATAAGTTAATGCTTTTTCCGGTATACAATCGTCAACATCAAATTTACATTATATTCACCATTTCCATTCTCTTGGCATAAGTCAAACCATAACGCTCACTGCGTTTGCACCAAAGATTCTTCATGAGCAGAATTTACATGTTCCTTACAAACTTTTGGAATGCATAACCTTAACAAAATGTTCATTATTACAAACCTTCTCTCATTGCATTCCTTTTGGAATGGTCCCTTTCTCTCAAGGTCAAAAAACAATTGAACCTTATACTGTGTGTCCCATGCGTGGGCTTCCTTAGCTCGCAACCAAAAATTCAAAGCTGGTGACCTTCACTCAGAATCTAAATACATTCTCTCTTTGCAAGAACTTGGCTCACCGCATCCATGACAACTCTTATTCTCATCCACGTCCATCAGGCACTGCAGGTGGCTGCCTGAGATGCCAGATTCTAGAGGGTGCCGGTCTGACTCCATTATTATTTTTAAATACATTTTAAAAAAGACAAATTATTCCTTCGCCTGTGGAACACCTCCAAATGTACCGTATGACCTTTGTGACAAAAAAACACCAGTTTTTTGCTTCTTGCTGCCATATCCCATCCCATCCTCATCAACCCTCACCTTCCCAGACAGTATTTGATAACTTTAACAAGTGCAATGTTGTGTTTTTTTATATTTTTTTGCGCCGATGTCCGCGGACACCAAAACACGGATCCAAGATGGTGGGCGCATCGGAACAATCTGACGCACTTCACGCTCCTCACCATCCAATCATTGAACACGTCACATGTCCGCGGACATGACGCAACCGATTAGCCAATCGATATCCTGCCCGCGGAGCGAACAGGGAAGTGTGTCCACGGAGCGGACATAGATATCACACATTTTTTGAGACCTAATTTTTGATCATTTAAAAAAAACACTACTGGACGGATTTTCACCAAATTTACAAAAGCATGCTTTCGGGACCAAGCCGCTGCTCTGGCCACAAATTTGGTGAAAATCTGTCCAGCGCTTTGGGCTGTAGGCGTGCGCAAAGTTTTTCCTCCATTCAGTCTATGGGAAAAAAAGAAATTTTGGGACCCCCACTATAACTTTTCCCCCCTGGACCAAACCTCACCAAACTTTGCAAAAATTTCAGAGTGGGCCATATACTTTTTTTTGCAAAGTTTGGTGTGCATTCGTCCAGGGGGAGCGAAGTTATAAGCCACCCAAAAAGTGCTCTTCCTATTGGTTTAGCAACTTAACCATGACTACACGGCCACTACTGTGGGCGTGTAACATATATATATATATATATCACTACAAAAAAAACGTTAAGGGGACGTTATGGTTAAGTTGCCCTACCAAAAACCTGTGCACTTCACTACAAAAAACGTTTCAACCTCCCCATTATGCTTCAAGGTAAAACCGAAAAACCCCTGAAATTTGCCAATTATGGTAGAGTAAGCCACCATACCTGCCATCACCACTATGCACTGCTAACACTAACACCCAGAACATGAAAGATGTCATCAATGACATTTGTGATGTCATCTTTGATATCCTGGGTGTTAGTGTTAGCAATGCACGTAGGTGGTGTGAGTTATAGTTGCTTAGCTTAGCATAATTAGGGAATGTGCAGTGTTTTTTGGTTTCACTGTGATGTGTAACATCCCTTTAACAAAGTTTTTTGTACTGAATGTACATATATGTAAATGGCAGTGAATGTAAACAAAGGGCCTAAACATGTGATGTCGTCAGTGATGTCATCAATGTTCTGGGTGTTATTGTTAGCAGCGCATAGTGGTGATGGCAGTTATGGTGGCTTACTCTACCATAACTGGCGAATTTCAGGGGTTTTTCTGTTTTACCTTGGAGCATAATGGGGAGGTTGAAAAGTTTTTTGTAGTGAAGTGCACAGGTTTTTGTTAGGGCAACTTAACTATAATGTCCCCTTAACAAAGTTTTTTTTGTAGTGAATTTTACAGGTTTTTGGAAGGGGAACTTAATGGTAAGATTGTGATAATGAAGTTGGTGTGCTGAATATACTCTGTTGACATGTGATTTTGGGAGAAATGTAGTATAATGCACGTACTTGATGTACATGTATCATAGAACATACAGAACCCCCTCCCTATTGATACTAGAAAGGGACGGACTGAGCGCCTGTTTGCGGACGGGGGCGTATGAGGTCAACAGTATCCAAACAGAAAGGAAGTATCTGAAAATGTACTATTTTCTTACACAAAAAATGTTGAACTTAGAAAAAAGGACTGGAAGACATTATAAGTATAAGTAAATAAATAAGGAAACCTGAACGTGTGAAATGAAAAAGATGCATTTAATTGCCATGTAGAATGAAATGGATGGTACCATAAAAAAAAGGATGCCTCCATCGTAATTACTTCACAGAAACTCTGCAGCCTGACCGACAGTGGACGGACGCAGTAGGACAAAGGGAAATAACATCAAAACAGTAAGTGAAGGTCATTTTTTTGTATGTGTGTGTATTTATTTTGGTATGTGGTGCAGAAGTAATAATGCCTTTCTGTTGTTTTGACATAGAAATGACAAGTACTTTGGAGTGGTTGGAACAGTAGTTTCCAAATGGGAAAATGTCAGATGATAGCAATAGCAATGGTACATAGCACTTTGCGTGTGCAAAGTAATGGGCATTATTTAATGGGCATTTAAAAGATATATATTTATTTTTTACAGACCAGGAAAGAAAAGAAGAAAGGCCAACAAACGAGACAGAAGAAGACAGGGTGAAAAGGATTGAGTGGAAAATGGACACGTTGAATGAAAATTTTAAAAGTTTAAGGGAGTTTGTGCAGGACTGTGTGAGAGAGAAAGCACGTTACCACTGTCCCACCTGTACCTGCCCCCCTTCTCCTTTCCCTAATGAACCATCCCCAAACCTTCAAGAAGAAAACAGACGTTTTGACGAAACATCCATCCTTTCTTCCCCTCACAAATCTCCCCCTCATAACCAGCCCGTGTTGAATCCTAATTCCCCTATATTTGTGTCAGTATCTGCTTCCCCCGGTATTTCTTTGGAATGAAAGGTGTGTGTGTTTTTGGAATGTTTTTGTATAGTAGTTGTAGTTAAAGAGGGTGAGGAATATATTTTTTTTTAAAAAGACTTAAAATCTTCACGAACAGCGCGCCTGTTTGACCAATCCGTAAGGAATGGAATGTGGATGTTGTGAAGGCAGTACACCTACCCTTACTAATATCAAGTGCGATGGAGTTGATGTTTGACGGCACCATCTGTGCAAGTTGTGCGTACATAAACAGAAAGGGGCGTCCTAAGGATGTTATACCTCACTGTACCACTGACAAACAAGATAAAACATGTTCGTAGAACACACCAGGTGTCCGGGATGGAAATGAATGAGCAAAATGGGAGTGTGTTAATGACACTATACCTGCCCGTATGCTCTGTAGGCAAGATGGTGGCGTCCGTAGGACAGGAGCGGTGGCCAGCAAGTTCGTAGTCAAACAAAATGGAGGTGTCCTAAGGAGAATGGACCTGTCCGTACAGTGAGCATATCATGTACGCACATGCGCAGTGCAACCATAAGTACAGGGAACATCGCGCCTGACCTTAACTGTCTGTCTCACTTGTGTCGCACTTTGAATTAGTTTGAGAACCTGAACACTGTCCTTAGGACACTTGCGCGCATGCGCAAGTTTGTTAGTCTGCATTTGCTGTCCAGCAGACACCCATTTCTGGCGTAGATGTGTTCAGGACGTCATCATGTGACCGCACCCACGCTGAGCGTGAGGACTAATTTGCACAGTTTGTGTGCTTCCACAACAGTACAAAAGGAACTTATGCACACAAGGCAAATTATTGTACAGTCTAAAAATATCATTTCACATATCCGAGACAATAGCTTACCTGTGGACATGTTGTGTAAAATTTTCGGAAAGTTTTTCAATGCTGAAGAAGGTCACGAGGCGCACCCCTCCACCCCTGTAGGAGGCCACACCCCGAGTGCATCCTTATTGTCCTTCTAGCTATAGCAGATTGAGGTGTACTGCTTTTACTGCTATATCGACCAAAAGGAAATTAATCGGTATGGCATCCATGGCTGCTGTTGCTTCATTAGCCTCGGCACCACCCCCAGACCCACCACCACCACCACCTCCCCAAGGGCCTGCAGAGAGATATAAAGTTGAGGATCTAGAGATCGAGGAAGAAGAGGAGGAAGAGAATGAGGTGGAGGAACTCCGCACTACAAGCACTTGCCGGGAGTCGTGGGTGTGGCAGTTGTTTTCCGTTTATGGGAATGTACCAAAAGCACATGCAAACCTGTTGAGCTGTAACCAGTGCCAGGTGGTGCTGAGTCGCGGAAGACCTGGTGCGTACAGCTTTGGTATGACAACCATGAAGCTACACCTCACTTCGTTCCATAGTGCGGACATTCGCAATGTGGTGCCATGTGAAGAGTGTAGTCAATTGAGTTCCTCCACAGCATCCTTCGTGTCTCATCCTCTCACCAAAAGAGACCCTCCTGTGGGGGAGCGGCTCCCTCCAGCTGCCTCACAAGCCATTCGCAATGCTGTTGACCCTTACCTTTCAAAGGTGACAATAGTGTGTATGTATTGTGAGGCAGTATTCTGCATGGGAGAGAGTTTTCGAAGTGCTTTTGAGGGTACGGTCACAGAGCACCAGAAGATCTGCTCCTTACCTAAGTGAAGCTCACTCTATATCTTTCTCTGTGCACTTGCAATTTCTTATCCCCGTGGTTGGTGTCCCTTCCTTACCCTCCTTTGTCCTCCTCTCCAAGTGTGTTGTGTGGCCAAAATCAGGAAAGTGGAAAACAACAAAAATAAAAAAATGGCTCTTTTCTTCAGAGCCAACTTTCTCAGTTTAACAATAGAACTATCAAGTGACCGATGTAGGCCTCTGCACATTTGTGAAAACGTTTGCGGACAGTCGTAGGACACACAAAAAAGAAGGGTGCAAGCGGAGCAAACCCAATGAAGTGGACGCTGGGAGTAAGTGGTGGCACTGAAAAGAGCCTTTCGGTGGTGTGTTGTGTGGGTCAAAAACTGTGGATTGGAGAAAACGGATTGTCTCATAGGTTGTTGTGAATGCAAAATAGGTTGCAATGCATTTTGTACATTGCGAAGAAAAATCTGATTGCCAGCATATGTGAGATGGACTTCATCTCTGCGGAAAATGAAAGGGCTGCGAAACAAAATGTTTTCATTGTGGAATGAGGACATGCCAACATCTCTTAGAAAGGCACAAACAGCCTTATTCACATTGAGTCTCGCTTTCTCCATTTGTGGACCAAATGCAGACGAACTGAGCCATATTTTTCTTTGTGCAATACGGGAAAGAAGTATTTGACAATTTGGAAACATGTCCATTACCTTCGCAAGTCCTTCCTTCATTGCAAAGGAATTCCAGAGACATGGCCTAAACTGTTCCCTCCACAATGAATGATAAGTATATCTGGAGGACAGTAAAGTAACACAGAGAGGTACCAAGTCCAGCCACCTCATTCCACGCACGCCATGCCATTGCACTTCCACATTAGGAAATCCGAGATCTGCAGATAGACGGCAGCTTTCTGCATGCACTTTCAACCAATGTATCCATGAGTCTACCAAAATCCAGATAATCTGTTTTCGAGTACGCAGAGCCATGGCTGTGTGGTCTCCTGACAGGGAGAAGACGGTCTTACTGAATCTCGCCATTCAGAACACACCTACTGAACTTCATTGACCAATCCCTAGCTCCGCTCATTCTCATTTGCATGCGTCTCCACCCCAGAATCCCTGTTGGTGATATGTGCAGTCTGCAAACTACTGCCATATCCGCGGACATGTATGGGATCAGAGCGTGATGATGGTACATTAAAGTATTAGTCCCCTTTTTCGCTTTTAAGGCGGGTTCTGAAAAGAGCCGTTTTTTTTTATTTTTTGGCAGATGCCTTACAGACATCTGTTATTTTGTTTATTTAATTGTATTTTTTGTGCTTACTGTACTCCGACAACCATTACAGAACCTTCTCTAAAGCAAGCCTTACATTCCAAAAGAACATGGCATTTCCCAAAGAAGATAGCGCACCACCATCTGCCTCAAAATAATCAACATTACTTGGAACAATGTTATCGTGGCTGCAGAAAAACATTCCATCTTGTAACATGAAAGCATGCATGCCACGATTGCTGATGCACCTCCCAATACTTGATCTGGACAGAAAACAGAATTGTTGTCCCATTTTACTCTAGGGAGTAAACCAGAAAAAATTACTTTTGCTGTTGGGAAGATGTTCATGAGTGCTTCAACCAACTGTCCCAAATCTGCCAAAAAGAGTATGTGAATTCACATAGCCCAAATGGCAAGCACTGTAGTGCAAAAATACCACATGAGGAGTGGTCATCGTAAGCATGTCTCTGCAAACTTGCAGAATTGCCGCAGCATTGGCATCAGTGTCAGTGCTCCACACCACCTCCACTCCTCTCACATCGAAATCGTGTGCCACATGTCTACTCTCGGCATAGAGTTGTAAGCCATGGACAGAAATGTCTCCAAGCACAAAAACCCTGACCCTTCCCACCTCTGCCATCTTCAGTATACGTACCGTCTTGCGACACAAAAGAGTAATGAGAACATCTGATTGGCTGATGCCTACAGTCCCCTTTCGATGCAGGATTTGTGGTAGAAACCCGTATGTGACACGCCCTACCCGCAGACAAACGTTGCATACATGTGGCACATAGCTCTTACCCAGTCCTTCTACTCTTTCCACATCAGTAGCAAATCGAGTCCCTCATTGGACACAACTAAGCAGTCACACAACCATCCACCAATCACATTCAACATCGCTAAATCTAACTCTGTCATCAACATTACGCACTTCAAATGTACTGTCGATGACTCTGACTGGAAGTCGCATATCATTGCAAAGCACCTACTTCACAAACTACTGTACAAGTGTTGCAGATTTCTATTTTCAGCTCCATGCATGCCCACATGCATGAGTATAGAGTGCAGGTACGCATATTTTAATCAGAGAACATCTGCAAACATTATGATGTAATTTAAATAAATTAAAGCCGCTAAATGTGCATATGCAATACATACCAACGCTCCCCCTTTTAAGTACAAGATGTCCGATTTATCATTGACAAACTGCACGACTTCTTACTGTTTTCCGCATAACCTATACATACGTTACAAGCATCCCTATTTAGGGCAAAACTGGATTTTGCATTCGAAAATGTTGGAGTTGTGTACTGTGTACGGCCTACAGTAATGGTACTTGCAATGTGATGGTATGAGAAAAATAAGTGCTCCTGATTGCTGTGGTGACATATCCCTCTGAGGATCTTCCGATGTGTCGGCATTGTGCTTATAATTTGGAAGTAGAAACATTTTTCACATCTACTATTATGCCCTATCGCATACAAACCTCTTTCCTATAGATAGTATATCTTCTAAAAAACAAGGCATTACCATAACCTTAAAATTGTTCTCAATTCAGAAGGACTTGCAATTAACATATTACAAGTAACATACAAAAGCTGCACAGAGTGAAGTGAAGTGCACATGTGCACTTGGTTGAAATATGAAAGGAGAATGCTCTGACGAAAGATGCACAATTAATGTGTGCAGTATCATCACTGCTGTAAACACACAAAGTAATTAATGTTTTTTTGTTCAATCGCAGTGAAGACTACTCTCCTGAGAATCAACAGCATCTACACTGCAAACGACATATCCGAAGAAACCTGGTCATTTCGCAAAAAAAGTAAGCACAGTACTAACTTTATATTGTAATTATCCTCAAAGAGGCTGCGTGGGTTATTTATTTAATTTGTACACCAAAGAAAACATTGATTTCTGAACCATTCTACCTACAAATACCCATTCATTTAACAGAGCATAAAAGGCAGAATGGCTCACAAATCCCTGTGTGTTTGGAACTCAAATAACATACAGAATCATTAGAATGTTAGTTCTAGAAAAGAAGTTGCTGTTTCAAGTTTATGGAATTTTGTTTACTAATAATGCTTCTTGTCACCACTAGGCCATTTTGTACTCTCATCTGAAGCACATTGTAATAGTATACAAAGAGTAAAATAGCCTTCCCAAAACATTGTAAGAGGCCAATGCAGATTCACACACCATGACAAAGAGCTTCCCTATGAGACTCATTCACACATACACACAGCACACATACATTGAACAACAGACCAAAGCATGCCTTCTTTTTTTCAACAGACACCAAAGAATGCCTACCAAAAAGCAACTTTGTATAAAGGAACGCAGAACTAGAGCAAATAAAAATAAAAGTCTTCAATGTAAGCATCCATCTGTAGTAGAGCTTTTAGAGAACGTTAGAACAAACCAGCTAATGCAGTCGTTTTGCAAAACAAAGGAAGCTTCAACTACCAAAACTTTACCTCCTCCATTAAAATGTGTCACAAAACACAAAAAGCTTGGCAAAAAATCAGCTACCAGTACAGCTAACAATGCTCCTAATAATCCTGATATAGTAACAAGAACCCATAGTAAAAAAAGTATTTTAGCAAAAATGTTTTGTCACAGAGTGCTTCCGAATCTACTAAAATGAGGACCAAAATCATCCTCACCCCTTAAAACCTACCGTAGAAAGTTAATCTTACAAGCTCTCATGGACAGTGCAATCCTTCTCAAAAGGAAGTTGTTTATATTAGTGTTAAGTAGGATGAAAGCACTAACAGAACTAAGTACCAAACTACAAAAGAAACTCAGCAATAAACGGAATGTGAACAAAAATAATTTCTTAAATGTTTGTGGAGGTGAATGGAGTCACATGACAACCACAGAACCATATTTTAATGATGAAGCATACAAACAAAATCAAACAAACACAATTGCCATCCATAGCAGTGGATAAGGGTATGAGAAAATCAATAGTACCATCATGGAACAAGAAACACTGCTTACAAAAGTATCCCCTGAAAACTCAGAATTACATCTCGATTCGACAGAACCACACTGTCCACTATACAAATGGCCGTGCACATCAATGTGTGCCATTTCAAACAAAGCTTTCAAATCCTTACGTCAGTTCCTCAATCTGTATGTAAAAGGGAAAGACAAAAGTAAAATGAAAGTGCTGCAAAATATGGATATTTGTCCAGTGCACAAATACACAGGACTACAAGGAAATTCATTAGCCTGGATTTCTGGGCCCATTTGCAAAAGCACCTTCCATGATCTCAAAAGGATATCAGTACATCATTCAAATGTTAGAAATCTAGTGTATTAAATATATATTATGCAAAAAGTCCAGCTTCAGAATTAGGCAATTTAAATAACACTCTTCTGCATGGTACACCCAAATACTTACAAGAAGAAATTGACCGTATTTAGAGAAAGTATTTTGGAAGTGAAAGCCACTTACAAAATGCAATAGTTTTACAGCATAGTAGCAACAAATCTGCACATAGCAACCTTCTATTACACACATACAGAAAAGAAATACTAAAATTTAAAAGGGCATGGACTGAACTACCAAACCATGTGTGTGTGTGTTGCCACAGAACGTTTTACAAAAGGAACACAAAAAATGTGGACATAGTTTACAAAATAGAAGACAATTAAGATTCCAAATGGTTTGAATTAGCTCTCTACCTTTTAGCAGAAAACAAATATGAACTAACTGAACGCCTAATAAGTTGCAGTTACTGTACTACAAAATTAGACAACAACCACACTCCTTCACGTGCTATTAGCAATAATTTGGAATTATTCCCACTACCAAAAATCCTGCAACAACTCAATTTGTATGAGAGCATCATATTTCAAACAGTTCACCAATTTCAAGCAATTATACGCCTTCATCCAAAAACAGTAAAATTATCTCCCTCTGAATTGGTGAAAGGCATTCGCGGCAAAGTAGTTTATTTGCCATTAGATCTTACTGCAAATGCATGCACTCTAAGATTGCAGCGTTCAATAGAGCATTCTTTAATAGTCTTGGTAAATGGTGTACCAACAAAAGACAAAAAAAATTGGCAACAACTGGTGGACTTACAGAAAGTTAGACAAGCATTGCAATATCTTATAGACAATAACGAGTACTACAAGGAATTAAATATTAAAGAAAGCTTAAGGGAAACAACGGAAACAATTCAAGAGCCATCAGAAACTGGACAATTCGAACTTCTGGATCCTGCTACAGTATCCACTCTTTTGGACCAGTACACAATTCATCCATTGCATTCCAATGAAAGCATAGATGATGAACTAGAAACTTTCCAAATGCGAATTACCAAAGGTTCACCAATGAGTATATGGGAAAAAAGTATAGAAGCACATGCTATTCCACTGCTATTTCCTACTGGCAAAGGTGGAAGATACGATGATAGACCCACTCAGATTGAGGCATCAGAATACCGCTCATTACGAATGTATTCACAAGATCCCAGATTTAGACAAAATGTGGAATACATATTCCACCTACTCTATGAAAGTGAATTAGCAACGCTTGTCACGGAGTTGCACACATTTGGAAATCTGGAACCCACTTTCAAAATATTTCAGCTATGCAGTTAATACAAAAAGTACAGGAAAAAGATGAGATTTTACAATCAAGTATAACAAATTTGTTTGCAAACATGTGTGGTACAAAGGAATATTGGTTCCGATGGCACAGAGATGTGAGTTGTATGATCAGAAACCTTGGACCACTGACTTGGTTTGTTACACTAAGTTGTGCAGAATATGCATGGGAAGATTTACATGAGTTTCTACGCATAGCAAACAGCAACAAAAGCAACATAGATATATTAACACCTAGAGAACTTTGCTCTCTAGATCCAGTTAATGTGTCAAGATATTTCCATCATTTTTTCATATGCCATGCTACACTTTATTTGCAATAAAACTGTTCCTCCCCTTGGAGAAGTGCAACAATTCTTTTGGAGAAAAGAATATCGAGTGAGAGAAGCACCACATATTCACATGCTATTAAGGATCAAATGTGCACCTAAATTTGGTCATGACAAAGATAGCACTGTTTTGCAGTTTATCCAAAAATATGTCACTTGTGAAATCCCTTCACACCAGACACATAGTGAGCTGCATGGGCAGATTTTACAATTTCAAAGACACACATGTGGCAAATATTGTCGCCACAAATACAAAAACAAAGGTAAATACTACACCAAATGGCGGTTTGGTTTCCCTAAACCAGTTACAGAAACAGGTGAATTAAACAACTTCATGTCTTCAGTTCTACATAGTTTTAAAGGCAAATCACCTAAGAACATGTATTGCATAAAAATAACAGAAGAATCAAAATATATCAATGAATACAATGCAATCATTGCCCTCTTATGGAATGCAAACATAGATGTGCAGTACATTGCAGACAATTCTACTGCTGTTGCACGATATGTTACAGCCTACTTAACAAAAGCAGAAAAAACAGAGCTTCAAGACCTCTGGGATGACCTGGAATCAGACAAAACACAGAAATTGTACAACCTAGGCATAAAAATGCTCTCTCATAGAGAATGTGGTGCCTATGAAGCAGCAGATGGTTTAACCGGTAATGCTTTGTATGGAAAATCAGACAACATAGCATGGCTAAATCTTGGTCCTGCTAAATCTAGAAAAAGAGTTCTGAAATGATATGAGGACATAGAAACAATTGCCAGAAATGATCCCAACAGCCAAGACATTCTAAAAAAACAATTTACTGGACACATACTATCCGAACAGGAGTAGCACTTTGGAAAGCATGTGCCTATACTACATAGCTCAAAACTTTGCATACAAAAATAATATAAAACCCGATGAAATCAAAGGTAGATATAGAGTGACCGATTGTGAAGGGAGCTTAGTGAAACTTACCAAACAAAGCTTAATTAATCATGTAAAATTATCATTAAAAACTCCTCAACAGAAATAACTATATTACATGTCTCTGTTACAACTTTTTAAACCATGGAGAAAAGAGGAAGACATACTAGATAACTATGACTGCTATGAAGATGCGTTTAAAGGAAATGGAAGCGCTATCACCGATGTGAACTTCACGCAGTACAAAACAATGTTACACAATGAGCAGCAACAGGAATAGGATCTTCAGGCCCAACTAGATAAGGACTCTTCTGACAGTAGTCAAACTTCTGTAACAGGAAGTCAAGAACCACTAGGACAACCACTAATAGCAAATGAGGCAGAAGTAGCTATGGCAGAAGTAGAAAACACCATGTATCAGTATCAAGAAGATACAGAAGACTTAACTGTACAAGCAAAACTTAACAAAGATCAGCACACCATTTTTGAAGACCTAACAAAAGAAATTGTACATGGTGTTTAACATGAAAATAAAGAATGTACCTGCCAAAATAACAAACCTATACTGCTGTACGTGAGAGGTGAAGCTGGATCAGGAAAAACATTCTTAATCAAAATCATCAGCAAGTTCCTTCAACAATTGACAAACAACAAACTGTCAGCTGTTGTAACGGCTCCCACAGGTTTAGCTGCCTACAACATAGGCTTTGTCACTTTACACCAATTACTACTCCTTCCAGTAGAGCATCAAAATAAATTAGACTATTACAAACTGTCTGCAGAAGCTGCGAAGGAAGTACGCAGAGTATTAAAACAAATGAAAATGCTACTAATAGATGAAGTGAGCATGGTCTCCAACCTAATGTTGGCTTTGATTCACCTCATATTGCAAGAAGTACTTAAAAGTAACAACGAAGAACTCTTTGCAGGGAAACACATTATCATTTTCAGAGATCTCCTACAATTGACACCAGTGAAAGGTGAACCTATTTTTAAAACCTCAGGCCACAAACTCTGCCATACGACTGTGGGCAGCATAGGAAAGGTCAACCTTTTGCAACATTTCCAATACAGAGAATTAACAGAGAATATGCGGCAATCTGCAGATCTCACTTATGCAAACATCTTAAAAAGTATTAGAGTTGGTGTACTATCGCAAGAAGCACAAGCAGTATTGAAAAACCGGCACATTCAAGAACTTATGGCGATAAGGCATGTGCAACTGATGTTATGGAATAAATTGCACACAAAAATGTCAATTGTATGGGCTTAATGCCAACTCTTGCAAGCTGTTTCAAATGTAATGAAACAATGTTAAATAAAGAAATGCAACCAATAATCGAAATTAGCGCCACAGACAAACTAGACGTACATGGTATGACAGTAGCCATGTGTGAGCAAGCCACAACAAGACTAAATAGTTTAGAAAACACAGCTGGGTTGGAAAAAATATTAAAATGATCCTTAAATTGTAGAGTAATGCTTAAACGTAACCTTGACGTCGAGCAAGGACTAGTTAATGGAGCACTGGGTACAGTTGTTGGCTTTCAATCATACCCACGTGACAGCAACATTCAGTTTGTCAATATTAGCTTTGATAAACTTTCAGAAGTGAAAAGGATAGGAAGCTCAATTGCTCGATTCCTTCTCTTCAAAGACACGTATGTATGTAGATAGAAATGTTCTCTAACTCTTGCATATGCAGTTACCATTCATAAATCCCAAGGTCTTACCCTAGACAAAGCATTGATAGATATAGGAAACACAGGGCCTCATTACAACCCTGGCGTAGGATCATGGTGCTATTAGCACCATGGTCCATAACGGATTCCTCCATGGTGGATGGCGGATTTACCGCCCCATTCCAAGGTTGGCGGGGCAGTAAATCCCCATTCACCATTGCCCCTTCCCCATTCCCATTTTTGCCCCATAGGGCTCAATGGGGATGGGGAAGGTGCTAATTACGGCACCGTAAATTACGGTGCCGTAATTAGCACCAAGGTCGCTTAGCGCCTTGGACTTGAACGCCTGAAAAAAGCAGGCGTTAAAGTGTGAATCTGGCGTTAAGGGTTTAACGGCGCTGCAGCCTTTTATGGCACCGTTAACCCCTTAATGCCAGGGTTGTAATGAGGCCCATAGTCTTTAAAGAATGCATGAGCTAGGTAGCATTGTCATGCTTACGTACACTTGACGGTCTACTGCTAATGAACTTTGATGCAAGTAAAGTCAAAGCTGATATTCCTTGCATTCTAGAGTACAATAGACTGCGGTATTGTACACCCCCCATCTGAAACAATATCCTGTTCCAGATAAAGTGAAATGTGGTAAAAGAAAACTAAATCAAACAGAAATGCAACAGAATCCAACAGCAAATCCTTCAAAGAAAACAAAAGAAGCTAAAGCTTCATCAATTACCACAAACAAAGAAGAACCTATTAGGGAATGTAAAACAGGTACGTCTTCAAAGAAGGAACAGAAACTCCAAAAAATGTACTCAGATACAGAACTAGCTGGCCCATTCAAATTTGCAAATGAAACTGGGGTAAATTGCTATGCAAATGTAGCAATCAATATTCTATTTCAATTGCCACCAATTGTTAACAATATTTACTTACACTGTAGAGACCAATTGTGTTTGCAAATGTTAGTGCTTCATAGAAATGCAACAAACAATCCTGACAACACATACAGTGTTCATGAAATAATGCAAGAATTGGACTACTGTGCTGGAATGGTGAGATTCACTATGAACTCACAAGAAGATCCACAAGAATTTCTAATGTACTTACTACTACCAATGGAAAACAAAAGCATACCTATAAATGAAATCTTCCAGATATCGTACATGTGGAAACATAAATGCACTCTCTGTAACAATGTGATACAGGAACAAATCCCAAATGAGCGATTTGTGTATGTTTCCATACCTAATTGTGAATCCATTCCATTTCAGCAACTCGTACAGAATGCAAACCATGGCAGATTATCTACTATTTACAATTCAGAAAATCGCTCCACCTTATTGATACAATCGCATAGTGCCTACATAATGCTTATGCTTCTACGTTATAATGCAGGTGGTACCAAAAACAACTGCAAACTGATTGGATTCACACACGGTCAAGTGTCACTTGGAAAGAAAACTTCTACAACAGCAGGTATAATCTACCATGCAGGAGCTACAACCAATGCTGATCACTACACTGCATACATTAAAAAGAAATGTGGATGGTTTGAATGTAATGATAGCACCATTACTCTAAAGCAGAGATTGCCAGTTAATCTTACAAATGCGTATTTTATCTTCTTAAAGCTAAAATGTAATAAATAATGTGTATTTCAAGACTACCAGAAAATTATGGAAAAGGCTACAAACAGTTAGAATACTCAAACAGGTATCTAACTGCCCAAGAGGATATAACAACGACACAAATAAATTAATATCACAGAACTGTAAGAACAAATGCACAGTTAGAATACGCCTACAGGTATCTAACTGTTGTTACCAATCGCCAGCAAGGCAACAAACATAACATTATTCAGAAAGATGAAGGAAACACTCAAAGGAAACAAGGAAGTAGTTAGTATCATAGCAAATAAAGTTTTTTTTAAATCCGACATGGATTTTTTTCCCCAGATCCAAGGATTAGAAAAGGAAACACCGAAACTGAGCAGAATGCACAGTACACTGGTTTGTAAACTAAATATGAGGGTAAAAAAAAAGGTGAACTGTCTATTATGCAATGTAGTAAGTTTTCATAAAATGCAAAGACTAACATACTTTTTCCTTTTATCACAGAAATTAAAAAAGGATACTTCCGCCAAGTACTAAAGTCATTTAACACATATATGGATTCTGAACAAAGTAAGGAGTAAGTATTTTGGCAGTCATTTTGTAGACATGTGAACCTACACGTCTAATCTATGGTACTAATATGCTGCAGTGGCTGTAGGCTGGCCCTTGCATCTTGGTTGTGTACCCTACCACCTACGCTTTACGACCAAGGTACAAAGAGTATAGTTCCTACCCACAACCATTGCTGCATATCAAAACCATGGTCCTTGTAAATTAACTACTTATAAGTTAACTTTTGGGACCATCGTCTGCAGCCATGCAGCCAAGACACTAGGATGTGCACACAACTACCACATTACACCACACCCGTATTCACTTATAACCCCACTGCTTATGACTTCAGTCTTGGGTGCATGGCCTCTGGACAAGCAGGCACGACTCTGGGTCCTGGGCAGAAACACCACAGCATATCTGAACCATTCTGCTTTGTAATTTCACTACATACAAACTCCCACAACCATCTTAATGATGTTGCATAGTACAAGTGTACCTATAGCTGTGCTATGCTGCAGTAGTTTGTAGCCACAGGCTACAGACGTGAGTGTGAGGCCACAGGTTTATCAATGTATGAGTATACAGTATATAAAATCCATAGTTGCTTACAACTGCAGTTCTTATTGTTTTGTTTAAATACTCTACATCCTGCCCCCTACTACCACACCATATGACATCCATTGGGGCATATAACTACACTACGTACAAATGTGCTTTGGGGGCATGGCCTTCGACCATGCACCCAAGACTGCACACACTCCCCACAACTAGGCAATCGATACGCATTACTATGGGTATATCCAGGATTGTGACATGCTACGGTGGTTGTGGCCAGTGCCTACAGTCTTGGAAGTAAGGGCCTACAGGGCCTACAGTCTTGGAAGTAAGGCCTTCGCCCTTCGGCCGACGTCCATGCATCCAAGACTCTAGGCCCCGGCCACAACCACTGTAGCATGTCACACCCGTGGCGGCGTACTAATTAATTCAATATCCGTAGGAAAAAGTAATGCAATTTCGGCATGTTGTCAATTTCAATGTTCGCAAACACCACGCGTGTCCGTACAACAGTTACAAGTTCCCTGTGCACTGCATGGACTGAAATACTACCGCTATTAGACCCCTCATTTTCTGTGCGTACAAGGTGGCCATAGAAAATACATCATGAAGACTGAACGCCAGAACAAATGCATTCATCACCCAAGTCTTACTGTCTGAACCTTTCCCAGCGCTCTATGACACAGCAAAGAGTTTTATAAATATAGCATGTTTCCGCTGTTTGCCGCTCCGCTATCGGCAGATCCAAGATGTCAGGTGCATCCAAACAATCTGATGCAGAACATGTCTCGCTGCAGCCAATCGGCAGAGACGTTGCGTGTCCGTGGTCATGACGCCAGGCCCTTGTCCGTGGACCGAACAGGGAAGTGTGCCACATTTACAAAAGCATGCTTTCTAGACCAAGCCCCTGCACCTGCCGCAAATTGGGTGAAAATCTGTCCAGCGGTTTGACCTGTAGCCGTGCGCAAAGTTTTTCCCCCATTCAGTATATGGGGAAAAAAAGACATTTTGGAACCACCCCTACAACTTCCCCCCCCTGGACCTAACCTCACCAAGCTTTGCGAAACAATTCAGAGTGGGCTGTATACTTTTTTTTGCAAATTTTGGTGAGGATTCGTCCAGGCGCAGCGGAGTTATAAGCTGCTGAAAAAGTGCTCTTCCTATGGAAACAGCAACTTAACCATAACTACATGGCCACTACTGTGGCCGTGTAATATATATATATGTCCAAATTAGGCACTCTACAAGCGTGCTAAGATTTACATCAACATACATCCACACATTTTTTAAATAGCCTTTGCGTGTAAATGTCTTTCTTTGTTACTCGTGGCTCTGTTGAACTATCCGTAGTTCATGATATGAAACTAAATGTCCCTCCGGTGAGGACAACACATTTAATGATTCTTTCAGTCACCAGTAGTTTGGATATCTCCATAGCCAGATATATTTACCCAGCTCCCACTATCGTAATGATTGTACCCAGCATTTTAATAATCTGACTCCTTAGTTTTTAAATGAAGCCTGTTTCCATTCTTCCATTCGGAAGGGAACATCTCCAAATCTTTTTCAGGTTTGCACATGAAAAAGTCATAACTTACGCATGCCTAAATCACATATGGTTCACACAAGAACAAAACAGGCAATTTAAAGCCATAAATGTAAGTTATTCATGCTCAGTGTGATGCCTGATTGCATATATTGCGTACACTTAAACACCATTATCATCTGCATAATTGCCGCTCCAATAGGAATGTTGGTGGAGCAAGACATGGAATGCAGCCAAAACTGTTATACCTTAGGGGGTATTTGCACATGTATTGCAATGCATTATACACACGTTACTGCACATCAGACTTTCAGCTGAAAGTGCTATGCATAAATGACACATAAAGTGGGGGAAGTGTTCCATTCTTACCATTGTTGAAGTGTGTGTGTGTTTGTGTGTGTGTGTGTATGTACTTAATTTACAAACAAATAGGTGTAAAAGGTTTTATTTAACCAATAAACACATACAAAAATGTAGAGGAGGAGCCAAATGCCTCTGCCGGAAGTCCCACCCTATTTTTCCTATATGTTGGAAGCCAGAAATTGTGACATGCACAACGCCAATAATGGTCCCTATACCGTGAAGGATCCTAGAAACAAGGGGCCTCATTACACGGACGGCGGTAAGGGTTAACGGTCACCGTTAATGGCAACGGTGACCGTTAACCCTTACCGCCGTACTACGAGGTCCCTTTGCGGGTTGGAGGATTTAACGCCTGCTTCTTGCAGGCGTTAAAATCCAACCCGCTAAGGGACCTCGGAGCCAATTACGGCACCGCAAAATTGCGGTGCCGTAATTAGCGCCTTCCCCATTCCCATAGAGACCTATGGGGCAGAAATGGGAATGGGGAAGGGCAATGGCGGAAAGGGGATTTACCGCCCCTCCAACCTTGGAATGGGGCGGTAAATCCCCTTTCCGCCAAGGCGGTGCCGGTATTTTACCGGCATGATCCATGGCGCTAATAGCGCCATGGCTCACCGCCTACCGTGTAATGAGGCCCAAGGTATCCATTAATAAAGCCCTAAATAATGTACCCATGGAGAAATAACAGCCTTTTAAAGGAGGTTCCGGAAGAAGTGTGAAGATGAATGAAAGAGATGAATGGTGACATCACATGAAGCAGAAATGACGCACCCAGAAGAGATGCTGAAGAAGAAAGTATATAGACCTTAAATAATCTGATGGCGAAGTGAAGAATTGAGCAACATGCGGGAATGAAGATGGCGCATGAGAAGATCACTGAAGAAAATGCAAATTGTTTTATAACTGTACAGATGCTGCAACGCAAGTAGACTAAGTAATCATAAGGCTGGTTATACATAGTGAATAGACTGCAGGCAGTGCCGCCAATATATATATATATATATATGGACACTTTTGTTGTGTTCGATTTGTCTGCGGACAACACGGCTGTTCTGAAATTTTCTATCTAAACTATATGGTGGGGTTTTCTGAGGATGGAGTATGTGTCCGTTTTGTTCGCAAGCAAGCTACAATTGAGCTAAGAACACTCGCAGTGTCCTTAAATGTTCGCACATAAACAAAATGGGGGTGTCCTGAGGACGCTGTCCGTATTCTACTCTGGCAAGTTGAATGTGTTCTAAGAACACTTGCGGTGTCCTGAAATGCTCTGATTACTTACCAGTTCTCTTGATTACTCCTAGTCCTACTCTTCCTCGTCACAGTACTGACAACCCTCCTCACCCTCCCTGCGGGGAAGGTCCCATGCTCTGGCTTGGTAATATGAAACTGAGTGATGTGGATGTGGGGGGGGAGTTATAGGAATTTAAAGAAATAGAAGAAGGTCCTGTGTCGGAGGCAGGGGCCTCATGAAGTAAGTACTGGGACGAGGAAGAGTGGACGTGGAGGTAATCTTTGCAATTAAACAAAATGGGGGTGTTCTGAGAACGCTGTTCGTATTGTTCGTTGTCAGGTTGAAAGTGTTCTAAGAACCCTCCTTATGTCCCTTGACATTACAATTTCCTATGGGCCTTACCCGACTTTTTGTCCACTAAACAAATGATAAATCAGGCTGCTGTGCGCCGACATTATGTGATAATCCTATCACTTGCCCCACTGACCTGGCTGACCTGCTTTTGTGACACTAAATCATATCTCCAACCCCTAAGCCTGACATTATCAAAGCATTCATATTCCCCGTCTTTCTCCGTGACGTTACAGGGTGCGTAGCCAAACGCGCCCCGTCGTCTCCAGTCCTACGCAACTTTACACAGAACCCGGAAAACAACACAGATCATCTCACAACACAGCGCGCCACAATTCTGAATATGAAACTGTGATATGAAAGCAAACAGCAAGATTGTACATTTCGTAAAATACTTTTATTTGACATCAAATGTTTAGAGAATATTCAGCGATTTGCATTTGTCTTTGCTGTCGATCCGCAAAAGTTCAGCTTGAGTCACGCGCTGTTCCTTTGCGGTACACAGGGTGTTGGTTTATGATAAAAGAAGCAGTATGGTCGCACTGACAATCGGAAGGCTGTTCCAACAACGAGGCATTAGACCACCATAAAGGTCGGTATGTTGCTTCTAGCCGCTAGTACCGCGTAAGGGCATATTGGTCCTTGGCGATTGTCCCATAAAATGGTGAGGGTCATGAAGTTGTTTAGAAGTAGCTGTACCTGGCAGTTAAAAAATCCATTGGCGGCGTCTGAAAATCGTGCCATTGACAGTAGGGAAGGATGTACCTGTTTTAAAAACATAAATTAGTCTCACAAGCCGATCTTCATTAAAACTATTCATTTTATTTATTAGGGCGTGAAACTATTTGCTAGTGAGGTTAGTGCAACGGAGTATGTTAACTTATTCCCACTAACCCACCCTCTCTCCTCTGCCTTTTTCAGAGCACCAGGGGACCACATTGGCGGTGATAGTGCGCGGTACAAAACAATATGCCACATTGAACGAACAAGTACAACTTAACCGGGCTTTAACACCATGCTATTTTTATTATATTCCGGTATAAAATAATCTAAAGGGTTACTTACATTATATTGCCATTTTCCATTGTCTACGCGTAATGTAGTCCCTAAATACGACTCTGTCTGTGCCAACAATCTTTCTCATAGTGATATAATATATAAAAGCGGTTTAGTTTCAGAAATTTCATCCTTATCGTCTCTTACGTTTTTGCACTCCTCCTTCAAAAGAAGTCTTTTGGCACGATCCCTGTCTTTCAAGGTCAAAAAACAATAGAACCTTATAGTGCGAGTCGTGGGCCACTCCGGCCCACAAGCTAAAAATGGAAGCAGCTGACCTTCACTGTGAACGAGCATAAATTCTTACTGTGTAAAGCCATCCCTGAGAAATTGCTTTTTACACTCCATCTTTGTATATTGTCTCCCTGCTAATGAAAAAAGTTTGTTAAAGGGAGTTTATGGTTAAGTTGCGCTACTAAAAACCTATGAAATTCAGTAAAAAAACTTTGTTAACGGGACCTTATGGTTAAGTTGCGCAACTAAAAACCTATGAAATTCAGTGAAGAAACTTTATTAAAGGGACGTTATGGTTCCAAGCAAAGCCGAAAAACCCCTGAAATTCGCCAGTTATGGTAAGCTAAGCAACCAAAACTCGCGCCACCACCGTACACTGCTAAGCCTAACACCCAGGACATCAAAGATGACATCACAAATGCCATTGATGACATCACTGTATATATATATATATATATATATATATATATATATATATATATATATATATATATATATATATATATATATATATATGTATATAATCTGGATGTTCCATGTGTTTTCAGCAAACTAAAACCCCATGAACAGAAGGGCTGAAAGTGTGATGCAGCAGAAGAAGACAGCTGACGATGAGGGAAGATACGAGAAAGCTTGTCTGGCCCAGTGTCAAGGGTTGGGGCGGCCAAAAAACTGGTTATCTATTTGAGAAGAGACAATGAACGTGAGAAGTGAGGCAGGTTCCTGTTGAGGTGTAATGGAAAAACACTAGATGCCCCAGGTTGTATTCATTTTATAGTGTTAAATACGAAAGAAAGTGCTCAAACATGGTCTCCTGTCACATGGTAGAGATGAAAATATACTTGGACAAGCTACACCGAGACTTGAAAATAAGACCATGCTCACACTTCCTTCTATTCTCAGGCGCAGTGATACTTTGCAAGGCCGACATCAAAGACAATTTGAATGCCAGGCAGCTGGAGTGATGATGGATGTTGAGCTAATTGGATGGGGAGGTATGACCAAGCCAAAACCTTCAGCACTTGTGGTACCAGCTTGCGTGCAGCTAGCAAATGGAATATTCCAGAAGGGTACAAGCATGCCAACCAATCATAGAGGACCACATAGCTAAGGGCCCTATAGTTTGAGACCCAACGAAACATTGTGTATTTTATGACACTGAAGATGACATGCAGTAGGGGTGGGCATAGCTGTCCACCTGACCCTAGAGAGCCAATCACAATCCTATCCCCCATAGAAAGCATACCTAGATGTTCCCCTTAAGCCTATCACAACACCAAGTAGGTTTTCTTTTTTTGCCACGTAGTGTGATGCCAATGATGATGAGTTTTTACTATATGCGTCGAGAACTTTCGAGAGAGACTTGAGCAAACGTCTGTTGATGTCCGTTGCATTCACTGTTTTAGATAATTTTTAATTAAACAGCTAAAGAGTTGCCATCTTCCTGCGTTGGTCGTATTATTGGTGTAAGAGTAGAATCTGCATCACTATACATCCCATATAGCACTACCTTGCTTAAAGGGCCTACGGGTTCAAAAACAAAATAGGTCACGCATGTTTGTCAATCATGCAAACAGACAGAAAGTGTGCCCATTCATAGGTATACATGATACTTCATAGCTTTCACATGTACAACATTTTTTTCATTTGTACATGTATAACCATTTCACAAATTGGTATGGGTATGTAATCAAACATTGCAGCTGAAAAAATAAGTTTTAGTACAGTAATGAAGCCTGGGTCAAATTTGCAAAAAGTAATTTGCGGGCTCCTGCGTATATTCAAGTGAAAATCGGGTTGGTGTGCAGTTTCTGTCAGATTTTTCTTCCAGCCCAAATTGGCCGAAATCTTCATTAAGAAAGATACTACTTCAGGGAAGTTTGGTAGATGTTCGAGCAGGTTAGGGCTATTTTTTAGGAAAAACCTGAACAGAATTACTTCAAAGACTGCAGGAAGGGAAAAACGATTAAGAACATTTCTGGAGTTGGAGTGTGGCAGGATAGGGTTCTTGGCAGGAGCACTAGAAGTTATTTCCATCTGTGAATATCTCCTAGATAGGGCAGCCAGTTAAACTCAGAAGTAAACAGCTCAGTAGATCCATGCGCCTGCTGCAGAAAAATATGTGGAACCTGCAGGTCCCGGAATCTACATAATACCAACTCTGCCTTCCATCTTAGAATCCATGACTGCAAGTCAGTAATTTAGGAAAGGCTAGTAGGGCTGAGGTACAATCAATCACATCCCAACGTGTCATGGAGCAGACCTTTGCACCTCTGACATTGCTTAAATGAACACCATTCTTTTGGATGGGTACTATAGCATGCCGTGAGGTCTGTACCTGGCCAGAAATACACAACACATATTATTATAATATGTTTTTTCATTCTTAATTTGGCTGATTTAGTGCCAAAATTGTTTACCAATAACGTGACTTGGTCTTATAGAATTACCACAGGATTATGAGTGGTGGTATGGCAGTATGAAGGAGGATGGAGGTACATTTTCTACCTTACCACCAAAGCTCGGAATACTGTGGTGCAGTAATATGGCAATACAATGACAGTAACGGAAAAACCACCAAGTGGTCACCACTTTTTACAATGCAGAGGAGTAGGTGGATGTTTTTTTTGTTCCCGATCTCCTGCCCCCTAACCACCATCATATTGGAACAACAGGAGAAGAGCTATATGTGGGACTCCATGTGTTGTCTCTATACCACATAAAGTGTTTGAGAGAAGATATGCACTGAGGCAACCATATTGAATGTACCCTCATACTGAAAGAGTGGATAGATGTCAGCCCTCACCATCGGAATTTATGGAGCGCTAAGTGAAATCTGATGAGGGCAGAGTGATGTCATGAAGAAGATATACAAGGAAATACTGAAACGATATGGAAATACTCTTGAGTAACAATGTAACTGAAGTGACAAGATAAACATGCATGAAATGATAAAGTAATCATATATACAAAGAAGATGAAGTAACTTGCTGATCAATAAGTGTAAATACGCAGTAACGCAAAAAGAGACATATAGAAGCTTACTATCGAGAAACAATGTGGCTAAGGAGGCCATAATAGGAAGATGGACGTCAGCTTGTGTCAAGACTCAAACCAGCTACCTCAGAGACAGGCCAGGTGATGTTCAAGATAAAACTTCGTTTGCAGAATAAAGTGGAGTCTGTTTTGGCCTGAGATCAAGGGTGCCATTTTAGGGAATAATTGCAAGGCACAGGGGGAGGCAGATGGATAAGCTTTGTACGTAAGACATATTTCTCTTACATTAAAGAAGAAGAAAACATTTGCAAGAGCCAAATATTGGACAATTAACTGTGGATAGCCTCTATAAACGATGGAGTGAGCAAGTCTCTAGAGTTCAAGAGGAGGAAGATCTACCAGCATAAGTAAATCAAACAGCAGTAAATAGGAGGTCAAAATTAACAAAAAATTGCAGTCTCCTTGTTGTGATTCAAAAGTCAAAAGATTAAGATGGTGATGTGCTTACACTTCGTCAAATTTACAAGAACACAGAGAAGATTACAAGATCAACTACAGATGGGAAACTTTGGTGTATGGCCGGAATGATGAGAGATGATGAATGAATTGAGCACCTGGGTTTCGTTTTACTTATGTGCTGCTAACGAGCCAAAAGTCCAAGGTTGAGTGAGTATGCCAACCAATCAGAGGGTCTATGGAGCAACATGTTATACAATGGTGCATAGACCAGTCTGGGGCTGTTTTATCTGCTGTTTTCAGTATTATAAGTATCTAGAGGTAGTTTCAGGCTTGCCTTACAGATAAGGCACAGCCAGTAAAGTACTAACCCATATGAATACCATAGGTACATATGTTCCGTTAATCAATCCTTCCCATCAGTAGGTGTTGTACTTTGCCACATAGAATAACATCATAGATGACGAATATTGGGGTATATAACCTCTGTATAAATGCGGGAGTTTGAAAGCATCAGTCCGTTGTTCGCCAATTTGCCCTACTTCATTAAATTGTAGTATGTTGTCATATTTTCTGAGTCTTTCCTTTAATGTTGTCTGAGATCTTTATTTTCTAATGTCATCGTCAATGTGCTAGAGCACAACAACACGCCTGTATTTTTAATGAGGCCTTTTGTTTTCTTTGGACATACCTGGCAAGAAAGGTGTTTACCTTTTTAATTATTCGTATGCATGTATGCTTTAAACATGATCTGGGAAACAAAGGGTCTGACCTCTTTAAACCCATTATTTACAGCCAGTGTTCATCCGCAAAAACATGCCAGTACCTTAAATTCAATCTGTGACCTGAGTCTCTTAAAAATCCAGTGAGCTCATTAGAACACTGAATGTAGTTTAAACGGGTGATTTGGAGTTGGGACACATATTTTCGCCTGGGCTGAACGGCAATATGTACTTCCGGTGAAAGGAGCTCTTTTTATTTTGCGCTTTTTCCTTTAGAAGAAAATTTCATAAACGGTGTAATGTCTGCGCGCCAGTGGCATTTACTGCGCCGGCCTTTCCCACACAGTAAATGGCAAGCAGCATTTTCCCTCGACACCTGCCCCCTAAACTGCCTCATGCAATGGGGGTCATGAGTTCTGGGCAGAGTATTGCAGGCAATCATTAGATGGGGTGGAGGGAGTTAGCGAAGAGTATTACGAGGGAGTAAGCAGACCTGCTGAAGTAGAGTGCTGCCAATGCCTTAAGAGGGATAAGGATTTGTTTGGCGACCTTTGGACTTGCAAAACAAAAGACAATTCTGGGCCAACATCAGAAAATCAAGATATTGAATAATTGAATTGAAATCAAATCAAAAAAGTTCAGTGCACGTTTCAATCCCTATGATCATTCGACGGAAATCCAAGGTTCTTACGTATGCATTATCATCATTATAGTGACAAGTCTTAAATATAGTAATTTGCAAAAATCAAACAGCTTATACTCTATATTATACTTTACCTTGCCTTCAGTGTTAGAAAACAAACAATTGCATTACACATGTCTTAAAGCGATATTGTGATTACAGGCGTGGCTAGAAGAGCAATCTACTGGGACTGAACAGTATTGTCACTCTTCAACTTTTCATTCAATGGGCCTCATTCCGAGTTTGGAGGTAGCCATGGCACTATTTGCACCATGGCTGCCTCCAAAACTGGGTCCGGCACCGATCTGGTTGAATGGGGACTTACCGGGTCATTCCGACCCTGGAGGACCCGTAAGTCCCCATTCAACCAACCATTACCCAATCCCATTTGAGCCCCCATAGGGATCAATGGGAATGGGGAAGGTGCTAATAACGGACCCGTGAATAGTAGGCCGTTGTTAGTGCCCTGGTCCCTTAGCGGGACCCGTAAAGGACGTAAGGTCAGATCACACTTCCTTTTCGGTTCCCGCTAAGGGTCCTCTGAATTGGCCGGTAAGGGATTACCAGCACCAGACTCCTTACCGGTGCCCGGTATCCCTTACCGCCCACCTCAGAATGAGGCCCAATATCTGGGGGAGTCCCTTTGGAGAGTCCCGGCAGATCCCCAGCTCAAGGGCTGTTATTGGAGACTCCTGGTGCAGAGCCACCAAAGACCCCAGCACACTTAAAGCCTTCAGTGATACTAATTATACAGGAGAATGTACTGCAGATGAGCCAGCATAACATATTTACCTATTGGGTAAGAAATCTCACTTCATGCGCATAGACCAAGCTCATGCGGTGCAAGAGCATGCTGAGATGCAGTGTGCATGATTTCTATGCACTAGCAAATAACAGGTGTAATCCAATTTGGGGATTCAGTGGCAGTCACCATTGCAACAGTGGCCACCAACTTTGCAACTGCTGCATTATTGCATGTTCAGGTTTCTGACATGGCAATTTGATAAGAATGACAATTTAGCAAAGACAAAAACACGTTTGTGTAGAAAGGTGATGTTCTGTGGAAATAAAGACGTATGGCAGGAGAGGAGGTTCACTATCCTGACCCATAATTGCAAAAATGTAGGTTAGGTTAATGATAGTCGAGACTGATACCTACATCCGGTGGTCATGCTATTCATATGTGCATCTAGCAGCCAATTCCGCCGATTCATAGCATGCATGCAGTGACAGGCATGCAAAACTGGGATATTATCACACATCTGGTTAAACCCCAATTAGTATTTGGTGAGGTGCCATAATGGGTAAAAGGAACACAACCGTTGAAGTATGGTTGGACTGTCTGTGAGCAAACGGCCATGAACAGAATGACTCACTTTGCGAATTATGCTACTTTCTGTACATATCTGTGTATAACCAGTTGGCCCATAGATGTGCACATTCAGGCAAGGGCAATCCATCATTTCATTATTTATAGACTCTTAGGGTCTGATTCATGGAATATATTACGCTACGAATTGGGCCTTTGAGTGCCAAACCGCATGAAAAACTCTGTAGATTCATGGAATCATCTGTGCGGACTTTGCGCAGGCTCAGCACGGCTCAGTGATCGACCGAGTGCCTTGTGCGAGACTCCACACAGGAGGTGGGCATGGGCTGGGCAGAGACCGGAGTAGGGGGCAGAACATGTGAAATGAGAAATATCAGGGGAAAACTGGGAGTTACGAGGGAAGGGTCGCAGACAGTCCATAGCACGCTCACAAATGCGCACAACAAAGTGTATACATGAATGTGACCGTGCAACATTTCACCTGCGAAATGTTCACTCAAAGTCCTTGATTTTTCTGCCATCAGAAGGCAGACATACAGACGCTTGCGTATAGGATTCGCAGTCCGGAGGTGAGTTTGCTTGTCGGAATTAGGGTTGTGTGCACGTAGACAGGGTTCCGGTTGGATTTAAGGGTGCGCGTATTCAGCGTAAAGGGGTGCAGGGATGGTTTATGGGGGTTTGCACGCAGTTTCACCAAAATATGATATGAGTTCTAGGAAACGGTACGCATGTTCTTGGGGTGTTGGTTGCAGTTACAGGGAACCCTGTGCAGTGTCGCTGAGATGCTGGCATGGTTGTGGGGGACCCTGCACAGTTTTAACTGTCTGCGTGTGTTTGTGTCTGGGAAACCAGCAAAGGTAGGTGAATGTGGCTGTTTTGGCTTTGCGTGTCAGGAGCATTCCGGCAATGACTTGCAGATAGGCTTACTTTACAGGAACAATTTCATGAATACGCAGAGCACGCAGATTTCCTTCTGGGTGCCGACTTGTGCATAATCGGTCTCGTCGCACAGGCTTTGCGGGATCTCTGCACACTTTTCCATGAATCAGGGCCTAAGAACCACTACATAATTTAATAATTACTTCTATAAAGAAGCATTTGGACATTCACTTTTCTGCACGTCCATTATAAATGGTCAGTAATAAATGTTCAACAATAAATATCTGTACCACTGAATAACAAACTGTAATGATAACAGCAAAAGATGCTTATGATTTAGAGGAACAAGACGTGTATCATTTGATTTATGAAGTAAGTGGTCTGTAGTCAGATGTATAGAGAGGGTTGCAAATTCAGGATTGTGAAATCGGAAATACTGACTCAGAAGTTTGAAGTCAAATGGGTAAAGTATGGAGTTAAGATGGTGGAAATGGAGTCAAATGTCTGAAACCAGGATTGATGCAGTAGTGTTGTGGAATCAGGGGTGCGTAGTTAGGGATGTGAAGAATATAGAGTCAAGGGAGTAGAGTCCAAAGGAAAGGCATGTTTCCAGTTTGTGCTATATTGTATGAAATGCCAATCAATGGTTAGACTGCCATGAATTGTAGAGAAGACTAATGGAACACCTTGTATGCAACCCTTCTATTCAAATAGAAGTGCACCCTGAATGCTAAAGTGAAACTGGTATCTGGTCTTCATAATGGAGAGCACATCTTCAGGGCCTAGGGCTCAGAGATCCCTACACCAGAAGCATAGACAGGGTAGGGCCTGAGCAGGCAAGACCCACCCGAAATCTGTAAATCCCCACACGGTAGGAATGTATGCGCATTTATATATGTCAATATCATTGTGGTGGACTCAACAAGATTAGCTTCAGGCCCACTTGATAGACAATCCTGTCTACTCTGCCCTAGACTGGCTTACAGTTAATAAGCCATTTTCTTTCACACTGCCTCTTCAAGGTCTTAAATGTGCAGAAGCCTCTTGCCCATCCCACGTGATGATGAAAGCACCCATGTACCACACCTGGTACCTTCTCTGCATCAATTGCCAGCGTCCAATATGTTGCTGACTATAATCTTATATGAGAAGCTGCCATTTCAAACTCAAAATAACGCATTGATTTTCAATTCTTCTGCTTGTGAAGCACTCTCTCATTCTCTCTGATTGACTTGTATGTGCAATAAGACGTGTTGTCTAACATCTACTCTAACATGCTTACCTCTGAGATTTCAAATTGCTATTTGCCCATTTTGGGGTGATGCACTATATTTACCTGCTGTGGTGTGTAGCTTGGTATCTACTTGCATTTCGGTAGGTAATCCTCCACAAGGAATCCTTGCTGACACTCTAGTCATGGAGATAAAGGGGTGCTTGTTCAAGGTGGTGAGCAACATGCTTCTGCTGATCTACCTATAGAGCCACTGATGATCCTTTCACTGGTGTTCCATCTTGATTTTCACTTCCCCGGAGCAGTCCATGGTGATTCTTCTTTTATGCATTAAAGAATTACTGAGTTTGTTAGAGAGAGGTGCAGATCTAATCAGAAGAGGCCTCACTTTCAATACACTCGCCGAGACACCAGCAACAGGAGAACCACGTGAGGGTAGCATGCATCATATAAATGTATCCTAAAATATATTTCAGTGTAAACATGTACTCTGCATCTCATCATATGAAAGAGTGTCGGTAATGGGTATAAGGAAAATATCATATATTAGTTCCAGGAATCTGACATCTGGATTATAAAGTATAAATTCCAGGTAAAGAAGTGTGGAGTCAGGGATAAGAAGACTTCCCCTCCACTCTGCAGCACCCTCTTGTGCACCCTCTTCTCAAAACACCTGCAGCCAACCCCTCATGCCCGGCTAACTATCGCCCAATCTCCATCACTCCTTTCCTGGGTAAACACGTGGAAAAGCTGGCCATCCCCCACTTTAATCTCCACACCGATTCTATTGGTTGTCTCCACGAGCATCAGTCTGACTTCAGAGCTGGCAGAAGCATAGAAACTGCTCTCCTGAACATCGTGAAGACCTGCTTTCCAACCTCGGCTCTAACATCCCTTCTGTCCTCATTCTACTCAATCTCTCTTCTGCCTTTGATGCAACCCTGCTCAACTTTCTCTGTGATAACCTGGGTATCACTGACCAGGCCATAGCCTGGCTTACCTCTTTACTCTCTGATCGACCTTCACAGGTCCAACTTGGGTCCTTCCTATCCTCTATCTCACTCTCTACATGTGGTGTTCCCCAGGGGTCTAACCTCTCTCCCTGGCTCTTCAACCAATACTTGGCACCTCTTGCTCACTGCACTGTCGCTCTCTGCTCCAACTTTCAGTGCAATGCAGATGACACTCAGCTCATTTTCATGCTTCCCTCTGCCACCTCTTCTCCTTCTCTCATCTTGACTGTCTGTCTGCTATCCAGGAGAGATGTGCCGCCAATGATCTCTGCCTTAATGCCAGTAAGAGGAAGATTCTCCTCATCGGCTCACCTGCACCCTCCTTTCCTGTCATTCCCTGGCCGGCCTCTCTTGGCCCTTTTCCTGCTCCAACCTTTGACGTTAAGAAACTCTGTGTCATCTTCGACTCTACACTCTCCTTTTCTCCTCACATCTCTGACGTCTCTGAGACATCAAACTACCAACAGCACCTCCTCAAAGGTATTCTTCCTTTCCTCTCCTTCCCCCAGAAGCTCACTGTCTCTAGAGCCCTGGATCGTTCTAGGCTTGACTACTGCAACAGCCTCTTTCTAAATCTGTCTGTTTCTAGTCTCTGCCCTTTGTAACTCATCCAGAACGGGACTGTAAGACTTGTCCTTGGCCTCAAGCCATGGGATCAAATCTCTCCAGCTCTGAAATCTCTTCATTCACTCCCAGTGGTTGCAAGGATTAAAATCAAGACCCTTTGCATTGTCCACAAGGCTTCAGGGTCCTGGGTCCAAAATACCTTCAACTCTCCCTCTGTAAATACCTCCCTACTCAATCTTTTTGATACTCCACCTCCAACTTCCTCAGGGTCAGTTGCTTCTCCAAGCAGCGTGTTGGGGGTAGATCTCTTTCCTCGGCTGGGGCCTCCCTCTGGAAGAGCCTCCCTGCCTGCCTCTCTGAAACTCGAGGAGAACCCTATTCGGTTCGGAAGCACCTCAAGACCTTCCACTTTGCTTCTGCCTTTGCTCTTCCTCTCCCCTACTGATCCATCTGCTTTGGCACCAGCCGTCGGTTAATTTCTGATGTTCTGGCCCAGGTCCCTGCAACCCTGCCATACACCTGCACTGCCTCCTGGCAACCCTTGCACTTGGGTCTGTATCTGTAACCCTACAGTTCCCTTACCTGCACTTACCAGACACCCATTGTCTGTGCTTTAACCTTGCACTTGCCAACTTGCTGGTTGCACTACCAGCTGTTATTTTTGATCCCTTGCTCAGCACTTTCCTCTCCTCCCCTCTCCCTTGCACTTTCAGGCTTCCCTATCCCCTGCACTTGTGCGTTCTCAATGTCACCTGGCCTAGTAAAATCGTTATTTTGTCCTCCCTTGTTCCCTTGCCTTGTCACACTCTGAAACACTTGTGTATGAGTACGATACAAATCAAATATCATATGATATTATTTGCTAGCCAAGCTGCCGTCAATTGTGCTAATATGCCATTGTTTCTTTTTTTAAGAGAATTGGAACCGTGTGTATCATGTGTGCCCAATTTCCATTTAAAAAAACAAACACACAAGATGCTGGCAAAAGTCCTTTTGCTATTTCTAATGGGATGGAGTTGGAGCTGGAATGCAGAGTGGGCAGACGGTGGTAGCCTGGAAGTTGTGACTTTGGGGCAGTGGGTGTGGTTGAGGAGTTTGGAAGCAAGGAGGTTTTCAGTATTGCATGGGTCTAGATGGAGGGGCATTGAAGCTGGGAGGGGAGCAGTTACACAGGGGAAAGTGGTGCTTGGGTTACTGAAGGAAACACATAGTGGCATGGGGGAGTGGTGCAGCAAGGATGAATGGACCGCAGGCTGGTACTTCAATTCAAGCCCACACTTCAATCCTCCTGATTGGCTGGCACAACTTCTCTGGGTGCTAATAAAATAAAAATAGCAGTTCTATACAGTATTCAACAAATCAACTAAAGAAGTGAAAGAACAGATTATATTTTTATGGGGGCAGCAAGTAATCTGCAAAAGAAATCGAAAGGATTCAAACTATTCACAGACACATGTATCAATCATGTTGTAATGCATGCAACAATGTTCACTAGTCATAGATCACAGAAAATTCTCTTTTAGGACTTGGAAAAGAAACCAACAAGTTTTATAGGTTTTCAATATTTCCTTTAGTATACAGGGTTATCTAATTGTTTTTAAAGATCCTGCTTTTAAATTGGAAAAGTATGCATTTGTTGGTGTACCTGTCGGTGTATTGATGTGGCATCCAGTTAATTCTGCTAAATAGGCGATGTAAGGCGCTATATAAATAACAAATAAATGCAAATAGCTGATGTCCTTTTCTTTTATTTGCTTGGTTTTATCAGAGTTTTAATAGCACATTCATGAACAGTGATATGCCATCTCCGGTGTTTTATATAAATGTAAACATGCATTAAGAGAATTCATCCCTACAGGCCCTATAAATACAATGGAAGGCAATATTATTTGAATCCTCGTGGTTTGAAGAATAGAGTTGAACTGTATGGTGACATGCCTATCAGTCCCTCTATGTGCCATCCTGATATGGAGGAGAATCGGTCAATTTACTGTGCTGATCACCTTTTTAAGACTTACTGGGAGGAGAAAGCAGGCTTCACCCCATTGTATGTGTTATGTTATGTTATGTTATTTTATGTTATGTTAAAGGTTCTTGTACTGCACACATTCACCACTATATTATTGTAAGTGATTTCAATCTGGCACACACCCAAGTCACACCCAGCATGTAGTGCGCAAATGAAACCCTTATTTATTTTTATCTATAAGTTCAATATTCTGAATGATATACCACTCATATCACACCATTCTCCTGAGACCCCTCCCCCCCGGTCACAATGAACCAGGAATCAGGCTAGTTTGCAAAGGTAAATATTTATTTATGCAGTTAGAATTTAAATCACAATATATTTTAATAGGTAACAACAATTACCAACGGGGCGACCAAACACTGAATAAGTAATCAAGTGATGAGCACAAAAACAATTGCAGCACAGATAAGAATACTTTTGGGTTGGTTTGGAACAGAGAGCAATAGGATTAGAGGTTCCCCATTCAACACCCCCCAACCCACCAGTAGGCAATTTAAATAGATGTGAGGAGAGAGCAGGTACTCAGAAATAACACAAATCAAACAGAATATCACTACCACCTTCCCCCTTCAAACACAAGAGAAAAACGGAATTGACTTTTCAACTGTCAGATGGCTTTGAAATTGTCTTTGGAATTGGCTGAGCAAAAACACCATATGTGGTAAAAAATGCTTAAATTATGATACATTTCTATGGGAGCTGCTTTGCACAGATGCAGACAATCACAAGCAATGATTTAGTCAACATCAAACATTTGAAATCTCAAAGTCAAAGTAGGAAATACATTTAAGCTAATTCACACGTGTAACATTTTTCAGAATGTCAAATCGTGGCAAACTTTTCCTTGTGTGATTTTCGCTATAATGGGCCAATAGGATAGCTAATCTGGATAGCTAGGGATGTTAGGTACAAGTAGGAGTTGACATTTCGCTTCTATCGTACAAACTGAGGGGGTTATAGAGGTTTTAGTAAGAGTTGTTTTTGCAAAATAGGCGTGAGAATGGAAAACAGAAATTCAAGGTTTAAAACTGACAGATAGGTTTTCTTATACTATGTTAAGGACTACAAAAGGGAGAATGCCACACAGGAATCTGTCATTCAAGCCGCTCATAACTATTCATGTGTGATACTCTAATTTCCATTTGGTTTGGGAATTACTTTTCTTAATCAAATCAATAAGGAGTTAGGGTTTAGTACACAGATGAGAGAAAAGACAGCACAAGGATAGTTCTAGCAATGCTATGGTTCTGAATTAAAGATGAGATGGGTTTGAGATTGGAATCATACAATGCAGAAATATTATGGGTCACTGTTCTTCCTATTAATACTTACAGAATATGTTATTAAATTGGATAGTCAGTTCTGGTCATGGATTGGGTCTGTCAAGGAAGGACAGCACATCAGGTGCAGGACTGGATCAACTAGGCTGGTCCCCAGATTTGCACAGGATCTGCCCTCCTTGTTTCTGTGTATTTCAAATCAGCAGGATAGCGAGTTCATCAGGCAAGCCTGTGGTAGCAAGCCAGGTAGTTTCAGGATACTGGTTCAGAAGGCCTTCCCATACCACAGCGCTCCACTGTGTTGTGAGAATAAGTTTGAGGATTTAGGCCTTGCTGAAATCAATAGTTCTCTACTGCTTGGAAAGATTCTTGGCATCTGGATCTGGAAAGATGTTGAAGCTAAATGTAGTATGCTGGAACAAAGTGCTTTGCCGGAATCAGGAAAGTGAGTCCCTTTGTGTTGTCAGCTGTCTCTATTTATCCTTTCAAATGACAACACAAAAGGGGTGTATGGGCCGGCTTAGCTATGCTTGCCCCTGTGCACTGGGATTGGATCAGGACCTCATCTCCGCCTTGCATCTGAGTGATTGGATCAAGGACGGATGATGTCACATTTATGGTTTAGCTCTACAGTCCTTAGAAACCTCCCCTCAGCCACTAATGTCAAAATCAAATTTGATACTAAATACCTCTTTCTACATTGGTCACCTCTACACAAATCACACACAAAGATTCCATATTTTAGGTAGCATCTGTTCATCAAAATCATGCAGCTGTGGGATCTAGTTTCACCTTTCGACAGAATGCTGTCCTTTTCGCCATGGACACATTTTCCAAATTGTCTGAAAATGTTCACAAATGTGTGTGTTTAACATAGGGATGTGTGTGTAAATTTTCACAAATCTAGTATTAATACAGTTCACATAAAACCACATATATTACCATTCCTGTCCAGAATATGCTACACAGTTCTACCGCCTCTTAAAACGTGCAGCCAAAAATTAGATTAACAACTCTGTCTTTTTTTATATTTTTCACCACTTTGAATAACAAGTCATGAATCTCTAAAAATTGTTCATTGTTCATTCTTAACAGCAAATGGTCCGCCCCTTCGTCTCTCCATGAAGTCCAGGAGTAGCTCCCTCCTTTGGGGAATTCCTTCCAGCAGCAGTTTATGACCCCTTCACACATCCGTTTCCTGAGCTGGAGGATCTGCCATTGTTCATTCTCTTTTTGTAGTCAAATGTCTGGCCTAACCCACAATCGTCATCTACCCGTGAGTTTCTGCTGAGAGGATTTCCCTCCCCTTGGGAGAAACCTGTTTTTCCACTTCTTGCAGCTCAGCCAGGCTAATTTATTCTTAACTTCTTAAATCCAGCAGAAACCAAACTTGTTGCATCAAGCATAAATACATTACTTTCTTAGCTTTCAATCTGTAGGATCAAAAACACAACTGAGATCTGTATTCCTTTTAGCAACAATCCTTATGTGTTTGCTAATCAGGCAGACTTCTAATTTAGATACTTTGCAGTTTCATCTGGAGCTCATCTGACAGATGTCATTCACAGGTAGCCCGGTGTACTGCACAAATATTTTGACAGGAGATGTCAGTTTACAGATAATCCAGTTTGTCTGAGGAAATGTTTTGATCTTTACACTTTAGGACTTTGTATGTTCGCCATGCTCCATTAGATTACATGAATTTTAGCGCCAAGCAAGATTTTGAATGTTGAGAAGTGTTGTGTATAGGCATTTTGGAGTGTTTAGCAACAAAGCAAATATCATTTATAGGCACATTTTGGAGTTTCATTTGCAAAGTGCTGCTTCTCTCTCTGCACTCTGTTTGCTGGTCATGGAGGCCACTAGCACCTTTTCTGCAGTGTGTGCTCTATCCCACCACATATGTACCATGGGTGGCAGGTTGTGCATCTTTTTGTGCATTTAAACACACGGTGTTGGAGGTTTTTTGTGCACACAAGAATTTTGCTGCCATTGTTGCTGTTCCTTGCACCATAACTATCAGAGTGATGCCGCATAAAATAGCAAAGTGGGTCAATATATCCCACATTATGAAGTGCATTATCAATAGTCTTTAGGGTGGTGGTTTCAGTGTTGCAGTCCGGGCAGTAGGGTTGTATAAACTACTCCAGACATGCCTATCAAAATATCATGGTTCACCAACCAAAACCAATCTTTTTGGGGTCACATTTTGTGGTGCAGAGCAGCAACCCTCACCAGCATACTACTCTCTATGGCCTCCATCCCAGGAAAATACAGCAATCTAAGAATTGTTTACACATTTCTTATATTTTTGGATCACAAGTGCTGGAAATAGAAAAACAGGTGTTACATTCCTCAATGTCAAATAGGGGACTTCCAGGCCCCATCACAGCAGTTTGGCTTGTTTTGGGGACCTGTTGGGGAGGCCAGGAGCCTGCACTCCCTACCAGGAACCTAATTGTTTTATCACAAGCCTTGGCTCTGATCTACTATCTGGCCCGCACCTGGGATCTACACGGCCATAGGAGGCCCAAGTCTATGGTGGAGAGCAACAGAATAAGGTCAGGGGAGGAGGGCCGCAAGACATGGAGCTATAGCTTGACACAAGAGGTTGAGACTGAGTGCATGAGGCTGACACCCCCAGCAATGAACATATTATTTCCAGCTGGGTAAAATATGGTTGTTCCTGGGCATATAATGCTATACGAGTAGCCTTGAAGGATGGCAATGAATAGGTCTGTCATGCTTTAACTTGCAAATTGTAACAATTAATATCATGAGATGTTGCCTTCCAAATCACTAACAAACTCATGTTTTAGTGTGTGTAATTGTGACTGGGCATATGTGACGGACTGTACTTGGCATGTGAGCACAGCACCGAGGCTTGACAGGCAGTACATTGCATATAATGACTACCTGGCATTTATAGATTTACCCGGCATTAACTTGCAGCACCTGCACATCTTCGGCTGAGTATGGCAGCTGAGACTTATCATCATCACATGAGGTTGCTAACCGATCATTCCAGGGCTCTGTTTTACAGTGTGTTCAGTTGCAATCATCATGTTGTATGCTCATAAGCAAAAGTCTTGTTATTTTTGATCATATGCAAAGTGCCCATAACTGGGTATGACATTGAAGATAACTATATGCGGTAAGTGTGAGGCTGTACATGCATGACCTAGCAGTATCTGGGCTGTTTGGGCCACACTTCTGAAGGCAGCAACAGGACATGTAAAACCTACATTGGAAGACACTGCTTGGCCTATGAGTCTAAGTGAGCATTACCTTGGTACTTGAGGCAGCATGTGGTAAATTATAGCAACACATGGCTTTCTCTGAAGGAACCTTTGGCCTGGTTAGAGTGTGTTGCAGGGCAGGAGTGGGATGTTGGAATGCCATCCCCGGTAGCACACGTTTCTTCCTAACCATCGTACAGCTCAGAAGGAGTGTGCCAACTGTGTTCCTTGTATACTCTGGCACTGGTTCAGGTTTGGCTGTAATATACAACATAGCCCTCTGATAGTGTGAGATATCAGTATGTACACGTATGTCTGTCTATTTGTGGGTTTTGCATTTTAGTCTGGTCCGGATTGCTTGTGTTCCTCGCCTAGAGTTTTGTCTTTTCGAACGGCTAGCGGTTCAAGCATTATCAAAGCTTTCTATGAAATGCATCTGGACATGATCTCACTTGACTATCCAATTTGATACTTAAATCTAGAGTATTCCAGATTCAGGGATAACAAGAACTGGAATTATTTCTGTGTAGTAGTTTCACCTGAAACAGTGACAGGAAAGAGCGTAGCCTTTTAGATATGATATGGCGCAGGATACTAGTGGTTGTTTGCTCCAGCACGGTGGGTCTGAATAGTCGCTCCAATTGAGATCTCCTGAGACCATATCTTCTGTATGCTCTACTGGCTTAGTAGGAATCATGTGACCTTTGGTTTGTTCTAAAAATCGATGATTCTCTCTTTAGTGATACATTTTTTTGTTCTAATTGACTGTGATACAAGGTTTAATGTAATTAGTTGCACCCCCGTGGGGTGAGGTGCAATATTGGTCATTAGGTGCTCTTTTCAGTGAGGAGGAGCATGGAGTTAACATGTCGGATAAGCCCAGAAGATACAGCTTGTGCACACACGCCAGAAGTAGAGTGGGCCAGAGTGTGGCAGGGTTTTATCACAGAGATGTGAGCAACACTGCGGTGATGAAGTACAGGAAATGTTTCTAACACCGCAACATTTGTATGCAGAAAATCCAGGCATTATTATTATATATTAGTGCCCAAAACCCAACAATCCTGATTGACTGGGACATATGAAGCAATAACAACATTGTTTTAATGCCTATAACAGGTATTGTCATGTGGGGAATACCTAGGACTTTTTGCTTACAGGTGAGTGAATCTGTGTTCATGGTGACTCCCCTTCCTGTATAACAGTAATAGATACTGTGTTTCCTGGATATTTTCTCCTGATTATGTTCAACTTAAATGTACCAAAAATCACAGATAGTGAAGTTAAGTGTTAACTGGCACCAACTCTCCGCAGGTTAAACGTTTCACCAAGCAGAGAGTGGGAGGTAGATCCCTTTCCTTGGAAGGTTCCTCCATCTGTAACGGCCTCCCTGCTCTCTGCTGACTTAAGCCAGAACTTCTCAAATTCAGGAAACTTCTGAAGACTTTCATTTCTTCCTCTTGCTTCCCTCTCCCCTCCCATGCTAACTCTCCCTCTGCTGCTGCGAGTGTGGCCTGTTCCCTTCAGAGTCATACAGGGACCTGAACACCCCCCTACCAATCCCCGCTGCATCCCCTTACCCTTACCGGTACTTGTCCTCTGGTCCCTTCTCCGGACTAGTCCTAACCTGGTCCACACTGTCCACTGCACTCACCCTCCCTTCCCCCGCTCTTTCACCTGGCACTTCCCATTTTGGCTCCCCAACACTTGCCCCCCTTCCTTCTGGGCACCCCACTCCTGCACTTCTCCCTCTACACGCCCTGCAATTACCACCTTGTCTTGCATTTGCACGGTAGGATTGCCACAAGGCCAATATAACAATTTGTGTTGTTCTACTTTCTTCCTATGTTCCCCACCTCCCCCCAACTCGTCTTGTGGCGCCTGGAAACACTTGTGTATATAAAAAAAAAATCCTAACAAGACAAACCTAATTCACAGTTGCTTTCTAAAGCAGGAAAACACCAGTATAGAAAAACAGTGGAAAAATGCGAGAGGTATTCCTTAATGACTTGTTGCCTTTTGTTTCTTCTGGAAGCATTCGACAGGACACCCTTGTCTTCCTCTCCTACAGCGAGGAGAGAGCGGGGAGACGTTTTCTGATGTAGACATAGGGACTCAACATTTCAGTTATAAAAGTTATCATGTGTGAGACTCACAGGAATATAGCTACTGCAGGAGCACAGCTATGGATCAACCAACATGGTAATCAGCACTGGGTGTGCCTTTACCTCCCTAACGTGCATGCCCACCTGTAACCCTCTATATCCCTTCCCCTCAGGCCTTAGCAAATGTGCCCTTAATATTCCATCCTTCTAACTGAATCAGTACTGTTGTGCCATATTACTTTATAGGGCCTACCATTTTTTTCACAACCAAGTTTTAATTCATAAAGCCCAGTACGTATGTATATATTTATAAGTAAAATTAATCATGGAACCTCGGGCAATAGGAAACCATGAGTGCTGGGAACCGATGTAGAACAAGGTATCTGTTAAGATAAGGATATTCACAACTTGCTCATTTTTGGAATCTTCCAGCTCAATAGAACATGTATGGTATATGTGGACAGGAGGAGTTTCACCAGATCGATGAGTGTCTCCTGATGTTGCTTTGCCGAATTCAACTTTTCAGATGTGTTTCTTCTGATTTTACCACTTTTTTTTACCTGAAATATGGGGGGAGACCCCCCACCCCCACTTGCACACCCAGTGCCACACAGCTCTATATAACATACCCATGCATGCCTATCTGTAGTTTTGAAGTAACAGAAGTGTTATAAACGAAGGGGAGAGTATAATGGATGCTGCTTCAAGGCAAGTGGTAACCTCTTTACATGAAAAGGTAGGGTTCTGCCATGTAACTATTTTGCGCTGGTGTTTATATCTGCCCCTATGCATCCTATAGGCATCTATATTACATTGTAGAACATCAACTGTGTTCCAATTACGGCCAGATGAGCTGTTTTAAGCTTTGGCACTATGGTTCTCACTGGTCATTACTTGTTTGACAAGAGGCTAAATCATCGTTTATACCATGTAGTTGATCAACACATACTTTGAACAGCTTTTGAATTAGATGCACAGTGGCTGCTTGTTATGGTTTCATATACAACAATTCTGTCTCATTTGGGTCAGAAAAAGCTCTGGCTGCCTGAGGTCTGGCTACGGCTTGTGCTTTGTTCATCTCCCTCCAGAATATCCATTTAAGTAAAAATAAATGAGGCAGGAGTTTACCATCTGAACTAGTACTGAGAAAAGTGAAAACCAGGATGCCATGGTTTGGGAACGCTGCTATACACCAAGGACTCTTCCCAGAGCCATTGGGTACCCCAGGGAATACCACCAGGCATAGAACCAATTAAGAACTTTATTAGAATACCAACCAAGCAAAATACAAAGACAATAACTTGAATAACTTGAACAAGTTCCCATGTAAAAAGTATTAATGTGGGGAAAGTTGGAGCAAGTGTTGGAGCAAATTAATTCTAATGAAGATATTCAAAGCCAGAACTTGAACAAGTCCTCATATAAGAGATGTCATTGTGTGGACCATTGGAACAAGTAGTACCTCAAGCAAATGAAGTAGAAGCACATTGAAATAACACAACAGTGCTGTACTAGAAGACAATATACCTGAGAAGACGTCTTGGTGAAAGGAGTACATCGGCTGTGAACATTTGGGGGAAGAAACCTGGTAGAGAAACATATGAAGGAATCTACAAGAACACAGAAAGGGTATTACTCGCAGGGGAGTATACCAGGCAATCCTCTGCACTTAAGAACTTTAAAATTGTGAGATGATGACTGACAGAAGAGTATACAAGAGGGTCTAAATAATCTACCAAAGGATTCCTGGCATGCAAGTATACCAGGTAGCCATCTTTAAGAAACTGATAATTGAAAGAGACACGTTTTCCATGCTTAACAAATTGTTACTTGAAAGAGAAACGTTTCCATCCTACCTAAATAATCCAGGGGAAGGGAAACACCATTTGGATCCAAGGATTTCTCCTTGGGAAAGACCATTTCTATTGGATTACCTACTTGCTTTAATTGTGAACACCATTTGCTAAATTTAAGCCAGAAATATTGACTTGCACCCTTAGTTGTTTATTTTAGTGTGGGGGTCATACGAGTATGATCTGGACAACAGATATGTTTTGGCAATGAGCCACAGACTGATCTTAATTATAGTTTATAAGCAGGGATACTCTCTTTAGGATAGGTCCTGCATCCAATCCTTTTGATTTCAATTAACATGTCTGATGTTGAAAACATTACAACTTTGTGTCTGCCTCTCATTTCTGACCCCTCACACCTCTTATTGAGAGTCTTAGTGTCATGCCTATTATCTCTCTCTTTCTTTCTGTCCCCCCTAAACATCTCTCACTCTCTTTCTCTATCCTCCTTTCACTCTCTTTTTCTGTGCCTTTAGGTCTTTTAATTTAAAGTTTTAACTGTTTCAGCACCTTTTCTATGGCCTGGTACATCGTCAAAAATAGCATTTGGGAGCACCTGATGATTAAGCTGGGTTTCCATAATTGAGAGTATTTTTTATGTAGATTTCTGGAGTTTCCAACAACTGTTATATGTTCGCAAAATGTGGCTTTATTTGCCTCTGGGTTATGGAGGTCAGGCCCCAGGGTCTGGTGACAAACAAATCAGGTAGTTGGGAATTTAGTCAGACTTATCAATGCAAGCCTGTGTTCTAAGCAACTTGTTTGCTTCTTGAGTTTGCTTTCCCTGCTCCCTCTAGTTCTAGCCACGGACTTGCCTGATCAGTTGGTCTAACCTTCATATCACATTTCTTACATTTGACAGGGCATTTGTCTTAGTCGGCTTGTGCTCACAGTTTGTTTTGCACAGACAGACGTGTGGTCTGAAATCAGTTGCACTGTGCCAGCCCTTGCGTATGAAGGTGTGTCTACCTGAATAAGTTGGCCTCAAAGCTAAAGCATATGTTTAGGATCGGTACGTTTTAAAAATTCATACACTATGACTAGGGATAGGATTAAAGTTATTATTAACGTTGGAAAATATCTATGCAAATATGTTTGGATATTCTATTTGGGCACATATAGAGAGCGCAAGATGGAGAGAGAGAGAGAGAGAGAGAGAGAGAGAGAGAATGATATAGAGAGAGCTAGACAGAGAAAGAGAGAGAGAAAGAGAGAGAGAGAGAGAGAGAGAGAGAGAGAGGGAAAAAGAGAGAGAGAGAGAGATACTATGCAGGAGGTATATTCACATTTTCAGTTATTGGGTTGGATGTTGTTCAATTTGTATCTTGGGAACCTGGGCTCTTAGTTGGACGGGGTCAAGGACTCCCCCCCCCCCACGAGTGTTGGTTCTGTGAAATTTCATGATATGCTTTATGCAGATGACATTGTGATCGTGGACCAAACCGAATTGGCCTCCTTGGTGGTGGATAAATGCATTAACTTCCTTTATGGATGCACATGGTCTTGTGGTAAAGTGCCAGAAAACAAAGGTACTGGTATGTGGGAATAGGAAGAGGAAAATGCAGTTTGCTTGGAAAATTAAGAACTCCCCCTACTGAGTGCGTAGGAAGGGAAGACACCTCTACCTGGGCTTTACCATACATGGATGTCCTTATTAAAAGATTGGACTGGAGGCCATGAGGAAAACATTTAATACGTTTAGTGCACATTTGAAACTAATGAGTTGGAATCTTTAAATCCTGTGATAACATACTACAGGTCCAAGGTGTTACCCTCTCTAACGGATGATGTTGATATGTTTCTAGGGGGGGAGCTGAATTGGTCTCTATTGGAAGTTAATATCTGTCAGAATGCCCTGGGTTTGCCCAAGTGTGTCCCCGCTCCTGTATACTGTATGAGTTTGGTCTGCAATCAATGGAATCCTGTTTCGAATGGAAGTGCCTTTCCTTTCTAAGAAAATTCAGATTGCCAGAAGAAAACGCCCTATATTCTGAGTTAGTTAAACACCCGGCTGATAAATCAATTTTCTGCATGCTTTAAGGGTTGGGCAAAACTCAATGAGAATGTTTTTCTGGATCTGGATAGATCATCGGAGTCTGCATAAGGACAAGTGAGGCAGTAGGAAAATACACCTTGTTTTGTAATGTGTTAAAACGTGAAAAGCCTCACTCATGTCCAGAAGCATATTTTGAAAGATTTCCAAGTCCTAGCTGGTGAAGTAAGTTAATGTGATTACGCTTGAACTTGCTACCTACACCGCAAATGCGGGGTCAAGAAATGGCCTTGAAAGATGGTTGAAATATTGTAGGCTATATAATGCCCTGTGTTCAACTGAATCTATTGAGCATCTTTTATTATACTGTATGCATTCTAGGCCCATAAGTTGTAAATATGTTCATCCGCATGTGAGACAATATAGATTACTGGAAGAGCTTTTTTGAATGGGAATCGATTGCATTGACTTTGTCGGCAAACAGATGCATTGAAGAATTGTTAGTTATGATGTCCTGATGACATGGAATTTAACTTAGTTATGTGTTATTAGCTATTGTATTCTAATTGTTAGGTGCACATTTATAATTGTGTACTATGTTATTTAAGAATTGACTGCATTTTGCATGTACTTTTGAATTAAATGTGTGTAAGGTGTTATTTGTAAAACCATAACACATATTCTTAAGCAGGCTTTGCCATCAAATGCCATAAAAAAACAAACACAGAAGGGGAATTCATAAAACTGTGATAACAGGTTGTATGGGAAGGAGAGACAGCTACATTTTAATGAAAATACACTGCAAGATTTGGCATGAAAATAAGGCACACAGCGACAGCTCAATTTTTCCCCAGGCTGAATGGGTATAACTGAGACCAACCAAGAGAACCGCAGAGAAATGATTAGGGATGAAATGAGGCAAGCATGCAGGCAGGCAAAGGTCAGGTTGTTGCAGGACAAGTGAATGAGGATGGAAGAGGCTAAGGCATGTGTAGACAGCCCAGCAGTGCGCAGCATTGCGGTAACAAGAGTAAAGAAAGAATAATGAGGCGAGACAGGCGTGCACAGCTTCTGAGCAGGAGAGGAGGCCCTGCAGCAGTGATGGAGGCTCCCATGGCAGACAGCCACACACGCAAATCCTGCATGGTACATGGGGTTTCTGCAGCACTAGGACACCATGGACCTCATTAAAATGCCACCATTTCATTTACCCTTATGAGCACTTGTTGGAGCAGTGCATTTTTAAAAACTATGACTGGCAGGGTGGCGGGCTTAGCCAGCCATTTTGTAGTCGCGTAGGTCTCCATTGGGATTTGGAGCATTTACTCCTGGCAATACTCTTAAATAAAGTATATCCTTCATTTAATTGTGTAGAAAGGCCAGTGTTTTCATTACCACCACATTTTACTGTATCACTATTCTTGCAAAGAGGATAATTAAACATTGTTTTCAGTAATATTTTGTAAAAACCTAAAGTGTGGTTGCTTGGATATTCAGTACTTTTTGTTTTTGTTTTCAGGTTGCTTTTTTTCAGTCAGGATAATAGTGAACTTAATTCTCCAAGGTTGAACAAATGACAAGCGGTGTTAGTTGTTTTTGTCATGTCTATGGCACACTTATGTTGCTTCAGAGTTCTGTAGGCGTAAAACAAGATGGGAGTAGGTGACGTGAGAAAGTAGAAGGTAGGAGACCCAATGCTCATAGTAAGAGTGTATCTTTGCCCCCTGCAACCTTTTGCTAGATTGTTAATACCACACCTTCCACTGGTACCACTACACACAACCTCCACTAGGCCTATCAGATCTCTCTCTCTCTCTCTCTCTCTCTCTCTCTCTCTCTCTCTCTCTCTCTTTCTCTCTCTCTCTCTCTCTCCTCTCTCTCTCTCTCTCTCTCTCTCAAACTCTCTCTCTCTTGTCTTGCCTTGCTTAGTCAGACAATAATACGTTGCTTGCAGTGCAAGCACTCCTTAGAAAATCTAGATATTTTCGAGAATGGTTATATAGACTTCTTATTAGGTATACCTTGTTACCTCGCAAAGTATCTCAGGGTTCATGGATATTCACAAGTTACTCATTTCACATTTCAAACATCCAATTTAAGCATGACCATGGTCAGTTGACTACACCCTTGTGTCCATTTTCAAAGAAAGCCTAGATAGTAGCAGTTACAATGCTATCTCCATTTCAAAAGGAAGATCGCATGGCCATGAGTTTCGTCAACCAGGGGCGAAGGGTAATGCGAAGGATAATGTCTCATTAAGTTGTTAAAATAATTCCTGAATAGCAGGGGGACACAGTAAAAAGAGGAAGGGATAACGAGGAGAGAACAACAAATCAATTAGTGACATTTGTCTTAGAAAAACATTGGTCAATTGCAAGCATAACTTGGTGGCATATCTGGAATGTATTTAATAGTCATTTCTGACCTGTCTGTTTCATAATTGAGTAAGTGATAGTCCCCTTATCTTTTTATATTTCTATAGATATGGAGTTCCATGAACCACCATGTTCATATGTGCATACATTAATTGAACAATGTGTATATTGGTATGTTGTTATAACTTCCCTAAAAATGGGATCAAGTAGTTTGCATCTGCCAATATAGTAAGTTACAAATGGTGTTTCACTCACATAGTCATAGCGACCAGTGCCCCTCATGTATATATGTTACATGTCTGTTAGTAAAATGGTTCTAGCTCTGTGAATCCATTTGTATATAAAATTAAAATATTCATTGTACACATCATTCGAAACAAAAAGAACCCTAATGTTAATAAAAGTGAAATGGTCTCATAGCTGAGAAGTCTGATAAGATCTTACCTTACTAGCCCTTAATAGTATTACATTAAACTTGCCCTGTTCGGCCATCTGTGGCATCCTGGATGCATCAAACAGTGCCATTTGGACACACCATTTATATGTGGAATATGTCATCACGCGATAGCGTGTGGTGTCATATGTAAACAATTATCGTCAACACAATTATTTTACAGCACGAATTGAAGAAATGTATCCAGTAGAAGAGACCTGTTAAGCCTTATGGTTTCAAGCATTTCCCAATTCATAACATACATGGGTCATTATTGTGCTCGGCTGCATATAAAGTATACACATTGCAATATGCTCAGCACAATGTAGCATCAATGGGTTGAGAACCCTATTGATAAAAATATAGTATATATGTAGACATAAATTGCTTTGTGTGATTGTATGGGTTAAGGTCACCTTGGTTGTGTGTCTGGTATTATGTTTTGTGTGTCTGAATAGGCATTATGGGCAGCATAGTGTCTATGGTGTAATGTTGATGTCCCAGGTAAGGGAGATCTATTTTCCTTTAACCCTTTCAGTGGCAATTGAACACTTTCTAATTGAAATTAGAATATATTTTAGTAGAAAATGTTAAGTAAGAGATAAGTTAAAGCAACTTATCTAAAAAAAAAAAATCTCTGAAATATGGTAGATTTGAGAAGTGAAAACCTTAACTCAGAGTCACCCTGTAGATGTCACCCATGATGTCATTTTCTGTTTCATTTTTTATCCCTACTATGATCTCTTGCGATGTTGTCATGGGCCGGGCTATCGGCATGCCTCTGTGTGGAAACTGTCGTTAAAGCCCTCACCCGACAAATTGCATAGGTGTTGCAGTAAATTGGTTCATTTTACCTCTCTCTTACCTGAAGATGTTTCACTGAATTTCAAGGATTTTGTAATGACATATATTATCCATTCTTCAACTATCATATAGAGTGGACTATCTATGGCCACTGTGCCCTCAGCTATAATTATTATAAAAGAGAAATGGCGTTACTCTGAGATAAGATTGTCTCTCTTCACTACCCACACATGCTGAATGTCAAAGGTATTGCAATAGGTTGGGTGATCTTAATGCTTTCTTACCTTACGTTTATTCACTGAATTTCAATGGTTTTGTTATATATATATATATATATATATATATATATATATATATATATATATATATATATATATATATATACACTCCATTGCCCACGTGCTATGCTATGGACTTCAATAATAAACGTAAAGTGTGTCAGCGGAAAAAAAACAAGTTAAGTTATGGAGGAACCCGTCTATGGAACTAGGAGGGGGGCACCCAAATTCAGAACCACACTTTCAACAAAAGGTCCAAAAATGGTATAGACATGTTGTTGACAGTCATAGTAAAGCGAAGGTGGTCATTCAAAGAATTCATCCATGTAAGGAAGGTTTCGTAATTACCCAAGGTTTTGTCCCAAATTATTATAATATCATCTATATATCTTCGATAGAAGATAATAGATTGAAGGTAAGGATTGGAAGCATCGAAGATGGAAACCTTCTCAAAAGCCCACATAAATAAGGTGGCATAGTTAGGAGCAAAAGAAGCTCCCATAGCAGTTCCCTTGACTTGTAGAAAGAAATCCTCCTTGAACCGAAAATAGTTTTTGGTAAGTGCTTTTTATATAATGAAATACAAATAAAACATTTATGGTTTCTAAATTTCTTTGCTCTTGGTATGGTTTGATCTGTGGTTCTGAATTTGGGTGCCCCCCTCCTAGTTCCATAGACGGGTTCCTCCATAACTTGTTTTTTTTCCGCTGACACACTTTACGTTTATTATTGTTGTTACTTCCTCTTTGTCAGCGAAGTAGAGGTTCTCCCATCTCCTGTTTCGCTTATGCTATGGACTTCAGCCATGGCCACTGTCCATTCAGCAACTATTAGTTTAATAGATTTTGGCCCACTAGCTATAGCATTTGACCATGGCCAGTGGACCAGGATGTGTCTGCCGCCTCTCTTTTCCTCACAAATAAATAATCTGATTCAGCAGCCATCACCCTCAGCTGTGGCCACCATCCACATTGAAACACATAGGTAAAAATACCAGGTTATGTCCATGGTTCATATGTCCCACACTAGTAAATGACCAGATCCAAGATATCATGGCAATTGGCCACAGCCACAGTTCGCCATTGACACATGTTCCCCCATTTTACCCACCTTCATTCAATTTCACAATAGTTTCCTCAGTTTCCCGCAGTAACATATCCACTATCACCTTGACAGTGCCTTGTGTTGCTGTGGTAATCATTCACACACTAACATACATTTGTTTGAATACAATGGTAAAGTTCAAATGCTCAAAAATGAAGAAGTCTTCAAAATGCCCAATGCATCTCTCCATATGCAGTCCTCCTCCTTTTTAGCTGCCCCATGTATATCCCCACTGACCCTCTACTATTAAACAATTTCCTTTGGTCTTTATCATTATACACTTTGTTTTCTGACTGCATCTTTTTATGTGCCTATGGGAATCCCATGCAATTCCAGAAGGAAACAAATGTAATCAGACTCATAGTGGGCTCTCCAGCCATTCCCAAAGAGGCTACCTAACTATTCCACTCTCCTTCCCCCTCCACAAACCTACCTATATGTCAGAATACACCTTACCCGCCTACACATATCACTTTGAGCTGTTATATTATTTGGCTGCCCGCAGGAATCGCTTGCATAGATCCAGAAAAAGGCAGCTTTGCATTCCTTAAATGCCTCAGTGCTGCACTGCACCATGGCAATACAAGTATTTTGGGACTGCAGGTCCCCTTTCTCCATCAAAATGTTTAAAAACGACTGGATGGATTTGCACCAATCCAAAAAAGGAATATCTGTGATTGTTTGTGCCCAACCTATTTCCTAGTTGGTGGAAACTTGTGCAGAGGTTTTCATTGTGGGCATGTTCCATAGAAGCACCTTTTTCTTTATAGGAAAATAAATGGGATAGGCTAAAATTAGCATTTCTTTTTTCAATTGTATCCATTTAATGAATCTGGCTCATACCAGACATTCTTTTTGGAAAATTTTCGCAAGTTCCTTTGAGCGAGTCAAATCTTATTAGCAATCACATTTTCTTAACTAAGGGCAGGCAGTGTATATATCATTTAAGGGGTGTGTTAATTGGAAAAGGCACTTTTGAGAGGCATATAAGTTTGGACTGTTTGACCAATCTAAACAGAATTTGGCAACAAAAAACTAAATATTTATATACGTCCAAACAAGAGGCGGTCACAGAAAGAATACAGGGGACACAAGTGTAGACGAGGTCCCAGATATGGCCTGCAATCCAGCCACCCATTTTGAAATACCAGGAACATACTCGCCGAGATATGTGACGTATAATGAGCAAATAAACCAGCAGAGAGCTGCGCTAGGGCTTTGTCCAGTGCCCATCGGAAGAGCAATACCTGTTGAAGTGCCAATTACCAGACAACCATGGGCAGCACGGTACCCATTGAGACAACCGTACCAACAGCTGACACGACATGAAGACTACTTTCAAACTATCCCAGAAGAGACCCAAAGAGCCTTAATCGAAGACGAATGGTGATGACACAAGGGCCCGGACAGACGTATAGATAAACGAAAAAACAACCAAAAAGATGCCACACTAAGACGAAACACCATGGATAAAGATATCACAGACATGGAAGAAGAAACGATGTTGAAATATAAAGAAACGTAACCATAAAGCAGGATGAAAGTATGCAACCAGCTAACTCCTGTACATAGGCTTGTAACGCAAGAAGCTAAGAAAACAGTACAGCTTGCTATGCTTAGTAGAAGAATAGAGCGGCAAGCGCCAACTGTATATATCTACCTCAATGAAGCAAATTATATAAGTGCAGTCCACTCTATATGAAAGCAGAATCAAGCCCAGGATGGTAGGGGTCGAACAGGCCAGGATTCATATACCAGCACAAAGCCAGACAAAAGAGCGGAATCGAAACTTAGCAAGAAGCAGCTCATGCCTAGGAATTCGAGGCCAACCCAAATGAAGGGAGGAGAGCAGCAACTCCGAAGAATCAAAACTTAAGAGCATAGCAGCCTGCCCGTGAAGGTCGAGATAAGGAGGCCAGGCAGATGGTGAGGCCGAAGGGAGAATCAAATACGCAAATAGATGGAAAATGAAGCAGCTTCACGGTGTACTGAAACGTGACCAGCCAAGCGCGAAGCGATACCAAAGCCTGATGTGATCCAAAACCAGAGGATGCCATAACTTTTCCCGATAAGAAGCTACAGTTTCGAGGCCATCCTCAGCCAAATAATTGACACATAGCCCTAAAGTACTGATTGATGGAAGGGAGGCGGGGTGAATCTTGGGGCATGCCGCATCTGGGTGAGCATTCTGCATGCTGCTAATTAAAGTGGAGATTTATGCCTAGGGGTCTAACCGACCCAATCACAATGGACCAAATAATCTAGGGTCCTATAGTTAGTAGAACCAATGAGATGTCGTACTTGTAGTGACTTCTAGCATGAGTGATGTAGAGGGATGGGCGTAGACGCCCACCCGATAAGAGTTATCCAATCCTCACACCCCGTTACCATATAGAGATATAGTACCTATACTTAAGTTACCATTTCCGACCAATAGACTTGCATGACAAATTTTTGAGTGTTACACATCAATGATGACACCTTTTGCCTATGAGAATTGCTGTTTTAATGAAGATTTTGGAAGTTGAAGCGAGATGGGCGATCGCATCACTGATGATTTCCTAATGTTTCCCCGTTTTTTGTACTTGTCATTAAACAGACTTCCCTTTGCCAAACCATTTGAGTTGTCCTTATTGATTGGTGTTGGAGTAAGAGAATCCTGCACCCCATCCACCTCAAGGTTCAGCTATCTCGTCTTAAAGGTACTCTAGGGTGAGCTCTGATCCCATGGGCCCGTCTGAGGTTGCTCCGCCCTCCTGTACATAGGTGGCGGCTAAGGAAACGCTTCCGACTTGCAGATGAGTGGTCCTTCATTGGAGGATGAACAAGGACGCATGGGTAAGTGGTTTCCCAATCCCTGCCATGTATTCCAGTGTATCCCCCGCCCTCATCTGTTTGTGAACATATGGTATTGTGTCATATGTGCATAACAGGAAAACCACTCTCCAAGATTTCCTCTTTTTTGTTTTTGTTTTTTATTCCAAAAACAGTTGCCAAATTACTTTTTTCAGTATATATATAAAAAGGTTCCAATATGACATTGCAGTCAGCAAAAGAGAGTGCACGACAGGAGCAAGCTCAGTCCTTGTTCTGTGAAACACAGAACATTAGTGTTAAGAAAAACACACCACCACAAGCCAATGTGGAAAATTATGAAATTAATTTACTCAAGGAGTTGGAGAAATTCCAAAAAGAAGAAATCAGTAAATGGTGGGAGGAGCATTCACTGTAGAATTATGTGGATGTGGGAAGAATCCCATGTGGCTTAAGAAGCCTAACTTTGCCATCATTTGAAGATCAAGACCCATATATGTTAAGAGAATGGGGTGACTCTACAAATATATGTTCTGTACAGTTCTTGAATATTAAGTAGGCCTGGATTGACAGACAGAAAATTCTAGCAAAGACAGAAGACATTACTATTCAATTGTCGCAAATAACATGGTAAATAAAATGGTAATAAACTGAGACTGAGCATTGACGAAAGTCTGAAATTATATGAGGAAGCTATAAAGAAAATATCTTTGATACAAAGAAGATTATGAGAAAGGAAGAGTATATACTTTTGCTAGTCGCTTTGACAATCTGAGGGAAACCATCGCAAACATAAATGTGCAGAATAAGCAAATAACCCAAATCTCAAGTGAAGTAGCCTCCACTTCAGAATCTGACACGACTAATAGTGAACATGGAAACCGCCAGAGAAAAACAGTTTTTTTTAGACAATATGATAATGCTGGGACTGGATCACTGCAACAATCCCAAACAAAAACACAACAAAGGTTGGGGCAATCCCAAAGAGAGGACAAAGTAACAAACATCTCAGATTCAGAATTAAGTACGAGAATACGCTCTGGCAAGAAAACAATGAATTAAGCAATACTAGCATTGACAACATCCAGTATGGCTCTAATTTCTGCCCGACATCCTCTTTTGATTATGCCAAAACAAGAATTGATTTCGACAAACATATGCGAAAAATCAGATGAATCAGATTAAGGACATTTTTCACTACAAACCCGCCAACTGCGAAACCAAAAACACGGTTACAAGGAGGCACAGAAGTAGCTATTGAAGATCTGGAAGCCCTATTGGCTTCAGCACAATTGGAACCAACAGAACAACCAGATGAAATAGGTGCAGACATTAATCTAGAAATCCTCACCATCAACACAGATTGGCCTGCCGAGAGCAAATTGAAAACGAAGTCTACATGTAATCCCCTATTCCAACCCGGGTATATATAGAGGCTTTCCACGATCTAGTAATTCATGATCTGAAAAAGCTAGACTACAAAAGAACAAAGGCAAGCATAATTTTTCATGAAAATAAAGAAAGACTTTGAAAGAACTACACAATCTAAAGAATCTTGTTATAAAAGCGTCAGATAAAAACACTAACATAGTTATTCAAAATAAAAAACAGATTGTGTCTTGGAGGCTCATAGGCAACTTATGGACACGAGTTGTTATGAGAAATGAGAAGTAAATCCATCAGTGGAAATAAAATCACATTGGAGGGCTTTTCGACTAAATGGACAGATTTAGGTATTCTGGATTAAGATGATTGCAAGTTTCTGTACAAAAAATTACCCTTCTTGCCAACCATCTATTTCCTCCCCAAAATTCATAATAGCTCAACCCGTCCACCTGGCAGACCTATTGTTATTTGCAATGGAGCGACACTGGAAAACATATCAAAGTACATAGATGAGACTCTCTTGTCTTTGGTATTCACCTTACCTTACCATCATATCTACGAGATACCAAAGACTTTCTGAGCAAAATTGATGGAATAGTATTGGAAAAGAATTTCATGTTTGCCACATTAGATGTTTCGCTCTGCACCCCCATGCAACATTGTGACGGGAAAAAGCATGCAAACACTTTCTCGATAGCAGATAATTAAATGTTCTCTTGCATAGACAAATGATCATGGAGATGATAGACATGTGTCTAACGAATAATGTGTTCCTATTTGACAACAAATATTACAACCAACTACAAGGGACAGCCATGGGCTAATGTTTTGCTTTCCTTATGCCAACCTCACTATGGGTTGTGGGAGAAATGTGTGGTATGGACGGATGCAAATAGCCAGTATATGAATCAGATTGTCCTGTGGCTTCGATTCATTGACAATTTATTTGTCCTATGGAATGGAGAGGAAAAAGATTTTGTCCAAATACTGAATGTCAAAACTCTCAATTTAAAATGTACAGAGACACATAATAGAGAGTCAGTAGTTTTTATTAGACATGTTTGGTTAAATCAAACCAAGAAGAGATCATAACTGAACTTCATTGCAAACCAACAAGCTCCAACATGCCGCTATATGCTAGTAGTAATCATCTGACGTCAGTAAAGTGGAGTATACCATATGGTGAATTTGTGAGGATTCGACATAATTGCACAAAATTAGAATGCTTTGACAAGGAATGCAGGTTAAATGCACAGAATGTTGTTAAACAAAGATATACCAAATCTATTCTAGAAAGAGCTTATTGCAAAGCTCGAAATTTGAATCAAGCTTCTTTACTGTTAACCAACAGAATTCCGATAGAGAGTGAAGAAAAAAAAAAGGAAAAAACTCCTGGAAGCAGACTAATCCTCACATATGGTACCCACTCGAACATTATAAGCAAGACCTTGCATCGCCATTGGCATGTGCTACAATTAGTTGAAGTTCTATTTCCACTCCTGGGGGAACGTGCAAATAAAACTTTCAGAAAATCGGTGTCTGTTAAAGACTCACTAGTTTGCAGTTTTATGTCTCCAACAACAAACTCCTCAAATGCCCTTCCTTGGTTAAATGTTTGTTCTGCCGGCCTATAGAAATGCACCAAATGTAAGGCCCGCAAACATGCCCTGTACAAAACTATCTATAACACCCTACATTAAGCCATACGGTAGAATTGAAGATGAAAATTACATGCAATACAGAATTTGAAGTATATGCTTTAATATGCCTGTGTGATTTATGGTATGTGGGCAGCACTACTGGTAGTTGAAACTAAGAATTCTACAATAAATGAGAGCAATAAAAAACTTTGATCCGTCCTACCCTATGGTCATACATTTCAGAGATATGCATGAGGGCAAGGTGGAAAGTTTAAGATTTTTTGGGATACATCAAATCAAGGAAAACCCTCGAGGTGGCAATCATGAACTGGAACTGCACCAGATGGAAACTAAATTCATTTTAGACTTAGAAATGAAAAATCCTAAAGGACACAATCTAGACAAATTGCTTTACACCTGTTTAGGAACCTGAGGTTGTGACAAAGAAACATGTGTGCTCGGGTGCATAAAGGTCAACAAGTGTAATAAGCGAAAGAACATATGATCTTTGTATTTTGATTCTGATTGCCTCCAATGCAAGTTGTTATGTTATTATCTTTTTTTTCTTTTTCTCCTTATCTTTTGTTTGCATTCATTCAGTGGTTGTCTTATTTAACTGATTCATTTAATCAGTTATTATTCTTTTGCATTTTTCTTTTGTAATTTTCTTTTGGAGCTTGATTAGTATTCTCTAGAAAATGTATTTTACATGGAATATACAGCAAATATCAATACTAAATAGCCAGTGGTGTACACACTAATAATTATTGGCAAATGCGATATACACCGAGCGTAGCACCCTTATGTAGAATATGAAATGTTTAATAACTTCCGGCCTCCCTCTCCTTCTGTGTTCAAATATTCTTTTCCAAAATTAGCTTTCACTCTCCTATGCATTAACGTCGGTTATGTGCAATAAGGCCAAAAAATATATATCTTGCAGAATATATAAACACGTGCATGCACTATGCACTTTATTGTTGAATATTAAGTCATTTTATAAAACTGCTGGTTAATCGGAATGCACTTTGCTCAAACATGGTTGCAAAACAAAGGTTAACAATTGCACTAATATTACCTGTATGAAGGATTTTTGTCTCAATAAGCAAGAGTCATTATGCATTATGCGCTTAACTATAAAGCGTTACATACTTTACAAAAATAACAGCTGCTTAAATTTGATGGCATACTGCACTTTAAGTCAAAGCACTGGACACCTTGTCGAAACGCTGCTTCAAGCGAATGCCTTTTTGCACTTTAGTTGAAAGCACTAGACACTTTATCTTTTTTGTAATAAAAAAATGGGTATTACATTTTCCACACATACATAAACATTACAGATAACACTGTGCATTGCAGGGGAAGGAAGAAACAGAGGGTAAACCATAAGGGATGGGGTCAAAACAAAATTGGGGAGGGGCCTCTGCCCCTTGGACCACCTAGTCTTTGATGAGGGAACACAGGACACAGTCCCCGTGCGCCAGGCCCGCCAGTCCGTGGGCACCTTGCTCTTAACGCTCCCATTGCCAGTGACGCTGCTTCGGGGATTTAGCCACCGTCTTCCCATCTCTGCCAGATTTTGCTTGCTTTCTGCGGGCATCCCCTTGCTGCATATACCCTGCGCTCCATTGTTACACAGATGTCCACGTCCGTGATCCATTGATCATAACTAGGTGTTCTTTCCGATCCCTTAGCTGCGCAATGTTCCTTCTCAGTATCGATGTAGCGGTTGACCAGAGCAGTTTCTCATACCGGGTTAGGTCACATTCATCGGAGATCCCTAACAGAAGTTGCTTTGGTCCCCTTTGTATTGGCTTGCCCAAGACTCTGGACAGTTTGTCACAGCATTTCCGCCATAGTTGCTGTATTTCGTCGCATTCCGATATGATGTGGAAGAAGGTTCCTTCCTCGCGCCTGCATCGTATGCATCGCGGGTCCGAGACCCTGCCCCACCGGAAGAGTGCCACTCTCGGATAGTAAATACGATGTAGGATCTTGAGTTGAACCAGTCGGAGCCTCGATGAAATGGTCGCCTCACGAGGGTACATCAAGGCTTCCATCCAGTCTTCCGATTGTAGAGGGCCAACGTCTCGCTCTCACCTGACGAGCTCAGGTGTAGCAAAGGATGTGATTGCTTGATACATGGTTGAAGTGACTTTTCTTTTTATTTGGTCCTAGACTATGTTACGCTCCAGCGGGGTACATTCTAGCGTGTCGCTGATGATCTGTTGATGGGCGTGCAGTGCGTGTTTCATTTGCGTATAATGGTCTCCTTCCGAGGATGTGAGAGCGAATTCCGAATGCAGTGTTTCAAAGAGGACCAATTTCTCCTCTTTTATTACGTCGCCTACTTTGGTGATGTCACGTTGGGCACAGCCGGGCCATTTCGGCAGCTTCTGTAACTCGGGGAGAAGCCTGTTGTTCCACAATGGTTGGGGCAGCGTCAGTTTCGATTCCCAGCCTACATGCCGGGGTGCTTCCGCCCAGATTCGTGTGATGTGCGTTTCCAAAGTAGGAGCTGATGTGCGGCCCATGCCACAGTATAGAGGTTCCAGGGTTGTTATGCTGCTGTTGGTGTTAAACCTTCTGATATGTGGCAGGTCCCTTTCCCCATGGAGCATGTCATTCACCACCACCATCTGGCTGGCCCAGTAGTACGTTTTCAGCCTGGGCAGCCCGATCCCCCCCTCCCAGACAGATCTCTGAAGGGTGGAAAGAGCGATGCGCGGGGGCCCTCCACTCCAAAGCAGTTTCTGGAGGATACGGTCTATTTTGAGGAATTCCTGGTGCGGGATATGCAGCGGTGCATTTTGCAGAACATACAAGAACTTGGGAAGGGCGATCATTTTGAATAGGGCAGCTCTGCCCATCAGTGTCAGTGGCAGGGAGCTCCAATGGCGGGTGTCCTCAGCGAATCTCGCCACGACTGGTTGTAGATTCAGAGCTGTGTAGTCTGTGAGGTGCTTCGTGATTTTCACCCCTAGGTATTTGAACTGATCAGTAACAATTTGGTAGGGGCAGTCTATGGGGCAAGTGGCAGCTACGCTTCCTATGGCAAATAGGATGGATTTTGACCAGTTCACGCGTAGGACACTGAAGGCTCCGTATCTTTTCAGCATTTGGGTTACATTTTGGCAGGATTTGCGTGGGTCTTTCAAGTAGATAAGCAAGTCATCCGCCTAGAGGGACACTCTATCCTCTCATGTTTCTGATCACCGGAAGCCCTCCTAGAGTGGGGTATTTCGTAAAAGGATGGCCAGTGGTTCGATGGCAAGTGCAAAAATCATGGTCGACAGGGGACAACCTTGCCTCCTTCCTCTGCCCAATCTGAAATGGTCTGATTGCCAGGCGTTGACCTTAGTTCTGGCTATTGGACCTTTGTATAATAGTTGCACCCAGCCGATAAAGTTTGCGCCAAAACCCATGTGCCTCATTATGTCCCAGATGGCCTCCCACCTCACCAAATCAAAAGCTTTTTCAAAGTCTATTGCCAACAAAGCCAGCAGACCCTGTATGCTGCCGGCTTTTTCTAGTGCTGAATGCAACCTGTAGAGATTGTGTGTCGATCTCTCGGGCATGAAGCCGCATTGGTCAGGGTGGACCAGGGAGGGGATGACTTGTTGTAGCTGGTTTGCCAGGATCTTCTCAAGTATTTTGGATTCGCTGTTTATAAGTGAAATGGGCCTGTAAGTGCTGCAGTGTTCAGGGAGTTTGTCCGGTTTGGGTAGTTCTATTATTGTGGCTTCCCTAAGATCTGGGGAAAGGGTGTCCTGTTCTCTTGCATGTTGGAACATTTGCAGTAGGTGTGGAGCAATCACGTTGGTTCCCACTTTCCGCCACAGCTCAATCGGGAAGCCTTTTTGGACCTGGGGACTTGCCAGCTTGGAGGCCGGACATGGCATTTGACACCTCATCCTCCATTATGTCTCTTTCCAACAATTCTTGTTGTGTTATGCTCAAGGTGGGGAAGTTAATTTCCTCTATGATTGAGGAATTTGCGGGGGTGCTCGGTGATTTATACAGTTCAGCGTAGTAATTTGCGAAGCCCCTCGTGATGTCCTGATCTGCCACAAGTGGGGTTGTGCCCTCTGTCTGTAGCTGCCGGACATGGCTGCGTCCCTGCTCCTTGCATTCTAACCACACTAGAATTTTCCAAGCTTTATCGCCTGTTTCATAAACTCTTGCACGCATTATCAAGTATGCATGTCTGGCATTATCCAGTGCAGTGTTCTGGAGCTGCTTTTGTGCCAGGAGCAGGGCCCGGTTTGTGTCGGGCGTGTTCTGGGTTATGTGCACTACCTCTGCTTGTTGCACCTGTTGTTCCGCTGTGTGTACCTTGAGTAGGTATTGTTTCCTCTGTGCGGTCGTCCATGAGATGAGTTCACCCCTCAGTACTGCCTTGTAGGCCTCCCATAGTGACACTGGGTCTGATGCGGACTCTGTGTTCAGCTCAAAGTATGTCTGCGTTGTCTCTTGGAGCCTGACCACCAGGTCTGGATTGCCCAGGTAGTAATTATTCAGGCGCCAGCTGGGCGGGAGAGTCGGCCTGGATTTTTTGATTTGCAACACCAGTGGGGAGTGGTCGGAGATGCTTCTGGGGAGTAGGCATGCTTCATGTGCCCTGTGTAGGTCAGTTGCTGGGAGAAAGAAGTAGTCCAATCTTGAGAGCGAGGCGGGAGCCCTCGAGTGGAAGGAATATTCCCTGATATTAGGGTGGAGTTCTCTCCATACGTCACACAGGCCCATGGCGTTCGTGAACGTTGCAAGTTTGGTAGGCACGCTGGGGTTTCTATTTCGAAGGTGTGAGTGATCCCGAGATATGTCCATGACTTTGTTGAACTCCCCTCCTATTATCATGATGTTAGAGGTGTCTGCGGTAATGGGGGGGGAAATGACAGCGAGTAGCAGTGACAACAAAGAGAGCTGTGAGTAAATCGCTAGTGGTGTGACAGAGTGCTCCCAGATTGTGCCAGCCACATATACGTATCTTCCTCCAGTGTCCTGGGTTACTGTTTTCAGGTGGAAAGGGAGATTCTTGTGTATCAGTACCATGACCCCCCTTGAGCCCATTGTGAAGCCTGCGTGGACTGCGAGTCTATAATTTGTGCGTCTGAATAGGGAGCATTCTGTGCCTGCAAGGTGTGTTTCAGACAGGAAAGTGACGTCCGGTGCGTGCTTCTTCAGGTATTGCCCCACTAATCGCCGTTTGATTGCATTGCCGAGGCAATTGACATTCCAGGTCATACATTTCAGTGTTCTGGTTGTGTTTGTATTACATGATGCCATATCTATCCGTGGCTAATGGAGTGTGTGCTGCTGATGACGACGCCTGTTACCCGGCAACCGCGTGCCTCCATGTTATAACCCTCTTATGTGATTTTAGTGTGTTATGTGCTAGACGGGTCCTTCCCCTAACTAAACTCAACAATCCCAACCCCACCCTCCCTATACTTCTCCCAACTAGAAGCATCAGTCACCCGAACTTTAAAACTATTGGCTGTCAACTGGACAGCTTACATAAGACAATCACAGCCTAAGGCTCAGGTGGTCCCCCTACAAACTATGACTGGGGGGGTGACACCTTTTAGCGCTTAACTTGAAAACTTACTAGTTGAGGGGGGGCCCTACAAAGCGCGTGTGCGAGACGTTCCCGCAACCGCCACATTCAAGTGTGTGTTACCATAAAATGGGTATTGCGGTATGTCGCATAAGGTGCCATATTATAGTTCGAACTTACTGTTGAGTACCGGGGCACTGGATAGAGGTTTAGGTGTGAGTCAGCCACCTATGTCTTCTGCTGGGTCTTGTGCTGGAGGCTGGCGGGGTTCGCACTGTTGGGCAGGCGGGGGCACGTGGTTCCTTCCCTCTCTACTGCGGAAGACGACCAGTCACCCTCTATATGCTGTTCAGCCCAGCGCCATGCTTCTTTGGGGTCATTAAAGTGGACCGTGGTTCCCTTATGGTAGATCTTTAATTGCACGGGAAAGAGCAGCCCATACTTCACTCCCATTGATTGTAGTTGCTTCTTGAGGTGGTCAAAGGATTGTCTTGCCCTCTGCACTTCCCTAGTGTAGTCAGGGAAAAAGGCGATCCTGGAACCATTAAAGGTAATTGTGCCCTTGGCGCGTGCATGTTGCAGTAATGCGTCTCGGTCCCTGAAGTTTAGAAACTTTGCAATTACTGTGCGCGGGGAGCCCCAGGCGTTGGTCTGCCAGTGGGCACTCTATGCGCTCACTCTATAGAGAAGAACTTGGAGAATGAGTCCGGGTCAAACAGGTCAGCGAGCAGCTGCTCCAAAAACAGTTCCATGCAGGCACCTTCTGCTTTCTCGGGGATACCAAGTATTCACACATTATTGCATCTAGATCTCCCCTCTCCATCTTCAATTCTATCCTCCAGCACCTTGAGCTTGGATGTGACACTCTGGAGTTGTTGTCTCATGTTGTGAATCCCATCTTCTGTGTTTGAAATGCGTTGTCCTGCCTCTACCGTGCGTGCGGTTAGCTTTTGGAGGTCATGTCTGAGGAGGGACACGTCCATGCTTATTCCATCCATTTCCTGCTCCATGGACGTGCGGGATTCCGCTATGGCGGTCATTATGTCTTTGAGGGAGATCGTATTGTCTGTCTCCACCTCCTCCGAGGACAACATGTGGAGGTCGGGAGCTTGTGGAGGAGGAATTGTGTATTGGTCCATGCTGCTTTGCATGGGCAGTCTTCTAGATCTGTCTTTCCCCATGTTTCTTATTGCGCCTAGTGGGCCTGGATTTTGTGCGGAAATCGCCGTGCAGCAACTGGACTGCGGACTAAGCTGTTGCCTCTGTGTTGCGTACTGGCCTGCTCCGGCATCAGGACTGGTCATGGATTGCCTGCCCAATCCGTCCCCAGTGAGTTCCACCACTTCGGTCCCGGGGGCCACGCACCGTTGCTATCTGCGGGGTGGAGGAGCATGTGATGGCCGCCTCACAGCCTGGCGAGTCCACTTTGCGCCTTTTACCCCCTTCCCCCGGCGGATTGTTGGCCTGTTGCCCTGGCCGATGCGAGTGGTGGGGCTGCTGGACTGCTTCTGACGTCTGCTCTCCAGTGCCGCTCGCCTGTTTCTGAGATGCAGCTTCTTCTTGGGGTGCCCACGCCCTCACCACAGGCGGTGCCGTCGTTGGTCTTGTGTAGTGCAGCTCTCCTGGAATCCACGATGCAGGCCTCAGGGCCCTGTGCTCTTGGCGGTGAGTGTGCTGCTGTGCTTAGGGCCCTTGCTGCAGGTGGCCTCCTGCAGTCCAGTGCCGCCCCGGCCCCGGTTACCCCCACCAGTGGAGGAGCGTCGGATTCACAGCTTTCCGGTAGGCTGCAAGGCGGTGCAGCGCACTGTTCTTGGGGGGTGCCGTCGGTGTCCTTTGCGCTGATGTGCTTGCTTTTGTACTTTGGGACTCTGCCCCGGCTAGCCCCCGGTGGGCACCTCTATTTCCGCTCGTCGCTGACCCTCCTGGCCTGCGGCTGAGCGAGTGCAGCCGGCTGCTCGCGTTCACTCATCCGCCGGCCCGCTCACTACAACGGCAGGCTCGCACCCCCCTTCCACCGGCGTGGGCCGCGTAGCAAGGCTGCCTCGGCTCGGGTTGTCTTCCCCAGTGGAGGTGCACAGGATTGTAGTTCTTCTGACAGGCTGGTCAGTTGTTGCATACACGTTGGAGCTTCGCCTGCCCTCGATGTCGACAGCAGGCAGGCGGCAAGCAGAGTCCCCCTGCCATACAGCTCCGCTTCTCGGGCACAGAGTTAGTGCTCACCCCCGGCGGCCATTTTGAAGTCGTGCCGGTTGGCGCCTGCTCAGATTTCTTCTCGCCCGTAGCTCCGTGATACAGCCGCGGTTTCAGCTGCTTTCCAGATCACTTTAGCCCGGGGGGGGGGTCCGACACCCGTCCGGAATGTTTATGCCTCTATAGCATGCAGGAATCAGGCAATTTAATCAGGATGTGTTTGGCGGTCGCGGGAGCCGGAGAGACTCACGTCTTTCCCATTGCACTGCTGGCCACACCCCCAAACTAGACACTTTATCGAATGCTGCTTTAAGCAAATGCATTTTATTGACAAAAAAGCAACACAATACGGGCTGGTAACTGCATGATATTGTAATCGCGTAATGTCAGACAAAGGGGCCATGCGCACTATACACGGTTTTTGCAAGAGTACTTTAGGCAAATGTTACATGTTCTTTGCCATAAGAATGGCTTTGTCACAAGTGCTGGATGAATTTGTTATCCGCAAATGAAACATATTTGTGGAAACAGGGATGTAAATTGTGACTGTCAATATATGATACAGTAATTGCACTGTGGTATAATACAACAAATATGCACTGTGCACTTTAACTTTGCCTAGTATCTACCACTGAAACACTTTACAAAATGGCCACCACATTCCACTGCCCAAACTTTGTATTTTTGGCCTTAAACAGCGGAAGGTAGAAGGACAAAAGGAGGAGAAAACCATAGAGACTAGAAGTGTCATTGCGCATTGGGCACATGTATGTGAACAAGTAACGGGTGCGATACGAAACTCGTTGTACCGTGTTTCTCTCTTTTTTCATGACTGCATGTCGTAATAACACTGGAATTTTTTAAGGATATTGCCGTTGTTTGTCAACTTTATTTCAAGGCTAATTTCTCTTGGAGTTCATCATTCCGGGTGCGCCATTCTTTGTGGAGTAACAGAAGTGTTTTCTTTTTTTGTGCTTATAAATGTGTGAACAAGCGACTAGGTGTTGCGAAACGCATCAGCTTTTACTGCTGCCTCCTGGATATAGTTTTAGAATGCAGCAATACAGCATTTAAAAAAACATAAAAATTGGAACTCAATAAAGTCAAGATTGTAACTTTATTTTTTCTGGCTCCATGGTGCTGCTGTTTCACTTGGGTGATGGTGGACACACTCTGATATTCTGTCTGGGAGTGCAATTCAAACTTGACAGTGTTCTGACATTTTAAGATGCAATTTATATATATATATATATATTACATGGACGTGGTAGCATCCATGTAGTTATGGTTAAGTTGGTGTTTCCATAGGAAGAGCATTTTTTGGGTGGCTTTTTGGGTGGCTTATAACTTTTTGGGTGGCTTATAACTTTGCTCCCTCTGGACGAATCCTCACCAAACTTTGCAAAAAAAGTATATGGCCTACTCTAATTTTATTTGCAGGGGGGTTAAAGTTAAAGGGGGGGTCCCAAAACTTTTGTTTTTTCCTCATAGACATAATGGGAAAAAACGTTGCGCACGCCTACAGCCCAAACCGCTGGACGGATTTACACCAAATTTGCGGTAGGAGCGGGGGCTTGCTCCCGAAAGCGTGCTTTTGCAAATTTGGTGTAAATCCGTCCAGTAGTTATTTTTTAAAATGACCAAAATGTAAGGCAAAAAAATTAGTGATATCTCTGTTCGCTTCGCGGACGGACTTCCCGGTTCTCTCCGCGGACAGTGCCCTGATTGGCCGGGCGGCTTGCGTGATGTCTACAAACATGTGACGTGTTTGCTGATTGGATGGCGTGGGGCGTGGAGCGCGTCAGATTTTTGGTGGCCCCGGCCATCTTGTATTCGCCGACGACCGCGGACAGCGCGGTGAAACTTGGATTAAAAATTGTATTTAGTGGAGTGTGTTGGTGTGTAAGAGTGTTTGCGGAGGGTGGGGGAGTATGAGATAGGTTCAATGTTCTGTTTTTTTATGTCCTTTATGTCCTTTTGTTGTGTTCGATTTTTTTGCGGACCACACGGCTGTTCTGAAATGCTCGTAAATAAACAGAATGGATTCGGTGTCAAGTTGAAAGTGTTCTAAGAAGACTCGTGGGGTCCTGGAATGTTCACAGGGGGTGTCCTGAAGACGTTGTCTGTATTGTTCATTGTCAAGCTGAAAGTGTTCTAAGAACACTCACAGTGTCCTGAAATGTTCGTACATAAAGAAAATGGTGGTGTTCTGAGGACGTTGTCCGTATTGTTCGCTGGCAAGTTGAATGTGTTCTAAGAACACTTGCGGTGTCCTGAAATGTTCGAAAATAAACAAAATGCGGGTGCTCTGAGGACGTTCTCCGTATTGTGTGCCTGCTTAGCTGTATCCAATGAGGGAAGAGAGAGTGAAGTGGAAATTGTAGAAGGGCTGTCTAAGAGTTACGCGGTCCGTGGACAGGGCGTGCTACATCCAGGGTTTTCAAGCAAATCCAGCATGGAAAGAAGACTGTAGGGATCAGCCAATCAGATGTTGAGGTTGTGGATTTGTGTTCAAAGAGACTGTGTGTAGTGAAGATGACAGAAGTGGAGAAAGTCAGGGTGTTGGTGCTTGGAGATATGTCTGTGCATGGTTTACAACAGTATGCTCAATGCACGCATGTTGCAAAGAATTTTGATGTTAAAAGGGGTGGAGGTCGTGTGGAGCACTGTGCCTGATTGCAATGTACAGGGAATTGTACAAGTTTGTGAAGATATGGGCAGGATGAACAGTCCCCATGTGGTAGTTTTGCACTATGGTGCTTTCCATTTGGGCTATGCCAGTGCCCCTACTTTGTTGACAGATTTGGAACACTTGGTTCAAACAGTAATGAACATCCTTCCAAATGCCAAAGTAATTTTTTCTGGATTAGGACCTAGGGCAATATGGGACAATAGTTCAGTTTTTTGTCCTCAGCTAAACAATGCTAGGTGTGTAATCAACCGAGGCATGTGTGCCTTCATGCTTAGATCAGGTATGTTCTTCTGTAATAATGAGAATATTGATTCCAGTAATGCTGTTTATTTTAAAGACGATGGCATTTCCTTATCTTTTATGGGAAATGCCATTCTGTTTTGGAATGTAAGGGTTGCTTTGGAGAAGGTTATGTAAAGATTTTAGGAGTAAAGTAAGAAAATAAAATACAAAATAACAGGTGTCTGTCAAGCATCTGCAAAAAACCCCCAAAAATGGCTCTTTTCAGAGACAATCTTAAAGAGGAAATGGGGCACACTATTTAAATTTACATTCACCACGCTCAGATTTTCGATATGTCCGCGGACATGGCGGTAGTCCGCGGACATCGAAATCACTAGCTAGGGGTTCAGTATGTTCTATGTTACAAGTATATAAAGTCAGGGATATTATGGTTAAGTTGGGCTACTAAAAACATAGGAAATTCAGTAAAAAAACTTTGTTAAAGGGATGTTATGGTTAAGTTGCGCTAATAAAAACCTATGAAATTCAATGAAAAAACTTTGTTAAAAGGGACGTTATGGTTAAGTTGCGCTACTAAAAACCTATCAAATTCATGAAAAAAAACGTTGTTAAATGGACGTTATGGTTCAAAGTAAAACCGAAAAACCCCTGAAATTCGGCAGTTATGGTTGGATAAGCAACCATAACTCGCACCACGGTGCACTGCTAACACTAACACCCAGGACATCAAAGATGACATCACAAATGTCATTGATGACATCACTGATGACATCACATGGCTGGCTCTCCCTTTTTTCCTTTACTGACATATCTAAGCCACATAGTTTTCTTCAGTAACAGTCAGGAAGTAAAAATTGAAAAGGTACTATATTTGTAGACTTAGGGTCAAGTCATATCATATGAAACATATATATAGCGGAAGACACAGGCTTGAAAGAGAGCAATCCTTTCTGTGCATGAAGATAATCATTAGAGTTATCAGCACTTTCTCATAGTTTCATTTTTATTACTATACCTTCCCTGTATATGCTCATATTTGTATACATTGTACTCACACTCTTTTCCTTAGGGTTCACTGACATCATTTGATACACATACATACAGTAAGTAGCAGCTTTGAAACAGAGCAATCATTTCTCTGCATAAAGATAATGAGTTAGGTTATGAACTCTTTCTGCTACTACGTCTGCTTTTTTGCTTACTTCTCTGTCCCTGTATATATTCATATTTGTATTTGTTGTTGTCTCTTTGTGTTTTGTCTGTAATAATGTAATTATGTATTAAGTGGGTTTTATTAGCTACTTATTACATGTTACAAAACTCTAATAAGAAAGCCGTTATCATTTCATTATTCTACATGGCAAGATTATGAATATTGCACCTTCATCATGTATACTGCACACACTGCCTAAGTTTCTGCATGTGTTGCTTAGTATACTGGATAGAACTTCATAATAGAATGTTATTTATATCAATGCATTGCTTAATGCACTAATTAGCTCATGATATGTATTCAAATGATCCTTGACACTTTTTGGTCAACATTATAAGAATCCCTCCTACAGAGTTTTCATGAAAAGTAAATGCACATGTGATGTCATCAGTGATGTCATCAATGACATTTGTGATGTCATCTTTGATGTCATGGGTGTCAGTGTTAGCAGTGCACGGTGGCGCGAGTTATGGTTGCTTATCTTACTATACCTGCCGAATTTCAGGGGTTTTTCGGTTTTACTTTGAACCATAACGTCCCTTTCACCAAGTTTTTTTACTGAATTTGATAGGTTTTTAGTAGCGCAACTTAACCATAACGTCCCTTTTAACAAAGTTTTTTCATTGAATATATATATATATTTATATATATATATATATATATATATATATATATATATATATATATATATATATATATATATGCATCTCTGTATCATTGCCGAATGATTTATGAAGTTTACCCGGGGGTGCAAAGTTATTATAATTGTGGGCCAAAAGTTCAATTTCCAATTCGTGTTCCCATAGGAAATATGTGCTCTAATGTACAGAAAAAAACAGTTGTAAGGTTTCACACTAAGCCTTTGTGAGGTGTGGCCATCTGGTCTCGATAGAATGTTTCTTTTTCACTTTAGTCCTTAAATCCTACCAGGGTCCTTTTGAAGCCAAAAATGCACAGCATGTTGACATATGTGTATTTTTACTGATAGATTTGTAGATCAATTTTATAAATTGAAAAAAAAACATTTGATTGGTTAAACAAAATCAATGTGTTTGTCTTGTTGAGGATCCACAGATATTTGTGAATGATTGTACACATCCCACATAACAAAATGTGACATTTTTGATTTGCCAATATCCCCCAGAAAATGGTTAGAAAATGGTTGGAAAATGGTTAACTTTAGAAAAATGTCATTTTTCTAAAGATAAACTCAATCTGTTTTTTCAAGTTTGGCTGAGCGACAATACTGTTAGCAGTCATTCAACTCTGACAGCTAAAATTGTCAATGGCCAAACTTGTATAAATGCTTGATATTTACAAAAGCTTTATTGCCAGGGTGACATTTGTTATAGAAAATCAAAAAAGGAAATGTGTACCAACAACAGTATGCTTTAGGTAATTAGTGATTGAGTCATACAACTCTCACAGACATATGTGACAGATGTTAAGATCTTTGGTCATTATTATCTTCCCAAAATGCTATTTGATATGCAAATAGACAAAATATCATTGGTTCTATTGGTGCCATCTTTGGAGTTTTTGCTAATCAATACACACATATACTGTGTTAAGCAATCACGTGTATATCCAAATAAATAACAGGAATTTTGTTAAACCGTTGCAAAAATTAGGTTTTTCCCGTCAGAAAAGAAAAGGTTAAAAATTATGCATCATTTTACAATTAAATGCATGCCTATGCTTAAGCCAAGCACAGAGTTCCCACACGTGGCACTAAAATGATGTTCAGAAACAAGCAATAATTTCCCTGCCCAACCCCACATTTCAGAGGTCTATGGCTGCCCAAATGGTGCAAGCATGAAATAGACCATAGAGAAGCTATAATGGGGAAGAGTAAATCTGAATGCGCAAATGCATCAAGAAACCTGTGAAAGGAAATCCAACGCCATAGAAGGGTGAGAACAGAAACTGTATGCCAAAGGTACACACTGTTTCATAGCTGTAAGGTCTCCCGTAAAGATATCCATTCAGCATCTTTACAAAAGCTGCTAAGTGCTAAACAGGCTAATGGCATCCCTGCTGGGTTTATCATGTGTCTTTGATGACATTCTGCCGCACGCTCAGTACTACCAGGAGAACCAACTGAGAAGTATGTCACAAAAAGCATAACTGCGATGTTTATAAGTAATCTTTACATTAATTACACTTTTAATACAAGGCAGGACTTTGACTGTGAAACAGCACTTCAAACAACTGCAGGACATCTATATATATATACCCATACATTTCAAAATGTTCCGATATATTGTAAAGTCTATCTCTACTGAGTTAACACACGTTTTAAATTACCTTAAATGCAAGCTGGCAAGACCTATAGCTTGAACCATACCCACAAAGGTAATATTGTGCTATACAGATTGATCCATTGCTCAATTTTACTCTTAGAGTGTTGGGTATTTTGAACAATTGCATGAACAGCAATGATGTAAATAATATGTACTACTTCATTTGTTATAAAAGGTGCCTGCATTGTGCAGCTACGAGGAATGCTGTTGCTTCCCACACATAAATGTTCAGGGTCAACCTTATCCATTACTCCACCTTGGGAAGGCACAGGCAAAGATTCCAAGAACCTTCCCCAACTGTCTTTACATAACTGAGGTGTTTATGCCCAGGCAGAGTTTACAAACTTCAATTGTAATTTTGCCACATTTTAATACCATTCCAACCCAAGGCTTTGGAGGTACATCGGCTGCAGCAGGTACTTGCCTTATTTCCTGTTTGTCCCCTGGTAATACCAGAGCTGTAACCATGAGAAGGCGGTTCAGTTCTTTTATTCAACATTTGTATAAGAAGTGCCTGTACCATGTTCATATATTTCATATGTAAACTTTACCATTTGACAGGACCAAATGTAGAAATATAGTTATTTTGAATTGATATTACAGACTAGGTGCTTCTCACAAGGTGACAGCAGGCAATCTGTGAGAGAAACAAGATATTAGCATAGAAAACAAAATTCCTTTTTTCAGCCTTCTCTCACTTGTGTCCAGATGGCAGGCAGCTTATGTTCTTATCCCTTCCTCTAAAAGATTGTTTTCAGACCTAACCAAAAGTAGACAATTAGCCGTAACAATTACCTCTAGCGCCCTCAACTGTAGAACACACTGCCTTCCACAAATCATGGGCAGCAGAGATCTGAAAACAATCCCTCAACTAGCATAACTTTGAAGATGATAGGATTGAATTAATAGAGAGAAAGCAATTCGTTCCTAATCCTTGCAACCTTAAAAATGTCCTTATAATGTTATGGAGCCAAAATGGGGGACAACAATGGCGTGAAGGGCTGTAGTTTGGACAAACGCGGACAGAGTTTGTTGAAGGGGCGGAATCTGTTAAAGGTGCAGGGTCTGGCAGAGGTGGAGTAAAGTTGGGGGGTGCATGCACTTATTTGGGCCTCGTGCAGCAGAACGCCTAAATACACCACTGTGCATGCAGGCCAGGCCTGGAGGCTGCTTTGGGTGTGTTCTTTTCAGGGCCTGGGGTGTGGGTGAAAGCCATGTCCAGTCAATATGGCCACATGCGTTGGTCAGTGGGTCAAGAAGTGGAAATGGGGTACAGGATAATCTGGCTCTTACTTCAGGCCAAGCTCAATGGCTAATTTGTGACTCTTAGAGGGACCTAGGGCAATGTTAAGGGCCATGCCCCGGCCAAGCAATCATAATTTGCATCCCCAGCACACGCTGCTCCTAGCAATATCCGCAATGTGCACTGCAAAAAATTGCTTTGTTTAAGAGATGTTGCAGTTAAGTTACATATGTAGAAAGAGGACATTTTGATAAGATGCATACAGTTCAAGAACATTATGCAATGCATTCATTTATAAAAAACCTTTGAAATTCAATGACAAACTACAAACTTTGTTAAAGCCATGTTTGCTTTCAACCATGCAAATTCAGTGAAATAACTTTGCTAATTTGACTTCATGGTTGCACAAAATCTTAATAGTATATAAATGTGGCATACAAAAAAAAAACATTCCAAGCAACATGCAAACGAGTTTACATTTCTCAATTATTTTGCTACAAAATATCAAACCCAGCATTGCTGAAAGGTCATGGCTAGACCCTTACTGTTTCTTATACATAAAACACCTTGAAATTCATTTTTGTTCTTGACAATTAAAGACAACTCATGCACAACTTGCTATTTTACTTGGTTTTGTTGGAAAAGGTATCACTGTTTATTTTTTTTTTATTTTTTTTGTGGAAGACGATCTCGCCAGATCAGAGCAAAATAATGTTAGAATGAAAAACAATTCCGGAAGTGATGAAATACGAATTTAATGTCCTATGTAACTCTCACATGGGGAAGTCAAATGTAGTGTTCCCTTCAAAAATGTTTCTAAAAAAAAATCTCACAGAACAGTCTGAAAATATGTCAGACAGCATAGAAGAGTCACTTACTAGAGACTGAGGTCCTTTGAGACACACCCGTTTCTCTCCAGAAGCCTTTCTCGCCCCCACCTGTTTTAGCTGAGATGGAGGCACAGTTCACTTTACTTGACAACTCAAGGGGGCTAGTGGGACACTGGGGGAAACAGGGTTGCAATTGGATCAATGAATGAAGCGTGCCAGGTCAGTCATGCAAACGGAATATAGTGTGGTTTATGGACGTGCAAAAACAAATGACGCACGTTCTGTGGAAACAAAGCTGGCTAACTAAACGCAACAATACTCGGAAGATGTGACATAGCCCAAGGCACAGAATGTTCCCATTGAAAAAAAAAACACTTTATGCATCAGGTCCTATGTGTCTACTTTGCCCTGGTACATGATGTACATAGAAAATACTCTATTGGCTAACTAACTATGTACCCAAGGACATAAATATCCTAAGTGATCAAGACTCAAAAGAGGTGTTTTTTAAAAAAAGAGGAGGTATTTATATTACCACGTGATGTTACTGTCACCATGTACTCATAGTGAATCCTTTTGCTAGAATATTTGAGGTTAAATGATTGGATGATTTTAGAGAAAAGAGCAAAACCAAAAATATAACTTTACCCCTGCAAACAAGCAGGCACGGGAGAACCAGTGGTAAGCCATACTGCCATGCATTTCGAAGAAGGTGGCTGTGCACCAGGCATAACTAGCCTGCAGACCCCACCAAGTTGAACCATATGACATCACCATGCATTCTCCATAATATGGGGGGAAAAAAAGATGGCCGTTTTTGCTCCGTCCAACCTACTGCGGAGTTGCACCAGTCACCCCCCAGCCAAAACAAAAGTCAACAACTCTCAAAATACTAATATTAATGTGTTTTGTGTTTGGGCTGGAGCATAAATGTGTATAGAGCTAACTGTAGTCAGTGATGCCCACATGAATAGCGAGCCATCATTTAAGTTTGAAGGTCTTCACTGGTGTGTTATGTATATAATACTTCTGGTAATCTACGTTTTGACATATTTGCATTGGTCGCTGTGATCAATTTGACTATCCGCATGCTGGGTGTGCGTTCGTTTGGGCTTTGTTGAACTTTTAAATGAAATTTAATGATGGTAGGTTAATCTCTGGAAAAAATGTGTGGGGCTAATCTGCACACATTTTCCAATGCTCACTACATGACAAACACAGAGAACTGTGTACTCTGGGTGGACACAGCCTACAGGTGCATTCCTCCCTGTCATATTTAGTTGGGATCTGACAGGTGGAGTACACAATGCATCTCAGAAGAGGGGGGGGCAAAGCCTTCCTCCTTCCATGGCCAGCCAAATTAACTATCAAAGGCTCCATGGATCTGCCCTGTCCATTTGTTTACCCTCTGCCGATGGTGGCAGCAATTAACATAATTAACATATTAATAGAGTATACTTCAGACAGGGCCACATGGGGCCTGGCTTAAGTGGCTAAAACAAAAGGAGACAGGAAACCCCACCACCTCTTTCATATGCACTATGTCAACTTTAAGCCAGCTCCTGACTCTCAGTATCAAGGGAAGTGACCTGTCATGTTTGGGACTATGTATTTACAGTAGCCATCCCCACAGGGGGGCCCCATTCAGAAGGTATGAGTATGTGGATTGATAGAGACAGAAAGTATGTTCTCGCCGCAGCTTCAAGGGAGACCTGACCCTTTAATCGGGAACCACAGAGAGCTCGATTAACTAGAGAGACCCTTTGATCCGCAACAGACAGGAAGATTGGTGGGACTAAATGTTTTCACCCCTTTACCTTTTCCATTGCAAATAACTCTGGTTATGACCTCATGCATACAGGAGACTGTTGGTAGGGACACAGGATTGGTTCATTAGGTAGGCTTAGTCTAAACCAATTACTGTGGCCCATTTGGGTTTAGATGACGATTGAGCCCTCTTTTGGCAGATCATCTGAAGACCTTGCAAGGAATAACTAGAAGGGCACATTTGGACCCTGGTCGAGGTACATTCTCCATTACAGCTTCCGCCAGTGAAGGAACACCAGGATTTCCAATGAGGGAAACAAAATCCATCCCCAAAACATCTCTCAGGGAACAGAGGGAGATACTGAATCCACAGGACCCTCCAGCAGCTCCAGTAACCGATACCCACCCAGCTCACAGCATGCCCTGCTAAGCTTTGTAGCAAGCTTCATAGATGGGAAGTGCCAGAGAATCTCTGAACAAACCAAGAACTAAGCTGATGCCTGCAACACTCTCCTCAGCTTTGGGCCATTCCCCTTGAAGCACAACACAAGCCCAGTGAAGAAGCTAGGAGGAGTGCATCGACAATCATCAACCAACATCTGCCTTAAGGGATATTTTCAAGCCAGTCGAGAACCTCAAGCTGCATCCGGCTGTTGTCACGCCGCAGTCGCTAACATCGTGTGAGATGCCCCAACCAGCTTCTGACCCACCAACCAGCACTGAGACAATGATTCCTGACCCCAAGCTGCGGTGTAGGCCAGCCTGCAGCCATCCGTCCAACCTCACTCACCGAAATGCCTGCTGTCTGATAACTGCAGCTGTCTCTCATCTTGAATGCTGTCGCAGTAGCTGCAAATCACCCTAAAACTGACTTGACCCTGTCGAGCACCAAGAACGTCTACAAGCACAAGGTACATTGTGGTTCTCACCCATGGTCCTTCTCTGGATGCCCCTAGTGCCCTTTTATGACTCATTGCTCCCTTTGTGCTGAAACCAAGTATCCTTGAACTATTGCGATGAATTACTTCACTGACTACCCTCCTGCCAGTATCCAGAGTGCATCACTTTTCCTTCTCGAAACTGCCTGTCTTCTACATTCCTTTACACAGTGTGTTATGTTAAGCACATTTATAGAGTGCTCTTTCGCAATGAGGCATCATGGCGGTAGGATACTAAGTCAGCTGCTTGCTCATCTAACTTATAAACGGAGCGCTTTTAACAGGCGACAGTATTGCAGATGGTTGTCAATGCTGCGTAGCCCGGGGGGGAGATCATTTCAGAGCAACCCTTCTACCAGGGAAAAAGTATTTTGTATCATCCCATGGTGTTTTGTAGTGTGCTAGAACTGTCTGTGTGATAATAATAAATTAGATATTTGTATGCAACCTTAATTGACAGTCCCTTTTATCATTGGGTAATAATTGTATTTTCGCTGTGTTGCAACTAACCAACAATCCAAAACCATTTGGAGATAAGCCTGCCGTTCCGTCCACATTACCAAAATTGGACAAGGAGGTTTATAATTGACTTGTGTTTCCAATCTGTTCACATCCCTTCTGGTGTACTAGAGGTGTGGAGCTGATTGATGGTTTAGGAACCGATATTCAGCTTGGTACCACTGGTGCCCGGAAGTTGATTCGTCATAGTCGCTTAAGTGACATATCCAGTACATAGCAGGTATTCCTGGTCCATTTGGGAAATAGAGATGAATACCATACAGAAAGACCCCAAAGACATACACAAAATTCACAATACACAAACAACAAACAGTTTGGGTTTATCTTTCGGCGTGGGAAATGCACTTTCTATGCATATCTGCAGTGCTATTAACTTGCCACTGATGGTAGCAGGTGCAAAACGGTGTGAGTACCTGGGCATCTAATAGAAGTACCTGGCAGATACTTAATGCTTGTGCACAAGCCGAAACTCTTGTCTTTGCCAATGCTTGTTTTTAACAGAGCATCAGTGAAGGACACACATAGTGCTTAGAAATCAAAGGCAGAGCCGGTTCAGAGATGTTTTTGCACCAGTAGAAGGCTTACAGCTCCAATTAAGTAATTAACCCCAGAAGACTGCTTTAAAATAACAGTGGCAGGAACTTCAAGGAGCAGGAACTGGGTGAGAATGGCGATAGGGATGTGCATGGCCATGCACAGACAATTAGTGGGCACATCTCCAATCAACAGGTTCTAGCTTTGTGTCCCTCTTCATATGCCATTTGCCCCTAGCCGTATTCTGAAGCAGTTTTTTTCGCTTACAGGTGGCGCTGCCACCTAATATCCCAACCTAAAAACCCTTATAAATTACAAAGGGAATAGAAGTGCATACAGAAGAGCAAACACACTCGCGCAATAACATCATCAAGCGGATGGCAGCCAGTAGACAAGTAGCACAATACACAGACCCAGAGTTCAGAGAAGGAATAATGGCCCTCTCTCTGGCTGTGCTTTATCAGACCTGCCCCCGAGTGCCCAGCAGCGCACAGCATGCCACTGCTCCGTTTCATTCCCATCCTGCGTCTTAATGATAATCGCATCTTGCCATTGTCACTGCATTAAGAGTAATGTCCGCTGTGGAAGGGACAAGCAGCTTCAGAATTCAATAAGATGTTGCATTGACCCATTTACACCTCGGCCAGAGCAGTAGGGATCAAGAAAAAGATGGCTGAGCCCGATTCCCTCATACAAGAGAATAAACCTAGATGGGCAAGAACACGTCTGAGCCTCACTGCTGACGTTTTGCACCAGCAAAAGTGCAATGTTGATCTGAACTATGATAAGGGCAAAAATGGCTCAAATACAAAAAAAAAACATATTCTTCCGGTGCATTTTATAAGTGGGCCAAGGTGTGCTCTAGTGCCAATCCTTTTCTGTATTTTTTATTTTTGACCTTATTTATTAAGCTTGACATTGCGACGAGGAGAAAAGACGAGCAGTATACAATCAGTCATTAATTATACATTACATATTCATAAACTGGTATAATAAATAAAATGTGTACAGCACTGAAGGTACAATCTAAGACACGATAATCGAAGACTCGGGTATCACGGGACCAGCTAGAGCAGGAAGGTTTAGGCGGAGTTGGTAATTGGGGAGCTGCGACCACTGGCGTCAATTTCGCTGTCACAAGATAAGGAAAGAATGTATGATCGGAAAGGATCCCAAATGTTTCTGGGTCTGACCCCCAAAGGTTCAAGTTTATCCCCGCACTCCTCTGTGTCTGAGGCCCAAGTGATAGCACAGAGCCACTGAGTGTGTGTAGGGGCCGCAGGGTAAAGCCAAAGCAGAGAATACAGCCGGTCGCCAGTAGCATAGACAGCCCAGCCAATTTTCTGGAGTCCTGTCTGAGTCTGGGAAGCTCGAGCAAGAGGCAGGCCGATGGGGATGGGGCAACAGTGCAATCCAACATTACTAATATGGTAATACATACATCTTCCCGGAACAGGGAGAGGCGCGGACAGGACCATACCATGTGTATATAGTTTGCGTTGTCTGATCCACATCTTGCACACGTTGGGGGATGGCCTTTCAACATGTGGTGAACTCTAATCGGAGTATAATTAAACCTATGGAGAACCTTAAATTGAATCAGTTTAAATCGAGAGTTAAATGAGATTTTGTGGATGCGGGGAACACATGCATTCCCAACGTTGGTCTGTTATCCCGACCCCCAGACTCCCAGGTCTTCACCCCTGGTGTCCCTAAGTTTGACAATGAGGAGGGTGCCCTACTCTGTAGGAGGGCATACATTCTAGAGACTGGAATCCAGGATTTCAGAGATTATTGTATCGTCTGAAGGGATCGAGGGGAGGTTTTGGTATCTATTCTTAAGCGACCGGTGCAAGCCGGTGTAGTGGAGCCAGTGTGAGGGCCTCTCTCGCAGGGGTTCTGGTAAGTCAGGCTATTCAAGGTAGCTACCCTGGGTGAAAACATCTAGGATAGCGCTTAGGCCTGTAGTAGACCACAGGCGTGTAGCTGTGGTATCTACCCGAGGAGATTCAGGGAAAAAGTTCCAGAGGGAAAGGTCCCCATGGAAGGGGTGCGGGGTGTTGACCAGTTTCCACAATTTATTTAAAGCTAACGCTGTGGTCCCAGTGGGATCTATGGGTTCAAATTTGACGCTACAGGAAGGAAAAACCAGAGCACGGACATCCCAATCATCCATTGCCAGGCGTTCAAGTTCGACATGGAAGGGGGAATTGGCTGATGGGAACCAGTATGTTGCAAAGTGGGCCTGGGCAGCTAACCAGTACTTCTCAAAGTCAGGGACGCCGAATCCACCACTTGACATCAGGGTAGTTAGTTCTGCGCCCTTGTCTTACATACTCTGGCCCGCTGACCTCTGTTACTACTTTCTGTACGCCCTATGGGTATATCCACTGTTATGCCTTAGCGGCACTGTAATCACTTTAATTTATGTAGATAGAAACACTGGTAGTATTCTGTCAATGTAATTTATATGTCTGTATATATGCATTATGGTAACTTTGTACAAATTGCGCCTTGATGCCTCCAGGCCTGATGATTTGTGCGTTATAAATAAAACAAATACAAATACCAGCTTCAGCCGGACAGCCCCGGAGTGCCACAAGAAGGTGTTGAAGGTACGAGTCAGTGTTTTTCAAGAATTTGTGGCCTGGCCATAGGGGAACATTTAGGAATTCCCATTGGGCCTCGGCTGTCATGATCTCTGCTTCCAAAAGATCAGGACTTGCCCGACTCCCTTGGAAGCAGACCCATAACCCCGGTTCCGAGTGCCAGCCAGCCCCAATTGGGACCTTTTGGACATTGTCCTGGCGCCAGTGGCACCAGGCTCATAAAGATGCCCAGTCCCAGCGCTGGAAGCGCCGGGCTCATAATGCTTGGGTGGACTTACCTGCAGCAGACCATGCTGCTTACTTACCTGCCAGTTGAACCCCTGATCCTCTTCTGTTTGGGACTACTTTTCCTGTTGGGTGGGGCAGGAGCCACTCCCTAGGTTCAGAACACTGGAACTCTTCTGGAAAGCAGGAACTCTTTTCTTACCTAGGCGTGGCTGTGGAAGGAGACACCTAAGCACTACAGGAGGCTATTTAAACCACACCCGATGGATGAATCTTGCTTTGCGTTATTCTGCATTCTCTGCAGCAGAACGCTCATCGTGTCTTCTGCTTCTGATCCTGGGCCTAAGGGAACAAAGGCTTACCATCCTGGAATCCAGTCTTCAGCAGCACCTGTAAAGACAAAGAAAGAACAGGTTAGCACTACGGTCTTCAGTGGCAGCGCATCTCTTACCTGGTCCATCGGCTGTCACCAACGCCTCGCGCTGCATTCCGGCATCTGAAAGACAAAGGCTTACCTACTCTTCGCATGCTCCGGAGGTCTTCGCACTGCATTCCGGCATCTGAAAGACAAAAGATTACCAGCTCTTCGCACGCTCCGGAGGCCTTCGGCGCTGCATCCCGCATCTGAAAGACAAAAGAAGGTGCGTTTAAAGACATTGGGCAACTTTATTACTCACATGCCATTACTCCTTCCCACGCCGAATCCAGTGGGTATTCCAGCACCCTTCAGCTTCTCTAAAGCTCTGAACTTGTACCTGCAAGATAAAAGGGACAGTTAGTGCGCATCGTGAAGCAGGCTACAAGCGCTTACTTACGTGCTTCCAGGCGCTTCTATTCCTCACGCGGGTTCGATCCTCAACTCTCATCAGCCCGCCATCCGCCATCGCCGGAACCCTGCAAAACAAGAGATATCATTACAAAAGACTTTTAAGACATTTGAAGTGCCCAGAACTTACCGTTCGTGCAGTTAACGACGGACAGCAGTCCTCTGAGGTCAAGAGGCCTGCACCCTTATCCAGTGACGAAACTGGTTACGGCACCCTGCCCCGAGGCAGATGGAGAGCTCGGCGTTCACTTACCTAAGGTGAGGGTGTTAACCTTTGGGGTTCTACAGGAGAAGAGAAAGGGAAGAGGAGAGAGGCACCCAATAACCCCAGTTCATTAATCCCATATTTTCTATCTGCAGACATCTTACTCTTCGAGTCAGACATACAGTGCACAGAGGTCCAGCCCAAAGAGCCAACCGTGTGTTACACATCACCTTTGAAGATACGGCATTCACCCAGTCAAGACCGGCGCCTCTGCGGGAATCAGGTGAGCGTTACAGAACGCAAAGCCTACCGCAAAACTCCCACCCAGGCGCTATGGAAACCTCGGATACCGACCAGCTAGCCCAGTTAATTGGGGAACTAAGAGCAGAAGTGCATGCAGCCCGTCAGGAAACGAATGCTCTAAGAAGGGAACTGATTATTTCCAAGGAGCGAACAGACAATCTCGCTAGACAATTGCTACAGTCACAAGCCGGACAAACTCCGTTACCCGCATCAGGTGCAAATCTTCCTTCAACATCCTCTACGAACCCAGTGCAGATCAACCTACCTGGGAATGTACCTCTGGCTCCGCCCGAACGATTTTCTGGTGACCCAAAGAGGTTTGCAGTATTTATTAATCAGTGCCGGTTGCACGTCTTATGCCGGCCAGTAGCCTTTCCAACTGATTAAGCTAAGGTAGCTTTCGTGCTTTCGTACCTTAGTGACAATGCGGCAGACTGGTCGATCCCTCTAGTTAATCAAGATGATCCGGTTCTCCATGATTTTCAAGCTTTTCAGCTCAGTATGGAAAAACTGTTTGCAAGACATTCACAGGGGCAGGCCTTGGACAATGAGCTCCTTTCATTGCGACAGGGTAATCAAGACCTTTTGGCTTATATTGCGTCTTTCAACAGACTGATAGTGGAAACTCGATGGCCTGAGGACAAAAGGATTACGCTGTTTTATAGAGGTCTACGTGGAGAGCTCAAAGATGTGTTAGCCCAAGTAGTGAATCCCCCGCAAGACTGTTCGGACAATATTGACTTAGTCGTTCAAATTGACCACAGACTGCAGAACAGGAAGGCCGATCGTTCCAAGTTTGATGCTCGAGTATTTTCCAAACCACCAACTCCTACCAAAGGAGTAGACTCCGGGGAACCCATGCAAACAGGGGGCCTGAAAGGACCACTAACACAAAAGGAGCGGGAAAGGAGAAAACAGCTGCAATTATGCCTCTATTGCGGAAACTCGGGGCACTTTCTTCGAGACTGTCCGGTGAAACCAGCCAAGAAGGCAGTAGGAGCTGCAGTTACCAGGGTCACAAACTCTGAGCAGGGAAACGACCTCGCCCGACAAGAATAGAGGTCCTCTTGCCGAGCGTTAAAACCAGTTCCGTGACCTCGCAATTCGTGATACCTATGGTCCTCATTAGCCCTGAACATCCGGATCGATTACATGCGATTGAAGCTTACGTCGACAGCGGTGCCATCGGCAATTATGTGGATCATGAAATGGTTTTGAGGATGAATCTGACTCTTTGTCCAAAGGCTGTAAAGGACGTCATTACTACGGTGGATGGTACCGAGATAGCCTCCGGACCAGTAACGCATACCACCCAAGAAGTGACGCTAGTAAGTCAAGTTGGACACCATGAGAAGATCGTGTTCGATGTGATCAAGGCCCCTCAGTTCCAGATTATTCTAGGAATTCCTTGGTTAGAGAAGCACAATCCTCAGATCGATTGGCGAGCAAGAACGGTTCAGTTTCCAGAATGTGTCTCTACTTGTCACCCTCGACCTGGTGTTGCACTGGCAGCAATTTCCTCGGAGGCTCCCCAGTTACCTCCTGAATACCTAGAATTCCAAGATGTTTTCCGGAAGGATCAGGCTAATTCTCTACCTCCTCATAGGTCTTATGACTGCCAGATAGACCTGATACCTGGATCTACTCCTCCTTGTAGTAGAATTAATGCCCTCACCGAGCCTGAGAATCTTCACCTCCGACAATACCTGGATCAATACCTAGCGAATGGGTTTATTCGTCCTTCCAAGTCCCCTGCTTCCTCAGCTTTGTTCTTCGTTCCAAAAAAAGAAGGGGACCTTAGAACTTGTATAGATTATCACGCCCTGAACCAGATCACCGTTAAGAATAGATATCTGTTACCTTTGATCCCTGAACTCCTGGACCAAGTCAGAAAAGCATGCATATATACAAAGCTGGATCTTAGAGGAGCCTACCACTTGGTACGAGTAAAAGAGGGCGATGAATGGAAGACGGCCTTCCGCACCAAGTATGGGCTATTTGAGTATCAGGTCATGCCCTTCGGACTTTGCAATGCCCCGGCCGCCTTTCAATATTTTATGAACGATGTCCTCAGAGAGCTCATAGATGTGTGTGTTGTTGTTTACATTGACGACATCCTTGTTTATTCTTCATCGGAAACTGAACATCGGAAACACGTGAAAATGGTCCTCGAGAGATTGCGTCAACACAAACTTTTCGCTAAGTTGGAAAAATGTGTTTTCAACGTGACTGAAGTTGAATTCTTGGGATTCATATTATCACCTAGCGGAGTGCGTATGGATTCAAAGAAGGTCGATGCAATTCTCAAATGGCCATCGCCATCCTCCGTAAAAGGTGTTCAAAGCATGTTAGGCTTCGCTAACTTTTACCGCAGGTTTATCCCCGAATTCTCTCGAATAGTCCAGCCCATCACCGCCTTGTTAAAGAAAAACAAACGTTTTCAATGGTCTACCGAGGCGGAACAAGCTTTCCAGAATTTGAAGACTAGATTTATCTCTGCACCGATCTTAAAACATCCTCGCCCAGAACTCCCCTACATTGTTGAAACTGATGCTTCGAGCCTTGCCATGGGGGGAGTTCTATCACAAAAGGACCCAGTAACCAATCAGTTGCATCCCGTGGCATTTTGGTCCCGCAAATTCTCGCCTCCTGAAATCAATTACACTATTACTGATAAGGAACTTCTAGCTATCAAGTCCGCCTTTAAGGCTTGGCGGCATTAACTTCTGGGGGCCCGACACACCGTTACTGTGATTACAGATCACCGAAACCTGCAATATTTGAAAACCGCAAAAGCTCAATCCTCTAGGCAACTCCGTTGGGCACTATTCTTTGCCGAGTTTGACTTCATAATTACCTATCAACCTGGTACAAAAAACGGTAAAGCTGATGCCCTTTCTCGGATGGGAGTGGAAGAACATTTGATCAATCCTAAACCTGTACCTATCATTCCCGAACAAAGAATTCTAGGTGTAATCGCCACACAATCCACAGAGGAAGTTAAGGATAAAGCCAGGCTACTGGTAACTCCAGCAGTCATACAGAATTGGCATCTGCAGGGAAAGGACTTTACGGTGAAGGACAACCTATTATATTTCCAAGAACGGTTATACCTGCCCAGCACAGATTTACAGAAAAAGGTAATCTCTTGTTATCACGATTCTTTAATGGAAGGACATCCCGGTATGACCAAGACCTCGGAAAAGATCAAGCGCTACTTCTGGTGGCCGTCTTGGAAAAAAGATATCAGAGACTTTATAATGTCCTGTGGAGTATGCGCCCAAAACAAGAGTCAAAAGGAAAAACCAGCTGGCCTCTTACGCCCTATTGACATCCCGCCTCGCCCTTGGCATACGCTTTCTATGGACTTCATCACCGATCTACCTCCATGCTCCGGATACAATACGATCCTAGTAATCGTGGACCTATTCTCCAAGATGGCGCATTTCATTCCACTCAAAGGCTTACCAACAGCAGCAACTCTGGCCCGAGAATTTCTCGAAAACATCGTCCGACTGCACGGTTTTCCTTCAGTTCTAATTTCGGATCGAGGTAGTCAATTTATTTCTCATTTTTGGCGAAGTTGCTGTCGGTCGGCTCAAATTGATGTGAGACTTTCGACCAGCCACCACCCTCAAACCGACGGACAAACCGAGAGGACCAATCAAACTCTGGAACAGTATTTGCGCTGCATGCTACAACAAACTGAAAAAACTTGGAAAGATATCCTTTGGATAGCCGAATATGCCTACAATAACTCTGTCCACTCGGGAACTGGGAAGACCCCGTTTTTTCTTTTATACGGTAGTCACCCTCGAACCTCGGAGTTGGATCCACTCCAAGATCTTGGAACACCAGCAGTAGACCACCTGCATTCTACAATCACCCAAGCCTTTAAGGAAGCCGTTTCTCACCTTCAAAGGGCTAAAGAACAATACAAGAAAGGAGCAGACCAACATCGGAAGGAAGCCCCCCAATATCAAGTAGGAGATCAAGTCTGGTTATCCACCAAATATCTACCTCTAAAAGGACCACGCACATTCAACCCAAGATACCTTGGTCCCTATTCCATCACTACCATAGTAAATCCAGTAGCGGTCAAGTTGGACTTGCCCCCTCACATGAAGATACATCCGGTCTTCCACGTCTCTCTATTAAAACCCGTGCAACCTCAAACCCGACTAACTACATCTCCAAAACCTATTCTAGTTGATGGAGAACTCGAGTTTGAAGTCAAAAGCATCCTGGATTCCAAGATCTCCAAATCTAAACTATTTTACCTGATTGACTGGAAAGGCTACGGTCCCCAAGAAAGATCCTGGGAACCTGCAGAATATGTCCACGCGCCTCGTCTAATCAAAAGATTTCATCGAACATTTCCTAACAAGCCCAAACCCCCGGAGAAGCCCGGTTTGGGAGGGGCCTTGAGGGGGGGTGCTGTCATGATCTCTGCTTCCAAAAGATCAGGACTTGCCCGACTCCCTTGGAAGCAGACCCATAACCCCGGTTCCGAGTGCCAGCCAGTCCCAATTGGGACCTTTTGGACCCTGTCCTGGCGCCAGTGGCACCAGGCTCATAAAGATGCCCAGTCCCAGCACTGGAAGCGCCGGGCTCATAATGCTTGGGTGGATTTACCTGCAGCAGACCATGCTGCTTACTTACCTGCCAGTTGAACCCCTGATCCTCTTCTGTTTGGGACTACTTTTCCTGTTGGGTGGGGCAGGAGCCACTCCCTAGGTTCAGAACACTGGAACTCTTCTGGAAAGCAGGAACTCTTTTCTTACCTAGGCGTGGCTATGGAAGGAGACACCTAAGCACCACAGGAGGCTATTTAAACCACACCCGATGGATGAATCTTGCTTTGCGTTATTCTGCATTCTCTGCAGCAGAACGCTCATCGTGTCTTCTGCTTCTGATCCTGGGCCTAAGGGAACAAAGGCTTACCATCCTGGAATCCAGTCTTCAGCAGCACCTGTAAAGACAAAGAAAGAACAGGTTAGCACTACGGTCTTCAGTGGCAGCGCATCTCCTACCTGGCCTATCGGCTGTCACCAACGCCTCGCGCTGCATTCCGGCATCTGAAAGACAAAGGCTTACCTACTCTTTGCATGCTCCGGAGGTCTTCGCACTGCATTCCGGCATCTGAAAGACAAAAGCTTACCAGCTCTTCGCACGCTCCGGAGGCCTTCGGCGCTGCATCCCGCATCTGAAAGAAAAAAGAAGGTGCGTTTAAAGACATTGGGCAACTTTATTACTCACGTGCCATTACTCCTTCCCACGCCAAATCCAGTGGGTATTCCAGCACCCTTCAGCTTCTCTAAAGCTCCGAACTTGTACCTGCAAGATAAAAGGGACAGTTAGTGCGCATCGTGAAGCAAGCTACAAGCGCTTACTTACGTGCTTCCAGGCGCTTCTATTCCTCACGCGGGTTCGATCCTCAATTCTCATCAGCCAGCCATCCGCCATCGCCGGAACCCTGCAAAACAAGAGATATCATTACAAAAGACTTTTAAGACATTTGAAGTGCCCAGAACTTACCGTTCGTGGAGTTAACGACGGACAGCAGTCCTCTGAGGTCAAGAGGCCTGCACCCTTATCCAGTGACGACACTGGTTACGGCACCCTGCCCCGAGGCAGATGGAGAGCTCGGCGTTCACTTACCTAAGGTGAGGGTGTTAACCTTTGGGGTTCTACAGGAGAAGAGAAAGGGAAGAGAAGAGAGGCACCCAATAACCCCAGTTCATTAATCCCATATGTTCTATCTGCAGACATCTTACTCTTCGAGTCAGACATACAGTGCACAGAGGTCCAGCCCAAAGAGCCAACCGTGTGTTACACATCACCTTTGAAGATACGGCATTCACCCAGTCAAGACCGGCGCCTCTGCGGGAATCAGGTGAGCGTTACATCGCCCGACATTCACACCGACATAGATCTGAGTATAACAGTTTATAAATGACAGGCCAGGCCAAAGGTGAAAATGAGGTGCAGCAGGGACTAAATATTAAATGGGCCCATGCATATCGGCAAGCATTGTGTTACTAAACATTGCAAGGTCGGATAAAAAAAGAAAACATAAAGGAAAGAAGAAACACAAAAAGCTGGTCATTTTGATACTATTGAGGAAGTGGAACCTCCTCCTCCTCCATTAGATTTGGTAACTGAAATGCCCATAAACTATCCTAATGATCTGGAACTTTGCACAACTTTTCAACATATTTTGTAGAGAAGCAGCTCATCGGCCCTCGTCTGTGCCTAATTCAAGACCCTGCCTGATGTGTCTGAAAATAGAATCTTTGTTCAAATTCTTACTCTAGAGGAAAAACATAGAGATTTAAACAATGTTTGTTGGATAGATCAGTTGTCAAGGACCACATTTGTGTTCCTTCTATGCACTATTGGTTAGGTATAGAATCCGTTTTTGCCATGAGTAACAGGTTAAGTTTAAATAGAGGTTATGTTTTAGCCTTATTTTAGAGGTTGCTGCATTGCCCAATAGTAATTCATCAGATATAAATCAACTTGAATTTAATGATCACGAGCAGCTGGATAAGGTTTCTTTTCATGTATCTTCATGTCTGATGTATAAGACCCTTTTAGCAGAAGGGATTACTTTATTGTTGATAGGGTTTGAAATATTTCCATCTAAGGGAAATATCATATGTAATTATCATCATTATTAAAAAAAAAGACAAAGATAGATCTTCTTCTTGTAAAATGCAACACAGGAAACTTTCTTTAAATATGCAACTTCCTTTAGAGGTTTCTTGTGACAGCAAAAATTATTCTGCAAGGAAGTTCCTAATGGTCGATGCAACTCCTGTCTCCAAGTCTGAAGATTGGTCTTGGTTATCATCAGTGCTGACAGGTTCTAAAGACATTTTTACATATAACTGCTGTCTTCAGAACTCATCCTGTTAATCTTTTACATTGGAATACAAGAGAAGCCAGTCATTTCTTTAATCATTTTATAAGTTTGATTAATATTCTAGAGTTTCCCACACTAATTCTTCAAGTGTAGTTTCATGAAACACCATTACTTGATGTATGCATAGTTCTTTCAATGCTGGCTGTGTTTGACCCTATGCATCGTCCTTATGGTGCTTTCTCTTTGCAGCTAAAATTAACCTTGATTAATTTGTTCTAGTTGGCTAGTTACTATCCTTTGTACCCAAATGATAAGGATTGTACGGGATAAAAATATGTTTACTCTTATGGACTTCACCTTGATTATCAATGTGTATTGGAATCAGAGAAGAATGAATGCAACCACACTCCTTCATAGCATGCCAATGATTATTTCTAACTGGCTTGATAACAATTTGTCTCATAGCATTTTGATTGCAGGTGACTTAAAATAGTTTTTGTCAACAACTAATATGTTTGCAACAAAGAACATTTTTGACAATTGTCTTTTAAAATGTATCATACCGACAAACATGACCATGCGCTTCATATACAAGGGGAGATAATGACATCTTTAAATGACACTAAGAGATGTAGACCATTTTAAGACATTGATAACGGTCTAGATCGATTTATCTGGAATTCTCTGTCAGCAACAAAGTTTAATGATCTTTTAGCTAACTCCATAAGAAATAGTAGCTTCAATCTTATTACTGTTTTACACCAAATACATTCTCTAAAGTTGTTATTGATATTTTCAAAAAACGTAGGCTTAAGAGGAACACATAGAATATGGTTTTCACATCACAAGGCAATCATGTGTTTGATGATAACATATACTAGTAAAAAAGATCTTTGTTGCGATATTGGATCATTGGTGCATCCACTGTTAACCATGAGACTGGAAAATAAAAAGATGAATAGTCAACAATGTAAACATTGGTTACAATCATATAGAAATGTATTTCTGCAAAATGATTCTGAAATATGTTTTAATGTGTTTGTTACTAATTGTAGGAAAATTATAAATGATGTAGCTGCAACTCATTCCTATGGGCAAATTAATGAATTTGAGGAAAACATTTGGTGTGAACATCTTGAAAATGAGTAGCACTTAGTTGGCTAAAACATAGTTGATGTTAATTTACATTCAAATCAAATGGCAGGTGCCTGTTCTCATGAAGATATTTATGATTTAATTTTCAGATCTAAATCTTCCCAGGCGCAAAGCACCGATAGCCTGTCAAACCTTACCTTCAAAGGCAATCCTCTTCTTCAGCTGACAATTTTAAGTTTAATATATGAGTAAATATGGATTTCTCAGACAATGCCCACTTAATGTTAGCTATCCCACATAATACCTATTTACAAGAAGGGGTACAGAGTTTCTCCACAAAACAATCTCTCACTTATGTTTCTTGATAACTCAAGAAAAGGGGGGAGTTGATTGCTTTCAATCAAGCTTTAGGAAAGGATTAGGAAACTCTCTCAATGGATTATGCCTGTCACTGTTAAAAAAGAAAAAGGGTTATTAAAGATGCAACCATGTTTCCTTGTGTTTACTGACTTAACAAGAGTTTTTGAATGGGTTAGTAAAAATGTACTTTGGAATAAGCTTTGGAGATGGGGGGTGTAGCTCCCTTAATGGATATTTTACGATGTATCCACTTGGCCACAGATATCCAAGTGAGATGAAATAACAGAGGTCTTATAACTAAGTCAATTAGGACATTTAGGGGGATCTGACAAGGATGCATATTAGCACCATTCATGTTTAATCTTTTTATATTGCACGTTGGAAAATCGTTTGCTGGATTTAGAAAAGTAAGTTTCTTACTTTTCTAGGTGAATCCTTCATCATCTACCTAGCATATGCTAATGATTGGGTTTTGATTAGCTAGTCTCAGATAGGTTGTCAACACTCTCTAAATGCTCTCTAATGTTACATGAACAATAACAACCTTGAGATTAACCTTGCAAAATTGCATTTTTCAAGTTATGTCCAAATGTATGGGTAGGACAATCACAAATCCTGCTTGGTATTTAAATAATGTGAAACTCCAGAAGGTGAATCATTTGACTTACCTTGTTTTTTAATTTATAGTAGTAGGTCTATAAATCATGTTTTTACTAATTCATGAGAAAAGGTGATAACCATGATAGCTAGGGCAAAAAACTAAAAAGAAATCATAGTTTGGGTAGTTGTCTCTGCTTTCAATCTTAAGATTTCATAAAGACAAGGTTGTTCCTGTGATTACTTATGGGGTAACATTTATTGTTCCTTTGATTTAAATTAGATGGCCTTTTATGGAGACCTATCTTAAAATTAAATAATAGAATTCCATATTCTGTGATTAGTTTTGGGCTAGGTTTACCATCTATAAAAGTATCTGTGAAATGAAAAATGTTATCTCTTAATAGACTTAGCCATACGACCTTTGTTAGCAACCGGTAAGGCTGCTCTATTTAGTACGAGCCTGTCATTGAAATACGGGCAGTTTTTAAAGAAGTGCTTGTTTTCCTAAATTCGAGTTGGATGTCTGAGAATTCTTGTGTGGGTTCCGCTCCTTGTGGGAAGAAATGTTTTTTATTATTGTTTTTAAAAATAATTGTTTGTACATTTTAAGGGTATTCGCCGCAGTCGAAGTATCTATTCTATTTATTTTAATTGCTATGTCACGCCAACTCCCAATCTGCTACCCTTATGTGCAGGAGAGACCGGCTGAGCTAAAACTTACTGATAAGGCTGCTCTATTTAGTATGAGCCTGCCATTTAAATACCAGCAGTTTTCATAGAAGCGTTTGATTTGCTAAATTCTAATTGGATGTGTGTGAATTCTTGTGTGTGGCTACGCTCCATGTGGGAAGATGGGTTTGTTTACTATTGTTTTTAAAACATCATTGTTGGTGCATTTTAAAAACGTTTTCTGCAGTTAGAAGTATCTCTTCCATTTATTGGAATTGCTCCAGCAGGCCCACTCCAGACTCGCTGCCCTTATGTGCAGGAGAGAGTGGTTATGCAGCGTACGAGAGCAACAGGCATGCCTACAGCACAACAAAGGCACACAAAAGGCAAGCATGTCTGTGCTTGTCCAGGCTAATGACTGGAATTGGTGCGGGAATGTATGCCAAAACACGGATATAGTGGATAAACCAATACCGCAGCCTATTCTGGATTCACAGGGATAACACAACAATATTCTCACTGTCTTCAACCTGGATCTCCAAGACACTTCTTTTCCTCCGGAGTTGTCTGTTTGTGGCCGGGAAAGGCTCAGACCAGGGGCCTCAGTTACCAATGAGGCTACTTGTGGGGGTCCTCAGTTACGAAACAAGCCTCAGATGGAGTTATTGACCCCCCCCCCCGTTCCCCTGTTATTGGGCTTTTTGATTAATTCTAGGTCGGCAGTGGCGCACCAGGATGACATCCATTATTTGTTAGTGGATTTCACCCCCGATCTGTTCTGCCTCACGGAACGCTGATTTAATTTTACTTCTGATCCTAGCATCGTTCAAATGCTCCCTGACTCTTACAGACTGTTTCACTTGGACAGGCCCCCACCCATAAGAGGTAGGGGGTTAACCTTAATATATCTGGCTTCCATTAACTGTTTTATGCTCCCTTTGGACCATGATCTTCCTTGTGAACTGCAATTGGTGAGGCTTCAATCAACACCTAATTGGGCAGCACAATCATCTTGCTTGTTTATCGCCACACCGGCACAACAGCCTACTAAGTTTGTCAGCACTGTTGTGCAGCTTGTGGTTAATTTGGTCTTAACCAATTCTCATTGTCATGGGTGATTTTAATGTGCACCCTAATAACCATACCGATGTACACGTTTCAAATCAGATCACCACTTTACTTGACATTTCTATGGTTTTGCGTAATGATCTCCCTACTCACCTCCATGGCAATGTATTGGACTTAATCTTCTCAGAGAAAGCCTTATTAACCACCTTTAACCCACGTTGTGTGATTTGGCCAGATCATTTTCTTCTACCTTTTGCTATTACCCTTCCGGGCCCCGTGGGTCCTCTCCCAGAATTTCAATAATCTGGCATTTTTGGCATAGGGCTCCCCCTCATACTTTGGCTGACCTCTTGTTGGTCAGTCCTAACCATCTTATTTCTACAGAGGGACAGGACCCCAGTATGGCTTTGAATAATACTTTGACAGATGTGGCGGACACTCTAGCTCCAGTGGAGACATGAGTATGTTGTTCTAAGCCCTCTGCACCTTGGTTCAACCCGAATCTGCTAACTGTAAGTGGGCATGTCGACAAGCAAAACGTAGATGGTGCATGGAATTTGATTCTGAAGCGAAAATAGCATATAACCAGGCAGTGTATTCTTATCACGGTGTGATTAAAGAATCAAACTATTGTTGCCAATCGTATTACCTCTGCTTTTTGCCCCTCATGAGATCTCTTTAGAGTTGCGAAACAGCCATCTTCACTTCCCCTATCGGGACGTTACTCCTCTGACTCCCATACTCAATGTCATGCAATCAGCGCCTTCTCTTCATGGACAATTGGTAAAATTAGGAAATCTGTTGCTACTGACATGAGAAACTGCCCTAAGTCGACATGCAGGACAACTTCACCTAGCCTTTGAGCACGCTGCATACCAGCCTCACGGGGCAACTCTCGGAATTTTAGGATTTTAAATTGTCCAGACACTGAAAGATCCATCGTGCTGCCCTGTCATCCTCCCCAGTACACACAGCACCTAGGTAACATTGCAGGAAGCAGCCAAGCTAGCATGCCTATGAAAGATGCATGTCTCACCTGCAACAGCATCATGAGCTGACCGGCCAGGTTCCCTCATCCAACTCATCCAATGGAGCTCCCCTGGACGGAACAAGTCTCTAGGTGGACCACACAGGCCACAACAGCTGCCTTGACAGAGACCCTTCCTTCGGTCGAAACATGTTTTCGCTGTATATCAAAAATGCTGTCCTTTTTTCATTTGTTGTAAATTACACCACTTCATATGTGGAGGCTTCTCTAGCCTCGTTGTAGAACAACATTTTAAAATGTGAAATTCTCCAGCATTAACTGCCCGGTGAATCATTGTCACAATGAACCAAGTTTGCCACGTGAGCATAGTTGCCTCTGGTTTTTCTTTACCCAGTTCATCATGTTGGGGTGCTGTGGGTGCCGGCCCCTAACAAGGCACATGCAGCAGGCAGGACCACTCAATCCTATCCTACCGATGCAGGCCCAGCTTAGGTGAGTACCTAGTTCATCTCCCTCTCTTTTTGTTCTCCTACTTCGAAAACTGCTCAGCTATAGCACGGCTCCTTCCTTCAGGAGACTAAAACTGTTTACATCCTCCAACTTCCTTAATATACAGAAGACATTCATTGGACTAAGCACAATCTCCACTACTCTCACATTAGAAATGCTTAAACTACTCAGAAATAAATGTGTTCCCATCTCAAAGGAGCGTTCTTTTCCTTCTGCAATGTCTTCTTCTCTTATGTTCTCTTCTGATTTCTCTGAGAAAAAAAAAAAAAAATTATTTACAGGGAACCACAATAGTATGAAAAGTGTTCAAAGGTGCCTGCATTATTTATTTATTTTACTTAAGTGTTTTTTAGTTTATACATAAACATTAACACTGTTACAATACGATCAAATAAATGAAGAAAAAAACATTAGCTGATCAATACATTCAGCATTAAAATACAGATGTTTCAATAAATAGGTTAACATTAAATTAATGAAATCAACACATTACTGCACACTAGCTTACATTTTTGTCATCATTTCTAGCGTACCTTCCCAAACCATAAATGATTTATTAGGTATGACATTAGATTATGTGCACATTATTGTAGACCAGAATTGATTTTCCAGGACGTCTCGTAATTGACTGACACATCTATAATAGTGCATCTCATATCTAGTTGCTAGGGTAGAACACAGTGTGTATATGTGTTTAGAGGTCTCGATAGAGTGCTTGCATAGTCTGCATTTTCTGTCTTCTATTGGTGTGTGTGTGACCATGCACCTCTCACCATACGAGTAGGTAAGGGGTTACATTTGAGGAGGATGACAAACCGCCTTAGTTTTTGATCAATAGTGCTACAAATATTGTGCATTTTTAGGGGAGGGGAGGGGAGAGATTGACATGCAAATTACTCATAGTTTTTACTCACATGCAAGTGAGCAATATTATTTGCTCTGTCCCAATGCTTTGCGTTTTACTCTATTGTTTTCAAAGATATTTCAGGATTCCAGCCTATCAATTCATAAAATGCTTTGCAGGAGTCAGCTACATTTTTCATCGAATCCAATGGATAGGTTGGTTGTATACCATTTTGGGCATGCCAGTGATATAATGTTTTCCCCATGTCTGACAGAATGTTTATGTAAAGAGTGAGGTTGTTTTTTTTTAATTCTTACTAACGTAGTTAAAGATATCAGTCCTAATTCCATGAGAAATGCCTGAATTGGTCTAGATTGATGCAATCCGAGATTTTGTTTCTATAGCTTTCCCGCCAATAGCTTTAGCCAACGTATTTGCTCATCATAGCTAGTTTCCAAACCATATACTATTCCTGGAATGATGCAGGTCTTATGCCCAGATGCCATGCCCTCTACAGAATGACCACCCTTAAACTACACATCGGATTTTGTGAGGCCAAATCTGCTGAGGGCTTTAGGAATTATGTGTTGCTGCAATGGCTTAGGAAACAGTGTGGGAGCGATAATGTTTCCTAAATATGTGCACACATCCACTTGTTCCTAGTTGTTGCCTGCCAGCATCCACTTAAAGTATTGTGTTAATCACTTACTACCCACACACATAATCTTAGACTTTGTACTATTGATGTTTAGGTTGTTGTCAGCAGAGTATGCTTCAATAGCCATAGGCTAAGGTGTAAGCCTAGAGGCGTTCTATAAATAGAACAATGTCATTAGCGTATGACCACCATATGATCTTAGTATTATATATTTTATAGTATTATACAATTTGTACCATAATCTGTTCCTCATCACTCAGTTGAAAGCATTAGAGTAATGAGGATATGCCATATAAAGCTCCTTAGAGGAATGCAAAGTATTACGGATCAAACTCTGTACAGTCCAGATGTTGTGGGCTGTGCTCATTCCGTTGTGAAACCCAGTTTGATTTAGAGGATACAAGGACATATCCTTTGCCCAACTTTGAAGTTTATCTAATATAAAACTACAGAAAACTCTCCAGGGACATCCAGCATTGCAAGAAATCTATAGTCACCACAGATGCCCCGGGGGCCTTTCTTGTAGACAGCAATTAAGATCGTCTTTTGCCATGATGCCCAAATTTGTGCCACTTCTAATACCCCTAGATAAATCTTTAAGGTATCTTGGCGCAATCCTCAGGACTTCTCTTTATCACCATGCTCGCCATCCCATCGGGGCCGGCAGCCCTCAAAGATTTCATCTTGATGATGTTTTTAAATGAGATCCTCTAGGGACAATGTTATGTTATGTTACTTGCCATTTATATAGCGCCTTATATATCATTGGTATGACCTCAAAGCTCTGGTAGGTTGAACGCCCTTGGGAACCGCAGTTCAAGCCAGTAGAGAGAGAGAGTGCCATATGGTGCGTGGGCGCACCGGATATTTGTACAGCTGGTGTGGTTGTTGCATGATAGCTGCTTCTTAGCGCTAGGTGTGGTGCTGAGGAAATCAGTTGGATGTGTTCTGTATGGATGTTGGACACCCAGACTGAGTTCTGGCTGGGTTAGGCCTGAGGAGACGCCTAAGATAGCTGGAATGTGCTCAGCTAGCTGTGTTTTATTAGGATGTTGAGGTGTTCATGGGGTCATGTTGGTATGAGAACAGCTAGGCTGAATTTATCATGGTCCAGCTGTGTTCTAGTTGAATGATGGTGTATAGGAGAGAGTAAGCGTAGTAGTGTGATATGGTGGTTGTCAGTAAAGCGCCTGAGACCAGGCACGAGAGCAGGACAGTGGGGACGTGTATAGTGGTATACGTATAAAAAGTGACAGGATGGATAGGGGTAAACATGTGATACAGATAACATAGGGATACTGGCACATAGCATATATAGGAGATACAGATATGTCCCATCTGTCGCAGCATCTGTACCATCCGCAGTATCTGCATCGTCCACAGCATCCGCAATATCTTTAATGGCCACAGCATCCGCACCATCCGCACCATCCGCACCATCCTTAGCGTCCGCACTATCAGTAGCATCTGGACCATCTGTAGCATCTGCACCACTTGTAGCATCTGCATCGTCGGTAGTATCTGCATCATCCGCAACATACGTAACATTCGCACCGTCTGCAACCTCTGTACCAACCGTAGCACCCGTCAGATCCTTGACAACCGCGCCATCCGCAGAGTTTTCACCATCCATAACATCAGTGACATCTGGGTTGTCTGTGTCATCCGTACCATCCACCCCATCGGAGACATTCGGTTGGTCTGTTCAATTCACTCCATCCACTCCACCCGCTCCACCCGTTCTACGGTTAAACTTTCTCTAGATGGGCGGCATTGGTGACTCAAGGGATTCCACTATATCTTCCTTGCCATACAGAGAGTAAATGTAGGTTGCCCATTCATCAACATCTATAGGATTTACTTCACTTTCATCATTTATTTAGCACAATCTGGTGAGTTCTCTACAGAAGGATTTTCTAACATGCAGCCCTGGTAGGCGAAACATATTAAGTCATGGAGCAGTATGCATCAAATTTGTATGCACACACCACCAATTCTTATATCTAGTTTAAAGAGCTGCAATTTATTCTCTCTCCTGAATTCCTGGCATGTGACCTATTTTGACTAGGTGCATTATTTGGCGCTTATTATACAGCCATCTCTTCTTCATCGCAATAGCACTGTCAACAAGAATATATTGTTGAGGATTCCTGTAGTCCTTTATTGTCAGCGTACTAAAGCCATAAATGAAAGCTAAATCAGTTATGTATCCTATCGCAGATACCAGTTCCAGGTTCCCCTTTATCTTTCTGAGAATCTTCACAGATAATAATAACCAGTTCCATTGAAGTGTGCTCCATGAGGGGATACACTGTGAGTTGGGAGCAGCACTATCTATCTCAATTGCAGTTAATACTTGCAAACATGTTGTTGTTCGCTATACACATCTGTGGATAAAGAAAATCATGATTTTAATAGTGAATGTTCAGAGCTATTAGAATCTCTATTGTGAGTGGTGTCATTGATAGAGATTGTGTTATTACTATAGTGAGAGGCCGGGGTTGACTGGCCAGTAGGGAACTGGTAGGCCTTTGCCCCCCTGGGCCTCTTTTGTGTGGCAACCAATTTTATTTCCAAATGTTCTCAGAGGAAGGTCGCTACTGCCTCCAGTGCAGCTTTTGTCCCTAAGTTGCTTCTTGGTAGGAAACTCAGTGTGCATGTCCGCTCCAGGTGCGACAATGCGATCTGCATCGCTAGGCTCTGGAGCCATCCTCGCGCAACTTCTTGTCATGTAATGAGCTGCTTCCTTCGGCATTGAGGATCAGAAAGGGATCACTCTTAAATGCTAGCATACAAATCTAGCGCTTTCACTTACCCTTCTTGATGTTTATAAAAACTTATGGCATCTCATACTCTGTCTCTGCTGTTGCCTGACTGCCGACTGCACTTGAGCGCACTTTCCTGTGCACCTGCGAGGCAGTTGTAATTATACAGAGGTGAGCAGATTCAGGCAAAATAGTCAGCACAGAGGAATGGGAAGGAGAAAAACGTTGAAGGTGAAGGCAGTAGCAATCAACACAGAAGTGAGTCCAAACAGGAACATTCTCCAACAACTACTAACACCAATAGCCGCCTGCATTAAACCTTATCCCGAAAATACCACAGCAGCAGCAGGCAACCAGACCAACAACAGACCCAGATCCAATTTACCATACTCAGTCGCAATCCTGGAAATGTATGATATGATGTTGCATTTAAAAGGCACCTGTACACAAGTGTTTCTAGTCTCAACAAGGCAATTTTGTGCAGCCTATTACCATGTGCGTGAGGCCGCTTATGGTAAGATCAGTTGGCTGTTTGGGTGCATTCTTTCTACAGTGATGAGAATAAGGCAGGTTACATTTAAGAAGGGACCCACTACTTAATGTAAAACATTTTAAGTAGCATGTATATGATTATGTTGTTTATCTGATTAACTCTTTTATCCCTTATTAATATATGTATTGTTTTGCTCTAAGGATACCAGTTTTGGGTATCTTATTGCAGAATATTCAATGAGTACAAGCATGTATAGTTTAATGTCTTTCTGTGGTAATTACATTGTTGTGATTCTTTGTTTCCTTTTTCACATTTGTTGTGTAAGTTGGTTGTTACACTCTCTTCAATTGTGCATTTCGCTGGTCGATTGTTAAAATCATTATGCATAATTTGCAGCCAATTGGCAATCCAACTTTGTTTGATTGGCTTGTTTTATTCTTACGGAGAGTTTTAAGAGATGTGCTTCAAAGACAATTGTTTGGGACCTTTATGGCATTGCCAAATTAAAGTATTTAAAGGTTCACGTTTCACGTCAGTACAGTGTAAGCCACGCCCCCCAAGAACCTCCCTCTGAGAATCCATTCAGTACAGTCCATGGGCATTCTTAGTTACAGCGTGGCTGGGGAGACATCACACACTTTTGTATCTTTTGTAATTAAAGCCCACACCCACTCCTTCAACGACCAGAGAGAACAGGCAGGAAACCAATACACAGCATGATCAGATAAGAAGAGGAAGTTCAAGTCAGGTAGAGTAGACAGGCAAGAGGTTCGTACACAGGAGGACATAAATAGGAGACACAAAGCATTACTCACGGAATGGTAAGAAAGACTTACTTGTTTGAGTTGACCGTTGTTCGCCAGAGACCACACCTCCAATGGGTGAAACACAGGTTGCTGCTTCTGGACAGTATGTGTATGACATATGGAGCAACATCCTTGCGTACTGTGGTGTGGTGGAGTAAGGAGTCAGACAAAGGGGTGGCATGTTTCAACTCGTTTTATTTGTAAAGATAAAGAAAAGGTCCTGTCTCTCCCTATTTCTAACTGGCTATCCCTTCCTAAACAAATATCAACTCAGTTACTCATCGCAGGATGTTTGTTTAAGTGAAAAGTGTTCATCCTCTGTCCACAATACCTACTATAACCCTACCAATAGTTCACAAAAGGTTTCAGCATCCAATTGAAAGTAATCATTTCTAATAAACTTTTGCACTAGTTGCTGATTCAACAAAGAGAGTATGGTCAGGAGAATGACTCCTATCTCCTGACCAACCTCGCACAGCATTGGGGGCTGCCTGGGGATATTATTTAGCACTAGTCCTCAAAGTTCTCTTCACTTCTTCCCAAGGGCTTCTGAAGTCTTTCTTTTCAATTCTGGCAACTCTAGCAATTCTCCCTGTCCTCTGAAATTATGAAGAATATCTGCAGATAGTTCTTGTTGTCTAATGTCCTCTTTGAACTTAACTGGATTACCAATGTGATGAGGGAGATTCCTGCTGATGTTCTCTTGAGTCCTGTTTCTCTGGATATCACTACTGTGTTGAGGGAGATTACTCCTGAGGCTTTCTTGACTCTTGGATCTCTGGGTATCACTACTGTGGCAAGGGAGATTCCTCCCAATGCAGTCTCGAGTCTTCGTTCTCTCAATGCCAATGCAGTGATGAGGGTGATTACTCCCAAGGCTTTCTTGAGTTCTGGTTCTTGGAGTATCACTACTGTTTTGTAGGAGACTACTCCGGTAGGCTATCTTGACTCTCAGTTCTTGGGCTACCACTACAGTGATGAGGGAGATTACTCCCAAGCATTTCTAGGATTCTGGTTCTCTGACTTTCACTACTGTGATGAGGAAGATCACTCCTGAGACTTTCTTGACTCTTGGTTCTTTGAGCTATCACTACTGTGAGTTGGGAGATTATTCCTGAGGCTTTCTTGGTTCTTGATTGGCTGAATATCACTATTGTGACATGGGAGAGCACTCCTGAGGCTCACTTGACTGCTATTTATTTATTTGTCCATTTATTTAGTGCCAGACCCCACAGGCATCAGGGCACAGCGAGAGGGGGGAAGTAAGGTGGTGAAGTCTGAGTCAAATCACCAGACAACCATAGCTATTTGAAAATAAATGTTTTCAGACATGTTCTGAAGTTCAAAAGATTGGGTTCAGCGCCCCAAACCCCTACCTGGTCTCCTGCTGCTCCTGTTAATTTGTGTCTATTGGGACTGGATTGATGATTCTTCCTTGGGTGATGGTATACCCTGCATTGCTTCACTGCTTCGTGCTTTCTTCACTCCACTACCCACTCCGTCCTTGCTGCTCAACAGAGACTTGCGCCACACAGTTCTGTTGTAGTTGTAGGACCACACAGTACATTTCCCTGAGGTCATGCTGCTGCTGGCATTCCTTCCCTTCTGCCACTGGTCAAGAGCTATGCCTCGACCACAAAGGTTCTCCAACCATTGCTGGATGTCTGCGCCACCAGGGATCAGCATATCTGCAGCTTTGTGTTCCCAGGTTCAAACTTCCTGGTCTTGGGTGGCATCTCACCGGCTGCTCTCTCTATTGGCCAGTTCTTTCTCAATCTTCATTTCCTGTAGCTGGATCCCCACAGCGTAAAGTCTGAGTCCTTCTTTACTGTTGTTGCTGTAATCTGTATGCCTCTCCTTGGGGCCAACTCTTCTCAGTAGTATAGTCAGCCACCCTGTTATAATTCTGAAGATCTTTATCATCTGGGTTATATTATTAGTGAATGAATGACTGAAGAGACATTACCATAACAGACAGTAGTATTATCAGGGAAAAGAGGTTAGGGAGTACCTTCACGGAATGGAAATCCTTATCTACTTTTCGGTAGTGGCTGCACCTCCATAGCCTCACAGTGTAGGGCTTTCCCCTGGGATGAAGTGACGAGATCCAGTGAATTGTCACATACCCTTCCCCTAATGGATGTGGCTCCCCATTTTCACCTAAAGGAAATCTGGAAAGAAAATCTACATTCACCTGCTCCTTTCCCTTCCTAGGTTCAACTGAAAAAGCAAAAGGGTTGAGGATCTAAAAACGAATGTATTATGCAGGGATTAGGAACTTTCCTCAAACTTAGGCAGGTTAAAGGATAATGGTCAGTAACTAGCCTAAACTTACGACCAGTTAAATAGTATCTTAAAATGACTGTAGCCCACTTGACGTCAAGGGCCTCTAACTCAATAGTGGCATAGTTGTTCTCACAGGAAAGAACATTCTGCTTACATATAGTATAGAGTGTTCCACCAAATCATATTCTTGGGAAAGGGCTGCTCCTGTACCCAATTTAGATTTATCTGTCTGTAGTACGAATTCCTTGATGAAATTAGGAACTTTTGATACTGGCTTACTATAGAGCCTGTGATTCAGAGTGTCAAAGCTAGTCTGGTTTTGTTTTTCCTGATCGTAACTTGTGCAGTTCTGCATTCTTTACGTAATCTGATAGACATGATGTTATCATAGAATACCAAGGGATGAATCTATGATAATAGCCAATGAGGCCCAAAAAGCACAAAGATCTTTTTTCATCATTTTTCTCAACCCACTTGCAACAATAACAAAATAAATTAAAAAAAAAAAATATATATATATATATATATATATATATATATATATATACACATGTCATGGCTGACTGGCTGACTTACTCAGATTATAATTATAATTGGTTTATAACATACTTAATACCAAGAGGTTTCTAAGCGCAGACCCAGGGATCGAAACTGCGCTTCTCCACGTTGTCCTGCTTCCAAGACGAGCATGTTGCCCCTGAGCGATCCTCCTGAGATGGCATTTCTTGGGATTGGCTGTCAGCCCTGTCTTTCTCAGAGACCTAAAAACTTTATATAAATGGTTTCTATGTGGATTAGGATGTCATCTAGGTGTGCACCGCAAAAATGGGAAAAGGGTTGCAATACTTATCCATCAACATTTGAAATGTTGCTGGGGCCCTATGTTGTCCAAAAGGGAGAACCTTGAACTGAAACAACCCTCAGAGAGTAAGGAACGCTGTATTTTCCTTTATCTGAGGGATTTAATGGGACCTGCCAATAGCCCTTTGTCAGATCAATCTTGGAGATATAAGCCACTAGTTACAATTTTATCAACTACATCATCAATCTTAGGAATAGGATAATTGGTGTAGTGGGAGATGGAATTCAGCTTTCTGAAGAATATTCAGAATCTCCATGACTGATCTGGTTTTGCGACCCAGAATATCGGTGAGGACCAAGGGCTTTCAGACGGTTCTATAATGTCCAACTCCAACATTTTCTACAATTCCTGAAAAATCGCTTCTTTCCTGGCTAGTGGAATACAATAGGGTTTCAGGTTTACAACCTTTCCTGGGGGGTTCAAATGCGGTGCATTAGAGATTCAAACCTTCCTGTTTCACTATTAAAGACATCAAAAAACTGTGATAACAGATATTGGATGTCGAGTTGTTACTGAGACTAAGTCAGGGGAGACTAAGCTATTTTACAGTACTCCTTCAGTCAGAGGTTTACTCATGGTCACCGATGTGGTTGCCATGAATACCACTTTCCATTCTTTCAGGAGATTTATATCGTACACCAGAGTCTTGGTTCTTTGATCAGGTTGAGCATCAAGAAACTTATAAAGTACTTTTTTCTCCAAAAACTCATAAGACTCATGCCACTTTGAAAGCAGTGTTTGGTCTGAAGGGGGCAAAAGAACAAGAACCTTTTGCCCTATAGAAAAATAGCGATGGATCGCCTTGTGATCATATTGAGCCTTCAGATTTTCCTGGGCTTTGTCTAGATGTTCATTGACTATCTCCCTTACAATAGTCATATGTTCTTTCAAACGTTGGACAGTTTGAGAAATAGGAAGAGCTGTCTCCTCTCTTTCCTGCCAGGTCTGTAGATACTGTAATGTCCTGATGTCCTCTCAGTAATACCACCTCACATTAAACAACAGCCCCCTCATCAATGTTCCCTCTAAGCTGTGCACATGTGCGCTTGCCCAGCTTCCTTCAGGGTGCAACTCAGAAGATTTTTAGCAGCGCACAGAGGCAATTCTCACCTATGCAAAAAGATTTAATAAGGCACAAGCCGCAGCAATTACCTGACATTTCTCTTAAAATAATTAACGTCATGATATTCTGGTGTAACTCATTTACATTACCCTACCATGCAAGCGTGACTTTAAAAAACCTAAAAACAGAATGCAGCCACAAGAGGTAAAAACGAATATGAATAAATGGCTCCATGAACAGAAAAATCTAACGAAAATATGCTTGCACATATTAACCAACTACTGTTCCCACCCCACCAATGAATCATATACTTTAGTCTACAACGCGCTTATTCTAACCTCTACACCAAAACATATTAAGATACTACTAGACAACCTTGACTCTTCCTCTCTTGGCTCTGCAAAAGGTTACCAGACATCCATTTATTTTATGTGTGTTGTGAATTGAATAGTGTTCAAGTACCAGAACTTCTTTTATTCATCGTGCCTTATAAAAAGTTCCTTTTTGGAAGGCCTTTGAGCGACTACCCTGGCACCCCTGAGATGTGTCCTGCATGATGCAGCATGACTTATGAAAGTCCTCTCGAAATTCAACCCTGAACCTCCTCTAATGCACTGGCTCCCGCTGGAAGCCTGTATCGTCTTCAAATCATGTTGCATCATCTACCAGGCTGTCACCCTGAAGTCCCCAAGCTACCTCATAGCATCTTCAGAGGCCTGCAATCCACCAGAAGTAAGGAAATGTGAAGGCTTGAACTCTGATGGGACGGGAAGGAAAAAACAAGAAGAACAGCCTTCTCTGACTATGCTCCAAGACTCCGGAACCTCCTACCATCAACATCAGACTTACCCCATTGCTGCTACAGTTCAGGAAAGAGCTCAAGACCTTCCTCTTCAAGGATGGCTCCTCTGTAACACATAGGTCCACACACTCTCCACTCCCCATCGTACCTGAGACTCTGATCTGCCCCCCACTGTCTCCTCCCTGGTTGCTTGTAGATCTCTTGCTGCAAATTGGCCACCATTGCCCTCCCCTGTTAGCTCCCACTCCCCTGTCTTTTTCCCTCATTGTGTTCTTCCCCCTACGATTATAAAGCACGCCGTTGATTTCCGGAGCCAGGTCCGCACTAAATACACAAATAATATTAATAATAAAAGCATCACCCACATTATGTAACCTAATCATCTCAAATATTGGATAATGACTGTAGGTAAACAGGCTACTTGGCCGTGTAACCTCATCCCATGCTTCCTATTCTTAGTACATATGACACGCAAGCGCTTTGAAGTGGTCTTTTGCATGTTAACGAATTATAAAACTCAAATATTAATTTGCTCTCTAAGAATTTTGACTAGACCAATGTCATGCTCAGAGTCTCCTACTTTAGCATTGCTAACATTACCCTATTTGTGGCGAGCAACATTGCAATATCACAATATCCTGCAACGGATAATGGGTTTGGGCTATGCCAGGTATCTCTCGTCTATAGTATTGGGCAACGGATATTCAGACAGTAGAATGCTTTTCAAACAATCTGCATCCTTTCGATGGTATTTCAAAAGAACATCTTGCTCTGAAAGATATTGTTAAAGATGTTTAACCTTATGTTCGAAGAGGCTGGTTCTATGCAATCCATAAGCCCAATCATAAAGTACACATGGATGGTCATCACCAAACACCGGACAACACAAAAGTGTCGAGAAAGGGAGGGATCAACATTTAATTGACTCTACATTGACCCAAACAGCGCCTCTTTTTCAAATCACCAGTTTTTCTGAACACAGTTATTTTGAGATTTGGGGGATAACTCAGGGGCAACACGCTCGTCTCAAGAATAAGGCAATGCAGAGCAGCCTGAATGTAATACCTGGTCCTGAGCTTGGAGGCTGGAGTCCGGCTTAAAGTGCAATATCAAAAAACAATGTAATTATTTTAGTTTTTATTCTAAACAATTGCAGAAGCCTCTAACACACCTTGCAGCATTTGGACAGCAATACAATTGCACAACAACATCCTCCACCTCTTCCTCCTTCTGAGATACCACAAGAACTCCAGGTCATACGGTGCAAAACATGGATGCTCTGAGGAGGCAGATAGTTTGAATTGAATCAAACTCAAATAATTATCACATTCGTTTCTATTTGGTTATTCGTATTTTGGGTAAAAAATCATGAACACAATCCACAAATATAAGAAAACACTGCCATTCAAGATTGTAAAAGTTGGCTGATCCCATCTCTACACAGCCTGGCTTTAGAACATGTACTGTATTTATTTATTTAATGAAAGGTACAGTGAAACACTATATTGTTGGGACAAACATGCTCACAACACTTTTCAACATTGATTTACAGAGTAGAGGACTGGTGTCTTTAACAATGTGCAAGACTACGTGGATAGAGGACCAGGTGAAGCAGGGGAGGAGAGGTAGAAAACAAGAACCAGGTGCAGGGACAGTAGAGTATGACATAGGTAGAGGAGGTACTGTGTTTTAGGACGAAGGGATGTGGGATAAATGTTGTGGGTTTGTCATAGAGAGTTGGGGGGATGAGAACAGGAAGGTGTCGTGGCATAGAATACCGTGCAAAAGATTCTTCAGACCACACGTCTCTTACGGGTGCGTTAGAGACCAGGCCGCTAATTACGGGCCTGCGATTAGCAGGCCCGTAAATAGCACCTTCCCCATTCCCATTGAGCCCTATGGGGGCTCAAATGGGAATGGGAAATGGTTGGTGCAATGGGGACTTACCGTTCCCGCCAGGGTCGGACTAGACCGGTAAGTCCCCATTGCACCACACCGGACTAGTTCCCGTTATTGGAAGCAGTCATGGCGCAAATAGCACTATGACTACCTCCAATCTCGGAATGAGGCCCTATGTCAATGGCAGATTTGGAGAAAATAAAGCCATATGCTTTTGTTCACAATCCTTGGTACTATAGAGGCAGTTGTTATATTTATGTGCTTAAGGAACATATATTCAAAAGTATTCAAACAACCCAGGTATCCGAGGGCTTGCCAAATAAATAGCAACAGAAAACGTAGGAGTGGGTAAGATATATATATATATAAGCATATGCCTGAGCACATGCGCCTTAATTGTTTCATAAATGGCAGAAAAAATGAGGTTGAATTATTTTGCATAATTTCAGCTGTGAATGATGCTCCCTGTTAGTAGAGTGATAGCAACACTTAAATCAAGCATCGTTAGCGCTCAAACACAAACATAAATAGCTCTGTGAATTAAAATCGCATTAAATAATTCAGGATCGGTGATTACTTCATAGTGGTTTTCTAGCTCGCAACAATACATAATCTGTGTCTCCTGAGTACACCTGGGTCAATACGGGTTTCATGTGATATCATGTGAAATTGGATACGTTGTGTACATTTGATTGTGTTGTATAGTTAGGCTTTTCAGTGTAAATGTTCTTTTTAAAGTAACTTTTTTAATTAGCGTTTGATTATTCGTCATACTCTGCCCCACCACCTTGTTATCCATCTCTCTCAGCCTTTTCGGCTTCACTGCCTTCACATGCATTTAAACACGGCTTTCAGGTTACATCTTTCCAGAGCCCCTTACACAGTGATCGTAGTCAGGAGAAACGTTTGGGAGCGGCGCGTCTCTACTTTTACTTTTTAAGTTTCACCATTCCTATACTTTTTTAAAGGAGTATGCTATGGAACAGATTCTTTTTCAAATAAAAGTATGGGAAGACATTGGGCCTCATTACGAGGCTGGGGGCCACGGAATGAACAGTGCCGGTAAGGTACCGCCACCGTTCATTCCGAGCCGTCACATTACGAGTTTGCTCAGACCCAGACGTGCATATTATCACCCGCGAGCAGATCAGGATGCTAACAACGGACCCATCATTAACATCATTGTTAGCATCCTCCCCATTCCCATTCGAGCCCTATGGGCGCTCGAATGGGAATGGGGATGTACTGGGTCCGGGTCCCGAGAAAAGAGAATTACCGGGCCCGCAAAAATCAGAATGGCCCGGTAATTCCCTTTTTTCGGGACCCGGACCAGACACGAGTTTAGAGGCAGCCATGCCGCTAAGAACGGCATGGCTACCTCCAAACTCGTAATGAGGCAAATTGAAACGGAGTACACTGCAACCATGCGGCAGATCAGGCATTAGCCTCCACCCGAAATTCTGAGTAATGTTGACTTGACCTCACTCATCTGCACAGTCATCCACAGGCAGGACAGCATGCAGATGTAAACGCTGCCTGCAGCTACGCTGCTAACAAAGACCCTGCAGTTTCTTTTCTAAAGCATTTCACTGTTAGCAACTGTGCTTTTCACATGCACACACTTATGATGGGTTGTTAGCATTTGCATGGAAGGTGAGTGCTCTGAATGATGTTTGGGGACAGGAGAGCACTATCTTCACGTGTGAGACCCAAACAGGGAGAGTTATGGCTGCTATTAATGAAGAAACCTCACCAGAAGAACCTCAGTTGAATGTGCAAAGTTACATGATATAAGCAACACATTTGCTCAAGATTAACCAAAGGAGGAGACACACACAATAGTTACTTTTTAAAAAAGTTTATATCCAAGAGTTCTACTAGATTAAGCTGAAAAGTAAACTCTGGCTTAAATGAGATTTTTACTGCTGCTGGACATGCACAATGAACTAGCAGTTGACAAAGCCAATCACACGCCACGTCCCAACCACACCATTAGCGAGCTCGTAAATACCAATAGAAATGTGCATTTTGTCCCTCAATCCCATCATGTTTAGAGACAGTGTCAGTGGCCTGATGTGCTCTTAATTGCCCAAAGATCACAGTCATACAAGTATGTTTGCCCATGCCTCCACAGTCTCTGAAGTTAGCCCCTCTCCAAACATATGAAATGTTATCCCACCCCTGATGTTTTAGTCTAGTTGCACCACGGACTGCAATTGCATTAGGGTCATGCTGCTGAGACTGTTACACCATAACTGCATACGCCCTTAGAGTGGGAAGGCCCATCCACAGAACCAGTTTCAGATGTTTGCACTGTTGCGTGATGAAGACAAGCTAGCTATGAGCATGCTGGGAAGGCAAGCAGCAGCCAGAGGTCTCATCTTTCCAAGCATGCATGACTGCTGGGCCATAGACCACAGCCAGAGACCTCATCTGTCCTAGCATGCATGTCTGCTGGGCCAGTGACCACAGCCAGAGGCCTCATCTGTCCTAGCATGCATGTCTGCTGGCCCAGAGACCACATACAGCGGTCTCATCTGTCCTAGCGTGAATGTCTACTGGGCCAGATACCACAGACAGCAGTCTCATCTGTCCTAGCATGCATGTCTACTTGGCCAGAGACCACAGACAGTGGTCTCATCTGTCCTAGCATGAATGTCTACTGGGCCAGAGACCACAGACAGCGGTCTCATCTGTCCTAGCGTGCATGTCTTCTGGGCCAGATACCACAGACAGCGGTCTCATCTGTCCTAGCATGCATGTCTTCTGGGCCAGAGACCACAGACAGCGGTCTCATCTGTCCTAGCATGCATGTCTGCTGGCCCAGAGAACACATACAGCGGTCTCATCTGTCCTAGTGTGGATGTCTTCTGGGCCAGATACCACAGACAGCAGTCTCATCTGTCCTAGCATGCATGTCTACTTGGCCAGAGACCACAGACAGTGGTCTCATCTGTCCTAGCATGAATGTCTACTGGGCCAGAGACCACAGACAGCGGTCTCATCTGTCCTAGCGTGCATGTCTTCTGGGCCAGATACCACAGACAGCGGTCTCATCTGTCCTAGCATGCATGTCTTCTGGGCCAGAGACCACAGACAGCGGTCTCATCTGTCCTAGCGTGCATGTCTACTGGGCCAGAGACCACAGACAGAGATCTCATCTGTCCTTGCATGCATGTCTGCTGGGCCAGAGACCACAGACAGCGGTCTCATCTGTCCTAGCATGCATGTCTACTTGGCCAGAGACCACAGACAGCGGTCTCATCTGTCCTAGCGTGAATATCTACTGGGCCAGAGACCACAGACAGAGATCTCATCTGTCCTCGCATGCATTTCTGCTGGGCCAGAGACCACAGATAGCGGTCTCATCTGTCCTAGCGTGCATGTCTTCTGGGCCAAAGACCACAGACAGAGGCCTACTCGGCCTGGGAACTGCCTGATCTTGCAAGATTAGAGCAACTGGCTCAAATGGAAATGGGAAATGGTTGGTGCAATGGGGATTTACCGGTCCCGCCAGGGTCGGACTAGACCGGTAAGTCCCCATTGCACCACACTGGACTCGGTCCTGTTATTGGAAGCAGACATGGCGCAAATAGCACCATGACTACCTCCAATCTCGGAATGAGGCCCAATGTCAATGGCAGATTTGGAGAAAATAAAGCCATATGCTTTTGTTCATAACTCATCTCTGAGAGCGTCGTTGATGAGAGGGCTGATGACGGCAGGCGAGGAGAGGGTGGCTGTGCCACACACATTCAGACTTCAATTGAAGCCCCTTTAGAACACAAGCCAGAGATGAATAGGTCATCATTCCTATTTCTCTAGTTCGCTAGACCTCATCTCAAGCCATATGCACTCGTAGATATATGGCATCGCCTCCCAAGATGTTGCAGCTCTGGGAGTGAAGCCCTTGTAAAAATATATACCACTGTGCACACCCCTTTTAATCAAGTGGCACGTGTGAGTGACTATGGGCAATCACGCTGCTTCAATGTCTTTTCAATAGAGCTTTGCAGGGGTTGTTTCTTGCAGATAATTGCCTCTTAGTCTGAAAGAGATATGTCCGTTCTTCCATTTGAAGAGAGAGCAAAAAGAGGACCACATGGATTTTAAAGTGGGTAACTTTTGCAGTCCTATCAGTGTTTGTGACAGTGTGCTTCTGCTACATTGGTAGTCAATTGAGCAGCTCAATCTGCAGCTCACCATTGTACACGTGGCCGCTCCTAAGAGACTGTTTCAACAGCACATTTTGATACAGCATGGCACAGATAAGGGGTCACTGAACCTCCAGATATTGGATACAGCTTCCTGCCCTTACATTCAACGCAGGTTCAGGGGGACATCCCACTGTTCATGAGTGGTGTCCACATTGTGAGCACCCAGTGTTGCACTGCATATTTAGTTATCACACTGTATTGTAAGTCGCATGTAAGCATTGACTAAGAAATGACAGCCCTCATTCAGGTGAGAAAAAGCAAACATAACAGGTACCCCGTGCTCATGACTGGTCATTCTATACTCAAACGTTACTTCTATGCCAGAAGCTAGCCAAACATGCCAAGATTATAAACAGTGACACGCCTTGTCTTTGTAGACCATGAATACTTTTCTTTTCATCTTGTTTAACTGTTGTGCGTGTGTGTATTACAGTGTTTAGTTTTTTTTTTCTAAAAGGAAAATGCTTTGAAAAAGACCCCCCTTCATTTTTTAAAAAATATGTTCACATTGATGATTTTGATTTTCATGACCTTTGTAAACTCTGTGATACAACTTCACAGCCATGTCATACATTGTATACACGTTGTTCACTCATTATAAAGTATTTTAGATGTCACATTTTTCTAAGTGTCTTCACTGCTTCTGCATACACCTCTACATGCATTCGCATCTAGCATCTAGGCGAACACTTTAAAATCAAACCCTACATTGTTTGAAGGTTCCAACTGTTTTATTCGTTTGGGGAATACCTACCAAACCCGTATAGTGCTCGTATAGAAGTCCCTCGAACTTGATAGTGGTCCATCTAACTATTTGAATCCTTGCCAATAGTCAGACAAGGAAGGGGATCACTAAGTGTTTGTGTAAAGAAGGCATTTTGGGCTAAAGACAGTGGTCTTGCATGTCCATGGAACAATATATCCATTGAGACTAAAATGCATGGCGACTTTTAAGAGGGTAGTCAGCGGACTACGAACGAAACATCTGATACAATTACTTAGGAGAATTGATCTAGGCAATTTTGTGCAGCCAATTACCATCTGCGTGAGGCCGCTTCTGGTAAGATCAGTTGGCTGTTTGGGTGCATTCTTTCTACAGTGATGAGAATAAGGCAGGTTACATTTAAGAAGGGACCCACTACTTAATGTAAAACATTTTAAGTAGCATGTATATGATTATGTTGTTTATCTGATTAACTCTTTTATCCCTTATTAATATATGTATTGTTTTGCTCTAAGGATACCAGTTTTGGGTATCTTATTGCAGAATATTCAATGAGTACAAGCATGTATAGTTTAATGTCTTTCTGTGGTAATTACATTGTTGTGATTCTTTGTTTCCTTTTTCACATTTGTTGTGTAAGTTGGTTGTTACACTCTCTTCAATTGTGCATTTCGCTGGTCGATTGTTAAAATCATAATGCATAATTTGCAGCCAATTGGCAATCCAACTTTGTTTGATTGTCTTATTTTATTCTTACGGAGAGTTTTAAGAGATGTGCTTCAAAGACAATTGTTTGGGACCTTTATGGCATTGCCAAATTAAAGTATTTAAAGGTTCACGTTTCACGTCAGTACAGTGTAAGCCACGCCCCCCAAGAACCTCCCTCTGAGAATCCTTTCAGTACAGTCCATGTGCATTCTTAGTTACAGCGTGGCTGGGGAGACATCACACACTTTTGTATCTTTTGTAATTAAAGCCCACACCCACTCCTTCAACGACCAGAGAGAACAGGCAGGAAACCAATACACAGCATGATCAGATAACAAGAGGAAGTTCAAGTCAGGTAGAGTAGACAGGCAAGAGGTTCGTACACAGGAGGACATAAATAGGAGACACAAAACATTACTCACGGAACGGTAAGAAAGACTTACTTGTTTGAGTTGACCGTTGTTCGCCAGAGACCACACCTCCAATGGGTGAAACACAGGTTGCTGCTTCTGGACAGTATGTGTATGACATATGGAGCAACATCCTTGCGTACTGTGGTGTGGTGGAGTAAGGAGTCAGACAAAGGGGTGGCATGTTTCAACTCGTTTTATTTGTAAAGATAAAGAAAAGGTCCTGTCTCTCCCTATTTCTAACTGGCTATCCCTTCCTAAACAAATATCAACTCAGTTACTCACCGCAGGATGTTTGTTTAAGTGAAAAGTGTTAATCCTCTGTCCACAATACCTACTATAACCCTACCAATAGTTCACAAAAGGTTTCAGCATCCAATTGAAAGTAATCATTTCTAATAATCTTTTGCACTAGTTGCTGATTCAACAAAGAGAGTATGGTCAGGAGAATGACTCCTATCTCCTGACCAACCTCGCACAGCATTGGGGGCTGCCTGGGGATATTATTTAGCACTAGTCCTCAAAGTTCTCTTCACTTCTTCCCAAGGGCTTCTGAAGTCTTTCTTTTCAATTCTGGCAACTCTAGCAATTCTCCCTGTCCTCTGAAATTATGAAGAATATCTGCAGATAGTTCTTGTTGTCTAATGTCCTCTTTGAACTTAACTGGATTACCAATGTGATGAGGGAGATTCCTGCTGATGTTCTCTTGAGTCCTGTTTCTCTGGATATCACTACTGTGTTGAGGGAGATTACTCTTGAGGCTTTCTTGACTCTTGCATCTCTGGGTATCACTACTGTGGCAAGGGAGATTCCTCCCAATGCAGTCTTGAGTCTTCGTTCTCTCAATGCCAATGCAGTGATGAGGGTGATTACTCCCAAGGCTTTCTTGAGTTCTGGTTCTTGGAGTATCACTACTGTTTTGTAGGAGACTACTCCGGTAGGCTATCTTGACTCTCAGTTCTTGGGCTACCACTACAGTGATGAGGGAGATTACTCCCAAGCATTTCTAGGATTCTGGTTCTCTGACTTTCACTACTGTGATGAGGAAGATCACTCCTGAGACTTTCTTGACTCTTGGTTCTTTGAGCTATCACTACTGTGATGTGGGAGATTATTCCTGAGGCTTTCTTGGTTCTTGATTGACTGAATATCACTATTGTGACATGGGAGATCACTCCTGAGGCTCACTTGACTGCTATTTATTTATTTGTCCATGTATTTAGTGCCAGACCCCACAGGCATCAGGGCACAGCGAGAGGGGGGAAGTAAGGTGGGGAAGTCTGAGTCAAATCACCAGACAACCATAGCTATTTGAAAATAAATGTTTTCAGACATGTTCTGAAGTTCAAAAGATTGGGTTCAGCGCCCCAAACCCCTACCTGGTCTCCTGCTGCTCCTGTTAATTTGTGTCTATTGGGACTGGATTGATGATTCTTCCTTGGGTGATGGTATACCCCGCATTGCTTCACTGCTTCATGCTTTCTTCACTCCACTACCCACTCCGTCCTTGCTGCTCAACAGAGACTTGCGCCACACAGCTCTGGTGTAGTTGTAGGACCACACAGTACATTTCCCTGAGGTCATGCTGCTGCTGGCTTTCCTTCCCTTCTGCCAGTGGTCAAGAGCTAAGCCTCGACCACAAAGGTTCTCCAACCATTGCTGGATGTCTGCGCCACCAGGGATCAGCATATCTGCAGCTTTGTGTTCCCAGGTTCAAACTTCCTGGTCTTGGGTGGCCTCTCACCGGCTGCTCTCTCTATTGGCCAGTTCTTTCTCAATCTTCATTTCCTGTAGCTGGATACCCCACAGCGTAAAGTCTGAGTCCTTCTTTACTGTTGTTGCTGTAATCTGTATGCCTCTCCTTGGGGCCAACTCTTCTCAGTGGTATAGTCAGCCACCCTGTTATTATTCTGAAGATCTTTATCATCTGGGTTATATTATTAGTGAATGAATGACTGAAGAGACATTACCATAACAGACAGTAGTATTATCAGGGAAAAGAGGTTAGGGAGTACCTTCACGGAATGGAAATCCTTATGTACTTTTTGGTAGTGGCTGCACCTCCATAGACTCACAGTGTAGGGCTTTCCCCTGGGAAGAAGTGACGAGATCTAGTGAATTGTCACATACCCTTCCCCTAATGGATGTGGCTCCCCATTTTCACCTTAAGGAAATCTGGAAAGAAAATCTACATTCTTCTGCTCCTTTCCCTTCCTAGGTTCAACTGAAAAAGCAAAAGCGTTGAGGATCTAAAAACGAATGCATTATGCAGGGATTAGGAACTTTCCTCAAACTTAGGCAGGTTAAAGGATAATGGTCAGTAACTAGCCTAAACTTACGACCAGTTAAATAGTATCTTAAAATGACGGTAGCCCAGTTGACGTCAAGGGCCTCTAACTCAATAGTGGCATAGTTGTTCTCACAGGAAAGAACATTCTGCTTACATATAGTATAGAGTGTTCCACCCCATCATATTCTTGGGAAAGGGCTGCTCCTGTACCCAACTTAGATTTATCTGTCTGTAGTACGAATTCCTTGATGAAATTAGGAACTTTTGATACTGGCTTACTACAGAGCTTGTGATTCAGAGTGTCAAAGCTAGTCTGGTTTTGTTTTTCCTGATCGTAACTTGTGCAGTTCTGCATTCTTTACGTAATCTGATAGACATGATGTTACCATAGAATACCAAGGGATGAATCTATGATAATAGCCAATGAGGCCCAAAAAGCACAAAGATCTTTTTTCATCATTTTTCTCAACCCACTTGCAACAATAACAAAATAAATAATATATATATATATATATGTCATGGCTGACTGGCTGATTTACTAAGATTATAATTATAATTGGTTTATAACATACTTAATACCAAGAGGTTTCTAAGCGCAGACCCAGGGATCGAAACTGCGCTTCTCCACGTTGTCCTGCTTCCAAGACGAGCATGTTGTCCCTGAGCGATCCTCCTGAGATGGCATTTCTTGTGATTGGCTGTCAGCCTTGTCTTTTACAGAGCCCTAAAAACTTTATATAAATGGTTTTGATGTGGATTAGGATGTCATCTAGGTGTGCACCGCAAAAATGGGAAAAGGGTTGCAATACTTATCCATCAACCTTTGAAATGTTGATGGGGCCCTATGTTGTCCAAAAGGGAGAACCTTGAACTGAAACAACCCTCAGAGAGTGAGGAACGCTGTATTTTCCTTTATCTGAGGGATTTAATGGGACCTGCCAATAGCCCTTTGTCAGATCAGTCTTGGAGATATAAGCCACTTGTTCCAATTTTATCAACTACATCATCAATCTTAGGAATAGGATAATTGGTGAAGTGGGAGATGGAATTCAGCTTTCTGAAGTATATTCAGAATCTCCATGACTGATCTGGTTTTGCGACCCAGAATATCGGTGAGGACCAAGGGCTTTCAGACGGTTCTATAATGTCTAACTCCAACATTTTCTACAATTCCTGAAAAATCGCTTCTTTCCTGGCTTCTGGAATACAATAGGGTTTCAGGTTTACCACCTTTCCTGGGGGGTCCAAATGCGGTGCATTAGACATTTAAACCTTCCTGTTTCACTATTAAAGACATCAAAAAACTGTGATAACAGATATTGGATGTCGAGTTGTTACTGAGACTAAGTCAGGGGAGACTAAGCTATTTTACAGTACTCCTTCAGTCAGAAGTTTACTCATGGTCACCGATGTGGTTACCATGAATACCACTTTCCATTCTTTCAGGAGATTTATATTGTACACCAGAGTCTTGGTTCTTTGATCAGGTTGAGCAACAAGAAACTTATAAAGTACTTTTTTCTCCAAAAACTCATAAGGCTCATGCCACTTTGAAAGCAGTTTTTGGTCTGAAGGGGGCAAAAGAACAAGAACCTTTTGCCCTATAGAAAAATAGCGATGGATCGCCTTGTGATCATATTGAGCCTTCAGATTTTCCTGGGCTTTGTCTAGATGTTCATTGACTATCTCCCTTACAATAGTCATATGTTCTTTCAAACGTTGGACAGTTTGAGAAATAGGAAGAGCTGTCTCCTCTCTTTCCTGCCAGGTCTGTAGATACTGTAATGTCCTGATGTCCTCTCAGTAATACCACCTCACATTAAACAACAGCCCCCTCATCAATGTTCCCTCTAAGCTGTGCACATGTGCGCTTGCCCAGCTCCTTCAGGGTGCAACTCAGAAGATTTTTAGCAGCGCACAGAGGCAATTCTCACCTATGCAAAAAGATTTAATAAGGCACAAGCCGCAGCAATTACCTGACATTTCTCTTAAAATAATTAACGTCATGATATTCTGGTGTAACTCATTTACATTACCCTACCATGCAAGCGTGACTTCAAAAAACCTAAAAACAGAATGCAGCCACAAGAGGTAAAAACGAATATGAATAAATGGCTCCATGAACAGAAAAATCTAACGAAAATATGCCTGCACATATTAACCAACTACTGTTCCCACCCCACCCATGAATCATATGCTTTAGTCTACAACGCGCTTATTCTAACCTCTACACCAAAACATATTAAGATACTACTAGACAACCTTGACTCTCCTCTCTTGGCTCTGCGAAAGGTTACCAGACATCCATTTATTTTATGTGTGTTGTGAATTGAATAGTGTTCAAGTACCAGAACTTCTTTTATTCATCGTGCCTTATAAAAAGTTCCTTTTTGGAAGGCCTTTGAGCGACTACCCTGGCACCCCTGAGATGTGTCCTGCATGATGCAGCATGACTCATGAAAGGCCTCTCGAAATTCAACCCTGAACCTCCTCTAAATGCACTGGCTCCCGCTGCAAGCCTGTATCATCTTCAAATCATGTTGCATCATCTACCAGGCTGTCACCCTGAAGTCCCCAAGCTACCTCACAGCATCTTCAGAGGCCTACAATCCACCAGAAGTAAGGAAATGTGAAGGCTTGAACTCTGATGGGACGGGAAGGAAAAAACAAGAAGAACAGTCTTCTCTGACTATGCTCCAAGACTCCGGAACCTCCTACCATCAACAACAGACTTACCCCATTGCTGCTACAGTTCAGGAAAGAGCTCAAGACCTTCCGCTTCAAGGATGGCTCCTCTGTAACACATAGGTCCACACACTCTCCACTCCCCATCGTACCTGAGACTCTGATCTGCCCCCCACTGTCTCCTCCCTGGTTGCTTGTAGATCTCTTGCTGCAAATTGGCCACCGTTGCCCTCCCCTGTTAGCTCCCACTCCCCTGTCTTTTTCCCTCATTGTGTTCTTCCCCCTACGATTGTAAAGCACGCCGTTGATTTCCGGAGCCAGGTCCGCACTAAATACACAAAAAATATTAATGATAAAAGCATCACCCACATTATGTAACCTAATCATCTCAAATATTGGATAATGACTGTAGGGACAAATCACTCCTCTGGCAGAAACTAAACAACTGGGGAATTCCGGCCCCCCTGCTGGCTATGCTCATCGAACTACACAAAAATACCACGATCAGAGTGAGGCTAGATGACGTCGGCAACCTATCAGAAGCAATCCAGGTCCTTAAAGGGGTACGACAAGGATGTTTGGGTGCACCATTGCTTTTCAACCTATTTCAATCAGACATTGGAGACTTTCTGGCCTCGGCGTCGCTCATCTGCCCCAGGATTAACAGCAGAAGACTACAATGGCTGGCCTATGCGGACGATCTAGTTCTTTTGGATGGATCAGCATTAGGACTGCAACATCTTTTGTCCAAACTCAATGAATATGCCAAGTTAAACGGCCTAATAATTAACCCACTAAAATCCAAGGTCCTGATTTTCAAACATCCAAGAAAAAAGGTAACATCAAGGATCTGGGTGTTGGACAATAAGGCAATTCCCCGAGTAGATGAGCTCACATACCTGGGATATGAAGTCTTAGCCCATCCAACTGCCAACAAGGTGAATTCATTAATTCTCAGTAAGACCTCGAAAATTATTGCACAAATGAAAAACCTAAACGGAAAATTTTGTAAATTTTCATTTTCCCCACTCAAGAAATTCTACGTAGGCAAAGCAGTTCCTGTCCTCCTCTATGGACTGGAGGCAAAACCTCTGCTGTGGAACTACGATTGGAACAAAATTGAGGGACTCATTTGAAAATCGTCCATTTCCCTACCAATGTGCACTTCGTCAGTCAGTCTGAGGTTCGAACTAGGCCTCACCTCCTTGAGCTGCCGTGCAGAGTGGAAACTTCTGTCGCTCTATCGTAATATAATCATAGCCAGCAGGGCCACTCTTTTTTTCGATATAAACCAACATTTAAAGAAAGCAAAGTCAAGTCAACTATCGAGCTTAGAAGAAAAGATTGGACAGATTCTGCATAAGCTTGATTTACCAACAGAAACCCTTCTACAAAACCCCTTGGAAGTAAAAAAAAAACTAAAAATGGCTGACTGGATCGAAACAATCACAGGAGTCAGAAACTTAAAAACATTAAACTCCTTCTTGATAGTAGATAGGAAACTTGGCACCATGCCACGTTACCTGGAAAAATTCCCAGATCGAGAGATAAGAAACAGCTTTCTCAGACTGAGACTGAACCTAGCCTATACAGGAGAAATATTGGCTCAAAGAAACCAGGGAGAGAAGGTAATAAAATTCTGCGAAATGTGTAAAACTTCGAACCTCCAAACATTGAAACATCTACTGCTGGAGTGCGAAGGCACATGGCCCATAAGAGTGTCCTTACTGAGGAGATTTGTAAGCAGAGAAGTGAGTCTAAACCAAGATGCATTCTGGAACAGACTGATCTCCGGCCAGGAAATTATGCTCACTGCAGCGATAGTAAAAGTCTCAGAGAAACTCACTATACTAACAAAGTATCAAAAGACGACACGGCCTATCGAGCTTCCTGGTTGACACTTTTTGGCCCCTCCAGTTATTCTAGTTATTCCCTGGTTTCCGAGATCCTATTGCAATTTTATCTTTGGAAAAGCACTATTCTTTTGTAAAGGTTTTTCTTTTATAACCAAAAACAAATAAATAAATAAAAAAAAAGACTGTAGGTAAACAGGCTACTTGGCCGTGTAACCTCATCCCATGCTTCCTATTCTTAGTACATATGACACGCAAGCGCTTTGAAGTGGTCTTTTGCATGTTAACGAATTATAAAACTCAAATATTAATTTGCTCTCTAAGAATTTTGACAAGACCAATGTCATGCTCAGAGTCTCCTACTTTAGCATTGCTAACATTACCCTATTTGTGGCGAGCAACATTGCAATATCACAATATCCTGCAACGGATAATGGGTTTGGGCTATGCCAGGTATCACTCGTCTATAGTATTAGGGCAACGGATATTCAGACAGTAGAATGCTTTTCAAACAATCTGCATCCTTTCGAAGTGTTCAGAGTTGCATTGGGTATAGACCTTAACAAATGATATTGTAATTCGATGTTATACAATAATGATTTCACTTATTAGATGTATAATCTTACCCAAGAACATAAGCGTGGAATAAGTTGCAATCTTGTATGCTTCGCAAAATAATTGTGAACCTGCAGATTCAAAAAGATGTTCTTTTCCCTTACAACTCTTCTTGAGATTGGTCAGAAATATTATTAGAGTTCCTTCCTATGCCACTGCTCTGCTGATCACTGATTTGAAAAAATATTGGTGACTTTTGTGGGCAGAAGGAGGGGTTGGTTCCTATGTGTTAATTGTTTCCCATTTTTATTTGGCACATTTTTTGGTTTTTAGGGATTAAAAATTGATGGTGTATATGTCTCTAAGCTGTAAGGCTGGTTTTGAGTAACTCACAGGACAAAATAATGTGGATAGTAAGTAGAAGATATGGAACTTTGATCATCATATTCTGTGGTGCAGTTATTCTGACGCAATTATTCTTACACACTTTACGGGTGGCTATTCTCATGGCCCTTGCATTACTTCATTAAAGTGGCACTTGAACTCCTGTTGGCATGTTTTCTGACACATTCATTTTAGTTGCCTTTATTCCATTTGCAAATATTGTATCCGGTCTGATTTTTGATAGCCACATCAGTTATGAAAAGCAATATTAGTTTTTTTGTAATACACCCAAGTGTTTTTCCAGTGACATAAGCCACACATTTTTCTCTGCACAAAAGTACTTTTGCTAGCTACTGTGGCATATCTTGAGGTCTTGAACTGGTTGACGAGTTCTCTTTACGATCACATAAAATATATATTTTTTTAACCTATTTGTTTGGAAAAAGTATTGTATGATGCAGCTTTTATGCAGATTAGTGAAAAATTGCAGTAGTTTGAAAGAGGCAATTTCTTTCCAAACTCTCTTCGGAGATGGTAGCTCACTAACTACGCATGCTCACAAAGTGGCTTACCTCGTGAGTCAATTGCGCATATGGAAAAATAAAGTGCGCACGAAAGGTCCCAAGTTGCGCACTTAGAGAAAAATAATTAGAGGGAACATTGCCCCTCATAATTATGTTTTTTTTAGACGGCGGAGTTCATCATCTCTTAGAATAAATAAAGTATCCTGGTCCTGCTTAACCGTTCTAGGGTGACTATGAACAGGATGTCCTCAAATTCTTCCCCGTCTCCATACAGTCTTTCACATGGGCCACCGGCTTTTCTTTTTTTGATATTGCACATCAAAGGACATACCCTGCAAAGTCAGAATAAGGCCTAGTCAAAATAAAGACATCAACAGTGTCCTGGTTATCACCCATGCATAATGCTTGGGGATGGAAGCCCAAGAAGTCAGAATAAGACATGGTTATAATATAATAAAATCAGCATTGTCCTTGTTACCACCCAAACACATTGCACAGTGGCTACAAGCCAACAGAGTCCAAATGAAATATGGTTACCATGAAATGACTAAAAATGGTACTGTTTGCCACCCAGATGTACTGAAACTGTACTTCATTTAGGCATTTCAGGGGCATCAGGAATAGGAGGGACAGGAGATGAGTAGCTCACAAATTGCAATGAACTAGGAATACATATAATGTCGTCTTCAAAAGGCAGGTTTTTAAATGGGGTAGAACTGTAGGATGAGTTTCACTTGAAATTCTACAGTTTGTTTCAGTAAGTGATGTTTACATACAGCCATGGAAGATTGTCCCCTTAATCAGGGCCTATTGAGGTTTTTCATCCTCGGCAGACAGGTGAAAAGGTGCAAACATGTTTCAAAAGGTCTAAGGCAAGACTGGGCACAAGCTTACCATCTACCACAGCAAACTGAACCCACAATTCAAAGGGGGAGATGAAGGAGAGATACATTTCGAAATGCGGAATAAGGTTTGACTCCATGTTGCCTTTTGTTTCACAAGCAAATGAAACTATTGCATACAACTCAATAATATAACAATCACACAGAGCAGTAGTAACATTGAAAAATGTACCACAGACAAAACAAACCATAGATGAAAAGTGTGATTGTCAAATTTTGAGTGTATCGCTTTCTCTTTCTAGGATTTGCGGATTAAGCTTTAACCAGATTTTTGGCTTTCATTAAAAAAGCAGTACAATAAGGCAAAATAAAGTATGATGAAAAGGTAACATAATGGGCAGTAGGAAACTAATATTATTTTGGAGAAGAAAAAAAATCAGCATTGGATGCTTATAGGTGTGGACAGTGAAGTTATTGTACTGTACCATTGCAGGAAGGTACGAGTATACGACCTTCATCCTCGTCCCACCCATGACGCTAATTGCAGCTCCAATCATACAAAGTTTTGACCACATACTATGTGGGTGGCATACTTTCTACCTGTATTAGTTGCACTATTTTTCCCATTTGTTTTATTTGTATTGCTTGAGGGTGTCAAAACAAAAGCACCCCAAAAAAATGGAAAAGGCGTTGACGGATGTAAGAGTCCACCCCACCTCTGCTTGCTTCTTGTGACCAAGGGCAACAGCTATCACAACGTCACAACATGTGCTGTGAAGGTCAAGCAAGGAGAAGTGTAGAAGAGCATGTAAACATCCCCAAACATCACCATGAACTCAACTGGGGTTCATGAGTAGCACAGTTTTCATCTAGTGCCATACTGTGGAGAGGGTGTAGAGGTGCAGTTAGTTTCTCTTTAGGCATATCATAGATGGGAAAAGAGAACAACTGAATCAAGAAGGGGTTACTTTATAAGACAACCAGTCTCGTCAACAGACCAATACCACGCACCTTAATGATAAGTTCCCTATCATAGCTGCTGAATAAAATGTGCTCTCAAGTGATCTTCAGTAATTCCCAGGTGGCAGTTGTGATATGTTATCTGGTTGCTGCTTCGTCATATTGACTTTGTTCTCTGCCTAAGAACTCCAAAAACGTCTTGGCTGTAAAGATACTTTGATCATCCCAAACAGATTGCACTCAGGTTAGTTAGACATAACATACTACACAGCCAGCTCAAACAAAATACCCCTAACATTTTGAGCACAGTGTGCTAGTGATGGGAAGAAACTGTGTTCTCCATTTCTAACAGTGGAAACCATGCAGTTATGTTAAAAAAGAACATGAGTGCGGATGATGAATGTGAGGAGCTTTGCTTCAATTGCTCTACCTGGTGAAGGGAACGACAGGCAGAAGTGTGCCTGACTGCACAGTGGTATCCTCCGCCAATGGTCTCCAGCATGGCGAAACCAGACTCTGGGGGCGCTGCCGCCGGGACCTTTGCATCTCTGGACGCATCTGATGATACGACAGTAAAGAGTCCAGGAGTCTGCTATACTACCACTCCCGCAGCTTTCCACAGAGATTGCATTTTTGGAGGAGGTGGGGAGGACAAAGTGCATTTACAAAGGTATTTGCACATACAGTTTCCCACTTATAAATCAGCAAACATGATGAAAAGTGCACTTTTTAGACAAGGTTGTGTGAACACTTTACACACACACACACAGACAAATATGAATTTGTATGAGCTACATCTATCATGTTAATTAATATTAACACAAAACATTTGTATTGACCTCCTCTCAGTGAATCAGAATGTGTATAGTGCAGTCAGGTTCTACTTGTATTAACTGCATTCTGAACATTCTGCCTTCAAAGGTCAACAAGGAAACAACAGTGCCATTTCCAGGCAAGGTTTCTTTCAACAAGATACTTCCTTGTTCAACAGTACCTTTTTTTGGTGCAGAATTCTATTTAACACACCAGCGAGAACGCTAAACTAGGGGAAACTGTTTTCACTTTCTATTAGAGAAGCCATTTTCTTTTACATGACACTTAATGTATGCTCATGTTAAAATCGCTCCAGTTTAAAAAAGTATGCAATTAAATCGCTTACGTTATGAAGAACACTTTTGCATTTAAATGCTAAAAAATAAAAACACATTTCATTTGCTAACTCTATTTGAAAATGTACTTTACTCACTATAAATTCAACCTTTTTTACTTTATCACCAAAATGACAAAAGATATATCACTACCACCGCCATGTTCTAATAGCCTTACAGACTTGGGGATGGGTCATTATCGTTTGGGATAATGACCCTTCCCCAACATATGGCCCCTGGTGACCCCTCCCTCAGCCTATAAGGCTATATTACATCAATGAACAGAAAGCGGCCTCATTTCTCCAGACACATTTTCTAATTAAGTCACTCAGGCATGTGTTAGTCTATTTTTCAAAAGACAGTAAATGTTTATGATCTGTACTTCCTAACACAAAGTGATGCCATATTAAACCGAGTGCAAGATATAAGTATGCTCATCAATTTAAAGCATTTAAACGCAGCATCTGATTAGCTGTCCATTCAACAAGCTGTCCAGCGATGCACACTGTGGGCTGTGTGTTACAGGAAGCAGCAGTGAACCTATCGAATCACAACCCTTTGTGAAATCAGCAGTACACCTGCACAATTACAGGAAATGTGAACAGGAATGTGCTGTATTGTTAATGAACTGTCTTCACCTCTGCAGATGTGAAAAACCAGTAGTCTGCTAAAGAGACTACTTTTAAATTGCTTCACTAAACCCCTACATAATCAGCAGCAAAGTATAGGTTTAATGAACCCTACAGATAGGGGGTGTATCTGCCACTTTTACTACCTAAAAACAGGCAAATACTCCCCACAAAAAAAAATATGGAGCAAGAAATACCCTCAACAGAAAATGGGAAACCGACACACAGTGCCCCTGCTTTCACCCACACAGCTCCACTGATATGTATGGACCAATAGTTCACGTAATGCTACAGGGAGACACGACTCTTGCTGCCTAATGAAAAGTGGTAAAAATGTGTCATTTAATGTGCATGAGCTGCAAAGATACATTCCACAAATATTCAATTTTCCAGTTAAAACGGGTCTTAAGTAGCTTATAAAATAATCCCAGATCTGTGGTTATTCCTCTTCTTCCAAAATGCTCTCTGGTTAATGCAAAGCAGCCGGGAGGCCTCATTGATGCTACCTGTCCTCTTCCTCTTTCTCATGAGGGTGTTTTCAGAAGAGTGTAGCAGATGGTCCATCTTGGAAAGATAACCTTCTATCAGAAAATTAGGGGTATGTTTATCCGAAGTTTTGAGCATTTGGTTTGCTCAGTCAAACAAGTGTAACATTCTTATAATGACTGTATTATATAGTGATAATTTGAAATGAATGATCTCTTCAACTTATATATGCCAGATGTGCATGATGCATTAACCAATGCCCACTCTCTTCCACCAACATTAGGACAGGACAGCTTCCCGTGGTTTAGATATGTGGTCAATCTCGTACTAATCGAACAGACAGCCACTGGCCTGCAACATTCACTAAATGGTTTTATGTTATTTTTTTTTTTACAGAAATTCTGCTGAAGTACTTTACTTCACCTGAATGCTGATGAAAAAAACTCACTGATTCATTCATGTTCATTTAGGGGTTCCCTTCAAACCCCTTCTTTCCCTACACTAATGCCCCTACCCCAGACTCCCTCCCCAACCGTTTAAACGCCTCCCCCCATATAATTCGGTGAGTTTTTTCTGCAGAATTCTGTCGAAATAAAGGACTTTGGCAGAATTCCTGGTGGAAAAAAAATGACTGGATATGCATTAAATGCATTTGCTGATTTTGCAAAGATAAACAGTATATGGGTTAACCATACAAAATAGAAAATAATTGTGGTGCTTACAAATCACAGGATATCAAAGGAAAATGGGTAGCATATTAACTCACAAAATATTCAACCCCTAAATAGATTTAAATACTGTTGCATTACATTAAGCAACAACAAAGAGAAGCTAATATAGAAAATGAGGTCTCTCGTACAGCTATGAGCAAATTCTTGGCAGCCCTGTTTACAAGTACTACAGGGAAGATTCTGCCCTAGCTCTTATTGTTCTATAGAAGGCCTGCATTATGGCAAGTATTTTATATGGCACTGAAACGTACCTCATGGCCACATTTGATTGGCTGGATCAGTTGGCAATTATATATTAAGATGCTTTTATCAAACGACAATCCCATGCTATTCCTGTCTTGTGATTAAAAACAAAATCTCATTAAACAAAGGCATTACAGGAATGTGCTCACACGTGTGCTAGATACCACACATATATTGACTTCAAGTGTGACTTGTCTTGGGCTCATACACCAATATGTTTAAAACAAAAATAAAGCATTCCAGTGGGCAGAGTTACGAATTGAACCTACCTGTCTAGCAAACCCTTTCAGAATACTTTTGTAGAAGGTTTGCATTACTTAAAACCACAATTCGATTTATCTACAACAGACAATGGTAAACTCTGTGGTTTTATGTTACGATTATGTCTAAATCTATTGCCTTTAATTATTACATTGGACCCAAGATATGGTATACAACGACCTAAGCATCTGTGAGAATTGTGCCAGGTACAAGGTATTTTCTAATCTACCAAAACTCGTTAGCGTGGTGTCCTATTTTGTGCAATGTATATATCAAGGCCTATCGCATGTTTGTGCATAACATTGAACATACTAGTATAGATACATTCTAGTATGTATATGTCAAGCCTGCTAAATAACATTGATGAGCTCACTCTATGGTCTCTGGAAAACCATTAAGTGGGAACTAGATCATTAATAAATGATAAATAGTTGAAGCAGTTATATACATTTGAAATGGTTGTAATAATAGTAACAGTAAGAGCAACAAATACGAAGCTGACTGTAATGAAATATGGCATAGAAATGTATTTAGAAGAATTAAATGAGATGTAATGATGAAATGTATTTTAACATAATATATGAAATGCAATCGATGTATATGTTTTATTTGTTTTTACATTTTAACGCTTTATATGTTAGTGTGAAAAGTAATGTTTAATTGAAGCACACTTAAGAAACAAACATGAATTTTAAAAAATAAAAACTGTTTACAATGGTAGAACAATTATAAAATGTCCTTTCTTGTAATTGTTTTTGCTGAGAATACACACCATTGTGTGTCTCAAAATGTCCTTTCTTGAAAAAGGTTCACATTTGCCACTGATTGGCTGGTTATTCAGCTGATTCTACACATGTATTATTGCATGCACAACTATTAATAAATAACAAAATATAGGAAATAACAAAAGCAGCAATAGAACCTGCAGCCAAGTCTTCTGGTCTACTTCAAAGCCTATCAGAACTACACCACCACCCCCCCACCCCCCCCCCACCGGAGAGCCTAAACACATCTCACTCACATCCCCCATACAGACAATGCTCCCTCGGTGTGATGACAACATACCTGCCAGATAAACAGAATCCTAATGTATTTCTCTAGATACCAGGCTGATCCCCATATCGAGGGATACCTCTGTCACTGTTGCTTTCATTGATAGTTTAACCATAAGCAAACACAGCACACCCCGCGCCTGCAAGCTATTTCGGTGTTTTCTCTCATGTCACGGCTGTCATCAACAGCTGGGGTGGCTCCAGCAATTGCACACCTGAAAATGCAACTGTGGCCCACAGAGAGAGACAGAGAGGGGGAAAGCGTGCAGAAATAGAGACCGAGCAAACCGGATAGGCATTTGCTATGACAGGTAGAGCTAGCACTTGAGTATGTCTACATTGCTTATGGTGAATACTTAAGACATTTAAAGCTCAATATAACCAACCTGAAAGAACTGAAAATCGATGAACATTGTAAGCAAAACGCGTTTGAAAGCTCTTTGAAATGTACTGATCCATGACAAGCCCATGTTAATGATATTGAATATGTAATCTCAAGGGAAAAAAAAACATAAATGCATAAATGCATCACCAAAATTCAACATACCAATACAATATTAAAAATGCACATATTTTCATTCACTATTTGTAAGACAAGCGTTTCTTCAAGCCTTTTTTTCACTGCAAGCGAAATGTTCGTAGGTGATTAAAATTCCGTAATATGCTGTGAATCCTGGGATGCGCCAGGTTATTTCAAAAGGAGATCAATGGTGGCTGTGTCTCGCTCCATGCTTCCATCCTTTTCCCTTGGGTGTCCATGACCTGTCACTAAATGTATCTAATTAGACTTTATTACTCACATTAACCACATGAAACTACTACTTTTCCTGTCTTTGAGAAAACATCTCCCGTTAGTGTCTCTCCTCTAGATTGTATGTCTGTGACTTTCCATGTGTCTGCACTGGACATCAATTGCAACCTATTGAACCATTTGTAAACATGTGCTTGTTACCCTAGCTCAGGAGGGAGTCTAACAATTACATTGCTGTATTTATATTTTCTGACATTAGTACCCGACGAGGGTCAATGAGCTTGTAAAACGCAAGCTCATTGGCTCTTGCCTGGGCCTTACCTGCCCTAGAAGGCTCTGATCTCCATGCAGCGTCCAGAGTTCTTCCCGTGACTGGCCACCATGGAAAGGGAGAATGGACTACTTGTAGTCCATTCTCCCTTTCCATGGCAGCATCCCTGCTCCATGGCAGCATTTCTTTTTTAACTTTCTTTTCAATTTACTTCAGTTGCCGCCATGGAAAGGGAGAAGGGACTATGTGTAGTCCATTCGTCCCTTCTCCCCTTCCATACCGTCTATTTTCTCTGTTTACTAGGGCGCCACAGAAAGAGAAAACAGACTATGTTTTCCTGTCCATGGTGGGCATTTTTTAAAAATAAAGAAGAATTCTTCCAAAAGAACATGAGTAATTTGTTCGCATTTTTTGATTCTTTTAAAAAATAAATCCGGCTGCGAAATGCAACGCATCTCGCAGCCAGAAAAAAAAACCACCATTAAGACCCCGATCTAACAGGACGGGGTACTAATGGCAAAAACCCTGTTGACTGTAACTATGGCACTTGGGGCATTACCGTATGCAGTAATGGCCTGCAGTCATGGAGTTTATTGCCTTATTATGTATACTCCTATATATCCCCTCCCCTGCAGTGCTGCCTATGTATACTTTGCCATGACAAACGTCCAGGTTTAGGAACAGTTTAGTAACCAATGGTGGATTCCTGAAATATTATACCTTAAAAGCCATGGTACAAATTGCCTCATTCACAGCAAACAATGCTGCCAATGCAATAGGTCTTCATTTTGTTAAGCTGGCGAACCCTGAATAAATCCTAGTTCATTTTCAGTCATATAATCTGTGACCATTGCTTTACACCAAATGTCCTGCGCTCTGCCCTTTTTGTCTGCTTCTCGTATGCACAGCACTGCTCTCTGATTCACATTGGCTGAATCAGCTATGTATCCTACTGGGGCAGAATACCATTTAATTGATTAATAATAACATGTATTATTACAGTGTTTAGAACTGCGAAGAATCTTCCATTAAGCTATATATATAAAAATGATATAATAATAATAATAATAATAATAATAATAATAATAATAATAATAATAATAATAATAGTTATTATTATTATTATTATGCTCTTTAAAATATAGGTGTTACTATTTATTCAGCTAATTTAATGTTTACTGGATCCTTTATCCCCTTGATATTTGAATGTTTCTAATGGTAGTCATGTTTGTGTTTTCTGTCTTTTGAGTCAGCCAAAATAAATCATCAATTATCTTAGATGTTTACCTGAACTTAATTACTGTAAACCTCTCGTTATGGGATGTCCTAATTATATGAGTCCACCCCATGTTCTTCAAAATGCTCCTGCTCACCTAGCAAGTATTCCTATGGCCTCACGTTTCCCTATTGGTTTGTTTTTCACTGTCTCTCATTGTAGAGTAGGGTTTCAGTTTTTTGCTTTTCAATACTTTTCTGTTGCAGTACATCTTCTCTTTCTGATCTTTTGACCTAACGGCAAACCATCTCTGAAACGCTGTGCTCTAATTTGAGGAGTCAGGAATGAAACTCAGACACAAGTAATTCAAGTTTTTGATAACATTCTTTTTTTTTTTAAAGAAAAAGTGGTTGGGAAAATGCCTCTCTGACCCCACTCTATGAGGAGTTTCCCTACCTAAGCCAAAAACTAAGGATATGTGTTTGTCAGAATGTCCAAAACAAAACGGTTCTGTGTCCAAAGTTCTATTCTGACCCTCACACTCTAATAAACTAAATTCTAAGGTGAAAAGAGAAATGCATTTGTCCTTGGGTGGTTTTAGAAATGTGTTCAAAAGGAATTAATAACTCCAACATGAAGGTTCTTCAATTATAATGATCCTTGCTCCAGAGAGTGGTTCCTTTTCCCTGGATTCCTCTTTAATTTCTGGTGTTTTCACAAGTAGCAGTTCCCTATGTCTCTCTTGTCCAGCAATCACACTGATACGCACAACTATCTGGTTTTCTGCTTTTGTCTTGTTAGGACACCTGGTATGCTTGCCTGTCAGGTTTTACCCGTTCTCTCCTGCTAAACACAATCATGTTGCCATTCCTGTTATATGCTTCTAAGGACCCTTTTAACTTTTGCACTTTCTTGAAGTGTCTTGTAATGACACACATGTAACTACCTGGTATACTCTCCTGCAAGGGCTTCTTGTAATCACACACTTGTAAGTTCCTGGTATCATCTCCTGCCAGGGCTTTTTGTAATCACACACTTGTAACTGCCTGGTATACTCTCCTGCCAGGGCTTCTTGTAATCAACTTTGTTTGATAATGAATCTGCTTGATATGTTATCCTGTCCGGGTTTCCTATATACTTGCACTGTATAGCCTGACAAACTTGAAAGGTTTTCACTTGCAGTTTGTTTCCCTTTTTAACAATCAGCTCTCTCACATTTTCTCCCTCAGCTTCTTCATTCACAATAACTTGAATCCAGTGTGAGCACTGATATGCACTGGTGTGGCCACTGCCCCTGGGTGGAATCTCTGGTTCTTGTTGACTTCCTGCTTTCTCTCGTGGCCAGTCAGTGATGGTCTTTTGGTGCTTTCCTTCTCACAACCATCTTCTCTGGGCTTTCCTATCTCTTGCGCTTTCTGCTGGGCGTGTCTTTTGCATTCCAGGCTCTGGTAAGTTTGAGGCTGCCTTTCAACACCTGCAAACGCCCAGGAGTATCTTGTGGGCTCCTGGCATTGCTGTAGCATGTCTTCTTCCCATGGCAGCTTCCTTTTCCTTGTCTTTTGAGCCAGTTGGATCCACTGCACTGGATTCAGCCTTTCAGTCGACCGGTCCTTACCGAAAGTAGCAGCTCTCTCCGCCAGCAGCACACCTCCACTCTCTGCTTCTGCTCTTTAAATGTCCTGCCCACCAGTGACTGCATCTAACAACTAGAGGGCTCCTTGTGCTTGTGATCTCTTTCGCTATTCATTACTCTGTTATTCATCATCCTCCCAGTATCTTGGTAGTTATGGGAATGGAAGACCCTTTTTGACAATTTGCATGAAAAACCTGGATAGGTATTCATAATGGTTTCCAAGGGCAGGTCAGTCCTAGATGATTTGTGTGTGGAATCTGAGGAGATGTTTTCATAAGTTTCATAAGGCAGATCAGAGTTTGAAGCTTGGACTATGTGTCTTGGGAAAAGGTTTTCAGTACCCTCAATAGATGAATGAGGAGATGTTTGACAATATGCCTTAAGTGTATTAGAAATGGGAGGTTCATCCTCAAGAGGGAAAGGGGGATACCATGTCTCACCTGATGATGCCATGACTCCACCACAGAGGTTGTGTCCCCCCCATGTAATAGTCCTCATATATCCACCCCCAGGGTCAGGATCAATTAGCAGCTGCTGTCCCCTGGCCACATGGGAGGAGGTAATTGCCAGGAAAGGAGTTCTGACACTATCAGATTCACCACAGCATCCATCTTGTTTCCTTATCTGCCTGTTCTTTTCAGCAACCATCCTGTTTCCTCATCAGCCTGTTACATTCAAAAGTGAGACCGTTTAACCTGCTATCTTCTTTTTAATGATGATCTTGTGTCACGCTATCTTCAATCCTGTATGTCGATTTGTGATATATTAAGGATGGTGTTAAGTTGACATTTCTCATAACATACTTTGAATGAAACCACCCTGAAATCATTTCAATAAAAATAAGATCAAAGACCAGTATTGAAGACAATGATGCTTTGAGAACAGCCACGACTCTGTGAAATCAATTGGGCGTGAAAGGCAATGATTGGTGGTGACAATAGGTGAGTCATGGCTTCATGATCATATTTTCTGATAATTGGTGCCGTCTGTGTAAATGTGTTCCACATCATTAAAGTTAAAATGGAAAAGGCAATCTCTCTAGTTACATTACTGTATCTCTTAGCAGTATTTGAAGATACATTCATATAGATTATAACTTATGAAGACGAATACCTACACACTAATTAAAATGCAGTTAAATTGCATTGTGACATTCTGAACTCTAATGCAAAGCGAGCTGTAATGATGATTCTAGAAGAACCGCTGTCGGAGGAATGGTATGTTATGTTAAGTTGTCGTATACCGCGCATCATTACCATTAGTTGGTACTTATGGTACTTACAGATGGCTCTGTAAGAAAGAGGGCGAGTGGGTTAGTGAGGGAAGAGGGATAGGACAGAGGTTGTGCTCTTCTGTTGATGCTTGCAGAACCAAATAGAAACGGATATCTGCGTGTGTTTCCTTTCTACCTGGGTTTAGAAAGTGCCCACTAGCTTGTTGTATCCGTACGTGTAAGGCCCAGTGGCTGGGATTGTTTGTTGCATGCAACTGTTTATTATGTTGGGCTTTTGTTGGTGTGTTTCGTGTGTAGTTTGGCTAGTCCAATAGGGTGTGCGTGGTACTTGGGAGGTATGCTGGAGAGGAGCAAGAGCAGGGGTGGCTAGTGCATTATCTCCTTTCAGTATTCTTCTAAGAGCAATCTATTGGCTAACCTTCAAAATTATTCTAAGTGAATTGCATTGGTTACCCTCAATATTCTTCTGAGTGCAATGCTTCAGCTAACCCTCACAAATCATCTAAGTGCATTACGTTGGCTAACCTTCATGTTCTTCTAAGTGCAGCGCATATACTACACTTGTAGATTCTTCTAAATGTAGTACCATGGCAAACCTTTACGAATGCTAAAATGAAATTTAAACCATAAAAAGAAAACATGGGAAAATGAAAGCAAATGATACACCGCCTGTGGTTATTCTCCCGAAATCCCCATGGAGTCCTATGGACTCCATAAATGGGGACTAACACTGCCAAATCGCCACTTGTGATCTGACAGTAATCCTACCAGACCAAGTGGAATTAAAGGCAAATCTGGTTGGTGGTATCTCTGCACATTTAAAGCAGAGATAACACCAAACTCATAATGAGGGCAATTGAATACTAATCCATGCCCGAGATATGGTTTTAATGTGGGGGTAATTTACACACTGTTTTAGCAAAATTACATTGTAAGAGTAAACAGTATTTACCTCAGCATGAGTGTAAATAGTATGCGAGAAGCAACCAGAACATTACTTAACTTAAAAATAAATAGAAAACATAACCACAACAGTTGTGTAGCCCAAATGTCTGGCTTCAAACAGATTACATTTGTGGAAAATGTTCTCCAATATGCAACTTTATAATAAATGCACAAATTCTTGTGTGCAATTTAAGTAAGCTGTCACAGAATAAGCATCACTTGTTTGTTAAATACAAAAGCTGACTTCAAAATTGTACATATTATTACTGCTACAATCCTAAAATAGTAGGACAATAAATATGCATGCATAATGCCCCTCTCCAGACACAAAACACAACAGCAGTTGAACAGAACACAAATATTTCTCATCTCTCCGAGTGCTCTTTCTGACAGGTTCTGAGAACACACTTCAGAGAAAAATGTCTGTATACTCTCTTTCATGATCTGCATTTTCACACCCGCAGATAGGAATCAAAACATGTTCTGGTTTCTGTCAAGGCCCTGCCCTTTGCAGTGACCTCTGCTCTCAACGGGGCGTACATGTATTCATAGAAAGATGAAAGGTGTCAGATTTGCAAGATTGAAATGCTTAAAAAGGGCTGCAGAGACACTTTTCTGGAGGGCTGAGGCTGCCTATAATTCTATTTAGCTCTCTGTTCCCCAGTGGACTAGCTTCATTTTGTGTAAGACAACGAATAAATAAACAAACATATTCATAAATAAATACATACAAATACATGTAATCTTTCTAGGGATATTGGCGATACCATACTACTTAAAGCCATGCACTCCTTGAAGACCAACTCCCTGGCAGATCTAATCTATTAAAGTTCATACAAGTTAAACTTGCAATCAGGGAGAACAGTGTAGATGTATTCGTAGTAGAGTTATAAGGCATTCACTCTAAAATGCATTCACTTTGTGGTGCAGGTGATGGTTAGGACGGAAGGGGAGAAAAAACTGACCTTCACAGCGTTGTCCCATTCAGATTAAGTTTTATTGGAGCATGGAACAAGTGGTAGAGCTTATTTAATAACCCAGAGTGGAGCTGTACTATTATAAGAATACTCCTACAATCTCTAAAAAGCCAGATTAACATCTTCTTTTCAGGAGCTCACGTTTATAAACATAAACATTGAATGAAAAGACAGCCAACCTGCATTTGTAAGTATGTTTGTAAATGTTTCATAACTCAACTCTAGAGAGAATAGTACTATTCAGTCAACCTGAGTTTAACCACTATAAAATAACCTATTCATTTGTTTTTTAATATAGGAATCTCATTTTAACTGGCCAGAAGTCACTCATTGTGAGTGATCGCACCACTCTTTAATACAGCCTTTTCCTTTTGAGAGAAAAATGTTCTGAACATTACTATCTATGGCAGTGGTTTTCAAAGTGTATCATGTCAGGCCCCACTTGAGGAAAACGTTTTGAATTTGGACCCTCCTTCCCCCGGCCATTGAGTTTTCTGAATGAGAGGTGGTCAAAGCTTTAAAGAGACCACCTACCCATGCTCACAGGCATAGCTCTGGACCGGGAAAATATCAGGAAACTAAATGCCCACACTCAACTATCAAAATCTTAAGTCTCCAAGTGAGAGAATTGAGAAGTTTGGTTATGCGGTGGGAGTGTTGAGGCAGAAGTGTTTACGTTAATACTTTCTGTATCCCACTTCTTCTTTACAAGTCTCTCCCAATTTTAACACTCTGCTGTTGTCTCTCTACCTTCTTTTTCTTCAACTCTTCTGTCCCCCATCTTCCTCTCTGGAATTGATTGCCATTCTCTTGTTGACTCATCTTACCACTTGCAATATATTTTTCCTTTTCATTCCTGTAAATTCATTGCTCCTCCGTACAGACTTCCACTCTCCATTTTCTCCCCACTTCACCTCTCCCATTCCCTCTCTCTTCTTCCTCCATTACTGCCATTTGGACTGTTGGCTCTCTAAACTTCTCCTTCTGTCTGTTGGCTCTGTACTATTCTAGATTTCTGTCTTCTCGCTTTCGCCCTCCTAATGTTTCGGCTCTCTCTTTCTGCTCCCAAGCCAATCATCTTTCTTGTCCCTTTTCATTCTGTGGGGGTCATTCCGAGGTGGGCGGTAGGGGATACCGGGCACCGGTAAGGAGACCGGTGCCGGTAATCTCCTACTGCCCAATTCCGAGGTCCCTTAGTGGGAACCGTAAGGAGCGTGTAGTCGGACCACACGTCCTTTACGGTTCCCGCTAAGGGACAGGGTGCAAATAACGGGCTTTCCATTCGCGAGCCCGTTATTTGCGCCCTCCCCATTCCCATTGAGCCCTATGGGGGCTCAAATGGGAATGGGGAATGGTTTGTTCAATAGGGACTTACCGGTCCCTCCAGAGTCAAATGGACCGGTAAGTCCCCATTGAACAACACCGGACTCAGTACCAGTATGGGAGGCAGCCATGGAGCTAATTGCTCCATGGCTAGCTAACGCCATACTCGGAATGACCCCCTGTGTATTTTAGTTTCTCTCCTTTGTTGCTGTCTCTTCCCTCACTGTTCCGACTTTTCTGTCTTAGTTTCTAAATTCTATACTGTCTCATCTTCCAATCTTCTGTCCTTTTATCTCCCCTTTAAGTTCCCTCCCCATTCCATCACTTTCAAGCATTCTTTGTTTCTCTCTGTCCTCTACTTTCACATAGTTTCCCCTATCAATGTGTGTTCTTTCCTCTTCCATTCTGTCACTATGGCTCACTCCCTCCTTCCTATTCTGTCTCACCTTCTGCCTCCTCTTCTGTCCCCTGCATTCTGTCTCTGCCTCCTTTCCTAGTGCAGCTCAACCACTCTTAAAACCATTCTTTTTCCCTCTCCCCAGTCCCATTCTGTAGGTCTCTCTCCTGGTCTCTAACACGTTTTTACTCTCCTCCTGCTCCGTCTCAACTCGACTGTCTGACATTTTGGCTCCCTCCCTGGCCATATTCTCTCTCTCTAGCATCCTTGTTTTACTTCTCATTCCACCCCCACCACTGGCCTTATTTTGGACCTCTTGCAACCTACCTCACAGCCTCTTGTCACGCCCTGCTCTCTTCCTCTTCTGCTTTACCCCATTTTCTGTCAGTCCTGCACATGTTCAAACTTGTACATCTTTGCAAGTGCTATAATGCCCTCCCTCTCCCTGAAACATGTTTAAGAAGGACTGCTAGAGGTTAAGAAAGGTGTTTGAAAAAGAACAGGTCTGCTTAAGTGCTTTAGAGATGATCACTTGTAATGGTGCAAACCGTATTGCTTACATTTTGCAGTGGCCTGAAGAATATGGCAGAAGCTGAGGACACACTTGACACACAATAACCATACCATCCAGGATTTGCCACTGCCTGTTTGGGGCAGAGTAGACTCCTGGCGGGCGATTGCCTCACAGGTTTCAGAAATCACACAGAGCCAAAGCCCTAAGGCTGCACTGGAAAAGCAAGGCACTTGGGCACAAGCCAGGGGCTGGGGAGGGTGGAGGGGAGACTTGAAGAGGTCTATGTTGGGAGTGGGGTGGCCTATGGGGGTAAGTGGACGGCAGGTGGGAACCAAATGTCATTTCACACTGAGCATTACACACTTTTCAAAGAGGAAAGAGGTTGCAGCGCCAGCCTCCCTTTCTTAGGTGTACTGCAAATAAAGAAAGTAAACACAGCTTGGACTCTTCCGTGCTATTTACTTTCTTTATCTGCAGCAAGCTTATGAAAGGATGGCAGGCACCAGACTAAAAGGAAGATTGCAAAGGCAGTGCTTGCGATAGGAGAGAGATTGATAGTCGATCAGTGGCTCCGTTACTGCAAGCCCTCCATTTGCATTTTGCCTTTCAGTCGGGCGCTCCTTTCAAGAAGTAAACACAGCATCCCAATGTAAGGCACGCAACACTGCCGATAAACACCCCCAACAGGGCCTACGGTTTGAAGAACACTGCCCTGTAGGCAAGCCTAAAAGCAGCCATATCTTGAATGCAAGAATGAAGCGGACAATCATACAGAGTATGGTCATTATCTGGTGCATACCACATACTTTTACAGAGGTTTTATACTGGGTTAATTAAAATGTAATTGCTCGACCCCCCAGAGATTGTTTGCAGCTTTTTTAACAGAGAACCTTCTTAAAGCATATCCACTCGTAAAAGATGTTCACAATATAAAGGCCTGGCAGTATGCAGTGAAGTAGCACTCTATGATCTAACATATAAGGGCATCCGAAAATGGGTAGCTTAATACCCTAATGGGTCTTTAGGGAAAAAGCATAGACGTCCAGAGGCCTATGATCCACCAACAAAATTGGACTTCTGCACACTTGAACTTGAATCTGTGTATGAAGGAAAGATCGAGTGTAGGGCAGACCCAAAAAACGATTGATAAAAAAATCACTCCAAGGGGGCGAGGGGGCGGAGGGGAGTCAATAATGAGCTTGCAAGAAAAACAATGTTTGATTACATGCAGATAGAGCTGGGAGTGTCAGACATTCCCGTAGAACTGAAGACTGAAATCACGCTCAACACGCCTTTTCTAAGTGACATCTTCTATAACTGCAATCCGCACATTAGCACAAGCAAATATATTAGATACAACATAATCCCAGACATTCTCCATTGGCTAACACCTATACAAAAATCTAAACATCCCCTATAGTTAATTTCCCCATTCGTCGTGCATATCTCAATACAACCCTAAATAATTCTGCACCCTGATGCCTGTGGGCTCTGGTGTAATATAAACAAATAAACATAAACCCAGTCCAAGCTAACCTAATTGAGCAGAAAACACTGCAATGTTATTAGTCCATTATACTCAGATAAATTGACACAATAATGTATTTTCCTTATTGGTCAAGACAACTTTGGTCAACTAGTGATGTGCATAGCCCCGATAGGACCCAATCAGGGAGTTAGTGCAAACAACGAGGTCAACCCCATCTGGTAATACAATGACTTCCTCATGTGACCTGACAATTTGGCTCTCCTGAATGGTTTATCTAATCTTGCAGCTGTATTGCTTTTATGGCATCACCTCTTGTGACTCCCGTCTGAGAACACACTGCACCCCTGTCAGGCCTCCTACTCTGTCTCTCTCGGGAGCCAGGTGCTTTATAAAGAAACACAGTCGAGGTACCATTTTTTGGGATTCCTTTCTCATATTTATTTGCTCTAAGTGCTCAGACACCCTTAATTCAAATTAACCGGCCACTTTTCAGTGGGGGCACTATTGCTCCAAACCTAGCTCAACCACCAGGCAGTGCCCAACAGCAGGTCCTGTTCTCATAGAATATGTTCTTTGCACCTGCAACACTAATCTAATCATCTAAGACCAAAATTCAGTACCCAGCTTCTGTGCACTGCTCAACCTGACAAAATGTCCTTGCTATCTGTGTTGCGTGTCTCCCTTCTTCTTTCTTAACCTTGGCTGTCTGATAATTCGCTAGGTGAAGGATCCATACATTCTAATTAAATAAACAGAGCAAACGCTCCAGAAAACGACCCCATTTTCTAACTACCAGAGGCTACATTTTCTAATTAGGCCTGCTCCAAGATGGCAGAACTCTTGCTCATGTGGCACATAGCCCTCATGTTACTGCAACACAACCCTTGCCCTATCACACTACTTGAGACTTCAGCTACCTTTTCAGCTGATATCAGAAGCTCTGATATAACATCTTCTATGATCTGCTTACTACAACCCAAACACCAATCACATCTCTGCTACTAGCTATACACCTTATTAGCCAGTACCCTGGCTCTAATCTCTAAATATAGTCAGCAACGTTTTTACATTGTTGCTCCTTTTTCATCATTTAAAGCACTGTGATGCTTTCTAAAGTGTGCCAAAGCTTAACTACAAACAACAAATGTGCAGAACTGCCAAACCAAATGGCAAAATACTACAACTAAATGACCAGCTCTCTTTGCAAATACAATTTGCACAGCCTAAACCTCTTTTCAAAATTGGGACATTGCACTTGCACCCCAGAACAAGACCACAGGCCTTCTCTGTCAACGCCCCAGACTCTGGACTATCCCTTTGAATGTTTAGGAAGTAGCTCAAGGGTTGGCTCCTATTTAATAGCTAGGTCCACATCCCATTCACTCCCCAAATAAACAAAGAATGGTTGATCTGCTCCCCATTTCCTCCCCCGGCTGCTTGTAGATCCCTTCCTGCCTAATTGCACTCTCTCCACATCTCCAGCTATGAGTGTCACACTCTCTTACATTAATCCTGTGCAATCTGCTTCTCTATCCCCATTACTTATAAAGTACCCTTCTTCCTAAAGCTAGATCTGCACCCAATAAATATCAATACAAATAATTATAATAATAATAGTAATAATAATAATAATAATAATAATAATAATAATAATAATAATAATAATGATAATAATAATGTCACTAAATAAGACCCAAAGATCAATGTTTGCTCATAATGATAGTATTGGTTTCAAAGGGATGCTGCACTATGTCAGCTCTTCCATTGGGCTGGCGTTTTTCTTCCGTGTATGGCTTGCTATAATACAATATGTTCTATTCTATTAAGGGCCATTGTAAGGTCATGTGGAATATACTGATTTGTACTGTTTATTTAGTGTTAGGAATTCACTTGAATTATGTATAAGGCATATATTGCCTGGGACCATACTCTAGTGTGTGATCAATATCTTCTGCAAAGAAAGCGTCCATTAATTTATACTGCAATGTTTTCATGCAGGTATGCACTGATTTATATACTTACCAGATTTCTGCTGGTCTGTGTCTCAAAATCCTCTGATTGCTAACGATAATAAGACCCGGAACACGGCATCCACTAAATGCTAAGGATAAAATGGAAGGGCAGAGAACAACAAAATGGGAAGACATCGTTCTCATATATGGCACGGCTACCCAAAAACCTTTCTTGTATAGTCAGCTCCTAACAGACTGTCAGAAAAAGAAGTTGACCTGACATGTGCATAACATAATTACCAGGTGGGGTGATTGAAAATTATTCCAAGTACGTAAATATTGGACAATGAACCTTACAATGACCAGAAGGCTCAGTTTCAATTTGTTTTTTGGATATTTGAAACAATGCCAACCTACACTCAAAGAAGTGCAACAATCTTTTATTGCAGCACGAATGTCTCAAACAAGATGTAATGTGCATTGACATGTGCGATGTGTAGAACCCAGTGAGCCCTCATTACAGAAGCCAGGACATGGAATGGAGGTTAGAGGAGTACACAACGTTTATTTTTATTTTTTTATATTTGCATTGCATTACACATGTTTGTGAACTCGGGGACAGAGAGATAACGTGTTCTGCCCAGAATCACACAATGTTTGCAGTGGTGCAGAAACTGGGAAATACATGTTAAGTATATGCAAACTTCCCAGTGCAAAGAAAATGTTTGGTGCCATGTCTGTCCAGTTTTAAAGTCATACAAAATACAAGTTGTGATCACTTTTATTGGATTAACTGGAAATATTTTGCAGGGATGGAACACAAAGGTGTCTATTGGGACTCTTGGGCAAAGTCTTAAAAGTTCAAGGTGTAGTACAGATCATTCACAATGCCCTTGAATCAACTTGAATCCTGGAATCTCCTTGAATTTTGGGAGATTCGAGGTGCTAAAAGGCAAAGTTAAAAATTATAAATGATTTTAAAAAATACTAACACATTATTATAATATGTATACTATGCCAATTACTTGAAATGTATATTTATATTTTTCAAATACTAGCAAAATTAAAATATAAACGATTTATAAAAAAAGTGACACAATGAAAGTAGAAACATAGTGAAATGTCACAAGAAGTAATGTAATGGGCGATAACATCATAAATATAATATATTTTAATGTGTTTTAGGAAAATGTAAACATTTTTATAATCATCTACATATATATATATCATTTATAAAAATAGTTTCATCATATTCAAATAATATTTCCATACATTTACAAAACATTTTAATCAATTTATACTTTATTTTTACATGTGTATGCCAAAAAAGTAAGACAAAATACAAATACATTCATCATCAAATGTTTATAAACAAAACAGATACAACTGAAAAAAGATATACACAGTACAATTTTCCGAATATAAAAACAAGCAATCCATTTATTAAAATACAAAGAACTATAAAAAAAAAACTAGCTAAGCATAAAATAAAGCCCTAATTAGATCTTCACACAATAAAATGCAACAGTAGAAAATTACAGCAGCCTCCATATGTAATAAGGGGGTCGTTAAGTGTAGTGGACTGGGCCATATATCTTTTCCTCTGTCTCATGATTCCCTTCATATAAGAGAACTGTGCCCATGCCACATATGGTGAATCTGCTTGTAATAAATAAAAAGAGCAGGACAACACTGGGTATAATTTAGCTGTTGAAAGTACGGGCAAAATTGTGCACTGGCAGATGTTCAAGTACAATGGGCATTACATCACAAAATGTAAAATGTCCTCTAGTTGGAATTTACAAGCGGGGCATCTTGATGAATTAGAAAAGCCTCAGCATTTCGCAGTATCTGCACATGAATTCAATAGATTGAAACACTCCGTAGTTATTGTCCATCGAGCTACTAGTTGGTCACCATAAGTAAGGTATGGTTCCAAGATGTCCATAGAACTAATCACTGCTAACCTTCTATTGGTGGCAATCTATAAGGTTTTAACTTCGCTGACTTATTTGATGCAAGTCCGAAAAGCCTTTTTTAAAATTACTGTTACACTCGACACTCACTGAATCACTTGGGGAAACAAGGGATGGGGCATTGAATTCAAACAAACAGCTGTTAAAATAATTCAGCCAAGGAATGTTTTGCCATCTTTCTCCACCCATTATATCCTTTAAAATGTGAAGGGTCGATGTCACACAGGGTTAGACCATATCTGGCGCTATTAAACAAGAGGGGCCAAAGCCCAATCGTCTTGTATGAATCCAAGACCCAATTCTGAATGGATGGAAAAAGTGAGTGCAGAACATGGAAGAGCCAGAAGCTCTTTTAAGAATGTATTTGCTCTCAGCTGTAAAGAGCATACCTTTTCAAAGCCCCATAAAAAGGCACTATTATTTATCACAGCCTTAGTTTGTGCCCCATACATTTTCAGGATAATGCTTAGAGGTTGTCCACAGCACATAGATTTAAAGCGGGAAACCACACGTAGATATTGAGTCATACACATCTCTTGTTTTGCAATGTGGGGTTTACTTGAGACAGACAGGGAATAACGAATCCCTTGGTAGTCAAATTCAGAGACCCTGGGGATTACTGCACCATCACTCAGCATGGTGTGCACTCAAAATGTTTTTTTGCCAGGGTTGCATACCTTAACTGCTGATTTCGCACTGTGGATCTTTAGAGCCAATGCACTCATGAAATTGGTATATTCCCCAATCAGCGTCTGGAGCGCAATCGGGATCCGGGTAATCAGGACAGTGTCATCAGCATATGACAAAAGAGGCAATGCCATAGACCCTGCCCTCGAATTGTCTACTCAGGTCTCCACCAGGGCACTGAGTAGTCCATTCATGAACAATGTAAATAGGACTGGGGCCAATATAAAGCCCTGCTGTACCCCCTATTGACATCAAAAAGGGGAGTGCACTGACCCATGTCCCCAAAACGTACACAAGTCTCATTATCAGAATGAATGAAGGAAGCTAAGATATTAAAACATATTAAACATATTTTGCAGGGATGAAACAAAAAAGTGGTCATTGGGACTCTTGGTCAAAATTCTAAACGTTCAAAGGTGTCATACAGATCATTCACAATGCCCTTGAGATTAACTCAAATCCTGCAATCTCCTCGAATTTTGGGAGAGTCGAGGTGCTAAAAGGCCAGATTATAAATGAGAAATGATAAAAAATTACTAACACATTATTATAATATGTATGCTTTGTCAATTACTTGAAATGTATATTTTTATTTTTTTATAAAATGTGACACAATTCAAGTAGAAGCATAGTGAAATGTCAGAGAAGTAATCTAATGAAAGATAACATTACAAACATATATTTCAAATTGTTTTATGGAAATGTAAACATTTTTATAATCATATACATATATAATAATAATGTATGAAAATAGTTTTATCCTATGTAGGTACAATGTCCATACATTTACAAAAATGCATAATGCTAACATATCACGAGTGTTTGGGGATTCTTAGATTTTTTTTTTAAAACAAAAAAAAATCCATAACCGTTTATAATTTTAAAAAATGGTCCAATCCGGTTTCAATTTTTATTTTTTAATTAGTTTTTATTTGTCTCTAATGATGTTCAGAATAAATTTTATACTATGTTTATTCATCGTTTTGCTGAACCTCGTTCTTTGAAATTTGAAAATAAATGTACAAGTGAAAACACCCTAATATCTTGGTGGTTCGAGATTTGCGTGAACTGTCTCACCCGTGCTAGCTGTCCATAGCCCACTTTTCAAAGTCAGCCAATTAGCCTCTAGACTAGTCTCCCATAGAATGTCCCCTTCCCTGTGTACTCTCCGGATTCTCACTGTACTTTTTCCAAACTGTAACAAGGCAGGCTTTGTTGTTGCTTTATTGTTGCTCATTATTGTTGTTGCATATTACAGTATGCGTGCCCGCTCGTTGAGCACTTGCTAATTACATCAGGGTCAACAATGACACAATTATATAGGATTACACTTGACCATAGGGAAAACAACACAGAAGAGTTTGCTAAACATTATTCCCAAAATGTTTTTGCTTGAACAGATTTGCAGCGATTAAGAGGGAAGTAGCACTGGGCTGCAGTTAGGTAGCGAGCATCATGAGTGTTACGGTCTAAGCACAGCAGTGTATATTTCCGGCCTGAGCCTCACTTAAAAGGACCCTTTGGACTTTGTTTTTTTAGTTATTGCAGAACTCCCAATAAAATGTGTGTTGAAGGAAAACACTTAACATAGGACAAGGTATGACTGAAGCAATCCCATTCATGAGGGATTTATAATTTGAAGAAATGATGGTACAAAAAAGCCAAGGAGGAGTTAGAGTGTACATGTTACGACCATACAGGATTTACAGTGGAAGGGTTAAGGGGATAGGAGTACTGTATTCTCTCAAGGGGGGTGTTCCCAGAACCAACCAGCAGGCGGGGTGGGGGGTAACCCAGGGCCGGGCAGGATGCTGGATTTAATTCACATATACCCAACTAGGGGAAAAAGAGGAAGCCATTGCAGTGGTTCAAGAGACACATACCCGAGTAATAAACCATGAGTAAGTTTCTTTTTTTATAATTAAATAATAATCATAATAATAATAATAATAATAATAATAATAATAATAATAATAATAATAATAATATACAATCTATAAACTGAATCACTAAAGGGACACTAGATAAACACATTGAGATCACATGATCAGCCTGGATCACACATTTTGGTAAAGTGGTGACACCAGAATGTGGGCAAATTCAGCACTTGACAAAATATCGTCCAAGTGAAAGATGATACCAATATGATGATAGACATATTTATTACGGTGTTGGGTTGGGTTTCGTTCATATCAATGCCTTGAAAAGAACATGCATTACAAAACAAACCAGACTTTCATAATACACTAACCTCGTCATAGAAACAAGTTAGCAAACAAATGTATGGCTTTAGCTTTACTCTCCCCATCCTGCATAGAAATTTATAGTAGCCCCTTGCAGAATAATGTGAACCTAAACACATCTCCCTGGGGTTTTAAAACCATGGTAATTATGTCACACAACATGCAGTATTATGCGCTCCTCCCATTTCTTATCACCCACCATGGGTTTGTTTCAAGGAATGAAATCAATGCTAATAGTTCCCTTCCCCCATCAATGTTTAATTGGGCAGAGAGCCTACCGATTGGCTCTGTCCGAAAAGAGTATCCCAGAAGGGATTGACTCATAGGAAGTAGAAACCAAAGGACAGATTGGGAGGAGCAACCTCTCTGTACTGGAGTCATCAAGGTGACTGTACCCGAGCGGTACCAACGATGGAAATAACCAAGAGAAGGGAAAGATACCTGACTTACAGTAACCAGGAGGAGAAGAGAGAGATCGACCCTCTCCAAACTGGTATCATAGTATGCCCACTGGTATCTGAATGTACCCCGAAAAGAAGCATGAAAGCCATCCTACAGAGACAAAATGAAGAACCAAGGAGCAATGTCAAGCCGGTCATGCAAACCTGAAACCAAGAAGGTAACAGTAAAGATGGGAGACCCGGGGAGAGAAGCGGTGGTGTCAAATGGATATACCCTAAGGTTATAAGAAGAGTGAATACAACTAGAGGACCCCTCTTACTCGTCACAGTAGTAACAAAAGTTATAAGAAGAGTGAATACAAATATGGAAACCCTCCCATTTATAAGAAGAGTGGGCATAACTATGGAAACCCTCCTACTCATCCTAGTGATAACGGAAGTAATAAACAGAGTAAAGATCATTACACGACTCATCATAATCGTCTCAGTAGTAGTAATGAAGTCAAGGGAGGTGGAACTAAATCTTGGGTACATCATATAGATCGCAAGGCAGAAGTAAAGAGAGGAAGAGACACAATCATGAGTCTTGTAGTGGAAGAAGTGATAATACTTAAAGGAGAAAGAGAGACTGTTCAGTGATAGGATCAAGACACAGAAGAAGATAAGGGCCAATAACCTGGAGGAGAAAACGTTAAGGAAACCAAGAAGATTATTATACGATTGGATGTAAACCAGTACCATAAAATAACTAAATGAACTGGTAAAGAAAATAGCAAAAGGAGAAGGCAGTCATTCTTCTGGTGTTTAGTTAGTTAATATTAGTGGCAGAGTCATGATAGGTTTGTTTTGGGGCTGAGGATAGACATTTTATTTTGGACTTCCACGCTGATGACAATAACCCTAGTTTTAGTTGTGTTAGGTAGGGAAACCTTTAGAGTAGGGAGATTCATGCATTTTATCTTTATTTAAAATAAAACACAGTTAAAACACAGTGAAGCCCGGTCTGTCTCATGCTTCTGACCCACAACAAAAGACAGAGAAATTGGAAACACTAGGGATCAGAATGGGATTGTGGAGTGCAGAGAAGAAAGGAACATTGAGAACATTGCAGTACTGGCAGAGGGAGAAATACCGCCAATGACCATAGGTTTCAAAGGTAATTGGGAACAAGGAGGTCGGAGGGGGGGAAAGATGTGTTCCAGTGCCCCCTAGACCCAGATATTTGGGAAGAGTGAAGAAAAAGGCCAGGACAGGCTGTCAAGCAAAACACCAAGATGGGCTTGCATACGAATATGCAAATCAGGAGCAAAAACCATGTATCAGACCATTGTCATATTGCACAAATAGAGTGGATTAGGGGATTCAGGAAAGGCTGGGCGCTATGAGAGTTTCACAATCGTTTCCTTGCAAAAGGGTTTTATAAGACAACATTCTCAGTTGTAGTCTCTATTTCTCGATGGGCACTTTCTGGAATTGGGTTAAAATCCTACAGTGGGTAGGTTCAATGGAGGCTGTGAGGAGGGCAATATATCACCCACTGCACAATGAAACATCAACATCTTTTAGGCTGCGGTCATTACAGGTGTTCATATAAGTAACCTTATTCACTAACATGTTGATTCCGGACTACCAGGAAATAGTAACCTATTTTAGGGTACTTCTCTGTGGAAAGATGTGCCCACCTTCCACCAAGTGGATCTCCAATCGGACCTTCAGTTGGCCAAGACATAACAGAATATTGGACCAGTTTAGCACAGTACCACAATGCAAGGGAGGCTCCCGCTACTGACCGCACATCGGCCATAATTTATCTCAATCATCTGAGGAAAACATGTTTGCAACAAAAAACTGTTTATTTAAACCGATTGCTCTACTGAAGCATTGGTATCTAACCGATCACTGCCAGTAGTACTAATGCTCCCTGGATTCGCAGGCAGTATACATGTGCCCAATACTTCAGGTAAAGGAGGTCTCTATACAGCATAAAAATAATGTGGAGTTTTAGTAATCGAATAAAATACAGATGAGAAAAAGATACTACCAAACCCCACGAGCATTAGCAACAAAAAACATATCCAGGCACATGGGATATAATTCTGCGGATGTTTGATACATTTCTGCATTACGTCGCAAGGTAATTATGCACATCTTATCAATATTATACATTTATGAAATAAATCAATAGTGCATGTTCAT